>NW_026991721.1:36462906-37712906 GCF_029215605.1 Mirounga angustirostris | reverse complement strand
TTAAATGATTTTTAATTGGAAAGTCCCAGCCATCCCTGTAGGGCTGTCTATTGCATAGAGTGTAGTCAGCTGGAATAATAATATTAAGATATTAAAATCTTACCTCCACAACACACTTTAAGACGTATAAAACCTTCCCTATTTCTTATAGGTGTGGTGACTCAGGCAGGGCCACATAACTAATGAGTGGTGGAGAACTCTTGATGCAAGGTATATTTGTTTTCTATGACTTTGTAACAAATTACCACAAATGCTGGCTTAAAAGAACACAAATTTACTATTTTACTGTTCTTTAGGTTGGAAGTCTGATAGGGTCTCAAAATCAAGATGTGAGGGAGGCTGTGTGTGTGTTTTTTTGTTTTTTTGTTTTTTTCTGGAGGATCTAGAAGTAAATCTGTTCCCTTGATTTTTCTGGCTTCTAGAGACTGCCCATGTTCCTTGGTTCATGGCCCCCTCCCTCCATCCTCAAAGCCAGCAATGTTGGGCATCTCTCAGACCATTCATTTGTAGTCAGATCTCTCCGACTGACTGCAGTCAAGAAAGTCCCTGCTTTTAAGGAGTCACATGACTAGATTGGGCTCACCTGAATAATCCAGAATTCTCTCCCTGTGTCAAGGTCCTCTACCTTAATCACACTGGCAAAGTCCCGTCTGCATATGAAGTAACAGAGTCACAGGCTCCAGCAGCTAGGATATGGCCTTCTTTGCAGGACCTCTATTTTGCCTGCCGTACAAAGGGTCATTTCCAGTGACTCATCTCATCGGGCTTTGGCAGGTTATTGATCTCTCCCTTTCTTCTTCATCTTCGTCGTCATTGTCTTCTTCTTCTTCTCTCTCTTTTTTTTTTTTTTCCTGGACAACCATAGTTTCTCAACTCCACTGGTTATCAAATCTCCATGTTTGGCCAAGTAGAGAGAAATGCTCAACACTTTCCACCAAACAGATCTCGAGGCAGAGTTGCATTTGAGTACTTTGAGTCCAAGGTATTTTATATTCCTATAAAATCATTTATTGTTAGCTACAGACATGTTTCTGATTAAAATGGTCCAAAGGGTGTGTTCCGTCAGCATTTATTGCTTACTCATCTCTCTTGGTGTAAAGAGACTAGATCCTGTAGGAGAAACGGATTTATTGTATGGTGGGGTAGCAGCAGCTGAAATTACTTCATGCAAATGAAGCTTGGCAGTGTGACTTCATGAATAAGAAATGAGCCGGCGCCTCCTCTCCCCACAGGCAATATTGCGCACTGGGAAATTAATTGTGGCATTCATTGGGTGGCCCCGGCTTCTCTGTCAGGGTTTCAGGCAGACACAAAGATGCTTCCCTTCACCCAACTGGATATAAAACATCCGTGTCCTTTATAGCTTTGCTCCATATTGTAAGTGAACAATGGGCAGGTCTCAAGTCTAAAAGCTTCTGAAAACCCTTTAGGACTTGAGAGCTCAGGGTGGAAGTCCCTATGGCACTGAGCCAGACATAGTGGCCATGAGTTCGGATCACCTGTGACTTGACCTAAGATGGCCTGGCTCTTTTGAATGACAGTATCCTCAGTGGTTAAGCACATGGTCCCAGGAGCCAAAGTATCTGGGTTCAAATCCCTGCTCTGCTCTTCTCTGGCTACATGACCTTTGGCAAGCCACTTAATCATTCTGTGCCTCAGTTTCCCTATCTACAGATTAGAGATTATTATAGCACCTCATAGGGTTGTTGTGAGGGTCAAATAAGTAAATGGGAACAGAGCATTTAGAGCAAAGCCAAAGAGCTCTACTGACTCTAGGCTATGAAAACGCCAGAGAATGTTACTTCAGCTAAAATTATAATGAATGGAGAGTGCTCTTTGCTGATGATGGTCTTGGCATTCACAGGGTTATCAAGATGAAGTAGAAAAATAAGACTAAAAATGAGAAGTCTTGGGTTCCAGCCCCACTTGTCGCTGCCTGAATGTCTAGATAATTCATTTACCTTACGCTGCCTGTTTCCTCATCTGTTGGATGGCATAATGATTGTTCCAGTATATATATAAAAAACACAAATCACTGCCAAATTTAGTACCTTAAAATAACAACCATTTTATTATAAGTTGCAATTTTGTGGGTTGGGAATTCAGGCAGGGCTTTGCTGAGTGATGATTCTGTTCCCCATGACATGGTGTGGACTAAGGACTTGTGGAATTCAGCCAGTGATGAGCCAATCTGGAGGGTACAAGACAGTTTCACTCACATGTCTGGTGCCGGGCTGGAGAGATGCCCTGAAGGCTGGGCTCGGGTGGAACTCTCAGCTGGAACACTTACATTGGGCTCCATCAGTGTGGTGGCTTTAGGGTGTGAAGTTTGATGCTCCCAGAGACGGTGTTCCAAAGAAGAGGGAACGGAAACTGCCACCTTCATAAGGCCTGGCTTTGGGAACCAGCAAAATGTTACTTCTGCCACATTCTGTCGGTCAGGGTGGAAATAGAGCCCACCCAGATTCAAGGGGATGATGGGACATAGACTTCACCTCTGGATGGGAAGTGTGTCAAAGAATTTGCAACCTTTAATTTTCAAGATGATTCTGGTCCTATGATCATGGTACATAGACACAAAGCACTGTATAAGCATGGTGCTTGTTTTTGTTTTGTTTTGTTTGTTTTGTTTTGTTTGAGAGAGAGAGAGTGAGATAGAGAACAAGCACGAGCAGGGAGAAAGGTAGAGGGAGAAGTAGACTCCCCACTGAGCAGAGAGCCCGATGCAGGACTTGATTCCAAGACCCTGGGATCATGACCTGAGCTGAAGGCAGACGCTTAACCGACTGAGCCACCCAGGCACCCCATGGTGCTTGTTAAAGTGAACTATCTGTTGTCTTTTTCAAAGGTCTCATCTAGGCTCGTGATGGCAACATACACAGAGGAGCTTCAGGGCTTTGATCCCACTGTGTTATAGAAATCTGCAGCTTCCAGGGCGCCTGGGTGGCTCAGTCGTTAAGCATCTGCCTTCAGCTCAGGTCATGATCCCAGGGTCCTGGGATTGAGTCCCGCATCGGGCTCCCTGCGCCGCGGGAAGCCTGCTTCTCCCCCTCCCACTCCCCCTGCTTGTGTTCCTGCTCTCGCTATCTCTCTCTCTCTCTGTCAAATAAATAAATAAAATCTTTAAAAAAAAAAAAAAAAAAGAAATCTGCAGCTTCCAACCTGTCAAAGATCCCAAACCTGATGGAGGAAGCAAACTAAGTGTTTTGTTCACGTCAGAGCTATGTAAAAATGGAATGTGCTGCCTTTGTGAGGGAGTGGGGGTCCTGGCACTAAAAATATTCAGGCCTAAGCTAAATGACCACTTCTTCAAGGTTTTCAAAGTGGCCCAATGTGAAAGGTGGAGCTATGTGACCTGTGAGGTACATGCTTCGGGAATGTTTATGAATCTTTGATTTCTGGGGAAGGCTTCTAGGTCTTGTTTTCTCAGTCCAGAGTGCTAGAAATGAGGACAGTTTGGAGTGACTCATAGGGCTTTGTGACTACACCCCATGGGGCTGGGGGCAGAAGCAAAACCTGCCTCTACAGATAGTCCCCACCACCGACATGGAAGACAGGGAAAGGGAATCAGCATTTTGAGCAGATGTTGGGGGATGGGAGCAGACTGTGCTAAAGCATGACCTCATTAGATCCTCACACCTGCCTTGAGAGATGGTCTTGTTCTCCTGATTTCTTAGATGAGGAAACTGAGGCGCAGAGAGGTTAAATTACTTGCCATGGAGTTCAAGATTCATACCCAGGCCTATAGGCTTCAAAACCCAGCCTCTTCCCACTTCTGCCTTCCACTACCCCCAGTGGGACTACACTGTGCTAACTGGGCTTCATTTGGTTGCATGTGACAGAAACTCAGTTAGGATGGCATTAGGTAACAGGGGGTATTTAATGGAAAGTACTAAAGAAGCACATAGAGCAAGTTAAACCCCAAGGAGGATAAAAGAGCCGTTGAGCATAAGGAACACAGAAACCACGCCTGGGACAGCCAGTAGGGCTCTTTCTGTAGCTCCTGCCTTGGTTTCTCTCTGCATGTTGGCAGAATTCTTTTGTGCTGCAGACTGACCTTCTCTAGGTGGCGGAAAGCATGGCCAAGATTTCTTACATCCAGCTGTAGACACTAGAGGTGTGTGTAAAGAAAAACAGACCGAATAACTTAGGCCCAAGTTTTAAAAAATCCCGAGGTAGGGAGGAATTCATTGGTTCGACTTGGATCAGGTGTCCCCAGTGGAACGATTAACCATGGTTTGGAGTGGGTGGGAAGGTCCCTGTAAGACTAGGATGGAGTGGGCAGGGTGAGAAGAAGACTGGCACTGTTCAGCAAGGTTGTAAGTGACCACTATATCTCTTAGATGGGGGCCATTCCTATAGCTCATGGCAGGACCAAAGAGCCACAAATCACATCTCACTTCCAAAGTCAGCCTGTAGGCGGCTCAGCCATACCAAAACCTGGGTGAGAAGGCAATCTGCCTAGATGTGTCTTAGACCAGCTTCTCCAGAATACAGAGCCTGAGGCAAAGACTAAGATTTGGATACTTCCTTTGGGGGGTGCAAACCCAGGCAGTCAAGGTGAGACAAAAGGGAAATGAGGTAAGAGGATGTGAACCAATGCTAAGTGGCGTGTTACGTTGATGTGAGACGTTATTGTCTCACAAAGCTCCGTGGAGAAACACCGCAGGTCACCACACAAGATCTCTTGGCATGGGACTTCTGTGGGTGGGCAGCAAGGAGGAGCTGTCGTGAAGTAGTCCACGGAGAGAGGAAGGGAGGAGAGTGGGTGCCCAGCTCTCTCTCAACCCCTATTTCCCGCACTGGTCAGTGCACCCAGTGGGGAGTTAACTCTTCTTCATGATTGTGCACCCCCAGGGCCATTAGCAGCCAGCCTCTGGATGTCAGTTCTCACAGCCGGTTGCCTAGTATTTCATTCACGTCTGGAAGCGGTCAGAGGAGCCAGGACTTACAAGAGGGCGCCACAAATAGTGGATGCACCTGGGCCCAAGTCAGGCACAGAGGCAGCCAAGGCAGGGTGAGAAGCCCTTGAGAGGGCCTTTGGGAATATTCACAAGATTTATGTCCCAAGTGCTGTGTGACTTTGGGAAGTCACTGCACTTCTCTGAGCCTCAGTGTCCTCAACTGTAAAATGGGTTTGATAGTACCCGCCCAACTTCCAGATCAGAAATTGTATCAGTTCCTGTTGAGTGTGGTGCCTGGCATGTAGCCAGGAGGAAGTACAGAGCAACATGATTTGTAGGGTTAGGAGTGGCTCAGTTCTGGTGACATTAGCATAACTACATTCCCTGGGGGAAAACCACTGAGTTTTGGCAAAAACTCTTGAGCTAGAATATTGGGTGGATCGACAGATCTGAGAGAGAGGCGAAAAGAGAGAGAAAATGCCAGCCAGAAAGGTAATGCATAAAGTAGCTGTCCATTGCTCACTCCTCACGTAGGACCTGCTGCTTAATTTGGAGGTATCACTGAAAAGTGAACATGTGGGGCCCCTTGTTTAAAAATTATTAAGAATTTGAAGACGGCATCGGCAGAGCATTAATCCAAGCGCGGGGTCCTTCTGAATGCGGAACCCCATCCAACTATATAGGTCACACACCCACAACACCAGCCCTGTCCCCACACTTACACATGTGTTGCTGTGGACCAGAGCTTGGCAATGATCCCTCTTCCCTAGCAACCTCTCTTCCTGCCTGTGCTGGCTTGATGGGGTCTTGGAAACATCCCAGGAGGGGGAGCGATTTTGGAGCTGATTGCAAATGCCTCTACCTGAGCCCTGATGGTGTCATCGGAAAGTCAATGTGTAACATAGCGTTTAAGGGCAAATATAGAACTGGGTGTTACACGAAAACAATGGATCGTGGATCACCACATCAAAAACTAATGATGTATTGTATGGTGACTAACATAACATAATAGAATTTTTTTTAAAAAAAGGGCAAATATAGACCATATACATATATATCAATTTTTTTCTGTTGATGCGAATCTGTGTACTTACAGGAGTGTTGCCATGGTGATTGGCAGGGCCAGCTGTTGTTTCATTTCCCCCAAAGAATTGTATGGTAATGATGGTTCCCTGGAGAGTTCTCCTGGGGCAAGGAATGATATTAAAAATCTGCAAATCAACGAACAGGTAGTATAGAGAACCTCATTCTCATTAGTTGTAATTAACAGGATTGTATGGGACGTTGAGGAGGAGTGGCCAATTTGGGATAGAAATGTAGAGAGTAGACTGCTTTTGGAGCCTGGGTTTGAATCCTCACTGTCACTTAATAGCTGGGTCAATTAATTCCTCTGAGCCTCAGTTTCCCCATGTAGGAAATCAGGATCATTATACCAAACTGTGGGAGCATTCAAAATAAAGTGTATGAAATACTTGGCTCAGTTTCTGGAATATTGTAGACATGTATTACATGGTTGCTATGATGGCAATATTAATGAAATTCATAATAATAATAATAAATAACAATAATAATAAAGTTTCCATTTATTGAGGACTTGCACCTATGTGTCCCAATGTTTATCTGCATTATTTCATTTAATCTTTATTTCATTTAGTTTTATAGCGAACCTATCAAGTGAGTAAATTGTTACTTTCATTTTATAGATGAGGACACAGAGAGGTTAAGAGACTTGCCTGAAGTCATACAGCTGGTAAATGACAGCGTCAGGATTCAAATCCATGCAATCTAACCACAGAGCCCAAGCCCTTAAATACTATACACAGTGCCCCTGGAATGGGGATTAATGAAGACACGAAACCCCAAAAAAATGCTGGGAAATATGCAGTGTCCTAAATTTCATGTTGGTTCTGGGAGATTGGTCCTTGATGAAATAAGGAGTACATTTCTTTCTATAGCAAAGCCAGGGGTGAGGCAAGAGTGGGGGAGAGGGGTGTTGTTTGAATAGGCATCTACTGGTGGGGGATGCTCTGTGGACCAGCTTTGCTCAGTCCCAGGGGTTCAAAGATCTCTTCCTAGGACTGTCCCACCGATTCCTCTGGAGTTGTAGAAACCCCTACCCTGGTCTGAATTATGGGTTAGGAATCAGTCAGGATCAATGGGCTGACTCAATGGCTTCCCCCTCCAATGGTCCTTCCTCCCCAGGGCCCTGCGGCTGCTGATCTTTGTCTTCCTCCAGACGAAACAAAACCATAAGTATTCAAGCACAAAACCAACCTCTTGGACTTCTCTCCAATCTTACCTGTTTCCTCAGATATGGCAGGTAACTACTCTCCTCAAGGCTTCACATGTTGCTCTTACTTCTTGAGCTGCCCTCTCCAGCCTTCACTCCTTTTAGTCCTAGCCCCACTCATTGTTAGACAAATTCCTAATCATCCTTCATATCTGAGGGAAATGTTACTTCTTCAGGGAAGCCTTCCATGACTATCCCCCACCCCAGGCTCTGTTGAGTCCTCTTGTTATAACTACTACAGCCACCTGTCAGCCTTTTGCAGCGTTTATCAAAATTTTAATTAATTATGAGTGTAATGATTTGATTAAGATCTATCTCTCTCAATCAATCTCCTATTACTATTGTATCCCTGAATGCTTATTACAGTGGCTGACTCTGAATCGGCTAAATAAATAGATGAATGGATATAATGTCCAAAGTCCCACTATCTGCCCTGGGGGGAGAACTTGTGCCCTGCAAGGTGAGAACATCACAGCTTTCCCAGCTTCCTCCGTATCTGGTAGGTTGACTGTGGTCCTGCCGCTAAGTGTTCAAGAGAAAACAAATAAAACAGAATCATCACATGGCAGGTCAGTGTGGGAAGGAAGTAAAGAAGGTAAAATTACTAAGAATCTACTGCATTTCTAATTTAGTCCTCATAACCCCTACAATATAGGGGAAATGATTTGCATTTAACAAATGAGGAAACCAAAAAGAGAACAGAGCGTTAATTAGGGCAAGTTAGTCCTTACTCTGGACCCCAGTGCCCAGTCCTAATAAATGAAGGTGGAATCGGGGGCTGAGACAACCCTTAAGATCCCTTCCAACTCGGTCCTTCTCTGACTGAGGTTTAGTCCCCTGATGTTCATCCATGTATGTGCATGTGTGTGTATAAGTCCACAGAATCATCTGGGACAGGGACACTGTCTTTAGTGTGAGTGCTGGGGCTGCAAGCTCTCAGAGGAGCACCCAGCCTTGGATAATTACATCCCAAAGTTCAGACGAGAGCGTCCATGTCCTGTGCACCCTGCGAAGGCTGGAATGTCTTGTTCAGCTTTTATACCATGCCATAGGAAGGATTATAAAGGGATTAGATGCAAATGCATTTAAGATTTGGCTGAATCAGGCTTGTATTCCCAGCACTGATAGTTGGGATATTTATTCAACCCAGGATCATAGGATGCCTTTCCTAGCTTTTTCCTGCTGAGCTGTGATAAATGATAATGCAATCAGCAGAGGCAAGATGGGAAGATAATCAGCTGCCCCACCTTCTTTTTTGCTGGTTCTTTGGATTTCATCAATGTTTACCCCCTTAAGCCACTGATTTGCTGCCCCTAGAACTCTAAGGAAGAAATGGAATTTTATTCTGGAGGCTGGACAGTTAAGCCCTTGGTATTTGCTGGAATTGCCTTAATCTTACCCAAAACCTTCAGCCAGAAATGTTATGAGCTGGATCTTACAGGCAGGGACCCATCCCAGGGAATGGGTCTGGGGGCCTTTTCTCCTTCCCAGGGGTGTTCTTCCTCTGGACATTAGCATTTTCCAGGAGGAGCTATCTAGGGGTTTTAGTTCCTTGACTTCTGTGGTACAAATGGACTGTTAGATCAGAAAAACAGAGGCTATTTTCAAGTTGGGAAAATACCAGAAGGACACTTTAAATGGAAAACAGAGACCGGGGAAAGGTATACAGGGAGAAAGTGAAAGGAAGATATCCAGGAGCTGTTGTTGGTCTGGGAGGGAATGAGGAAGACCTCTTTAGGAAGTAATAGTAACTAATCCTTCCACAGTCTCTGCCAGGCCCCGCTCTAGGCACATTGTGTGTATGAACCCACTGACCCTCACAGTTACACTCTGAGTTTGATACTCTATATGTCTATTTTAAACATGAGGAAGCTGAGGCATCAAGAGGTGGGACCCAGTGCTCTTTACCAAATAGCTAGACTTACCTTCTGATAACGGCAGTAATACTTACAACCAGGATAATACTAACAATGGTGGCCACCATTTCTTGTTGACCACGAGCCCGGCTCTGGGCTAAGCCCTATCTCAGGTAATCCTAGCACACACCTCGTAAGGATGTACCTATTTTTATTCCAGATCGTACAGGTGAGGAGACAGGTGAGAGCAGGTTAACTGGGCTGCCAGAGGTGAGAGCACAGAGCCGGCCCTTAGGACCAGGGTTCTGTCCCACTCTCAGTCGCCGCACAGCACCTTTCGCGTGACGCCCTGCCCAGCGAGGACCGATCCTTTTGTTTTCTCACCAAAGAGCACTGAGAAGTGGGCAGCTCTTCTCTCCCTCTCTTGAGTTTTCCTTGGCAGCTGTGTCCGCGGGACACAGAGCAAAGAACACAGAAGAGTAAAGGTGGGCGCTGGGGCAGAAGACTCGAAATTATCGGGGTAGGAAGACCAGCTCTTTACTTGTGTTTATAAACTCAAAAAGAGCTGGGATTGTGCTGAATCTATTTGCACATGATGTGCTATATGATGTACGATGTGTGCGTTCACGCACCACGTCTTGGTGGGTCCTCACCGCAAGGCTATGGGGCATGAATGTATTAATCTTGGTTTGTGGCCAAGGGACAGGTTCAGGAGGATTTGTCAGGGTCTCAGAGCCAGGAAATGGCAAAGCCTGTCCCTGCGCCCGTATTTCCTGACTCCGAGTCTGTGGGTCTTGTCAGGCCATGGCTCCAGGATGCTTGAGCCGGGTCCCAGGGGGGCTTAAAAAGTGAAGAAAGTCTGATTCCACTTACACAAAATGCCCAGAACAGACAAATGTAGAAACAGAAAGTAGGTTCATAGTTGCCCAGAGTTGGGGAAGAATGGCGGGGGGGGGGGAAAGGAGTAACTGCTTAGGGACTTGTTTGTGTGTTTGTTTTTGGCGGGGGTGAAAATGTTCTAAACTTGATTGTGGTGATGGTTGCACAACTCTGAATGTATAAAAGCCACTGAGTTGTACATTTTAACTGGATGAATTGTATGAGCGTGATGTCTCAGTACAGCTGCTCTTATCTAAACAAAGGTGAGGAAGGCATTTGGCGGTGTGGAGCAGGGAGGGCAAGTGCGTGACAAGTGTCAGGCTGGGAGTGGGAGCTGGTTCTTGCAGCCTTTCTGGTTCATAAAGCCTCTGGAAGCAGACACTGTTGACTTCTCATCAAACAATAGCTATTTCTCTGCCAGTCTCCATCACCCTTCTGTTTAGGCCTGGGAGGTAATGCTGGAGGGGATCATCGCCCTCATCACCTCAGGCCTCAGGGCCCTGGGGACCACCCTTGGGGCCTGTGCCCTTGCTGGGGCCCTGGAGAGCCTGGCAGCCTCTCCCTAGCCTCAGGCCTTGCCATCTGGCCCAGCCTTTCCCTTCTGACCCAGGGCACTTTGCACATCCAACCCAGACTGAAAAACAAAGTCCTATCCAAAAACTGCATTTGCCAAATAGGAGTGGATGTAGCCAGGAACAACACATTCTGGTGTCTGATGGCCAGAATTCTGCACACTGTCCTCTGGGGGCCCTGCCTAATGCCTTTTGTACCCCAGCCCAGTCTTTGACATTGCTCGGCCTGGACAGATTCCAAGGGAAATAGACAAACTCTGTTTTCCTTCCCATCAGGAAACCACCCTGTTCCCTGGGGAGCTCCCCACCCAGGAGGTTCTGTTGGGACCTTTAGGTGCCCTTCCTCTGAGGGTGGGAGGGAGGTGGGGGATGTCTGGTCAATGCTGAGAGCTGGGGGCGACGGGGAGGGGGTGGGTGGTACTTTGCAGACTCCTGACTTTGTCTCCAGGGAAAATAGCCTCTTTCATTTGCCGTAACTGAAACCCATAGCTGGCAGCTTCCTCTCTTGGGCAGCCGCTGAGTGCAGACGCTGGGACTTAATTAGAGATGAAGGCGAGAGGGAAATCTGAGAGGGGAAGGAAGCTTTGGGAAGTGGTACGAAGGTGCCAACTGCCAAATGGTCCAAGTGTCTGGGAGGCCGGGAGGAGAGGCTGCATGGAGGGAGGGGGGAAGAAGGAAAGAGCAAGTCCCATCCCCTGATGGTGGGCTAGCATCACAGGGTCACTGTCATGCATTCACATTGTATTTTAGGTTCTTAGAGTAGAAGCTCAGTTCCTTAGGATGGGGCAAAATGGCTCATTGGAATTTCTAGATAACTCAGGCAGAAACCATTTTTCTGTTTCAAGGTTTGCAGGAGAGGGAACACAAGCAGGGGGGAGTGAGAGAGGGAGAAGCAGACTCCCTACTGAGCAGGGAGCCCAATGTAGGGTTCGATCCCAGGACCCTGAGATCACGACCCGAGCGGAAGGCTGATGCTTAACCGACTGAGCCACCCAGGCGCCCCGTTGGGCACTTTTATAGAAAGGGTGAGACTTGGTTCTGTTGCAGCAGCAACTATGTAATTGTCGCCGACTTGGTTCTTGGTCCTTCGTGTCTTTTTATCCTTTAGGGTGTGTCATCCACAGCTTTTGTATTTGAAGGGATGTTACTCTGAACCAAAAAAAGTTGAGACCTGGTAGTGTTGAAGAGCAGGTGGGAGGCGTAATGACCTTAATCATCTCAAGTGGCTGTTTGTTTGGAAAACTATTCGGTGGGGCCCAGTAGCCCCTGGGGAAGGCTTGCAGGTTGTCCAGTTACAACCCAGAGTGGCGGCACCCTGATGTGGCTGCCATGTGCCCGTCACTGAGCAGCAGAATCAGGGTGCCTCCGTGGAGAGGATGGATGGGCGTTCCTGGGCAGGAGGCAGACGGGGGCTCCAGCGGACAGGCACATGGTATGCACGTCCTGCTCTCAGGCTCCCATTACTTTGTTTCTTTTGTGACCAATTGTTATGGGTTGAATGGCATCCCCCCAAAAGATAGACTGAAGTCCTAAACTCTCACTACCTCAGAATGCAACCTTATTTGAAAGTAGGATTGTTATAAGATGTAACTCATTAAGAGGAGGTCATATTGGAATAGAAAGCGTCCTTGACCCAAGATGACGTGTGTCCTTCTAAAAAGAGGAGAGAGAGAGGGGTGCCTGGGTGGCTCAGTCGTTAAGCGTCTGCCTTCGGCTCAGGTCACAATCCCAGGGTCCTGGGATTGAGCTCCACATCGGGCTCCCTGCTCAGCGGGAATCCTGCTTCTCCCTCTCCCTCTCCTCCTGCTTGTGTTCCCTCTCTCGCTGTCTCTCTCTCTGTCAAATAAATAAATAAAATCTTTAAAAAAAAGAAGAAGAAGAAGAGAGAGAGACACACAGGGAGCAGACCGCCACGTGACGACGGAGGCAGAGATTGGAGTGGGGCAGCTGTGAGCCGGGGAATGGCGGGCATGGCTGGCCACCAGCAGAAGCTGGGAACGGGCGAGGAAGGATTCCACCCAGAGTCCTGGAGGGAGCATAGCCTGCTGACACCTTGCTTTGGGATTTCTGGTCTCCAGACCTGTTAGGACAATAAATGTTGTTTTAAGGCACCCAGTCTGTGGACCTTGTTACAATAGCTCTAGAATACAAATACGCCACTCCCGCCATGCCCCATCATTGAAGCTGACCTATAGTTTTTCTTTAAAAATTCTAATACCTGCACTGATGTCAGCATCCAGGCCCACAGGCCTGCGGGCCATTCTTTCTCCTCAAGATGTTTTTGCAATGCTCTGCGCCCGTCCCTGCTGTGTTTGTCTGGTAGGGAGCCTAGAGCAGGGAAATCTTCATTTGCCCCTTTTCAAGCCCCAGGGTGGGATTGTTGTCCTCAGAACTAGAATGATTTCATTCTCCCAGGGTTTAACTTCCAGTCTCTCATCAGATCCTCTCAACGATGCCTTAACATTGCTGTTAACCTTACTTTTTACAGACATTTTTAGGTGAAATTATTGGTCACCCACCCGGCCCAGTTCTCCCCATCAGGCGACGAGAGTCCCTCAGCTATGGCTCCCTCCCACACAGCCTAGAAGCTGCTGATGGGACCAGAGTCCACTTTCTCCTCATTTCAAAGAGAGCAGTTCACTAGCCTTTTTATCTCTGATGTTGGGTTTGAAGGTGTATTTGACATCTCACCCTAGAACATGCTCTCTAAATCAACTGTGCATTTACTGCCAGGGAGGGAATCACTGAAGAGAGGATGCTGGGGAGGAGGTCAGGCTGTCTGGGGTGAACTCCTGCCTCCCAGGCCGATTGGCTGGTTGGCCGTCCTCAGCAGAGCTCCAGGCTCTCTGGAAGCCTTC
This sequence comes from Mirounga angustirostris, assembly GCF_029215605.1. NCBI lineage: Eukaryota > Metazoa > Chordata > Mammalia > Carnivora > Phocidae > Mirounga > Mirounga angustirostris. The sequence continues at coordinate 37,699,547 of NW_026991721.1, read as the reverse complement.
CTTCCCTGCAGCAGCTGCTTTTATGAGGGGAAGCTTTGGGACTCAGGACCCTGACCAGAGCAGGCGGCGTGGCCCAGGCAGGCCCCAGCTAGCCCCGGCTGAGCCACCCAGGCGCCCCCTTGGGCAGGCTGAGGCCAGGCCCAGAGGACAAGTGTTGAGGGGCTTCTGAGCACATCCACCTTCTGTTTTTAAAATGGGACAAGCTGACTGGGGAGTTTGGAAACTTAGGTTCTCCACTCCCACTAAACTTAAGACTTTGTAGAGTAAGAAAATAACAGTGAAGCCCATGGACTTTGGGTTTTGACCAGCAGCTCTGAGCATGACCAGCCATGTGATTCTGGGCGAATTACCTAACATCCATAAGCGTCGGTTTCCTCGGCGGTGAAATGAGGTGAAGTGGGGGCGGGGTAGGCGCCTCGCCTGGGACAGCGAGTGTGAAGAATACATGTTAACGTATTTAGAAGTGTCTGGCACCCAGGAGAATGAATTTGGATTGGTAAGAAAGCGGCAGAAGGAATCATTGCTAATTCCCTCTTCCGTGCCCACGGTCTACTTTCCCGGTTGCCACTGTCATTCGATGGCCATCTCAGAGCTGCATCTTGCAGAAATGCACAGCCACCTGAGCACCAGCCTGGAGGGGCTCTGGGTGTGAGTGTGTCCTTGGGGGGGCTCTTCTGTGGGATCTCTTCCCTAATTCAACACTTTCTGGTTCTGATCCTGAGCGCTCGCATGTCCTTGGGCCAATCACCAAATCTCTTCCAGTCTCAGTGTCTCCTTGTAAATTGCTGAGCAGATGAAGTAGAACAGTGCCCACGAATGGCCCACCAGTGCCTGGTGCTCAGTCCAGTATCATGCACTCCAAATTCATGTCTGTCTTGCCTGCCAATAAGTGACTATTTTTAACCCTACAAGGAGGGGGTAGTTGAGCACCAAAGGCCTGGGAGTCATTCCAGAATTCCAGCAGCATGAGGCTCTTGACCAGGCTTATGCAAAAGTTTGCACCCGGAAACAGTGACACACCCAACAGGTGGAGTGGCTAAAGGAGTGGTTCTCAACCAGGATTCTCTGGCTCCCACATGTTATGCCCAGCACCCTTCATGGGTGAGGAAACCAATTAGAATCAATGGGCGAAAGTAATTTTGTTATAACTGGGTGGGAGAGCTAGGATTTGAACTCTGACCACGTAGCTCTAGAAACTCCAGCAAGGGCTAGCACACCCTGCTGCCTCCCACCACCTAAAAGATAGTGGCCACTCCATAAATATTTGCTCAATGAAGGAAGGAATGCAAGGACACCCCCCTTCCAGTTCTGGCATCCAGGAAGGCTTTCGCTGGCTCTACCTGCCTGAGCTTGTGATCCAGCCCAGCACGTTGGTGTGCCATATTATGCCTCCTGTCTGACCAGACCTGGCCAGGGCAGGGGAGTGCACAGAGATCAGACCTGGAGGAGATGTCCTTCAGCAAATAGCTCTTTGGTGGAAATGAGGCAAACTGTGTGAACACCAGAGGAGTGATGATTCCACAAACACTGGCAGGCCTCTTGGGGAGATGCTGTGCCTTCTCTGGGGATGCTGAGGCTGGAATTGGGATGCACTTTTGATAATTCAGCTGCAGCATGAACCTGCTAATTAGGGTTGTGTTTATTTTGTGCTACATAAGGCAGATTTGATGAACTGAGCCGGACGGAAGCACTTTGAGGGAATAGCTCTTTCTCTCTGGCTGAGACTTCCTTTAACTCTCTTTGGGCCTGAGGGCCCTGAGGTCCTTTCTTCGCTGGCCCTGAGAAGGCAGAAGGTTTCCGGCAGGGCACCTGGAGCTGGGCTCTCCTGCCACTCAGGCAGCCCTGGGCTTTAGGGACCCCGGGGATGCTGCCCCTAACCCTCTTACGTGCCAGGCACCTGTAAACAAACATGCATGGCAGTTTTACCAGACCATGGCCCAGAAGCCAACACCATACCATTTCCAGGCAAGTATCGCCATGCACAGATGAATTTAAAAATGTTGCTGAAATCTAGAAAAGCTTTAAAGGACTTGCCAGTGCAGAAGGGAACAAGCCATGGGATGCCTATGGCATGGCAAAATCCTCCCCATGGCCCGTGGGCTCCCCTGACTGCCTCTGCCCCACACATCCAGCCCTTGCCCCATCCTCACACCCTACTCTGAGCTCCACCCACAACGCACACTTTCTGTTCCCATGCCGGCTCCTTCCTGGCCCAGGGTCTTTGCAAACACTGTCCCTTCCTCTTCCTTGCTTCCTCCATTCTCCTCCTTGGGGGCTCCCCTCCCCTATTTCACTCTGTCTTTGGGGACCCTAAGTGCAGGCCTCTTGCAGAGAACATGAGCTCCCCAGCAACATGAAAGACAGTCTGGATTTCCAGGAGGAAGAGCAAGAGAGCCCAGCGGTGTGTGTCCGGATATCTCTGGGTACCAGCCATTCTGCCGGTTCCTGTCATGATCTGGCATTCACAGGAGGCAGGGCTGTGGGCCTCAAGAGAGCAGAGGCCACTGCCACCTGCCACTGCCATTTCATTACTCATCTGCTAATTGTGGCAAATGGGGATTTTACAGCTCCCTCGGCCCTCATTGGGAGCTGTGGCGGTGCTCTGTTGGAGAAGCGGGGGGAAGGAAGGCCGGCCTGGGAATCCCTTCAAGAGGCCCATGTGTCTGCCTGGCTGGTTCATCCGGGTCCTGGAGGCCTGACTCTGGGTCCTATAACCATTTGGTGATGAGGCCGGGAGGGTGGGGACCCACAGATTCCAGACCGAATCCTGCTTCTCCCATGTCTTAGTGAAATCGGCAGCTTGGATCATTCACATCGGGGGGTCAGTGGTTCCCATCGGGCTCAGAAGAGTGGCTGGGGCACGTGTGGCTGCTGGCCTCGGCTTCGGAGAGGAGAGTGTGAGGACCAAAGACAGAGAAGAGACTTCCTTCTGGGGACCGTGGGCACAGGTCCGGGGTGGCCCGGGGTCCGGGGTGGCCAGGTCCGGGGTGGCCGGGGAACCAGAGCAGCAGGGAGTACGGCTGGGAAGAGCGCGGGCGCCCGGGGAGCCTGACAAGCAGGAGCTGTCTGGCTTCAAGTGTGACGGGTCACTCAGCCTCTGAGTCTGGTTCCTCACCTGTAACATGGGAGAGCAATCCTCGTCTCTCCGGGCTATTGGGAAGATGAAGTTAGATAATGTGCCTAAGTGCTTAGCAATAAAGGATGGCTTCCAAGAGCCAGTTGTCAGGGAGGGAGAAGATTCTCATGCCCTGCCCAGCTCACAGTTCCATTCTTGGCTTATCTTCCATGTTAGTGGGGCTATTTGAGGAGCCCCCATCCTATCTGCAGCTCTGCACTAATAACCTTAATCAGAGCTGCCATTAAGGAGCACTTTTTGAAGGCCAGGGCTTAAATAACATACTTCTGATCTTTACAAACACCCTGCAAGTAGGTCCTCTGAGATCCATTTTTCCAGATGAGGATGCAGGAATCGGGGAGGATAAGTAACTTGGCCAGGGTCACTCAGGGAGATGCAAAACCAGGACTGTCCTTCTGCCTGACTTGGAACCAGAGGGTCAGCTGGATCCTTCCTTTCTCTTTGGCCACGATCATTTGGTTCTTTTTCTAAAGAGCTCTAGCCAACTTTTATCTGTCCAACCCTGCTCTGATAGGTGGAATGCAGCAGGAGTTAAACCAGGGTTTTGGAGTTCAGACAGATGGGGGTTTGGATCCATCCCAACTCTTTCTAGCTGCATGGCTAAGAGAAGTCATTTGCCCTCTTTGGATCACACTTCCCTGTTTGTAAAGTGAAGATAAGGTCTGCTTCACAGAGAGGTCACAAGGGAGTGGAAGTGTTCAAAGACGTGCTAGGGCCCAGAGAGATGCCAGATTCCCTGTCCCCTTCCTCAGGGGCAGCTGTGCAGCTTGGAATTCTCCACAGAACTGCCTTCTGCAGACCATCCAGAGGGTTGGGGGCAGACTGGACATGAAGCCAGAGTGGGCCCCTCACAAGGCCTGCCCTTCCTCAGCCATCTCCAAGCCAGGGGACCCAAGACCTTAATCCTTTTTAATAAGGAGAGGGGTGGTCCAGAGAGCACCTGTTTCTATGGTTACAGGAGTGTGACCTCCAGAAGTTTCTGATTAGGTGATGAAGGGCCAAGATGAGGCTGCCTCCCAACTTCACAAGGCTCACAGAGTTGGCTAAGAGGCCCACAGAGATGCCTTCTCCTTCTTCCCTTTCTCACCAGCTGGGGGTATCTGAGCACCCCCACACCCCGGACCTCAACAGGAGCCCCTGGAGCCCTTCTCTGTGGTGTGCACCCAGGCTTCAGACAGTCATTCAGCCCTCCACTGGCACCACGTGGCCTGCATTTGCAGGTGTCAAAAGGGCCTTTCTTCACTGTGATGCAATCTTTCCATGTTGGAGAAAAACCATGAACTTCTGAAGCGGGGATTGCTGGGTCATCCTGAAGGAGAGGAGAAAATGCGCTAGAACCCCTGTTGTTTCATGTCTGTGCTGAAAACCTTCCCCTGCGGTCCCCCATGTCAGTGAGATCAAGACCATGTGCCTGAGCTGGCACTCAACGTTCTCCACGTACCCCAACCTACCTCTGGAGTTGTACTGGTAGTTATTATTATCATGGGGAATAATGATGACTGTTGATTAACACAATCAATCATCCACATTTGAGGACTCACAGGGTGAGAGGCAATGTCCTAAGCACTTTACTTGCGTTACCTCACTGAATGCTAATGGCAACCACAGGAAGTAGGGGTTAGGTCTCCATTCTCCAGTGAGGAGACTGAGGCCAAGGGAGGGTAATCCAGAGGCTGTTGGACTCCAAAGCTCAAGCCTGGGTCACTCTGTAAGACCATCGCCCATACATCCAAGGCCCCAATCTCTTCCTTTTCTTGACTGGTTGGTCTCCTGTGTGCCTTCCACCATCTTCCCTCAAGCTTGCTCATGCTGTCCCTCTACCAGGAAGGCCTTGGGAAGCAGCATGGTTTAATGGAGAGGGCACAGCCTCCAGAGCCAGGCACACCTGAGGTTGGAATTCTGGCTGTACCTCTTCCCAGCTGCCAAACTATTTAAGCTCCCTGGGCCTCAGTTTCCTCACCTGGAAAATGGGAGCATGACATGGCATTGGTTGATTGTTGATTTGATGAGTCAATATATGCATAGCATCTGGTTAGTAACACTGGCTCACCTGTCCACATTCTGCCCGAAATGGAAGGCCCGGTTCTGGCAGCCCCTACGTTGAGAACTTCTCTGACTAATGCAGCCTGTTGGCATTTCTTCTTCCAAACCACTCTGTGCCACCACTACATCCCTTGCTCCTCTTATCCCTTGAAGGCAGAGGCCGACATTGACCTAGTCCGATCCCCTGTATAGTACAAGAGCTTGATCTAGATTTGTGGAGTAATTGCTTTTCAGCGTTTTTCACCATCTACACCTTGTCTCCCTCTCCAGCACTCTCATTCTGTACCCCCAGTGTCTTCACCCTGCACTCCCCCATCACACCCCTGTGCCCCACCGTGTCCAACTGCCTGTGCTCCCTCAGACGTCAGTGTTCTCTCCTACCTCCTAGTCCCTCTGTCTGTATTACCCTCCTCTCTTCTTTTCCTGGGTAACTTCTGCTCCTCCTTGGAGATTTGGCTCGGACATTCTCTCCTCCTCCAGTAAGTCTTCCCTGATATTCCAGGCTGGTTAGATAACCCTCTTCTATGTTCCCCCAGCCCCTCTGCTGACCTCTCCTAGCACTTGTCACAATGTATTTGCTGTATTTGTCCAGTTGTCTATCTCGACGGCTAGGCTATGATCCCCTGGGGGCAGGGACTATGTCATGGTCATCTTTGGAGCCCTAGCATTTGACAGTGTTCACCATAAAGCCAGTGGTTGTTGAGTGGATAGATGGATGAATGGATGGATGAGTGCCTTCTCAACACTTGCTATTTGAAGTATCTGCTGACTGGGTTATACACTGTCTGTGCCCATGATGTGACTCAGACACTTTTGCCTTTGCATCCTGGAGACTGTGCCAGGCTGTCAGGGGATAGGACCCAGAACTGCGGACCTGTGTCTAGATCTGCATGTGCATTTCGTGCTTCCAATTCAAACCTTGTTCATTAGCACAGCAATTAACAGCAGTGCCTAATGACAGATGGTCCAGCTGCGTGCCTGAACCTCTGGCTCCACGGTGGGCTTGGAGTGGGGCAGACACGTCTGGCAAGGTTGATGTTTTCATTGATCTAGCAAGTCTGAGCTCCCAGGGCTGCTGGCTGTGGAGACAGTGAGCTGACGTCAGCACCAGCATTGGTGGGGGCTGGGTCTAAAAGGGCCAGGCCTTAGAGCTAGCACTTGGAAAGGTTAGAGAGGGTATCCTGCTTCCATCCTAATCCTAGGATTTTTTTGTTTTGTTTTTTGAGATCTGAATTTCATATTGGGAAACCCTAGCACACCACCCCTAAATTTTCACAGAAGCTCTAGGGAATTCTTCAGGAGTTGGTGTCCCTTTCCTATTCCTTAGAAGCTTCTGGACTCCCTACAATTATCATGTAGAATTGTAATGACCAGGCCCCTTGGCTTAAGCTAATAGACATTTGGAGTTCAGTATTTAGAGTCGTATAAGATCTATGTTTGTATAAACACAATTATATTTAAGCGACTTTGGGGAAAGAATTTTTTTTCTTCCTGTTGATCCCTGGTTTGAATCGGCTCAGGAGTTATTACCTTGTGAATGATATTCATTTCTCCATGAAAGAAATATCAAATTGGCATTCAAATGGCCACCTTGGTCATAAATTCAAGCCAGAGTGCAATGTCCTAAACCAAAGTAGATTTCACAGACCTGGAATCCATCCCAGAGTTATCCTGTGATCCCAAGATAGAGCTAGAAAGATCTTCTTGTCCAACCCCCTCCCCCCCCAACACACACCCACGGGGAAACTAGGACCCAGAGAGGTACATTGATTTGCCCAGGAACACAGAGCAAGCTAGTGGCTCAGCTGGAACCTCTTCCCTACACCATATTTCAGATCTTCAGAAATGCTCAGGCTTTGCCAGGTGCCAACCCCAAACTGCTCTAGCAGAAATTCTTTAATAGGTATGGGCTATGCCTCCTTCATGGCCTGTCCACAAACTCCATCTGAGTGAAAGCGAAGAGAGGGCGTGGACTGAGGAAGGCTGTGGTCTGTTGTTAGTCATGCAGAAGCCGTACATCTTGTTTTGAGAGGTGTTGACAAGGAGCCCCGCTGGAGAAGAAAGTTAGTTAAGGTGGAGAAGTCCCCTGGTAGGAAGCCTTAGCAATGTGGCCCTTCTCTTGGATTGTGGGCTGGGAGCAGAACGGTGGGGGGCGGGGTGGGGGGGAATCACCTGGTTCCCCTAAGTGCCAGTAGGAGAAATACACATGGTATAATAACCTGTCCTCAACCCAGATCCTCTTACCCAGTGGACAGGCTTCCTTGAGAGGACTTTCCTGTGCTCTGTTCATTATAGGAGGTCTTATCTTCCTCCCTCATTGATCTGTAATCTTAGGTGTTTGTGATGACCTGCTGAGGTCACCGTGAGGAGGAATCTTGGTCCTCCTGGGTCTCCAGGCTTATCTGCAGCTTGTCACCAGAAGAGAGAAGAAGAGATTCCTGGGACGAACGCCTTAGAGCTAAGGTCCAGGTGGTCTTGGTGACCCATGGACAGGTCCCACCTCTCCTAATAATGTTCCCCACCTCCCTGTCAGGGGATGCCAAGATTTAGGTGGGCATTGTAAAATGTTGGCCTGGAAGAAGGGTTCATTCTCTCTCAGAGTCATGCTGAGAGTGTCCATGGCCCTATTCCCAGTTGTCACTGGGGCAGACCTGTCCTTTCTGCCTTTGTCTTTTTATTTTTTATTTTCTAAGATTTTTTGTTTTTAAGTAATCTCTACACCCAGTATGGGGCTCGAACTCATAACCCCGAGATCAAGAGTCATGCTCTACCAACTGAGCCAGCCAGACACCCTTGTCTTTGTCTTTTTGTTTTTATTTTTAATTTAATTTATTATTATTATTATTATTTTGGTCTTTGTCTTTTTAAAAATTTGTCCCAGTGGAAGGGACAGCGGAAGGAGGGTTCAGGTACACATTCCCCTCTTAGGATACAAAGACATGATCAAAATTTATCCAGTCTCAGGGACATTTTCTTTTTTTCTTCTTGGAAGACAGTTTTTTTTCTATAAAAATATAAAGGTAACAAGAGGAACTTTCGATGGGAAAAGTATTTCTCCTATAACCCTGTTTTCTTATCATAACAGTTCGTCCTTCCAGTCTTTGCATGGGCGTATATATATTTCACATAATTCTAACTTTAATAGAAACATAACTTTTTTTTGTATTTTTAAAATTTAGAAAATTCATATACGTGCTCCATTAGGGCTCAGAATGAGCCTGTGTGACTTGTTTTTTTTTTTTTTTTAAGATTTTATTTATTTATTTGAGACCGAGAGAATGAGAGACAGAGAGCATGAGAGGGAGGAGGGTCAGAGGGAGAAGCAGACTCCCCGCCGAGCAGGGAGCCCGATGCGGGACTCCAGGATCATGACCTGAGCCGAAGGCAGTTGCCTACCCGACTGAGCCACCCAGGCGCCCGTGACTTGGTTTAACAAAGAAACTCTAAAACCAGTAGTTTAAACAAAACAGATGTTTATTTCTCTTTGATGTGAGAGCCCACCTTTATAACTACCACCGCTAGTGGTAGTATATTACCATACCACTTTGTTCCAGCATGTTCCCTGTGGCCAGCATTTCTGTAGAAGTCTCAGGTCTGTGAGGCTCATGCCCCCTTAACCACTGCTGGGGAGGGAGAGTTAATTTGTGTTCCATACAACAGCATCTCTGTCTGTCTGTCTGTCTCTCTGCTGACAACCATGTTACCTTGTCTTTCATTTTTCTCAGATGGCCTCTATCAGGCACCAGCCCAATGAGCCTCCAATCTCCAGTGGACATACTTCAGGCTCTCCAGCACATTAAAACTGCATTCTCTAAGCTTGAGGTGGTGGCCCCCTCAAGGTAGCTCCCTGCTCCCCCCTGCAGCAGCTCTCTCCAAATCCAGGACTCTCTTGAATTTTTCAGACACTGATCATGAACTTCTGCAACTTGGACTTTACTGCACTGTGCAAAATATGCACCGTCTTTTTGTCTGTCTTAGGGTCTTGGCTGAAATGTACTTTTAGTCCTGATTCACAGGCTGGGCTGGTTCCTTCCGAGTGGTGGGGTCTGTCTCTCACCAGAACTCCTATAATGGAGAATTCCTCAGGCTTCCCTGAGTTTCATCTGAGGGTTGAGGATGCCGAGTCACCAGGTCACAAGGAGAGAACCCCCCCCTCCTCCCCAGTCCTGAGGATTAGGCTACACTTGTTTCTCTTAACAAATGGTTGGGGCATGGTAGGGGGATTCTCCAGGAGCTTTGTGAAAACAAACCACGCTTATTCACTACTCTGTGATTTGGTGACAGTCATGAGGGATTAATAACTTTTGCATCAAGGAAACAGCACCCTCTTAGTGCCTTCTCCCGACCCCAGCTGCACTTTTCTAATCTTGGAGAGGGCCAGGGAGCAGCAAAGGGGATGAAAAAGCAATGGTAGAACGAGAAAACAAGAAGGAGATGATTTCAAGGAAGACCTTTGGCATGAGCCCACTATAAATCTGCCATGGTGGACTCTGGGCATTTCCCCCTCCCCTGCAATTTGTAACAATAATGAGTATTTTGCAAAGTAGGGGCACTGCTGAATGGGCAGCACACAGGGTCACATCTTTTATTCCATCCTTTGCTCAGCCTACAGAGGACTGTATTTCTCACGTGCACGGTCTGCCTTCCTGAGACCTGAAGCCCCATCATCCCAGCCCCAAGCCAGGGACGAATCTGGCAGGTGTGCAGAGGCCCTCCAGGAGCATTTGGCATTGCCCTCGAGAATGGAGCCTGTTTCCTTTAACCTCAAGGTTGCCAAGTAGAAAGACTAGGAAAACAGTGGTTTCCATGTCTTTGGATTTTAGAGACCAATAAAATTTTTTAAGAATGGGAAGAAACTTATTTTGCCAAGTAAGGATATTGAAGAAAAAAAGAAGCCTAAAAAATGAACATTTCCTAGCACCATTATTTCATCAAAGAAAGGAATCTTAGCATACACATGTACACACATGCACGCACACGCACACACACACCGAGGAGGAAGGAACCTAATCCAGCATAAACAACAGCCCTTCATGCTAAATGAATTCAGATTTTTGTATGAAAACTCCTAACACTGTCCTTACTTTTCTCATTTTGTTGGCGACACATTAAGACTTCACCGCAGCCTGTTCCTCCGATTCAAGCTTGGAAGGCGCGAGCTGACGTTATTGAATTAGTCACAAGGTTAAGTGCACTCAGGTGTGCAGATGGCTGCATCTCACTGTGGGCACTGATGTCAATCCACGGGCGTGGATTGCCAGGTTCTCGCTGGGCACTGGGTTTGTGTGGGGATACACGTGGCTCCCTGGCCTCAAGGGAGTGTGCACTTGAGTGAGGGATATGGAAATGTCACCTCCTCGGGGAGGCCCTCCCAGACCAACCGATCCAGAGTGGCAGCTGAGACCCTCACCCCTCACCGGCTCCAGTAATTCTCTAATACGTCACCTTTTTTCTTTTATTTCAGAGCTCTTGCCTTTATGGAAATTTCCTTGTTTGTGTCTTTGGATCTTTCTTTGAATGTAAGCCCCAGGAGTGTAGGAACCTTTCCTGCTTGAGTCACCACTGGAGCCTCCCACACAGAGGAATGGGGCTTCCCTAGGACGGTTGGCGTAGGGTGGGATCCTGGGGTTGGAGCAGGGGGTGGAATGCAGTGACCCATTGCCCTGGGTCTCTCACACTGTGCCTAATCTCCCCAAATCACTCAGTGGTCAGGTGAGGAGACCGGGGGGCAAACACCCTGCTTTGAATGGCTGATTTGGCTTCTAAGTCACTGGAGTTCCAGTGAAGAAAATAATTTGGAGTGGAACAATAGTGTTTCTTGAGAGAAGGAAAAAAAGATCTGCTTTCTACCATTTAGCTCCTTTGTTGAGTACGTAGAGGTTGCTGGAAGGTCATGGGGAATACTTAAATGGAAAACTCAGAAGGCTCCCCGCTGCCCTTCCTCCAGCCGAAGTCAGCAAGCCCAGCAAAGAATGCTAGTGGGAGCAAGAGGATCACACTTACCAGGTCGCTGCTGGAAGTGGTCAGAGCGGTCACAGGCAGGAGGACCAGAGCCCGGCATGAGCATTTGGCCACCCTGGCAAGGAGGCAGGTGTGGGGACTCCCTCGGTATAGGGCTGGGCGCCATGTAGTTGTCTCTCTGGGGATTGTTGTAGCTACAAGAAGGTGATTGCAAGCTCCTTCCACCACGTGTAGCTGCAGGAAGGCAGGCTAAGGTGAAGCTCAAAGCCCTGCCCTGGGCATCAGGATCCAGGGAGTGAGCGCTGCGTTTGTGGGAGAAGCTGGTTCGATGGTAATGATGTGAGTTAATATTTGCTTAGAATTTGCCATGTGCTGTGTGCGTGCACCAGAAATGCTCATAACAATCGTAGAAAATAGATGCGATCATTATCTCCCCTTCATGCGTGAGAACACCGAAGCTCAGAGGGGTGCGAGAGCTCCCCCGAGGTTGCACTGCTGATGTATGACATCGCAGAGACTGGAATCCCAGCCTGCCCTCCCTCCCACTGAATGCACACGCACAGCTGAGCTCACCGCCCACCAACATGTGCCGGGCTTTGGTGACAAGCCCCAGAGCTCTAGCTGTAGAGGTTGGAATAACAATAGTAATACTAGAAATAAAAGACAAGGGCGTACCTCCTGCGTGTGAGGCACTGCGCAGGTGCTTTGTGAACATCATGTCAGCCCTGAGAGGTCGTGTTCTCAACCCCATCATGCAGATGAGAAACAAGCTCAGAGAGTCTGGATGAATCTCCCAAGTCACACAGCCACGAGGCGGTAGATTCACAATTTGAACCCAGGTTGGTCTGACTTTAGTGCTCCCTCAAAAGCATCATCCTGTGGGAAAAAATTCATTCAAGCAATATTTATGGAGCACCTACTACATGCCAGACACCGGTCTGGAGGGCAGGGATTAGGCACTAAACAGGAGAGACAAAAATCCGTGCCTTCGTGGGGCTCACATTCTGGCGGGGGGAAATAGACAATAGATGCGGAAAGCAATAACTGTGTGCAATTTCAGCTAATTATAAGTTACTTTAAAAATTAAACAGAGTGGCGCCTGGGTGGCTTAGATGGTTAGGCGTCTGCCTTCGGCTCAGGTCATGATCCCAGGGTCCTGGGATCGAGTCCCGCATCGGGCTCCCTGCTCCTTGGGAGCCTGCTTCTCCCTCTGCCTCTCTCTCTCTCTCTCTGTCTCTCATCAATCAATAAATAAAATATTTAAAAATAAAAAATAAAAAATTAAAAAATTAAAATTAAAATTAAACAGAGTAATGAGGCAGGGGGTGAGGGTGACATGGAGCTGGGGAGGTCGAGGGGCCTGTCTTCACCACAGGCTCCTTCAGGCTGTTCCCTGAGCAGAGACTGCAGGTGGGCAGGGCAGCATGGGGACCCAGGCGGAGGCGATGGCTGGAATCCAGGTAAGGGACAGGCGTGGCTTGGATCAAGGCGGTGGTGGTGGACTGGTGGGAGGTGGGTAGATTCAGGATCTATTTTGAAGTGAGTCAGCAAGACTTGTTGATAATTGGAGGTAGATTGGGAAAGAAAGTGAGGGGTCAAGGGTGACTCCCAGATTTGGGCCTGAACGACTGCAGGGATGGAATTACCAGTTGCTGAGATGGGGAAGGCCAGAAGGTTGGGAATTCAATTTATGATATGTGTTTGAGGTATTTATTCTCCATCCGAGGGGAGATGTTGAAAAGCCATTGTGATTTATGAGTCTGGAATTCAGAGGGTGTTCTGGAGTCAATATGTACCATATTTCATCAAATATAAGATACCACCGACTGTGAGGCCACTGTTATTGTATGTATGACTATGAAAAAACACTGCCAATTAAAGTAGGGCACGTCCCAACTTCAAAGATATTAAAATGTGCCTTGGAATCAACAGGATATAATCAGTTTGGGAGTTTCCAGTGTAGAGATGGTACTAAAGGTGGTGGGAGGTAACGAAATCACCGGGGGAGTGATGGAGCCCAGAGAGATGAGAAAGAGAAATATAAAGACTCTGCCCACTGGGCAGCAAAGTTTCAAGCAGGCGCATGCGTGGCCCCGTTCCAGCCAAATGCTGTCAGGCAGGCAGATGCCATTGAGTCCATCCCAGGGAGAGGCTTCAGCCTGAGGATGTGGAGCTCAGAGTCAGGGCCAGGGGTATAACACACGACATCACCTGGCAACTGCTACTCGGCCTCATCCGGGAAGGCTCACCTGGGGTCAGGCCTGGCCTCAGTTTCCTCATCAGTGATACATGCATATGATGTCTGCTCTATCCTCCTCAAACCCAGAAAACAAGCCCATCTCTTCTTGTTCTGGGCCTCCGTTCCCGCTCCTACAAAACGAAGATTGCCTCTATCACACATCTCTTTTTCTCAAAGAAAAAAATATATAATAAAAATGTTTTACTCTTTTACACTATATATAAAAAAGACCATTCAGAGTAACTATGTTATTAGTCTCATTTCGCAAATGAGGTAGCTGAGGTGGAGAAGCACGCAGGCCACTCCTAGTGGTTGGAGCCAGGCTACAAAGCAGGGTATTTAAGGCCAAGGGCTCCAGGGGCACCTTCCAGGGTATTTAAGGCCAAGGGCTCAGTCAGTTAAATGTCTGCCTTCGGCTCAGGTCATGATCCCAGGGTCATGAGACTGAGTCCCGCATCAGGCTCCCCCGTCAGCAGGGAGTCTGCTTCTCTCTCTCTCAAATAAATAAATAGAGTCTTAAAAAAAAATAAAGCCAAGGGCTCTGGATTCCACCAAGTCCCCTGCCTCCCTGCTGGCACTGACGTGTGGCACTGATATGTAATTCTCCAACTAAACGTTACAGCACTGTGGTCAACCCCTTCCCATAATATGACAAACGAACTTCAGGGTGCTGCCCCACATAAATGAGGAAGGTACTTTGTTTCAGGGTCTCCCATGCTCTTATGGGAAATGGAGTGGCTCCTGGAATGGTCAATAGAGAGAGAGAGAGAGACAGCTGACACTGGGTGTGGGGGTAACTCATACCCAGTCCTGGGGACTCAGAGTCCAGTGCTCTCTTAGACCATATTTTTACATGTCACGGGCTGATGTCCATACAGGGTGGTGATGAATGGCATTCCCTTGATCAGAGAGGGGTTGGCAAGGGTTGCTTGGTCTTCTCTGTTATCATGAGAAGGTTTCTTGAGCGGGAGGTGGGAGGGAAAAAGTGGATTTGAGTGAGTTTGAGTGAGGGCACAGAGCTGGCTATTGGCCTAGGCCTAGTCATAGAGCTGACCAGAGTCAGTTGCTGTCAGCCCTTCAGTGAGGGTTATAGTATAACTCTTGGCACTGGGGGACCGTCCTGGGCATCGTAGGATGTTCAGCAGCATCCCTGCACTCTATCCACTAGATGCAGGTAGCACACCCCTAACCCCAGATGAGACAACGAACACTATCTCCAGACATTGCCGAATGTTCCCTGAGGAGCAACACTGTACCAACACATTCCCCAGAGTTGAGAACCCATTGGTGTGAACCATTTCCTCACCCTCCTAAGAGGGTCATCAGCTAACTGCTTCCTTGCATGTCCTGGGGACTTCCTGAGAATTCTCCGTGTGGCATGTGACCACAGGGCTGGGTGAAAGCCAGACTCCAGTACAACCAGGTTCTCCTTGTCCTTTTAATAATTGCCCCCTGGAGCCACCTCACAGTGAAACCTTCTCTGGGACAGGTGCTTTCTCTCACTCCTCTCTATCCCTGCCAGGTATCTTCTTCTTATCCTCTGGCACGCCAAATGTGTGCCTCAGGACATTTGCACTTGTTGATCCTCCTGGCTGTGGGTCTCTTCTCATCGTTCATGTCTCTATTCACGTTGCACCATCTTGTGGGCCCTCCTTGATCATCATTCCTATTACAACTTATTCTATCTCTCTGCTTGAGTTTGTTTAGAGCATTTTCCACCCTCTGGTATCATTTTGTTTGTCAATTTGCTTATTTGTTTCTTGCATTCCCCCCCACTAGACTGGAAGCTTCCCAACTACAGACACCTGGTCTAGTCTGTTCCTTGCTGTATCCACAGTGCCAACTGCTCTGCATGGCTAAATGTTGGTTGAACAATTTGGGTGAGCACTTATTGAGCATCTACTCTGTGCCAGGCACTGTGCTAGGGGCTGAGGATGCCAAGGTGAAGAGCACAGTGCCTGCCTCCTGGGAACTCAGTGCCTCATGGAGGGAGATCAATGAGGTGAGGATAGGGAAGTATGGGAGCATGGGAAGGGGCCAGCTAAACCTGCCTGGAGGGTGAGGAAAGATCTCTGGGAAGGTTAGCTAGAGGGCAAGGGGGAATGAATATGGAGATAGAGGGGATCATGGATGCTGCCCAGGGGACCGGGAAGGAGCATAGCCCAAAGCTCTGGGCTACAGGAATAACAGTGTGATGCCGGACGCAGCGGGAGGTGAGGCTGTGGAGTACCGTGAGGCCAACTCCAAGAGGCCTGCACTCCCATGTGGGGAAATTGTGACCTTACCCCGTAGCAAAAAGGAGCCACAGAGGCAGCATAGGCTAATGGTTAGGAAGGTAGGCTTTGAAGTTCGTCTCAGATCTTGGTTCAAATCCTTACTCTGCCACAACCGAACTGTGTGACTGTCCCAGAAACATCACGTCTTTTAACCTCCATTTTCTCATTTTTGAAGTAGGATTAACATTTATCTTGTTGGGTTGTTGTGAATATAAAATGAGTGCCTAATACAGTGCCTGGCACACGGCAAGGACTCAGGAACTCCTTGCTGTTCCTACTGGGGTGGTTAACAAGGAGATACTGGAGGTTTTCCAAACAGACAAGGAATGTGATTGATGAGCATTTTAGCAAGATCGTTCAGGCTGCAGTGGGAACAGCAGGTGACATGGGAACCAGGGAGAACAGTTAGGAGGTTGCTGGAAGGAAAAGGGAGGTGGGGTGGGGGGTGGGGGGTGTGTGTCCTAGGATCCGGAGCATCTACTGTGGCAAACTGCAGTGGCAGGAGATGCGGCCAATACTTTGCCCCTCAAAGGAAGGGCACAGGGCATAGAGGAGGAGCCCCCATGCCTGACAGGTAATACACAGCCAGGTGAGGACCAGGTGGGGACTACAGCTCTGCCTGACCCAGGCAGCCGAGAGCCCCCCCTGGAAGATGCAGCCAGCGCTGCATTTCAGTCAGCCTCATCCCCCGGAGAAGGGGTGGCTTGCCGTTTGCAGGGGTGATATACGTTTAATTATATAAATTATATATAATTATACATTACATAATTTATATATATTATAAATATATATTTGGTGGCTCAGTGGTTAAGCGTCTGTCTTTGGCTCAGGTTATGATCCCAAGGTCCTGTGATCGAGCCCCGCATCGGGCTCCCTGCTCAGCGGGAGGCCTGCTTCTCCCTCTCCCACTCCCCCTGCTTGTGTTCCCTTTCTCGCTGTGTCTCTCTGTGTCAAATAAATAAATGAAATCTTTAAAAAATAAATAAATAAATAAATAAATAAATAAATAAATAAAATGGTAATCATTTGAGCATTCCTTAAAGTTTGACTTTGGGGCTTTGCCTTCTTGCAAGTTCTGCCCTAATTAGCATTCTCTTTATCTCTTATTAATAAATTATATCTCAGCAGTTTCATCCACCTCCTTTGATAACCAAGTCTCATCATTTCTGAGCCAAACTCCATTCCATCTTGACTTTTAGGGTGCAACTGGCCCAAACCAGGGGTTTGAGAATTAGGGTTCTCAACTCCCAACAACATGGAGATCCATCTTCTTGTTGCCCAACTGGGCCCCAGGCAAGCACACAACATGTGTGCCTCTGAGGTGAAGAGTGTGGACCCCTTGGTACTTACTTTGAGGAAGTACTTAGATTAGGCAGATAGGCCCAAGACAGTGACCACAGATATATTAGAACGCAGGACCATAACTAGGAAAACAGAAGCAGAAAAGCTGGTAGGGTAGCTTACAGGCTCCAACCCCAGGCCAAGAAAGGTTAAGTAACCTGATTCAGGTCGCAAATGCAGGTAGTCGATGGTTAGGGAATCAGTAGAGACTAACCTTTGCTGGGCATCTACTATGTGCCAAATCCTATGTTAGGGGCTCTATGTGCATGGTCCCTGGTACTATTCCAAGCCATCTAATGGGGTGTAGGCAGTTTTGTCTCCAGTCTCCAAAAGAGAAAACCAAGTCTTGGTGAAATTAACCAATTTCCCTAATGTGACCCACCTGGCAAGAGGTCCCCTGGTATCAAGGTCTGTTCAATGTCAAAGACCTCTCTCTGTCGACTGCACCATGCTGGCTGCATTAGAACCAGGATCTCCTGGATCAAATCCCTCTGACCTGTCTTTTAAGGCCCCTCCGGAACGTGTGTTAGACCCTTGTACGCAAGCTCTGAGTACAGAGACCAGTACCATCAGCTCACTTGGGTTCATGTCACAAATGCAGAATTTCTGTCCCCAACCCACACATGGAAAGAATCTTCATTTTGACAAGATCCTCAGGTTGTGCTAATACTCACTAAAGTTTGGGAAACAAATTAGAGATTTGATATTTGTTTGGTACCTACTACTAACCCTCATGAGCCTTCCAAGGTCAAAGTTATTCCAACTGAAGAAACATGGAAAAATCAAGTGACTTCTCCCCAGTCTTATATGCAGTTAGTGGCAGAATCCAGATGTGGTCGTTAGCCTTGGCCCTGACCTGGATTCTAGAAGTTGAGGTCTAAGATTATCCTATATTTTTAGGTTGGTGTCTGTGGGCTTCAGGATGATGGCATTGGCTACTGGGAGCCATTTTTAGCATTCTCCGAAGCCCAGCTGGTATCTTCTCCTTCATCCTAGTCAGATTGTAGGGACATGAACTTGGGCACAAAGGTCTTTGCTTTTGACAAGAATTATATCTGGCTAGCACGGAAACCTATTATTTCCTGGAGAGCAGGAGTTTGGATTGGCAATCGTATATAGCCTTGATTAATGAAAAATGGAAACATTAATTATTCAAAATTGACTTGTTATAGGAGACAGTGGCTTTCAAATTGCAAGGTTCATAGTGGGAAGGAGATTTTTAAAAGGAGTCCCTAGGGGTCTAGTAACAACTTCTCATTTGTGTTGAAGAAAAAAGCCAGTGGACCAACATCACTAACCACCAGGGAAATGCAAATCAAAACCACAATGAGCTCACACCTGTTAAAATGGCTATTATAAAAAAGACAAGAGATAATGAGTGTTGGGGAGGATGTGGAGAAAAGGGAAACCTCGGACACTTGGTGGGGTTGTAAATTGGTGCAGCCTCTATGGAAAACAGTACGTAAGTTGCCCAAAAAATTAGAAATGGAACTACCATATGATTAAGTGACTCCACTCTTGGGTATTCATCCAAAGGGAATGAAGACACTGACCTGAAAAGTTATCTGCACTCCCATGTTCACTGCAGCCTTATTTACAATATGGAAACAACCTAAGTGTTTATTGATGGATGAATGGATAAAGAAAATGTGGTACACAAAACACACACACACACACACACACACAGGAAAATTATTTGGCCATAAAAAAGAAGGAGAAATCCTGCCATTTGTAACACCATGGATGGATCTTGAGAGCATTATGCTAAGTAAAATAAGTCAAAGACAAATACCGTATGATCTCACTTATATGTGGGATCTGAAGAAACCAAACTCAGAGATCGAGAACAGACTGGTGGTTAACAGAAGTGGGGGGTGGGGGAAAAGGAATGGGGGAATGAGTGAGTGAAGGTGGTCAAAGCGTCCAAACTTCCAGTTCTAAGATGAGTAAATCCTGGGGATGTAATGGACAGGATGGTGACTACAGTTAACAATGCAGTATTGTATATTAGACAGCTGCTAAGAGAGTAGATCTCACCACACACACATGCAAAATGTAACTACGTTAGATGATGGATATGCTAACTAGACTTATCCCTGTAATCATGTTGTAATACATACAGATATCAAATAATTACATTGTACTCCTTAAACTTATACAATGGTCTATGTCAATTTTAGCTCAATTTTCAATGGAAAAATAAAATAAAAATTCCCAAGTTAAAGAAAAAAAAAAAAAAAGCCCGTAGAACCTTAGCAGAATGCTGGTTTGGGTGCTGCCACATGAGGTTATTTAATTGTCATCGACCCGATAATAACAGCAACAATAACAACAACATATAATATTAATAGTAATAATAGCATCCAACATGAGGAAGCTGCCTTGTCTGTGCCAGCTGATGGTCTAAGCCAGCCTCCCAAAACGTTATGAGGCAGGTCTATGATTGAGTCTATTTATCACCCCCATTTTACAGCTGAGGAAAGGGGGACTCAGGGAGAGTAAGTGACTCTCCCAAAGCACCCAACCTGATAAATAGTGGATAAATGGATAGTGGAATATGGAATAGCCCGGATTTAGACCCATCTCCCAAATGTCCTTTCTTTCCAGAGCATCCTGCCCCTCTTGCTGTTTGGCTTCTGTTGGCAAGGCCATTGAGGCTGACGGTTACATTTCAGTGTTTCAGGGATGGGGCTTTAGAACGTGCCACGTGTCAGCAGCCACCAAGTGGACTCCCTCTTTTCCTCCTGCTCTTAAGTGAATTCTGGATATGGTCACCTTTACTATCCATCTCCAGTGTGGCTTTCTCTAATTCTGGACACAAACTCCCAGCTATCTCAGATCTAGTCCAGATGCCTTTTTCAAGTCAAATAGACCTGGGTTCAAGACCTGGCTTTGCCATTTTCTGTGTGACCTCGACAAGTTACTTCTATGTCTGTGGACATATGGAAATAATGATAGCACCTCCCTCGTGGAGTGCTGTGTGGATTGAGAGGGAAAATGTGTGTGAAAGAATTGGCCTGGAGGTTGCATTTTGCAGGGAAAGCACCTGAGTTCCAGAGGAATGAGCAACTTGGCAAGGTTTCAAGGCTTCTCAGGGGAGTGGCCAGAACCCAGACCCAGGTCCCTTACCTCACTGCACCTTCTGCAACACGTGTGCTCTGCAGTAGGTTTGATGAGAAATGCCACATGGAAAGCAGCTCAGCCCATTGAAGAATCCCATTTTGCTTTTTGGTTCCCATATCTTTAAATATCATTGACATTGGAAGGGCCCAGGTGAGGTGCAGTAACCCAGCCAAGCTGCGACTTCTCTAGAGTGGCCTGGCCCAGATGGCTTGTGTCTATCTTTCAGCTTAACTCTGACCTTTTCTGCACAGTCTCTCCTGGCCAATCAAGCTTTGGAAGCTCACCGCTCTTATCCTAGTGCAGTCTTCTGTTTTATTTTCAAATGACAGCTTTCTTATTTATACTTTTATGCTTCATGATAGTGTATGTCGGTTTGTGTTTTATTTATTTAATGTCTACCATTTTCTATTAAACTTTTTATTTTGAAATAGTTCAGATGCTGCTGTAAGAAATAATACAGGGAGATCTTGTTTACCCTTTATCCAGTTTCCCCCAGTGGTCAAAACTTGCAAAACTGTAGTGTAAAATCCCAACTAAGAAACTGACATTGTGTAGCTTTAAAAAAAAAATGTATCTTTCCGGGGCACCTGGGTGATGCAGTTGGTTAAGCATCCAACTCTTGGTTTCGGCTCAGGTCGTGATCTCAGTATCTTGAGATTGAGCCCCGAGTAGGAAGGGAGAGTCTCTCTCCCTCTCCCTCTGCCCCTCTTGCTCGTGCTCTCTCTCTCTCTCAAATAAATAAATAAATCTTTAAAAAAATTTCTTTCCACTAGAAATTAAGGCCATTATATCAGTGATTTTGACTTGTTCAACACAGTATTTTCGACATCTAGAACAATGCCTGACAGACAGAGGGTATTAGTCAATGTTTGCTAAATATATGAATAAAAAAATGTAATGCAAGAGCCCTGTGTCATTTTCATCTGTTTCCTCTCTCCCCCCAGTCTTTAAGTCTCTGTGATACCCAGGCAGCCTTACTCTGAAAAGTCGCAAGTTTCTCCGAGCTCATTGGAGTCTCATTGAGTCTCATTGAGATAGTTTGTCTTCAGGCTGGGGGGAAGATTTTTCCAGGGCTAAGTATGCATGAATAGTTTGAAGGGCATCAATTTCCAGATACTCAGCTTGTTTTTCTACTCTCCCAAGACTGATCTGCCCAAGGAGACCTACCCAGAAGGGTTCCCAGAGGCTCCTCTCCCACTTGACAAAAAGTAGACCCCTCTCATCCCAAATCTTACTAGGATGTTTTGCCCTTGGATTTCAAACCACCTGAGGTGTCAAACGAAGGGATAAGTTGAAATATTAGCTTGGAGTAAGTCATCTTTAATGAGCTTCCTATCTTTCCCTGAATTGTGCATATTCCTGTTATAGGCAAAGCATAGGGCTGGAAATAAAGTCTTTGAGCTTGTGTTGAGATGCCTTGAATCCAGAACACACAAAGCAGTATAGGTTGGTGATATTGATGCTCAAGGTACTTGGATGTTTTTCAAGACTACCGTTTTCTTTCAAGCTATATTGGTAAAATCCATGGATAAAATTTATGTGTGCTCTTTCCTATTTGATGTGCTTTATTCTGTGAAGGTTGTTCAGTTACTTTTTAAAAATCACAACCTGAAGTATTTATTCCAATTATACCTACTTCTCTTCCATCTTATAAAACGTATACTGTTTTCTCCTTTCCATTAACACAAAGTAAACTGTGTACATGCATGATGACAACTTTTTGATACTCAGTCTAACAATTCACAAATGGGTTTTCAACATTCTTGTGTAGGGGATGGGAGCAAAAAGATTGAAGACTACTGACACAACACAGCCATTTGGAAAGCCATTATCAGCTGCCATTTTGACTCAAGATTTAATGTCTTTGGCATTTTGAGGTCTTTTTACTGCATCCCAAATTTGATGCAATTAGTCTACTCCATGAAAAGTTATCAAGAAGCAACCAGGCTACAAATGCTCAGGGTTGAATAGTTCTCTTGAAAGAGGCCTCACTGTGTTCAGCTGATAATCAAACGAATGGCTACATTGAGATAGGCCGCCAAGGGGGACCCACTGCACCCGCATCCCTTATCCAAGCCTGGGCTCTGTTTCTTGCCCGATAGGAATGCATAATCCCATCAGCGCCAATGGGAGTTATGTGCCTGTGTTACTGGAGACAATAGACCATCTGAGAGGGACAATTGTTCCCAGCAACTGAGGGGGTAAACACGATTGGCTATTCCCAGCCACCATCCATGAAGGGTCCGGCTGAGCCCCCAAAGCCCTTTCTTTGTTAGGCTGCAGAGCTGGAGGATGGAGGACGCGGCCTGCCTTCTTCTTCAGTGGCTGCCGTCCCCCACCTCCAGGGGCAGCCTGTCTCTGGGCCATCTCCCGAAGTTGCAGCCAAGACTGGTGGCAGGAGGTCTCCCCACCTTCTCTCCTCCTTGCTCCTCACTCTTTCTAGAGACACACCCAAAGACCCTTTTCTAGTTTATCCTTCACAGTGAAATCATAACAGTATCAACAATAAGAATCGCAACCATTTATTGAGCACTTATTACGACGAGTCTCGGCACTAAGCATTTTGTATACATTAGGGCATTTAGCTACAAATGCTCCTGGTAATTCTGTAGGGTCAGTATAATTGTTCCCATTAAACAAGGTAAAACAGAGCCTCCATAAGTTAAGCATCTGGTAAGTTGTAGAATCTTTTCAAACCCCCAGGGCTAGTCAGGGTCTAAATGCCACTCTCCAAGTTCTGCTAGTGTTTCCCGCAAGACGCTCGGAGACAGGCTGAGAATGTGCAGTACACCTGCTCACACCACCCCAATCCCTTTCTTGGAGATTCCCGATGGATTTTAGTTTATTGAAAGTTCTGGGAGTCCTGCAAGAAGGAAACTTGTAACTCAGTGTATACCAAGTATGCATCCTTTTTTGCACCACCCAGATTACACTTTGTTAAGTGCTAGCCCACATTGTATCGATGCAGGGAAGCTCGCCAGAGGAAGTTCTAACCCTGTCCCGCTCTTGCCCTCACAGCCCCTAAGCCAGTGGTGGGTGGGTTTGGGGGGCTGACAAGGGAATCAGCCACGTCCTCTCATTTTTTGCTTTGGCAGCAGTACAAAGTTCCACCTTCCAGCAGGTTCTACACCACACATGTGACCTGCTTTCTCATAACAGGGGAAAAAGACAGATTGCTCCAGAATACAGGGAAGGAGAGATAGCGGGCTGTAGTGAGACTTTGCTGCCCTGAAATGGAGCTGAAATTCAGCAGGGCCAGAGTTTTCATACAGATGAAAGTGCCAGGCCCCGTGGTCCACCTCTGGGCCGGCAGCCCATGGCAGGGTGCCCAGGTGATTTCGGCTGTCCCTGGGGCTCTCTACAGCAGGAGGCTGAGGCCAGGACTCCTCCACTGTGCCCGGGGGCTCCTTCTCTACACTGGGATGCACTCACAGCTGAGGCCCCTCATCTCTTTGTCCCACTGGAGGGAAGGGACGGAGCCTCAGGCGTCAGGCAGAGCGCGAGGTCCAGGCTGACGTGGGACATGCCAAAATGACATGGCATGGGGATTTGTGGGCCTCAGCGGAGCCATTTCCTCCAGGGGGTCATTTTATTTAGTTCCAATTGGACCCTGTGATTGGTCTCAGCCCTGGGCCACCTGGTGTCCTGGCTCCATATGGCAACGGCTAGGAAGATGCCATTTTTCAATTGAAATATGCTTCTGTCTTACTTCGGATCAGTCTGTAATTGCCTTTGGCTGAAAAGGGGCTTTGATTTTTAAAACTAAGCCAGGAAGTAATTTCTCCACTTCTGATTTGTTGGACTGATGGGTCAGTGTCTTCTCTATTAATTCATACTGAGAGTCACAGCATGGGAGTGACAGGCAGGGTTTTGGAGGTCAGCAAGGCCCACCATTGACCTCGTATGGGAATCCCTTCCACTGACCCTTGACAGATGGTCTTTAGCCTCTGGCTGAGCACCACCACAGACAGGGAGCTCACTCCCTCACTGTGCAGACTTACCTGCTGTGGGCCAACTCTCAGTAACTTTGACCCCATTTGGAGCTAATAATGTGTGCTCTTTCAGGAATACTCACCACCTGCCACACAAATTCGAGGCATTTTATATGCATGTCTTAATCTTCATAATAACCCTCTAAGGAAGATACTCTCATTCTCCCCATTTTGAAGAGTGAGTAAAACAAGTCACGGAGGGTTAAGGAAGTCGTTCAGGGTCCCACAGGCAGTAAGGGATGGAGCTGCGAAATTCAGGAAGGATCATTCCAGAGCTCTTATACACTTTGCTTTCTGCCTTGAGTAAGGACAGCTGATGTTCACCGAGTATTTACTAGCAGGCAGGCTGTGTGCTGAGGTGCTCCATATACACGGTCTCATTTCATTGTAACAAGCTCTGGAGCAGTTCTTACTGTGCCCATTTTAGAAATAAGGACTGAAATGCCCGGAGACTGTGATTCAGCTAGGGTCACCAGCAAAGCCACGCTTGTCAAAAGCCGTAGGGCTGCCATTCTAGAAACCCAGACTCGGGAAATTCAGGAGTTTGCCTAAGGTTTGAGCTAGAAGTGGCAGAGCTAGGAGGTGGCCTGACTTGGACCACGAGCTCTTCCTCAGCCTCCTGCTCACCTCAAACCCTGCACCTTCCCTCTCCTGCCTCTCCTGTTTCCTGGGTCCTCTAAGGAGAAGTTAACCCACCTCCCTGTCTTCTCCAATAGCTTTAACACCCTTTCCCTGCAGCTGCTTAAGTACAGGTCTAATCGCCCAAGTTTGAGAACCACCCGACTAGAGAGAGCTGATGGTCTCTTCCAAATTTCAAGTTCTAAGAATCCCTTCATCTGTCCTCGGTCATCTTCAGAAGAGGGTCATGTAAAGTAATGGAAATTTGAAAGTCAGAAAGTTATGGGTTCAAATCCCCACTCCTCAATTTCCTCTCTGTGTGACTGAAAGCAAATTAACCTCCCAGAGGCACAGTTGCCTTGTCTAGAGAATGGAGGTAAAAATGACTCCCTTGTATGTAGTCAGTCTGCCTCTTTTAGAAGAGGGACTTCCTCCTGGAAGTACTTCCTAAATGTAGCTCTGACATTCCAGGAAACATGGCTTCGCTGTTGATGACGTGTGTCGTCAGCCAAAATGGCAGCAACCACCGCCATTCTTGAGGAGACGTCTCTGTGTGCGCTGTTTACTTGCACGCTCCCGTATCTCTTTGTGCTTCCTGTATCCTCACGACAAACCCCACCTAATCCCACTTGCACAGGCTCTCCAACTTGGGCTCTTCTTTTGAGAAAGGTTTGGCCCACTGTAGGAGTTAAAATCCATGGGCTTTCGAGTCAGGTGTTTTGCCACTTGGGGCTGTGTGATCTTATACAAGTCCGTTAATCTAGCTGAGCCTGCCTCCCCAAGCTAGAGTCGTTCAGGGTTAAAGACATATTCGTAGTAGTAACCAAACATTATTTTTCTTTCTATTCCTTGCCCTCTGCCCTCTTACTTTGGCCAACTCTGAGGCTGACGTCTCAGCAGCACTGAATGCTATTTGTCATCTCCTCTTCCTCTTGCGTTTCCAGGCTCATGCTTTCAGGTTGAGCTGAAGGATAATCTATCAAGTATGGTAATGGACACAAGTGTACTTTATGGTCTTATAAAAAGTATGGTTCCAATGTAAACCATGTCTTTTGTCTTTCCAGGCCAAATCTTGTGAATTAAATACATTAGTATAGCAATACGATTTGCACTATATGCATTCATTCAGATAAGATTTCTCGAGTGTCTTGTAGGTGTGTAGTGATTAGCACTGTGCCTGGTATATAGTAAGTGCTTGATAAATGTTTGGTGGCTGAATAAATGATTGAATAAATGAATGAATGTATTACCACTTCTTCAAGGTAGCAGTGACGTGGGCAGAGCTGGCTGCCATCTAAACCAAGTGACTTAAGGGATGTGAGAAGGAGATAAACTTTGGCTTCAGACCCTCTAACTCTTAAGTTCTTGCTACTGTGAGTTTCCAATATGAGCAGAATGGGATCCATGATGTAAGACAGCCACAGATTTCAGGGGTGACAGTGTCGATGGACGTCACTATAAAGGTCAGGTTCAAATCTGTCATCCCCAACACTCACTAGCTCTGGGGCCCTAGTTAGGCAGAGCTGGAAACCCAACGTTTTGAGTGACCATCAAGGCTTGGGCTGGGTTCTGTCTCCCAGGAGTCCCCATTCTACACGTGGGAAACCGAAGCCAGTCAGGAGTTGTGTGGGCCATGTTTTACTGGAGACATTTGTCTATGCTGATGGCTGGAGTTGAGGAGAGAATCCACTCTTTGGAAGTATGGGGGTTTACTACGCAGCCTCTTCCCAGTTCCTCACCCCCCGGCTGCTTACCTGGCCACCTTATCCTCCCAGAGACACTGGGAAGAAAACATGGGAAGCCAGAGTGGGGAACCGAATGTAGCAGGGTGCACCCTGGCTTTGGAGCAGGCAGAGCTGGAGTGAGACTGGCTCTGCCTCCTGAGAGCTGCAGGACTACAGGCAAATCTTCCAGCCTCTCCCTCAGCCTAAATCCTTGCAAATGACTTAAAGCAAAGAAACGGGAATGGGAATCCTCACAACTGCTTCATGGAAAGGTTGCAAGGACGACTTGGGTCCACCTGTGTAGAGCACCTAGCACATGCCTAGATGATAGTCAATGCTAGATTCTCCACCTCTCTACACTGCTTTCAGCACAGGAGGCCATGAAGCCAATTTGGGGTGGAGAGGTCGCCATGTTCAGACCCTTTCCCCCAAGTGAAGCTGCTCTGGGCCTTGTGGTTCTCATCCATCATTTATTTTCTCGAGTGCCTACTGCATGCGGGAACCCTCCAAGCCCAGGTGGGCATCTATAATTGGGAGCTCCCAGGAGGGCCACATTGCTAACCAGCCCTAACTGGCAAGTGCTGTAAGGTTTCATAAGGTGGGCAGATGTGTGTCTCAACACTGCCTCCGGGGACATTGGTTTGGGCATGGCAGCCTACAGAACTGTTTGCTACGTCTGTGCTCTATCTTAATCCCTTTCCCTCAGAGACCCTTGTTTGGTTTCAAGACTGGCATTTCTGTTGGGTGTGGCCTCCAGGGACGGAGTTCCTTCTTCCTACAGGACATCTGCACCACCACGTGGATGGTCAAAGGAAGAAGGTCCTGGTGGGTATTGTCACCTTTGCAATGGGCTTCCTGCTTGGAGGCCTCATTCATTCGAGGAGGCCGGCACTGAATAGCTAGGAGTCAGATTCTTGTCAGTTTAGCTTAGAATGAATAAGTCAAAGTGCCTTTATTTTTCCTTGAAGGTACTAAACATTTGGGGAAATGATCTGATAGTTTCCACCTTTCTTAAGCAGAAGAACTCTTCTGTTGTTTGCCTCCAAATAAAATTGTCTGCAGTTATTGTATACAAATCTATGCTTAACTGAAAGCAGAGCAGCTCTGAGTGGGTTGGGCTTCTCCCCCGACTGAGGAGTTTTACAACAGGTGCTTCCAGGGAAACCTAGAATCCCAGGGAGCTCTGTTTTAAAACCAAGGAAAGTCCTTCTCCGGGAAACCACACCAAACTGTGTTCAAGCAGGCATGGAAACAAATAGATGTTTTCTTGAAAAGAAATCTCATCCCCATTTGGTCTTAATTTGGAGTCTCTAACAAGGCCCGACGGGTTTCTGAAGAGCAGATGACAGAGGAGGCTGAGCCCCCAGCTCGGAGACTTCCTCCTCTTTCAAGTCTGGCTGTTTCATAACTGAGGCCATACTGAGGGCGTGCCTGCCTGACTGACTGACTGACTGACGGGTGGGGGTCCGACTGTCATGACTAATGCAAGCCCTGTGGCGGCCCATGCTGGGGGCCCTGGGTATGGGGCCTGGGTGGCAAAGGCTGAGCCACTGGGGGCAGGTAGGAGAACAGCCTGGCAGCTGGGCAGTGGAGCCGGCTGGACTGCCTCTGCTCAGAATCCCAGGCTCTCCAAAGCCACCTGCAGGGTGGGCTGACTCGGAGGAGAATGGGGGGAGGGGGGATGCCCTGAAGGAGGGGCTGGTTCCCGTGGTAACCACCCTCTGTTGTCCGAACCCCAGTGTTAATCACCCTTGGCTATTTGGAGGTGTTTTCTATTGTTTAAATTGCCTTGGAGGAATGTAGAAAAGGTTTTATTTCCCAAGTTTTGAGCTAGGGCTCTCTCTCTCTCTCTTTAAAGTTCCCCCAAAATAAATGTAACCATTTTAGACTCTTTTTTTCCCCATTTTTGTCCTTGAGATGGGAAACTCCAGTCCTAACACATCTCACTTTCTAACCCCCAGGTGCAAACATCTCCCCATCTATACAATGAGGAGTCTCTGGGCTCCCTCTAGCCATAAACTTCTGACTCATTTTTAGATCAGGGTCTGGGAAATCAGTTGAAATTGAAGCCATAGCTAATACCTGGATTCTAGAAGCTTAGCTTATCCTTTACCTTCCTTCTGAAGGGTGGGTAAAGAATCAGGGGTGGGTGTGCAGAGACTGTGTCCTGCATGCTGCCATAGGGGTCCCAGATATTGACATGGGGGTCCCTGTGCGCCCACTTCCGAATGGGGCCTCCCAGCCCTGCACTGGGGTGTGGTGCTTCCCTGGGGGTTAGTGATCCTCCTGTAACTTCGGAGGCCAACTCTCGGGTTGGAGAGTGGTTGCTAATTAAGGTAGCCGAGGCCTGCGAAGCCATCTGTGGAGCCCAGCGGAGGGCCAGAAGCAGGGCTGGCAGATGGAAGGCTCAAAAGAGGCTGGAAACACTTGAGCCCTCTCGCCCACCCCCCAAATGTAATGCCAAATAAAAAAAAGTACTTCACCATGAAACACACAACTCGGACAGGAAAAGAGCTTCCTTCTGCTTTTTCTGACTGCAAACTCTGGACACCTTGTGGAAGCTGGTTTCCCTGCCTTTTTCCTTCTCCCACCACTGCTCTCCCAGTCCCCCCTTGGCAGTGGTGCCTGTCCTGTGTTCTAGCTCTGCAGGCCCCCAGGCAGTCAGGCATGGACAGGAGGCTGCTGGTTTCCTGCCACTGTTCCCGTCTTCTCTCCCGCTTCTGTGGTTTCCCAGGTTTTTCTTTCTTCTTCCTTCGCGGGGGCTCTTTGCTAAGGAAAACGTGGGGGCTGAGAGGCTGGGGGAGAAGGAGCAGCCCGCCCTGCAGGGTCTGAGGCTTGCCCCTCGTTGCTCCTGGACTAGTCACGATAGTGATAATGATGGTGGTAATAGAAAAAGGAAAGGGCGTGAGAACTCACTTTCACTACAGGATTGGGCTGGTTTTCTGAGATGTTTCTGGGCTCCGATTCCTTGCTAATTAAAACAAAGCAAAGTGCAGCCTGGAGAGTAAAATTTCAATGTCTGCAACTTGGTGGGTCTGTAAGAAATGTTTGAGATCTGGGGAGCCTCACTCTGGCTGCGTTGATCTTCCCTGAGCATCTCCGTTCACGGGGTGAGGTTAGCCCTGACATCTGTTACTTGACCATTTCATGGCTGGCTGTAATGAGTAGCTCCAAGGAGCGGCTCACCAGGAACAAAAAGGAAAGAAACTTAAGGAAAGGGCGTAACAGGATGGTGAAATCCTGAAACAGCAAACGTGAGCAATCAAAGGGAAGGCAGATGAAGGGGAAATTCAGTTACCGCCTTTCACTCCCACCAGCAAACATCCCTGCAGCGCATACGGGGTGTCAGGTTTAATTCTGAGTGATGTGGCCTCCTGTGTCCCAGGAGGTGGGACCCGATCTTGTCTCCATCTTGCAGATGCACTAACGGAGGCAGAGAGATGTCGAGTCCTTGTCCCAAGGCCACACTGGTAGTGGAAGAGTGGGGATTCATGGACCCATATTGTCTAGGGCTATAGTTTGTCTCTGTAACCAAAGAGGGTGCCCTTCGCCAATTACCTGCCAACCATGAGTAATAGAACATTTAAACACATTCTAAAGGAGAGTGTTGAAACATGTGTAAGCTCCTCAAAGATGTGATCATTTGTGTTAAGTAGAGGTGACTGATTCTCTCCATACCCTCCTTGTTATCTGAGACAGGGATACAGATGAGAGACAAGACCACACCTCTTTCAAATTACTGATTCCCCAAGCAAGAAGGGTTCAGAGGTCATCTGGGCCCCCAAGCAGGTGAATGTCTCAGCTTTTGGGACCCAGAGGCGTTCTTCTCTTTATGAACATGACAGGATACTAAGAGGGACATTTCTTACAGTCTTGGAGGTTTGTCTGTGGCTCCTGAGCTGAGGCCAGGTGTCCACACTTTGTAAAGCAGAGGCTGAGCTGTCCTCACTGGACTGGCTAAGAGGTGACGAACACCATCCCTGGGGCTCCTACTTCCAGGGTGAAGAAAGACAGCCTGAGTCATAAGGAAGATCCTCTGGAACCACTCAGAGAGCTTGAGGTTGCTTCAGGAAGGGAGACTGGCATCTTATTCCCAGCCAGATGCCTGCTAGTCCTCATGGAAACTCATGATGTTCTCTCTCCACCTTGTACTGTCTCTTGGGATTGAAGGACAAGTGTCCCCAGGAGCTTGGGGATTCACCTGATGAGAAGAGATGCCCCTACCCCCAGAGCAAGGAAGGCAGGAACCACGAGAGTGTGTGACCTTTCCTCAATAGTGTGGTAAGTGGACAGCGAGTGGTAGCCAGGCTGAGCCATATTTTAGGACCTGCCGTGGAGGGGGGGCTGCCTACCAGGGAGACAAGACTCCAGCACCAGAATTTCATGGGAGTGCTGGAGGGCGTGCTCCCAGGAGGAGTGAGAGGCCACCCCACAGGATGTGGAACCCAAACTGCCTCCATGAGTACCAGGTCACCTGCCATCCAGAGCTCCCTAAGCCAGATGACCATGACATTACTCACATTCCTGAATCGGAATCTGCCCTCTCCCCATAGTCTCCCATTCCGCCTCTCCTCCCACCCCCCGAGTTCTGGAGGGGCCAGAAACAGGCAAGTGGAGGGGAGATAGCACAAGGAAAGCAAACTAAACCCCTCTTCCTGCCCTCTTCTGCTGTCTGGGTCCACAGCTCACGCCCCAGCCAGGGACAGAGGACACATACAGAGCTGGGAAAGAGCCATTTTGATTTAGATTGCACTAGACTTCTTATTACCCGAAGATGAGATTGTTCAAATACCCAAAGGTAACCAGAAAAACTCTGGGACCTGCTTGAGATATTGTCTAAGGACGAGGAAGGGAAATTTGACAGGGCAGTATCGGAAGAGAGAGAAGAAGAAAGCTCTTCCTGATGTTCATTTAATAAACTGGCCACATGAAGGAAATCAATGGCTGAGAAACTCCAAATTTCCTTCCAGAGCCCCTCCATGCCCCTTCCTTGTAATAGGGAAGAGGATGCACATTCATTAACCACTCACTGAATGCAGGCACTCTGCTAGAACCCTCCTACCTAAAACATCATTAAATCCTCCCAATAATCCATGGGTTTGGGATGAACAATTCACAATTTCTATTTCATAGATAAGGAAACTGAGACCCAGAGGTGAGGCGACTTGCCTGAGGGCAGGTGCGCACGGCCTCTGGAGAGAGGATTAAAATCTATAGGACTCATGGGCAGGAACAATGTTTGTGTGCTCACTGCTCCGTCTTTAGGGCCTGGCACTTAATGGGTGCTGGGGGAAACATCTGCTTAATCAAAGCCTGCCTAGCGGGGACTTAAAGCAGCTCACCCCTCTCTTTCTTTCTGCAACTTACACAAGACTGTGCCTGGAGCAGACTGATTTGTACTGGGGATCAGGTTCCAGACTATACGTGCTGCAGGGGGACAGACCACATGCTCTCTTCCACGGGGGACCCCCTTAACGTTACCCCCTGAGGAGGGGGTGGGAGGCCAGGCGGAGCCTCCGAGAGGTCACAGGACCTAGCCCTCCCCCATCAGTGGGCGTGTCCTCCTTGCTGAGCTAAGGCCCCAGGGGGCTGCTGGGGCCTGGCCCCCCAGGTGTTCCTCTGGCCCCCCAGGCCCCGCCCCACCCTGGGCCTGGCAGACAGGTGTGCGAGCAGTCAGCTTCCTCAGTGCTGTGTTGCGGAACATTAGAATTGGCGGGGCTGACGGGCTCCACACTGCGTGGTTCAGACTAGTAGCTTAAGCAGATGTCTTGTCAAAACAGAATAAGAAACTGTGAAGAAATAGTCTGTGAAACTCAGCCATGTCCTGCTTCCTCTCATTTCTGGGGTAAAATAGCAGTGGGAAAAAAGAAGGCTTTTTAGTTCTGTCGGAATGGTGCATTTCACGCGTGCACAACTTATAGAATTGTTATTCTAGGTCAGATTGATTCTCCTGCCTTTCCCCACCCTTGCCTTCCTCCTCCCCTGCCCCCCTCCACCCCTCCCGTCCTCTCCTGGCCCTCCCCACCTCTTCTCTCCTCTGGAGAGGACTTTAGCCGCCTGACTCCACAGCCCTGGGTTCCAGGGGCTTCGGAGGCCAGCACATTCCCCTTCTCTTTGTCTGAGGAGGAGAGGGGAGGCTGGTGAATAATTGATGAGGCGCTGCTCTCTATGGAGGCCCAGGCCTGAGCCTGGGGTGGTGCGGGCCCCTGGAGAGGGCGCAAGACTGGTCCGTTTGGGAGCCTGTGGGGTGCAGAGCAGGGGTTCGGCAGGGGAAAAGTGCTTATCACCCATGGTTTTCTCTTTGCCCTGCCTGGGACAACTGGGGTAACTGGGAACCAGGGACGGATGGAGCCAGGAGAGGGGAGGGGTGTATGTGACGAGTCTATGGGGAATTCACCATTTACAGCCACTGGGTGTTCAACCTCCTCACCCTGCCCCTCTTCCGCTTCTCTGAATCAATTCTTAGAAACCCAAGGGCAGCCCCGTCACAGCTAGGGGGCCTGGAAGCCAGTGTCTGCCTTACTGGGCTCTGGGCTACGGCGCTCAGGAGCCAACCCCACCCCCAGCCTCCTCCCATCCCACCCAGAGCAGGGCAGAATCTCCCCAGCCAGAATCCCATTTGGGTCAAAGAACCACGAAGAGGCTCCATTTGTCACAAGGCCGTGGAACGACATTAAGTGGAAGCACTTTGTGGCATGAAGGACAGGCAGAACCGTAAATCATTCAGTCTTGCGGATATTAGAGGCATTTTGGAGAGAAAGTGGAAAAAAAAGATTATTTCAGCGCTGTAGTCTGAAAGAGCTGAACCACATTCATTGGCCAGCATGCTGTGAGGATTTTCTGCCTTAGAGTAGCTTTCTCCCCCGAGCTGTCTCCTGGGCAGCAGTTCTACCCAAGGAAGAATTTGCTTACTCCTTTAGCATTAATGTTGCATTGTGTGTGCGTGTGTGTGTGTGTGTGTGTGTGTGAGAGAGAGAGAGAGTATGTTCCACTCAAGCTGGTGAAATGAATGTGTAAGCAGAAATTCTTCTTGTCCACTGCATCAATGGAGTGATAAAGAAGGCAAATTTCAGCAGCCTTCTTTGCCCTCAGCAAGGCTATGTAAGATGCTCTCCATGGACTTACTGTACAGGACAATGTAGTTGGGGTGAGGGGAGGCTGGCCCTGTCCCTTGAAAGAGTCCTGCCCAGATGGATTCTTGAGAGAGGCAGCACTCTGGATGCATGGTCCTGGCGCAGCCCAAGAGGCCCCTCAGTCAGAGCCTCTTTCTAGAAGGTTCCCCAAACCTTTCCCGTATCTCTAGAATCTGAGCTACAGGAAATCAACATGCCCTCCCACCCCAGCTCTGTGCTTCTCACTTGTTCATTGCACTGTCCTGAGCAGGGCCCTTATCTGTCAGGGGGAATGTGAGGGCCCTGCTCCAGAGTTTGTCCAAATTCCCTCTGGAAGGAGGAAGAAAGGTTGCGGGGGGCACCCCTGCTTCACTCCAGGTACCCTCCTGGTTCCCTCCCGTCAGGCTCATGGCCTCCAGAGCATCGATAGACTCAAATGAAGACAAAGCGTGCGCGCGCACACACACACACACACGTACACTTTGTCTCTCCCTCTCTCCATCCCCCCACCCGTAGGGTGGTTGAGCAAAGCCTTTGGCCACCAGGTTGTCAAATGCCCAGGAAACGGTGAGCTGGGGTGGTGGTGGCCTCAGTCTGGTTTGAATCTCCACCACCAGGCTGCATTGTTTGTAACAAATGGATGTATTTAACAGAAGAGCACATTCAAGCATGCTTTGGCATGGCAAATTGAATCCAGCTTGGCTGCTGCAGAGCTGAAGGTCTAGCCATTCTGTTTTTGGGGAAACACGCCACAGCTGCTGGGCTCCATGGAAAGAGAGGTTCAGAGACTGGACCCAGCTGTCTCTGGGAGTCTGGGAAGTAATCAGATGGTGGAGGCCCGGAATGGGTGGCAAATCCTCTGGGCTTTAGGCAGAGTGGTGCTGCCCTCTGCTGGCCAGTCTGAGCCAGGCAGCACAGATTCTCAAGACACTCCCTCTGGTCGGCTCAAAGGGCCTTGCACCCCATAGAAAGGGAGGCTGGCTTCTGTCCTCCAGCACTGAGACAGGGGACAGAGCATTTGATCTAACTGCCTCCTGAAAAGCTGTGAGTGTTCTTTCTTTTTGCTCTGTGCCTAGAAGGTAATACAAGATGGGGGCTATTGTTTTAACCAGCAAGGATCTTTCTAAAGGAAAGCAAGGAAACAAGGCTAAGGTAGTGCCCTCTTAGGGCCCAGAAGTGCTGAAAAATCCACATCTAGGTTTTTATTTTAATGTGTGGCTCAGTGAGGTAACCAAACTGTCCTGAAGACACATAGCTAGCAAGCAGCTGAGCCAGGTTCGAAGTCAGGGTGTCTGAGGCCAATGCCCACATAAGGACCACCTTACAGGTTAGGATTTCTCTCTGGATGTTGGAGTGAGGGCAGGGGAGATGCCAGATCCTTCACGGGAGACACCAGGCTTCATGGAATAAGCTTCTGTCTAGATAATGGATCACTTTGAACAAAGCTAGGGAGAGGCAGCCTTGTGGGACAGAAGCACTGCTAGTCTGGCTTTGGGGTCTAGCTCTGATTTTCATAGCCCATGTGACTCTCAAGTCACTTGTCTTCTGGGATTCTGTTTTCTCAGCTATAAAACGAGGGGGTAGACGAGGACTAGAATTAGACGCTGTTGTTTTAACCAGCAAGGATCTTTCTTTCTTTCTTTCTTTTTTAAATTTATTTATTTAATTGACAGAGAGAGAGAGACAGCGTGAGAGGGAACACAAGCAGGGGGAGTGGGAGAGGGAGAAGCAGGCTTCCCACCAAGCAGGGATCCCAATGCGGGGCTCGATCCCAAGACCTCAGGATCGTGACCTGAGCCAAAGGCAGTCACTTAACCAGCTGAGCCACCCAGGCACCCCAGCAGCAAGAATCTTTCTAAAAATGATTTTCTACCTCGGGGCGTCTGGGTGGCTCAGTTGGTCAAGCGTCTGACTCTTGATTTCGGCTCAGGTCATGATCTCAGGGTTGTGGGATTGAGCCTACGTTGGGCTCCATGCTCAGCATGCAGTCTGCTTGAGATTCTTGCTCTCCCTCTCCCTCTGCCCCTCCCCCCACTTTCTCTCTCTCTCTCTCTCAAAAAAAAAAAAATGATTTTCTACCTCATGAACACCATGTTTTGAAAAAATCTTATCTACCAATGTGTGTTGTAATAATTTATTCCTTCTCTCGTTTTGATTAAATAGAGATATGTAACTGTCTTAGATAGGGTTCCCAGAGAATGCAGGAAGTTGGGGCTTGCTTTGGCAAGCCATCCATCTGTGAGGGAGTCAGAAGTAGTAGGAGTGGGGAGAAGAGAGGTTGATTGGATGTGAAACAAAGGCCTCAGCCCTTCCCCAGGCAGCTTTGAGTGCCGGGGCTGCAGAGCTGTCTCCACTGGGCGAGGGGACCAGGCCTGGGGACCTGACATCCATCAGGCAAGGACTGCAAGCTTGGGTAAGGCGGCTTCCTTCAGGCCAGTGCAGTTCCTGGGGAGGGACTGAGCCGTCAACAGCAGCTGACGCTCCCAGAGCTGGGGACATGAAGGCCTCTGTCCTGAATTGGGATCTGGGCAGCCCAGCACAAGATCCATTATAACCGTGTGTTCCTAAGCAGCAAGGGACAGTGTGACCTTCAACCTAGAGAAGATGTACACGTAAGGCCTAATTGAGGGTCAGTGTTAATTTTTATTAGATGCTTTGGAAGTAAAACATGCTAGGAGCCCACATTTTTGCTTTCCCAGATACGATAGGCCCAAGGACCCCAGGTTGAAAATGTGGTTCCTCCTTTCTAGGAGTCTGTGAGAGTATGGTTTTTATATCCGAGAAATCCCAAGGAGATGCCACCCCCAGGGAGCAATGGTGGATTCCTCCAGGAGGCCTGCTTCTGTTGCTATGGTACCATTGGGAGAACATGCCTCCCTCTGGGCTGCCAGCCCCAGCCCCAGAGCATGGCTTGTAGCGGAAACTGAGTAGAGCTCAGCGCATGCTTATCACCGGGGTCGGACACCCTTGATCAGGGCACAGCCTACACACCTGTCCATGGCGGCCCTGTCCTCCCATTTGTCTTTCTCGCTCCATAGCCTCCCTTTCCAACCCCCTTTCAAAGCTTTCTCTCTTTTCCCTCCCTCCGGATTATCAGTGCATTCTGCTTCCTGGGAGCCAGGGAGGATGTCCGAGATTTGAAAATGTACACTTTGCCACTACTGGGAATCTTGCCCAAGGAAACAATCTAAAATGTGGAAGATCCTTTATGCACGAAGATGCTCATCCTCATGTCATTTATAAAAGTGACAGATTCAAACCATCCTGATGGCAGCAAACTATAGGGGAAATGGTGTATTATGGTGCATCGAAAAAAAAAAAGGACTATTATGTCACCGCTAAAAATTACATAGCAAGAAATATCATGAAACCATGTTTATGGTTAACAATGCAGGCAACAGAATTATATTATACAACTTGAGCACAACAATATGAAACAAGTAACCAGTTAGAGACTGGGAGGAGAATCTGAACTGTTCGGTGGGGGTGGGGGTGGGGGGCTTGGGTGGAGACACCACAGCAGGTGGGTCTTAACTCTTTATGTGCAACAAAAACTCCTTTTGGCTGCTCGGTGAGCCTGTGGGTCCCTCTCAGCATGTTTTTAAATGCATGCAATATAAAACATAGAATTTCAAAGAACACCAATGATATTGAAAGACGAGTATCAAAATATTAAAACAAATTTGCAATTTAGTAATGTGTGTGCTTCTTTTTGCTACCTCGAGTAATAGGGATTATCTAGCAGGAGGTCAAATAGCTACTATATATATGAAGGAGCGAGGAAGGCAAATAGGATTTCAGAAAACCTGCAAAGATGAAAATGTGGCCAAAAAATGCCTGAGATTTCTGTCGGCGATGGCACAGCTTGTATAGTAAGACTCACTGTGATTTGATGCTTGTATTCATAATGGACGGAAATGCTGCATTTGACTTAGAGCCTGATGGAATAAGTATGTCACTTTTCCTGTCCAAGTTCACGTTCCTCTGAATGGACCCTGATTTTAAAACCCATGCATCAGAATCTTTCTTTTCTTTTTTCTTTCTTTCTTTCTTTCTTTCTTTCTTTCTTTCTTTCTTTTTCTTTCTTTCTTTCTTTCTTTCTTTCTTTTCTTTCTTTCTTTCTTCTTTCTTTCTTTCTTTTTCCTTCCTTCCTTCCTTCCCTCTCTTCCAATTTCCAAATTTTATATAACAAACATGCATTACTTCTATAATGTAAACTAATCGGGGAAAATTAAAACTAAGTAAGCAAATGACCAAAGGAAACATGATTCAGACTTCGCAATCACTTGTGTTCTCGGGTGTCATCTCATCTACTCCCAGGTTAACTCTGTGAGAGATGCTATCCATATAGACATTTGGTGGATGAAGACTTTGAAGCCAAGGGAGGTTAAGGGACTTGTCCAAGGTGATAAAGCCAGTAAATGATGGAACCAGAACTGGAACCCCGGTCTGTCTTTCCAAGAGCCCAGACTTTTACCTGTTAGACTCTACTCATCCTTACAGTCCATGGGTAATGATGAGCAAGTTGAATGTTGTGTTTGTGTGTTTGATTTAGCATAGCTGCTGTAAAGCAATTTCAGTATGAACATCTCCCTTTGATTGAATGCTGTCTCTGCAGTTCTTGGACAATTGTTGGTATGCTGGGATTGGAAAAAGAAAACTAACGGTTTTCTGCTGATGGTTTGAGTAGGGGCTTTCTCTTTCCTCAAATGCTCTACCAGTTCTCCTGTA
Organism: Mirounga angustirostris; assembly: GCF_029215605.1. NCBI lineage: Eukaryota > Metazoa > Chordata > Mammalia > Carnivora > Phocidae > Mirounga > Mirounga angustirostris. The sequence goes on along the minus strand of NW_026991721.1, from coordinate 37,661,251 downwards.
GGAGTCTCGAGGCACCTCAGTTTGAGCTTCAGGTGGGATGCAGTGAACATGACAAGCCCTGGCTAAAGCAAGATCCCAAACTGCAACTCCATATGGGAAGGATGGGGTGGGGTCAGGAGGGTTCCTGAAGGAATGACAGATTCTCAAACTGCCTTCTTTAGCTTGGGGGTATGTCATAGGCCAAAAGGAGGTTATAACAGTTTGTATATGGTGCCACTGGAGGGCAGCATTTAGTCAGGATTACAGAGGGGCTCTTGGTCCGGTTCATATGTGAGCCCATGTGGAGCTTCTTCTTGGAAGAGGGGATGCACCTGTGGGACCACACTCTGGAGGGACAGTCTCTTTAATGACTCTGAGAGGTATGTCCTTTTACAAAGAGGCGGTATAACATGGTGCTCACAAACGTGGACGATGGAGTTAGCCTGCCTGGGTTTAAATACAGTTCTGCCATTTATTGGGTGTGTAACTTTGGGCAGGTTACTTAAACTCTCTGTGCCTCAGTTTCTCCATGGGGTAGATATGAAGACAAAATGAATTAATACAAATTAGGAACTGTTTTATTTGTCTACTTTTGCAAAACAAATCACCCAAAACAGTAACTATTTATTTGCTCACAATTCTTGCCATTAGGGCAGAGCTCCGTGGGGGCACAACCCTCTCCTCCATGCAATGTTGGCTGGGACAGCTCCATTTGGGCTGGATGATCCAAGAGGTCTTCCTCAAATGTCTGGCACCTCAGCTAGGGGCTCGCTGGGCCTCTCTTTCTAGCAGGTCAGTCAGAATGTTTGTATATGGTGCCTCAGGACTCCTACAGAATGCATACAAAAGTGGCCATCCTCTTCAGGCCCAGACAGGGGAGCTAGAACAGAGTAACTTGCACCACATTCTATAAGTCAAAGCAAGTTACAAGTTACAAGGCCAGCCCAGATTCAGGGAGAAGAGAAATAAGCTCCATTTCTTGCTGGGAGTAGTGACTTGTACTTCAGGGATGGGAGGAAATCGTGGTGGCCATCTCTGCAAACAATCAGCACAGACACTTAGACTAATGCCTGACACAAGGGAAACTCTCCATAAATGGTGGCCAGCGTGGTCGCTGAGCAGACCAAGGCTGAGAGACACTACAGAGATTTTTCCCAAGATCACACAGCTGGGAAGGGTAAAACTGGAATTTAAACCCAGATCTTTCTGAATCCAAAGCACATTCACTTACTACATCATCCATATAAGGTGTGTGCCTTTGCCCAAGTCATTTAACCTCTCTGAGCCTTTTTTTCTCATGTGATGTCAGATAGGAGTTCAGGGCAGGAACTTTCTAGATAGGACCACAGTTCTTGAGCTTCAGGTGGGACGCAGTGAACATGACATGTCAGATAGACAACTACCTCATACAATTATCATGTAGACTAAAGGAGGAAACGCCCAAGAAAGCATCTTATGAGCTGTGAAGCATTGTGGGAGCATGCATTATTTTGAGTATTACTTTGAGCCTCATTCATTGGAACTTGTCTCTTGCTGGGAGGATCTGGATTCATGTTTACCTTCTTTGACACTAGCATTGAAACGAGGGTGACTAAGCGTGGACAACAGTAGCACGTATATGCTGCTTAAGGCACGAGCAGTAGGCATTTCCAAGCCTTTGGGAAGCAGCTGTTGACATGACTGTTAATTATAAGCCACTCTTATCTGTTCCCAAGAAACTCTTTATATGAGAGATGAGTCTGGAGACAGGAAGTTGCTTTCTTGTGAAACCTCTGGCCTCTGGTTCTTGTATTGTCTCCTCTGGTGAGTCTCCACAGCCCCCTTCTCAGTAGACTGCTCTGTGCCTTGGACCCTTCTGCTCTTTGGAGGGTGGACAGGCAGACGACCCTTCACCCCTGTCTGTCCTACCTGGAGTCTCTGCTTCTTGAATGGCCTCTCTGTTAGCCATTCCCCTCACGTGCCTGCTCTGCGGGAGCTGCGGGGACCAGAAGCTGTGCTTTTATTAAATTTCATCCTCATCAAAATTGCATTTGGTGGTTTTCCAAGTTTTGACTTCCTAATTAGCTCTTTGCTGAAGCTATTTTTCATTGCTTCACTCAGAATCAGTGGTAAAATAGCCCCCATTTTCCTGATGGTTTGGCCTCCTTTGATTATGTCCCCCACTTAAAAAGAATAAAAGAGTGAGGATGTGCTTCCTGAGACATCTGATCGCTAATCACAGCTTCAGAAAACCCCTGATATTCCCAGGCTATCAGCAGGGCAGACATCTGCTTCCTGCATGCAGGAAAACAACCCCTCCTTGGGCTGGGGGCGCTGGGAATTGGACTTTACAAACTTTCTGGGTTCAAACCTTGGCTCTGCTATCTCCCAGCTGTGTGATCTTGGGCACATGAATCAGGGTCTCTGGGCCTCAGTGTCTCAGTGTCTCTGGGCCCCTGTGTAGCTTGACTGTGGTCCTATCTAGAAAGTTCCTGCCCTGAAGAACACCCTCAACACCCCTCAACAACACTGACAACTCTTATTATGTTCTGAGGATAAAATGAAATACCATGAAAGAATATGAGGGTATAGGAAACTCAAAAGCATTACGCAAATCCTGGCTTTTATTACTATTAAGAATAATTAGCTGTGTGGCCTTGGGTAGCTCACTTTAGCTTTCCGGATATCTGGACTCAGTTGCCTCCGACAGCAGGGGTATACTGGAAATGAGTTAAGTGGAGCCATTAGGAGAAATGTTGTGTCAATAGGTATTACTATAAAAAAAAGTGCGTGGGAGAAGAAGTTCCAAAGTTAAATAAGTTTGGGAAACTCTGAGTTAAACAAAATTGAACAGGTGTCTTTACACAGGACTCCTCTGAACCTTGCAAGTGCCCACCTGCAGTGCACAGGGGAAGGAGAGCACATGTGTGTAGCGTTTTCCAAACTTCTCTGACCACAGACCCCTTTTCCTGCTGAGACTAGTGTTCTACTGAGTGCACCTGGCAGGTTCCCTGCCTGATCTCAACCATCCTTTCCAATTCTGACATTCGGCCAGGCCTCAGTTTTGTTTGGGTCTGTATGGTCAGGAAGAGGAATTTCTCATAGATGATAAAAGACAGGAAGTGTGGGTTTTTTCCTTTTATTGTTGGTTTTCCCCAAAATTACAATACAGTGTAGGTTGGTGTGGTCAGCTATTGGTGAAACGCAGGTCTGGGTGCAGATGATCCTAACTGAGTTTCCATCAGAGACAGTCATGGGGGAGTCAGGTGGGAGGCCAGGGAAAGGGCGCTGTGCTGGGGCCCATCTCTTATTTAGGGAAAACCAGGAATCGTCTGGACTTAGTATTTGCTGGGCTCAACCTTGGCATAATAAGGGTGAGGTTCAGAAATCCAAGGCCTGTACTGAAGGCCATTTGAGGCTGGCTTTTGCTTTTATTGCACTAATATTTTGACTGAATATTTCCCCTTTAGTGAAAGAGGGAAAGTAAATCAATGAACAACTTATGAGAACCCACTCTTACCAGGCATCCAGAAGTTACTTTTTTTTTTAAAGAGTTTATTTATTTATTTGACAGAGAGAGACATAGCGAGAGAGGGAACACAAGCAGGGGGAGTGGGAGAGGGAGAAGCAGGCTTCCCGCCGAGCAGGGAGCCCGATGCGGGGCTTGATCCCAGGACCCTGGGATCATGACCTGAGCCGAAGGCAGATGCTTAACGCCTAGCCACCCAGGCGCCCAGGCATCCAGAAGTTACTTAATCGTTTTCATCAGCTTGTCTAATTCAGATATATGGTGGGGAGTCCCTGGGATCTGAGTTCAATTGCTGTGAACGCCAAATTCCATAGCCTACATGTAGCTAAAGCTCTTCCTAAGATTTCTGCTTCTTATACCTCTTGGACACAATGCATTGAGTGGGACCTCTGCCTGTACCCTCTTTTAACCTCCTTGGGTCTCAGACTTGGCCAAGATCCCACAGCCTGTAAGTCTGGCTGAGTCAGGTCTGGCACCTAGCCATGCCTAACCAGAGAACCTTATCCACTGCCCCAGGTCGCCATCCCTGGGGGAGGAGGCGTGGGACAGGGGGGCTCTTGGAGATGTGAGCTGAGGTCTCTGACATGTCTTCACTCCAATCTTCCCTTCCTTCCTGCCCTCACCCTGGGCCTGGATGCCACCCCATCCAGAGATGCAGGCATCTAGCCTCCAAAGGGGATAGCCTTGTGCCTTTATACTTTGTTTCATGTAACCTTCCAACCATTTCCCTCACAGTGGTAATATAGGTTTCCCCTGCTATCCCAAAGTAAAGCATTTCTGCGAGATCTTTCTGAAGCCAAAATGGGGTAAAACAAAGAAGCAATTACCATTAATTTATACGGAAAAATTTCTCAGCATTCCCAGACCCCCCGCCCCCAAATAACCTCTCTTCAGCTTTTCTGATACCTTAGGACACATCTTGCTAGTAGACACACAAAGTAAATCGAGATAGAGCACAGATGCTCCCAGACACAGTTCAGAGCTATGGGGCTTGATGCTGAGATGCTGAGTGTAGTTCCCCGGGAAGGCGCGTGGTGGCGCCACTCCTGCTGTTGACGGCCAGCCATGCTTCTGTAAGGTCTGCCTGTAAAGGATACACCGAACGCTGTTTTCGCCTTTTGTCTTTTTTCATAAAAGCAACAGTCCCCCTCAGATTCCTTTCGGTTAGCCAGAAGAGGCACTGATGGAAGTCTTTTGTAAAAGCAAAGCGGTGTAAAGCAAACTTCCGAAAACCGGGGGGATACCTGTATTATACGCATTGTACAGATATCCTTTTACAGGCTAACTAGTCAAAATAACAAAATACCACAACAGCTGACATTTATGGAGCTCTGACTGTGTTCCAAGTGTTACCTATATTGTCTCATTTATCCTCACGTCCCTTTATAGGAAATACAGCACCTCCTAGTGAGCAGATTTAGAATGACACTGACCAAGTCACGCCCAACTCCCAACACTTTGGGGCCAGATCTTTTCCTGGATGGTGCCAGCCTTGTGGACAATCAGAGTAACCCCAGGGGGTTCCGCACAAGCTTTCGGGACATCTCGGTGGCACCAGGTGTCCTTTAGGGAAACACACAACTTTTACAATAAACACCTTCTTTCTGAGACATGGGCTAAGTCTTCACTTAACCTCTTTGACCACTGTTGGTTTGGGGGTTTTCCCCCTCCCCTTTTTTCAATTTCAGGTTTTGGTGGCCCTGGAGCTTGAATGCGGTTTGGGCACTAAATCAGCAACAGGATAGAATTCTAAGATGTCTGAGTAGGGATTAGGTCTTCGTAGAGCTGGCCAATATAATAAATCTCAGAACTCAGGAAGGAAGGAAGGGACCATGGAAAACAAAGTCCAATGCCTCATTTACAAATGAGGGAAAGGAAGCCCAGATTTGGTAGGGATTCACTCAGCATTGTAGCAAGAGTTCTGGGGCTGGAGACCAGGCTGTGTCCTGGTATACTGATCTGCTACACTCAGAGCCAGCGGGACAAGGCTGCTTCATGATCAAGTTTCCACTCAAAGCCAACCATATGCCTTGGTGGTGTGATTGGTGGGATGTCAAGGAATCACTGGCCATCCCTCCATTCCCTGGCCACTGATCTAATCCAATGAGTTCGCCCTGGGTCCTGAAATAATATCACCCTTAAAACTTGGAGTAGGTCCTGCTAAGATGCCTTACCTACCTGGGGAAGTTATTAACAGCAATGCCCTAATTAACTTAACATCTGGACCCATCAGAAAGCAGAAATTGAGACACTGGGCAGCTAAGTTTGATTGCTCCAAGCACTGGTAGGAAGCCAAAAGAAATACAAAGGCTGGGAATATGGGCACATAGAATTTTCAAAACTTAGAGATCTCAAGTCCTCTCATTGCTTAGATGGGTAAACCAAGACCAGGAGGAGAAGTGACTTTTCCAAAACTGCCCAGTTGTTGGGGCAGGGCCCCACCCAGCTCTCTACTACTTTCTCAGCCTCTCCTCTTATGGGCTGCCCTCCTGGTGGATCATCGAGTGGGGGGGCCAGGACTCTACCATCAGAGTCCCAGCACAGTCTGGGTAGATTTTATAGATAAATTTGGAGGCTGAGGGTAGAATTTACTCATTGTCCCCTTTTGACACAGAGGAACCTTTATAGATTACAGTCCATTTCTCTGCCTGTAACAACCATAAATTAAAATGACCACCTTGGTTGCTATTTGAGCCCTTGGATGGTGAGGCAGCCCCCTGCCCTCGCAGTAGATCTTGAAGTAGGATCCGTGAATCAGTGACTCAGAATTCACCAATGTGCTTATTAAAATGCAGACTCCTGGGCTTTCCCCAAGACTCTCTGAATCCAGATCTAGGGAAAGGAGGCCCTGGAACTGGCACTTTGACATGCACGCTAAGGGATTTGCATGCACCCTGAAGTGGGAGACCCACCACTATGATGGAACACAAGCCCTGGAGTCAGGCTGCCCTGGGTTCTAACCCCAGCTCTGCCAGTTACCAAATGTATGGCCTTCAGCACCCCCTGAGCTCTGTAATATGTGCAGATAGTAATCATGATGACCTCATAGCGTGATTGTGAGAGTTTAGGGAGGTAAACCAGGTAAAGTGCTTGGCATCTAGAAAGTGCTTAATAAATACTAGCTGCTACTAATGGCATTATTCTTTAGAGATGGTCCCTGTTTTCAGCTGTGCACATGGAAGCCACATGGAGGTCCTGGTGGTCCCAGGAGCCAGTCCTTCACTCTATCCCACTCCACCCCTCTCAGGGGGGATGTGCTAGTGGAAGTCTGCCAACTCTGTGGCAGGGGTCTTGGTGGGTGCAGTGACAATAGCTACCTGCAGGGGGAGCCATACACACATTTCCGCGGACAGCCTGTGGCAATCCCCCAGGAAGAGGGCTCTCAATGGGGAATGGGTTGAGGCGGGGATCATCATGCTTTCTCGAATCTTCCTTCCACTGTGGAGAGGGATATCTGGGGATCTTCACAAGACAAGGTGCGGCTTTGCCTCTTGCTGCTCAAAAAGCGAGACCTTGAGCTGGCTTGATGCTGGGTCTCTCCCCCGAGGCCTCAGAAAGCACCTCGTTTTTAGCTGTTGATTTCATTTTCACCACCCAGGCTGGTCCTGGCAGGCCCTCCGCAGGGTGCTGGCTGCGGCGCCTTTCTAAGAAGTCTCTTGGCAGAGCTGTGATCGGGGCCTCGTGTTCTTTTTTCCATCTGAAGGAGCACAACTGTGTGGGGGGCTCACCATACTTAGCCAACTCCCTTCCCCTCAGAGTGGGGGTGAAGAGTGAGGTGGGGGCGTGGGCTAAGTCCTGCCCTCTGATCCCGAGCTAAGTCAACTCCCTTGCTGCCATTCCCTATGGAACAAGGCACGAGGAAGCCAATCACCATGGTTTGAGCACGAACTGTGTCCTTTTCTGTACCTCATGAGCATTCTACCAAGGTGGAACCTGAGGCTCAGAGAGGTCTGGTGACTTGCCCAGCACCACACAGCTAGTAAGCAAAGATAATAATGCTATGTACCACCAAATGAGAGCCTCGCAGATTGGTGGGCTGGACGGCAGTCATATCACATACGCTCAATCCTCCAACAGCCAAATATGTAAACCCCGGCGTCTATAAACCCTAAAGCCTCTCTTCTGCCTTGACTCCACAAGGCCCCAAAACCCTTCGACGGGCTACTCTCCTATTTCCCCCAGTCTTTCGAATTACTAAAATTCCCATCTGTCCCACAATTAAAAGTCCCCTCTTCCCTCTTATCCAAGGGTACTTTGGTGAGAGTGGCAAGAGTGGTTCCATCATAGTCCCAATTTTTGATTTGCCCGAAATTCCTAGTCTTGAAAGCACCAATTCCTTGCTCAGCTCTGCTCCTAGAAGCCCACAAGTCAGAGCATCTTTTTTTTTTTTTTTTTAAAGATTTTATTTATTCCTTTGACAGAGAGAGACACAGCGAGAGAGGGAACACAAGCAGGGGGAGCGGGAGAGGGAGAAGCAGGCTTCCCGCTGAGCGGAGAGCCCGATGCGGGGCTCGATCCCAGGACCCCGGGATCATGACCTGAGCCGAAGGCAGACGCTTAACGACTGAGCCACCCAGGCGCCCCAAGTCAGAGCATCTTGAGTAGGGGCTACTTCATCGCCGGAGAAGCCCACAGCCTTGTGCACCCCTTTCGTGCCTATCTGTCATGGGCTCCGGGCGGGTCTGACTATGATACGTTGACAGCCCTCCTTTTTTCCACAGGAGTGAATGCCAGGGAAGTGATGGCCTCCGTCTGCTCGCCGCCTTGAGTACACTGCTAAAATACCCCGCGTCTGTGTGCAAACACATTTGCCTTTGTGAGCGCGCGGTGAGATGTGCTTTTCAAAGGTGCTGTGGTGAAGCGGCCCCAGGCCATCTCCTTTTTCCTCCCTGCTTCTCTCCACCCGAGGGTAATGCCAGCCATGGCAGCTGGAGGAAAAGAACCCGTAGTTTCGTGTTCCTCCTCCTGGAGGAGGCTCTGATGTCGGTCCTCAGATGCTGGGCTTGCTCCAGTTCATGCTGGAGAGCTCTGATGTCGGTCCTTGGATGCTACTTCAAGAGAGACTGCAGGACAGCGCCCTGCATCCCCGTTGAAGGGCGAACCAAGGCGGTCATTTTAATTTGCAACTGTTAATAGGCAGGAAAACGGAGGACTCTGGTCTGTAATGAATGGCCTCTCTGAATCCGAAGGGGACTGGTGCTGAATACCACCGTAAGCCTCAAATTTATCTGTGAACTTGAGTTCTATGAGCACCATTTGGCTCAGTTGTGAGATTCATTCTCATTGTGACAACTTCCTCTATACCAGAGGGTTGGGGAGCCCGGGCAGCTGGTGGCCAATGGCTTAGTCTTAGTACTGCCTGGGGACATAGGCATTTCTGAGTTGTTGGTCACCTAGGAAGTTCATGTGGTAGAGAGGAAGAAGAGCAGCAGAAGAGGATTTACTTTATTAAGCACTCAGACATTACTGTGGGTACCCCATCCTTATAGTCACGTCATGAGGATATTTGTAAGCTCCATCTAGGTATCGGATCCAGGGAAACTGAGGCCGGCAGAGGCATGGTTACTAGTCTATGGTCACCCGAGTAGCACAGGAAGGTTCTGGGAGCAAATCGAGGTAGTCTAACTCAAATCTGGGCGTTTTCACTATTGCCTGTGAGATAGAATTTCCCAAGTACCACGGAGGTATCTTCATGTGTTTTATGGAAAGGGGCCCGTGCTCTCTGTTGCTGTCGTTTCTGCAGGCAGTGGGAACGCCGTCCTGGCAAGGGAAAATCGACGTCAGACCAGAGACTGGACGACGGAAGGTTGTTTCTGAAATATTTATCCCTGCAAAGTAAATATTTTTGTCTCCATCAGTCCAGGATTTCCCAGTTGACAGCTTCCTAGATACTTCTTTTTCTCTTCTCTTGAGCATTTAGCCATTTCTGGCAACAGCTTGGCCAGGCGCAACTGGTTCTTTTCACTTTTGACTGTGGACTTCCCGCAGCCAAAGGAAGAAAGGCAGGCGAGTGACCCAACTGGGACACGGACTGGGGGGCCGGGGCTGTGGAGGGGAGGCATCCGGGGGGGTCCCACATGGTAATCCCGGAGGAAGACTCAGCTACCAGAGAGCCAATCTGGGGCTTTCCGTGCAGTTTTGGGTCAAGGTATATGGTTCTCTGCAGTCATCTTGCAGACTTACTTAACCTCTAATGTTCTCACATCTGTTTCCTTCTCTCTTGTCTCATCAGCCCCTCCCAGAGAGTTCAATAACTTGCCCAAGACCACACAACTAGTAAGTTCTGGCTTTCTGCCTCCCCAGGGATGGCCTTGCCCACTGCTCTGTAATCAGAAGGCCCTTCATGAGCTGGGCCTGCCTGCATCCCCAGGCTCATCCTGGGGCATCTCACTATGGCCCTCTCTGCTCTGGCCGTGCTGGGTATCAGTCCCTCCCATGTATACTTTCTTCCTTGACCCTGCACACGGGCTCCTCCTGCTGCCTGGGACTCTCTTTTTGTGTTATCCTCTCTTAAAAAAAAAAAAAAGTCCTCATGGAACCTTCTTACAGTCCTGCTCAGCTTAAAGGTCCCCTCTTCTGAGGGGTCTTCTATCACTGATCCACCTGCTCACCCACGTACACATATCCTGCCCTCTGCCTCATCCCTGGTTAAGGGCTCCCTGCACACACACCCCCTCCATCCTAATGCTGATCACACTTAGTGTAGGTTCTTACTTCGTTTTCTGATCCCCCCGGACTGGTGAGCTCTCTGAGGGCAGGGCCTTCTTCACAGCTGCAACCCCAGCGGCTGATGCAGGGCCTGCCTCATAGTAGGTGCTCAGTCAACGTTGAGTGGATGAACGTGGGAGTGGGCAAGCTCGAGAAGAAGTCCCTGTAGTCATTTGCCCCCATAGTTCCCTTGGCCTGGCACACCCTCTTCCATGCTTCCCACCTACAGTCTGTGTGAGTCTGGTTAAAGGGCTCATCTCTCCGTGCCTCGGTTTCCTCATCGCTGAAGTGGAAATAGTAATGGTGTACATCAAAGCTTCCAGCACTGTGCCTGGCACGTGGTAAGGGCTTAATAAATGACGGTGGTTTTGTTATAAGTCTTATCATGATATTAATTAGTATCATCACTTAGGGAAACCTATGTTAGCGTGCTGAAGCTTGCCAAGGACAGTTTCCCTCCCAGAAACAGCAAACCACCAAACCAACAGGGGACAACATCATTCCTTTTGAAGAGCTGGCCACAAATGGCTTTGTAGAAAATATGATTGTCCCCTTGACTTTTTGTTTGGGAAGTGCTTGGTCTCTGAAACCTAGTGAGGACTCTGCCTTGGCACTTGAGCTCAGAGGGCAGTCAGTCCCCTTTCTTTCAGGTGTGCGCCTGGTGCCTCCACTGTCCAGAAAGTACCTCTCCCTCCCTCGAAGTCCAAGGGCCACCTTCATCACCACCTGTACTTCTCAGAAGTCACCTTCTCAGCGAGCCGTCCTGGCTGCCTTCTCTGGAACTCCAGCTACCTTTGCTCTACTTCCTCTCCACCCCCTCAGCTGTACCTTTTCTTTCTCAGCACATTATCTGACATACCATATTATCTATTTCTTTTTTTTTTTCCAAAGATTTTATTTATTTATTTATTTGACAGAGAGAGACACAGCGAGAGAGGGAACACAAGCAGGGGGAGTGGGAGAGGGAGAAGCAGGCTCCCCGCTGAGAAGGGAGCCCGATGCGGGGCTCGATCCCAGGACCCTGGGATCATGACCTGAGCTGAAGGCAGACGCTTAACGACTGAGCCACCCAGGCACCCCATCCATATTATCTATTTCTTTATCTCGCTGATTGTCCCCTCTCCTTCCCCAGTCCCCTAACTAGATGGTAAGGGCTTTGAAGTCAGGGATTTTGACCATTTTGCTCATTGCCTTGTCTCTGGCAGCCAGAACACGCCAGGCATGGAGCCTGGGTTCCATGCATGTTTGTTGCAGGTTTGAGCATACAGCTAGGAAGGAGGATTTGCTGGCAAGTTCTGAATTTAGAACTCACCTGGTACAGGTCTTTTGCTTAGTAGAGAAAACCAATCTCTGCTGAGCTGTCTCTCTGGGCCAACCTTGGGCAGTGCTTGGCATATGTCATTTCATTCCCTCTTCACAGTAGCCTTACAGAGGAGAAAGGTGGGGCTTGGAGAGATTAAGAAACTTGTCTGTCACTGGGCAACAGAGCCTAGGGACTGTGCCCTTCCGTCCTGGACAGAAAGCAATGCCTTGGCCCTCCCGTGCACCCCAGCCTGCTGGGGAGGCCTCCCTGGGTGGTTTCTGAGCTGGCTGCTCTGCAGGGCCAGAAGGCCCATCCCTCCTCACCTGTCTGTGTGTGTAGGCGCTTTTGGCATGTGCACGGAGTCAGGTGGCCCAAGCAGCTTTCAGCAGTTGGAGGTGGCAGGCTAATTATCAGCTCCAGGAGCAGCCGGCGGATGCACTGGGGATTGTCTGAAAAGTCTGCTGAGAACTACGGCCTGGAAAAGCTCTCCCCTCCACCTCCTTCCCTGGGAGAGTGGGGTACAGGGCCGGGCCAGGACAGGCAGCATGAGAGTGTGAAGGGTGTTTCCTGCCAAAGGAAGACACTAGGCAAGAGTTAGAAAGACCTGGGCTCTGATCTTGGCTTTGCCACTGACTAGTTGTGCAAATTGACTACGTTTGCTAAATATCCCTGTGTCCCCCCCCGCTCATACAATCTCAGCAGTAATCCATGCATACCTCCCAAACTTGTGGGTATGATCCACTAGACAATCTATGTAGCATGCTTACTTACCCCCCATGCAAAATAAACGGTAGCTATTTTGTGTTTACTCATTGCAAGCTACAGTCTCCTAACCTGTAAAATGCAAAATGAAAGGTTTCGTTCAGCAGACCAGGCCCGGTGCACAGTAGGCGCTGAATAAATGTCAGTCCCCTTCATCTTCCCCTTCCCATCCAGCACCAACTTCCAGACCTGTATCGTCCCTGGGGATGCTCTGGAGGTTTTCTGTGGGCTCATCATCTCCTCAGGGCAGTGGGGCTGCGGGCTGGGATGGTCATTTGGGAACTATTGTGTTAGAAGCCCCCTCCCTTCTTCCTCCTTTTCTCTCTCCCCCCTTTCATCCTCTCTCTCTCTCCTTTCTTCCTTCTTCTCAATTCATTTTTACTCAGTACCTACTAAGTGTCGGGCACTGTGCTAGGCACTGTGAATACAGCTGGGAGCAAGACAAGATCCCTGCTATCATGGAGTTTCAGTCTACTTGGAATCCAGCAAGGGAGGAGAAAATAAACAAATGTACAAGAAAGTAAAATAAGCATTATTAAAGCAGAAAATAGGATCCTTCTAGGAGCTGATGGTGGGGGGTAGTAAAGCTACTTTAAGTGGGGAGCCAGGAGAGGCATGACTAAGGAAGCAATATTTGAACCAAGACTTGAAAGATCAGGTAGGCCAACCATGCTCAACATTGGGAGGAGGGGTTTCAGGCTGCAGGAGCAGCAGGCGCAAAGGCCCTGGGGAAGGATACGCTCTTTAGTGGGAACAGTGGGCCCCCAAACGAAGCCACTGCTCTGCTCCTCCAGCTCAGGCAAGGCAGGCAGGCAGGCTTCATCTCTAAGTGTTGGCTGCCCTTAAGATCCTGCTCCCAGGATGTCCTTTCTGCAGTTAATTTGTTGCAACTGGCAGAGGTTAATCGTGTTCATGTTCCTCAGGGCCTGTGCCAAGGCCGGCCCTTCTCACAGATGCTGGTTTAAATTAGAGGGATTGTTTGCTCAAGACCAGATTCCAAACGGGTCTTCTTTCTGAGCCTTCCTAATGGGCGGGCAAAAGAATGCTGGCCGAAGCTGGCATCATCGAGCACAGGTGGGAGATGCCTGATCCTGCCAGTCCAGTGAGAAGCAATCAGACCCCATCAGCCCCCCACTCCTAAACCTGTCTGGCTCCCTGCTGCCACCAGAATGCCAACCAGGCCTGCTGGTCACCCACCCGAGGTGCTCCATGCTTGGCCTCCACCTTGCTCCTGCCTCTTCCTCTCTGCACACACCCTCCTGCCTGACTCTGTGCCTTTGCCCACCTTGCCTTCTGTCCCCACAGGGGAAGTTCTACTCATTTTTCCAGGCTCTGCTCAAATTCTGCCTCCTGTATAAGGACTTTACAGACACCACCCCACCCCACCCCCGACCCCCGGAGAATCCTCTTCTCCTAATTTCCCTTATGCCCTTTAAGGCATTGGCCATAGTGTCATTTGAGCTGGGGAGACTGAGTTCCACCCACAGCATGAGTGCCTTGAGGACAGGGACTGGAGGTGGGCATCTCCACCGTTCCAGGGCCCTGCCCAGGCTCATGGGTCAGTCATTCAGTCATTCATTTGGCAAATGCTTATCGAGGGTCTACTCCATACCAGGTGCCAAGAGAGGCAAAGGGGACACAGCTGTGGGTAAAGCCTGCTCCTTGCTCTTCAGTTGCTCCTAGCTTTATACAGGAGACGGGCCATGAAGAGACCATCGTAATGTGGAGGGTTGAGCAGATCAGGGTGCATGCTCTCACCAGGGGTGCCCAGGAAGGCTTCTCAGAGGAAGTGACAATTAAGACACAGAGACTGAGGGCAGTGAGGGTAAGGTGGCAGGGTAGCTGGCCCCAGGTCTCCCATCTAGCACATGGCAGAGTGAACCCCCAAACTGGGGTCTACATCCATGCCAGAGTGGGTTCCCCTCCTTCTCTACACCCCCAAGTTAGCACACTCCTTTCTGATCCCGCACCACAGAGTAAAAAGGAAAAGTATCAGACTCACTTGCCCAAAGCTTGGGCAGCCTTGCCACATTCCGCTGTAAAATCTTCTATTTCCAAGCTACTTCAAACTTTTGATGACTCACCAGGTCCTTGGAGTCATAGAGACTGTCAGCAGAATCCGAGGCCAGTGAATAGATTTCCCACCATGGGGGATTGTGGGACAGCTTTCTTCTTACTCATGGTTCTTTCTTTCCTTTTTTTCCCCGTTTCAAAATAATGCATACTAATTGTAGAAAATTTGGGGAGAAAGTACAAATCACCCATAATTTCACTACCCAGAAATAACCATTGTTAACGTTTTGGTGTATTGAAATAGTTATTTTGGGATTTTATTTAGAAGTTGCTACAATGTATAATCACTGCTTATTAATTTATGCAAATACATGAATATGATTAGCTTGTATATATTTAGCTTGTTGTAAAGATTTGCACACTCTAGTGCCTGGAAAGCTCAAAGGAGGAAAGAGGGAGAGAAGTAGCTTGTATTGCATAGCTACTGCGTTCCCAGCTGTAACTCACACTCTTCACGCGGATAAGGCCCGATCCAAACCTCTGTGACAGAACAGACATTCTCTCACTTATCCTGAAGGTGCCCCATCAGATGATTATTGTTCTTATTTCCATTTTACAGATTAAAAAAAGAAAAATAAATAAAATCAACAAGGCAAGACCAGTAAGCCCTGTAACCGAGAGCACAGAGCTGGGATGGAGTGGGCCTGGGATTAAACTCCTGGTCTGTCCTGCTTTCAAAGTGCATGTTCTTTCTCACTCTCATGCAGTCTCCGTGGCCTTATCAGAAGCCTCAGAGAGAACACGCATGTTGCCCTGAGAGATGGCCAAGCAGAGATGACTAATAGCCGTCCACTGGGTGCTACCATCATTTCTTTATCAAGCCCTCGGATGGACCAAACCCTGGGCCAGCCTCTGGGGGACTCACAAGGAGTAGGCTTATCCCTGTATTCCGGATGCTCCTCTGGTTGCTGTAAGATCTCAGCCTTCCGAGGAGGGAAAGGGCCACAGAGGATCAGCTAGCTAAGAGCTGTGATAGTCACTGCATTTGAAAGAAAGAAATAGGGTCTGAGGTTGTAGAGTCCCCAGGAGATATGCTTACTGGCTGCCGGCCAGAAGGCCTCCCAAAATAGATCTCTTGTCATGATTACAGCAGCCTTGGCCTGACCCTCAGCTTGTAGGGCTCTGAAGCGACTCCTCCCAACCACCTCCCACAGACCAGTCGATAGTCCAGACGTAAAGGCACTGATCTGCCGGGCGTTGCAGGCTAGATTCTGCAGGTATAGATGGGATAAGAAGTGTAAATGGTGAACCAGGGTGCAACACCTGGAGAAGGACAGGGCAGAAAGTGTGCTTGTGCAGGGGGAGCCTGGATTGTGCTACAGACAGGACAGAGCCTCTGCCGGCCCAGGACCGAGCAAGTGCCCGAGCAGAGATGGCCACCGGAGGGGTCCCGCACTGGACAACAGTGGCTGGGCCCTTGTTTCACTGCCTTGCTGGGTCACCGGTCGGGGCTGCCCAGAGCAAGGCATGGCTGAAGGCACACCACACTCCCTGCTGCTGGCTCTCAGGTCCTTTTTTTGCAGGAAGATTTGAGCCATGTCTCTCTGTGCCTGTCACACAGGGAGAAATCTAACCATTGCAGAGTCTGGAAAGCTCCTGTTGGTTTCATCAGTGAATTCACACCGCATAGAACAGCAATGTGGGAAGCTAAATATATTCAGAAGGCTGCCGGCTGGGCATGGAATCAGACCATAGGAACTATAAAATTGAAATCCCTTTTTTAAAATGATTTTATTTATATTTGACAGAGAGCGAGAGAGAGCCAGAGAGCACAAGTGGGGGAAACAGCAGAGGGAGCAGGAGAAGCAGGCTCCCCGCTGAGCAGGGAGCCTGACGTGGGGATCATGACCTGAGCCAAAGGCAGACGCTTAATCAACTGAGCTACCCAGGTGCCTAAAATTGAAATTCTTAGTGGCATCAGGCTGAGGTAGTCTGACAAGGTGACAAGCTGACTACTTTTACTTCAGGCTTAAGTATTAAGTATTAATTTTCAAGGGCTGCCATAACAAAATACCAGAGATTGAATGGTTTAAACAACAAAAATTTGTTTTGTCTCTGTTCTGGAGGCTGGAAGTCTAAGATGAAGGTGTTGGTACACTTGGATTCCCCAGAGTCCGCACTCCTTGGCTCATGGATAGCTGACCTCTCACTCATTCCTCACATGGTGCCCCTGATGTCTCCCTGTGTGTCCTAATTTCCTCGTCTTATAAGGACATGATTCAGATTGGTGAGTTTCTAGGAGACATAATTCAGCCTGTAACAACCCCTAGCCCCTCTTTGGATGGACAGAGTCTGCCTAATGTAACTGACCCAGACACAAGTCTTGCCTTGATGAAGTCTATCCTGCCTCTACAGGGTAGGGATGGTTGACGTGGGATAAACTTTAAAGAGATACCTGGCCATGAAGGGCCTTGGATGGCAGACTAAGGAAGTTGTATTTTCTTCTGAAAACCAGGGGGATCTCTTGGGGGGCAGTGGCATGATCAGATGCATATTTTTATTTATTTATTTTTTTTAAAGATTTTATTTATTTATTTGACAGAGACACAGCGAGAGAGGGAACACAAGCAGGGGGAGTGGAAGAGGGAGAAGCAGGCTTCCCGTGGAGCAGAGAGCCCGATGTGGGGCTTGATCCCAGGACCCTGGGATCATGACCTGAGCCAAAGGCAGACGCTTAACGACTGAGCCACCCAGTCGCCCCCAGGTGCATATTTTTAGAAGATCACTTTGCCCATTGCTTGGAGCATGGGTTGAAGGAGTCAGGACAAGGAGGAGGAAGGCTCACAGTGAAGAGAAAATTGTGCTAGTCCAGAGAAGAGATGATAAGGCCTAAACTGGGGAGGTTGCCATGGGAATGAAGAAGAATGACTCTCCGAACCTTTTAAGACACATCCTTCCACAGTATGGTGGCAAAGGCTGAGGGAGGCCATTCAGATGTCCAATCTGCTCATCAAAGAACAGAAACTATGTTGCAGGAGTCATCTTTTTAATATCAAAATGTTTCCTCTAGGTGAAATCTTGAGTGGGAGATCCACATATAAACAGGTTACATATTGAGATTTATATTTTGTTTTGGCAAAAGTCATAGTAGAGATCCCAAATCTCTGCCCATTGGTGTGCCTCATTATCTCCCAGTGGGTTCTGGAGACCTTGTACCCATCCTTAGAGTTCCTCTCCCTCCACTTTGTCCTCCATTTAGGGGCAGACATTTAGCTGGCACACATTGGTGTAACCACATCTCAACTAGTTGGTGATATCTTCTGCCCTGAGCTCTCTACGTGCCTCCCTGCTCAACAGCCTCCAACCATCCAGCCCTTGCCACAGCTCCCTAGACCTCTCAATAGTCCAGCAGCCAGTGGGGCAGATCCAGGCACACAGAGGGGCTCTAGGACCCTCTTCTCCAGCCCTGTGGCCAGCATCTGTTGACTGGTTGGTCCCTTGCCATGGCAATTAGTAAATGCCTTGAGTATCACCAGTCCTTGTGTCTTAAACACCAGCCATTTCCAGCCAGAGACATTGTTTTCAGAAACACTATGCTGTTTGTTCCTTCTCGTGGGAATACCTTTTTCTCCTTTCTGCCTGGCCAGATCCTGCACGTCCTTCAAGACTTGGCCCATGTCCCCTCCTCTAGGAGGCCTTCCCTGCTGCTCCCAGGGCAGTATTCGTGGTTCTCTCTTAAACCTAACTTTCTTATGGTCCTTTCTGTGCCCAATATGATATATATCAATTTACCTGCTGTTCCAAAGGGCCGACTGAGCCTTTCTATTATTCTTTCTCCAGAACAGAATGCATACTAGGTACATAGAGTTGGAAGGAATGTCTCTGTGGCCCCAAAAAGGTGTTCTGGGGCTCCTCATTTCTGCTGTTTGGGGGCGAGCAGTGCTGATTCTATATTCCAAAGGGAGGGCTCTCCCTTCTGTGCTGTGTCCCCTAAGGAATTTGAAATATCTTACAGCAGGACTGTATCTTCCTCATCAAATGTCCTCAGTCCATGTTTGTAAAAGGCCAAGTGATCACAGTGCTGCCATTCTGCTAATGAGAACGCAGGTATGACCGGCACAGCCCTATGACTGGGTCTAATGCTGTGTTTATTCATCACATGAGGAGACTGAGGCTCAGAGGTCAGTGGTTCATCCATGGTCCCTGTATTAGTAAGAGACGGAACTCCAAGTTCTTGGTTAGCCTCTCCCTCGTACTGCACCTGCTTCCCCAGCAGGGCGGCATTTCGGAACCCCATCCTCCGGGGTCCGTCTTACAGGAAGGAAACTGCCCGCTCGCCCCGTTTCCCTGCCTTGAGGCTGGGGACCAGTGAGGGAGAGCGAAGACTGGCCGCTGGGGCCTGGCCATCCGTGGGGCTCTGCTGGTCCCTGGGTTCCGACCCTGCTCCGCCTGCCTTCCCCAGACTGTCACGGTCAGCCCCGCTTCTTCCTCTGCGTCCTTCGTCCCCTATCTTTTTCACAGCTCTGTTTCCCCTCTTGTCAGCAGATCTCTCAACAAAATGTTTTCCATCGTTGCAGGCTATTTTTAGCCCTTTATCGGAGTTATTTCCTTTGGTAACGAGCTCCCTGGCACGGGGCGGGCAGCCCAGCTCAGGCGCCAGCAAGCACGGCGCGGGCAGGAGGCGCGGAGCCTGGGGCATCTGGGACAGGGACGAACTGAGCGACCGGGGCCAGGCCAGGCCTTGGGGGGCTGTGTTCTGCTCCGATGGCAGTGGCAGTGGCCGAGGCGGTGGCGGCAGGGACGGCAAGATGCTCATTCATTCCCCATTCCAATTTGCTCAAACCGTTCTTTGAGAAGGCGGTGTGTGCCGAGGGCCTCGGAAGCAATCAGTGAGAGGCGCCCAAAATAGCCTCGGAATCAGCAGCGTTTTGTTTTGCTCCAGGCTTTTCATGCCTGCAAGGGGAGGAAAGAAAGGATCCAGAGCATTTTCTGCGTCCAAACACACATCTTTTCTACAATAAGACAAATGACTCGTATTCCTGCTATTAAATCCAGCAGCGTCCCCTCCCCACCCACCGCCCCTCCTCTGAAGACCTCGCCAACATTTCCTTTTGTGGCTACAAGAAGGGAGAAGAGCAGCTCAGGAGGGCTCCGGTGCAGCGAGCCCTGGCCTCTGCGGGCGGGGATTTTCATAAATTAGCGATTAGCGCCGGTGCGCGCGTGCTGCGGTGGCAGCCGGAACACTCTCCAGGAGGCGCCGTGAGCGCCAGGCCCTGCCGGGGAGACAGGAGCCAGCGGCTGGCCGGTGGAAGCCCTGCGGCCCCAGTCCCCGCTTCCGCCATCCTTTGCAGAAACCCCACGCTGTTCCCCGGGGCAGCCTGTGGTGCCCCTGCCCCTAACTGGGCTTGCAGGATTGGCCCTGCTTCTGCAGGAGACTCCCCGATGGCCAGGGAGGCCACGCGGGCCAGGAGGATCCCAAGGGGAGAGCAGGAGACCTGGACCCCAGTCTCAGCGCTGGGCTGACTCACAGAGTGACCTTGTCTAAGCCACCACCCACCCTGAGCCCAGTTCCTGGGGGGTACACTCTCAGAGCATGGCGCTCCCTCTCCTTTGGGGCACTTACACGGTGGGAATTCAGCACTTACTTGCGGGATCCTTTGACCCCTTAGATCGTGGGTCTGCATACTTTCTAGGCCCGTGGGCCAACTCTGGCCATACGCGCACTTACGTCTGCAGGGTCTATGGCTGCTTTCACAATACAGTGGCAGAGCTGAGCAGTGGCCACACAGAGGATGGCCGGGCCCCTAAAACCTAAAATATTGACTCTTTGGCTCTTTCAAGGAAAAACTGGCCAACCTCTGGTCTAGCTCTAGTCTAGGGTCATGGCGAATCCCATGAAAGGTTTAGGGACACTCTCAAGATTACTCAGCCGGGAAGTGGCTTAAAAGTAAATACGAATGTGCAAGCCTCAATATCCCAGACCATCGGGGAGGGTCTCAATTGAATGTGCCCAAGTAGAGGTGGCATTTGCTAACAAAAAGAAATCTCTCCCAAGAATAAAAGCCATTTGATGCATAGGTGGGTAAACTCCGTGTCTAGCATAACGTTCCTGAGCAAGCAAGGTCTCTGTGCAGGTAGGCCCTCCACCACATCCTATCCATGTGGCTTTCAAGAAAGTTCTTCACTCCTCTGAGCCTTCCTTGTAAAATGGGTCTAATAATACTTCTTTTGTAGAACCATGATGAGGTTTTAGCAGGATAATCTAAGTAAAATGTTAGGACAGTGCCTGGCAAATATTAGGGGCTCTATCCAGTCCTGGCTCCCCCCATTGGTCACACTTTTCAACTGAGCTCCCACTGGTAATGACATGCTGCACTCTGGCCTGAATCTGAATGTCCATTCTGCACAGCTGACGTGGCTAGACAGAGAGAGTCAGGGTCCTGGGATCATGAGTGGCAACAGGAAGTAGAGGTTCAAGTACTTTAGAATCCCTAGTTTAGATCTGGTCCTTGTCACTCACTGAGCCACGTGACCTTGAGCATGTCAGTTGACCTCTCTGAGCCTCACTTTCTTTATCTGAAAGGTGGAGAAAAAAATAGACCCTCCCTTGCAGGGTAGTAATACAGATTAAACGCAATAATGTGTGCTGTGTATTCAGAACAGGACCTGGCACTCAAGAATAGTAAGTAGTAAACACTAAGCTGTTCTTCCCCTCCCAGATGATCTGGTTCAGGTCAATTCCAGCTTTTCCCGAGTTCTCCCAGGAATGGTGGCTATGGATGTCTCTAGGTCCCTCGTGGACTGCACCTTGGGGGTGAGAGGCTCTGAGAAGTCCTCTGTTTTGTCTCACCGAAGTGGAAAGTTATGTAAAGCCCAGAGGCACCGCACACCAAACCAGCCTGCTACCGTCCTGGCATGGGGACCAAATAGTGACTTTGAAAATGTGTGTTTTCCTGGATAAAACCTCTAATTGGACAATTGTAGGTCTTCTGGCTGTATGTAGACTTTATGACTTCGAAAGCTCTTAAGCTGGGGTGAGAGGAAATTTATGAATGGGATTTCTTTATTTCTGTAGCACTCTGACTCATGTTGTTGATTCAGTTGTGGGGCTGGGGCTTCCATGACTTGCTAATTTCTCTTTGCCAGGTGGTCTTAACTCTGCCTGCTCCCTCAGTGAGCAATGGGGCCTCAGCCAGTGGGGCTGGAGACCCAGAAAAGGGTTTCTGGCTGCTTAGAAAATTGTCCTGGACCCAGATTGATTTCCCAGGCAAAGGAATGCGGTGCTTGGGAATTTCTCAGGGAAGCTTTACAGTTAGTTCTCTCTTAAATGTTGAAAGCTTGTTTTTACCAGGCTGTTTAAGCCCCTTGCATGGAAAACCCTCATAGTTTGCGTTAAAGGCACTGGTGTTAGAGGAAGGGCCGATTCCTGGCTGAGGGACGTTTCCTTTGGGTTCCCGCATCCAAGAGCTCTCTTGAAGGTAGGCAATGGAGCTGCAAAGATATGTCTCAATTGGTGTAGCAATGAGACTGACTCCACTTAAAAGTTGTGTTGGTTAGGGTAATGTAAGTTTCTATAACAAAAAGATTCCAAAATGTATAAAGGCTCAATGCAATATTTACACCATAGTCCAAGGCTGATCTATCTGGTGACAGTGGGTGGATGTCCTAAATCATCCACCCAGTGATTTAGGAACCCTGGCTCCTTCTACCTTGTGGCCTCACCATCCTCTCTAGAGCCTTAAAGTAACCTGCATCTAGCCAATGGAAGTAAAAATGAATGCAGGGAAGGCTCACCTCCTTCATATAAGCCTCAGCCCAGAAGTGACTCTTGTCACGTCTTATATTCCGTCAGTGAAGGACATGGCTAAACCTAGATGCCAAGGGGGCCGGGGACTGTAGTTGCTTGCTGGGAGAGGGAGACCCCTTCTCATCTATAACTATGTGCAATGGAAGGGAGTACATGAATTTTAGTGGACAATGAGCAATATTTGCCATAGAAAGGGAAATGTACCAAAATTGAGGCCATAAAAGATTAAATACAGATAGAATGCTATTGGGTCTAGCACCTGGTCAACAATGAGGACTATAGCTACCTTTGTCTGTGAATCCTCATCCCTTAGAGCAGTGCCAAGCATATAATAGGTACTCAGTAAATGTCTGTGAAAGGAATAAGTGAGTAGGGGCGCCTGGGTGGCTCAGTCATTAGGTGTCTGCCTTCAGCTCAGGTCATGGTCCCAGGGTCCTGGGATTGAGCCCTGCATTGGGCTCCCTGCTCAGCAGGAGGCCTGCTTCTCCCTCTCCCACTCCCCCTGCTTGTGTTCCCTCTCTCATTGTGTCTCTCTCTGTCAAATAAATAAATAAAATCTTTAAAAAAAAAAAGGGAATAAGTGAGTGGATGATTATCCTACCAGTTCTATTCCTTTGTTCCCTGGCTTGGGCCATCTAACAGAAAGATCAGATTCCTGGTCACCTAGCCACATTGAAATTGTACCTGTTGGGCCCAGAGTCCAAGGGTTGGCCAAATGTTTCCCCAAAAAAGAATCCAGACACTCATTGTTACTTAATCAATACTTTAAAAGTTGCTTTTATTGAAGAGAGTAAAAATCGTATAAATTTGGAACTCTCCCAAACAATCTAGTGTATGGATGTTGTACCCAAGGATCCACAGGATTTCTGATTAGAAGGTCCCTTCAAGGACATCGAGGTCCATAACTGCAAGTGTGACCCAACTCACAGGCTAACGCATTTGGCGCTGGCTGCCTGGCATTAGATTCTGCAGGAAAATGTACTGTGTTTGACTAGTGATGTGTACCATAGGCAAGGCGTAGGACAATGGTAAGCTGTTTTTGAAAAATCCTATCAACTCTAAGATACCCATAATTTATATATAGGGGTGAAGTTCAGAGAGATGTGGCGGGCAGCTGCCTTTGGAGATTTCTGTTGGAAGGCCTGGATGAGGAGCCAGGAATTAAATAGATGATAACAGAGATCAGAAGAAGGTATGCTGAAAAATTCTCTTGGAAATTCGGGGAAGCCGAGGGCGAGGGGCTGGTCTGTTGTCGCTACTTCTAAGAGAGGGAAGTGGAGGCAGAGCACAGGGTGAAGTACAGTTTAGACTTTGCAACTGGCATGCTTCCTACTGAGCTTGTTCAACCTTAGGGGGGTGTTATGGCCCAAATTGTATCCCCCCAAAATTCATATGTTGAAGTCCTACCATCCAGTACCTTAGAACGTGACTGTATTCCAAGATAGGGTCTTTGAAGAGGTGATTAAGTTAAAATGAGGTCATTGGAGTGGAGTCTAGTCTAATATGACTGGTGTCCTTATAAGAAGAGGAGATTAGGACACAGATACATGGACAGTGGTGAGACCATGTGAAGACACAGGGAGTAGATGGCCATCTATAAGCCATGGAAGGACACCTCAGAAGAAACTAACTCTTACACCTTGGTCTTAGATTTCTAGCCTCCAGAATTGGGAGAAAATAAGCTTCTGTTGCTCAAGCCACCAAGTCTGTGGTACTTTGTTATGGCAGCCGTAGCAAACTAACACAGGGGGGAAATGAAGTCTGCTGCTCTTTTTTTTTTTTTTTTTTTTTTTTTTTTTTTTAGATAAGAGAATTTTATTGACAGAAAGGTCATGGAGAATTAACAAAATTTTATCAACACAATTTTGTTAACAATAACTAACAATCAAGAATGGTTTAATATATAATATCACTTGGTATATAATACATACTAAAATATAGTTTTCATGCTACCCTTATCCATTAGTTTCTGTTCCAATTTTTAACAAATCTAGAAATAAGGCAGTATACATGGAACAGATTTACTACTTTTAAATTATGTATTCCATCTACATCAGATACTGTCAATTTAAAAACCACCTGCAAATTAAATGGCCTTTCCATTATAATTCCTAAATTTAAAGACATAAGCACCAAATGGAACTCAAAATGCATAAAATAAACTGTCATAAATTTCAAAAGGAAAAAATTACATAAGCAATATTATAAATTAACAAAGAATTTTCCAAAGAATACTGCAGAAGGTATATCAAAACTTTTATAATGATTAAGTCTAGAATATTTTTACTTGCATTCTTTTCCATCCAGTTGAACACACCAAAGCACTGAATGAATTGAAAGAACCATTTATAAATGAATAGGAGATGGCACAGGTCATTTTATGGATAAAAGGAAGAGGGACTATGTACTTTGATTTGCAAATAACGTTCTTTATCCAAGTAAATCCTCAGTGTTTCTATTATCCTTGAATGACAAGATTCATTAAGTACTGTGTGAAAAAAAGAGACCATCCTTTTACTGATGGAAGGCTTCTAATCGTATTCGGGTTGGATCTTCTGGATGTCTCAAGGCAATTCCATTACGAAGGAGCAGCTCAATATAAGGTGGCCAAAAAGAATCACTAATTTTGACATATGGATCATGTGGAACATCAAATAATCTATTTAAAAGAATCTCTAACATTTCATGCAGTGTTATCAGCTGTGCAGTTGATTCTTGAATGTTTTTCTTTTTCTTTTTCACATTTCTATCAGGCAGAGGAAAATGATCTTCCAGAAATTCACCCAAGGTAATCAAGAGTTTCTCCTTATATTCTTTTATATCATGCATTTTAGTTTTCAGCTCATCAAAGATTCTTGATTCAGAAAATGTCACAACCTGATGTTTCAATTCATTGTGTAGTACATTAAGAGATTGCAGTATCTGTTGTTGTTCATCCAACCACGGTTGCTCCCTTTCCAAGTCTTCCTTTAGCTTTTCATTCTTTGACTGAATAGTAGAGAGCACCAATTCAAGATCATGTCTCAATTTTTGGAACTCTTCTTTGCCTAATGTTACAAGAACTTCTTCATTCAGTGGAGTTATTCCAGGACTTTCTTTCTGCCATTGATTGAGTTCAGCAGTCAAACATTTCGCTTGCATAATTAATAATGACAGCTGAGCATTTGAATCAGTGAGTGTCTCAGTTCCAACAAGTGATAATTTTTTCTGACATTCTTCCATATCTTTCCACATTTCTTCACATTCTTTAATAAGTTCTTCTTCAGCATTTGTAACATCTTCCATGTCTGTAGTACTGTCTGGATCTAGATCTTGCTGATTCACTGACATGTGCCTTGTAATAATTAGCCTTATAAGAAAAAAAGCTGTGTGACCTTGGGCAAGTCACTTAAACTGTCTGTGCCTCAGTTTCCTTATCACCACAGTGCCATGGACTTCAGGTCTTCTCCGCCGGGCGCAGCAAGGCTTCCTGGCCTAGAACGTTTGCCGAAGTCTGCTGCTCTTGCTAAGGCAGTTGCATGAACGTGATGGGCAGTGGGCAAATGGCTGGAGTTTAAAGCCCTGAAGGTAACCCGTGGCGACCTGGACACAAAGGGCACCATCCAGCCCATGAGCACCACAACTCACCACCAAGTGGTCCCTCCTCTGTCCCTCCCTGTGCTACCTGCTGGGGGCCCAGAGACACAAGGCTCACCCCAACCCAGGTGAACTCAGTCTGGAGGGAGAAAGAGAAGTCCTGTGTTTCCTGGATCCTAAGATGACACTGATTACAAAATACTTCATCGATTCAGCAACAGTGTTTCAGGAGGCAAGAAATACTCCCAAATTAGTGAGGAGCATAGATTGTCAGAACCATCCTGATTTTAGTAAAGTAAAAATGGGACCACCTGCTTGTCTTTGAATCAAGGAAGTGGAGTCAGTCAATGCTCAGAGTACCAGGTGACAGGGGCTGTTACAGGGAGGGTGTTGGAGAGGTTGTGATTGTTTCTGCCTTGGCAGGAGGTCAGGACCCTAGAGAGGGGACATCTGAGGAGTAGTTTACATGTTATGATGAGGAGCAGTACGCCAGGCCAACAAGTCAGGAAGGGTGTTGTCAACAGAGGGAACAGCCCTGGCAAAGGGGCAGGGTATATACTTATCTGCAATGGCTACGGTATGTGTAGAGGAGCAGACAGAGGTGGGTGGACAGACAGAGCAGCCTGTGAAGTGTCTGGAATGCCTTGCCCAAAGCCCACTTGATCTAGAGCAGAGAGTGAGAAATGAAGCCAGTAGACCAAGAGGGAGAGAGCCCCAGCCCCATTCAGAACAGGGATGCCTGAAGCAGACCAGCCACTGCAGCTCCTCTCCATCAGCGGCTCCCAGAATGGGAACACAGATGCCTGGCAACCAAGAGATGGTCTATTTAAAACCACTTGTGAGTTAGTTCTAGAAGGCACACTGAGGATGAAGAGGGAGAGAAGGAAGGAGCAGGTCAGAAGGAAGAAGCTCTGAGGGGGAATGGCTCTGTCCCTGCTGAGCACACTGTGGGATTTGGGACAACTCCCTGCCTCTCTCTGGGCTCCACCTTCCTCAGTACCCAGTAGTGGAAAACCATGTGGGTGCAGAAGCCAGTCACATAGGCTCAAAGCTGGACTCCATTGCTTATAATCTGTGTCCTTTGGCCAAATTATATAACCCATGGGTCTAAGTCTTCTCCTATGTAAAATGGGATAATAATGGTACCTACCTCTTAGAGTTGCTGTGAGGATTACAAGATAATGCATGCAAAGCACTTTTAATAGCACCTGGCACATGCGAAACACTCCAAATCAGCTATTGTGAGAAATGGTGGTGGTGGTGTTGATGATGATGATGGTGGTGATGATGGCGGTGGTGGTGATGATGGTGATGATGATGAAGAAGGTGGTGGTGGTAATGGTGATGATGGTGATGAAGGTGATGATGATGAAGGTGGTGGTGGTCATGATGGTGATGGTGGTGGTGGTGATGATGGTGATGTTGGAGATGATGATGAAGATGGTGGTGGTGATGATGGTGATGATGGTGGTGATAGTGGTGGTGGTGGAGATGATGATGATGGTGATGAAGATGGCGATGGCTGTGTAGGACTAGTTAGCGGGTTTTAAACCTTTAAACCATGGAAACTTTCTTCCAACTTATTTGGAATGTCAATGTGCAAGAAAGGTTCCACTGAGCTCTTTTGGTGGAGGCAGGAGACCCTGAGCCCACGCCATCAGCATCCCCTTTCCCAGAGCTGTCTCCCTGCCCACCTGGAACCCTGAGGCTCCAGAAAACCAAGGTTGAAAGCAGGTGTCCCAGGGGATCTTTGAGGTCCCTCTCAGCTGCTCCTTTTATCTAATTTTTCCTTCTGTAGCTTGAGTGTACATCTGAAAAAAGCTATCTGTACAGCTCAAAATCATTTTCCCAAAGCATCAGCTAAGCCAGGCCCCGGGAATAGTCCAGTAAAGGCAAAGCAAAGTGAACATTCGAGCAACAATCCTAACTGCAAACACCCACAGCCAACCAGATACCAGCTCCACAATTTTTTAAGTCAATAAAAAAATTTTTTAGTCAATAAATTTTTATTTAAGTAGTTTTACATGTTATGATTCATTCTACTACCCATCAAAGTCACCTAGTTCCTACAAAATCTGAGTCGACTTATCTTCAAGATAGGCCTTTTTGAAAGATCTCATGTCGACACCCCCTCATCCCCCACTGTCTGTCAGTCAGCCTTGTCACAGTTCTCTTCATGAGCTTCTTTTCTTTTCACTGGAATATGGACATAGTGATGACATACT
Organism: Mirounga angustirostris; assembly: GCF_029215605.1. NCBI lineage: Eukaryota > Metazoa > Chordata > Mammalia > Carnivora > Phocidae > Mirounga > Mirounga angustirostris. Next base: position 37,633,370 of record NW_026991721.1, on the reverse strand, counting down.
TCATCAGTTTCCCACCTAGCATCTTTGGACTCTAGTTTCTTCTAATGATTCACCTTAGAGCTCTGGAAGTCGGATTGCAGAAAGTACATTGCTATTTTGGCTAGTGATCTAAAATGTATTATTCCTTAATACATTTTTAATATGGAGGTCATTTACTTCCAATATTCACTCATGACCTTAGCAAAAAAAAAAATTACAGGTCTCATCGTCACCATTGCAATACATTTACTGAGATGGAGGCACGGTCTATGTTTCAGTTTAGCTGCATTAAGAATTTCTGGACACCGCAACCAGCAGTGCCCGTTCTCCTGGAGAATGAGGCTTCACCTCCACATTTTTAAAGATAAGTTACGCAGATGTTACTGTCTCCACTGGTCAGTTTGGGTAGTTTCCTGTCCCTTTGCCTCTGGACCGTTGGCTCAGCCACTGCTTGGTGTGTGTTCACCATGGTTGTCTCTTCTCTGCTAAGGGACTGCATCTTGTTCTTTCACTTCCAATCCCAAGCACAGGGTCTGTGCTTAGCAGGTACCTGATAAATCAACACTGGATTGTTGGAATGGAACTGAATCTGGACACCTCTATGCGGTCGACTCCAAGCCGGGTTCAACGATGACCCATACAGTCTTGGATCCTGAGCACACAGAAGTTAATGTCAGAGAAGGAAGATAAATAAGTACAAGTGTGATAGGGTTCCTAACTTACTGTTAAGAAATAAAACTCCAAAGCCCAGGGTAACTGTTGTGGGGCCCTAGGACACCCGAGAGGCAGAGGTTGCCTTCAGGATCTGCTGGGGCTTGGTCTTGGAAGGACCCTGGAAAACTTTATCTGGAGGTCCTTATATAGACCTCCAGGACCTCTTCACTTCCTGGGAGCCCAGAATCCCTGTGCAGCCCTGCCTGACTGTTGCAACATGAACAGAAAGCTGGCCCCTTGTTGTGTACATTGTTTTCATTGCGCATGTACTGTAGACATTGCCTCTTAATGTCCACAGCAGACTTTGGAGGTTACAGTGAACCAAAGCTGGGAGAACAGGCCCAATCCCTAGCCTGTCATTCCAAGTCCATCTTCGCTGACTGCTCTCTGCATTTCCTTAATCTGCATCTGCCTCTGGTCACATGCATTGGGCTTGTTGCTCTCCTTCAAACACTCCCACCCCTTAACAATCAGGTTCTTTCTTCGTGACATGCCTTTTCCTGCACCACTACTCCCTTCCATGCCCACTGAGCTCCTACTTATTTTCAAAACAATCCCAAATGCCACCTCCTCCAGGAAACCTTCCTAGATCTCTTCAGTTGGAATTCTTTTATTCCTCTTGCTCCTGTCCCCCCACAGAACTTATACAGCAGATATGACATTCTGCTTGGGTTTGAGTTATATCTCTTACTTCAGTCACTGTGTTATGAACTTGACTAGAGCAGAGATTTTGATCTTACTGGCCTTTGTACCCACATGTATATGGGAGGTCTATGGATTTTGGCTTCAATTTCTAGGTCTTTCTGGGTATGTAAACTTAGACAAGTTATCTAATGTGCCTAAGTCTTAGTATTCCAGTCGCAAAATGGGGGTAAAAACAATCTTCCTCATAAACTTATTGTGAGCATTAAATGAAATGCCTTGTATACAGTAATAAGGAAAATTATGTAATAACAATGAGAGCTAATATTGATTAAGTACTTACTTAGGCACTGATTGAAACTCTTTACCACTCATTTAAAACATAGATCTGCAGGGTACATGGGTGGCTCAGTCAGTTGGGCATCTGCCTTTGGCTCGGGTCAGGATCTTGGGGTCCTGGGATGGAGTCCCACATCTGGCTCCCGGCTCTTCGATGAGTCTGTTTCTCCCTCTGCTGCTTCTCCCCACCCCCGCTCATGCTCTCCTTCTCTCTCTCGCTCTCAATAAATAAATAAAATCTTTAAAAAAAACATAGAGGCATCCCTCATACCCTTCACCCAGTTTTCTCCTTACATCTTATAATTGTAGCACAGTATCAAAATTAGGAAATTGACGTTGTTATGATGATGTGTTTGTAGGTATGTGTGGTTTCATCACTTGTGTGGATTTATGTCACCACCACCACAATCAAGATACATATTTATTGGGGCACCTGGGTGGCTCAGTCAGGTTAAGCGTCTGCTTTCGGCTCAGGTCATGACCCCAGGTTCCAGGTATGAAGCCCCGCATCAGGTTTCCTGCTCAGCAGGGAGCCTGCTTCTCCCTCTCCCTCTGTTGCTCCCCCTACTTGTTCTCTCTCTCTCTCTGTAAAATAAATAAAATCTTTTAAAAAAAGATACAGATCTATTCTATCTCAACAAAAACCTCCCTTATGCTCCCCCTTTATAGAAATACCAGCCTCCTTCCTTCTACCATCCTTAACTTCTGGCAACCATTAGTAGATTCTCCATCTGCAGAATTTTCTCATTTCAATGGTGTTATCTGAATGGAATGACACAGTATGTGACTTTGTAAGATTGGATTTTTTTTCACTCAGCATAATCTAGCCAAGTTGTTGTGTGTATCAATAGTTCATTCCTTTGTTGTCACTGAGTAATATGCCATGGTATGGATGTACCATAGTTCAACCATTGAAAGACATCTGGGTTGTTTCCCGTTTGGGGCTATTACAAATAAAACTGCTATAAACATTCATGTATAGGTGTTATTTGAACATAAGTCTTCATTTCTCAGGGATAAATGCCCAGGAGTACAGTTCTTGGGTTTTTTGAGAAAGAGTCAGTGGTTTCCCAGAGCAGCTGTACCATTTTACATTTCCACCAGCAATGTGTGAGTGATTCAGTTTCTTCACATCTTCACCAGCATTTGTTGTTACCACTATTTTTTTTATTTTAGCTCTTCTAATAGGTGTATGGTGGTATCTCATCATGGTCTTATTTTGCATTTCCCTAATAGCTAGTGATGTTGCCTACCTTTTCACGTGCTTATTTTCCATCTATATATCCTCTTTGGTAAAATGGCTTTTCGTGTCATTTGCTCACTTTCTAATTGAATTGTTTGGTTTTTTAATGCGGAGTATTGGGAGTCCTTAAATACGCTAGATATGGGTCCTTTGTTAGATATGTGGTTTGCACAATTGGCTCATGTAATCCTCATAACATTCCCATGAAGAGGATACTAAGATTATTTCACTTTATTAGAAGAGGTGGTTGAAGAACCAAGAGGTTAGCACGATGCCCAGCACATAGCAGATGTTTAGTGAATAATCACAGGGAGCTGTATGCAGATGGAGCTCAGACTGAAGGCACATACAACTCCCGGTACTTTGGTGGAAGTGGTGGAGCTGCTGGAGGTAAGGATGAGAAGATGCAAGTTGAAGCCAGCAGTGAGTAGGGCACTTCATACCTGACCATCAGCCCCATTTAACAGAAGGCTGGAAAGGTGAGGTACAAGCACGAGAACAGACTTCTCTCTGTCTGGAAGTCCCAGTAAACCTGCTAAGACTGTTCCTTCTTTTCGTGTGCATCCTACCTCTCTCCTGTACTGCAAGTTTAATGGACAGCTGGCCAGTTTCCACCTCGGGGTCTTGTTTACAAGGAAGGGGACTTCTCCCATGCCTGCCCTTCCCAGGGCGCTGGGAAGCATAGGCCAGGAGACAGAATGCCCGGTGCTGGTCCCAGCCTGGCAGTGCTAGTGTGGGAAACGGGTGCTTAACTTCCCTGAACTTTCCATCTGCACATCTGTCAGATGGGGGAAGCAATAGGCATTAGCGGGCAGCCTGGTTGTGCGGATTAAGTGGAGTGCAGAGGTCGAGAACAAGGGCTTTGGTAACACACATGGGTCCAGCATGGAGCTCTCCCCTTTCTGTAGGTTTCTGTGTAAGGTTTCTCTGTAACCTTGATCAAGGAGCTGAAGTTTTCTAAGCCTTGGTTTCCTTATCTGGACAATGGGGACAATCACAGTTCCTACCTTAGAGGGTTCGGGGGAAGATTAAATGAGATGATGCATATCAAGTATTTACACAGATCCTATCTCAAGATGAACATGATTCCTACAAACTAACATTTATTGAGCACTTACTTTGTGCCAGATCTGCTTGTCTTAAGTTGGGTTCATCCAAAATAAGATTAGACACCAGACAAGGATATAGATGTAAGAAGTTGATTTGGGAGGGGGCCCCAGGAAGCAGAGGGAGAGAGGGGCAGGGAGACGAGGAAGGGAGTGCTTCTGTGGGCCACTGAAGCTCAGCCCCACTGGGCACCCTCTGAGAGACTGGGAGGGAGATTCTCAGAATCATTGCATGGAAGAAGTGTTAATCCACCAGCTCCCCAGTCCTCAGAGGCTGAGAGTTGCTCCTGGGGTATTCACTTGGCCACGGTTTACCTGCCCTGTGCTTGGGCTAAGTGTATTCCCGCAGCCAGAGAACACCCTCAGGAGAGAGACTCGGGATGTCATGGGGCATGCGGGGAAACTGGACTGTCTCCAAGGGGACATGGGTGGTGCTGGCAAACCGGGCTCCACTGCCTTAACCACTTACAGGATTGAACTCACTCCATCCCTACAATAGTTCTATGAAATGGGCATGATTTCTATCCCCTGGACAACACAGTTCCCAAACACGCTCCCACTAAAGAAATGCAGCTTCCACAACTCCCACAAGACAATACTAATCCGTACTCTGTGCAGTGCACTCTGAAGTTTTCTGGTTTTGGTTTTTTTTTTTTCTGTTTTTTTTTTATCATGTTATTTTTAAAATGCTATTTGTCACCCACTAAACTGTTTCTGTAACCCAGTAATAGGCTGCAATCCACAGTTTTGGAAACGACGGTGCCCAAATGTTCTTTTTCATAGGACGGTGTGGATGGCAGTGATGATGTCATAAGGCTGGCATCGGGCCTGGTGCCCAGAAGGTGCCCAGAGAATGTTGGTTTCCTTGCTTGCCTTCCTGGCAAACCAGAGCCTGCGAGCAGCTGCCTCCCCAGCTTGCAGACCGAGGCTTGGGCTGGCCCTGGTGTGTCTCGTACTCTGACCCAGACTTGCCCCGGTGGGGTCTGCACAGCCTCCTCCCTGGAGATGGGCACCATCTTGGGCTGTGACCTTCAAGTCACCAGCTCCCCAGAAGCCAGCCCCTCCTTGGGAGGCGAGGTTATGCCCTGTCCCCACGACGCTGTCACTTCCTTCCCCTGAATCTTTCTGAGTGAAGATTGTTCCCCTAATCAGGATGGAGACGCAGCTCATTACAAGCTGGTGAGGCAACGGCTCTGTGCTCCCGGCCCGAGACAGGCTGTCTGGGAGCTTGGCCAGCTTCCCGCTGCCCCGAACGCCAGGGCAGTGGCCTCAGCAGAGCCAGCCCTCTGGGTTTGTTTGCCCCCTTCCCAAGAGACAGAGGCAGACAGACACTCTACGAAGACCTCCATGGCTTCCACTATCGCAAAAGCCCTGCTCTGCTCAGATGATGAGTTTCATCCAACACTCAGCGCTGCTCCCGAGAGCACTGGAACAGCACCTATAATAACAGCCGGCATTTACTGAACATCCGTCACGCACTGACACTGTGCTGAGTGCCTTCTATGCAGTTTGTTGTGTAGTCTGTACTGCAAACCCGCTAGACAGGCATGATTATCCCCACTTCCCAGACGAAGAAACTAAGGCATGGAATGTTTGGGTAAGTTGACAAGCTCACCAGGCAGCTAGAAGATGGTCACACCCAGCTGTCCCCGCTGACTCTACACCCGCTCACATCACCATGTTGCTTGCAAGAATGTTCCCCTTTCTTCTGGGTTCCGACCTTGGCTTCCCTCTGTGTGGTGGCCAGGTGAGTTCCCACGGGTGACATCACCTCTCTGAGCCAAGAGCGCTCCTCTGTGATGCAGTTCCTGATGGCACCTCCTTCCTAAGGCAGTTAAGAGGAGTAAATGAATTGATGTGTATAAATGCATCTCTTGGAGCTCCTGGTAGGTTAGAGGGGCTCATGACATCTATTTATAAAGGAGCCAATTCAGCTCTTTTCCCACTGACTCGACAGTACCCTGCAGCCATTTCCCAAAGGCATGATGTCATCATCCTGAGAGGGATGGCAGCCCATCCAGAAAGCTCCATGTGCTCCTAGGCTTCTGACACTTGTCCCTTGTCTCGCCCCGCTGCCCGGCCATACCGTCTTCCCCGGCAGAAACCTCTGAAATGACTAAGATCTCTTGGAGGACTATGAAGAGGCCATTCATTTCCTCTAACAACAGACCCCTCCGCCCGGAAACAGGGGAATGGAGTGGTGGCCGCAGAGCCTGGTGCCGAAATCCTCGTTAGCCACAGTTCAATTACTGCCTGCGCTATAGGTTTTAATAACAGTAAGTCCCAATTAGTTGCTTGTTACTTCAGAAATAATGACTGATAGTGGCCCTTTGTCTTTGTCTTAATTCTAGCTTCATTCTCAAGCTGCAGCAGTCTAACTGAAAAAAATTGAGGTTCCGGGGGCGCATGAGGAATGTTTGCACAGAACTGTGGGTTTAGCTGGGGTGCATGGGTCTGTCTGAAATGGCCGTTCATGGCCCCTGAAGATACCTCTGCATGGAAAAATCTGGGGCCTTTATCTTGAGCGAAGGATGTGAGATGGGGTTCTGCTATGAAGGGCAAGCGGGTCCGAGACATGTCACTGCCGCACAGAGGGACCACAGTGCTGCTGGCCTCCAGTTGTGGACCGTGCCTGCATTCTGGCCCTCCGCTGCCCCGGGGGGCCGGGCCCCGGTCACCAACCACAGCAGCGGCAGGCACAGCCAGAGGGCAGAGCTGCTTTTCAGTGCGAGGAGGGGCTGTGCCATTTCCTCTGCGGGGACAGAGCCCCAGTCTCAGCCACACTTCCGATCTGCAGTCTAACTGGGCCGTCCTGCCACCGCGAGAACTTGGAAATGCCAGGGGGACCTCAGAGCTCTCATTGCACCTGTGGCTGGCACAGTGATCAGCCGTCTGTGCTCCTTGGGAGTTGCGCGCAGGTAAGGCTATCCGCAGCTTTGTTCCGGGCAGGACGGTCTCCTAGCTTCTGGAATCCTTCTTTGGCCTGACCTGCTTTCATGCTGCTTTGCCTTTTTAACTTTTATCCTGTTGCACCTGTGAGAATATTGTAGCGCCCAGGAGCTATTGTCTATTGAAACTGTGTGGTCATTACAGCTAACACGTGTTGGTTACTTATTATATGCCAGATCCTTCTCGAGGTGCTTTAGACATATTTACTCATTGAATCCTCACAGACAACTCTCTGAAGTAAGTACATTTATTAGCATCAGCCCCGATTTGCAGATCAGGAAACCGAAGGACACAGAAAGGTCAAGCATTTGCCCAAAGTTACCCAGCATGTCGGTGGCATAGCTGGGGGATTCCTTCCCAGGCGGTTTGGCTCCTCGGCCAAGCTCTTGCCCACTAGGTAATCCTGCCTCTTATTAGAGGAACCTGAACCACTGGGGAACAGGGTGCATCTCAGTGCAAATATCCCCCCTGAATTTTCTTGGATCAGTTCTGAATAATATATTCTTTAATGGCCAGGGGGTTTTTTTGGTTTTTTGGTTTTTTTTAATTCTTGTGCTGATTTTTCACTCCACCCGTGTTCTCTGAAAGCTTCTCCCCATGTGGACCTGGCCGGGCAGTTCCAGCCAGACACCCTCTGTTCCCAGTGTTTCTGTGGCTTCAGTGATGAATAAAATGGGCAGGGAACCTTTTGGACCCAGCCCAGGGGCTGTGACTCAAGCCGCCCTCCCTGGGAGGTGACTGAGTCCCCTTCCCCATTGTGCTGGCCTGGTCTCAGCCCTTTTCAATGTGTCCTGTCCCTGTTCCCTCGTGCCCATCTTGTCAAGGGAAGAAGTCACACAGCTGAGCCAGGAATTTGCTTTTTTCCCACCATGTTCTTTGGTCTCTTTCCTCCTGAGCATCCTTTTCAATGAAATTACAAACTGTTCGTCTGGAGGAACCTGCTGAAAATGCATCCTGTCTCTTGTTTTTCTTCTTGCCTCCTGTTCACTTAATCCACCAGCCCAAATCCCAGTGCTATCTTACTGTCAGTAATCGGGGCTCTTCTGTGTTTGGAAGCTCGTTTGGAAAACCGTGTCCACAAGGCAGAAATGCTCCACTTCATCCTGGACACAAAGGGGCCCTTTGAAGGTGCAGAGGGTTTGGGATTAAATAAGTAAGCAAACAAGCATGGTCTTTGAGCGGAGGCATGTGGGCAGTGGGAAGAAAAGAAAACAGCCTCATGAAACCTGGCCTCAGTTTACTTCAACAATGGGAGCTTATTTGTGCGCATTCTATTCCATTCTATGCTCATGTCCCAGAGTTACAAGGAATGCCCCTGCAGTCTCCTCCAGAGGCAAGGGGGCTCTTGCCAGAATCCCCTGATGGCCAGTCTTTCTGGAGGGTCAAGTGAAAAGTGGGCTGAGGGGCTGATCTGCTTGAGGAACCACATGGGGGGGTGCCCGTCCCTCTGTCCCGTTCCTGGGAGTTTCCCCTTCTGTCTGAGGGCTCCTCTGTGCCTCTCTTCTCTCTAGCTCTTCTCCTGACAGCATCCAGAAAAATCTGAAGGCTCAACAGGTAATATCTCGTCTTTTCCTCTCTCTCCAAACTGATCCACTTCTTAGCTTCCAAACAGACCCCGAGGGAGGGACCGCCATGCCAGTCGTTGACTTGGGAAGTGACACCACGGGGTGCTTATTAACCAGTTCACATGTCTGTCGCTGGAGGGGTGCTCCTGGCGTGTGAGCAGGCCAGAAGTGCTGGCTTCTCCCCGCAGAGGGGCACTGTCCCTGCTGTGAGTGACCACTGGCCTGGGCCATCAGTGGTGCCAGGGTTCTGCAGTATCTGCTAAAGCACCCAAAGCGTCTGACGCCACCACAAGCACGGGATGAAAGAATAGCCATGGCCAGGATTTACCTCTAACCTCTAACCACTTGTGTGTTTATTAATCTGATTCCCCCAAAGCCTTGGAGGTAGGGCTGTGGTCTTTACAGTGAGCTGAGAACATGGATTCTGGGAGCAGAATACAGGGGTTCAAATCTCCTCTTTTCAGCTGAGCAGTTGTGTGACTCAAGCAAGCTACTTAGCCTCTTAGAGCCTCGGTGTCCACACCTGCAAAAGGGGGTGAGGATAGTACCTATTTTATCGGGTCATTTTGATGGTCCAGATAGCGGATACATATAAAAGCACTTACAACAGGTGTTCAACACATTAGATGTTCAATAAACACTAGCCATTGGTACCATTCTACAGATGAGGAAATTGAAGCTCAAGTTGGTCATCATGAGCTCAAGGTTGTACAGCCACCAAATGGTGGACGCAAGACCTGAACTCGGGCTCCCGCAGCAACAGTCACCACTTTTCCGCTCTGCCATGTGACTTGGTAATCATGCATATGGAGAAAGCACTTTAGAAATTATAAAGTGCTCCACACATGCTTTGGGTATGTGCTGATTATGTCTTGGTCCTTGTAACAGCAGATACAGTCTTGTTCTCTTAAGCGCTCCAGTCTGGTGTTTGAATTCTGCTATCTGTCATCGCTGTGGAGTGGGCACTGGGCACAGAGCCTGGCTGGATGTCAGCTAAGTGGATGAGTTGCCAGAGGCCCCAGGACAGGCCCCACTGATGCCCCCCATCACAGCTCCCATCTTGGAACTTCTGTTCAAGTCAGGCCCTCTCTGCCCTCCTCCAGGGGCAGGTGTTTCCTCTCCCTCCTCCCAAATCCCTGCACCCCCCCAGTCAGAAGTCCTCCCTGCTCCGCACTGCCTTCTGCCTGTTCCAGCAGTCATCATCACCCATGCCACTGCTTCCACACTGTCTCCGTCCCCTTGCATCCCCCAGCACTGACCTCCCCCCTCCCTGACCATCGCTCTTCTTGCTCCCACTCCCACTCCCATGCATGCCCCATCACATGCCCCCAATGAGTGACTCACTCCCCACCTGACTCCAAGTTCAAGGGCAGAGCTGAGTAGCATTCATTCCTTTGTTCATCTATTTATCCGTTGTGGTACCAGCCACTGTGCCCCATTGGGTAATTGGGAAATTGGGATGCATACAATAAGATCATTCCATGGCTAGAGGAGCCCAGTCTCCAGGGAGGATGGCATGCACGCATCACGAATGATGACAATGAATCTTGACGGGGACACAGAGCTGAAGGAGCCATGAGTCTAGGCCTCTTTCTCCACATGGTGGAGTCAGGGAAGACTTCACAGAGGTGACACTGGAGCTCACCTGTTAGATCAGGGTTGATTTGGCTGCAAGGAAAAGCAGCCTTCTCAAGGAAAAGCCAGGTCGAAGAAAAGTAGGGCAGAGAGAGGATGGATATGGGAGAAATACTAGGGAACCTTTGGAAGCAAAGAGCAGGACTTTCTCTGTGGGAGCCAGAGAGTCGTCAGGACCTCTGGTCTCCTCTGTGGTCAGTGTCCGTCCTGCTCCTCTCTCTCAGCTTCCTTCTCCCGCACAACCCCATGCAGCCCAGCTCTGAGCCTGTACGACTTTTCCCCACTAGTGCCCTGTGGCCTCACCGACACTTCCCAATGCTTGTGACACTGACCAGCCCAGCCTGGGCCACCTGTCCATCCTTGGTCCAGTGAGCTCTGGCCGGGGAAGCAGGGGCATCTAAGTATAGAAGGGTCACCTCAGACCCAGCAGGACTGGGAGGCAAGGCCTGCATCTCTACAGTAGTTTTGAAAGGGAGTGTATTAATTTCCTGGGGCTGTCATAACAGATGACCACAAACTTGGTGCCTTAAACAACAGAAATTCATTCTCTCACAGGGGTGGAGGCCAGAAGTCCAAAGTCAAGGTGTTGGCAGAGTCCTGCCCCTCCGAAGGTTCTGGGGAGATGTTGGTCTCATGCCTCTTCCAGGTCTTGGTGGCTCCCATGTTTCCTGGCCTGGGGTCACATCACTTCAATCTCTGCCTGTCTTCACGTAGTCTTGTCCTCTGTGCCTTCTCTCTATATTTTCCCTCATGAGGACCACTCATGGTTGGACTCAGACCTCACCCTAATCTAGGCTGATCTTGGTCTTGAGATCCTTAACTTAATTACATCTGCCAAGACCTTTTTACCAAACAAAGGTCCCCATCACAGGCTCTGGATGGACATATCATTTCGGGGGCCACCATTCAACCCACTCCAGTGATAGTCTGACACATGGATCAAGCTGAAGGAACAGCACGAGTGAAGGACCACCACCCAGGGGACAACGGTACTCTGCTGCTCCAGGAGCTGGGGGCTTGCTGATGGCAACAGTGGGACCTGAGGCCGGGTGGGACTGGCCCACGAGAGGCCTTCTGTATGTAATAGCAGCTTTGCCCTGTGGACAGCAAGGGCTCACTGGTAGTTCCTGAGCAGTGAAGGAGCATCATATGATCTGTGTTGTAGGCAGGTCCTCCTGGGCACAGCCTGGGACTGTCTTAGAGGGGGACAGGAATGAGGGAGATAGTTATTCAAGAAATAGTTGCAAAGCACTTACTATGTGCCACACATGTTTCTGGAGACTTAGAATAAAGCAATGGAGAACAGGAATTAAGCTGCTGCTATATTAGGGCTTAAAGTAGAGGAAGGAGAAGGGGAAAAAGGAACCTATCCCCCAGATTTATAATATTAACCCACAATAAGAGCTAAAAAACAAAATGAAGCAGAGAAATGGTTAGAGTGCTTAATGAAAGGTTTTTATACAGGAGGTTCAAGGAAGACCTCTCTGATGAGGTGACATGTGAGCAGAGCCTGAAAGAAGTGAAGGAGGGAGCCATAAGGTTTCTCAGGGAACAGTGTTCTAGGCAAAGGGAACAGAAAGTGCAAATGCCCTGAGGCAGGAGTATTCTTGGCAGGTTCAAGGAATAGCAAGGAAGAGAGTGTGGCTGGGAGCAGTGAGCAAGGGGAATAGAGGGAGGTGATAGCTTCAGAGAGGAGGTAGGGCCAGGTCCCATAGGACCTCCTGGGCCCTAGTGAAAACTTGGCTTTTATTCTGAGTAAAAGGGTTTTAAGCAGAGAAACATAATCTGACTTAAATGTTTTAAAAAGACTACTCTGGAGGCTGTGTGGAGGAGAGATAGGGGGTCAGGCGGGGAGAGTTGTGTAGGTTACTGGAATTGTGGGGAGGAAAGATGACTCTAGCTTGGAGCAGGGTGTTGGTGGTGGGCCGAACCAGCCAGATTCTGAATGTACATTAAACGTGGAATTGATAAAATTTGCAGATGCATTGCTGGTAGAGTATGAGAGAAAAAGGGGAGTAAAAACATGACTCCAAGGCTTGGGGCCTTGAGCAACTGGAAGGATGGAGTTGTTGTTTACCGAGATGGGGAGCCAGGGAAGGACTGGGGTGTGCCGGGTGGGATCAAGAGGTTGGGGGCATGCTAGTTACTGGTGGTTTGGGACATACTAAGTTATTGAACTCTGCTTTGTGCCCAGCAATGTTCCAAATACCTCACAGGTATTAACTCCTTTGAAACTCACAGCAGCCGCATGAGGTTCATATGGTAATATTAGCCCCACTTACTGGTGACCACACTAAGGCTCAGAGAAGTTAATTACCTTCCCCCAGGGTGTCCCAGTGAGTGAGCCCAGATAGGTTCCTGACCACTACACAGGACTTCCACTGCCTTCTTGAGAGGTCAAGGGGAGGAGGCAGGGCAAGGGATATTTGGGAGAAACACACCCAGAGGAGATGCTGATAGGCCTCCACCCAGGCTCCCCACGGCTCCCCCATTCTCATCTAGATCTTTGGGCCTGCAAGAGAAACTCCTGGCCCTCCAGCGCAGCCCCATCTAAGATTCTCTCACGAGGAGGGTAAAGGAACACGCCTCCATTGCTGATTTTAAGTGTATTTACCATCATTCCCTCTTGTTTTGTTTGTGAAAAACCCGGCTTTGTTTCTCTCTACTTAAAAAAATACACCGCAGGGGGAACAAAATGGCTTGGTGGAAATGTTTAAGTTTCCGGGTCCAAAGTCATTTCTAAATATTATTTTTAAGAAAGAAAAGAATAATGAAAAGGGGCTGAGGCTCTGCCTAGCCCAGAAGGCCCGAGCAACCGAGAGAGCGGGTGAGGCAGAGAGAGTGGAGGGGCGGGGGGGGGGGGGGGGGGGGGGGTTGGGCGCAGGGCCCAGCCTCGCAGACAGAACCTTCCTGGCAATGCTACCTCCTTTGCTGTTTTGTTTGACTGGAAAGGGTTCATTCTGGAGGCCGCCTTTTTCTGAGGGCTCCTACTGAGGACCCTGCAAAATGGGTCATTTCTCGTTAGCTTCACTAGAGTTTGATTCACGGCCCCGGGCCCAGGTGGTGCTGTGTCCCCAGGATGCCCTGTTCATGTGCCGTCCCCAGCAACCTGCTGCTCATCTTGGAATCTGTCAGGGGGGAGAGCCAGCCGATTATTCCAGGAAATCGGGGTCTGTGTAATCACAGCAATTGAGACCAAAGCAAAAGATTAATGAGAATTAGCGAGAGGTCTGCATTCAGGACTGGTTCAGAATTCTATAATTTTATCTGTTTGAGTTCCATTTAAGTACTCGTAATTGCTCAGAGGCAGTTCAGCAGAGATGAAGGAGGGGGGCTGGCTAGCTTTATTAAAGAGTTGGGAATAATTTGTGACTGCCTTCTTGGCAGCACAAGCCAGACTCCTTTGTTTGGCTGTCAAGATCCTGCACCGGCTTATTTGCTTTTTTGCTTTTTATTTCAAAATGTATTGGATATTGGATACTATCACGGGCCAGGCAATTCGCTGGCTACTTTCTCATTTGTTGCTTTATTTAATCCTCATCCTAATCCTGAAGTCTCAATCTTTAATACTCACTTATAGATGAGAGAACTGAGGCTCAGAGAGTCAGCCTGCCCCGGGGGTCACAGCTGCTGAGGTCAGGGTGCCAGGTTCTGTGTCCAGTGCTCCTCTGTGAGTCCCCCCACCGCCGTAGCACCTCTGTCCTTTCCACCTTTCTCTCTCTTATCTGCCCTCCCACCACCACCTGAGTCTTGCTAGAAGTGCAGAGCCTCAGGCCCCACTCCAGATCCACTAAAAAGAATCTGCATCTTAGCAAGACCCCAAGTGATTCAGAGCATACACCCTGCAGCTGGAGGGGCACTGCTCTAGCCGGTGTACTCCCTTCATCCCCACGGCCCAGGTCCCACGTCCCAGACCAGGGAAGGGAGCAGAAGTCTGCCCACAGCTGGGCTCTATTCCCCTCCTCGCTGGTGAGAGGCCCCCTCTTGTTTTGTGTCCTTTGGGGCCTGCTGAGGGCACAGCAGGGAAGTGACCCCAGCTTCACAGCCCTTCAGCTTTTGCTCAGATGGGCCCCTGGGCGGTGCGTGTGATGCCCAATCCCGACTTCTTTCCCACATCGCCCCTTGTCTGCCCCTGGCACTGGGCGCCCTCCTGGCCCAGAGCAGAAACAGGATGATTCCTTCTTAGCTTTCCTGCTGCCTCTGCAAGGCCCGGGGACCAGTTCTGCATGGCAGCTGCACCTGGTGAGCAGGGAAGCATTGCCTTTTTAGGCAGAGCTGGGCCAACTGTCGTTTGAGGTTGCAGCCCAAGGATGACAGGTTCTACATTTAAGTGTATCTGCTGCTACTTGACCCCATCCTGAAGGCTTCCTGCCCCATCAGCGGATTGTACTTCTTGCTCCAAAGGCAAGAGTAAGTGGCTACTTGGCCTCAAAGGCTGACTTCTCCACTCACGGCTTCAGCTCTTTCCCTTACAAGCCTCGGAGCCTCTGGTGAATGGGTAGGCCGGCCTGAGAACCCTGGTGGGGGATGAGAACGTAAACAGGTCCATTGAGCAGGATGCAAGATGGGAAGCTCAGATTACAGACTTCTCATCACAGCATGGAAGAGAGGCTTCACGCCTAGAGGGAACCAAAGGAAAAAAATATTTCATGCCTCTTGGAAGCCTTTCAGCAGAGATTCCTCCACCAAGAGAACTGCCCATAGAACCTTCGTCTTATCTCTTTACCATCCTTCATTTTGACACTAGATCAGGGGCTAAGTGCAAGAGCAACCATGTAGTGAGAGCTGTTTCTCTCGGGGGGCTGTGCTATCCACAGAAATGCAGTGTCTCCTGTGTACCCAGAACTACCCTATTGTCGCATTTCACAGATGAGGAAAAGAACAGTAACAAACGCAGGGACCACAGCCAGTAGGAGGCAGTATTCAAATCCAGCTTTTGGCACCTTTCCACATCACCGTGTTCTACTATGTTCTACCTCCCAACAGAGCAAATGGGCTCTTTTAGGACTTTTCAGAGCTCCGTTCATCAAATAAAAGACCTGGGGTCCTTCTTGTAGGATGTATGTTTTAACTGTAAAAACGGAGGTACATTTACAAATGGTAAAATGCCCTTGGGCCCACTACCTCTCCCTGGGCCCCCACCTCATGCCCCCTCATGCCCTGTCCCTCACAGTACCCGGATGCCAGCTGAAGACCCACAGATGTCACTGCAGAAAGGAAGGACAAGCAGAGCAAAGCCAACCGCCTGGCGGTGCTTATTAGTGCGTGAACACAATGATGCCCTTGATGTTTTTCAGAGGAAGGGGTGTGCAGGCCAAATCCACTTCGGCATGTGAGCCCCTCTCCACACAAAAGTTCGATAGAGAGGAGGAGAGCGTCCATTTATTTTGAGGAAACCTGTCCTGTGTCAGCCATGATCTGGGGAAGAAAAGATGTCCATATGCCATATGGGCAAGTCCCATCACACACACACGCACATGCACATGCACACGCACACACAGAGTCTGGTTGTACTGACACTAGGAAATAAAAACTCCATGAGAAACAGTTTCATCTCTCTTCTGAAGCCAGCCGCGTTGGTTTCCTACTGCTACTGTAACAAGTTACCACTAACTTTGTGCCTTCAAGCAACACAAATATATTATCTTCTGGACGCCAGGATCTAAAATCAAGATGTCAACAGGGCTTTTGGAGGTGGTAGGGGAGACTCTTGCTTTGCCTTTTCCAGTGTCCTGAGGCTTCCCACATCCTTTCTGGGGGGCCGGGGAGGGGGCTGGCCCGCAATCCATCCCATCATGGGGACCTGTGTTTTCAGGGCTCCTTCCCCTCTCTAGCTCTCCCACCTCTCTCTTTCACCTTTAAGGGCCCTTGTGATTACATTGGGTCCACCTGGATAATCCAGGGTTATCTCCCTATTTTAAGATCCTTTACTTAGGGGCGCCTGGGTGGCTCAGTTGGTTAAGCGACTGCCTTCAGCTCAGGTCATGATCCTGGAGTCCCTGGATCGAGTCCCGCATCAGGCTCCCTGCTCGGCGGGGAGTCTGCTTCTCCCTCTGACCCTCCTCCCTCTCATGCTCTCTGTATCTCATTCTCTCTGTCTCAAATAAATAAGTAAAATCTTTAAAAAAAAAAAAAGATCCTTTACTTAATCACATCTGCAAAATTTCTTTTGTCATGCAGAGTAACATCTTCCCTGGTTCAGGGAAGTAGGTCATGGAGATTTCTAGAGGGCCATTATTCTGCCTCACACACCAGCATAGGCCTTTGCAAAAGTAGATACCACATGAAACTGATTAATGAATTAATAAAATTCAGGCATATTTTAGTCATTTGCGTTACTACGAAAAGGACAGTAACCAGTTCTGAATATAAAATTGGGACAAAGATTGAAGTTGACAAAAGGGAAAGGAGAGGAGGGAGAAAAGGGCATTGCAAAATACATTAAGAACAAGTGTGTAGACACACAAGTTAAGAGACTTGTGGAGGGGAGAGAGAGAGATTTGAAGAGAGGGCGGAGGGACGGAATGGTGTTCCAAGTGGAGGGGACAGCATGGGCAAAGGCCTAAAGGCAAGATGGAGCCCCGAACAGCTCGATCCTCCTGGTGTTGGCGCTGGTGGTTTGCAGGTTGGTCTCCCTTGGTAGATACTGAGCTCTTTGAGGGCAGGGACCGTGTCTTCACTTCTGCACACCCCTGAGAACTTAGCAAACAACCTGACCCCTGCAAGCCTCCTCCAGCCTTAACTAGGGAGGCGGTTACCGTTCAATATCTAGGATTAATTGAACAATTGATTCTTGGCCATGTGAGCCTCTGTGTTCTCAAAGATTCTACTCCTGCTCTACTTTCAAAGCCTGAGTGGAAGGGAGAAGGCACTGCTCAGGCTGTCCACATGGGCTCTGGTGCAAAGATTTAAACTTGGCTTCCGTCACGGCCAACTCAAACCCACCAGCAATAACAGCTAGCCCTTAGAGAGCTCTTACCACTCACCTTCCCAGCAGTCCTGCCGGCTGGGAACTAACATAATCCCCATTTCACAATGAGACCACTGAGGCGGGGGCCTCCTCTTCAGATGCCCCAAATCAGGTCTGACAGTTGCTTCTTGATGGGCTGCCGTCTCTTGGCCAGCAAGAGGCAATCCTTCATGTGACAGCAGTGACGTCCTCAGGGACATGGCTGAGAATAACAGGGAATGTTGAGCTCTCCATGTGGGGCTTTAGCCAGGGAGCTCATCTCAGTTCCTGAAATAAATCCCTTCTTTAGTCCATCTGCATGAGTTTAATTCCATCATTTTTTCCCTTCATGATTCAACTTTATTCCAAAAGGGATGTGCGGAAGCTTAAAATATATAAGCTAATGCAAGGTAATAACCTATATACAATCAAGAGAGTCAGAGGAAAGGAGGAAAATAAAGAGGGGGGAAATGAAGAAATTGTTTCTGAGGCAATGCGTGCCATAGGCTCAAACATACTGCCTGGATGTGGGCTGTAATTGTGGCTCTGAGCTTTCTAGAAAATAGACTCTCTTCAAAGTCCCAGGAATCTCCTATTGCTTTATAATATGTACATAACACAGCCTCTCACAGGTAAAATGCCTCGTCGCTTGGAGAGCTTTGTCATAGCTTGCCTACATGCAGTTCTTAAATGGCGGCCTTCAGTCTTAGAGAGGAAGCCCAGCGATCACCCAGTTTAAGAACAGATGTTGGCATTTATTCTTTGTAGTTCCATCAGTTGGGTGGCTGGATGGATGGACAGATGGATGGATGCAGTGGTAAGAGCCTGAGTCTCCCTGCCTGTGTGCATGGACATTAAGTACCACCCCCTTCTCCCTCTGGGCTCAGATCCAGCCCCTTCCCAGATTGGAGGGACCTCGCCGGCCAAGTTCCACAAGGGACTGAGGTCCACCCAGTGTCTGAGCTGAGGATGTGAATGGAATGGGAGACTTTAGGAAAAGAGATGTGTTTTTCATTTTTCTTTTTTATTATTGTTCTGAATATGTCTTCCTGTTTCTTTTCCCAGCCTGTTTCTGCATCAGACAGGCCTTGGGTATGGGTGGATCTCCTGGAAAGTGCTGCCCTTGGTCTCCCAGGGTTGGTGTGTCCTATTGTTTACTAGGTGGTGGGGAGCTGGCCATCCCATGCCCTGCCCAGGCTGTAGTCACGATGTCATGATGTGGTGGGAGGGCATCTGAACTGTTATTGAGATCCAAGCCTGGGCCCCACCAGCAACCTTCCCTTGGACTTGGGGGCTTGCTACAACTCTCCCAGCCTGGGTTTTGCTGGGTTGAAACAACTTTGTGTGGTAGTTAAGAGCCAAGCTGCCAGCATTGGAATCTCTGCTGTTTACGGGCTGTATGACCTTTGCAAGTTAGTGAACTTTGCTGTGCTCTTGTTTTATCAATAATTGTATTACTTACCTCAAAGGTGAGGAATGAGGATTAAATGAATTAATTCATGTGGAGCGAATAACGTAGTGCCTGGTCCATTGTAAGCAACTCAATAGATGTGACATAAGATGAGTAAAAATTGCCCCCAATTGCCTTGCCCACCTCTTAAATTTGCTGTAAAACTCAAATGAGCCATTTATTGATGCAACAAATAATTACCGAGCACTTTCTACCTGCCCCACCTGGCCCTAGGGCCTAAAGGTGAGCTGCCCGCCTTTGGGGCCCTTTTGTAAAAGGGCCTGCAGATGTCAAGTTGTACACATCAGTGGGAGGGCTGTGGTCTCACCCCCATTTGAACCTCCGAAGCAGAGGTCTTCAAAACATGACCCAGCAACGCAATCCTTCTTCAACTGGAGTTTATGCAGAACCCCAGTTGATAAAACAAACAAAAACGGGGTAGCTCTGGCTGGGAGGAGGGGGGATGGGGGGGTGGAACTGCCCTGCTGCTGGCTCTGTGGCTCTCCGCTCGGTCCCCAGGCCTGGTGGCCCAGAAACCCCTTGGTGACCTAGAACACGGTTGAAACCCTTGGACCTGGAGTGGCTTATGTCTGTCTTTGGGCTCCACGCCTCTCTCTCTCTCTCCCCGACCTTAATTAATAAAGCTTATTCTTAGAGCAGTTTTATTTTCATAGCAAAAATGAGAGGAAGTACAGAGAATCCATATGCCCCCGTATCCCCCTGCATCCCCACATATAGGCAGCCTTCCCTGCTATCAACTTTCTGCACCAGAGTGGTACATTGTCACCCAAAATGCAGAGTTTCCATTAGGGTTCACTCTCGGTACCCCATTGTCTTTTTTTTTTCTTTTTTTTAAAGATTTTATTTATTTATTTGAGAGAGAGAGAATGAGAGACAGAGAGCACGAGAGGGAAGAGGGCAGAGGGAGAAGCAGACCCCCTGCTGAGCAGGGAGCCCGATGCGGGACTCGATCCTGGGACTCCAGGATCATGACCTGAGCTGAAGGCAGTCGCTTAACCAACTGAGCCACCCAGGCGCCCTACCCCATTGTCTTTTAAACATACATTCCATTGGCCTGATGGGTATACGTCTGAACCCTGGGGGCCCCAGGCACCCAGCTCCATGGGCCAGGTGGCAGAGCTCATGCTGAGTGGAGGGGCCTGTGGCTTTCCTGTTCTCCTTAGAGCCTCTGTCTGGAATTTCCCTAGGCTCCTTTTATACAATGGATGGCCAAGCCCTCCAGGCCACGGATTATGATCAGAACTTGCCCCCAATGTGCCCTCTGTTTTTTGGAACTTTTCCTTAAAGACCCCTCAGGCCACCATAAAGTTCTCATTTTTAACATTTTAACACCCAACATGGTCCTCTCCTTCGTGACTTCTGGACTACCTCCTGGACCATCTCTTCATGCTCAAAATAATGTCCAAAAGAGAACCATAATAGAGTCACCAGTTGGCTGCATGCCCCAAGCTAAGGAAGACTCAGAGTTCATTGCCTGAGAGGCTGGGATTGGTAGTACCCACTTGACTGTTCTGGCTGACGTCCTTGACAATAAATATATACTACACACACACACACAGAGTTTTTCAGCACTTAAATGGATTTACAGTCATATCCAAACTCCACTTGGCAAATTTTCCTCCTGTATAAAATGGGTATAACATAGTACCTCCTCATACAGTTGTTGTGAAAGTCAAACAAAATAATACATGTAAAGTGTTCAGGACAATGCCTGGCCCTGAGTGAATATTCAATAAATATTGGTTGTTGTTTTTGTTCTTATTGCTATTACAAATGCATTTCACACACACACACACACACACACATATTATGTTATATCAAATATTTCTGAGACATACAATGCTATAAGGAATCAGCCCTTCGTGTTGTGATGGGCACGGGGTGTTCTACCCAGCTAATGAATCGCTGAACACTACATCAAAAACTAATGAGGTACTGTATGTTGACTAACTGAACATAATACAAAAAAGAAAAAGGCATCCGCTCGGAAAGGGACACATCAAAGGTGACAATGGAATGCTTCGTGTCATTATTACCTGTGGTGGTGTGAGCTTAATCACACTAAAGCCTTCATGTATTGAGAGCCTGTAATGTACTGGGCACGGCACTTCAAATGTGATTTCAGTGACTCTTCTGAAAGCAGCCATGAGGGGAGGCTTGTGGGGTTTTTTAGGTTTTTGTTTTTTTCCTTTCAGGAAGTTGAAGCCATAAGCCTATCAGCTGGAGGCTCCAGCTGCCTCTGTATCAGCCACTGGGGGATCCTGCTGTCCATACAGCCCTTGCCCCGACCCTGTCAGCAAAGTGCGGGCCTCCCCCCACCCCACACGTGCTCTGAGCTGTTTGTTTTCATGATCCCCACTTTATCTGACAGCCCACACGTAGCTACACAGCTCAGGGGCATCTCTCCTGGCTGCAAAATTTTTATAAGCAGGACACAGTGGAAACATTGGCAGGATCTTTTCCCCTGTTTTCCAAAATATAGCCCTGCACACTGGGGATGTGTCCACATTTAGGCCTATGTGTCCCTGTCGGGGTCCAGAAGCCCAGGGCATGTGGCGTCTGGGTATTTATATGTGTGTGTGTGTGTGTGTGTGTTTAGTGTGGGCCCACCTCTCTTTATCAGTATACAAAGATGACCATTTCTGCCTCTGTGTGTGTGTGTGTGTGTGTGTGTTTGGAAGCCTGGGTCCATGCCCACCTCTCTCTCTCCCAAGGGTGTCCACAGACACGTGTAAACTATCCCTCTCCTCTGTTGTTGAGACTCTCCTAGGACACTCTGGCCCGTGGAGCAGGGAGAGCTGGGAGAGGGAATGTTTAGTCTGGCAGGCAGGCAGGCCGCTGGAGACTCCCTGTGGAGTGCCCAGGCGGGCGAGCCGGGCCCCAGGGCTGTTCCAAGTGCCCCGGATGGTGAGGAAGACAGGCCTCTCGGAGGTGCAGGACGCTCCTGCTGGGCACTGCTGGGCTCACGGCAGCTCCTCCAGCATGAGTACCAAGCCGGCTCTTAGACAACCCCAGTCCCATTGAGACAGGTTCCTGACTTCTCTGATTTTCCTTTTCTTAATTCTTTGCAGTCCTCTTAATTCTTTTCATTGTATTATCTTGTTTGACTTTCACAACAACCGTATGAGGACTGAATAGATTTTTGTGCTGGATTGAAGCTGGGTTAGCATCGGCATGGACAAAGAGCATGAAGTCTGGGGTCTGGCAGAACTAAGACTGAGAACTAAGAACCAAGACAGCGCTGGCTTGGCCATAAACCAATCACATCATATTGAGATGGGGACGGTTACTAAACTTCTGAGCCTCAGTTTCCTTGTCGGTAAAATAGGTGTAAAAACATTACGTTGCAGGCTTGTTCAGGAGCGCAAGTGATGAGATCTATGTCAAGCACTTAGTAGGTTCTCTATTACTTCTTGTCCCCCTTTGCTTTGTGGAATTCTCCGGGTAACAGCTTTATGACTGGACCAGTAGGGCAATGCCATGAATTTCTAGTAAAAGAGCTATTTATTTCTGGTGACCTAGTTAAGGGACAGAAAAGAAGGCTCAGCTTGGCCAGTGGCTTCTTTTGACTTGTTGTAACTTGAGTTTAAGCCCTGATATTCAATTTTAGGGGGTGTTAGGAGGGCATTTTAGGAGGATGGTGGCAGCTGGAGGAGGGGCAGGATGGAATTTCTGCCGAAGACGCGCACCTGCCTTCCCAACAGGAGCAAGGTTTATGAGCTGGTAACCAGCCCACGGGGAATCAGCGGCTGTTCCTGGGCTGGTGGTCGGGGCGACAGGCTACTTGCTGCATCTTTGTACAGTGCTCTGATGCTGTGAGGCACTGTTCTAGGCAGTGGGCATTCTACACTAAACAAGCCCTGCCTCCAGCCACTTCCACTCCGGTGGACAAAGACACAAAAGAAACCCAGGAACCAAGAAAACCCATATCAGCTAGTTTGCAGAGCAGCAAATGCAATGAGAAAGATTAAATATGGTAGTTGTGATAAAGAGTTAATGGTGAGATGCGGGGTGCCACTTAGATGAAGTAGTCCTCGGAAAAGTCCTGAGGAGATAGCTTTGGTTCAGACCCGAATGATTAAAGGCAGCAAAACAAAGATCTGGGGTGGAGGTGGGGAGGAGGAGGAGCTTCTAAAGCCCTCCTCTTCTTCAAAGTCCAAGTCCAAGTCCTTACAGTGTCTGTCAAGTCCCTGCACAGTCTGACTTGCTTCTCTATCCCTCTCCCCCAGGTCATTCCACTCCAGCCATACTGGCACACATCTACCTCAGGGCCTTTGTACTTGCTGTCTATTCTACCCAGAGCATATTCTCATGGATAGCCACCTGGTTAATTCACTCCCTCTTTCAAGTCTTGCTTAAAGATCACCTTCTCCATGGGCTCTGGATTCTCCCTTACACTGATATTTTTTTCTCTCAGGCATCATCTTCCAACATTTATTTACTTATTTATTGTTCATTGTCTTTCTCTCCCTCCTAGATAATAAGACTCATAAGGGCAGGTTTTATAGGTTTTATTCTTTGATGTAAACAAGTACCTAGAACTGTACCTGGGATATAGTAGTTACTTAATAAGTATTTGTTGGATGGATGGTTGGATGGATGGATGGATAGATGGATGGGTCCCTGGTGACTCAAGGCTCACCCTTATCATCAGGAGAAGCAGTGAGCATGGTCTGAGTCTCTACCATGGGCCTAGCCCTGTGCTAAGCTGTGGCAATGGGGAGCCCCAGATCTGACATGCAGATGGACTGAGCCCCAGATCTGACATGGAGATGGACTGGACAAAGAAAAATCAGCTGAAAAACCTCGAGTCAGGCTGAAGAGAACAAGGCTCTGAGGGGAGTTACATGGTCTGAGGACCATGAGAAATCTGAGAAGGGGAGAGTTAGGTTGGGAGAGGGACAGAAACAAGTAGAGTGAGGAGGAGGATGGCCTCCCTGGGACCCAGAGGAGAGAGATCCATCTTGACTAGAGCTGAGGAGTTGGAGTGGCAGGAAGAAGATGGAAAGATCCACCACCCACACATACGGGCAGACACACACAAACACACACACATGCCTGACCACACATTCTTAAAATGCAGTCTCAGATGTCTGGCTGTAGAAGCACATTGATGTTCCCACAGACCTGAGTTCCTATCCTGTCTCTGCTCCTTACTCAATATGTATCCTTGAGCAAGTTACCTAACAGTTCTGTGCCCTGTTTCTGATCCTGGGCTAAATATTCCCTACTTCATGAGAGTATCGTAAGGCTAAAATGTGATAATCTAATTATAAAAACAGGCTTTGGAGTCAGGCTCAAGTTCAAATTCTGTTTCCAACTTTTACAAGCTGTGTGTCCTTGGCAAAGTGACTTAACCTCTCTGTTTCTCAGGGTTGTTTTTTTTTTTTTTTCATTATAAATGGGAATCACATCAACCTTATAATAATAGTTATGGAGATGAGATGAGATAATAAATGGAAAGTGTAATTGCTGTCATTTATGATATGAAAGGGCTCAGCACATAGTAGGGCCTGGCGCATAGTAGGCACTCAGGTGCTAAAAGCATATTTGAAAAAGGCGAGGCTGGCTGAGATTATAGGATCAGTTGGGGGCCAAGAGACTCACCTGCCTACGGTGCTGGGCTAGGGCTTCGTGGGCCCGGGGGCCACGCTGGCCATGGGAGTGGAAGGCTTTCCGTGGTGCGGTCCCCTGGCCACAAGCCACAGGAGCTGCACTTCCGACCTGGGCAGTCCCAGCAAAGGGGAGCAGTTTGTGCAGAGATCAGTGTGCCCTGGCCTTTTACATGTGGCCTTTTCCCAAGTGGAGAGGTTGATCACCATTGTCTCTAAGGTCCCTTGCCGCAGTTCCAGCCCACCCATCTCCCGGACTTCCTAGTGGACAGCCCAGCATAGAAGGAAGTCAGGTAAGGAGCAGGTCCCCTCCTGGGCTTCAGTCTCCCTGTCTGTGCCCTGAGGGGCAGGGCTGGATGGGAGGTCTTTGTCCTGCCTGCAGGGTCAAGCGCTGGGACTCCAGAGTCGGGGAACCCCAGGTCCAATCCCAGCTCTGCTTGTGCCTTTTTGTACAAGTTCCTTAACCTGAGCCTCACTTTCCTCATCTGCCCAAACGAGACCATGGTAATCCCTGGCAACCATGGCCGTAGGGAGGCCTAAAGGAGTTTATTCCTGTGAAATGTTCTGCACGGGGCTGGCACATGGCAAACACCCAATAAATGATGGCTCCTTTAATCACCCCGGGAAGACCTCCCGTTGCTGACACTCTTGGAGCCGGTGTGTCTCGCTCCCACTCTGCCCCCGGGGTTTGGCTCCCTGCATGCTCCCTGTCCTGGTCAGGAAGCGCCTTGCAGCCCAAGACAAGGGAGTTGGACTCACCAGGCAGGAGAGGAGCCAGTGGACATTATGTTCCTTCCCAGGAATGGGAAAGTGGGAATGTTCCTGGGCGAGCAGCAGGGCTCTGGGGCAAGCTCGCCCGGGAACATCCACCCCCCTCTCCCCTGCTGCCCTGAGCCCTGCTGGCCGTGCTGGGCCCCGTGGGGAGGGAGGCGCATCACAGAGGCGGCCTGGCCTGCCTCAGGCCCCCGGCACATCTGTGCACACACACATGCATTTACAGATAGCCCCACGGTCCTGCACACACCCAGTGACACACATCCACACCCACATGGCCACGTGTGCATCTGCATACATGAGTACACACGGAGCTCACGGGTCCTGAAGTCCGGGCCCCATACACACATGCGCACACATGCATTTCTTCACTCCTACATGCTTACCCATACCCACAAACACACACACCTTCACCCGCCCAGTCACACAGGGACTGGCACTCCAGAGCACACTTACATGAATGTGTGTAACATAAACATGCACACACATAACCAGGAACAACAAACTCCCTGGCCTTCTAGCCTTCTGGCAGCTTCTGTCACTATACTCTAAATAAAACAGCTCATGCCCTGTCCCCACTACCCCGAGAAGCAGCCTTTCCCCAGCACTCCCAGGCGTTCACCTGCTCCATCCCAGTGCATCGGTCTCCTGACCTCCCTCTCAGCAGCCCCTCTGCCACCCCATCACCCATCCTCATTCCACAGGGCCACCCACATGAAGTTCTCGTGGCCCCAGACTTCTGCTGGTAGTACAGAAGTGAGCAAAATCAGCTCTATCTTCTCCCAAACCAGGTGGCCATTCCCTGTCTCCCTGTCCATGGGTGCCTCCTGCCTGGTGTCGGGGCTCTGTCTTCCCTTCCCTTGTCAGCCTCCTCTCTCCCGCCGTTTCTGAGCCCTCGCTCCCAGTGCCACTGCCCAGCCTTCACCCATCTGGCCTCTGGGCCTTCCAGGGAGCAAAGCTCAGATGCATTTTAGGCAGAGCAATTTACCCTTCTCTCGTGTTTCTCCTTCCCCTGCCAGGCCAGGGACTAGAGAGGCCATCAAGGCATTTTCCTAGAATGATAATAAGAAGAATAGTAATGTTAATGATAAAGCTCCGTTAGAGCAGCTCCCCCGAGGTTAATTGTGCCTTTCTCTAAAAGTAGGGAGAAGTAGTTGCAGGTAGTGTTTGGTATCAGTGGTATTTTTTTCTTGTGTACACACACACACACACGCACACGCACACACACACACGCACACTCATACACTCACACACAGCAGGCTTGGAGAATTAATTTTCTTTTTCCTGTTCTCTCCCTCTTCTCCCTCTCAGAAAGGAAGAGGCTGAACCCCCAAATAGATCCCAGCAAGGCAAGGTGGGCTTGGGTGGGAAGGACAAATCTTGGTAGCAAAGGGGACAGGGCAGAGGCGGAGCTGATCTGTTTTGGATGGTTCCAGGGTATTTGCCATCACACCTCGCACTTCCCTGCCTCTCGGCCTTTGCTCTCAGTGCCTCCCCTGTTATGGTCCTATCAATGCGCCCGGCTCTGCTGGTCCAAGTACCGCCTTTTCAAAAGCTCTCACCCCTCCCTGTCAGTCCACAAGGACTCTCTCCCACTCTGTACTCCTCATGGGCTGTCATGCGCACTTTGGATAAGATTTCCTCCACCTTTTGGTTTGTGGGGCTGGCGAGGGAGCCTCTGTCTGTCTCCCAGCTCTGTTGTGAGTGCCTGAGGAATAGGGCCCATGTTCCCCCAACTTCAAGCCCCTAGTACAGCCACATAGCCTGGCACAAAGAACACTCAAAAAATGACATATCTTTATCTTCATTTCTCTGGATCTGTATATGATAGATATCTAGGTCATATCTATATCATCTATATCCATACCCCTCTGCATAGTAGTTTAGAGCAGTAAAGCTGCCTGGTCCAGCCAAAAGTCCTCGACCTGAACAACAGGAAGCCTGATTTCTGGTTCTGCCTCTACCGCTTACTGGCTTTTTGACACTGGACAGACCATTTAACTTCTCCCGATCTCTGTTTTCTCATGTGGAACAAGGGGAGACAGGAGTTGAACAAGGACAGTGGTTTTCAGACTGGATTCCAAGGAACCCTAAGGTTCCAGAAAGATACAATGGAGAGAGCAAGGCCAGAAGGGAGGAGGCGATGGCCGTTGGATCAGGCCCGTGGGCTGCCAGGGCGGCTCCTCCTTGCTCTGTTTTATCTACTGCAGTTCCACACAAGATTACAGTCTGACCCAGGGTCCCGTTGCTAAAAAAGGAAAAAGAAAACTTTCTAAAATGCTGGCCTCGACGCTGTGACAAGGGCCTTTCCAGCTCAGATAAGCCAGGATTTGTCATCTCTGTCACCCCATAAAATGCCCATGTAATGAGAAAGCAAAAGCAATTCTTTCTTTATGGATTTAGGGCTATCTTTCCTTTTGTTTCTGGAGGCAGTGACCACCTTTCACCTCCCCACCAAGACTAGGGTGCTCCTATAACCTCCCCTTGCCTCGACTTGCTCATGTAGCAAATGAGCACGCTCGAGCACTTCACTCTTAGGGTTTCTAAGGAGACTGGTATTCAGTGCGTGACGAAGGCAAATCCTCCCCAGGACAGAGCATGGAAAGTGTGCTCTGAGTGATGGCTTCGGTGACCCCTGGAGTCCCAGGAGCCTCTCTGGGCGTCACGCCTGGCTCGTGGCTAGGGGTTGCAACCTGAAGGTAAAGATAGCCGTGTGATTAAGAGCCAGTGTGCCGTGAGACATCTAATTAGCCATCGTCTTCCCAGGAGACAGCTCAGTTGTGTAATTGTTATTTCCATATTTTATACACCCTCCATCAACAAAAGAGACCCGGGCCAATCTTTCACCAGCCTCATTGTTTGTTTGCATTCCAGCTATGCCAATGGCCCCCTTCTCGTCTTTCCACGGTTCCCACCCACCAGGGAACTTGCCTGCTGGCAGGCAGGGTAGGGGTGCAGGGACTAACTCTGACATGGGGCTTCAAAGACCCATCTCCAAGGTCAGCACCCTGACAGCAGCTGTGTTGGTTGGGTTTCCTGTCTGGCTCAGGGGAGGGCCAGCGACGGCATCCCCCCATTTACCAGTCTCTTTGTAGGGAAGGTGTGGTGTGGCGTGAAGGACACTGGGCTTGGCATCAAACAGGACCCATCTTTGTCTAGCAATTTCCTTCACCTCTCGGAACCTCGGCTTCCTTCTCGGTTAAACCAGGATCCTAGTACCTTGCATCAGGAGACTGTTGCAAGGCTCTGTCCTTC
The DNA here is from genome assembly GCF_029215605.1 of Mirounga angustirostris. Classification (NCBI taxonomy): domain Eukaryota; kingdom Metazoa; phylum Chordata; class Mammalia; order Carnivora; family Phocidae; genus Mirounga; species Mirounga angustirostris. Next base: position 37,605,137 of record NW_026991721.1, on the reverse strand, counting down.
AACACATACTCACTGGGTTCCCCGGGATGAAATGATGTTCACGGTAGATCTCTGCGATCCGAGAGTGCTGTCTCGATAGGAGTTATTCTCACAATTGCCGTCTGTCCTCGACTATTCAAGGAGGTTTTATCAAGTTTAGATTATCCAGACTCGTTATTATGAGATTATTAGACTGGCCAAGCCCTTCCCACCTGCTGTTGCCTGTCTTGTGGTTTTCATCGTGGTCAGTTCAAAGAGGCGGATTCCTTGGAGCAAGCTCAGGAGGGAGAGACGCACATCCTGAGGTTATTATTAATGGCAATTGTTTCTCTCCCAGTGGGATACACATTCAACCTCTCTCTTACTTGGGCAACTAAGTAAGAAACTATGGGTGCTATAAAAGAAATATAAGCGCAGGTCCCTGACTTCCACAGAATCCATCTAATTGGGAGGGCAGAGATCCTGTAGCAAGCACCATTTTTACGAGCAAAGTACTCTATGGGCAAAGCACTTATCCTCCTATGCTTCTCATCTGAATCTTTTAAGTGGAAGTTATTAGTCCCACTTCACGTACAAGAAAACTGAGGCCACGTAGCTGGTAAGTGGTGCAGCCTGAGTTTGCTGCCTGCCTTTGGCACTGCGCTGAGATTGTCTGCCCTGTGTCCATCTCCCCCTGCAGACACTGAGCTCCTCTGGGCAGGAGCCCTCTCTTCTCATCAGAGTGCCTGGCAGATGCTGACCACTGAGATAGCTCATTCTGGGGCCCAGACTCCTCCCAGTCTCTCCCCACTCCCCTCCCCTCCTAGTCACATCCCAGAAGGACTTCTGCCTTCCCGATCTGCCTGCCAGCAAGTAATTCAGGGGCCTCTGCTCAGCTGCCAGGCTGTTGAGGCAAGCGAAGACTTGACTGGGGCCCGGGGCTCCTGGCCCAGCTCCTGGATCTATCCTCCCAGACAGAGGGGGAGGTCCCTGGCACGCAGGATGCTGGGCCCTTACCTGCCAGCAGGGCCGGGGGCTGCTCAGCCCGCCAAGAGGCTGCGCCATTCACAGCGGCCAGTGGAGACAGAGCGAGCCCAGGAGGGCCTGGTCAGCGGTTGCCTGGGGGTTGAGAAATGTGCTGGCTCCAGTCTGGCTCCTTCATCTGAGAAACAGGGGAACCTGACCCAACAGCCCAGTGTTTGTTTCTGCAATGTCTGGAACAGCCATACACACCAGGCCGGCCTGACAGAGCCTGCGCCTGGGGAAAAGTGCCCTGTTTCTTTACTCTCTCCTTCGGCCCATGTTCAACAGCCTGGGACCAGGGAAGCCTTCTGAGTGTTTTGCTCGGACCAGGACTGATGTGCCGGCCTCATATCTGTGCAGGGCCCAGGCCCTGGGTGTCCTAGAGAAACTAGGCATGTCTGGCTTCTGCCTTTGTCCGCAGAGATGCACTGGGAGGTGCTCCTGCTCAGAAGACAGCAGGCCTGGCTTGGATTCCAGCTGACACTTACCAGCTGTGTGGCCTTGGGCAAGTCACATAACTTCTTTGAGCCTGCTTCTTTACTTGCCAGATGGGGATAATAACAGCAGACTTACAGGGTTGTTGTGAGGACAGACACACTGAAATGATACGTTTAAATTGCCTGGCACATAGTAGATGCTTAATAAAGGTACACTCCTTTCTCTTTGCCCACCACGCCAAGGCTTCCTGACTTTCTCTTGCCTCTCACCTGTGTCCACAACATGCAGAGAACACAGAGCTTGGGCTTCTACACCAACCATGGTCCAGCAAGTTTGCTATGTAGGCTTCCCCGCCGTCTGGGCTACTGCAACTCATTGCACCCACGTTGTCCTCAACACACACAAGTGAGGGAGGTGGCATTGTGTGAATGCATAGGTTCTTACCAAGAAACAGCCCACTCACAAATCTATGTATTAACCTACTCCATCCATCTATCCATTCATTCATCAAACATTTACTCACTTCTACCCTGTGAAGGGACCCCAGGAACGCAGACATGAACAAGACACAGTCCCTGCCCAGAATCTAGTTATTGGAGTAGATGCACAAGTGAAGAGATAAGAGTCCATGGGTGAGGTACATTGGTAGAAGAAAAGTACAGAATTATGGGCTACTTCAGAGATGAGGCTCCTAACTCACCCTGGAGAACCAAGGTAGGCTTCCCAGAAGAGGTGAGGCCAGGGCATTAAGGGACAATTAGGTATTTTCTAGGCAGAAAATAAAGAGAAAGATGTTGTAGGGAGAGAGCGCACATACACAAAGGCCTATGGGCTAAGAGAACATGCGCATGTATTAGTTAGAATTTGCCAAGTACCATACAAATGTCCCCAAGTGTCAGTGACGTCACACAATAGAACTTTGTTTCTTGCTGTTGCGAAAGATCCAGCACTGGTGTTCCCAGCTGGGTGGTTCTAGATATTCTCTTCCATACAATGATTCAGGGACCCAGGCACCTTCTATTTATGACTCTGCCATCCTTTAGAGCCTCAGAACCCATCACTGCTAGCCATGGCCCCAGGAGGAAGATGAAGTTGCCTTTTAGTGAGTACAGAGTAGTATCTCCATCAACCTGTGTGAAAAATTTGCAAGAGTTGGGGAAAGTTGGAACAAGTTATGCAACGAAGTGGCAAGAGATAACGGTTGTACTGGGAGGCAAGACCAGAGCGTGCAGGTGAGATATGCCAAGCTAAGGGGTCCGGATTTAATCCTGAGCCTAGTGCAGAGTCATCAGAAATGTTTAAGGAGGGGAGTGACATGATCAGATTTGCTTTTTAGACTAATTACTCCAGCTGCAGTGTGGAGGAGAGAGACGGGGGGCAGTGGAACTGGTGAGAAAGGTAGTTTGGTGATCCAGGCCATCTTACCTTAGGGATAGCAGGCAGGTGGGTGTTGGCAGGAAGCCTGGGGATCAGAAGGCATCCTGAGAGGCAGTCTGGGTCATCGATTGGCATCTGCATCACTGCAAAGCTTCAAATAGCTTTTGGGTCCATGTCTAGTTCAATGGCTCATTGAACCTCATGCTCATGAAATTATAGTCAATACAGGACAGCTTGTTTGAGTGCTGTTTCCACCAGCCTGGATCGCATCTATTAGGGATGTGGTCAATAGATGTGGACAACACATATGCTAGCTTTTGAAGGAATCAAACATGTTTGTGTTGTTTTTCTGAACATCTGCGTCTTTCTATCTGGGTCAGGCTCTGTTCTCCAGGCCAGTTTCTCAATACCTCTGTCTCCCTCGAGAGAAGCAAGGACTTGCCCCTGAGGATCAGTGGGAAGAGGGAGATTTGCTTGCCCTTGGAAAGGGGCTCTGGATCCATGGCTCTCTGTTCTCCAGAAGGCCCCCTGTAACTCAGGGGCACATCACCGAGAAGGGGCCCTGTTGCCCACAATTCTTGAGCCCAGGAGGCTGCCTGTTTGCTTCACGCTGGGAAAAAGAAGAGATCCAAGTCCCTGTAAGCAGTTCTTTTCTTGAAGTCTTTGAGCCTTTCACTTACTATGAAGGATGCTGGAATTTCAGGTTGTCCCACACCTTCCGGATTAAGATACAAGACCTGGTCGGTCCAGATCCATGTGGTATAGACCCATACCCTGTGAAATGCGACAATGAATTTGCTCTTGAAAAAAGGGAGCTTTGGCACTGGAAGTTGAAAATATTCAAATGGGCCAAATATAGTCCCAGCACAGCTCATCCGTTCCCAGATAAGGCTTCTTTGAGGTAGCAGGTGAAAGGACTTCCAAGCCTCCCTGTTTCTGTCCATCTAGGAGTTGGGGTTTGGTCTCCTGGCTACATGAAGGGCCATGACTTCTAGCCTCTGTGTTCCCTGGCTACCGGCCTTGCGTCTGCCTTCAGTCTCTGCATTAGTCCCAGCTTACCTCTGTGCTCATGACCCCTGACACTGTTCCCTTTCCCAACCCAGCCTGCCAGAGCTGACACATGTAAGGTGATCGGGGGCCCTTTGTAACTAGTGGGGGTTTTGTTCTCTTCATTTCCAGGAGACTTCGTAGGCTAGACTAGCGAATTGGCTTTTATTTCAGTTACAGATTTCTGATGAAATAAGCATAGCTATTATTTACTGAACATTCTATACCTGTTATTTTATGAAGTCCTCACAGTAATCCTGAGGATACATATTGTTACCCACTTGTAAGGGACACTTATAGGATTGTGTGCTTTAAGCCCCCTTTTGCAGGAGCCCCTTCTATAAATCTGTACGGTTTCAGCAGGAGCTACCCGGTTTCTGTGGGATCCCCACCCTTGGGCCCACATGAGTGATCTCAGGGTGAGCCAATTGTTTCCTTCCCTGAGAAGTTTGGTACTAGGACTGAAAGAAGGAGATCAGTTTCTCTCTCAGTGTCTGAACAGTAATGAGTAAAACACAGGGAACTTCAATAGCCATGCTTTCTATCATATGAACCAAAAAAACAAGCCTTGGGCTTGAGAAAGCAGAACTTTCTGGAAGCAATAATGTGGTAGAGTAAGATAGATGTGGTGGAGTGAGACAGACCAGGCTTTGAAGCCTGTCTTTGCCAGTTACTAACCATGTGGTTTGGACCAATGACACTAATCCTACTATTATCTAATACTTATTGAGTCCTTGCTACGTACCAGGCATTGTTCCAAATGCCTTGTATGCAGACTTACATACACTGTACATGTGTCCTCACAACAACGTAAGGTGGTTTCTATTTTCATCCCGCAAGGACACTTTACCCACGAGGACACAAAGGCCCAGCATAGTTATCAATGTGGCTGAATGTACAGAGGTGATTGATTGCATCTCTTGAGCCTTAACCTACCCCTCTGGAAATAGAGAGAGAGTCCTGGCCCTTGCGCAGAAAAGACCTAACATTAGCAGGCGGAGACTGCCATCCGTACAAAGTTGGCCCTTATCTGGTGGATTTCTGGAGGGCTCCCGCTATTCCTTGATAAGGGAAGGGTGGCTCACCACGCCTAAAACGTTTGTGCAAACAACATGGCTTTTGCTTGAGGACCCCTGACACATCTCTACTTCGGTTCTGTTGCATGAAGGAGAGGATGAAGTAGATTCACTGCTTTGGAGGGGGTTTGGCCTCCAGCAGCGCGTATGGAACAGACCCTCTGTGGGTGGCCCCACAGGGAGAGCATAGGCCGCAGAGCAGAGGCCCCTGGGGCCCTTCCACTGCCATCACCATGACTATTTTTACTCCTCTGATAATTGTACTTTAGGACTGGCATCCTATGTAGAATGGCAAAATATTTCTAGATATTTTATCCACAAAGGAAGTATTTATTTCAAGAGGTTTTCCGGTTTTTAATAAGGTTGTGCATGGGGAGGACACTTTCCATTGCTGTATTTTTAGGTTGCTTCTCTGGGAAACTGAGTGCCACAGGCCCGCTGATGTCAACGTAGCAGAAAGAAACCCATTGCTGATAGAGGCCTTCATGGTCTCCTACTTCCTTCTCAGAGAAAGAGATTTTCTGGATGCCTCACAGGTGGCCATGGCAGAGTGAGACCCAGCTGCAGAGCTGGGCACCGTATTCCCCCCACTGCTGCCCATCTCTACCTGTCCAGCGGAACCAGGGGACCCAACCCTGACCAACCAGCCTTGTGTGTGCTCAGGAAGGTGGAGTAGGAAGTGGGGAAACGTGGAGGAAGGGCCCAACCATGGGATCCCCTCCTAGGAACGGGCAACAGAGTGTAGACATTCAATTCCATCTAAGACCTTATCTGAATTCAGCAGGGCTGAGAGGAAGGAGGAAAGGTGACTAAAGGCCTCCTGCTTGTTCATCAAAATCAGTGTGTATATGTAAATGAAGCCAGGTTTAGAAGTGCCGACAAAAATGACAGAACCCACTAAGCAGGTTATTGAATTAAAAAACACCATTTGGGCTTTAAAAAATCTAAGTGGTTCAGAGCAAAGTGGGACTTGGAGCTGAAGTTACCCATTTAACAAATTCCATCTCATAACTCGGTCATCTGGAATGGTATTTCCTGAAGCGGAGCTATTAATAGTAGGTGTTCTGGGAAGAAAGGTTGCTTTGGTCAATAAGTTTAGGTAATGTACTAGTCAACAAAGTTGAGTGGGTATCTTTACTGCAGGACTTGTCAGAGCCTGTGCACATGCATTGTGAAACTCCAAGAGAAGACTGTGGTATAGTATTATAATACACACACACACACACGTATTATCTAAGTATCTGTAGTGTGTGTGTATATATATAAATACAAGTAACATATATATAATACTGTACTTTATAATACACAGCATTGCCCAGACCTACTCACCTGAGGATCTCTTGTTATGCAGCACCTTAAGGGACCATCATTTCAGGGCCTACTCTGGGAAACAGAGTTTTAGATGGTGTTACCCTGTCCCCTAGGCCTAAGAGAACAGAGAGAGGCTTTAGCCAGCCCCGTTTTCTGAGCCAAGTGGCTGGGTTGTGAGCTAAGGGATACCAATATAGGGCTCAAGAAAGATGACATATTGGCTTTTGGTCCTTTGGGGATTCTCTAAACCTGGTTGTGTTGAAGTCCAAGACCCACACCCAGGTGTTCTCCCTGTGGAGGGACATTGTGGCACTGACAGGGGTTCAGCACACTCAAGGGACGGCTCTCCTGGGATCACTGCTGTCTATCAGGCCGTGGGTAGATGGGCCCTGTAGCTCGTCTGCTCACCATCCCAAACAAGCAGGTGCTGATGACCTCCTGGTGGGCCAGGGGTCCCTTTAAAGTCTGGGTGACGAGGGATCTCAAAGGTCTGGCCCAGCCCTGGGATGTCTGAGTGCAGGTGGTTTGACTTTGTAAGGTGGACTGATGATAGCTTTCTCCAGTCCCCTTCCCTGTGACATTCAACCCATCAGCAAGCCGCTCACGTCTACCTACAAATGAATCTCAAATCCACCCTTCTTGGGCCACCTCTCCTGCCATGAGGCTAGTCCAGGTGACCATCATCGTTTGTCTGGAGTATTGCAGCGACCTCTTAGCTGGTCTCTCTGCTTCTACTCTCGCTCTCTTCTAACCTGTTCCGCACAGCGATCAGGGAGTTAAGCCTCTTGGCAGAAGGACACACTCCTCACCGTGACCCGCAAAGCCCTCGCTGAGCAGACACAGCGGGCTTCCAGCCCCTGCCAGCATGTACACTCACGGCGTGAAACACAGCTCCCTCTGCTCCTCACAGGGCGGGTTCTTCTCACCCTTCAGGTGTGGGCTCAGATGTCACCTCCTCAAAGAGGCTTCTGTGGTCACCCTCTCTAGAGGAACACAGCCTTCCATCCCCAAGCATGTACTTACTCTCTCTGTTTTTCAGAGCACTTGGTCTGTTTCCTTCCTAGCACTTACAAAGATCCGAAATATCACAGTTTTGTTTACATATGACCTGACCTGTCTCCCCCATCCATCCCCCCAGTATCCATCTAAAATGTAAGCGTCCCAGGGGCAGTTGTTTGTGCTGTATTCTCAGAGAAAACAGTATGTGGCAAATAGAAGGTGCTCACCAATACTGGTTGAATGAATGAATCAACGAATGACCACTTTATGTGTGTTGGGGGACAGAAGTGGTGGTGGGGACAGGGGTTGTCTCAGTTGCAGACCTCGGGTGCTGTGCAGAGGCCACTCGGAACACCCCGGAGTCCCCGAGGTCTCCACTTTCCCACAATGGGCTGCACCCCTGGGGGTGGCTCTCCCGTTCCCACCATCCCCCTTCCAGTGTAAGCCAGCCCCACCCAGCAACACTCCCAGGAGCGGGCCGGTCAGTGAAAGTTCTGGACTGTTTCATCAGACGAGCACTGAGAGGCAGAGCCCTTTCCTCAGCATGAGAATTGTTCAGCACAGGGTTAGGAAATCTTCCTTCCTGGAGGGCTTTATAAGCAGAGAGATTCTCATCCTTCTGGGGCTGTGTGGGGCAGACTTCCGTCTGGAGATGGTGAGTGAGAGAAGCTAGGCACTTAGATGACCTCAGGAGTCAGGAATCGGCGGTGGCTCGACTCTTGTCGGACCTGGAGTTGCACTGCTGGGTTCTCCCTGACTCCTAATTGATCGCTCTGACTGCTTCCTCTCCACCTGGGCTCTGGATGCGCCAAGGCGCTGTGCACTGGGTTGACGGCTTTGATTAAGCAGCTTTGATCTCTGTGGAGCATCTCGGAATAATATCTTTGCTCTCAGCATCTGCGCCAATTCCCAAAATAGTTTAGCCCAGCCAAGCAGGAGGGGGGCTGGATTGCAAAGTGTATTATATGAGAGATTTAAAAAGAAAAGGCAGCTGCAAGCAGTCAGGGGTGTGTGTGTGTGTGTGTGAGTGTGTGTGTGTGTGTGTGTGTTAACGTGGGCACCCAAGGCCCCCGGAAGATGATTACCATGCTACCCTTGTGCACCAGCCCTGTGTTCCCAGTGGCTGCCCGCTGTGAGAGAGTGGGCAGCTTGCATCAGTCAGCCCCTTGAATCAAGAGGCAGTTCTCTGGGAGAAACAAAAACATCAAAGGCCCTTGCTTCTATTTACTTGGCTTTTGCTTGTTTTCACTAAGACATTTGGAAACTGGGTGCCAGGTTGCATCCTGCATGGCGGTCCATCTGGCGGGGGCCTGAGCTTGCGGGCGTGGAGTGGGATTGCCATGGTTTTGAGGTATCAAGCCTATATGCAATTGTATGTATGCCACGGGATGGATGTGTCTGTGCTTCCAAGTCCCTGTGACATATTGGGGCACATGCTCACCACAAAGTTGGTGTTTAACCACCTCCACGTAGTTAAACACATGGATGTCTAAGCGTCCTGAGTTGGAAGATTGGCACCCTGCGTGTTTGCACTGCGATGCCTGGGGGTGCGCTCTCTCATTGCAGGGATGAGCATGTGGATGCGCAGGGCTGAGTGTGGGCACACACATATCCATGGGCTGGTGTGTTGGGTGATGTGCACTGGCTGTCTTTTGGTGGGTTGAGTGTCCTGGAGGGCGACGGTCTGTGCACCAACAGAAGGATGCATGTATACTTACATTTGCATAGGGTGAACTCCAGAAATGAATGCTGGGGAAAAGGTGTTTGATGTCAGGGCATTTTGAACTGTAGGTCATTAGTTTTTCCCCTTTGGTGCCCCTCCCCTGGGAGTTTTGTCCTTGTCTGTAGCTCCCCCCGCATTCACAAGTGGAAGAAAAACATCTCTATATGAGACCCTTTGTTCCTCTATAGGAAGCATTCCTCTGTGCTGGGTTTGCTGCAAGAAGCCTTTGTTCCTATGGTGGCCACAGGCCAGTGGATATGAATTTATGCATCTAATATAACCCCTTGTGGTGAAGGCCTTTGTACTGAAGCTGAGAGATGTGGGAGCCAGGAGGCAGGCTGTGGTCTAACATTCCTTCTGATCCAGCCATTCATGTGCGTTCCTTTGCTTGGAGGATCCCCCAGCTATGGGTCACAGGGCAGCCACGGAAGCTAGGCCCTTGCTGGAACTAGAAAATAAAGCCCTGGGAGGGAGTACTCTGTTTTCTAGGGCCATTAAGGGGTTTGAGCCTACAGGAAGAGGTCCAGAGATGGTTGGGGCGGTTGGGTTTCAACCTAAGGGGGAAGTAGGTAGCAGGGGGGGACCTGAAAAGGTCCCAAATCCAGACAGATGGGCCATCAGGCTAGGGCAGACTATAATCAGGGCACTGCAAGATGAACCAGTTAGTGGCATTTTGTGTGGCTGGGGTGGGGGCTGGGGGGCTTGACGGAAGGCCACATCTGCTATTTCTCAGGGGTAGTTGCCTGGAGCACTGTATTGAGAAGAATTCTCAGGCCAAGTACATCATTATGGGGAAAGATGATGATGGGTATCTGAGTGTCCTATTGCTGCTGTGACCAGTTACAGAAATTTGGTGGCTTGTAACACACAGATTTATTCTCTTCCAATTCTGGAAGTCAGAAGTCCCAACACAGGTCTCGCTGGGCTAAAACCAAGGTGTCAGGAGGACTGCATTCCTTTTGGAGTCTCTGGAGAGGGGAATCCATTTTCTTGCCCATTTCAGATTCTAGCAGCTGATCATATTTCTTGGCGTGTGGCCCCTTCCTCCATCTTCAATGGCCAGTTGAGTGTTTCTCACACTGCATCTCTCTGATACCAGCTCTCCTGTCTCCCTCTCGCACGTAGAGGGAACTTTGTGATTACACTGGGCCCACTCAGATCATCCAGCATCATCTGTCTCAAGATCCTGATATTAGTCACATCTGCTAATTTCCTCTTGCCATGGCACATAACATATTCACAGAATAATCAGAGATTACGACATAGACATCTTGGAGGAGCCATACTCTGCCTACCATAATAGGGATAGATTAGTAATGTTTGCCAAGGCCCTTGTAGGAGTTTGGGGTGATAAGAATGCCAGATGTTCACCATCCCTGGTCTGGTACCTGATTACAGGTGGAGTGGATAAGGGACATCAACAGGCTCGTGGGGGTGGGGCGGGGGACAAGAAGAAAAGGGGCCTGCCATTTATTGAGCCTTTACTCTGTACCACGCACCTGCTCTATGACTCAGACACATGTCTCATTCATTATCAGCACAACTCTTTGGGTGGACAGGTAATTAGTATTTTACAGGGAAGAGTGAAGCCCAGAGAGGTTATGCGACTCACCAAAAGTCACCTAGCTGGTAAATGACAAGGTAGAAATGCAAAACCAAGTGACACGCTAAAGCTGCCCCATGGCTGACTCCGAGGACGGAGCAGCTTCTGACATGGCCACAATATCCTTTAAGATGGAGCCGGTTGCAGGGGCAGTGGTGCTGATGACTGATGACAGAGCCTGACACAGAGCTTTTCTCTGGAGCCCTGCCCACCTTGCAGAGGATCCTCCAGCTTTGCAAGTGGGGTTGAGTGAGAGGCCAGGGCAGGGGGCTTCAGCCCTATCAGCAGAAATGCTAACGGCCTCCCTAGCAAATGGCAGAAAACGCACGCCCAGCATCTCTGAGTGTGACTTTGCGCGAACGTGGTTTGCGTTCCGATTGTCTTTATTACCGACCTTGAGGGGCTGGTGGAGTGAAGCTGGCTGAGAAAAAAAGAGATGTGGGGTGGGAGCTCTGTTTTTTTTTTTTTAATACAGATATTCTAATCGGCACATCAGGACTGTTGGAAATGGAGCAGAAGAGGCCGGCAGGCCGGCTTCCTCCTGCTTTTTGTCTTTTGTGCCATGTGGGACAGCCACACGAGGCAGGTAGGGATGTGGATTTAGGACCCCCTCTGAGCGGAGCCCTGCAGGGGTATGTGCCATGGGCCCCAGACTGGCCGGAGGTCAGAGGGCAGAAGGGAGGGTGGGCTCAGTGCAGTCAAGATGCAGGGCCTGGGGAGCTCACAAGGGTGGGGTTATGTTGGAGTGTATTCTAGGGGCCAGGGTGCTGGTCAGAGGCAAATGTGACAGGATGCCTGTTTAGAAGGAATCATACAACAATTTTCAAATAGCACCTATGCTCTAGGCACGATGCTAGGTGCTTCAGGTATAAAATCATCAATCCTAGTAACAACACCAGCAGATATGTATGATTGATTTCCCCAGTTTACAGCTATGGAACATGAGGCCCAGAAAGGTTAAGTAACTTGCACAAAATCACACAGCTTGAGTGTGACAGAGCCAGGACTCAAACTGAGGTGTAACTTACTCTCTGGCCATGTCTCCTCAAGTACTGCAGGCGGACACTACCCCCCTCCAGCCCAAGCCTCCAGAATTTCTAAAGGATCTACTGCAAGCAGGAGGCAGGGCACCAGGCAAGGTCGGGCCCTTCTGCACAAAGCAGAGGCAGGGTAAGAGATGATGCTTTCCCTCCAGGTCCTTGAACTTGAACTGCTGTAACTGGCTATCCCTGGGTCTGTGGTCTGGACAGTCCCAATACAGTTCCCGTAGCAAACTGCCCTCAGCACATGGAAAACCACAGCCCTGATGGGGCTGAGGCTGAGCATACGCATGCCTGCACACGTATGTGTCTGTCCACCATTGCGGATTCCAGTTGGGATCTGTCGTTGGATTCCCAGTAGGCATGGAGACTCGGGCACCGTGCCTCAATTGGTGCCACCATGGAAGGGTGTGGAACAGCCCTCGGGTCAGACCTAGGGCTAAAGCTGCCCTCTGCTCTCTGAAATGCCCCTGTCCCCTCGATCCCCACCAAGCCGGGAACTTCAGAAACCTACCTGCAATACAAAAATGAGCCTCTGCTGGACGGTTGGTATCCGGCCTCACCGCAGGCAGACCGGCACCATCCTCCATCGCCATTCCGACCGGGAGGCAGGCAGCATGGCCCCTTCTACAGACGAGGAAACTGAGGCGCAGCGAAGTTAAATGACTTGCGTCTGCAACAAGCAAGTGGCAGCACCAGCACCTGCGTCCAGGTGTTCCCGCTCTCGAACCTGGATGCCCATGCACACCTTGCTGTCTCTGAGGCCAGTCCCTCTTGGGGGCTGAGCCCTGACCGCTGACAGGTGTGGAATGCCTGCAGAATCAGACCTCCCGACCCACCCTTTCCTGAAGGGGAGCATGAAGGGGGGCCGAGGAGGTGGGCCCTGGTGGGTGGAGGTGGGGGTGGGCTCTGGCTCTTCCTCCTGTGTCTGCTTCAGGGAATGCTTGGAATCGGAGGGTCACGGAGCGCCTGTCGTGTGCCAGACACAGTGCAGGACTCTCACGTTAATCCCCCCGCACTGCCGCGAGTTAGAGTATTAGTCTCATTTTACAGGAAAATGAGAACCCTGAGAGGCTGAACCATCTAATAGCTTCCCGGGGCGTGTGTGGGGCCGAGGCTCATGTGAGGGAGGCGGCCGGCTTTGCGGCGGTGAGCGGGGCTGGCCAGTGCCTGCGGGGTCCTTCCGGAGCCGTGGCTTCCTTCCTCGGGAATTGTGTGAGCTCCCTGCTCCAGACAGTCGTTATTAAAAATTGAATTCGATCACCTGCCGATGAAATGCCTTGTATTAAAAACAAAGGCAGTAACTCAAAACTCATCACTTGACTCACTTTTTTTTTTTTTTTAAGATTTTATTTATTTATTTGACAGAGAGAGATAGCGAGAGCAGGAACACAAGCAGGGGGAGTGAGGGGGTGGGGAGAAGCAGGCTTCCCGCAGAGCAGGGAGCCCGATGCGGGGCTCGATCCCAGGACCCTGGGACCATGACCCGAGCCGAAGGCAGACGCTTAACGACTGAGCCACCCAGGCGCCCCTAGAATCACTTTCTTAATAACTTTACTACTCCGTATGCACTTGAAGTTATTTACGTCTGTTGTTTCCCTGTGATGGGAATACTATTTAAAATACTACGTAATGGTTAGTTATGCACACCTCTTCCCAATGCCACATTCAAAAGATGTCCCATCGGTAGCTGGACGTGAGCCCACGCGTGAGTATTTATACCGCAGAAACAAGCAAACGGTCCAGATCGGGGCTGGTTTTATTTTTCCTGGACAGCCAGCACACCACTGCCTGATGGGGCTCACCTGTGTCATGTCCCAGGACTGCCCAGTAATGCAGAGGCAGGGGCCCGGGGTCGTGAGTCTGAGTAGCTCAGTCCCCACTGAGGATGGCTCCTCGCTTGGCTGGACGGTAAGCTTTGCCGGCGGCGCTACGATGTGCAGGACAGTCCTGGAGAGCGGTTGCTGATGGGGACCCCTGAGACATCACCAGGGTTTGCTCTTGCCATTCCGCTATGGTTGGCCTTTGGGGGGACAATGGCAACGTCACACACCGTGGCAGTAACACAACTCAACACTTGTACAATTCTTTTTTTTAAGATTTTATTTATTTATTTATTTATTTATTTATTTATTTATTTATTTAACACAGAGAGAGAGAGAGAGAGAGAGAGAGAGAGTATAAGCAGGGGGAGCAGCAGAGGGAGAGGGAGAAGCAGACTCCCCGCTGAGCAGGGAAGCCTGACATGGGGCTCGATCCCAGGACCCTGGGATCATGACCTGAGCTGAAGGCAGATGCTTAACTGACTGAGCCACCCAGGCACTCCTCAACACTTGTACATTTATGAACTAAGTGTAGAGAAATCAGAGAATATGGATAAGTCACAAGGAAATAAAAAATGACCCAAATTTCCACCATCTAGAAATAATTACCTATCTATCTTTCTACATTGCTTGTGAATGCTTTTAAAGGATTATATTACACGTATGTTTTGTAACCGGCCTTTTTGTCATTCAACATTATAAACCTCTTTCCATGTTAATTTGTATGGCATCTGTTTTAGTGGCTGCATAACATTCTATCCTATAAACTATGGATGCCTCCTGTTTTGGGGCATTTAGGTTTATTCCTGTTTTTCTCACATGCACTGTGCTAGAAGGAACATTCTTGTCACTAATCCTTGTATATTTCCTCCAGGTAAATTCTCTAGAGTAAGATTGCTGTGTTAAGGGGTGTAATACATTTCAGTATTTGCATGTAGTCAGTGGGTTAAATGTTCCCTCCACTTTTCCCACTTAATCTGAGATTGAAACAAAGCAGTCTAAAGAATTTTAGAATAAGACTTATCACTCCATTTTTAAAATGGTCTGGAGAGAATATATTGTAAAGAACATTTATAACTCTAAGAAACAAAACAGATGAACATAGGGGAAGGGAAGGAAAAATAAAATAAGACAAACTCAGAGAGGGAGACAAATCATAAGAGATGCCTAACTCTAGGAAACAAACTGAGGGTTGCTGGAGGGGTGGTGGGTGGGGGGATGGGGTAACTGGGTGAGGGCACGTGATGGAATGAGCACTGGGTGTTATATGCAACTGATGAATCACTAAATTCTACCTCTGAAAATAATAATAGACTGTATGTTAATTAAATTGAATTTAAATAAAAATTTTTTAAAATGAACACTTACAGCTTAATAAGAAGATAAACAATATAGTTCAAAATTGGACAAAATATTTGAACAGATATTTGACCAAAGAAAATTTGAATGGCTTATTTGAATGGCAAATAAGCACATAAAAAGACACTCAACATCACTGATAATCAAGGAAATGCAAAATAAAACCATAATGAGATACCTCTACGTACCCACTGGAATACTAAAACACAAAAGTGTGCCAAATACCAAGTGCTGACAAGGATATGAAGCAACTGGAACTTTCTTATGTTGCTGGTGGGAATGTGAAATGAGGCCACGACTCTAAAAAATAGTTGAGCAGTTCTTGCAATGTGAAACATATATTTACCATGTGTTATAGGTTGAATTGTATCCCTCAAAAAGATATGTTGAAGTCCTAACCCCTGGTACCTGTGAATGTGACCTTATTTGCAAATAGGCTCTTTGCAGACATACTCGAGTTCAGATGAGGTCATTAGGGTGGCCCTAATCCAATGTGACCCATGCCCTTCTATAAGAGGAGGGAAGTTTAGACCCAAACACACAGAAGAGAATGCTGTGGGAGGACACAGACAAAGAGGGAAGATGGCCCAGTGAAAATAGAGGCAGAGGCTGGAGTTTTGCTGCCACAAGCCAAGGACTGGAGCTGGGGCTTCCAGAAGCTGGAAGAGACAAGAAAGACCCCTCTCCCAGAGGGTTCTGAGGGAGCAGGGCCCTGCCAACACCTGGATTTCGGATTTCTAACCTACAGCACCGCGAGACAATAGATTGCTGTTGTTTTAAGCCACCCAATTGGCGGTACTTTGTACGACAGCCCTAGGTAAATATATATGCACGTGACCCAGAACTTCCCTGCCTAGGCATTTAACTAAGAGAAATGGAAATGCAGAGTTACACCAAAGCCTTCTTTACCTATGAGCATGGCAGTTATTCACAATAGCCCCGAACTAGAAACAATCCAAATATCCAACAAGTAATGGATATGCAAATTGTGCGGGCCATACAATAGAACACTCCCCACCAATTAAAAGGAATGAACTACCAATGCACGTGCCAACATGAACGAATCTCAGAAAACACGCTGGATGATAGAAGCCAAACAACAAGACTACCTACAGAATCATCCCATCCATGTGAAATGTTAGAAAAGACACATTTAATCCTTAGTGTCCAAAAGCAGAAGGTGGAGCTTTAGGGTGAGGGAAGTGTCTATACCTTGAGTGGGGTGATGGTTAGAGTGTCACGTTTCAAAAACTCATTGACCTGAACCCTTCCAGTGGGTGCGTTTTATTCTATGTACCTAAACTTTCTCAATAAAGTTGGCCTGAAGTGGGAGAGCTATTTGCCCAGGGTCACGCAGTTCTGATGGCCAAGACTGAGCGTGAGTCCCATTATCTGCTTCTTCGTTCAAGACAGCTCTTAGGAGACAAAAACCATCCCACCAGGTTTGCTGTGCAAGGCCCTTAGGTGTGCTACACAGAGCCTCTTGACACACTTGAAGAGCCTTTCCCTGGAAGGCGTTCTTCACAGCTCATCGGGGAGGGTGTCTTTTCTCAAGGGTCCTGTAAGAGCACAGAGATTAAGTAAGGGCCTGACTCAAGCATTTTCAACCTGCCAGGCCCCCCCGGGGGAAGAGAGGCCCAGGTGCACTTCCCTGGGGGACAGCGGGATGGGAACGCCGGGTCGCGTACTGCACGGTGGGACACGTGACGTGGCATGTACGCAGGACGTGCTCAAGGGAATATCCTTCGCCACACACGTCAGCAGGTCATGGTGACTGCTGACTGTCCGTGAGCTCCTGCTGAGGACTACTGCTGAGAGGCAGGACCGCTGAGAGGTCAAGAACCCCCTTTCCCCTGACGCTTGTGGGGCCTCAGTTTCCTCATCTGTAAAGGGAGCATTTGATACTGCTTTGAAATTTCACGGAGAAGGAAGTGCCATTAATATATGTGAAGCACTTAGCACCTTGTGGCCAAGGTAAAAAGCTCAGTGTGTGGGAAGTGGTTCTCTCATTTGAGTTATGATTACCCATCCTGCTTCACCGAAGAGTCTGCGGACGATCCAAGTGAAAAATTGAGGCGGGTAGCCCGGCTGGTTATCCACTTTAGCCTTCAGAGCAAAGACAGGGCAGATGGTGGCTTTGACAGATGGCATCTGTTTCTCAAAACCATTTCTGGCAAGATGAGTCACAAAGCGTAACAGGGTATGTCTTCTTTCTGACCTAGAAGGATGAGTATCTAGTTAGGCTGGATCCTGGAGGACGTTGGGTGCCAGGGTAAGGAGTTTGTTTTGTATTCCATGTACTGTGTTGTCATGGTGGACCACAGAACATCCTGGAGCAAAGAGGGACCTGACAAAGATGAATCTAGGATATTAACCAATTAAATGAATCTTACTGGGAAAAATGCAGTTTGTGTCCCTATGATTCCAGCTCACGGAGGCCATCATCCAGAGTCTGTACCAGGGCTGGGGGCTCTGGTAGGGAGTGCTTGGAGGGATCTTGGCTTGGTACCAGCACCCTTAGGACCAGCTTCCTCCTGGGGGCCGCTCTGGCCTGAGCAGGCACTATTGAGCCACAGGATGGGTTTCTGGTAGAGGTCTGGGTCAAGGAAGCCCCAATCCCAGGCCCTCTGCAAGAGTGCTGAGGAAACAGGCCAAGGGTCAGCAGTGAGGGATGTGTACCTGGACATCTCTCTGAATCAACCATGATATGAGTGAGAGACCGAAGCTTTCCGCAGACGCTGAGCATCCTCAACTGGATACGCTTGGATTTGTAGACAGAGAATTATTGATTTTCCTCTCCTTCCTTTTTTTCTCTTTCTTCCTTAGCTTCTCAAGGACTACATGTGTACAACAACCAACAACACAGGAGCATATGGGGTATGAAAGCAAAAGCATGACTTCAACCTCCATGCTTGCCCTGAATGCCCTTCCCCCCTGCCAGGAGGTAACCACTGTTAACAGTTTGGTGTGCAGCTCATGCATTTACATGCATATATGTCCATATCCAACTATAGAGCTTTGTTAGCATAAATGGAACCATCCCATACAGAGCGTTCTCCACCTTGCTTTTTCACTTGGCAGCTTTCCATGGCAGCACATATAAATTCACTTCTTTCCTTCTAATGGAGGCAAAGTGTTTCATACTTTGCATGGGCTATAATTTCTTTAACTAGCTTCCTGCTGCTGAGTATTTATGCCATTCCCACCTTTTTTGAGACTACAAAGCATTGGTTTTTATTTGCAGAGCTCTGGAGAAGGCAGAAGGCTGCCCGGCATTGAACCCTCGCTCACTGAACAATGCAGCTTCGCAATCATCATCCTTGTTTCCACACTCTGCTTTGGGCTCCCCCTTCACCTCAGCCTCTCCTGCCCTCAGCCTTAATAACATGTGACACTTGGCACCAGAACGACAGAACCATGGAGGAGCTCCACTCTGTCTCTGATGCGCTGTGTTTCTTTAAGTGCTCTTGTTAATGTTTCATGATGGATGGCGGTGAGACCTGGGAAATGTACCAGCCTGGATTCTTCAAGTATCTGCTTGTGCTAACTTAATGTATTCATTTATTCAGCGTGACAGTAACAGGGGGGAAAAAGTACTGTGAATGCAGAGGCGAGCTCCAAAGGGAGGTAAAGGAGGACAAGAGGGAGAACATTAACATTTATTAGGCCCCTACTAAGTGCCAGACATTTTAGATGTGTGCACTCATGAATATTCCTCATGTACCCAGGACGTTGTTGTTGGTATCCTCATTTTGCAGATGATGAAACTGAGGTGCAGCCATTTGCCCAAAGACATGCAGACAGGCAGAGCTGGGATTCAAACCCAGAAGTGCCTTGCATCAAAACCTCATGCTTTTCCCATCTGACTCTGCCATCCTGGTTGCCCTGTTATTGGAAGACATCAGAGATAATGAGGCATGACAATAACAGCTAACACTTACCGGGCGCTTACTATGTGCCGGGCACCAGTCTAAGCTCACAAGGCATATGAGCACATTTATAATCGTGTGAGGGAGTGAACCCGTGTTATGCCCATTTTACAGATGAGGAACACAGGCTTAGAGATCTCACATAACTTGCCTGTGGTAACACAGTCCTAGCTGGCAGAGCTGGGACTCGAACCAGAGCAGGCTGGCCCCAGGCCCCTTGGGCAGAGCCACTTTACTTTCTTGCTTCTCGCCTGGATGACCCGACAGGACAGAACTTTAGGGGGGACTGCAAAGGTCAGATGGCAGCTTCGCACTCCTCTGGGCCACTGGCTGGAGAGGAATATTGTCCAGCTGCTTTCTCGGTTTCCAAGGAGTCAGGAGTCTGGTGGGGAGGCGGGGGGGTTACCTTGAGAAGACTTTTCTGAATGGGAGCTCGGCGGCTCAGGGGCCTTGCTGCACTGTGGTTATCTTACCACACGGTTTCCAGCTAAGCTTCCCTCGAAATAGTAAACAAGTGACAAAATGCAGAGCACAGAGGGACAGTGCGGAGGCTCCGCATTTCCAGGGAGAAAGGCTGCAGGAGATATAGGGCCAGTTCTCAGTGGCGAAGGTCCATCCCCCATCTCGGAGAGAGTCCGTCTCACTTGCTTTCATGGAGCTTTGTGCTCTACTGGACTCTCCAGCTCAGCACTGGTCTGGTGGAGGGACCAGAAAATGCCAAGCCCCTGAGATGGGAGGCAGCTTGATGTGCTTGAGGAACAGAAAGAAGGTCCCTATGGTGAGTGAGGTGCTGTGAGCAAGGGAGAGGTGACTGACGAGAGGGGGAGAGGGGGCCTGGAGCCAGACTGTGATGAGACTTGCAGGTTGGGGTTTCCCTCCAAGTTGGAAGGGAAGCCATTGGTGGTGGGGGGTCGGGGGTGAGGACTGGGGATATAAATCTGACTATAAAAACCCCTGAGAAATTCTAACAAGTATGAGTGGAATAGAGTAGGGCCACGGGCTCAACCTGGCCTTCTAATATTTAGAGTCAGAAAAAGCAGGAGAGTCTAGGGTAGATTAGAAAGGCTACCATCATGGCTACTCCTTTTTGAGCATATAACTTACATAAGTTACTTACTTACAGAAGTATATTTTTGATTTGTTTGTTTGTACTTCTCAATACAACTGAGCAGGCAGCCCTTGTTTTACACGTCTAATATACAAAAAAAGCACCAAAAAAGTGTGTGGTTCAGAGAAGGTAGGTATGGTGCTGAGGATTTGAACTCAAGGTAACTTTCAATGTCTGTGTTCTTTTGATGATGCCCCATCCAGGGCTGGGATCTTCAAGTGGATTCTGTATTTTAGAGAAATGTGCCTATGTCTGAATTGTTGCCCATTTCCCACCATCCTGTGCTGCCCACTTCCTTAGGCTGTCTGAAAGCACTCCAACCCTATATCCTGAAAGGGCCAGGAACACATGAGTTATTTATTTATTTATTTATTTATTTATTTATTTATTTATTTATTTATTCGAGACAGAGAGAATGAGAGAGAGAGAATACATGAGAGGGGGGAGGGTCAGAGGGAGAAGCAGGCTCCCCGCCAAGCAGGGAGCCCGATGCGGGACTCGATCCAGGGACTCCAGGATCATGACCTGAGCCGAAGGCAGTCGCTTAACCAACTGAGCCACCCAGGCGCCCTGGAACACATGAGTTAGTGACAGCAGACAGGTTAGACCAGATGGGGAGGACCTTGGGGAAAAGACTGTGTTTATGTCCTTCACCACCCAGGCAAGGCTCATCTGCTGCCCTGGGCTCCAGGCCCCTATGTAGGCAGGAAGTGAGACGGGAGGAAGAGCTGGATGTCTCAAGAGGATTGGACAAACAACAGGTCCAAGCAATGAGATCTCCCCAGAAAGAGAAGCCTGGGGTGACAGATAGGAGCAGCTTTCTGGATACATCATTAGATCAAAGACAGAAGCACTGGGTGACAGAGACCCATATTAGATCTGGGGCATAGTTGGGGACCTGGAAACACAGCCCAACATCAGGTATTGTTAATAATGAAAGCTACTACTGTATATCAAGCACTTTGTGCCAGGTACTGTGCTAAGGACTTTTATATGTACTACTGACATTTAGTCCCAAACGAGAACAGCTTTTACTCTGCTAGACATTATACACTTATGAACTCACTTACTTTTCACAAGTCTATGAGGCAGGTACTATTATTATTCCATTTTACAACTTAAGAAACTGAAGCACCAAGAGTTTAAATAAGTTGCCCAAGGTCACATGCTAATAAATGGCAGAACCAGAATTTGAACCTAGGCTGTCTGGCTTGAGTTGAGGCTTTTAACCACTGCTCTATAGTGAGCACTTCACACATAGAAACTCATTTCATCGCCATGACAACCACATAGGTACCATTTTTATCTCCACTTCACATACGAGGAAAGTGAGTCTTAGAAGGCTGTGTGATTTGTTCCAGGCTAAGTAGCTGGGAGGCAGGGGAGCTGGATTATAGACACTGCAAGTCCAAACTTTGAACCACCAGCCATGGCACCAAGTCCATGCCACTTGGCCGGAGGTGGAGCCGGCAAAGAGGAGGCTTCGTGCTGAGCCCTTTGAGTATGGAAGTCAATGTCCCTGAATCCCTTACTGAGAATCAGATGGGCTCTAACACTGATGAGCCCAGCGCTGTGCAGAAGCAGGCTCTTGCTGGCTCACAAGAGCTAATCGCACACATTCTTTCCAGCTCTGCATTCACTGACATCATGTTGGTTGCTTGAAATCAGCTATAGTGGGAGTGATCACACCATGGAAATCAGCAAGGGCTACAAATCAGGGATTATTTTTTCTCAGAGAGCTGATGTACCAGAATACCACTGATTAGACTTGAGCTGACATTTACAATCAGATGCACTCCACTGGGGCCAGAGGAGGGTTGGGGAGTCAGAAAACCAGGTACATCTCTCTGCTGGCCTTGGGGGGAGACAGAAATCTGTAAAAACATTCTACAAACGCATACTTAGCAGTTCAAGTATGCTCTACTGTCATAAGATTGGCTCTGGAAATGTATCAGTGACTTCAATAAACATGTGTCTGATCTTGTGAACCTTATAGTCCAGTAGGTAAGATGGATAACAAAAATATATATAAAAGTGTACATTTTCAAGTTGTGACATTATGAAGGGAACAGGAGAATCTAGTTGTATAAGTAGGTAAGGAAGGTGACTATAAGGGGTTGACCTTTAAACCAGAGATCTTCAGGATGAAAAGGAGCCACCAAACCCAGGAGATGGAGGAATGTGTGTGAAGTTCAGGTGCTGGGAAGAAGCTTGGCAGACGTTGGAGGCCAGTTCAGTGCAGTGGGTGGTGGGCAAGGGAGAAAAGGAGCACAAGATATGACTAGATGGGGTCCTGTGGGCCACGGGAAGGGGTGTGGTGCAGTGGGAAGCTACTGGAGAAGGGCTTTAAGTGGGAGTTAGCAGGGTCAGGGAAGGTAACGTGCTTTGATTTCTGATGATGAAAGATGACTTTGGCGTGGGTATGGAAAGTGGACTGGTAGGGGGGTGGTCAGAGCAGAAGCAGGGAGATCTCTTAAGAGGAAATTGCAGGAATTCGGGCAAGAGATGATGGTGGCCTGGACTACATGGAAACACATTTGAGATCTGTTTTAGGAGGTAGAATCAATAGAACAAGCTGATGGATTGATATGGCCTCTAAGGCAAGAAAGAAGGTAGGATCAAGGATGTATCCCTAGTCTAGAGCTCAGTTTCTTTGAGACATTGAAGACAAGAGGCCTGAACCAAATTCCCTGAGTTCAAATCCAGACTACACCTCTTACTAGCCCTGTAGCCCCAGCAAGTGACTTATTAGCCCCATTTCCCCATCAATAAGATAGAGTTCTTAACTCACAAGGTTGTTGTGAAGTTTCAATGAGTTATTTTGTATTAAGTGCTTAGTATAATACCTGAATATAGTAAGCACTACACCAAAAAAGAGAATTATTGTCATTGTTATTAGTCTATCGATAATTTCTCTGTCTGCCATTAAGAGATTGAGTCTTTCAAGGCAAACAACTCTTGTTTGGAAAGAAAATGTTCTGGAGAGAATACTGCAGGCGTCCCTCTTTCCCTGTTTGTGTTCCCTTCCTCTGCATGAGTTTGGCAGGCAAAGCTGTGCAAAATAAACACAGGTCCAGTGTCCCAGAAAATATCAGGTTCAACATCACAGCAAAGGCCAGACACACCCCCCTGCTGGAAAGGAGGAAACAGACTTGCTTTATGCTGACCTGGCCGGGTCACTGCGTCCCAGGGGCTGGCCGAGCAAGGTGGACCACCCCGGCAGGTGGGGCCTCTGTGTGCAACCTCACCACCTGTGTCGTCTGCTCCCTTTTCTGGTGTGGCTTGGGGTGAGTCATCGCTATCATTCACCACTTCCTGCCCTGGACATTATGATTCACAGGCTTTTGAACTTGACATCCAGGCAGCAACAAGAGGTGGGGTTGGGAAGAAAGCAAGGATCAAGGATCAGTGAGAGAGGGAACACAAGCAGGGGGAGTGGGAGAGGGAGAAGCAGGCTTCCCACTGAGCAGGGAGCCCGATGTGGGGCTCAATCCCAGGACCCTGGAATCATGACCTGAGCCGAAGGCAAACACCCAACCATCTGAGCCACCCGGGCGTCCAAGGGAGACAGTAATACTAGGCTAGGTCAGGAGTAATTGGAGGTCTGCAGGGCACTGGGATAGAGAGAAAGGCAAGCGCATGGGGAGGAGACAGTAGATCCTAACAGAAGCCAGAGGTTCCCAAACACCTCCAGCTTCAGGCATCTGGACTCAAGGTCTCTCAACCCTCTGGCCACATGTCCCAGCAGCCTGGAAGGTTTTGACAGGGCATATTACACATGTAATAGGTAACTCTGTTTGCTTTCTAAATACAAAACTACAGTATTGAGGGACGCCTGGGTGGTGCAGTCGGTTAAGCATCCGACTCTTGATTTCAGCTCAGTCATGATCTCAGGGTTGTGAAATCAAGGCTCGCGTCGGGGTCTGCACTGGGTGTGGAGCCTGCTTAGGGTTCTCTCTCTCCTTCTCCCTCTGCCTCTCCCTCGCTCCACCTCTCTCTCTCTCTGTCTCTCTAAAAAAACAAACAAGAAACTACAATATTGAATATATATCTGCTACACAATTCTGATATGAGCATGAATAGGAGCATGAAGGTGGCATAGCCCCAGCCGAGGATGGAGAGCTGCCTTCTGATCATTGTAGTAGTCATAATCATCACCATTTCTGTGTAAATCCCTAACAACTGAGGGAAAATGGAGCTTTTGCACAATATCAGCCTTTCTTTAAATTGTAAAATAGACATAATCTGAAGTGTACCATTTCAACCATTTTTAAGTGTACAGTTCAGTGGTACTAAGTGCGTTGACATTGCTGTGCGACCATCACCACCATCCATCTCCAGAGCTTTGTCATCCTTCCAAATTGATACTCTGGACCCATTAAACAATAACCTTTCTGCCCCCACCCCCCTACTCCTAGCCCCTGGCAATCACCATTCTACTTTCTGTCTCTATTAATTGGACTACTCAAGATACCTCATATAAGTGGAATCCTATAGTATTTGTTCTTTTGTATCTGGCCTATTTCACTTAGCACAATGCATTCAAGGTTCATCCATATTGTAGCATGTGTGAGAATTCCCTTCCCTTTTAAGGCTGAATAATATCCCATGGTATAGATATACCACATTTTGTTTATCCGTTCATCTGCTGATGAACACTTGGGTTACTTCCACTTTTTGGCTGCTATTGCAGTGTAACTCTTTTTTTTTTTTTAAGATTTTATTTATTTAATTGACAGAGAGAGACACAGCGAGAGAGGGAACACAAGCAGGGGGAGTAGGAGAGGGAGAAGCAGGCTTCCCGCTGCGCAGGGAGCCCGATGTAGGGCTCGATCCCAGGAGCCTGGGATCACGACCCGAGCCGAAGGCAAACACCCAACCATCTGAGCCACCCGGGCGTCCACAGTGTAACTCTTGATCCTAGGTTTGATGACATGATTCAAAGTCAAAACAGCATATAAAATAAGAGGCATGAGTATCTTTTGTTTGTATGGTGTTTTTAACTTGTCCAAGGGCTTTAGAAACTAAGGTGTGATGATAAGAATAGGAGTTTGAAGGCCAGATGGGCCTGGGTTGTGATCCTGGACTTTGTCCCCTTACTAGTTGTGTGACTTGGAATAAGTTCTTTCAATGTGCTGTGTCTCTGTGCCCTTATGTGCAAAGAAGTGAAGACATTATGCCTGGTGTGGACAGTTATTATGACGGTAAATAAGAGAACAAGTGTGAAAATGTTGAGCGGTCTCCCCACTTGTATTTGATGGCTTCCATTGTTAATTTCATGTTACTTCATTTCATCCATCTGATTCAAATGAGAATTTGTGGTTAGGGAGGATGTGTGACATGTAATGGGTAAGGAAACAAGAACATATAATTAATTAATGGCCAAGGTCAGATTGGAACCCAGTTCTCCTGTTTTTCAGATGAGGGATGATCAGGGAGCCAAGCACATTTAATTATATGCCAAACTCCAGTCAATTGCCACAAGCTGCCTGGAATGCAGTAGGAGTGCTGTGCTTGATTAGCAATGTCTGCCATGGGTATGGGACTGGGGGTGGGGGCACGGCGACCACATACATATCTGCTCCCTCTGGCCTAGATTATAGTGTATAGCACTTTAAAAATGATTGTTTTTCAAACTTTTGAAGAGAAAGAACCTCTGCCATGTGTTTTTAAAAACACGTTTATTGCCAAGATAATAGAAAAAAACGATTGTGTAAATGTTCAATTTCTAATTTGCCTACCATCAAAGACCAGAAGATTGTTGTCCACAGCAGTTAAAAACAAGATTAGGATTGGCCGCTGATCCCACACCGGAAGGGTACTTGCTGTTGTCAGAGCCCCTCTGGATGTCAGAGTAAAGAGGCAGCCTTCCCAAGGAGACCTCATTTCCCACCCATACTTCAGGCATGGCCCCCAGGAGCCAGGCAGTGGGATTCTCTGACAGAGACTGATTGGCAAGCTCCATTGCCTATAAGATCAGATCCCTGTGTCCTCAGGGAAAGAAGGGTGATTTTACTTCCCCCTGCCTTTCAACCTTTCAGACTCCAAGTGGGCTTCATGTGTGTCCTTCCTGCTAACCACCATGTGCCAAGTAGCTGAAGGGACGTCATGAGACCCTGCCCAGGTGGCACCCAGTGGCTCCAGACCAGCCTGCCCTTGAGCTTCCTTCCCATGCAGCAGCTTTCTGGTGCCCAAGCTGTGCCCCGGGCTCGCAGAGGGGTTCCTGCAGCGGCCCCTCCCTGTCTCAGCCATGCCCGAGACACTCAGACCCCCGGTCCACGGGCAGGGGCGCTATGCATTCTCTAGCTTCCCCGGCCTGCTGTGCCTGCCTCTGAGCTGCTGCCTGATTCCGTGTACCAGTGACCCAATGCCAGTCAGGGCCCTCCTAATTCCCAGGCCCACATATTCCAGGCCCTGTGGAAATCCAAAGCTCTTCCCAATTTCCGCCAATTCCTGGCTGGGGTCCTGGTAAGAGAGCCATTGGCACAGTCCGCTCAGGTCCCACTCTGTCGCCTTCTTAGTTGGATGGTCGTTTTCCACGTGCCCATGTTGCTTCTGTGTCACATTTCCCAGGTTGGAAACCCCATCCCTTTCAGGCAAAGCCATGTGTTTGTGTGTAGAGCATGTTAAAGATGTGCTGACGAGACAAAGAGGGGATGTGTATTTCAGAAATGCCTTAACCTCATACTTAATGTTAGGTACTGTGTGTGTGTGATAAGTGAAAATAACAAAAGCTGATGTTTACGGGGTGCTTATTATAGAGTAGGCGTTGTGCTGAGCACTGTATATACATGATCGGATCTGATTGTCCCTGTGACCCTACGGATTAGACACTACTGTTATGTCTCATTTATAAACAAAACTGAGGCTCCAAGGGGTTAAGAAACTTGTTCAAGATCACACAGCTGGGAAGTAGCAGAGCTGAGGAGTTGAACTCAGGCGGTCTGGCTCCAAGCCTGTCCCCCCAACTGCTCCCGTGATCCCCGGCCTCCCACCCTGACTGGCTTAGATCTTGCATTGTCTGCTTCACCATACAGCACTCCCCTCCCCCACCAAACCCCACACCAGCCTGGTAACAGATGCGCTTTTCTTTTTTAAGATTTTATTTATTTATTTGACAGAGAAAGACACAGCAAGAGAGGGAACACAAGCAGGGGGATTGGCAGAGGGAGAAGCAGACTCCCCGCCGAGCAGGGAGCCCGATGCGGGACTCGATCCCGGGACTCCAGGATCATGACCTGAGCCGAAGGCAGTCGCTTAACCAACTGAGCCACCCAGGCGCCCAACAGATGCACTTTTCTTTCCACTCTCAGTCCTTATGCTCATCTCCTTCCTTCGGATGAGTGTGGGAACTCCAATATTTTCTCCTTCTATTATTCAGAGCACTTCTAGCCTCCCCAGCCCTTTGATCCCAACCTCCTCTTCTAGCTCAGATGCCATCAGAGTTCTCGGCAGAACAGAAGGCCTCATGTATAATCACATCCACGCACCTTTGAGATTAGGGGTGCGGACTCATAATATGCATGTTTTCTGCTACAGGGCAGGGATGACAGGTGTGTGCCATGCGGCTGCCACTCCCGGCCCCATACCCATGGCAGACATCTCTAATTAACGACAGCACTCCTTTCTGTGGAGCCCAGCACACCTTCAGGGCCCACAGCACCACTACCGACTGATCTGGCCAGTTGCATGCAATGTAACCTTCTTCCTTCCCTCCCATCGGGTGAAGGTGTGACTATACAGAAATGAGACCAGACCACCCTTTGAAGGGAAAGGTGAAACCAACCTCAGTCATTGGAGGAGAACAGACTTGAAAGGATGGCCTTCTGCTGGCCCTCAACTCCTTTCTCTGACCAGTCTCTTCAGCCTAGTCTGTTTTGGTTGAAGGCTCTTTTGAACAAGAAAAGAAAGTTGACTCCTTGTCCCGTGGATGCCGGTCTGACAGCTGGGCAGGGAGACAGCTACTGGGGACTCCAAACTGAAGACAAACTAGATTTGCCAGTTTCTTAGCACTGCCTGTGTCTCCCTGTTGTTATACCTGGGTCTGTAGTTGTCATGTTACATGTTGGTTGTGACTGATCTGCAAGACATTAATGGAGAGGTCCTGAGTTCAAGTTTAATTGAGAGCCATTTAGAGAAGCACCCCCTCCCCCAAGTCAATGTGATGGTGACAGGGTTGACCAAAGAGGTGAGTGTCCCAGAGGAGACTGAGTCAGCCATCCTTAGATGAGTTGAGTTTACCTTAGAGCTTCTGGCAAGCTTTGAAAAGGGGTGCGTTACAGAACTCTGAATCTCAGTAGAAACTGAGAGCCAGACATCACCCAATTCTTGAGCTTCAGTTTGCTTGTATTTGAACCTGTAGCTACATCGTGAAGGCTTCAAGATGCCAGGAAGCTCTTGCCATGGAGGAGAATGTTGACCTCCACTTGCCCAAAGAAGGAGACGGAATAGGTGAACATTTACCTGAGCACCAACTATGTGCTTGTAATATGAAGATATATTTATATCCATTCTCACATTCAAACCTCAGAACAGTTGAATGAGGGATAGAGTATCTCCCCCTCACAGAAGAAAAACCTAGAACTCAGAGAAAGTAAGTCACTTGCTCCCGTCACCCAGCTGGTGAGTAGGAGAACTGGAATTCAGATCCTTGTGAATGCACTGTGAAACTTGAAAGCCAAGGAGCTTATCACCTGTATGTCCTGTGGGGGCTCCTGGGGGAGAGGTAGCCCCAGGCCTGTGAGGCTGAGTAAGGGACTGAGCCAAGAGAAAGCCATGGTGGAGACCAGCACCAAGTTAAGAGAACAACAATGACCACTCAAACCCAAGAAAACAAGAGGCATTCTTGCATCCACTCCAGAGTGGCTGTAAGAAGCAGCTCCTGCCCTGTGGCTCCTAGAGCTCCCTGGGCTGCAGATGACCAGCAGGGGTCCTCTTTCCTCCCCAGCTCATCATTACCCCCTCTCCCCCTCCCCCCCCTCCCCCCCAGTTCCTTTGGGCCTCTGGAGCAGACGCTGTTTCTAAGGCTGGAGTGGGGAGAGGGTCCAATGGACGGATGAAGCAGATGGGGCATCATCTAGGGGGCAGCTGTCTGATACCCCTGCTCACAGCTCACAAGCCTCTCCTCGTCCTCACGGTTGCTCCATTCCAGAAGCCAAACCCAGAAAGATGCAAGGAACTGGCCCTTTTGTAAAATGGAGGTATTAATATTTACCTGGAAAGGTTGTTGCTCATATTAAAATCAATATACATAAAAGCTGTCAGAGATTACAGACACTCCATTGCCCTTACTGTTATTATCTCTTGGTTTCTGATTCATTAAGATATAGATCTGAGGATAATATATCTCAGACTTCTCACCATCAAAAGTATTTATCATCTTCTCTGGGAAGAGCAGAAAAGCATGACAGAATCAATTTAATAATGCAACATTTGGCAGAGTGTTCTTATCACTTTTCTTATAAAGAGCTTTTTTAATCAACCGAAGTGTAAAATGTGAATATGGTATTTATGATCAATTACAAGCATAGTTGAAGATTACTTCATTCCACAATTTTGAATCACAGCATAATTTCGAAGAATGAAATGGCATCATCTCCATCTCTATCTTCATCATCATCATCCCTGTGACAATCCTCCATCTAAGCAATTGGACCCTCCACGTTGTTATTCTCAAATCCCCCACATGCCTACAAGTGAGATACTGTCAATCTCTTTTTGCAAATAAAATAAAACTGGATCTTCTTTCTGAGATGTTAAATAACCGTGTAACTTCAAATGGCAAAGTCTTGGGGCTAGAATTTGAACCTGGTTCTCTCTGATTCTAAAAGTACAGGCCTTCCTCACTCTATCAGCCGGCTTCCAATATTTCGTGTCTGTTTTTCATTGGCCCCACCAGCAGGGTTTCTGATTCAGGTGGTCCAGGTTGGGGCCCAACACATACGATGGAAGCCAGGTTCCTGTCCAGCGGTATCTGGGATGTTGTAGAATGGCCACCGTAAGCCTTTGCAGAAACCGCTGGTCACTGCTGATCCTCACCGAGCCTCCGCCAGCCGCCTATGTGCCGCAGAAAATAGCCGCCACGGAGTATGGCTATCATCAAGGGAGACCTGGGGTGACCGCCCTGCACCTGCAGCCCAGAAAGTGTGCTTTTCCTCTGTAGCCGCTAGCCTCCCAGGCAGCGTGCAGAACTTGCGGCGTCCTTATGCGGCCACTGGGCTGAGATGTTGCCTCCCTCCGGGTCTTCGCCGTCCCCTTACTGGGCCGCTTTGCATTCCTGGACTATGCCGAGCTCTTTTGCAGCTCAGGACCTTCACATATGCTGACCTGGAAGGTTCTTCTTGCTCACGGCACCGAGCTACCTCCATCTCCACCTTCATGCTGCTTAATGAGGCTCCACTCTGGCCTCTCACATTAGAATCGTTTGAGAGGTTAAAATAATAATTAATTAATTAAATAACTTTTTAAAAAAAGATGATGTACAGGCCTCACCCTAGACCAACGGAATCAGAATTTCTGGGAATGAGGCCCTGTCATCAGTGTTTCTATGTGGGTCTTCAGGATGTTTTTTTTTTTTTACATGCAACTAGTGTTGAAAACTACTGATTCTAGTGAGTTCCACTTGATTCAAATGTCACTTCCTCCAGAAGCCCTTCCCCAGTCTACCTCCAACCCCACCCCAATGCCCTCATCCCCAGACTAGAAGAAGCCAGTCAGGCCCCCAAGAAGCCGTTAGCTCCTAGGCAGAGTGTCTGTGTCCGCCATGTTCTCTGGCCGGGCTCAGAGCCACTGCATGTTTGTACCTAGGATGTGCCTATTCTGATTGACTGGCTAATGGAATGGCACCAAACAGATATTCTGAAATTCTATACTTCTTCGCTGACACCTGCTCTGTGCCAGATCCTGTGCTGGGTTCTGGGAATATAAGGCTCAGGACAGCGTGGCCCTTGACCTTGAGATGCTCAAAGTCAGGCAGGGAAGACAGGCATGTGAACAAACAACTACGATGTGGCATCTGACTAGGGGCACAGATGGAAGGTTGGCAATGTCTTCAAGCCTGAGTACCCCAGTTGGACACCTGTGGGTGTGCCTTGAGGGCACCCGGCGGTGGGGAAAGAGAGTGAAAATGAGGAAGCAGCTCAGTTGGTGAGTTATAGGGCCCGGGACTCGGGCTGGGGGGCCTGGGGGGCTGGGGGAGGAACTTGCTGGGTGCTTGATAAGAGCTTGTTGGGCGAATTGATGAAGAAATGATTGAATGAGGCAGGTCAGCGCCTGGTCTCAGGAATGGGAGAACTCACTCGGCAAGTGTCAATGTGTGTGTTTTTTAGATTTCTTTGCTATGAGATTAGTTAAAAGAACACAGACCCGCAGGCTTCAGGCCTGGAGCAGTGTCATGGGTGAAAATAACACTTCAGAAGCCGAAAGGAACTTCAACATTATTCAAGTCCTTTATTTGTATCTCCCAAACATGGTGAAGGAGACTTGAACCCCACAGTCACACGTCTCAAGGTGTCGGCTTGTTTTTCAGCACTCCCATCCACCGCCTTGTGCCCTTGGAGTCCATCTTAGCCAAAGCCTACGCAGTTCCCCCAGCCGGGCCCCCAGGGCCCCTGAACGTCTCCCCTCTTCCTGTCTTCCCACATCCGAGAGGACACCCCCCAGGAGAGAGGACTGAGCCAGGAGAGCACTGGAGCGGGCAGAGCAGGAAGGGAAACGGTTGAGAATGTACAAAAAAAGAACTTTTTTATCCCATGTGACTAAGGCCTGCACTTGCCATGTGAAACACTCTTTCCGTCGGTTGCCTCAGCAAGTACCCTTGGGTTCCATAGCCCAGTGATCTGACGTGTGTCTGCAGCTCTGTGGCACTCTCACACCATTTCAGGCCAGCCTGAGATCCCCCTCTTTCCAGGCCTTTCACTTAGCCTTTCACTTTGAGGCTAAGTTGAGGAGGGGGACCCTGAGCCACCTTGCCCAGGTGCCCAAGCTGGGCCTGCCCGGAGCTCAGGCTCTTTCCTGTCAACTCCTCTGCTCGCAGACTCGGAAGTGAGGCTGCCAGCTTCCTGGCTCCCTCTCCTGGGTATTAGGTAGGCTTCTGGGAAGACAGAACACTTGTAATGGAGAAGAATTCTCATCAAGTGATTCACTCTACACTTCAGGCCCATGGGAGACAATTAGGAAACCTTGGGTTTTTATCTACCGTGCATCCTCTTGGGGGACCAGTAAGATGAAGGACAAGCAGGTGGAAGGTGGGTGGATGGAGAGATGGACAAGTGAGCAGCATACACAGCAGCTAGAGAGGCGGATAGCTCCAGCAGGTACACTGCAAAGAGAGGCGCAGCGATGTATTGAGCTACTCCTTGGTGTCAGAAGCTGCGCTGGGCCATTCGGTAGGAAAGGCCATTGAATTGCATAAGACATCTGCAAGGTGGGCTCCACAGCCCATGTCCCACAGGCTCCAACCATGTCAGAGCCTACATGCACTGCCTTCTTGATTCTTCACCTTGATTTCCTATTCCTCAGCCCCCAGTGAACTTTCTTGTCCCTTTCTTCCTTCTTTCACTCATTTATTTAAAATGGCTTCACCATTACTTGCTTATATAGTAAGTGGTGTATTGTGTAGCCTTGGACAGATTACTTATCCTCTCTAGGCCTCAGTGTTAACATCTGTAAAATGTGGATAACAATAACACCTCTCTTATAGAGTCTTGGGATGATAGAATGAGTTAGTCTATGTAAAGCACCATGCATGGCACACAGTATGTTCTATGTAAGTGCTCCCTATATAGATCACCTACTGAGTGCCAGGCATTGGGCACCATGCAGCTCATAGCCGTCCTCCTCTTCCTTCACTGGTGATATCCTGCCTGTGATGTAGTTCAGTGCTTGTGAGCACGGGCTTTGGGCTAGAGGCACCTGGC
Source organism: Mirounga angustirostris (assembly GCF_029215605.1). NCBI lineage: Eukaryota > Metazoa > Chordata > Mammalia > Carnivora > Phocidae > Mirounga > Mirounga angustirostris. The sequence goes on along the minus strand of NW_026991721.1, from coordinate 37,572,406 downwards.
TGAGGGGTTTGAGCTTGGTTAGAGGCTCCTACCCTCTCCTGTTCCCTTTTCTCTTAGCAAACTGCAGGTCATTCAACACCCCCTCCTTTTTTTTCTTTTTTCGCTTAGCATTATACCCTCTAGGTCCATCCGTGTTATTGCAAATGGCAAGATCTCATTCATTTTTATGGCTGAGTAATATCCCAGTATGTAGAATACATACGCATCACATCTTTATCCACTCATCTATGGATGGACATTTGGGCTCCTTTCATATCTTGGCTGTTGTAAACAATGCTGCTATAAACATAGGGGTGTGTATATCTTTTCACATTAGTGTTTTTGTTTTCTTTGGGTAAATACCCAGTAGTAGAATCCCTGGAATGCATGGTAATTCTATTACTAATTTTTGAGGAAGCTCCATACTGTTTTCCACAGTGGTTGTACCAATTTGCATTCCCACCAACAGGGCATGAGGGCTCCCTTTTCTCCACATCCTTGCCAGCACTTGTTATTTCTTGTGTTTTTGACTTTAGCCTTTTTGACAGGTGTAAGGTGATATCTCATTGTGGTTTTGATTGGCATTTCCCTATGATTAGTGTTATTGAGCATCTTTTCATGTGTCTGTTGGCCATGTGTATGTAGGTCTTCTTTGGAAAAATGTCTGTTCAGGTCCTCTGCCTACTTTTTTTTTTTTAGGTAGGCTCTATGCCCAATGTGGGGCTTGAGCTAACAATCCTGAGATTGAGAGTCACATGCTCTACCAACTGAACAAGCCTGGAGCCCCTTATAATTGTAAATTTTTTTTATGGTTGCATACCACTCTTTTTTTTTCCTCTGCCCATTTTTTTTTTTAAAGATTTTATTTATTTATTTGAGAGAGACAATGAGATAGAGAGAGCATGAGAGGGGATAGGGTCAGAGGGAGAAGCAGACTCCCCGCCGAGCAGGGAGCCCGATGCGGGATTCGATCCCAGGACTCCAGGATCATGACCTGAGCCGAAGGCAGTCGCTTAACCAACTGAGCCACCCAGGCGCCCCTCCTCTGCCCATTTTTAATTGGATTATTCATTGTTTTGGTATTGAGTTGTATAAGTTTTTATATATTTTTTATATTAGCCCCTTATCAGCAATATGATTGGCAAATATCTTCTCCCATTCAGTAGGCTGCCTGTTTTGTTTTGTTGATGGTCTTCTTCAGTGTGCAAAATTTTGCATTTATTTTGATGTAGTCCTAACAGTTTAATTTTGTTTTTATTTCCCTTGCGTGAGGAGACATATCTAGAAAAATTTTTCTACAGCTAATGTCAAAGAAATTACTGCTTATGCATTCTTCTAGAGGTTTTATGGTTTCAGGTCTCACATTTAGGTCTTAATCCATTTTGAGTTTTTTTTTGTGTATGGTATAAGAAAGTGGTCCACTTTCATTCTTTTTCTTGTCTGACTGCTGTAGCTAGGACTTCTAGTATTATGTTGAATAAAAGTGGTAAGAGTGAACATTCTTGTCTTTTTCCTGATCTTAGGGGGAAAGCTCTCAATTTTTCACCACCGAGTATGATGTTGGCTCCAGTTTTTCACATATGGCTTTTATTATGTTGAGGTATTTTCCCCTCTAAACCTACTTTGTTGAGAATTTTATCATGAATGGATGTTGTACGTTGTCAAATGCTTTTTCTGCATCTATGAAGATGATCATATGGTTTTTTCCTTTCTCTTGCTAACATGATATATCATGTTAATTGATTTGTGAATATTGAACAACTCTTGCATCCTTAGAATAAATCCTACTTGATTGTGGTGAATGATTTTTTAATTTTTAAAAAATTTTTTTATTGTTATGTTAATCACCATACATTACATCATTAGTTTTAGATGTAGTGTTCCATGATTCGTTGTTTGTGCATAACACCCAGTGCTCCATGCAGAACGTGCCCTCTTTAATACCCATCACCAGGCTAACCCATCTCCCACTCCCCTCCCCTCTGGAACCCTCAGTTTGTTTTTCAGAGTCCATCGTCTCTCATGGTTCGTCTCCCCCTCCGATTTCCCCCCCTTCTAAAATAAATAAATAAAATCTTAAAAAAAAGAATAATCTAAAAAAAAAAATAAATGTTTGGTAGAATTCACCTGTGAAACCATCTGGTCCTGGACTTATATTTGTTGGGAGTTTTTTGATTACTGATTCAATTTAATTACTGTTCATATTGGTCTGTTCAGATTTTCTGTTTCTTCCTGATTCGGGTTTTTTTTGTTTTTTAGATTTTTAAAATTTATTTTTTTGACAGAGAGAGACACAGTGAGAGAGGGAACACAAGCAGGGGGAGTGGGAGAGGGAGAAGCAGGCTTCCCTCTGAGCAGGGAGCCTGATGCGGGGCTCGATCCCAGGACCCTGGAATCATGACCTGAGCTGAAGGCAGATGATTAATGACTGAGCCACCCAGGGACCCCTTTCCTGATTCAGTTTTAAAAGGTATATATTTGTAGGAAATTATCCATTTCTTCTAGGTCATTCCATTTGTTGACATATCATCTTTCATGATATTCTCTTATAATCCTTTATATTTTTGTGGTGTTGGTTGTTATTTCTCCTCCTTTATTTCTGCTTTTATTTATTTGAATACTCGGAGTCAGGCTAAAGATTGTCAATTTTGTTTAGCTTTTCAAGCAAGCAGCTGCAGATTTCATTGATCTGTTCTATTGTTCTTTTTAGTCTGTGAACCTGGCTGAGTGGTTGGAGCTTGGTTAGAGAGTCCTACCCTTTCTTGTTCCCTTTTCTTTTAGTAAATTCCAGGTCATTCAAGATCCTGTTAAGGCCAGATGCCCACAAGTGGACTTAGGGTGCCCATGATCGCCCACAGTGGGTGGGACTCCTTCCTCCCTTGTGCTGGGTGATGCCCAGTAGGTCAGACATGGAATCCTACTTGGCTTCCAGATTTTAAGTTTCTCTAAAGTACTAATCTAATCACACCACTTCCCTGCATATGACCACTGATAAACTCAGGAAAACGTCCTAATGCTTTCAGCTTGCCACACGGTCCCATGTGACTCAGTTCCTGCCCACATAGATTAGGGACTCCAGGTCCTCCTCATCATGCCCACCTTGTACTCTCTGACCCTCTCTCTCTGACCCTCGGTCCCTCAGATGTGCACACAGGCTCTGTCTGACCCCTGCTTGCACACATGCTCCCTCTGCCTGGAGTACCGTACACCCACACCCCCATTCTCACCTCCACTAACTCCCCTTGCTGCGTTATGTCTCTGCTTGGGCCTCACCTCCTCCAGCAAGCCTCAGCCCCCAGAGTCTGAGTGTGCTGCCTCCTTGCCTAACCCTGAACTCACTGGGCAAGTTTCGGCCTTGCTGGACTCCCCGTGAGCTCCAGGAGGAAGGGCACAGGCCTCTCTTCTTCATCGCCTGGTGTCCCTGGTATCTCTGCTGGGACTCTATACAGTGTGAGCTTAGTAAGTGCCCACGGAATGAGGTGCCTGACTTTGCATTGCTCAGGGAGCTCTGCAGAGGGGACGGTGTGCACTCTTCCATGGCATTCCAAGGAGACAGCTGCAGTGGCACTATGACCCCTCACCCCAGGCTGCCCACAGCCCCACACGGAGGATGTATGGAGTCCTCAAGGGCCAGGCCAGCAGAAAGGGGCTGCTGACCAAGCATCTCTCTGACTCACTGAGCAGAGGAGGGAGGAGGCGGGCGCTAATTGCCGGATCCCTCCACACCCAAAGAAAGGCCCAGGCTTTGAAGCTGCAGCTGGGCCACGAAGGGGGTGGGAGCAGCCAATGAGGAGATACTGTGGCCGTGGGCACCTCTGAGCCCACAGGAAATTATTAATAAAGAAATAACCACCGTGGAGCACTTTGTGTGGATAAATAATGACACCCTGTCTTCCCTGACAGCCTGGCCTAAGCACTTTCCAGCCACAAGCTGGTTCATCCGGCCCCCTAGAATGCCAGGGCAGCTCATAGAGGAGCCCTGCACGTCCTTCCAGCTCCCCTCCGCCCTAGTGTAGCCTACCTGGTGAGGCCGGCCCTGTCCACTCCTCTCCTCAAAGAGTCTGGGGACTCCATCTAGTCTGAAGATGGCAAGTAGGTTGCATCTCGTGCCTCAACTCCAAATGGGCAAAAAGGGCTGGGGCGTGGGCTGAGAGGCATGTAAGCCTATCATAACAGAGGGTGGTGGTCAGCTAATGCCCTTGGTTTGGTATCTCTGATCTAGTTCCTTCGATCTGCCTTGTTTTGGATTGTTTGCTCTGCTCTTGTCTCACCAACAACTTGTGTGTGCTTTAAAAACTCATTATATGCATCGAACCATCTCTAGGACACATGCACACACATTCACAGATACATCCCTCCATGACTGATGGTGCGATTGCTTGGGTATCATCTTCTTTATAGGGTGCCTCTTATTTCCTCTTGCTTTTATGTCCTGTCCTTCGGCTGGGAATACCTCTTATTCATGGTGATTTGGGAAATCGGATTCACCCTTGAGCTCAGCTCCCTCCATGAAATCTCTCTCTGACACCCCCTGCTCCGGTAGCAGGTTGGCATGCCCCCTGTTCCTTCTGCCTCCTGTCTTCTCCCACAGTCAGATAAACTCCTGGGGGTCAGACTGAACCCACTCATCCTAGCAACTCCACTGCTCCACCTGCCCCTCAAGATGGAGTTTCAACAGTTTAGAACAGGGGTTGGCAATTTTTTTCTGTAAAGGGCCAGATAGTAAATATTTGGGGCTTTTGCAGGGCCACATTTGGTCTCTGTTGCATATTTTCGTTTTTGTTTGTTTACAACCCTGTGAAAATGTAAAAATCATTCTTAGCTCAGGGGTCATACCAAAAAAAGGCCAAAGGCTGGATCTGGCCCATGGGCCGTAGTTTGCCAACTCCTGATTTAGGTCAACAAAGCTTTAGGCACTGCTGCTGTGAGCTTAGCATGGTTCTACGTGTGGGAAATACAAGGGTGTACAAAGCACAACCCATGTCCACAGGGAATACACTGCCTGGAAGGAGGGACAGCCATCAAGAGGCCATAGTGTGATGGGTGCCACAGATGACTGTGGGAATGCAGGCTGTCTGGGGAGGTTTTTGAGCTGAGACTGAACATTTAGGAATGAGATGGACAGGAGGAGGAATGAGACCAAGGCAAAGGGAAGAGCAGGGCAAGGGCACGGAGGGGTAAACCAGCACTGCGTGTCCTGGGAACTCCAGGTGGAGGGTCCTAGCGCAGTGGCTGACACACAGGAAGTGCTCAATGAAAGGAAAAGCTCAATGCCCTGAGCAGCCCCCATCACAGTCCCCAGCTCAACACCAGCTCCTGAGCCTGGTGCATGCTTGTTTTCCTTCTCAGCGTCTTTCATTTTCATAAAGGCACAGAGCCTGGGTCTCCGTCTGACCCTTAGCTGTGAGGCAGGTGGACCTGGGTCTCAGTGCTAGTCAGAGGGGCACTGTTGGCCCCGGGTTCCATTTCTGTCTCTTCACTAAACTGACCTTGATGGAGCAAGTTATTCCACCTTTGTCAGTGTTAACTTTTCTACCTGCAAGGTGGGCATGATGATGAGGCTCGCCTCTTGGAGATGTTTCGGGGAGTTAGTGAATCTCTGGTCAGTACCCTGCAAATGGTGACCAGCATTTGGGACCAGCACTTGGGCAGGAGGGATGCACGGGGGATTATTGGCACAGACCTGGTGGCAGAGGGAGCGCATGGGGAAGGAGCCTAAGAGAAGCTGAGAGCTGGCACATCCCCCAGCAGCCAGTCTCAGGATGGGCCTGCATACAGGCAGAGCGCCCTCCATCTCAGACCAGGGACCAGGGACCATGCAGCTCCCTGCCAGCAGCTGTGGCACCTTCCAAGCAAGAGGATTTGTCTTAGAGAGGCAGACAGAGGGACCGAAAAATGTTCTTATGGTGCAGAATGTAGAGTTGAGAGCATTTGTATGTTTATTTGCTCCTGGCCCTTCCCAAAAAGGAATTCGAGGCAGGTTGCAACAAATGACGTGCATACGGTATGATTGCTAGAGAAGTGAGGAACAACCGTAGCCCAAGAGCTGGATTAAACATTGGATTTAGCTCAGAATCTCTGAGCAGCTGAGGCATAAACAGAGGCGAGGGAAAAGAACAAGGAAGTAATACTGAGAATACAGTGAGCACCATTGTCATGGAGGGCATTTGCATGCAGCAATCCCTTGATGATAAATATTGTTATGTCCATCTATAGGACGAAGACATTACAGAGGCTATGTTTGCTTTAAAAATATATTCCTGTGTGTCTGTGTTTATTCAGCATCTACTATGTGGCAAGCAGTGTGCCGGATGCCTCACACACAGAATTTCAATTCTTTTAACAATTCTCAGAGGTAGATATTATCATTATCCTCATTTAACAGATGAGGAAACCAACAAAGATCAGAGAGGAAGGTGATTTCCTCAACGTCACACAGCTAGTAGGTGCCCAAGCCAAGATTCAGACCCAGGGGAGTTTGATTCTAAACCTCTTCTTTCAACACCTTATTAAACCAACTTCTCTGAGAAGAGCTTCCTTGGCACTAAATTCTATAAGAAATTTCTCACATAGAGTCTTAATTAGGGGGAGAAGCGGAACTTGAATGACACAATAGGCAGTTTTCCAGAAATCTCAGAGCTGGTTTTAGATGGAGGGTAAAAGTTTTTGTTCATTGTCTTTGGTTTTGTTAAATAGCACATGGACCAAAGCCTTGGCGCATGTCTTTCTCCTCGGGGGACCTCTTACCTTCCTTCCATGAGGAGCTGGGCCTGGGCGGGGGGGGGGGGGGGGGGGGCTGGGGGGCCCAGGGGCAGAGACCCAGCATCCTTTCAGGCCAGGGTGGGCAGCAGCTGTTCGCAACAGCATACTCAGAACCATTTGAATTCACTACCCGGCCCTTCCCTTTCCCCTTCTTGGGGCTGTGTTTTTATGACACTTCAGCTTGCTGCTTCTCGGGCCCTGGGTGCCTCCTCTGAGCTGAGCCAGCCTTTTATGGCGATGGAGCTAATTAAGCAACAGCAACGCAGGGGCACTTGGAGAGCAGCTCTGGTCGTCATCAGGCCTGGGCCGCAGAGCCAAGTGCCTCTGGGCTGGGCTGTGGAAGGAGCTCCTGGCTCAGTGTCAAGCTCTTCCTCGGCCCTCTCTCCTGCTGGTCCTGACTCACCTTCCCCCTTCCCTCTGAGCAGGAGCACTTGAAGGCCCTTCTTCCCTGAGCTACCTAGAAACCTCCTGAGACGGGCCCGAGGATCACTGGACCCCCGGTGTTATTTCCATTTCCACTCTGTGGTGACTTTTGCACAAGAGGGATGTGAGGACAAGCTCTCAGGGGTGCACATGCATACATCTTCTTTCCCAGGAAGACAACCCTTCCAGGTGCCAGCCTTTGGGCCCAAGGGCCACCCTTGACAGGCAGGAACGGCTGCAGCCATTTTTCTCAATGGCACGTTACAAGCAATCAGCCCAGGAGGTCGAATTCCCCTGCTCCCTTCCTGCAGCTTTGGAGTTGCAAGTTTGTTCTCAGAGGTGTTGTCCCAGGCCAGGCTCACCTTCTCCCAGGGAAAAGTGGGGGCAGGCCCAGAAAGGAATCTCCGTGGACATGTGGTGACAGCTGGACATTTCTGCAGTTGAGGTCCCACGGACAACCAGGCTTTCCTGAGCGTCAGGCTTCCTGGGTATATCTTCACTTCTCTGCCTGGAACATCAAGCTTTCCACCCTCGGCCTCCCTGCCCCCAGGCCTGCTGCCCTCCTTCAGACACCACACTTCTCTCCTGGCCTCTTTGAAATGTGCTCCCTGTCCAGAGTAGGATGCAGAAGGCACTAGGAGAGGAAAGAGCCAGCCTGCCTAGGTTCAGATCTGGTGTAGACCTTTGCCAAGCCTGTTTCCTCATCTACAAAATGGGGAAAGAGGTGGACCACCTTGTGGAGTTCAGGTGAGGACTAAAGTAGGGAATCCTTGGGAAGAGCTCAGCAGGGTGCCTAGCGAGAATCAGAGTCCCAGATCAAGGGTGGCTCCTCCTTTAGGCTCAGGTTTCTGTCCCATCCCCCACAGAGCCTGGACAGACCCCTCCCCATCACATCAGCACACAGCAGCCCCCCTCTCCTGCCTCAACAGCGCAGTGCAAAAGGCCCTACACCACTTGGCCTCGGCCCTCTTTCTCATTTCATCTGTCACCCTCCCCACTCCTCCGGGCTTCCCCAACTCTCGCCGCACGTACGCACGGGAAACTGATCTCTTGCTCCCGAAATGGCCCGATAGCTTTGTAGATGCTGTTCCTTCTTCCCGGTCAGCTCTCTCCCACTTCTCACTTGGTAAACTCCTATGTATCTTGCGAGGTTTAATTTAAATGCCCCCTTCTCAGAGAAGTCTTCCCTGCCCACCGTTACACACACATGCACTCACACTCCCTGTAGGGTGTGCCTCCCCCTCTCTGGACCCCTGTCCGAGGCATCACCATGAATGAACAGTCAGTGTGTGCGCCTTTTCAAACTCCTTCACAGCCTGTGAGCTCCTAGAGAGTGGGGCCATGGCCCTATTCCCGTCTTCATCCCGGCACACAACACAGCACATATTAGATGTTCAATAAGTACCTGCGGGACTCATGCAGGCATCACTGTTCTCACTGAGGGATGCATGGTAGGAAGCTTCCTCTCATTCCCCAATAAGTCAGGCCCACTCTGGGTGGCCAGGACACCCCCAGAGTGGCTATTCCCAGAGCCCCAGAGTCCCTCCCCAAAGTTGCCCAAGACCCCCTTAAGTTAATTGATGTTTGCACAGCAATTCATAGTTTACAAGTTTTCACGACTGCTAACGGTAACAGTAGTCAGAATGCTAACATCTACCGAGTGCTTATTCTGTGCCATACATTTGACGTGCATGATTTCACTGAACACGCACAACTCTATGAGGCCGATATGGCATGACAGCATTTTACAGAAATAGGAACCGAGACTCAGACTCAGAATTGGGGAAATGGACCTTATCCTCAGGCCCTTTGATGCCAAATTCTGTGATCCTTCCACCCACCCTGAGAACCGAGTGCTAGTGTGTCAGAAGCAACCAGAGTCCTCGTTCCTCAGCTCTCTCATTTCTGATTGAGCTCCTTCCCTGTGCCCTTGCTCCTCTATCCCACTCCCCGCTCCAGAGCCTGGCCTTGTGATAAGAGTAATCAGGGTTGCAGGATCTCCTGAACCCCAGTATATGTGTTGGAAAGAAAGCAGGCACTGGAGTATGACAATATTGAGTTCAAAGCTGGCTTTGCCATCCTCCAGCTGTGTTTCTGTGAACAGGTGTCTTAGCCTCCCTGTGCTTCTAGATTTTCATGTGCACAACGGAGATAATATTACTAAGCCTAGTGGTTTGCAATGAGGATTTAGAACCTATCTCAATGCCTGGCTTATAGTAAATACTGAAATAAATCTTTCCCTCCCTACCTCTCCCTGGAAAAAAGCAACAGAAATCTTTAAAAAAAATTTTTTTTTCAGAAAGCGACTTCTATGGCATTACACCCAAGGAAACCATAGCAACAGTTTCCTGCAGCTTGGTTTCCGGCCTTCCCCAGCTGTACAATAGCGTTGGGACATAGCCTTTGTTATCCCAATACCCCAGGGAAGATATGGAAGTCATGCGTTCTGTGCGGTGGAGGCATCTGCCGGGTACAATTGCCCAGGCTGATGCTGGTATCATTGTCATTGGCCCCTCAGCTCCCAGGGAACTGAGGCCACCCCAAGCCTGTCCCTTCATGGTCAGGCCACAAGGATGCTTGGTGCCCCACTGGTGACTCTATTCATCTTGTAAGGGCCTGCTTCGTTGTGGGTCAGCCCAGAGCAGCTGACCTTCTTTTTTTATGGGGATAAAAGCAGCATTTGGTTGGGTCTGGAGAGCTTCCTGACTCTTCTTAGATCTTTAAAACACAAGACGTAAAGACCACAAGAATATCCTGTGATCATGTGCGTGTGTGTGTGAGGGTGCGTGCATGTTGACCATGCCAGGAGTGAAGGGAGTGCCTCTGAAGGGCACAATAAAGGCTGCCAACTCAGGTTGGCCTCGTAGAGCGGGAAGCTCCACGTTCCTGTAGCCTCCAAGACAAACGGGTCCAGTCCACGGTGACACCACACCCAGCCTGCCTGCCACCTTGTACTCTGCAGAGGAGTTGTCCCTGGTATAATCGAATGTGAATTGTGGATGATTAATCACTATCCAGAGTAGAAAGTGGCAATGTCAAAAGAGAAGCACAAGTAGGCAGCCAGGGAAATCAAGGTGTGTTGTATTCTGGAATACCAAATAGCCACTTAAGGTTCAGGACTGGGGGCCAGAATGCCAATGCCTGGATCGGCCAGGCAGGTGATGTCAACAGAGAAGCTGATCTCGTTGCTGTAAGACAGCAAGGAAGGGTGGGGTCTGCGGAGAACTGGCTAGCACACATTCTCCAGTGCTAGGGGCTCACATGCAGAATTTGCCAGCACCCCCAAGGGCCAAACAGGCCAGATAAGTTGTGACTGATATTTACTGACATGGAAAGATTCCATAATATATTGTTCAATGAAAAAAAAGTCACATTACCATCTTCTGGGTTTTTTTTTTTAATGTATTTGTCTATACACGTGTGTCTATGCACAGAGAGGGGCGCCTGGGTGGCTCAGTCGGTTGAGCATCCGACTCTTGATTTCGGCTCAGGTCGTGATCTCAGGGTTGTGAGATCAAGCCCCGCATAGAGCTTGGTGCTCAGCATGGAGTCTGCTTGAGATTCTCTCTCCCTCTGCCCCTCCCCCCCACACACTCATGCTCTCTCTTTCTCAAATAAATAAATCTTAAAAGAGAGAGAGAGAGAAAAGAAATACACAGAGAAACAAGGAATTACTCCAGAATTTTAATAGGATTTATGGGGGCTATTATTTTGCTTCTCTGTTTTTTCTTCATTTGTTTCCTTCTTTGTACAATAAACTTATATTATTTGCCTAAGTCTTTTTTTTTTTTTGAGAGTGATTATATTTTTCCCCAACCCACCATCTCCTAAATCCCACTCTTCAAGATTCAACTCAAACATCACCTCCTCCAGGGAAACTCCCTGGTTCCCAGAGTGGGTTAGGGCCCCCCCAGAAATGCTCTGTGCTCCCCACATCAGAGCCCTTCTTTTGGGGGAGGTTATTGTCCACTTACCTGTGTATACCTGCTCCCTGCTCAAATGGACACTGAGGTGGGGACAGTGTCTAATCCATCTTCGTACTTCCAGCAGCTACCATGGAACTTAACACATGGGTATGTTCTCCATAAATATTTGAGGAATGGGGGAATTTAGAGCTGAAGGCAGGAGGGAGGGCCCGGTGGAGGCCCCATTGACAGCGGGCCTAAGAGTGGGGGAGCTGAGGCACCTGGAGCAAGGGGCTAGGACATTCGAGGAAGGAAAGGAACTGGGGGCATCCCTGGCATGGTAGATCATCATTCTGGCTGGCTGCGGGCGTTTGAATGAGAATAGAGAGATACCTAATTAAACAGAAGAGGGTGGCTAGAGATGGGGGCTGGACCATCAAACACGGGAGTTGGATGTTGTTTCAGGAACCGGGAAAAGCCTGGCCCCTCACTTACAGAAGGCACTCGGCCCCAGTTCATCATTCCTTTGATTCCCCGCCCCCCTCACCAGAGCTCATTCCTGTTTTTGGCACTGAACCCCAGTGCTGGCTTCTGTCCTGAGCAGCGTGACCTGCTACCCATGACTCAGGGGCTCAGCCATTCCTAAGTGACTAAGGCTGTGACTTCCCGCCAGTTTCCCGTAACTGCCTGAGTAAAGACTCAGTCTGAATCACCGTTTATTGTTTTTATGGTTTTTTTCCCTGCCGTCCAGTTTTTAAATATCAACGACCTCAGCCAGGCCAGCAGAACTGCTGGACACACCCACATCCATGAGGGACACAGAGCCCCATTCTGTGTAGGGAAGCAAGGCGGCCTTGGGGATGGAGCCAGATTAGACTGATCTTTGAATCCTGCTTCTGTCCCGGCCCGCTGTGCTCCCTTGAACAAGTCACTTCACCTCTCTGAACCTCGGTTTCCTTATTTGTAAAATGGGGATAATAATGGGTCACCTGAGGGGCTCAATAGGTTAAGAGTCTGCCTTCGGCTCAGGTCATGATCTCAGGGTCCTGGGATCGAGCCCCGTGTCGGACTCTCTGCTCACCAGGGAGTCTGTTTCTCTCTCCCTCAAATAAATAAATAAAATGTTTTTTAAAAAATGGGGATAATAATGCCTATTTCAGAGGGTTACTATGAGGATTGGAGGTAGTCTGTACAGCAAGGGGCACGTGGCGGGCATTCTGGAAATGGTAATTTTGGTCAAAAAGGTGGGCTCCTCTGCTGAGGAAGGAGCGCATGCAAGTGGGGGTCTCAGGCTTTCTGCCCACCTGTCTTCAGAAAGAACAATAATGGGCTTCCTGAAACTCCTACTTTGGGAGTTTCTTTCAGGTTGCTGACAATTCATTGAGTTCTCATAGGAAGAGCAACATTAATTGAGCACTTACTGTATGCCAGGTACTGTTCTAAGCATTTTACACTGAGAAATTTGAAGTCGGCATTTTTATTATCCACATTTACATAGAGAGAAACTGAGGCACAGAAAGGTTAACCAGCTTGCCAGAGAGAGGCAGAGTCAGGGTTCGAATAGCAATGATCTGGTTTCAGGAGGCGTGGTCAGGCACGGCTGCAAGAGCGTCTCAGGGACATGCTTGGCCTAAGGATCATCATTCATAACGACAGCATGGCAGGCACTGTCCTGAGCATCGTCAACTTCCAGTTGAATTTTCACAGCATTTCTAAAAGAGAGTTTTGATCGTCCTCATTTTACAGTTGAGGAAGTCAAGGTTTTGAGTGGCGAGGAAACACTCGATGTCCGTTAGCAGCAGAGTCAGCCCTTGAACCTGAGTGGGTCTCAAAGTCTGGGGTATTTCCACCACCTGGTGTGAAATGACTGATTTGAGGTGGGAGCAGGTTGGCTTTGTGTTTTAGAAGCTTACTGACCTGATCATTTGTCATTCATGGCTCTCTGGTCTGTCTAAATCCCCCTGAACAGGAGACCAGTCTGAGGGGATCCAACAACAGCTTCCCTGCCTTGGTCCTTCAGGCCAATGTTCTGTGGGTTCCCAGAGGAACTGGCCAGTCCCGGGCAAAGGAGGGTTTGAAGTCCAGGAATTGCCTTTGCAACGGCATGTGCCTACAGTGTCCAGAGCCTCTCGTCAATGCCCAGCGAGCATTTCCTCCAGACCAGATGGTCAGGAAGCCGCTTCGGGATTCAGCCGAGAGACCAATGGCACATCTGAATGGAATTCCTGGGGAGGGGGTATGTGTCAGGTGGCTGACAGCCTCAGGAGGCTGCCTTGTGGTTCCACACAGGATTTAGGACACCTGATGGAACAGACCCGAGGTGGGAACTAGAGGTCCAGATCCTTGAGGAAGCTGGTGTTGTCAGCCCCTGACCCACCATATGTTATACTTATTCATGGTACATGTTACTTGTTGCATTTTTCACTTACCTTCATCAAAGAGTGGGAGACTTGAGGGGGAAGAAGGGAAGACAGAAAGGAGGAGCTGATGATGATAACATGCTAATAATAATTGCTCCCATGGGCTTGTTATGCGCCGAGCACTGGGCTAAACCTTTTACATACATTAGCTCCTATTATCCAGTCATTATCCCCACTCAACAGGCAGGAATATTGAGCCTTAGAGATGTTAGTAAAGTGCCCAGAAGGAAATATGTACTGATCGCTGTGTGGACAACATGCCCAGCCACATGTGAAGGGCTTTACATATGTGGTCTAATCAATCCCTGTGAGAACGCCAGGAGGCTGGTCCTTACTCTGCCCATCTGTCAGATAAAAACACTGAGGTTCGAAGAAGTGAAAGTCTGTCCAAGGTCACACAACTAGGATGAGGGAGGACCAGTCTCAGACCTAAATTTATCTGTGGATTGCCAACTGTGTCAGCCTGGCTCTGGCTGGAAGCTAGAAGGCCTGGGTTTTAATGGCTGCTTTACCCCATATATAAAATGGGGGTATGGATTAAATAATCCTTCAAGCTCCTTGTAGTGCTAATATTGTGTGATCCTCTGAGGAAGTAAGAATGCCCTGGAGTTTGGAAAAACTTGTTCTGGGACACTTCCAAGCATGTTGAATGGGGAAGGCCAGGGAGAAAGAACAGTTTTGTGTTTCAGACCTCCAGGCAGGTTGTCCCGGAAGCAGAAAGCCTCATGGCAGCAGCTTGGGAATTCAGGCTCAGTGATGTGTGTTCCTCAAAGAGGAAAGGGTGAGTCGGACTGCCTTCCTCTTTGGCTGCTTGTATCCCAGCAAGGGCTGAATTTCTGTGGGCTGTAACTTGGTACAGTGAAAAACGTATGGTGCTGAGTTGAGTCAAGCCTCTGTGTTGGTGTTACTAGGTGATTCCAAATGGCTGAGCCGATTGGAAAGGTCTGTGGGCAGGACAGTCAGACATGTCCCAGGTGTGCCCTGGAGCACCCTGGAGAGCAGCTGGGTAGCCCTGTGGGTCTCCTCTGCCCTGGCCACTGTGGAGCTCAGCTGTGTAGGGCATTTGGAAGGACCAGGCTTGGAGTCAAGTCTGAGATGAGTTCTGCCCCTTTCTGGTTGGACAAGTCACTCAGCCCCTGGGGTCCCAACCTCTACAAACCAGCACAAGGGTAAGGCCACACCTCACAGGTCCCCGGGGAGGTGAGAAAAATAAGGATATTCAGTTGGGCCTTCAACAACATAAGTTTATTAAAAGATCAACATTTATTTTGATCAATTGTCTCTAGGTTTTTGACATTAAAATATCCTTTCTTTTACCAAAAAGTGATAGTTTATATAAATGTAGCAGTTTGGGGTTTTTTAATTTCTTAGGAAAATTAAAGTTACCAACCTATGTACACTCCCCAATATTTTTTTTAAATTTTTTAAAAGATTTTATTTATTTATCTGAGTGAGAGAGAGAGCACGAGCAGGAGGAGAGGCAGAGGGAGAGGGAGAAGCAGACTCCCCGCTGAGCACAGAGCCCAACATGGGGCTTGATCTCAAGACCCTGCCATCACGACCTGAGCCGAAACCAGGAATCGGACGCTTAACCAACTAAGCCACCAAGGCACCGCCCCCGCCCGATGTTTTTTAACTTGCTCATCTGTGAACTCTAAAAACTAGAAATCACTAACATAGCTTCTCTGAGTACTAGTTTCTTCATATGTAAAATGGGAATAATTAGTGTTATTTCCCTTGAAAAGTGAGGTAATGTGTAATCTGTATGTGCCGGAACGCAGTTGAAATAGAATTATATTTCCTTTTCATGCCAGCTATCACAGCCCTTGTCACCGTGTCCCCCTCTCCCTCCATTTCTGAGAGGTTTCCCAGATCATTGGCCCACATGTGCTCCAGAGACAGTCCTGAGGCCTTTCTGTTCCATGGTATCCCTCCTGTCCCCACACCACAGTCTGGGTTTTTAATGGCCCCTGTGATGTCACCACTTGGCTGGCCCGGGTGCCACCAGCCCTGGCTGTCTCTGAGACCCCAGAGGCGATCCAAGGGTCAGTCCTGGTTGCTCTCTCCTCTCAGAAGAGGGGCAGGCACTCAGACGTGCCCCTGGAGTATTGCCTACATGCTGATTATCACCAAAACCTGCTGCCTCTTTGAGCGGCTGTTTCCGCCACGGTTAACAGTGGCGGCAAGGTGCTGCCCGGCCCCTGGATGGCTTCCACGTAGCCGAGAGCATTCACTGCCCCCCAGGCTGCTCACCGCCTCTCCACACTGCAGGTCCCACAGGCACCCCAGCGAGGGGCACAGGTGTCCCTCCTCCAGTCCCTAGGACTCCTCGCATTGCCTGCTCCTTCCAGGAGGAGCAACTATGGGAGCACCCATTCCTTTCAAGGGGAGAGCCCTCCTCTCCATTTCAGGGCTGGTCTTGTACCTGCGGCTGAAGAGCCACTAATAAGGTCATTGTAACCCACGGACCCCAAGCCCAGTGCCGGGCACATCACAGGTGTTAGCGAGTCTTGATTTCCCATCGTGAGTCCTTTGCTCCGTAAGACCACAGGCTCAGGCAGGGCTGGGACCTAGAAACCTCTCTCAGGAAAAGCCAAAGGTGCTACCTCTGGTTAATGTGGATTTGGGGTGGGATGGGAGCAAGGCCCAGATGCTGACCCTGGTCCTGACCCTCAGGGGAGGCCCCAGCCGTGAAGCTCCTCCCCCACCAGCCCAGGCCCGGCTTCCACCACAACCCCAACACCTTCATTCCAGAAAGCCCAGCCGGCCTCTCAGCTTGGGATGTTTGGATGACTCGTCCTGCCCTCTCTGTTCAGAAGCTCTGCCATCTGGCTTTACATCACCTTAATTTCCAGCCTAGTAGGAGGTTTCCTCTTATTTCAAAGGTCCGTGATATCATCTGTCAGTGGGGACCAGAAGGCTTGGGAATTTCCAGATGCCAGCAGTGGGGTGGAGGGAAGCAGTCTTCGGGCAGCACAGCTGGAATCGGCCCCGTGGCCACACTCCTTCCACATCTCGACTTGGACAGGTCTGCAGGTGTCCAGGGCTGGGGCATCAGGCTCTGCAGGCTCCAGGAAACTGTGAAGAAGAGGAGAAAGGAAGAATGGAGGGAAGGGAAGAAGATCCAGGGTCCCCCTAAAAGGCCATGCACTTAAATTCCTTCATTCTGCAGAGATTTGTTTGGTGCCTCTAGATGGAAAGACATGCTCCTGCTCCTTAATGGAGCCTGTTGGTCCATTCGAGGTTGAAAGACTTCCACACCAACTAGTGAGGCAGCCATGCCAGGCAGGGGCATGGCTGCAAGTGCGGCCGGGACTGCGCCTGGAGACCTGGGAACCAGACCTAGCCTAGCCATGCCTCGCAGTTGCTGATGACCTTGGGTAAGTCACTCTGGTCCTCAGTTTCCCCATCTGTCAAATGTAGATGCATCAGTCCCTAAGGGCCCCTGCTGCCATGGCCCTCGGAACCGCACCAGTTGGTGCCTTTGGACTGGGCTGACTCTCAGGGCTTCAGGATTTTCTGAAAGGCAAATCTCATCATGTCTCTTCCCAACTTCAAACCCTGTGGAGGCTTCTCACATCCCATAGGATAAAGTCCAGAATTCCCAGCGTGGCTCAGGAGGTCTTGCACGCTCCGCCCCTGGCTTCCTGTTCTCAGGCAACGCCAGCCCTTTATTCTCCAAGCCTTCGTGGCCACACCCGCCCTGCCCCAGCACCTTCCCGCACGTTCTTCTCTGCCCTCTGCATTTCTCTGAGGCACCCCACCCAGGTCGTATGTTCCCTTTACTTTTCCTTTGAATAACTAACCCATCTCTTGGCATCGCCACAGTCTGACATCTGTCCACCCACGGCCTCCCAGATTGAGCTCCAGGGAGGCAGGGCCCTTTTTGTCCTGCATGTCATCCCCGGCACCTGGCCTGGCCTCATGCAGACCCTCCATGTTTACTGGACGAGTCTCTCTTGCCCCCTGAGCTCTCCTGCTGCTTGTTCTCAGGCTGTGGCTCTCAGCGAAGTGCTCCTGTCATGGTACCCACCAACCACCCAGCTCTCTTCAACCTGGGGGTCCACCCACCCGTAAAACTGCACTCACCCCAACCCCCTGTCTACAAGTTGCATGTCCTGCCTTCATGAGTCAAGTATGGCAGCATGGTCCTGCTCGGGGCCCCCAGTGTGGGCAAAGGGCAGCACATTAGTCCTTGTCATTGTCACATCCTGGCTCTGCGACCTTCAACAAGACGCTCCCTTCTCCGGGTTTCCTCATATAAAATGAGGAGGTTTCCTCATATAAAGTGAGAGGGTTGCACTCGATTATAACATTAAGTCTTTAATGGGCGCTTATATTTTTGCCAGGCCCTGGACTAACGTCTTTATATGCAGTACAGGTAATTCCCACAGGGACCATATGGGGCAGGCACTGTTATTAGCCCCGTTTTACAGATGGGAAAGCTGAAGATTAGAAAGCTTATATAACTTTCCCAAGGTCACATGGCTAGAAACCAGGGTTTGAACACAGTTTCATCTGCCTGACTCCAGACGCTCCGATCCTGACCACTTTGCCTCTCCTCTAAGGACCTCCTGACTCATTATCTCAGGAGTGTGAATCTGCCCAGAGCCTTAGAAGGGGCATTGTGAGGCCTAAGACCAATATGCTCCTCGTACAGCTTTCTCTCTGGAAGCAGGGAGACAGTGCAGGCCTTCAGCCCCACATCTTTGGAATACTGACAGCTCTGCTCTGGTCACGCTCCCACAGCGGTGGGCTGTATTCACACCGTGAGAAACAGACAAGAGCTCGAAAGACTTCTCCCCCAGATAGCGAGTGTCCAGGTACAAGCTTCCCTCTCAGCTAAAACTAGGTCCTGTCCTTGTCTTTTTTCTTTTCTTTTGTTTTTTCTTTTTTCTTTCCTTTCCTGTCCTGTCCTTTCCTTTTTTCCGTCCTTGTCTTTCAATTTAAATTGTCATTGAGTATCACATTCATTCAGAAAAGAGCACATATTCTACATGGACAGCTGAATAAATCATCTCAAAATGAACACACCCGTGTAGCCACCACCCAGGTCAAGGCCTAGAACATTACCAGCAGCCCAGAGTCTCCATCATGCCCTCTCCTAATCATTACCTTCCAGCCCCTGTGCATTTTGATCTGAGGATATTCCCTGGAGCTATGGAGAAAGGCTGAAATAAGAAGTTAATTTTCAAATTATCCTTTCATCTCCAGGGAACTCGTAAGTCTGCAGGAATGAGGTGGAGGAGGGGAGGAATTCAACCTAAGATGTACTAAACCCTCAGATATGGCACAGGGCTGCAGGTGCCTAAAAAAAGAAAGAGAGGCTTGGACTGTGTGTGTGTGTGTGTGTGTGTGTGTGTGTGTGTGTGTGGTATAGGACATGGCTAGGTGGGAGGAGTGTGATGTCACAGAAGATGGGTGCTGCACCCTATCCACAGAGTGAGGTCAGGCCTCACTAATGAGATGTGACCTAGAGCCTCTGTGCCCCAGCCTACCCCCCATCCTCCATCCAGATGAAATTGTTGCAGATTCCAGCAGGTATGCCTGCTGGGAGAACTGTCCTTGGGTTTCTTCAGAAACTATGGAACAGGATGAAAGAAGGGATGGGCCCCCCCCACACCTCCCATTTGGAGAGAGTCTCCTACAGAGATGGCCTGTTGTCAAGCTCAAGAATCTCTACACGGAGGGCAAAGAATCCTATCTCAGGCCTTGAGTGCATGAACAGGAAGCCCCTTAAGACTCTTGATGGGGGATTTTTGGCCTTATGTGTGCCCTACATAATGGACCAGAAGGACTCAGTGGAGGGGAAAGTCAAATGCTCAGGCAAGCCCAGACTCTGAGCTAGACCTTGATCTGTGGAATTCTTATTCATTCCAACAAATGCTTCAGGTGTGGTGAGTGTGAGCTGCATTCTACCCACCCACCTACTCCCATTAGGTGAGAGGCTGTTGTCATGTCCTGTTTTTCAGATGACAGCGTAGAACCAGGAGGAACACAAAACCACAGGGTCAGCCTCTTCGTGGACATCAATGTCAGTTCAAATTTTGAGAAAAAAAAAATAGAAAGGTGGTTTTTTAAGAGAGAAAACAAGAATATATTATTAAGTAGAATGACAAAATTCACATGCCCTTTTGAGACTTCAGAGAAAAGTCGTGCTGTTGAGAGGCTTTAGGTAGTCCCTTCGCACTATGAACCTGTCACCTGGGAGGATACACGTGAGCTCTCCTCTGCTATAAGGGTACCTTTGTGGACCAGTCTGAGCGATACTAAACAGAGAAGTAATTGGTATATATTACACAACAGAGGGATATAGTTATTTTCAGGCTTTATTGCTGAGTAAGGGTACTTTATACCCTGGTTAGCCTGGGACAGTCCCTGTTTATGCCTGTTGCCCAGACATCATTATTAATAGCATCCTCTTCCACTGCCAAAAGAGCCCGATTCGAATGAAAAATCGCACGGTCAGTCTAGCTATGAAAACCCAGGAAGACCAGGGGAGGAGGCCTGGAAGCGTATTCCCTGGCTAGAAGTAACTCAATAAAGGGAGAGCCTTGTGTGTCCCCCCGGAAGAGCTCCCAGAGACTTTGGGGATCTAGAAAGAGAGAGAGTCCTGACGTGGCCACTCTCATTGGTCCATTCTGGGCCCCCTTGGTCAAGGCAAACTTTCTCTGGGCAAAGGTCATGGGCCAACGCCAGGACAGAGTCGAGGAGGCCAGGCTAAGTCAGCCTCGGCCGGTCCCTGGAACAGCCAGGGAGGGAGAGTCTCCGGGAGCAAGGCAAATTAGAGTCAGTGAGGTTGGCCTTCCAAAGTCAAGATAATGGGTCAGTTCCGAGGGACAAGTGCAAACACATCATCAGATGAGACAAGAAACCTGCAACTAGGAATGAGAGGACCAGTTTGGGAAGCAGGGCACAAGGTGGAGGAAAGGGGGTGTCGGGGGTGGGGTTCAGGCAAAGCTGGCAAAGGCTGTGACTACTCCAGCAGCCGAGGGCCCGTGTAGGAACGGGGGGCAGCGTGGCTGGGGAGGAGGACTCGATCAGGCGGGACAGGCCCTCCCTAGACTGCCTTCACAGTCAGCCAACCAACGTGCCTCTGGGTTTCTGGCTTTGGTGCATTGCTATGATTAACTTATATGTAGTTATTTTTATAGAAAAAATTATTCATGAGAGAAGAGAGGGATCTTAAAAAAGGAAGGGGCTATTTTCGCCTGAACCCTTTTCGGATCATTTCCTTGGGGACGAGTTAATCAGCCCGGCCCATCTACTGAAACCAACCTCGCCGTAGTGTGTGAATACCGGCTGTCAGCGCGGCCGCTGGACGGAGTGTCTTCCCGGGAGGCTTCTGTGCTGTGGGCGCTGAGTTGAAGCAGAGAGATGGCCATGGTTGCCAGATGCACGGGACTGACCCTTCTATGAGGACCGGACCAGTGCTACAGAAAGAACCGAGAGAGCTGGCTCTGTGCACAGACTTGATTCACTTACATCTATTTTAATACTTCCATTTTTTCATTCCTATTTTTGCCACCTTCCAGTCTCAGGCTGCCCCTCCAGGCCTCTCCTCTCCTCGCCAGTCGTGACCGCATGGCCAGAGCCTGGGAGCCCCAGGCAGCAGTCAACAGACCTGTGTTGAGTGCTTGCTCCCCGGACAGAGTGAGACCCTGGCACACCGGCTTCTGTGTCTGGCGCCCCTTATCCAGGTGTGGGCTAGGAGGCTGACGGGACAAGTAACAAGGGTGATGTAACTTTGGGGTTTTGATGTCAGCAATGTCAGGGGTAACTTTTGGAGGCTGGATACCAGAAGCAAATGTGGCAGGTTGAGAACAGGCATCCCTGGCAGATCAGGGGCTGAAAACCCATATAAGGAGTTTCAGAACAGCCCAAAGGGTCAAGAATGAAGAGTTGGGCTCACCTGGAAATAAGATCCAGATCTGACCACCTACCAGCTGTATGATCCTGGGCAACTGAATTGACCTCTCTGTTCTTTGATTGACTCATATATAAAGAAGTTATACTGAGCCCTACCTCTTGAGGTCATTGCAAGTATTAAAAGAGATAACACATGTAAAGCATTTAGAAAAAAAAAAAAAATGACTCCCAGCATGTAGCAAGTGCTCAACATACTGGAACAAAAATATTAATTAATTAAAATAAAGTTCTCAGGACCCACAGAAGGATTTACTAGAACATATGTATCTGTTCCCCACCGTGTGCGATTGTTCTGAATGGGATGGATACAAAAGCCAAGGTGAAAATGAAACCCTCCTAGGGATTTGTCTTAGAAACTTGGTAAAAGGAGGAGGTTCCAGTCACACCAGCTGGTGCGAGGGAAAGCTCTTGCAGGAGCTCTGAAGGCCTTCTACTCCAGGTTCTACATGGCCCCACAGGGGCAATGACTCGTCCAAGTCATATAGCAATTTCAAGGCAGAGCCAGGAATAGAACCGAAATTCCATGACTTCCAAATTAGTGCCATACCACTGCATAGACCAGAAGTTCCTCTCTTGGGGTCTGTTCTGCTATAGCTCTCAAAGCTGGTCCCACCACGCACAGTGACTAAGTCTGGCATCCTAGGGAATGACCTAAGCCAGAGCTTCTCGAACTTTAATGTGCAAACGAATCATCTGGGGAATTTTGTTAAAAGTGTAAATTCTGTTTCAGTAGACCTAGGGTAGAGCCCGAGAATCTGCATTTCTGACAAGCTCCCAGGGGATGCTGCTACTGTTCTGGAGAATCACACTTAGAATAACAAAGCTCTAGGGATGCCTGGCTGGCTCAGTCACTAGAGCATGTGGCTCTTGATCTTGGGGTTTTAGGTTCAAGCCCTAGGTTGGGTGTAGAGATTACTTCAAAAAAAAAAAATCTTAAAAAAACAAAACAAAACAACCAAAAAAAGAGTCACGAGGCTCTAGGCCAATGCTGGCCAATAGAAATAGCATATGAGCCATATCTATAGTTTTAAACTTTGTAGTAGCAACACGAAAGAAGGAACAGATGACATTCACTTTAATATACTTCATTTATCCAACATATCCAAAGTATTCTCATTTCAAGATATCATTACTATAAAAATTATCGAGATATTTTACATTCTTTTTTTTTCATACAAAACTCTTCAAAATTCAATGTGTATTTAACACTTAGAGGGCATCTCTATTCAGACTTGCCACATTTCAATTATGAAGTTGCCACATGTGGCCAGTAGCTCCAGGGCAGTTCTAGACAACCACCCAGGGGAGTCCAGCCCCACCCCCATCCTCCACACCAGCCACATATGACAATCTTCTTGGGTCTTCCTCTGGCTTTTCCCACCTTGGAAGACCCACCTAGCCCACTCTTGCACCCTTGTCGTGGGTGAGCTTGGCTCCAGCCCTAAGCCGTGATGAGGACCAGCAGCACTGACTCCCACCCAGCCCCGGCTTCCTGGGAATACAATAGCCTGGATAGAGACAAGGGCAAAAAAGGGCAAAAACCCACCTGCCCTCCATCATTTCAGGGTAATACTCGGTTTATCTGAGCCAAAAGGCTTCTTCTGTCTGACTGGCACAGTGGTGTTGGAGTATACCATTAAATGCTTGAAAGCCTGTGCACTCTGCTCTCAATTTGAGGAGGGGGACTGAGAATATTTTCCGCACGGCTCGGCCCCTGCCACCGTCTGGCCTGGTAGCCTGAAGGGTTCTGTATGGGGCCAGCCGTGATGGCGAGAGGCATAGGCTGTGATTCCATGGCAGAGTGCCAGCATGACATCTGTTGGCCCTCTGTGGCTTCGGGTAAGGCTCCTCTCCTGCCAGAGAGACATCAGTGGGATCACCCGACAGCTCCAGCCGTGCTCGCAGACTCACTGGGAGAAATCCCCACACCTGCTCAGGGCCTCACTGGGGGGGCTTGAGGTCTTGTCTGAGCCAGAAGGAAAGCTATAAGCTCCTTCCCCAGTCTGTGACTTGCAGGTAACTCACCAGGCACTTCAGTTCACTTGTACCCCCTGGAAACCCATGTCTGAGAAGGTGGTCATTTGGCTCCTCAACCAAATGTTGCTCTTGCTTGCTTTTGTCTGAGAAAACTCTTAGCTTGGTGCTACCTAATGCTAAACACATGAATATCTGGAAACATCTAAATACGCTGTGCTCTGCAGACAAAACATCCACACAGGGATGTTCTCATTAATGGCGTTTTCTGGTAAGGCAGAAACTGTTCCTGATTCACTCCCTTATTGTTGCTTCTAAACTTGGATTGAGTTTTTCCTGCCTCAGTAAGTAGAGTATAATGAGCAGAATCAAATTTTATCTAATGCTTCAGTATCATTAGTTGCCCCCACAGGCATTTTTATGTATTGACCATGTAGGCAATTATATTTCATTCATTCAATCAACAGATACGTATCGAGTGCCTGTCATGTGTCAGGTGTTGGTCTCGGCTCTGGGGATGCATCAGAAAAAAAAATCTCTGCTCTTCTGAAGCTTATATTCAAATGTGCTCATGTGTGTTGCTAGGAGGGGAGGGACGGGGGTGGACAATAAACAGGTGAGTAGCATACAGATTATACCAGGTGGAAAGTGTTCTGTGCACACTGCGTACACTTGATGGACTCCAAACTGAGGTCACAGGGCAGACGAGGCTCCCAGACGACAGGCCGCACTTCCCCTCACTCCCAGGGCAGGTTTTGCTGCCTGCCCAACACCTTCTCTCCATGCTCAGTAGCTCCCTGTTTACTAATAGCTGGGACTTGCCAATTAAGCAGGTCATCTGGTGCCCTCCTGCCCCCATGTTTTCAGATTCACGTTCTCTCTTTCACTTACTTGCCACCAGCCTATCTCTGCCCAGAGCTTGATTTCCTCTATGTTTGAAGCCATGACTGCATGCTTCTCACCTCCACAGAGTGCTCTCATGATGGGAAGGGAGGAGATGCTGTGTTTGGTGTGAGATAGCGGATGGGTTGTTTGTGCCGTAAACTTTCCCCAGCGTCATGAGGTTGGAGCGGTGATAGCTAGAGGAAATATAAACAACAATTTTCCATATGCTTTTTATGCCTCTGTCAGCCAGGAGCGCCATGCTGACATGAACGCAGTCTTCATTTGTCCAGTGTTTGAAGCTAAAATGTACCACAAAGGCACCGTGGTCCACGCTGGCTGGCTTTAAGAAGCCACCAAAGTCAATTTTTCAGGAAGATAAAATAAAAATATATTGACAAAATACTGCTCTCAGGGGAAGCTAAAAACATTTTTCCTATTTATGATCTGTTCTTTTCCACTTCACAAATATTGATTACTCTTCCCCACCCACACCCTGCCCTTTCTCCTGTTTGGGGTGAATTGGGTGGGGCCCCAATTCACATGGTTGTCTGGTGAAATAACAAGGATGTCTGTGCCCAGCCCCAGCCCGGTAAAGCCCCAGCCACCAGCAACCGGCGAGATATTTGAGGCCAGGAATAGGACAGAATAGAACAGGGAGAAAATGCACTGAGTTGGGAATCCACCAGGACCGGCGACAGTCCTCATTAGAAAAAAATATCCTCATTGTAGCTGGTGGGAGAATGCTGGGAGACAGGACTATAAAATATCATTAGGTTGATCCATGTAATTACCATTTTTTTAATCAAAAATAGTCATTATTGGCAATTTCATCGGGTTCCATCTAAAACTAAAGAACAATTACCATTTATTGATTACTGTCTGTGTAGCAGGCCTCGAGCTAAGCACTTTATAGTAATTCTGTTGTTCAATGTCCACAGGAACCCAGCAGAGTGGCATCTTAGGTTCAGCTCCCCAGAAGTAGATTCCAAGATGAGGATTCATGATTTATTAGAGACATGCTCCTAGGACAAAAGCAGGACAGGGACAGAGACGAAGCCAGGTGACGAAGTGTGATTTCAGGCAAGGTGTCAGCCTCAGCCTCATCCTGCCGGGAACTCTAGGGCTTCAGTTACACCTCAGCATTTGTCCCCCCTCAAGACGAGCAAGCTGGGTTCTCATGAGCCTGCATCCCTCATTGGCCATGAGCCACCCCCAGGGAGTAGACACTCAGACACACGCAGCTCTTCGCATGCCTGGGTGAAGGGCTCTAGGATCTTGAAGGCAGGACTCTGAGCAAGACCACAGGGGCAAAGCACATAGCAGCTGTGGGAAGGAGGCCCATGGAAATGCTAAGAGATAGCCATGGGCCTTGGCAGAGCGTCTTGGGAGGCCCCTGGAGACAGATGTTAGTTTTATCACCATTTTTGCACATGAAGCAACTGAGATTCAGAAGGGTCAAAGTAATTCTGCTCTGATCACAAAGAGGTAGAGCCAGCGTTCTGTTATCCTGAAATGGCCACTAACATGTACTCTCAGTGTCACCTCCAATGTTCTCAGTCACTGGGGTCAAGCTGGTGGTACCTGGCTCCTCCTTCCCTTAGAATGAGATTTTAGAACCCACTTGGTTCATGTGGATGGATTTGGAGGGGCAACCCCAGCAACCATAGCTTGTCTAAGCTCTCCTTTGTACCTCTCTAGGTTAGAAAGGGGCCCTTTCCTGCCCCCAGCCCTGTGGGATCTGCTGATAAGTTCCTCCACTGTCTCTGGAGCTTGTCCTCCCCCTCTGGGGTCCCCCAGCAAGGCAGGTGTGACCTACTGCTCTCCATGGCCATGGCCGAAGGGTTCTCGAATGCCAGTGCTTGAGAAGCTTCTTGCTTCTTGGGTGAGGAACTCACTCTCAGCTGAACAAGGCCAAGGGACACACTGAAACTAGAACACCTGGTTGGGGGATCACCACCAGCTGCTGCACTCCCTTGGCCAGGTGCACTCCCACTCACCTGCCGTTATTTGGCAGCCGAAGGTGGCCTTCCTGAGGGAGCTGAGTCAGAACCTTCTGCTCAAGACATGCCACAGCAGGGAGGATAGAGATTCCAGAGGCTGGGATCCAAGTTCATAGCCCCGTTCTGCCACTTCCTAACTGAAGTGGTTATTTCATTTCTTCGTATGTCAGTTCTGTTATCTATAAACAGGAAATGATAGTACTCCACCCTGCAAAGATTAAATGAGATGTTATCTGCAATGCCTACCACAGAGTGGGCATTGGAAATGTTTGGTCCCAGCCTTTTTTTTTTTTTCTTCCTAGACTTCACTGGCGTTTTCTGTCACATTACCTGTCTTAACTTTGGGTCACTATATGCGTTTAATACAGCCTAGCTGTCCTGGTTTTGATTGGGTGCAGGGTGCAAGCTAGAGAAATGTGTCCTTTATTGTCCTGTGTTTTGAAAGGCTTTGTTCCTTCTGGGTTCCTGTTTGTCAAAGAACACTGGATGGCCTGCCTTTTTTTTTTTCTTCCATCGATCTTGACTAATGCAAAGCTAGCACCTGGCCTTCTTCATTGAATTCCATTACACTCCAGATGCTCAGAGCTCCTCACGGGAGGCCCCCTTGGACAGTAAACCACAGGAGAAAAAGCAAAATGCTATATGACACCGAGATGCTGGGTCATGCCCTGCTCCACCCTTATCCCCCATACATAGAAATGCTGTCCCAGTTTTCAGCAGCCTAATTGAACATCAGTCACATAAGGAAAAAAAACCCCTCCTTTGCCACCCACACCATTGTGCTAAGAATAACTTCTATCCCAGCCACAGAGCTGGTCAGAACCACTTCCCAGTATCTCCATCTGGAATTAGGTGTGAGGATTCACAAAGTGAGTTTGTCCATTTTGAGTCTGAAGCTGGCATGGTCCCTAAAACTTGGAAGCCTGACACAAAAACAAGAAGCCTAAACACCCAAACGCTGACTTACCAAAACCCTGTCTCGTGTGGAAAGTCTTCTTCTCTCTTGTGTGTTGCGTGGAGCTCATTTAGTCTGTTCTCCCTAGCGTGTCCAGGAGTCAGTCTTACATATCTACTTTACTTACTGGGACAGGGCCCCGTTCAGCTCAGTATCTCACATAGCGGTGCCCTCAACCAACAGGACCTTCTCGTGGCCGGGATCCTGGTCCGCTGGTTTCAGGCTGAAATTGCATTTCCGTAGCAACTGGTCACCTGGCTTGGGGGCAAAGAGTATTTACCCTTTAATCTTCCAAATAAATAGAATCATCCATTCATTCAAAAATCTATTTCTAGGATGCCAGCCTTGGGCCAGGCACTGTGCCTGACGCACGTCAGCCTTGAAGTACGCATGGTAAGATGCCTTCTCCCCCCTCTCAGAGATTAGTCTGACGCTAGAAGTTCTCTCACCCTGACTGCCCAGTGGAATTGTCCTGGGGCTTTTTGAAAGGACTCTTTACATGTATTTTTGTTTTCATCCTCACAATAATCCTACAAAATAGATGCTGCTATGGTACTCATTTTGTAGATGAGGAAACGGAGGCACGGGTTGGTTGAGTGGCTTGCGCAGAAGTAGAACAGGCCCATGGGCGGTCTGCCTTCCGAGCGTGGCACGTTCGTCCGAAGCGCCCAGCCTCTCCGTGTGGGGCAGCATGCATGGGGCAGCGTGTCCAAGAATGGCTGGGGCAGGCGGCAAAAGAAAATCTAGAAGACGCAGCTGGAGAAGTGGACCAGAGCAGGGCAGTGAGGGCTGTGGGAGCCCAGACTCGAAGGTGGGGTTTTATCCAGTAGGTGATCAGGATAGCGCTGGCCTCTACCAATTCAAGTAGGGAGGCAGTGGCTGAGGGGCTTGGGATCCATGTCTACACAACAAAAAGTAGGTCAGTGTCTTTGGAAGAGAGCTGTGAGGCACAGGAGCTCTGTGATGGCAATTGGTTCTGACAGGAGCTCTGTGCTGAGTAGGGAGGGATATAAGAAAGGCCTCCCGCCCCTTGCCCCACTGAACTCTTGCTTCCACGCATTACTGGGGCCCCTGGGGACAGACGGCTCCATGCCTTCCTTCCTCAGAAGCCACGCTAGCTACCCAGCGCCTGTGCCCACTCTGCTCATCAAGCGCACCAGAGCCTTCCATGCCATTGTGCAGGACCGGCTCATCACAGGGCACAGGGCTGAGTGCCGAGGGGGCGGCCATGCGAGACCTGGAAACCCACATCCCTGCCCATCATCTAAGCCAGGAGAGAGGCTAGCCCCCTCGGAAGCAGTAGGTGTCATATTTGCACAAATGAGCCTAGGTTCAAATCCCAGCTCTACCTCTCACTATGCGATTTGGGGCAAGTCTTCATCTCTCTGAAGATCAGTGTTTTCATCTATAAAATGGGATGGCCATTCCTACCGTGCAGGTTTGTTTTAAGAATTGGAGATATTCATGAGATACCTAATAAATGTGTCTCAGGCCCTTCAATCAATGGCAGCAGTTATTATGCCTGATGCATTGCCGTCGCCATATTCGAAGACCCTGTGGGTCTAAACGGCCCAGATGGAGAGCCACCGAACAAGCCCCTTATTTGCAGCTCAGAAAACTGAGGTCTGAAAGGGACCAGGGGCTTTTCCAAGGTCACCTGGAATTTGAACAAGCAGAACCAGGAGCAAGAAGTACCTGTGAGAGGCCCCACTGAGCAAGGGGTGAGAAGTTCAATTCCAGCTTGGCCACAACCACTTTAAGGCTTTGCTCTGATTTCCTCTCTCCATGATGGCACAGATATAACCTTTCTGGAAGGGTCGTGTGGACGAATAAGCTGTCATTCCAGGGTGCTGAAAAGTACTCCACAGGTGCCAAATCATGACTCTCCACGGATTTCAGCACCTCAGCTGGCATGCCTTCCCGCCAGATGCAAATTGCGTGAGGACAGTGTGTGCATGCGCACGTGCGCGTGTGTGTTTGTGAAAGAAGTGAGGAAAGGGAGGAGTAGGGAAAGGAGCACATAGAAACTCTAGATTGGGGACGCCTGGGTGGCTCAGTCGGTTGAGCGGCTGCCTTCGGCCCAGGTCGTGATCCCAGGGTCTTGGGATCGAGTCCCACATCGGGCTCCTTGCTGAACAGGGAGCCTGCTTCTCCCTCTCTCTCCCTCTGCTTGTGCTCTGTCAAATAAATAAAATCTTAAAAAAAAAAAAGAAAGAAACTCTAGATTGTTCAGAGACTATTTCCAGACCGAGCTCACGTGCACTGTGGCCTGGGCCCCTGCCCTAGGATGCACACAGAAATGCTGTCTTCCTTCTCAGGTCCTCTGCATCCTACTTGCGGCCACTTGCTGGAGGAAGGTGTGAGCGAAGGCAGCTGGCCCGGGCTCCCCATTCTGTGGCCCACAGCGAATCAGGGGCAGTGATTTGTCCCAGCTTGAGCAAACAAGAAGCAGAGTCAGGGACTCCGTCCCAGGTTGCTGGTCTCAAATAGGGTGTCATGGAGAAAGTGTGGATTTGGAATTAGACAATTTGGGGTTTGAATCCCAGTTCTCTTGCTACCTAGCTATGTGATCGGAGGAAAATTATTACTTTACCTGTCTGCGCCTCTGGATCTTCATCTGTAAAAGGGAGCAATAGACTTCCAAGCACTCTTTGGAGACATCAAAGGAGATGGATGGGGACTCTGACACATAACTGTTTCATTGCCACCCTAAACCCTGCCGCCATCCCAGTGGCTTTCAGCACTGGATTACCTCAGTGGCTGGGCCATGATGTGTTGATTGTGACCGTGGATTTGGACAGTCTGAAAGATAGCAAGATAAAGAGGCAGTTGCTGAAAACAAAGCCTGTCTCCTCAGCAGAGGCATCTTGGCGGGAGAGGATAGCCTCAGGCCATTGGTGGAGATGGGGAGGCACCTGCATTTGCTACCTATGGAAGAAGAATGGCAGGGCACCCTGAAGAGATGTCTCTTCATGCTCAGAGAAACAGACATGCTCAGAGCCTGGTCGTGGACCTCTTTACTGAGTCTGGCAGGAGGCCAGGTGAGGGGCAGTGGCCAGGTGTGAGCTCAGGCTGCAATGAGAGAGGCGGGGCCTCTCTGGGCCTCTCATGGCTTGTGGAATCGCGAGGAAAGTGTTTACAGAGAGGTTCCAGCACCCTCTCTCTAGCTTCTCTTCCCTGCCTGGTCCATTCTGGATGCACAGTTTTGGGGACACAGATCCCTTCCCTAGGATGCTAGATGGTGCCTTAGCCCCTCTCAGAGAGGCATCGTTCCCCATGAGGCTCATAGCCTTAGGTTCTGGGTTTTCACTCGATGTCTTAGCAATGGAAATTTCCACACACAGATCGACCCTGCAACAAGGGGTCATGTGGTGACTTCAGGGTAGGTGGGAAAGGAGCTGTGGCTTGAACACTTACTGTGTGCGGGGGAAAAATGCTAATCATGGTAGCAGTAGTGATGGCCAGGTATAAGCACTGATTTAGTGCTTTATGCATATTAATTCATTCAATCCTTCCTTCAACCCTGTGAGGGAGGTACTGTTATTAACCCCATTTTACAGATGAGAAACCTGAAGCATGGAGAGGTTAAGTACTTTGTTCAAGGTCACACTGCTAGTAAGTGGCAGAGCTCAAACCCATGTGGTCAAACTCAGGCAAACTCCGAAGTTGTCATCCTTTTAACCACTCTGCCCTATTTCACTGACACTCATTTAACTTTCCCCCAAAGTCCCAGGAGGTGGGTCTTATAATGACATAGGTGGGGAAACTGTGGCTCAGAGAGTTTAAATAACTCGGCCAAGATCACACAACCAGTTAAGTGTCTGTGCACATCTATAGGATTCTTTCCACTTCACTAAGGGGCTGCCAAAGGAGCAACTGAAACCTTGACATTGTCTCTTATCCTAAGGGTAAAAGGAAGGAGAATGTGTGGGGGGTGGGGACACCCAGCCCAAACCGCTACCCCAAGCACCCTGGTGTAACCCAACTAACGTGAGTTTGCTCCTTGGTGAGCCACAGATAGGAACTAAACCACATGAGTTGTTGCACGAAGGAAATTTGATTTGCAGCAAATAAGGAGATCATGGGGAGTAACTTCCAAAGCTGTGACTCCCCGAGCAAGGGCGAGTGGGTTGCTTTTACTGAGGGCTAGGATGACTATTTAGATAGGGGAGCCTTGTCGTCCTGTGTCGGGGCGGGCGTAAGGTCCTTACGGAAACATGCTCATACGTACATTGTATGTCATGTAAAGCAGGCTCGTGCTCCGTCTTGGGTGGAGATTTTAGTGTTCCATTGAGGTAAAGGTAACCGTCGGTCACTCCGCGGTCCATCTGCGCAGGCGTGAGTCGGGGGGCGGGGGGGCGCGGGGGGGGCGGTGAGCTCAGAAGGGTCTGGGCCGCCTGAGCTGACAGCCCCCGTCCAGGCAATGGTTCCTGCTTGAGGGGTAGTTTCGGTTTCTATCACGGGATGTTAGGCCCCTCGGGTCTTTTGCCTGAGTGAAGAGATAAGCTGGAAAGAAGAGCTTAAGGAAAAATGTGGGACAGAGTTTCCGTGGGTACAAGCAGGTGAGGAGTAAAGATCAGCTCTTGGGGTCTAGCCGGTGACACTAGCAGGCATGCATGAAAGCCCCATTCTTGTCTAGCTACCTTCTTTCAGACCTCACCCCAACATCACCCCAGACATCACTTCTCCAGAGAAGCCTTTGGGCCTTGACAGTCTAAAGGGGTGTAGGTTCTTTATCTGAGAACATAGCACTTGCCTGACTTAGTAGTTATACATTCACTGATGTGATTATGTAATTATTGTCAATTTCCCTGATTACATTATAAGCTCCATGAAGAAAGAACTGTGGTTCTTACTAATATTATATCACCAGCGACTAGCATGTTGGCTGGCATTCAGTAGCACTAAAATACCATTTAAATGAATGAATGAGTATAACACCTGTATGGTTCTAGACTCACACCATTATCTCAAATCCTTGCAACAACCCTGTGAAATAGTTTTCATCGTGCCCATTTACTGTTAATCAAACTGAGAGAGAAGCGAAGTGATCCTGGCTCAGCCAATCCCGGGTGAAGTCTGGATTCACACCCACTGCCTGACTCCACCCCCACTGTTTTCTTTTCCCTCACTCCACTCTGTCAAAAAGGAACCTGGAGCAAACGAACCATGAGAGACTATGGACTCTGAAAAACAAACTGAGGGTTCTAGAGGGGAGGGGGGTGGGAGGATGGGTTAGCCTGGTGGTGGGTAATAATGATGTAATGTATGGGGATTAACATAACAATAAAAAAATTAAAAAAAAAAAGGAACCTGGAAACAAGGAGTATTGATAAAGGGGCTCTGCCAAAGTTCCTCCTCTGGGGAAAACAGAAGAAAATGGGGTTGTGGAGACTAGACAGGATCGAAAGTCAAGAATAAAGGATCAAAGGCAAGGAAAGAGCTGAAATGGTCATGGGAGGGGAGTCTAAAAACCTGTCTTTGATAACTCAGCAGGAAGTCAGCTTTGCGGGCCAGATGCCTTTGAACGCTGGATTCTCCATCTCCAGACCCAACCCTTCATGGTCCCCTCCGCCCCCACCCCCAGTGGGAAGGATAAAACCCTAACAAGCAAATGATTGTGAATGGGAGTTCCTTCAACATCCCAAAGGTTGAAAACATGGTCTTTGTGGAAACCAGGAAGCCAGGATGACGATATTGACAATCTCAGATGCAGTCTTTAGAGAGAGACTAACTTTGTTAGATTCCCATTTGAAGCATGTCCAGATGGCCTTGAGGAGAACGTTCTGATGTATTTATCAGTGAATGTCTAAAATTCTTGCATAACGTGCAGCTTCGAGAAAGTTGCCCGGCAGTTTTTTTTTTAAAGGTTTAATGGTGTCTTGCCTCACTGTTTGTAAAACATCTTCCTAAGCCAAAAAATAAAAGAAAATCCCTGTATATTTTGCTGTTTTCCACCCATCTCGAGCTTTGAGGTTTTATTTGCCTTGGGCTTGGAGAGCGAGCGGAAATCGACACAGCTGTTTATGTTTAATGACTTCAAAGGACCTCAGGGCGCAAAAGATCCTCATGGGGGTCTCAGCTTGGTTGGCAGTTTTTAGACCAGCTTTAAGCTTGGCCAAGGGTAGCGCGAACTAGAATTCCCTCTCACAAGTGCCCGGCAGAGTTCATTGGAGCCGTACCGGGGCCCGTTTTCTTCGTGTCTCTTTCAGCAGGAGGAGGACTCCGTCTTCAGCATCGCTGGTTATAGAGACAGCTCGGTACACCAGTCTGAAAAGAACTGATTTCCTAGGCCCTCTGCTCGGGGGTGGTCTTGGCGCTTCTGTAAAGAAGGATTCCGTGAAGAGCTGCTTCCTTGGAAAGAAGGGACATTAGGCGGGGTCTCTGGAGGAACGGGTTCTGGTTTTCTTAGGAGGAGAGAACCCTGCTTTCAGTGACTTTGTTACACATACATAGATCACCTTTTCATGAAGACTGGATTTTTAATCTTTGACAGCTAACAAAGCATTTACTTCTTTGTTTGTTTGGGAGAAGGCTCGTCTCACTTGCCTTCGAAGGCAGACGGCCGAGTGGGAGATACGCAAGCTAACTTCCAATCGCGAACGTTCGGCGCAGTGCTTGGTTCACTGTCGGGCTTAAGTAGTGTTTCCTGAGTAAATAAATACTTACCTGAGTAAGTAAAGATATTGATTTGAAATATACAGAAAACGCCATGGAAAAGTAAGCTAAAATCACTTACAGTTCCAACCCTTTAAAACAATGATATAAATAAGAAGACATTATGGGTCTCCTAACCTGTCCCTCAAAAATAACTTCTCTTGACAGTTTGATGGGATTCCTTCCTTCCTTGTCCTTCTTGATAAACATACTTGTTTATACATATGTGAACACACATAAATATATGCGCAAATTCTAGTAGTAGTGAAACATACATGTAAATAAGATAAATACCCCCATCAAGAATCCGTTTTAAATTTTTATTTATTTTTTTATTTTTTTTTATTTTTTTTTTAAGATTTTATTTATTTATTTGAGAGAGAGAGAACACATGAGAGGGGATAGGGTCAGAGGACGAAGCAGACTCCCTGCCGAGCAGGGAGCCCGATGCGGGACTCGATCCCAGGACTCCAGGATCATGACCTGAGCTGAAGGCAGTCGCTTAAACAACTGAGCCACCCAGGCGCCCTAAAGATTTTTTATTTATTTATTTGAGAGAGAGAATGAGAGAGAGAGAGAGCACATGAGAGGGGGGAGGGTCAGAGGGAGCAGCAGACTCCCTGCCGAGCAGGGAGCCCGATGCGGGACTCGATCCCGGGACTCCAGGATCATGACCTGAGCCGAAGGCAGTCGCTTAACCAACTGAGCCACCCAGGCGCCCCCGTTTTAAATTTTTTAAAAAATCACAAAATGCATACCAACGCTCTCAGTGATTTCTTTTTTAAGTTATCCACTGCCAGGGTTTTTCATGCCAGCACACCCTTTCATGAGCACAGACCTCCAAGGGTTAACTGTGCCCCAAGCTCTCCTCTGAAAGCGCGGAACCCTGGGCACCACTCGCCTTCCCTGTGGGTCAGATATTGGCCAGGAGCGCCTCTCCCAGCGGATGCTCACTAGGCTCTGTGCCTGGGGCAGAGTCAGAGGGTAGGCATGAAGGCTCCCAGGATGATCGCAGTAACCAAAAGAGGAAATGCGGCCGAGGGAGCGGCGGGAAGCCTCGCAGCTCAGCGCCTGGAGGCCCACACAGGGCAACAAGTCAGGCTGTTTGATGCCATCCACAGAACTGCCTGGGGGCAGCATTTGGGCACTGACCCAGCTGCGTTTGGGCTACAGGGGCAGCTGAACTGGCTGAATGTGTCTCTCGGAAGGAAAATCCAGCTCAGAAAGTCCTAGAAGGCCCGAGTTTTTCCAGATTGACTGTTATTGATTAGAACTATCCAGGTAATAATCCTCGCTCTAAAGCACTGAGAGCACAAAGCCTTTGTAGCATTTCTTAAAGCGGTGCTTTTTAATTTGCCTACACCTGGAGAGCTTTATTAACATGCAAATGTTTGGGCCCCACTCCCAGAGAGGCTGATTTAGCCGGTCCAGGGTTAGGCTTGGGCAGCCTTCGTTTATTAAGTCCCCAGGCGACTTTCATGGATGGTCAAGCCTGCAAAGCAAAGAGTGAGGACTGGCTGATTCAGACTGAGCCTTTAACATGCGGATTCACGGATTCAGCATTCTAGGGGTTTTTTGGAGGGAAGGGGTGCATAGGGATCTGTTCCTTTAACAGGCACCCTTGGTGATTCTTAGGTTTCTTGTTTAAGACCACTGGTCCAGTTGTCTTTGCCTTCCAGGGACACCAGCAGGCAGCTCTGTCTCAGAACCTGAGCATCATGCAGACAGGCTCCCATAACTGGCCTGGCACTCATTCTTTGCCTCGATATTAAGACCACTATCAGCCACAATCTCGGTGGTTACCAAACCTTTCACCTGGTTCCTCAACTGCAAGATGGGGCCACCATATAGGAATGCTCTACTGTTACTGTTAGGAAGGCTAGTCTGTTGATAGTATACTCTCAGGTGTCGAGAGTCCAGGCTCTTGAGTTTGAGTGCCTGGGTTCAAATCCAACTTTCCTGCTTAATTAGCTGTGGGGACTTAGGTAAGATACTGAGCCCTCCTGGGCCTCAGTTTTCTCTTTTGTGTCGTGGAAATGACAATAATGATCCACCTCATAGGACTGTTGTGAGACTCAGAGCTGAAGTATGTGAATGTTTATCACAGTCCCTGGCACATATTAAGAATAACTTCACAAATTATAGTTCTTATCAGCATCATCATTATTACTGGGTCAACTCTGGCCGTCTGGTCTAATCTGTGGGAAGAAGAATGGATAATACAAAACAAGGAATATAATTTTTAAAAAGGTCAGTTTGAAACTCAATTAACTAGATCTTTCAGTTAATATATATTTTTTAATCTGTGATAGTCAAAAGGTGGGTTGACAATTACAAATAACAAGCAAACCAAAAAGCTTAAAGGTAGGACCCAGCTATAATCCAGACATGTTCAGCTCAGTCCCCTTCACCTTTACTACCTGTAGGTATAGTCCTAGGTCATGCTCACTCCACAGTATAGGAAGATTTGAATGAAGCCACCAGTACTGATGTGACTATGGCCAGTGGCATGGACTAGAGAATCCGACATTTTTATTTTCCTCTTCTCCTACTTCACCTCTTTGCCTACACATACAATCTCAATATTCATCTTTTATTTATATTTTCCCTGATACCATCTCTTTGCTAGAAGTCATTCTTTCCTTTCCTTTCCTTTCTTTTCCCTTCCTTTCCTTTTCCCTTCTTCTCCTTCTCCTTCTCCTCCTCCTTCTTCTTCTTCATCTTCTTCTTCTTCTTCTCTGAGAGAGAGAGAGAGAGCAGGGGAGGGGCAGAGGGAGAGGGAGATAGAAAATCCAAGCATGCTCTACGCTCAGCGTGGAGCCTGATGAGGGGCTCAATGTCGGGCTCGATCTCACGACCCTGAGATCATGACCTGAGCCAAAATCAAGAATTGGATTTAACTGACTGAGCCACCCAGGATCCCCAAGTCAGGAGACATTCTTATTGAAATTTGTTTGACAATCCTCCCCAGAGTTCTGCAAATCACTGAGTTGGGAAGTGGGGTAAAGATGGGCAGGGAGGCAGTTTCATTCTCATGGTATTCCTGATTCTGAATTTCTGCTTCTGTTAAACTCAGAATCTCATTCTTTCCCCTATTCTCTTTCTTCTGCTTCCGAAAGAACCCAGATTCAAAAACTCAGCTCTTTTTAAAAATAATTCTCCCCCATCAAAAGAAAAATCTTGGCACTCAAGCATTTGGTAGCATAGTGGGTTTTGTTGCTATTTTGGGGAAAGTAAAGGGTTTTCCTGTGCCACTCTGCTCTGCTTTTTCTGTTCCTGTCAGGGGTCTCTTCACAGTGCTCTGGCTACTCTGTTTTGGGGGGCCCTTCACGTGAAACCTCTTCCAGGAAACTGAATCTCTCTCACTTGTCATAGACAACCATATAGCTTGATTCCTGGAATCTGGGCTGGCTTTGGATATCCAAATGATCATTTATGTTATCTCTTAGACCATATACTCAGAGGCTCTTTCTTGAGTAGCCCTGAACTGGCTGATTGTGGGGTTTCAGACTTGTCTATTGAATATATTACCTGACTATGGCAGTGATGTGCGATTTATATTCCCACTGTTATGGTTAATTCACACATCCTCCCCACAACTACTGAAGGCAAAAGAAATCACAGTCTAAGAATGTTTTTCCTCTGTCACATTTATTCTTATTAATATTTAGTCATTATTTTATTGAATATGGAATGAGGCAAGATGTCAACAAAAGAATATTGCTAGACTTCACTTACAAAGATAGGAGAATGGACCCATATCTCTTAGAGGTTTTTTTTTTTTTAAAGATTTTATTTATTCATTTGAGACACAGAGATAGAGAGAGAGCATGAGCAGGGGGAGAGGCAGAGGCAGAGGGAGAAGCAGGCTCCCTGCTTAGCCAGGAGCCTGATGTGGGGCTCGATCCCAGGACCCTGGGATCATGACCCGAGCCAAAGGCAGACGCTTAACCATCTGAGCCACCCAGGCGCCCCTAGAGTTTCTTTTTTTAAAAAGATTTTATTTATTTATTTGAGAGAGAGAATGAGCGAGCTAGAGAGAGCATGAGCGGAAGGTGGGCGGGGGGTGGCAGGCAGAGGGAGAAGCAGACTCCCCACTGAGCAGGGAGCCTGATGCAGGACTGGATCCTGGGACCCTGAGATCATAACCTGAGCTGAAGGCAGACGCTTCTTCTTCTTCTTTTTTTTTTTTTTTCAAGATTCTATTTATTTATTTGACAGAGAGAGAGATGGCGAGCGAGGGAACACAAGCAGGGGAGTGGGAGAGGGAGAAGCAGGCTCCCCGCTGAGCAAGGAGCCTGATAGAGGGCTCGGTTCCAGGACCCTGGGATCATGACCCGAGCCAAAGGCAGACGCTTAACCAACTAAGCCACCCAGGTGCCCCTCTCTTGGAGTTTCAACACTAATGGTGGAAAAGGAGATTTCTCTCCATTACCTTTCAGTTTTTTGTTGGTTAGAAAGTTTCATTATAGCTAGAGAAAAAAAATTCCATTATTAGCAAATCAATGCCTTTTTCATATGAAACTTTTCTGAAATTCTTCAGGGTAGATCGATATTTGTTTATTATTTTTTTAACAGAAAATTCATTTTTAAGTGTAAGAGGTAACAAATTGTGAGGAATTGGCTGTGTATATTTTGTTTTCACCACCCTTAATAATAAAGAATACAATTCATTGGAAAAAAAGAAAGTTTCATTAATCAAAGTAGCTGCTAACCTCATGGATAGTTGATTCTCCTTAGTACCTCATTTATCGCACTCTATTTTGCACTGTTTCTATTAGAGTATTCGTTTTACTACTTGTCATTTATTTCTCTGTGTGCTTCCCTTGCTAGATTGTGACTCCTTTCAGTTTTTTGGTTGTGAAAAAGGGTGATCCTCTGGCTGGAAAGCAGCAGGTGCATCATTCCTTGAACCTTGAGAGCAGGGAACAAGAATTTATTCTTATTTACTCTCTGTCATAATGCCCAAAGCCTGGCACATAAATGGCTCCCAGCAGTTTATTCATTGAATTAATGATAGAGCCACTACCTATTTGAGTGACATGGGCACACTTGCACACACACACACACACACATTCATATATGCTCCTCAGCAGGTGGGAAAACCCAGTCTCCCAGAGATCATCTTTGTGCATATTGATCTGCACACAGAGCCATCTGGAAAAAGGTAGGTTAGACGTGAGTGAGGGGCAGGGTGAGCTGTCTTTCTAAAGAGCTGTGCTAAGATTCATACCCTGGCTTCTTTGCAGTCTGAGACGGGTAGGTTCTCGATTCAGCCACCCCCAAAATGTGGGCATCTGTGTCATCT
Organism: Mirounga angustirostris; assembly: GCF_029215605.1. NCBI lineage: Eukaryota > Metazoa > Chordata > Mammalia > Carnivora > Phocidae > Mirounga > Mirounga angustirostris. The sequence goes on along the minus strand of NW_026991721.1, from coordinate 37,533,209 downwards.
CTGAGATATGTCATGAGTTGCCAACCCATGCCATAGAAAATTAAGGAAAAGAGTGTTTTTGAAAATAAACTAGGGTGATTTTATTTACTCTCAAATAAAGTCATAAATGTTTTATATTATTCCAAAGATTTGCAACATTTCCCTTCATTGTTTCTAAAGTCAAGGGTTTTCAAGAAGCTCCTGACTTTTTCTTAAGATCCTTCCATTTTTTGTGATAGGCTCGGGTTTCAATGTTTCAGGTTCTTCACAGGATTATCTTCTTGGGAGGTCAGGCACAGTGAAGGGTCTTTCACTCAGATGAAGGATGGGTTGATGGGGCTGGTCACTTGCAGGTCAGCTCTGAAGCCCAATTCACACTCGACTAATCACCAGTGGCTGATGTTAAGGACCAGAAAGCAATGCAGCTGGCCCATCCTGATGTGAGGATGGCTTAGAACCAGGAAACTGTCCGAACTCAGGACGATTCAGTGATCCAGAGAGCTTCGGTGGTAAGCTTCAAACTGGCCCATCACTGACATGTGGATAAGTTGGAAAATTCAGAGTTAGACAAAAGAAGAAGAGAGAAGGGCTGTCAACATTGAGATTTTAAATGGTGGGCTGTCCATGGTACATTGAATTAAAAAAAATTTTTTTTTTAAACCTAGATAGTTTGTCCTTTCTAAAGCAGTTTGCCTTTCTCTGAACCAGTAACTTCTTTAGCTACCAATGCTTGCCAAACATTGATTTAAAGTGACTTCTTTCATGTTAACAGCATACATATGGAAGGAGTAACTTTATAGGGCATTTTTATAATTTGAGATGATCTTATTTAAGGAGGAATCTTGCAATTACCTCTTTTGCCCCAGGGAAAAAATAGCTTTCCCCTCCTTTGTCTGGTTATGAAGATAAATTGTTTTGCTTTAAATAAGGAAAAAGAGGATTAATAGGAAAGATATAAAGGAAGATAAAAAATGTTTCAGGAAAGAGCAAATAACATTATTAAAGGATGAGGAGGCAGGAAAAGAAATTGGAAATAGACTAAAAGATTCACTCATCTTCCACCAAGAAAGAAGACAAATTAGCAGTCTTTAGTTATAAAACTCAGAAAGGGTTAAGGTGAATGCTCATATGTTTACCAAATCCTAGAGGATTAGGAAGAGGTTCAAAAAGAATGCACTGTGTTTCATATGAGCACATAGTTGAGGGTCTAAGAACCCAAAAAATGACCTGGGCAGCAAATATAATTTAAACAGGAGATCAAAGATGGTAGATATTTAGCACGTTTATCACTATTTCTATTCCGCACCCATGACAGACATTATTAATTGATCAGGCTTCTGTTTCCAGCTGAACTAGATGGATGCTCAGTGTGACAGAAAGTCACTTAACTACAGATGACCCTTGAGATGAAACCCTTTTGTTACCTATGTTTCGCCTTACTCCTCAAAATGTGCTCTCCAGACCATCAGCATGGGCATCACGTGGGAGCTTATTCTGAAAGCAGAAACTCAGCCCTCTTCCAGACCTACTGAATCAGAATGTGTGTTTTAGCAAGAGCTCCAGTAATTCCTATGGACAGTAAGGTTTAGGGCGCCCTGGAAGATCACTGAGTGCAGTATATATTCATTAGGGTGGAAGCCGTCAAACTTCAGTATGCATCACAATCACTGACTTACGTGCTTGTTGATCCTAGATTGCCGGGCCCCACCTCCAGAGCTTTTGGTCCAGTTGGTCGGGGTGGGGTTTTCAAACAAGTGTTCGGGTGCGGCTACTGCTACTGGTCTGGGAACCATACTTTGAGAACCACTGCCATGGAATTACTTTGGAGCATCTCTGTGAACTTTAAAGTTGAAGACTGCAAATATCTTCCCATAACTCTTGGTATAGCTGTATGAACAAGAGTTCTGGGTAAGAGAGTCCTAAGGTTTAATCTAGTATAACATTTCTTTTTTTTTTTTTTAAAGATTTTATTTATTTATTTGACAGAGAGAGACACAGCGAGAGAGGGAACACAAGCAGGGGGAGTGGGAGAGGGAGAAGCAGGCTCCCCGCAGAGCAGGGAGCCCGATGCGGGACTCGATCCCAGGACCCTGGGATCATGACCTGAGCTGAAGGCAGTCGCTTAACCAACTGAGCCACCCAGGCGCCCCTCTAGTATAACATTTCTTATGACACTATGTACTTGAATCTAAAAGGTTCTCCTCCTGGAGGATTGGTGCTATCATCACTCACGTACGCAGGGTATGCAGTAACAATCTGGGTGGCTGTTCTTTCCATAGCATTATATGATGCTGAGAGACTCGAATGAAGGTTAAAACCGCAGTTCCTAAATTCATGAGGCTTACTCTCTAAGAAGAGAATAAATATGAAATGAAAAAAGGTGGCATTAGATAGCAAAGGGCTGAGTGCTAAGTAAGTGGCACAGACCATGTATGATTTAATTTCAGAGAGAGGGAGAATACCTGGAATTATATATAAAACTATGTATTTCAGCCTAGCTAGAGTAGAAAGTCACTATCTAGAGTGGATGGAAGATAAGGTGGGGGAGGGAGCAGGCCAGTGTAAGAAGGCACCTTCTCATTTCTTAATGCTGCTTTCAGAGATTGTTTCCAGTTTTCCTTTGGTCTGGATAATGATAAATCAATGCTATCAGCATTGTAAATCATGCTACAGGGTGGACATACAGGGAAAACCTGTTATCTTAGAGACAGAGAAAAAAGACAAACAGCTTATAAGCAGAGATGACTGGGGAGGGGAGTAGCAGTAATTTAATAACAGGGATAATAATGCCCAACATCTATGGACCCCTTACACTGACAGGTACTTATGCTTAACCGTCATTTAATTAGACAGCTAAACCGTCTCATTTAATCCAAACAACAGCACATGATATAAATGTAGTCAAACCTCCTCCTTTACTCCAAGTGAAAACCGAAGCCTTGTAAGGATGCATGTCTGATGAAAGAACTCGCCTAGTTTAAATCCAGGCTATTCTCCAGGGTGGGGGCTCCTCATCCATGAACCGCGAGGGTTTGGGCCTGTTTGGATCTTGCTCTCCAATTCTCATAGACTCTGCGTCAGCGAGGAACCCAAAGAGCAACTGAGAAGCGAGAAATCCTCGGACGCATTAAAGTCGAGGAACCTGTGGGGCCAGTGCGTCCAAGGCGCGGACAGGGAGGGGCTCCTACGAGAAACGCAGCAAGGGTTAGCCTGAGCCAGCCAGGGTCATGGAGCCTCCCCTGGCTTCCTCTGGCCACTCTAATGACAGAGTACGCGGTAGGTTGCAAGCGGGAGCGGACTCGGGGCGGGAGGCTTCTCCGGGTACTGTATTTGCCTATAAATACTTCAAAGAGTTAAACGAAAAGGGCAGCCTTTGAAAGCTGCAGAGGAAGCTCTTCGGAGGCCCCCCCAGCCCGCCTGGAAGTGCTGGCAGAAAAGAGGAGAAATGGCTGGCGAGTCCTCAACGCAGGAGACGAGGAACAGCCCTGCCCAGTCCAGATGGGGGGCCGCAGGGCGGCGGGCGCGATTCCGGAAGATTCAAACCGTTAAGGTGACCAGAACAATTTGAAAAAAGGAAACAAACTCCCCCCCGAGTCTTGCCCGCGGGGCCCCAAGGCGGGCCTTTGCATTCGAAAGGGCATTTTTCAAAAAGAAGGTTTCGGGGACGCGGGAGTATCGGCTCGCTGGGAAGCGCGCGGCAAGAGCAGTGCCGCAGAGCGGCCACCAGCCGGCTTTGTACTTGGCGGCCAAGCGCGGCCCCAGAGTTTCGACCGCGGCCCGGGAGTTGAGGCCACGCCCCCTTTGCAGAGAGAACTGCAGGCGCTGATTGGCCCTCCACGGACCAATGGGCGCGCCGGGGCGGCCCGGGCTGTCAGCGCGCGCCGCAGCCGCGCGGGCCGCAGCCTGTCCTCCCCTGCTCCGAGCCCCGTAGCCAGCGCAGCCTCCCGGGGAAGCGGGGCCGCCGCTCGCGAGCGCAGCTCTGCCCAGCCAGCCAGCCGCGCGTCCGGGTGCCCGCGCCCCACGGCCACAGCCTTCCTGCGCTTTAGCTCACGGAGCATGTGCAGACCTGCTGGCGCTAAGGTGCTATCTGTCCGGGGGACTCCTAAGCCGTGGTGACTGTCACGCCTAGAGAGACCTTTCGGGGGCTGTCGCCGCGCCTCTGCGTCGCGGGTGACACTGCGGTGCTCGAGATCGGGGCAACAGCTGCCTCTTGGTGGAGGCGTCTTGGGCTCCGTGCGTTCTCCTTCTCCGTCCTCCTCTGCTCGCTCCTTCCCAACCCCCCTGCTGCTCGCTCCTACCCTCGCCCGCTCACACCCGCAGCCTCCCGGAGCGGGAGGCGCGCGTCCCCGCCGTTCCTCTTCCAAAGGGGCCTCCTCACTTCGGAGATGCAGTGACAAGTTAATATGGGCGTCCAAGCATCGGGTTCCCAGGAGGAGAATCGCAAGAGGGAACAGCCCCTGAACGCCCACATCCCTTGAACAGGCCGCCCAGGAGGGGCGTGAAACCCGGCTGCAGCATCAGTCCAGGTGGGACCAGCTGAGCTCCACGACCAGTCCTCTGCTCCATCCCGCACCCCGAAGGCGCGCTCGCGGGCTTGCTGCGAGCTCCCCGACCCGGGTTTTTTTTTTTTCCTCCGCTGGTGGTGGGCGCCTCGCGGGCCGAGGCCCGGCGCCTGCTCTGCTACCCGCGCTGCCTTTAGCGGTTGCCTCCGCCGCCGCTGCCAGGGACGTGCTGGGAAAGCCGAAGCCCCGGGAGAAGATGCCGGCCATCCTGGTCGCCTCCAAAATGAAGTCGGGACTGCCCAAACCCGTGCACAGCGCCGCGCCCATCCTGCACGTGCCCCCAGCCCGGGCCGGCCCCCAGCCCTGCTACCTCAAGTTGGGAAGCAAGGTGGAGGTGAGCAAGACTACCTACCCTAGCCAGATCCCCCTGAAATCCCAGGGGCCGCAGGAGCCGGCGGGGGAGGGGCTCCCGCTGCGGAAGAGCGGCTCGGTGGAAAACGGGTTCGATACCCAGGTGAGAGGCGCTGTGTGCCGGGGCACTGTTCTGGGAGGGTGGGTGAATACTTCTTGGGGGGAAGGTGGCTTGGTTGGATGGGGGAAAGGGCTGCCCGGTGGGCGAAGGGAGCCATTCCACTTAGGCTGGCAGACCTGGGGATGCGCGGGGAGAGTGGGCTGGCCGGTGGGTGTGGCCGGGTGCCGGAGGTTTGCCTGAAGGAGCTCGGAGAGACCCGGCTGTGGGCGCGCCCGCAGCTTCCTTCTGGGGGCACGGGTAGCGTGTTCACACACACACACACACACACACACACAAAGGCAAAAAAACAAAAAACGGGCAGCTCTGGTAATGTCAGGTCCTGCATGTTGAGAGCTTGGCCTCAAGAAGGCAGTGTCTGCGGCAACGGCTGGCTGGCTGTCGGTTCTGCAGAGATTCTGTCTCTGCCAAGGAATGGCCCGAGGCCTCCTTGGGCTCGACGCCCCCAGGCCTGGCAGCAAGACCTAGGCAGAGGGGTCTGGGGGTTGCAATCGACCTGCTCCCTTCGGCTTGACGATGGCCTGCCCCTGCCCGTGCCTTGGGCCGACAGGATTCCAGGCGCTGTGCTGGGACTGCCTGCCGTAGCATTGCCCGGTGCACCGGCTGAGCCAGGCAGCCGGAGACTCCTAGCGTCTTGGCTGGCGGTTGCGGCGGGGGTGGGGGTGGGGGCGGCTGCCTCCAAATAGCTGCCCGAAGCTAAGCTCCTCCTTCCTGGGGAGTAGATCCCGGCGCTGGTAGCCCGGGTGACTGGGTGTGGGGGTAGGGGATGGCTTGGGCTTGAAGAGAATTGGTGACTTTTACCTTTCCAGACAGAGCCTGCATCACCCGATTCGGCTGGGTGACAGGCCCAGGCCGCGCAATCTCTTTTAAGGAAATCAGCAAGGGCCAATCAGGTTCTTTTGGCCTCCTGCCCTCCCTGCTCCTCCCCCCACCCCCAATCTGGTAGGAGGGAGCAGGGGCATGCTGTATTTTCTTGGCAGTCAGTCAGCAGGGACTTTTGGGGACAGGCTGACCTGACGGATGTGACTGTCCCGGTCAGGAGAGGTGGGAAGCCAGAGGGGGAGGTGGTTTGGGGCTGGTGTCAGGGAAGTGGCAACAGACCAGCTGACCTTGTTGGCACTTTCCTCTCTGCTGACACTGTGTCCACCTTCTCCTGGAGCTTTCTCTGATCAGAGGCTAGAACTCGACACATTGCTAGCCTTTCCGATGGAGGAACTGGAGCTGGGAGCTAATTGTAAGCAGACTTTTGGAACTCTGGGCTGGAGAAGGCCCTCAAAGCAGATTAAGCTCCCACACCAGGCTGATAAGCATGCCCCTCACTGCTGCACTAGCTAAACATTTTTGGAAGCTGACAGGTCTGAGTGATGGCATGTGGGAGGAAGGCAAGATTTTCCCCTATGCTCCGGGGGGCCTGGCTCCGCTAGGGTTCTGCCCTCTGTTCTCTTTTTCTGCTGTGAGCCACAGGATTGGCCCAGCGGGCTCCAAAATGAGAATGAGCTCAGGGGTACCTTCTTGTGAGGTTTTCCTCTCCATCCTTGGAGGTGGGGCTTATGAGGTATGTTGGGTGGTATGTGGGAGGCCAGAGCAGGGACTCTGGGATGTGACACACACCCTTCCAGCCTGATGAGGAGGACCTGAGGAATGAGAGAGAACGTAGACATGGGATTGTTTCTACCCAGGCAGCTGTTCTGCCTTTGCCCATTTGACCCTGTATTTAACAAACGTTGTTGGAAGACTTGCAGTCCCCTGTTTTCTGAAAAAACATTTTCCAGCTGTTGCTAAAGGGGCTGGCAGGGTCCTGGTCCCTCAAGGCTTCGTTTCCCTCTCTTACTCTTGGCCCACCATCCCCAGCGTGCCCCCATTGCACCTGCCTTGCCCTCAGTGGGACCTTGTATGCTGATCATGAGGATGGTTTAGATGGACTGCTGAGGACATTGGCTATTTCCTGATGGACTATCCTACTCTTTACCAGCCTCCTCTTTCCTTATCCACGTTTGGGCTTCCTGAGGGCTCTTCTCTGAGGCAGGCGGCGGGTCCTTGTTCTCACTGCCCCACCTTGGTATCAAAGTGACCTTGGCAAAGGCGGTTTTCCCTTCTTTGGACAGGGCTTCCTTTCATTCTAACATGGTGCCTGTTCACCATCCAGGAAAGCCTCCCTATTATAGGCTTGAGGACTGTGTCTGGCTTGACTTCTGTAGTCCCTAATCCAAAACCTGGTATTTATCACTGGAAGATAGTCAGATGATGAGTTATATGGCAGATGATATCTTGGGGCCTCTGACTCCCCCTTTTATTCAGGGAGCTTTTGGCAGAAGGCTGGGTTGTGCAGTCGCTAGCAGAGGTTTTAAAGTCAGGCAGATATCTGTGGTGTCCCGTTTTTGCCACATACCAGCTGGGTGACCTAGTTAATTAACCTCTCTGGGCCTTAGTATTTCCATCTGTAAAAATGGGCATAAGCAACCATACAAATTGTAAGGATTAAGAAGAATAACATGTGAAGTGTTTAGCCCATTGTCTGGCAAATAAGGAACACTTAATAGAATTAGCTATTTATATTGCTAAACCAAGAGATAAGGCATGTTGAACCTGGATCTAATAGCCTGTAAGTGAGAAGAGGCATAGCTTATCTCTCTAGCCCTTGGAAAAGGTATTAATGAGTTCACAAGAATTTACAGAGCATCTATTAGTACCAGGCATGGCCTGAACATGAGGGAAGGGTACAGCCACTTGTTTAGTGCCTGGCTCTTTACATATGATATTATTTCATCCTCACAGTACCACTTAAAAGCAGACATGACATTTTCTATAACAATAATTTTCTATAATAATAATATAATAATGGCAATCAAATAACATAATAATGGCAAGTTAAATAATATAATAATGACAAATTAATAATATAATAATGGCAAAACAAATAATATAATCACTTTCTACATGCCAGGAATTGCTCTAAAGACTAGTACATAAAAAGCCTCTTTTGGTTCTTCTGACAATCCAGTGACATAAGTGTTATTATTCTCATTTTGCTCATGAGGAAACTGAGGCAAAGACCAGGTCAGTAAGCTTGTGAGTAGCAGAAGTAGAGTTAGAACAGTCTGGTTCTGGAATCCATGCCCTTAACCACTGTGCTCTAGAGAGATAACCACAGACTTCCAGCTTACTTGCAGGCCCTGGTAAGACCCCAGCTCTACCTGTTGAGCTAGAAGAGTGAGTGAGGCTCAGCAAGATAGAGTAACTTGCTCCAGGTCATCCTGCTTCGGTGCGATGGAATGGAGTTCAGCTCAGGTTGGGTTAGCTTCAAGGCTGGTGGTCTTCCCAGCCTTCATAGTTGCCTCCCTCCATCATTTACCCTGGCAGGTGCACAGAGTCAATAAGACATGGCCTGGGCCTTGGGGATTTTATAGCCTAGTTGGGAGGTGTAACTGATGTACCAAGGGCAATAGGACACAATACAGAGAGGGTTGAAAGATATGCTAGGGGGCCTGAAGAAAGGGAAGGGCCATAACTGCTGGAGAAATCCAGATGGCCTCCTGGAGGAGGCTGGGCTTCAGATGGGCAGGACTGGCTGGGTGGGGAGAAGAGGAGGTGAGATGACCATGAGAGGGAAGGATGAGGGGCAGGGCCATGCTGTGGTACAGAGCGGAAGATGATGTCACCACAGGGAAGCTGCACTTTTCATGCAACAGGTAATTGGCTCTGTATCTAGTATCTTCTTTTTAAAAGGTGGTGAGAAGAACAAAAGCATCTCGCAGTTGAAGGATTGGCTTTGCCTGCTGGCTGGTGGATAAGAATTCTGCATATGCAGGCTCCTTAGGAGAAGCTGGGAGGTGGTATCCATAAAGACCTGGTTCAGACTCTTGGGAAAATGACAGTGATTGTTGTTATTAGCTTGGGGTTCAGAATAGTCTACATGGTAGTTACAGGGGAAGGGAGGTGGTTCTCACGGCTTCTTTTATTATGCAGCAACTCTGTTCAGCCAGTGACAACCCTTTCCTCCCAAGCCAGCTCTCCACGTCCATCAAGTGTGAAAAGACCTAAGGTAGCCAGCAAACAGCTCTTAGGTGCAGCCTCATTGTCAACTCCCCGGGCCCCTCACCCTGAACCTCTCCCCAAACCTACAGCTGGGCTCTCCCCCACCTGGGGGGCCTGTGCTCTGCGGCTGCACATCCCTCCCGAATTCCCTTCCTCGTGCTGGGATACCTGGGCCTTCCCCCAAGAGTGAACATTTATAGCATCTGCTCTGTTAACGTGGGGTATAAATTATGACCATATGCAAAGAATTGTTTTAGAGGCATGCTCTGCGTTCGTTCAGAAACCCTGGCCGGCTGACCTTCAGATAAGGAATGCACATGAGCTATTTGAGGAGAGGTTAGCTTATTTTTAAGAAGCAGCTGTAGGGAAAAAAAATTATATATATAATACTTTGAAATTTCCTGTTTTTAGGAGCCTGGTGTTCAACTTGCAACTCATTCCTTTAAAAAGTAATTAGAAGTGATTGACATCCTCTGTGGGTGTTTTAGATGTTTAAAAAGAAAGAGCAGGTGAGGCCCCCTGGGAAGAGAGTGCAGCTCCAAGCTTACAACCTGTTGCCACTTTGCCCCATTGTGTTTTGATTAGAATCCTTGCTCCATCATCAAAGTTGATTATGGATTTGATTAGTGCATTTTTCTGCTATTGTGTTATACCCTTTCTTCTCTTTCTCCGTTCTTAGAGGGGAATGTATAGCATGGTTATCCGCCAACATGCAAGAATGTTTATATTTCGCATATTATTGCTTATTCCATGGGTTAATTTTCTGAAGGCACTCTGAGGGTGGGAGGGGTGGCTTATTTAGGATATCATTATGTGTGTGTATATACATGTGTATAAATACGTCTACTTCTGGATATGTGTATATACACATACACACACACACATATACAAATATGTACACATGGAACAGCTTAAAGTAATGAGCACATGTAAGCGCACACACATCAAAGGCCAGGCTGGAGGAATTACAGCCCAATTTCCAGCCTTCGGAACAGCTAGATTTGCTTCCCACTTCTCACACTCTCTTCCTCTGTGACCAAGACTGAAGCACCAAATCTTGGTGTTCCATGTTACTTACTTCTATGACATAAGAGATGTGGCCTTGAGAGAGGTGGTTTTTTTTTTTAAAGATTTTATTTATTTATTTGACAGAAAGAGATAGCGAGAGCAGGAACACAAGCAGGGGGAGTGGGAGAGGGAGAAGGAGGCTTCCTACGGAGCAGGGAGCCCGATGTGGGACTTGATCCCAGGACCCTGGGATCATGACCTGAGCCGAAGGCAGATGCTTAATGACTGAGCCACCCAGGCACCCCTTGAGAGAGGTGTTTTAATGAAGACTTGGAGAAACTCCAGAAGCTAGTCTGAAAAAGCTGAACCACCCAGTGAGATTTGGGCTTGAGGTCAGAGATTTTTCTTTCCTAGAATCTGCGTGAGCAGCAGGGAAGGGAGCATTTCTGGAGCATCTATTATGTGTCAGGTAGTCTCCGCTGCTTTATATATATCTTTATTTTGTGTATGTATTTGTTTTGTATGTATACATATTTCTTTATTGCTTTATATACATATTTGTTCTATATATTTGTATATATGTTTGTTTACATATAATTTGAGACGCAAGCAATGGGTAAAATGTAACGTAGTCTATGCATTTTATATGAGGAAGCTTGAGAGCAAAGGGAGTTCTCACTCGGAGGTCATTTTACATGGTAGATCAGGCTTCACTGAGGGACGGACCAGGGTTTGAATCCAGGCTTCGGGCAAGTTACTTCACATCTCAAGATGATAGCGTCTTCACCTATAAAGTAAAAATGGGTACAGGTAGGTTATTGAGCACAGTGTCTGGCACTTAATAAGCAAAGAATGCATGGTATTGCCTATTTTTATTATGCAAGTGCAGAGCCAAGTTTGGAAACCAGATCTGCCTCATCAGAAGCTCACGTTCTTTCCACCCTACATGTCTCTCAAGTGCCTCCCAAGTGCACAGTTGATTACATGGAAGAACAGATGACTAGCACCATGGAAGCAGAGAACAGAGCAGGGCTTTGGTTAGATGAATGGGGAGCAAGACTAAATTAAGAACAATGTCCTCTAAATGAGTCATATCCAGAATTGTGAAATGAAACCTCCACATTTTGGTTCTAGATATACCATCCCTATAGCACCAGCCAAGCCGAGGGATCTACTGCAAACCAAACTTATAGGAAGCCTTCTTTGTAAGACCTTGCTTGAGCCAGCCCTATAGCCCCTGGACAATGTAATGGCCTTGCCATTATGACCAAGAATGGAACAATCCCATTGGTTGGGCTTCTGAATGGCTACTTATTGTTTCGAGGGCAGAAGGAAAGCCCTCTTCCCTTACGGCTGGCATCATTATGGTGGGAGCTGGGCCTTGTGATCAGTTTGGTCACTGAGGTGCCCCAAGGCATGGCCGGCTGCCCAACGGTGTTTTACTAATTGCCTCAGGGCCAATTTCAATGGCTACTCTGTGTCTTGGTTCCATTGTTCAAGGAGATGGACAATGTGTTCCTAGAATGTCTTGGGCAGAATGGGTCATGGGATTTGGGGAACAAAACTGGGTCAGGCTTTTTGTGTTTCAGTCCACATACGACAATAGTGAGCGACACAAAAGTTTTCTCAGGAACCTCAAGTCACCCACCCACAACCTAAAGAATGACTCATGATTTAGTGTCCTTTTCCCAAGGAAAACAGACCCTCTCTTGTGTTTTGCAAACAATGGCCCCACAGCCTCAGAATATTTTGTCTTTACTTCCAAGCGAAACCTTAATACCTTCAGTGAATTTTAGGTTGTTTCAACCCCCGCCCTGCCTTGGTGGAAGTCAAGATAATTATGAGCCTGGCTCTCAGACTTCTTTTGGGGCCTTTGAACAAAATCAGTTACTCACAGCAGTGCGACAAAGTAAAAATAACGATACTAACAGTCACCGACACTGACTGAGCATAGCCTCTGTACTAGCATAATGCATTGCACCAGACACGTATCATGTTATTTAATCCTCACAATATCCGAGGAGGAAGATGCTACTTCCTGAAGAGAAATGGAAAGGACAGCTCTGGGAGTCAGCAACTTTGGTTCTAGTTCTATCTCTTTGGATGCTTTGCTGCATGACCTTCAACAAGTAACATTGTTGTTTGAGCTTCAGTTACCTGACTTACAAAATGGAGAGGATCATTCTCGCTCTACCTTTTTTGAAGGGTTCTTATGAAGCTTAACAGAAGCAATTATTAGGACCGAGACTCTGAATCCAGAATTTGAGCCCATATCTGTTTGACCCCAAAGTCAAAGTTCTTTTTTTTTATGATTTTGTTATTTTTAGTTAATCTCTACACCCAACATGGGGCTCAAACTTACAACCCTGAGATCAAGATTTTTACTCTTTACCAACTGAGCCAGCCAGGTACCCCTTGACCCCAAAGTTTAAGTTCTTAAATAGCAAGTGTGAACGCACTTTGAAAAAAAATACCTGAAAAGCCATTGTTAATACTAAATCAAAGTAAATGGCTATAAAATTTCCTTGGGGTTGGTACATATGACATTTGACTCCTCCCTTCCACCCCTAAGGTTTGGAAATATTGAAAATATTCTTTCAATATTAAATAAATATTAGTTGCTTAATAATATCAGTTAAACCCCTCTGGGATTTGTAAAGTTCCAAGTGCTCTGAAGCCACAAGGTCCAATTAAGTGTTTTCACTGGGTAGCTGGCAGGGCTGATCCTGGAGAGAGGAAGGGAAAAATGGGGAATCTGAGGGGGCGCTTGGGTGGCTCAGTCAGTTAGGTAACCAACTCTTGGTTTTGGCTCAGGTCATGATCTCAGGTTGTGAGATCCAGCCCTGTGTCGATCTCTGCACTCAGCACTCCGTGCGGAGTCTGCTTGAGATTCTCTCCCTCTCCCTCTCCCTCTGCCCCTCCCCCTGTGCATATGCATGTGCTATCAATCAATCAATCTGGAAAAATGGGGAATTTGTTTGGAATCATTTGTTGGCAATCAGATAAATTGCCAACAAATAAATACCAGACAACAGGTCTGGTATCTTCAAAACTGACAACGTCATGAAAGACAAAAAATTTTAAAAAGTAGATGGAGAGGGTGGGGGAATGGGTTAGCCCGGTGATGGGTATTAAGGAGGGCACATATTGCATGGGGCACTGGGTATTATATGCAAACAATGAGTCATGGAACACTACATCAAAAACTAATGATGTAATGTATGGTGACTAACATAACATAATAAAATAAATAAATAAATAAATACAATTAAGTCATAAAAAAAAATAAAAGTAGTTGGAGAATTACCCTAGAAAAGGAGACCAAAGAGCTATGATGACCAAATCCAGTGAGAGATCCTTGCCTGGAACCTGGAGGAGCAAAACCACAGATCCTAGGAAGTTCCTTTTGGAGACAATTGGAGATACTTGAATTCAGATGGTGTACGAGAGAATGTTATTCTATCGATATAAACAGTATTGACGTTATGTTAAGAAAATGTCCTTTGTCTTGGGAGATACGTGCTGAAATATTTAGAGAGATAGTGTCGTGGCGTCAGCAACTAACTCAAATAATTCGGGGGGAAAAGGTTAGTATATCCTCAGAGAGGAGAAAGTAAGTGTCATAAAATGTTAACAACTGGTAAATCTAGGTGAAGATACATGTGCAATTCTTTCAACTTTTCTGTTTGAAATTTTTCAAAATAAAATGTTGAAAAACAAAACAAAGTTCTGGCTAGAGTACACATTAGCAGTTCACCTTGAAATCGACTGTGTACCCATGAGAACATAAATAAGATAGGAATGGGTGTGTGTGTGTGTGTGTGTGTGTGTGTACTCACTGACAATAAATAGCCTGGCCAAGTTTATTTCACTGGGTTTAGGATCTGGACTCCTTATCTCCTTTCTGGTGTAGTGTGAGAATCTTGGCTTAATTCCTGTTCTTTCATGAGAATAGTTGCTGACATTTTATGGAATCATGAAGATCCAAGTTGATTTGATCATCTTTTCTAAAAATCTAAGATGTTTCCAAAGTTGAAAGTATAAAAGAAATTGTTTTTAATGAGGAAATTAAAAAAAATATTAAAAGCCCTGGTTGAGTCCTACTCATCTAGGCAGTGAGAAGGTGAGGAGTATGAGTAGAAGCAAGCTCCTTTCTCTGCTTCAACGCTCTTCCTGTCCCCACTACTTAGTTCTCCTTTGCCTGGCTAAATCCTCCCCATCCTTTACCCATTCAAGCTCAGGCTTTGTGTCACCTCCTCCAGGAAGCCTTCCACCATCACCATGGTAGTATTTCTCCTCTGTGCTTCCATAGTCTGCTCTATAGCCCCCACAGCTTGGCCTGTGATGGCTTCTTTAGCCAGACCATGGCTTCCATGAGATCAGGGATGTGTCTCTTTTGATCTCTGCTAAGACTGGGTCAGCACATAGTAGGTTCCTAGTTATAATTTGCAGATGAAAAGAGGGATGGGAGGGGGAAGATGAAAGAAAGAATTGAAAAACAGGAGTAAGTAGATATGGAGCACCAGCTGTGCTCATGAAGCCATGGCTAAGCCATGTGTTCTGCAGAACTCCCTCCTGGCATGTGAACTGAGAAGGTCACGAGATGGTGGGTGGCCAAGTGTAGGAGACACAGAGAGGGCGACCTGAACCTTGGCTGAGGCCAGCATCCAAGCTCTCCAACACCGGGTCTTAGGGAAGCGCGCCTGGGCTGGCTGGGTAGGAGGAGGCAGATTCCCTTATGTAAGGCTGTTTATAATGTCTAAATGGTCTGGCTGCTCCAGTGGAAGATCTGTCAGGATGTGACAATGACTGTTCGATCGGCTGGAGGGGTTGAGGGGGAGAGAACACCGTGGGCTTTGGAGGGCTTTGGCAGGCAGACACACACAGACACACACACACACAGAGACACACACATAGATACACACACACACACACCAGCTTTGGAAGGGGGACTGACAAGGGTTCTGAAGGATTTTAGCTGGTGAAGAAAAGGGGAGGGTTTAGAGAGTCCCAGGATGGGACAGCCTTCCAGGAATGATGATGACAGCAATCATTTATGTTCCATTTCCATACATAATCTCATTCAATCCTCACACGAACTTTATGAGCCGCTATTGATCCTGTTTTACCAGTAAGAAGAAAAATGAGGAGTCACTAGGGAGACCGCCTGGGGGTGGGGCGTGGAACTTATTCAGGCCACACAGGTGCCACAGACAGTGACAGGATTCCAACCTGGGTCTCTCTAATTCCAAGACCTCTTAGCCACTGTCTTCTTCTGCCAGTAATTGGAGGAGGGCCTGAGTCCTGTACTGAGGTGTAGCTTTAGACAACCACATGTCCAAACCCTCTTCTCCTTGGGGCCTGTTCCCCACTTTCCCAGCCTTGGCCTCCTGGGCCTGTCCCAGCCTGTCTCTGGAGGCTCCACGTTTATAGAACAGGGAGCCCCGTTGGCTTTTGCCCACATCCTGCTGCAATCTGGGCACGATCTTATTCTCTCACAGCCGTGGCTGCCGCCCCCCAGGTCACCCCTGTGCTGGGGGGCCCAGCGGGGTCCATGTGCTTAACAGCTGAGAGACTTCTCTTCCTGTCCTCCTGCCACAGGCCGCTTGGCTACAGCTCAGCAGACAGGCCCCATTTCATGCTGATTTGCTTTGATTCTTTTCAGACCTGGGAGTGACGCATGTTTACGTCAAAATGTGTGGGCCACAAGTGTTCCAGAGCTGTTAGACCTTCTGGTGTGGGAACTTTGGTCGTTAACTGTCTCTGGACAGAAGAAGGCAGCTCTTGGGGGAAAACAGCACTATTTAGGTGACAAAACCAGATTTAGAATAACCGGGCTTACTTGGGATGTCTGCTTAGTGATCTGCGCCTCTCCGGACTAGACTCTCGAGACATGTGAGCCAGTGTAGCCCTCGGGGGCCACCTATTCTCACAGCTCTGTTGCGGATGGGGAAACTGTGGCCCAGAGAGGGGTGTGACTTGCCCACAGTCACCCAGCAATGAGGGCAGAACAAAACTGGAACTGAGGCCTCCCATCTTCTGGCTCCAGTATTCTTTCCACCCCACTCATGGTGGCCAGAGGGTCCACTCTGAATGGCCTGATGGTTTAGAGAAGTGGATCCAGCCCTACCATATGTTCTTTTCCCCTCCTTCTACCAAGTAGTAAAGTACTCTTAATCCCTGCCTATTAGAAAGATTTGCATTTGGCTCAATGGACGAGAAAACCAGCCCTCTGTGTGGATGGTGTCATTGTAGCAAGAGACCACTGCTGAACACCTCCCACGGGCCAGACACTTTACATACATCATCTTATTTAAGCCTCACGACAATGTGGTAAGACTGGTGGCATTTCATCCATGTTATGTGTGAGGCTCAGAGGAGGTCAATCACTTGACCAGGACCACATGGAGTCAGTACGGACACTCTGATTTCATGTCCCCACTCTTTCTGTCCAGCCTCTTAGGCCCCCTCCACCCCCCAAGCTAGAAGTCAGAGAGACCCGGGTTAAAATATTCGCTCCCCATGTATCACCCAGGCGCCTAGCTTCCCCCATGCTAGTGTGGGGCCTGGGACACTGTAGGCTCAATAAATAGTTGTTAAACTGCAGCTTAGACAAGGCAGACCCACCAAACCTCAGTTTCCCCAGAGAAAGTTTAGCATTTCAATGGGTCATGCGGATTAAAGCAATTAGCATGGGTCCAAATGCCTGGTGTGGGGTAGATGCTGTTATTTACTGAGCACTCACTATGCACTGGGCAGTCTCCTAAGCATCTTCTGTGGATTTTCCAACGTCCTCATCACAAAAGCAATAACCTTTGAGGTGGGCACTTTAGTGATTGTCTCCACTCTACAGGTGAATTACGGCCTGCCGAGCCTCGGCAACTTGCCCAAGTTCCCCCACCTCTAAGCGGAAGAGCCAGGCCTGTAACTCAGGCAGAATCTGCAGGGCCTGAATCTTCACCCATTGCACGGGCCTCCCTCTGTGCTGCTTCTAACGAAACCCAACTCTAGGCTGAGGGTGGGGAGGAGAGACACGGACAGCTGAGGGCACGCAGGGGGCAAGTGATGTGCTTACAGCTCTCCAGAGTGAGAGGTAGTAAAACCCAAGTAAGGCTTGCCTTATAAAGCAGCGTGGGCCTTCTTCATTCTTTAAAAGGTGCTGCCTCTCTAATGGGAAGGGGCAAACCATTTAGCCTGGGAAGCACTCCCAAATTGGACACGGTCACCAAGAATCAGTGACTCCCAACTGCCTGGTGGCCTGTGTGACTTTCCCCTTTGGTCCCTGCTTCTCGCTCATTTAGAATCATTCCTTCTCTGGATTGCAGAGCAGAAACCAATATAAATTTGACCTAGTCCCTAGAAATGTTTACCTGGCTAAAAATATGCCAGCTTTGTTATATTTTTAGCCAAATTTAGATTCGAAATATATGAATTGCCCACACCCATGTATTAGGCATGAACTGTTGGTACATTTTGTAACAGGAAGCTGCTGGTTTTCCATTCCAAAGAACTGGAATTCGGTCAGAAATTTGTCATTTGCAAATGCCAACTCTCACCACATTCCACTGCTGTTTTTAAGAGCGTCTCGTCACCTGGATTCAGAGGAAGCAGACCCTGGGTGAGGCCAGCCTGGCCAGGCTGCCTTGGTGGATTCTCCAGATCTAGTGCCTTCCAAGCGACCTCCATCTGGCTCTCCCCAGGCCCACGCCATCTGCAGTGTGTTGCCTTTGGATTCGTGTATGGGCAGACAGGGTGCTTATTTTAGAACTGGAAGGAGAGGAGATGTATTAATAAAAATAAAAAATAAAAAAATATAAAAGAGCAGGGAAGGAAAAATCCATTCAGTGGTTTTAAAATATCTCACCCTTAACAGGGCAGATTATTTTTGTTTCTTAAAAACAAATGGTAGTTTGCTCCTCGAAACAGAGCTGGAAAGAGAGATGTATAGGACTATTAAAAATGGAAGAGACTGGGAAGGTGTCCTCTTGGTTTCACCACCCTGACCCAGGCACACAGGACAGGTCATTTCCCCCAACCGCCAAAGCCTCTCCTGCTCTTGATGGGCAGACTTGGGAACCTTAGAGCTATATCACAAAGACCCTGTTTTCTTAGCCCTTTATTTTATAGATGAGAAAGCTGAGCCTCAGGGCCTTTGTACTTACTGTTCTTTCTGCCTGAAATGTCTTCCCAGATATTCACATGGGTCACTCCCTTACCTTTGGTCTCTGCTCAGATGTCACTTTATCAAAGGGACCCTTTCTGACCACCCTATATAAAACAGCAGCTTTCCTTTGATATCTATCTCCTTACCTTGCTTTATTTTTGTCCAGAATCAGAGCAGTCTTCTGGCATGTTATGTGTTTATTATATGCTTTCCTCTGCTAGACTTTCAGCTTCATGAGAACAAGGGATTTGTTCAGCTTGTTCACAGCTGTATCCTCAGCACATGGTAAGTGCTTACTAAATGTTTAGTGAATAAGTGACGGGACTCGGGCAAGATTTCAGGTGGAGCTGGGACTAGCATCCAGGTATGATTCCCAGCCTAGGGCTCTTATACTATTTCTTACAGACCCCACTGAGAAATCTACATTGTGTCCCTTAAGATACTAATTGGTCAAACTATCATCCTTTTGGCAGTTTTGCTTCTTTATGGGGGCTCTTAGTGCAAAGGGTGGGTGAGTGTCTTAGCACAAATGTCAGTGTCTTAACACAAAGATGTGGGTGAGTTAGGTTGGCTGGGAAAGGGTAATAGTTTTGCTCAGGTTGGGGAATTCTTACCCTCTGAACAGACTCTTACTTTATGCAAGCTTAGGGCTGGCTCTGAGATGCCCACAGTAGAATGTGGGGGTAAGAATTGGGTTTGCCAACATGCACTTGTTTCATTTTGTCTTCCAATTCCCTTCTGTCTCCCTTCCCTCCCTCCTTCCCTCCTTTCCTTCCTTCCTTCCTTCCCTCCTTCCTTCCTTCCTTCCCTCCTTCCTTCCCTCCTTCCTTCCTTCCTTCCCTCCTTCTTCCCTTCCCTCCTTCCCTCCGTCCTTCCTTCCTTCCTTCCTTCCTTCCTTCCTTCCCTCCTTCCTTCCTTCCTTCCTTCCTTCCCTCCTTCCTTCCTTCCTTCCTTCCTTCCTTCCTTCCTTCCTTCCTTCCCTCCTTCCTTCCTTCCTTCCTTCCCTCCTTCCTTCTTTCCTTCCTTCCCTCCTTCCTTCCTTCCCTCCTTCCCTCCCTCCTTCCTTCCTTCCTTCCCTCCTTCCTTCCTTCCTTCCTTCCCTCCTTCCTTCTTTCCTTCCTTCCCTCCTTCCTTCCTTCCCTCCTTCCTTCCTTCCTTCCTTCCTTCCCTCCTTCCTTCCCTCCTTCCTTCCTTCCTTCCTTCCTTCCTTCCTTCCTTCCTTCCTTCCCTCCCTCCCTCCCTTCCTTCCTTCCCTCCTTCCTTCTTTCCTTCCTTCCCTCCTTTCCTTCCTTCCTTCCCTCCCTCCCTCCCTCCCTCCCTCCCTCCCTCCCTCCCTCCTTCCTTCCTTCCTTCCTTCCTTCCTTCCTTCCTTCCTTCCTTCCTTCCTTCCTTCCTTCCTTCCTTCCTCTTTTTGTGCTTTAACCTTTGTTGGTAAAGGTATGGTCTGTGGACCAGTAGTAATGGCCTCACCTGGAAGCTTGGTAGAAATGCAGAATCTTGGGCGTCATCCCAAGCCTTCTGAATTAGATTTGCACTTTAACAAGAACCCCAGGTCATAGGTAAATTAAAGTTTAAGAAGCACAGGGGCACTTATGCCCTTAGCCCTTCAGAAGTAGTACTTAAGAGAAGCCCCCTTCCTATAAAGTACTCAGTTACCACCTCTGTCTGGAGGCACAGACCCCATCGCCTCTAATTATTTTACCCTGTGATTAGGGATGGCAGGGATAGACAGGGCAGCCCTAGAGGAGGAGGGTATCATAAAAGAGACTTCTAGAATCCATGCCCACTCCATTTCTTACATCTCATTTACCTGTGCACTGGGCTTTGCAGCTGTTTGGTCAGCATGTTAGGAGGCCGTAATCTCTCTGGGTAACTGCAGAAGGAGGGGAGATCTAGTCTCTGACGTGGGAGCTCAGGATTAGAGGCCTGCAGCTCTCCACCCTGCTGGGTGTGCTCTGGGCTGGTTGAGATGGCATCTTCCAGGAGCTAAAGGCAGTTCCATCCCAGCCCTTCTCACAGATGGGCTGTGAGATCCTTTCTAGCCCCTTCAGCAAAAGGAGGACAGCCACTCCCACAGCTGTACGGAGCCCGACTCCCACAATCCCTTGCTGTTTTGAAGTCTCCTTCCCTTTCTCCTTGAATTGTGCTTGAAGATTGCATTGCATGATTCCAGCAGTGGTGGGGAAGAAGGCAGGATGCCGCCGAGGACCAAGGGGAGGGGCTCGCTGCAGCGGCCGTGCTGGGCCCTCCCGCTCTGCCTAGGGAAGCCTTCGCAATGGGCAGGTGCTGTGCCCAGGCAATCTGCCTGCCTGTGGACGCAGTTCTTTCAATCATGCTGCGGTTATGTATTGGTGTGGGCAAAGCCCATTGATAAGAGTGGAGCAGATTAGCTGAGCCTCTGAATCAGGCTGTCGGTGAAATTATTGTCTAATCTGATGTTGGAGATTTTTTGCTGCCGTCTATGTAAAGCAGGGCTATTTAAAAGCTGCTCCCCTGGTCACTGGTGCCGTGGAAACTGCCCGTCCTTGTGCACACTCATCTCAGTCAGGCCTGGGCCACTGCAGGAGGAAGAAGAGGCTTGGTGACCTCTTGGGGGTCTGCAGGAGGAAGGAAGGTAGCTTTCTCCCTCATCCCCAGCTCCTCTAGCCTCATCCCACATAATCCCATCCCAGCCCCATGGAGGAGGGCATCCCCAGCCACCCTCAAGTCCAGACCTGGCCCTGAATGGGGACAGGGAAACTGCCCTGTGCCTGGAAGACGATGAGCCTGACGCCAAGAAGGGCTCTGTGTGTGCATGCCTGGATGCGTGTACGCGTGGGAATGCATGTGTGTGCATGAAGATGTGTGTGCACAGGCACGCTTGCGTGTGTGTGCGAGTGTGTGTCCAGATGCTCTTTGAGAGGCCGTAGGAAATCTATTTTGAGCCCTGGCAGCACCCTAGCATTGAGGCAGGCAATGTGGGGAGGCCGAAGGAGCACTGTTTTTGGAGTCAAGAAACTTAGTTCCCCTTCTAGACCCTACTTTAACAAGCTGCGTGACCCAGGCACATATCCGTTGGCTCTTTGCCAGGAACATGTGGCATTATTAAAACAGTACGCATGTCCAGACGTCTCCCTCACAGATGCAGGCCCGGGGTGAGGCTTTGGCAGCTGTAGTTCTTAGGGTTCTGCAGCGGATCCTGAGGCCACTTAGGGGCGCGATTTCCTGGATTTGAGATCTGCTCCCTCAAAAAAGGCAGGAGAATGAGGTGGGTAAGAGCAGGTGGTCCCAGCCACACAGACCAGGGTTTGGAGTCTGGCTCTGTCCACACAGGATACGGCCTTAGATGAGTTGCTAGATTTGCCCCTGCCTCCTCATCTGCTCTAGGGCCATGAGATTAGTGACCTCCCAGGGCTGCTCTGAGCATTCAGTGCCACAAATTATATGAAGAATGTGGCAAGCGCCTGGCATGTGATGAGTTCTCCATAAATGTTAGGTCTCGGGCGTGTGTGTGTCTATTTTTTGCTGTACCCTAGTGTATGGATAGAAACCTCTCAAGTAAGTCCAAGGTGGAATGCAATTGAGAAATGAGATGGCAGTGCTCAGTTGTATTAGTGTAATTTGGCAATAAGGAAACCAATTAATGCATTCTTTGTAATAGTCATTAACAGGAAAGGGAGTGTGCAAAGAAAGGTCCTATGGGGCCAGAGAGAGATGCCAGGCATCCTCTTTTGCTCCACGACAGTGATCCTTGAACTTCAGTATATAGCAGCATTGCCTGGGTACTTGTTAAATGGGCAGAATCCTGGGCCCCCCGGCCTCAGAGCCTCTGATTTTGCAGATCTGGGCAAGGCCCGTCCATGCATTTGTATTTTTGACAGGCAAGACCACGCAGACGTGCAGAGGATGGTCTGCAGCCCCTGCTCTGACAAGGCTGGTCCGGAGTAAAAGATCAAAGTGGATGATGAAGAGAAGGGGGAGCTGGGTGAGTGGGGCAGGCGAGAACGGGGTCCTAGAGTGAGAGGAGCTGAGGTTTGAATGCATACGTGCAGAATTCAGAGATGACAGGGCAGCATATTTTGGATTGAATATGTGGTGAGCAGATGGCAGAGGGCTCCGGTGACCAGGGAGCCCTGGCCCTTCTCCCCGCCCCCCGCGGCTGGCGTGGCCACACAGGGTGGGCAGTACATTGGGATGTCGGCCACCGGGAAGGGTTAGCCAGGACGCCTGCTGAGCGGTCATGAACCCAGAGTGTGTGTCCCTTTGTCCTCTGTTTAAGGCCCAAGCTGGCTGCCTTTAAGTTGCTTGACAGTGCCCAGAGAGTTCGGCATCTGTTGCTCTGTGTGCTTGTTCAGAAGTCAGAGCTTACGAGCAACCTGGGGCAGGAGATCTGGAAGTGCAAAGTGGATACGAGATACTCAGGATGCCGGAGCGGGCTGGCAAAAGGTGCACCGGGTGAGCTAAGAGGGGCCTCGGCTGGAGTCCCAGGTCTGCAAAGGGCCAGTGTCCTCTTGATAAAGTCTGAACCAAGATATCCCCATCCGTGGGCTTTGGATCTGCTGGTCACGGGAGAGCACATTTTCTGGGGTCTTCTGTGGATCAGGAAGAGCTAGAGATAAGAAGGGAAAGAGGGGAAGGGAATGTTTATTCAGCAGCTCTGCATCAGACTCCATGCTTCTGTGAATTATCCCCTTCCATCTGCACCTTAGGAGGTAGATATCATTAGTCTCATTTTACAGATGGAGAAAGAAAGGCCCAGAGAGGTGAAGCAACTTGCCTGATCTGCACAGCGAGGACCTGGCAAAGCCTGGGCTTGAACTCGCTTTATCTGGCTCCAACGACTCACCTCGGTTTCTCAGTGAAAGTAGGAGAGGCCTTGCTGCTCTGTCCTCAGGTGCGGACCACTCAGAAGTGGGGCCGCCTCGGGTGGGGTGAGGGGGCACAGTGTGGGCAGAGCGCCCCAGAGTCCCGTGACATGGGGGGACTCTGTTCCGTGCCCTCTGTCAACAATCCGGCTTTCAGTAATGTCGCCCTGGCTGCCGGCTGCTTTCACCACAGCCAGACCCCCCACCCACACAGGCGAAGGCTGTGGCCCAGGGCACTCCAGAGGGGGAGGAGGAAGTGCCCTCCAGAGGGGCCTGTTGCAAAGCCCCTGAATGGCCCCATTGAGGCCGGGCAGGATGACAATGGGCCTGGTGGGGCCCTCCGTCAGGGTCCACTGAGGTGAGAGGGCTGGGGCTGGGCAGGCCGCGCTGGCTCAGAGGCCAGATGCTGACTTCCAGGGCTGGGAGCCAGCGCCTCTGACGTGCTCTGAAATGCCAGTTCTGCTTAATGGGGAGCAGCTGGGGCGGGCTCCACATTCCTCCCCATGCCAGGAAGAGCGCATGAACCCCCGCTCCCTAGGCCATGGCCCGCCCTCGGCCTTTTCCCTGCTCATCTCTCTCTGGGCCAGGCCCTGCTCCTTAGACCCTGGGGACTGTGGTTGGCCCTTTCCAGTGTCCCCTTGGTTCTCAGGGGCATCGTTCTCAGCACCTTTGGAGAAATAACAGCCCTCCCAACAACTTAGGGCACCCACAGGTGGGGCTGCTAGATAAGTTGGAATTTCAGATAAATGTTTAAGTATGTAACAAGTATTAACGATAAAGCCTGAACCAAGGTATTGGTCCGTTTGGTATGTCATGGGACACACTTAAAGAATTATTGGTTGTTTATCTGAAATTCCAATTTAACTGGATATCTTCTGTTTTCAGTTGCTAAATGTGACAACCCGAGCCAAGGGAGCCATATGGGTGTGGGGTCACTAGGACTCAGCTAGGTTTCCTGAGATGCCACCAAGCTGGGCATGGGAGAAGAAGCCTTTCCTGGTCCCACTATCCACCTGTCCTGGCCCCGCTATCCACATCCCACTTCCCAGACATAACATGCAGCACCTTTCAAGACAGGCCTTGTCCCATTGTTTTTATGATTCACCCCTGCTCCCAGGAGCTGTATCTCTTTCCCCCCAACTCCCACGGTGAGAAAGGAAGCTTTGAGGTGCATTTCCAGTTGGTGACTCTGCGCTGAGCACCTGATTCCACACTGGCTGAGCCCTGTTGATTTAATGGTGGATGAGCCAGACATGATCTCTGCCCTCAAAGGAATATACAGGCCAGTAGGGGAGTGAACAAAAGAGCAGCCATGATTTAGCAAACCATAAACACAGTGGGTGGGTGGAGGGAGTCACAGAGGGGCTCTGAAATCCCAGGAGGACATCTCACCCACACCTGCAGGTCTGGACAAACACAGAGAATGGGCCTTGGAGGTAGAGGATCCAAACTGACGTGCTGGGCCATGTCACAGGACTGACTGGCTGTGTGGCCCTGGGCACGTCATTCAACCTCTCTGAGCCCCGGTTTTTCTCATTTATAAGATGGAAACGATATGCCTTGCCTCTAGGGACCAATGTGAGGTTCCAAGTAGGATGATGAATGTGAACTGGTACTGCGCACAACGTGGGTTCTAGACGGAACATGCGTGTGTGTCGGCAAGTGGAGGTAAGAGATGAAGGAGAGGAGAGAGATGGGGGGTGGGCAGGAATGCTTGGGTCCCATGCCTGCTCCATGCCCCTCCATACCAACCTCCCCAGCACGCTAGTTCTCTGGCTCTACTGAGATCTCTGGGCATTATTGTCAGTCTTTTGTAGCATTTTCCTTCTGTCTCAGGTGACTAACTGTGATACCAGAGGTTTATATGGTGTTTACTGTTGGCAAAGCACAGTGAGCAAGAGCGTGGGCTGGGGATTCAAACAGGCCTGGGTTCAAACCCTGTCTCTACTCTGTGACCTCAGGTAAGTACTTAACCTCTCTGTAAAATGGAGCCTCACGGCATGGTTGAGAGGATGAAAAGACATCATTCCCATAAAGTGCTTAGCATGGACCTTGGCACATAGCAGATGCCCCAGAAGTGGGCAGCTATTAAGAGGGTCTTCTTTTTATCATAACAACCTTGCGAGGTAGTAATTATCAGGTGGAGAATGAAGCTCAGAGAGGTTAGGTGACCAGCCGAAAGAGGCAGAGCCAGGAGGGCTCTGAGGAGGGACTAGTGTTCAGCGGACTGTGTCTCCAGCTCTCAGCCGGATGCCTCTCCGGGGTCGGGCCGCCAGCAGGCCCTCCTCGTCCCGTGGCGGGCCGGGTGTCTCCTGGAGATCCCGGCATGCCTATTTGTGTTGAGCCTTGTCCTGCCCAGCCTCCCGGGAGGCGGGGAGAGAGAGCATCCTTTAGGATTCTGAGAATTTATGCGCCTCACACATTCACTCTTCCTTCGCCGGGCTTGAAGTCTGAGCTGTGGGCGTTTTTATTACCCTCTTGAACCTTTTTGTTAACTGATGCCTGCACAATTATGTTGTTGGCATGGATGCTAGTTTTATTGTCTTGAGGACAAAAGCAGCTTTGAGAAGAGGGGGCATTTCCGGGGAGAGGCTGAAGGTGGGCCTCTCACAGGAGAAGGCCGACTTCCACCGACCACGTCCCCCTCCTGTGGGAGCAGGTGGATTAAATTGCTCCTTCAGGCGGCACTCTGGTTTCTGATAGGGTAAGAATCAACAACCCGTTATTGTTCGTGGTTGTTCATTGAAGGGGCGGAGAAGGGAGCTACCCTTTACTGAGCACTTGCTGTGCTCAGCACCGTGGTGGGGCTTCTTTCCCAACGTCAGGTTAGGTGCCCCGACTACCCTCTGGCATTAGGCCTTAGATCTGTTTTGCAGAGGAGTAACAGGAGCTGGAGAAGGTGGTTGGTTTGATCGAAGTCAAGCGGCTGGTGAATGGTAGTACCAGCTTTTGAGCTCAAGAGCAGCTCCAAGTCCGTGCTTTGCTATCACCCATGTGCCTAGCTCACCTTCAAGGTTTCCACTAAGGACGTAAGCTGCCCCCCCCCACCACACAGTGGGCATGGGGCCACCTGGCACCAGCCGTCCCCAGCTTCAGAACGGAAGACGAGGGGATACGGGACAAGAACTGCGTTCCGACCTTACCTCTTTTCTTTTTTTTTTTTTTTTTAAGATTTTATTTATTTGCGAGAGAGAGAATGAGAGACAGAGAGCGTGAGAGGGAGGAGGGTCAGAGGGAGAAGCAGACTCCCCGCCGAGCAGGGAGCCCGATGCAGGACTCGATCCCGGGACTCCAGGATCATGACCCGAGCCGAAGGCAGTCGCTTAACCAACTGAGCCACCCAGGCGCCCTTTTCTTAAAGAGGATAAAGGATCTTTGATACAGGGAAGGAGGAGAGAAGGTTTTCTGAGGACAGGAAGAGTCATGCCGTGAGGGATGGCATGAGGAGACCTGCTCTGACTGCGTACGGACGGGAAAGTGATGGCACATGGCAGGCTGGAGGCTGGAGCATGAGGGCCTTGGAGACAGTCAGGGACATTTGGTCCCAGTCCCAGAAAGTGGGAACCGTGATGGGATTCCGAATAGGGGAAGGCAGGCTGAAAATACCATACAAGGGATTCACCTCAGGACACCGAAAGGGATAGAGGCTGGAGGCGGGCCTGACTGGGGATTGTTGGTGATCCCAGGACCACTATTGGTGGTGGTGGTGATGGCCGAGATTTGATGAGAGCTAACTATGGGCTAGGTACTATTCTAAGACTTTTACATGTATTATCTTATTTAATGATTGCAACAGTCTTATAAGGAAGGAACTGCTGTCAGCCCCGTTTTATAGATGGGGCTTCCCCCAAGGCCTGGAATGGGGTGGGCATGGAGGCTGAAGAGGAGCGAGTAGATCCAAGCCCATCAAAGGGCGAATGAGCACAGGGCTTGGCGTCTCATGTTGAGGAAGGAATAAGGAGGAGGGGCTCTGCAGACTCCTACAGGAAGCTACGGTTTTTTTTATAGGAGCCAATTTCCTGGCGGTGTTATCGGTGAAGTTACCCCCTGGCCGGTGGAGGCAAGGTAGCGATTTCTTTAACGCCTGTGTTAAAACATAAATGTGATATTTAAAAGGAGGAATAGAATAAATCAGTGCCAGACACAGATGCCACAGCGTGAGTAAGATCATCGGCTTCGGTGCAGGGAGGACGGCATGCAAGAAGGGGACCCCAGTGGGTCAGCTTTGAGAAGCCTTGTGTCAGCCAGCACCTTCCATCAGGGCGTGCCACCTCCACACGTGACTGCCTCGGGTCCCTTCCTCTTGAACCTCTTGCGTTTCCTTCCTTCCTACTCGCACTCGGTCTGACGCAAAGCCACTCATGCTCTAGCGTGTACGGCCAATGCTGGGTTACTAAGTGTCCCTCCTTCCAGGTGCCGCGTTGGCATTTCGACAGACTTCCAGAAGTTTGGCTAATGGAGGTGGGGATGAACCCCCGTGAGCTGGGCCGGGACAGGAGAGATTTACACATTCCCCCACTCCCCTAACAAATGTAGAGGGAGAGAGCTGGAGTCTGCTTGCGCTTCACACCAGCAGTACCTGGAATCCAGAGGCCTTGGACCCGGATCCCCAGTAAAGTCACGAACCGTGCACTCAGCCAGATCTGCCATGGAAGGGCGGGGTCAGGCCCACCATCCTCCTGTCAGCCTGGCGGTGTGGAAAGCAGCTCCCCCACCCAGTCCCACCTTGGTGGTGCAGAATCATTATAAGCATGGGTGCTCCCATTGGCTGGGCCAGAGTTGGGTCCTGGCCTTGTGCTTACTTACCGTGTGACCTTAGTTTTCTCATTTGCAAAATGGGGATAATGATAGTACCTTCCTTATAGTGTTGAGAGGACTAAATCAGGGAAGTCCTATGGCGTGCTGATCCCAGGACCTGCACCTAGTAAGTGTTCGCTAAATGTAAGCTGCCCTTGTTGGCCTATCCCACTCTGAACCCCTCTAAAAGACCTAAGACTTCTCCATGGACGTTGGGACTAAGCCTGGTGCCACTGGTTGCCGGGTGGCAGTGAGCTGAGCCTGGGCCCCTGCCTGCTCTCCCTGACTCTCTCTGCTAGCTTCACGGGGTACTGGGGGGTTAATGTTGCCCTGGGAGCTGCCCTCTCCCCTGGAATCCTCGATATCCTCGATAGGGCCCTGTAGGATTCTTTTCCAGCCCCACAAAGATTTACATCAGAGGTAATAATAGTTCTAGTCACTACTTAGAGAACAACGACTGTGTGCCAGGCACTGGATTGATTAATCCTCCCAGCCATTCTGTAAAATAAACATTGTTATCACCCCCATTTTACATGGGAGGAAACAGAGGCACAGCAAGGCTAGGTCACTTGCTTGTGCTTAGAGTCATATAGCCAAAATCAGAGGCAGGACTCCAACTCCTAACCTCTATGCCATTCTGGGCCAAGGAGTTTCAAGCCATGACTTCTGCGCAATGCATGAAATTTTAATAACTGACAACAGCCCAGGAGGCTTGCTGTTTCTCCGAGCACAGAGGACCAGAACCATCTGTTGGGTGCTTTTTTTGAGGGAGCTAGTGTGACTTGTTTCAGGGTAGAATGCAGAGAAATAGCCTCACTTTTTTTTCCCCCATGGTTAAAAATAACCTGCAGGGATGGGAGAACACATGGAGCCTGCCAGGAGGCTGACATTGTGGGGAGGAAGGAGCTGGAGTACAGGGGGTGGCCACCTGCCCATCTGCTGCCATCTGCCCAACTTGGGGGCCACAGCGGCCTGACCTGCCAGCACTGTCCAGCCAGCAGCACCCGCCTTCAGGAACAGAGGGTCTTCCAGAGAGCCTTAGGCCCAAGGCAGCTCAACGGACAGAGAGAGGTCTGTGGGGGAGGAGGGGTGCCATTTTCAAACCTGTTGTCCGTTCCTAGGGTGCGGCAGGGACCATATCCCTCTCTCTCTTCATATCAGCAAGCTCCAAACACAGACTGAGCATGGCTTTTTGGTCATGAAGCCTGTTTTAAAAAAATGAAAAACTGGAAGTAGTTGGTGAGGTTGAGATTATGTTAATATATGCAGTTTCCACTGCTGCAAGGATTAAAAATAGCTTCCTTTTAGGCAAACTGGAGCTACTCACTGTCAGTCTGCCTTCTAGCCCACCTCTCCCTGGATTCCAGGACTGGTGGACATGGGGTACAGTTAGGAGGACCTCCCTGGCTATCCCAGGGTCTGGAGCTTTGCCCAAGTGGAAGGTCAAAAGACGAGAGCAAAGCCTTACCCGGCATGTTTAATAGAACTCGATCTGCTGAGCTTCCGTGAGAATACTTCTCAGCATTGAACACCCAGGGACATATTCTAATCCTTCTCAGGGAGTATCTGTTCTTTAGGCTTGGGTCTCCTGGGGCACCTAGCATCTGTGCTAGGTATGTGCTAAATAAAATCTTGATTGATTTGAAGTCAGTTTCAAATTCAATAACCATAATTTGTCAAATGCCTGCCATGGGCTGAGGTTTTTTTTTAATATATAAGATTTCTCCTGTCTTGCTCATAATAAACTTATAAGGAAATTATAATTATGTCCATTTTGCAGAAGGGATAACTGAGAGTTACTCTTTATAATTGACTTGCTAAGGATCAGAGAACTAGCTGGTGGCAGAGCTGGGATTTGGACCAGGTGTCCACACTCATAATCACTTTGCCAACCTGCTTTCCCCAGCCATGGAGCCCAAGACAACACCATTGGGGTCTTCGCTGGAGCTCCTTGGGGCATCTGCTTGACACCATGAATGGATGGATGTTGAGAGGGGCTCTTGAAGGGAGAACAGGGGACAGCATCCCCCATGATTCCCGGTCTTAGTTGGGGCACCCTAGCGCCCCAGCCGCTGGAAGGAGACTGAAAATTTCTAGTAAGGCAATCCAGAGCCTGATTTTAAGGGCAATCGTGAGTACAGAGACAAGAAAATATGAGGGAAAGAAAGGAAGAAGGGAGTGATTCTATTTATTAAGCCTCTTCTATGTGCCCAGTCGAGTGCTTGGCAGCATGGGGAGGGAGAGGGCAGTACAGGGTGAACAAGAAGGACAGAATTCATGCTTTCATGGGCCTTACAGCCTGCTGGGGAAAGTGTGCACGAATCACATCATTTCAAGGAGGAGGGGAGGGAAAGAGGAGGGAGGAAAGGGGCCCGACTGTCCAACAGGTAATTCCAAAGCAGGGTAACATGGTGGAAAGTGGTGTATTATGATCACAGGCTCTGGGGTTAAAGAGACTGGATTCAAGAACCATCCTTGCTCCTTCCTGTGCAAGACGCTTAAACTCTAAGCTTAGTTTCCTCCTCTGAAAAACGGGGATAAGAGTTTCTACCTCCCAGGGTGTTGGGAGGGTCCAGTGAAATTGCTCTTAGAACGCCCTTAGCAGGGAGTTCTGACACACATACCGTGCCCTCTGAGTGGTGGCTCTGACTGGTCATTATCTGATTGCTCAGACCTAAGCAGGTCCAAAGCAGCTGATTGGGAGGGTTGGGATAAGTAGGTGCTCTGACAGCCCAGTCAACAGAGCATAGTAAAACCGCTGACAGCTTGATAGCAAAGGAAGAGGGGACCAAAAAATCCATGGTTTTATCAGTCCTTGGAGCAATTAATGATGGTTTTGATGCTTCTTGGACCATAAGGAAGAGGTAAATTTCTGTCCGATGCACCCTGATGTTTGGGAAGGTGAGAATGTATAATATAGAACTTCATGGGGTATAAAGAGGGCTAAAATAAAGGTTTGGGCACCAGTTATGGTTTCCATGTCCTCTGGTCCAGGGTCAGGCAGAGAATAGGGGCCCCTAGATGTATGTCTGCTGAGGAGCCATCCGGAGTCTGTCAGCCTTGTCTGGGCTGGATTTCCAGCTTTAGAGATGTAGATCTTAAATGTGGGTGACAGATGTGGGAGAGGCCCATCCAGGAGATGAAAAGACAACCCCATCTGTTTGGTTCTGGAGGAAGAAGTATGGAGACCAGGAGAAGTGGATGGTGGCTTTTCCTAGTGGGGAACACGTGGCAGAGTTTTCAAGTGGGGATAAGGTGTTCACAGCGAACATAGACACCGAAACCTGATACCCTGTCCCTAGGCGTGGTGGGTAAAGTTGGCAGATGGGGCTTGTTTGTTAGAGGAGACCAGGGAGGACATTCCTGGCCGCTGTGATGAGTCTCTCCCCCATAGTGGAGTTCACGTAGCTTTTAGTGCATGGGCTTTATGACAGCTCTTCAAAGGTGCTGGAACTCCTGCAGATGGAAGTCTTCTGCTGCTGTAATACCTGGCTGCCTAGCGCAGTGCAGAGCTGTGTGCTGGAGCCCAGAACCACCCTCAGAGCTTGGCCAGTTAGGGTCCAGCCCCTGGGCCACACAGTGATATCTGTCGGTAGCTGGGAGAGGCAGGAGCTGAGAGAACACACAGCTAATGCCAGGAGGTACAGTGTCCTTAGAAACATACACAAATCTTACCCTCTTCACTTATAATTGTCCCACTTGGTCAGGAAAATTTAAAGTCATTTATTGAACATCAACATACATCAGATTCTCTGCTAGTCCACTTAGGTTTTCATTTAATCACCATGGCAACCCCACGAGGTAGGCTCTCCTTTTATTCCCATTTTTAACGATGAGAAAATGGGTAAATAGAGGGTAAGATGTCCTAGGTCACACAGCTAGGAAGTGACAGAGCAGGATCCCTCTATTTTGAGGGTCAGTGGCAAATGTTTAAGGTAAAGTTCACGCTGACGGCCCTCAGGCTAAACTATGTCTGTGGATACATTTGTTCATTTGTCACAGTGTTTTAAAAATTGTTTGAATGACTTTAGGTAGTGTTTTCTATTTGCCACAGGCCCCACCACTCCCAGTTGTCTTACACCTGGTCAACTGCTTGCCCCTTTAGGAAGTGGAATGTCCAGTTCTCGGCTACACCTTTCTTTTGCTTGAGTCAGTGAGGGCCATGACTAGTCAGTCAGGGTCAAAGGGATTGACAGTGTCCTAGGAAAAGAATGCTCTCTTTCTCCCTGTGAAGAGGGAAGAAGGGCTGGTAGCTCTCCCAGACTTGAGAGGATTGAGGACCTTCTGAGGCCTTAGGTTTTACCTTTGTGCGCAAAAGTCAGCTGTCACGGATTCAAGTTTGTTTTTTTTGTTTTTTTTTAAGATTATTTATTTATTTATTTATTTGACAGAGAGCACAAGTAGGCAGAGTGGTAGACAGAGGGAGAAGGAGAAGCAGGCTCCCCGCTGAGCAGGGAGCCCGATATGGGACTCGATCCCAGCATCCTGGGATCATGACCTGAGCCGAAGGCAGACGCTCAACGACTGAGCCACCCAGGCGCCCACGAATTCAAGTTTCATAGTGGATCTGAAGAGGACAATGGAGAGGAAAATGCTTTATCCTGTCCTTGGAGAAGAAGGAAAGTCCTCCAAGCAGGCACACCTTGCAGCCATTCAGCCCTCGGCAAGGGTGTTATTCACACTGCACACTTTTGGGGGCACCTACTATGAACAAAGTACTGTGTGAAATTCGGGGAGGGATGCCTGCATGCATCTAGGGACAATAAAATTCTTAAGGAACTAATTAAAAGGCAGACTGTACTAATTTGTGGTGGGCCTGAAATTTGGAGGGGTTTGTTCAAAAGAACTAGGGTAAGTGGCATACCAAGTAGAGAGAACATGATGGGGAGAGGCACAGAGGTCAGAAAACATGAGAGGCATTCAGGGAAGGAGAGTCACTGATGTTCTAGAAGATGTGGAGGGAGGAGCATGACCAGAGAACCAAGCAACAGACCACACTTGCTTTGGTAGCCCAGTCATGAATAGTAGCAAGTGCTTATTGCTTATATATATACTTGCTGTATTTCTACTACATATATTTACTATATACATACCATATATATGGTATGTATATGGTGATATATATATATATATCATCTCCTCTGATCCTCACAAAAATCATACAGGGTGGACACTCTTATTATCACATTTGCAGATGAGGAAACCGATGCAAAGAGCTCAGGGTCACATTCAGGGTCACCTAGCTAGTAAGCCAGGCAGTCTGGCCCTGAGCCCATGCTCCTAACCTTGGTCCTGTGCTGTTTCCAACAGCGACCAGCTGACCTGGCACGAGGGGTGTCAGACTGGGGCAGGAGATCGCGAGAGGTTTCCATGCGAATGACACCATTTTCCAAGACTGGAATCAGTCTTGGATGGCACATCATCCCTGGATGTGCTTGGATGGCACATCATCCCTGGATGGCACACCTCCCTTTACAGTTTGTCTTCTCCCACTTACCCCTCCCAAGGCCCTTGTACTCCGGCCCAACCAAAGTCTTTTGGAAGAGCGTGAGCTTGCAAGTCCTATAGATGGTAGGGTCAAATTCTGACTTACCACTTCCTACCTCGGACGCCTCTGGGCAGGTTACTTACCCTCTTTCAGCCTCTGTCTTCCCATCTGTAAAACATGGGTGGTACTCGTACCTGGCCCCATAGAAATCTTGTGCGAATTGAAGGAGGCAAGTGCAAGGCATTTAACACGAGGTCTGGCACAGAGGCATAGCCCAATAGACAGCTGCTGTGAGCAGAGAATTAATTCCACAAGTGGTCGTCACGTAGGTCTAGGATCAGCAAGAGTGCAGGTGTGGCTTGAGTGAAGGTGCGCGCCACCCTCCATGTGAGGCGCTCCGGGTAGGGCCAGGTGGCTGCCAGTTGATGCGCCCTTGCTCTGGGGGTACCAGGAAGATTACTATTGCTGGTTCCCCCCTACTGGAGTCAGCCCTGCCTGTCTCTAGATGGTGGGAGCATACATCCTTTGCTCTTGGTGCCCAGACAGGCAGGGAATCAAGAAGCCGCCCCTGCCTTTGTCCAGACGCATCCGTGTGTGGAGTAGAAGAGGCAGCTCTGGAGCGCTGAACCTTGCGAGGTGCCCGCCAACCCCGGTTCCCCTCTGCCTCGGCCGCTGCCCTGGGAAAGCCGTAGCTGCTGTTGCCACCTAGTGGCGTGTTGCGGTAGCACATGCATAAGGACTTCCGCACTCTCATTCAAGGCCACAGAGCTCAGGGCATCCTGGGAAGTAAAGACCCAATTTAACCTGCTCACAGGACAGAGGACAAAGCTGAGATCTAGAGGGCCAGACAGCGAGGTTCAGGAGAAGGAGTCCTGAGAGAGGGGTCGTGTGACCTAGGTTCTGGTTCCACACCCCTGAGTCATTGCAGATAAACTACTGAACTTGTAGGAGTCTGTTTCTTGCCTAAAATGTGATGAAAATCCACATCTGTGCACAAGGGCATTGTGAGGCTCCCATGAAGGACTTTATAAACATCAAAGCACTTTGCAAGTGGGAAGGCTGGAGAGGTGGAGGAGGTGGTGGTTATGAGGTTGCTGCTGAAAGCGATATCGCTGTACCTGAACTTGTGAGTCAGGCGTCAGGCCTAGCATCTCCCCCCGATGCTGTTGGGAGGGACCATGGACCACCCAAGCCGAGCAGGGAGACAGGAGCAGGACTGGACGTGGGTCCTCCCTCTTGCTGGCCCAGCATATCTTTAGGGTTGAGGACACGCTGAGGTCTTCAGTCCTGGCCACATGCCCCAGGCCTTTTCTCCTCCTGGGCCTTGCCTGAGGCCTCCTCACCCTAAGGCAGCTGCAGGTGGAGAATGCCTAGAGCCTGCAGTTCTTGGCTCTGGGAATGGAGCCTGTGGCTAGGTTTCCCCCCAAGGACAAAATTCTGAGTCTGAATGAGTGATAAGACACAGCACTCCAAAATGAGACCACCGGGAAGGGCTGGACTCAGCCCCGGGAGTGAGATAGTACCTGGACCTGATCACGAAGTACCAGCTCATTGCTTCCTGCTGACAGACAAAGGCCCCTGGGGCAGGCGGCCATCCCAGAGGCTTCTCGCTGTCCTGCTATGGCAGCTATCTGGACTGATCCAGCCTAGGAGGCCTGGAGTGTCTGGTTGCCCCCTAACAGTGGAGGGCTTGGGTCAGGCTAGGGCCATCCCCGTCCTCAGGCCCTAAGAGTCCTCTTGCAGTTGTGATGTGCTCCCCTGCACATAGCCTCCCCCTCCCTTCCACTGGCTTCAGAGGCAGTTGGTGTTTACTGAGTATCTAATATGTGCTAGACATTGTGTTGAATGTTTTCACAGATACTGTCTCATTTCTTCCTTAAAGCAGTAGGGTAGTCGTTCCCCTATTACAGATGAAGATACTGAGGCTTCCAGAGATTGCTATTCAGTTAGTGAAGTGGGGAGCTTGCTTTTCAGCTCAGACTTTTTGCTTGCTTGTCTTTACACCATCTAAGAATGCAAGACCTTCCGGAAAGAGACCTGGAATGAAGGCCTAAACGAGGGGTGAGCCCCAGGCTTCACTGAATAGAGGAGAGGATCCCAATGACACACTTTGCCAGAGACCCCCTGAAATGCACCCCTGCCAGCCTCACTCTGCCAAGGCCTTGCCCTCCCACCAACCTCTTTCCCACCCTTCTAGCAATCACCTCTGTGAATACTTACTTGCGCATCATTCCAAAAATTTTTGTACAAAACCCAGCATATTCGAATACATCTCTCTGCCCCTGCTTGGAATCCCTCCATATTCACAAAGATCTTTTTTCACTCTTCACCATCTCTTGACACAGAGATCAAATGCTCTCTCTTTAACTTCCAGATTACAGTCTCTCGTATGGCTGTCAGCTCTACACACTGTATTGGCTATTGCCCCCCTGGCAGACATTGTGGCTGTTCTGGGTTTTTACCATCATGAACAACGTGTTCACTACACCTTTATCTTTGCATGGTTGCACAGGAAGGACTGTGAGACGGATTCCTGGAAGCGGAATTGTTGGGTCAAAGTACATACTTTCAGATGTTGCTAAACACTGCCAAATGATTCTCCGGAAAGTTTGTACCAGGTCGTACTCCCACCAACAGTGGGAGGAGTAAATACCTCCACCTGGAGGAGGAGTCAGTCCAGTAGTGAGGCTGGACACTGGTATACAAGGCATGATTCCAGAGGTACCCAGGATCGACTCCCCCGACCCCCCTTCAAGAATTGCCCCTTCCAGCCTGCCATGCTGTCAGGAAATCTCACTCATTCCTTGACCTGGAATTGGCATTAACTCCTGGTATTGTCTCTGGAGGACTCAGCTGTCTAGGAACAGACATCACACCCAGAGGAACAAATCTGGGCTCTGGAAAGGGCAGCAAGGAAAGCCGGCTGCATTCATTAGCCACAGACTTGGTCAGGGCCACATTATGACTTTCATGGGCCCTGGGCACTTCTGCCTTTGTGGATCCCTTCCTCCATTAAAAAATATATATATATATTGAAAAGTTATTTAATGACTGCATTGGTATAAAACAAGTATAATCCAGGCTGGATTGTATTCATTGTTTCTTCTGATTACAAAAAAAAAAAAAAATTAAAACTCTTCCATGGGTTCTACAAATATTGTGGGCCCTAAGCACTGTGCCTAATGGATCAGTTAGCTCTGGACTTTTTCCCTAGGTTAGCCCTGCACGCACCTGCCTCCCTACTGGTTGTCTTCCTCCTTCACCTTGGCTTTGACACTGGAAAGGTATGACATTCAGGCCACCTGAATACAGCTGGCCATCACAGAAAGCCCTGGGTAACATTTGGACCAGGTCAGGGCTGATAATAACCACTCACAGCGGCAGAAACTTGCAGTTTCCAGGGTCACTCACCAACATGGTTATCTTAAAATATTACGCCCATTTTACAGATTAGGAAGTGGGGACCGTGAGACAGAGAAAAGAGAAGTGTCTCGTCCGAGACATAGAGTTAGTAAGAAATAGAATTCTAGAAACTGCAGCCTTGGCTCGCTTCACACCCTCCTGCACGGCTAGCTCTCTGCCGTCCTGGGTCAAGCCCGATCCTAGGATACATCTTTGTCCTTTGCACATCCTCAAGTGTGTGTCTTTACCAAAGACAAGGCAGTGACAAGTGCCACATCCTGACAGGCACACGGGAGACACTCTACATATTTGGGCGACATATGGAAGCCAGTTGCAGCCATGCTTCCCGAAGCTCTCCCTAAATAACTGACTTCGGTTTGTGTGTGTATGTTTTTTTAAACTAGAGTAAAATTGATTGTCACACATGCCTGCAATCTTATTTTAATGTAAGTAGAGCATGATTTGAAATTCGGAATTAGATGGCTCAGCATTAATTACCTCTCGACTGCACTTTTTATTTATGGAGTGTGTTTACTGTCGTTAACTAGGAGGATGCTGGAAGGGCATGGAAGGACGATTAGTCACAAGAGGGTGGATTTAATAAGTAGTTGTAGATAGCA
This sequence comes from Mirounga angustirostris, assembly GCF_029215605.1. Lineage (NCBI taxonomy): Eukaryota > Metazoa > Chordata > Mammalia > Carnivora > Phocidae > Mirounga > Mirounga angustirostris. Next base: position 37,495,841 of record NW_026991721.1, on the reverse strand, counting down.
AAATTAGAAATGGATTTACTTCTTTTTTATTCATATTTCATCTGATTTCCACATTCTTCTGATTTATCTAACCCCTTTGCCACATGCCCCCTCTGTTCCTCTTCTAGGAATCCTGCTTCCATTCCCCTCCTGTTACCCTATGCACAGTGTCAGTCATATTCACCTCCTAGGATGCCCCCCACTACCTGTACTCCTGACGGAGCGGCTGCAGGTTAAGGTTGGTAAAGCGAGGCTCCCATCATGCTTTCTCCTCTTAAAAAAGCCATTGTGATGATTATCATTTTTATCTACCTTTTATTGAACACTTACTATGCCATCACTCATATTATTTTACCTTCCAGTAACACTTTGGGGCAGGAATAATTACACCCAGCTCATAGACGTGAAACTTGAGGCTCGACGAGGTTGAGTCTGTAGTTTGAAGTCACACAGCACAGATAGAGGACTCAAATTCATCACCTTCCATCACACTGTGCCATTCTCAGACAGGATAGCAGTCAGCAAGAGCTGCAAAAAGCAAGCCCGCCAAATAGCCAGGAGTGCACAGGACCTAGGGCAAGAGCTGAATCTCCGTGCAAGCTGCCCTCGGATTGAGGCAAATCCACTTTTGTCCTGTTCCCGACCCACTTTGCTTCGCCCTGACTGTCTCCAGGCAGTGGTATTGATCTGGTTTCAAGTTGTTTTTTAAGACTGAAAATGCAGTGGGGTTGGTGTAGACTATTCACATAATACTTTCCCTCAGCACTAATTTCCCATGCCAGGAAGGAGCCAGAAACCAAGGGCTCTCTGCTCAGGTGGAGACCTGGGAGTCCCCCCCAGGGCCCACTGACCGGGCGATAGGGAGGCTGTGCATAGCCCAGGAAATCCAAGCCCACGGGCAGTTGAGCGTAGCACTTATGCGATCTGCCAGGCAGGGAGCGGGACCTTCTGGAGGCTTTGTGGGGGATGGTTCTTCTGTAGAGGAGGCTACTCTGCGGCCCCGGGCAGTGCTGCCCAGTGGAGCGGTGGAACCAGGGAGATTGCATTTCCTGTGGAGCCAAGTGCCTCCAAGTCCCATGAGCTTGCTGCCTGACTTGTTCAAAGGCCTGCGTGTGCCCTGGGCTCTTGCATCAGCCGCAGGACATGGTGACACAGACCTGCTCACCCACATTTTACAGACTGGTAGCCGAGGGTTGTCGAGTTCAATTAAGCCAGCCTTGGTTATGGAGCATCTGTGGGAAAGACAGTCAGGCACAGGAGACCCGGGCCCTATCTTCAAGGAGTCAGGGAGGCAGGAAAAAGAAATGTACCTGGACAGCTGGAGCGAAACAACTCGGGTTGGGTTTGAATCCCACCTCCGTTACTTCCCTCCGATTGGCCTTTCCTGAGCCTCCTTTTGCTAACTTATAAATTGGGTATAATCACACTTACACTACGAGCTCCTCCTCCAGGTCTGCCTGTTGTCCGGCACGGCACCTGGCACAGGGTCCATGTGGGGGGTAGAGGAGGGAGCATTGCTGAGAGTACTAACTGTGGTGCGTGGCTAAAACATGCAGTTCGGGGGTCCACGAGAAGCACTCGTGGATGATGGCTTTCGTCCTCCTCGGAGGGCTGAGTACCCCGTCTACAGAGAGGTGCAGACCCAGGAAAAGCAGGCTTGCGGGAGAGTGAGGGCATCTCTCAGCTGGACTCCAAGGCAGGTCACGATGCTGGAAGACCACGCTACACGTGAACAGGATCAAGGATATTGACGGGCCGAGACGGGGCAGAACTCGACCAAACTACAAGGCTGGCCAAGGATGGGATCGAAACCCAGAGACTCTTAACTGTCAGAGAGTGTCATTTCTGGACGGTGCTGAGGTTTCTTTTACTCTTTTACATTTCGCCAACAGATTGTGTAGCCATCCGCTGTTAAGATGCTCTTAGAATTTCAGATGGACTCATATTTTTAGAAGCCACATCACACTGAGCATTTGACAATGATTGATTCATTTCTCGGCTTATTTTTAATAAGCTTAAAGGCTATGGTTGATCATCGTTTATAGACAGAGTTAACGCAGCATTTATGGTTCCTGACTCCACGGGCCTGGGACTCCTGGTGTCCTCATTAAAATGAGGACACCCACATGTGAGAGTGGGGGGGGGAGCCCCTGTCCCAGGGGCGTCCCCACCTCTTTTGAGCGTCTTGCTTCACCACTGCAAGTCACCGGCTGCTGCCGCCTGGTTCCCAGTCTGACTAGAGTGTCATTAGGTTTTATTATGACTTTATTCTTTCCGTTGGAAGCCGGTTGATTAGGAGTTGGAGGCAGCCAGTAATTAAGCTCACCTGTCAGGGCTTCGCTTCAGTCAGAATGAAATGCGCGCTTTCATTTCCCTGGGTGTCAAGGCGTCAGAATTAAGCTCCTTAGGGGAACAATAGCTGACCCAAAAATGTTAGAACAGGGATTCCCGAGATGGAAATTCAGTTAAGTTACCTCCTTGTCGCAACCGGGAAGAGCTGTGCGTTCTCGGGCTGCTTGAGAGAACTACTTATTTGGGGAGGAAAATTGAGTTCCAAGCCACAATAGCCAGTGAAAGCAATTGCTGGGATCACAGCACTCAGACTTGATACTCATTCGTCCCCCAGAGAAGAGATGTGGGCTAGTCCGGAGACTTTGACGAAGAAAAGTGCAAAGTCCACAGAATCTTTGAGGGCCGTTTGTCATCTGCGGGCAGGCCTGCCTCATGTCTGTGGCTTTGAGGGGGCTGTGTCACAGGCTTCGTTCCTGCCGATGGTCCGTACGAGCCAAAGGCTACAGGAAGCTTTGTTCTTGACTCCTGAAAATTACAGTCTGATGTGCTTCAGAGGGATTCTAATGAGGACGTTGGAGGCACAAAGAACTGAGCTGTGCAGATTTGGTTTGCAGTTGCGCGAAGTTGGCGTTACTTGGTCTCCCTAGCCAACGTCTTGCTCCCTTGCCCGTGCCTGGTGGTGACGGTCTCAGAGGCCCTCGTCCTCCTCACCTGCCTTGCCCCCTCTTTGCCAGCATTTTAGCTACAGCTCCTTTCTGAATTCTGTTCTCTCTCTTGACATTAAAGGTTTGGCAGACGTTGCCTTCCTTTCTGAAATGTCTATTAGGGGCGCCAGGATGGCTCGGTGGGTTAAGCTTACGACTCTTGGTTTCGGCTCAGGTCTTTATTTTGGGGTCCCGAGTTGGAGCCCCGTGGCAGACTCTGCGCTCAGCAGGGAGTCTCCTTCTCTGCCATCTCTCCCTCTGCCCCTCCTCCCCCCAAATAAATAAATCTTAAGAAAAAATAAAAAAAAATGTTTATTAAAGACATTTTCTGAGACGCTATTAATCCTCAAAATACTTAGATCTCTTCCCCGTCCCCCCCCCCATCATATATATGTCTCTCTCTTTCTTGTTCAGGTGTTTTTCTCTTGACTTTTTGAACAGTTCTTTGGTCTTTGCCAAGAAAGAACTCACTCAGGCTTGCTTTCCTAGACTCTGCACGCATTTGCCACCTCTGTCCAGGTAGATTTTATTGGCGAGAATCCAGGGAATTCCATCCCACCCTTAATGTTGCCTTGGTAACCTGTAACCACCCACTCTTTCCAGGGGTGCTTCTAGAACAGTCCCCAAAGTACGAAGTTGCAAAACGTCCAGTCTGGAAGGAACTTTATAACTAGCTCTGTCCCTCAATTCAGACTGAGAGGAAAAGCAACTTGCCCAAAGTCACACAGGAGGCAGAGACTGAGTCAGAATAAGGCCCCAGCCCTCCTGGTGACCCTTTGCTCTCTCCTATGAGAATTCATTTCTGCATGCAATTGCCAGACCAGAATCCAACATCCTTATTGAGTCAGAATTATAGCTCTCACTTCTGGAGCATTAACTGTGGGCCCTGCATTAGGCTAAGTGCTTTTTCTATACACCTCATCTCATTCTCACCAAGTACTCTATGAGCTGAAATCCATTTTAAAGATGAAGAAACTGAGCTGGTGATGTGCTAGAGCTGGTTGGTCCTGGCTCTCGAGAGCCAATTGTATGTGTCTCTTCCTAATTCCCTGTTCAGTGATTTCATGTTGCTAGCTGACATTGGCCACAGTGGAGGTATTTACACCACAGAAATGGGCAAATGCTACAAACCGAGGCATTTCTCCATGTCCTGCACCCTCCACCCCAGGAGATCCAATGTACCAGCACACCCCTGGGCTTCCTATCAGCTAAGCAGCTTGCTCAGGGACACGCAGCTGGGATGTGAGAGAGCTGGGACTGTGACCCACAGGTGTCTGGCTTCACAGCCTGAGCCCTTCACCATCACCCTATACTGCTAGTCACCAAAGCCAGGTTTTTGGGGATTCGTTCCCCCTGAGACTAGAGGCAGTGGTGCAGAAAAAGCAGCTTCTTTGGGTCTGATACCTAGGATGGTGGCAGGGCATGAGACACCCATATCCAGAGGGACCCCACCTGGTTGCTGGAGAAGAACGCCACCAGAGCATTTCCCAGACCTCACTCCGTTCCAACACTCAGGCCTCCTTGCTATTTTTAAGTGTTCCGATCACACTCGCAGCTCAGGGACTTTGTTGCTGTTCCCACAGTCTTGAATACTTTTCCACAGGTGAACACAGAGCTTGCTCCTTCACCTCTTTCTTGTCTGGGCTCTTCCTTGACCAACCCATCTAAAATAGCACTGCAATGGTCTCTGTTCACTTCCCATGTTCACAGCACTTATCACTGCCTATCTCATAGCCCACATGCTTTTGTTTTCCATCTTTCTCTCCAACAGAAGGTAAGCTCCATGAAGGTTAGAACTGCGTTGTGCTCACATTATAGCTTCAGAGTGTGGAATAGGGCAGGATTGGATGAATAAAGTAATAAACCTCAGCTGTCACTCTATTCTACGTGCTGCCTTTTTAGATATGCCTTACGTGGTTGACTCCTAGCCTAGCTCTTCACTTGTAAAGGCAAAGGACTTTATCCTTGGCTCTCTGACCTCAGGGGATCTTCAAAGTCTACAACCACCTTCTGCCTCCCCTTGAGTTCTTCTTTCATATTCCCATTTCCTCACCGCCCCCCCACAATAGGCCAACAGTCACATCTATCAATGCTGATTTGCTGACAAATAATTATTAAACATTTTTATTTATTTATTTATTTTAGAGAGAGTTGGAGGGGAGGGGCAGAGGAAGAGGCAAGAGAGAATCTTAAGCAGGCTCTGCACTGGGCAGGGAGCCTGATACGGGGCTTGATCTCAAGACCCTGAGAACATGACCTGAGCTGAAGTCAAGAGTCGGATGCTTAACTGACTGAGCCACTCAAGCACCCCAGTTATTACATTTTTTTAAAAGATTTTTTTAAAGATTTTATTTATTTATTTATTTATTTGACAGAGGGAGGGAGAGCAAAAACAAGCAGGGGTAGCAGTGAAGGGAGAGGGAGAAGCAGGCTCCCTGCTGAGCAGAGAGCCCAATGATGCGGGGCTCGATCCCAGGACTCTGAAATCATGACCAGAGCCGAAGGCAGACACTTAACCAACTGAGCCACCCAGGCTCCCCTATTAAATATTTTTAATAGGAACTTTGTTTTAAAAGATTTTATTTATTTATTTGAGAGAGAGAGCACACATGCACAAGCAAGGGTAGGAGCAGAAGGAGAGAGAGAGAGAGAGGGACAAGCAGAATCCCCGCTGAGTGCTGAGCTCTACATGGGGCTCAATCCCAGGGAACCCCGAGATCATGGCCCGAGCCGAAGTCAGACACCCAACTGACTGAGCCACCCAGGTGCCCCAAAAGGAACTTTCAACTCCAAGAACTAATTACATTTCCATCTTAGAAGGTAAATGTGGCCATGCCATTGAAAATGATTATTTAAGAGGATGGTTGGGGCTGATTGAGTGTGACTTTTGAGAAGAGAATGTGAAGGGATTCAGGTCACAGCCCACAATGGGAGTGGCTGCAGGGAGCCTGGGCTGAGTGCCTGTTCACCCATTCTGACCTGCAGGGTCATACTTAGGCTCTTTCTCACATTTCCCTGGTCCTGTCTGGCAGTAAATACATAATCACTCTCACACACGTACACACACACACACCCCTTCCTTTCTTATTTCAAAAATCTTACATGTTTATTGTACAAATTTTAGAACATATGGATAGGTAAAAGAACAGTTAAAAATTACTTAGGGGCACCTGGGTGCCTCAGATGGTTGGGCGTCTGCCTTTGGCTCAGGTCATGGTCCCAGGGTCCTGGGATCGAGCCCCGCATCGGGCTCCTTGCTCGGCAGGAAGCCTGCTTCTCCCTCTCTCACTCTCCCTGTCTGTGTTCCCTCTCTCACTGTCTCTCTCTGTCAAATGAATAAAGTCTTAAAAAGAAAAAAAAGAATATGAGTCATTTAAAAAAAAAATTACTTGTAACCTCACCTCAGAGATAAGAGTTGTGAATATTTTGGTGAGTTATTTTTTGCCAGTCTTTTTTTCCTACTGATTAACATCTATGTATTTTCTGACCTACATTTTTAAAAACTTCATACATCATGGACATCTTTCTATGTGATTAATATTGTTTATACCCAGTCGCTTTTACTAGTATTTAGTTGTATGCAGGTAATTTATTTCACCCATCCCTGACCATTGGGCACTTAACATTGTTTCCAACTCTAGATTATTAATACTGAGATAGAATTTCTCCTTAGTGTGTCTTGGACAAAGAGTGATTATTCTCACAGTCCTTAAGGTCAATTACTGCAAATTCAATCTATGGACTGAATGTTTGCACCTCAGCACCCCCCCCCCCCATTCAGGTGTAGAAAGCCTTAATCCCCAATGTGATGGTATTAGGAAGTGGGGCCTTTGGAGATAATTAGGTTTAGATAAGGTCATGAGGGTGGAGCCCCACGATGGCATTAGTGTCCTTATAAGGAGATAAAGGGACCAGAGCCTGTGCTCTCCACCATGTGAAGATACAGTGAGAAAACAGCCATCCATCAACCAAGAGGAGAGCCCTCACCAAGAACCCCACCATGCTGGCACGCAGCCTCCAGAACTGTGAGAATTAAATGTCTGTTGTTTAAGCCACCCAACCTCTGGAATTGTTATAGTTGCTACCTCACTGAGTATTCCACAAAAACTTACTAGAATGGTGTCTATAGGGCAACCATGACTTTACCTCTGGACCTTTGCATATTCTGTTCCCTCTCCTTGGATAACCCTTTCCAGGTTTCTTCCCCTGATTGTCATAGGTTCTTCCTGCTGCCCTAAATCATACATTTCCTTATATTTTAATGTTTAGAAAGATGATGAATCTAACAGCCAGTTTATGGGTTTGTGGTAGTAGTGAGTTGTGGACATAATTCCTTTTCACCCTTTGAAGTACAGCATAGCCCAGGCGGGTAATTCCTGAGTTACTGTAACTCTTGGGCTACTCTCTCCTTGCACTCCCCACACTGCATGGCACTTGCCTGCTCGTTTGTCTCCCCCTGACCGAGGACCTTCCTGAGAACAGCAAACAGGTATTTTTTGTTCCTATATACCCAGCTCCCAGCAGCTCAGTAGCCTGGGCCCCAGGGCAGATTCCGAGGGCAAGGGTGGGTGGGGAGCAAGTCTCTGGTTGTCTCCTTCCTCCTGGTTGAACAGGTAAATGGGAGTTACTTCCTCATTCCAGGCCATGGGGAACTCTGTCACAGAGCCCTTGGTGGGTAGGTCAGAGCATTTCACCTGCCCGACCTTTGAGATTAATGTCCATCTCAGGCCTTGGTGGGTGTATTTATTTGCTCTGAGTGAGGGTGGGGAGAAAGCTTAGCAGGTGGAAGTTTTGGTAATTTGTGCCCACATGGCTCTAGAGAGCTACCAAGAAACCAGTTACCTGTGTAGTAGTTGTTTTCAGGGTGCCCCACAATGACACTCGAGACTCAGGGGAAATGCTTGAATTTCAGCTTCACAAAAGGGCCTGCCAGAGGTATCACCTTTCCCCACTGGCCCCGCCGCCCCACCCTGATACAGTGACTGTGAATGAAGTTGGCCATTGGAGCTTTTCAGCATTCCCTCCTCCCAGCTTCTCCCCTGCCCCCACTCCCTTCTGGGTCTTTCTCTTTGTTCAGAGTTCATCTTCCCTTGTCTGCCTCTGCAGGACTTTTTGTCTTGTTTTTTTATTGCTTAGCTCTAACTCCAGAAAGAATATGGTACCTGTTGCATGGAAATACACGCTGCAGAAAGCTGGGAGATGGACGATCGTCCCTCTCCAGCTCGGAAGGTGGGTGAAGGCTTCAAGCAGGAGGTGGGTGATGCTTGAAGGATGGGTAGGATTCAAATAGCTGAAGAAGTGGTAGCGGAAGGGGAGAAGTCACCCCAAACTTAGGCAGGAGTAAGTCATGGTCAGGAAGGGGAGGACTGAGGCTGAAGCAAATGTTTATGTGTTATGCTCATAAAGTGCCCTCAATACGCTGCCTATTTGCATGTGTGGGTAAACCAAATGCCCCCAGGCCCCTGGTTCTCCAGCTCATGTGTTGGTGTGGGCTCTCCTCACTTTACCCCCATGACAACCCAGCCTCCAAACTCAGTACCTCTCCAAATTCAAACCCAAAGAATCCATGACCATAAAACTGTTGGTTTCCAATTTAGAGTTCACTGCATATTTTGTAGAAGAGATGGGGGGAATGGGCTTATCTTGTACACGTCATCACAAATAACTGGAAAAATCCATTAGATGTTTCTATTCCACCCCCCCCCCCCCAACTCCCTAGTCACATCATGGTGTGGAGAGGTGTTGCTCCCACCTTCCCTCAGTCTCACTCTTATTGGCCCTTTTTATCTCCTGGACTCTTCCCTGTGAATGTTACCTTTCTCACTCTTCATCCGCCAGCTTTTACCACTCAACTTATACACCACCAATACATCATGTTAGTCGACAGGGCCCCCTAGTTTCTTGATCTAAACCCTCCTGCAAGGAGGTTTATTTGGCTCTATTTTCCAAACAAATGTAATGCCTTCCCCAAGAGATATTCTGTGGCTGATCTAGCCTCCCTCTTATTCAACTCATATTTTCTCATTCAAATTCCCACAACTACCCTTCTGTTGTCTTCATGGTATAGATTAGACAACTGAAAATAAGAGAAGTGAATTGGTTTGCCCAAAGTCACATGGCGGCCGACAAGGCAAAGATGAGACCTGAACTCTGTCGCTTTTTTAAAAATATGTAACAGCTACCTCTTATACAGGGAGTGTGAGGAGGGTGACTTTGATGGGACTAGGGCTTGACATGTACTTGGGACCTGTGTTAGGTTCCCAGGGCTGCCATAAAAAAAACCCCAAAAAACCCACAACAGGTGACTTCAAACAATAGAAATGTATTCTCTCTTAGTTTTGGAGGCTAGGAGTCCAAAATCAGGGCATTAGTATGGTTGGTTCTTTCTGGAGGGTTCCTCCAGGATCCTTCCTTCTGAGGGAGAATCTGCTTCATGCCTCTCTCCTAGCTACTGGAGGTTGCTGGCGATCCTTGGCATGTAAACGTGGTGCTCTGAATGCTGTCCTCGTTTTCACATGGCATTCTCTTGGGGTGTCTCTGTGTCTTCACGTGGTCCTGTTATGAGGACACTAGTCATTGGATTTAGGGCCTACCCTAATCCATGATGAACTCATTTTAACTGATTACATCTTATTTCCAAATAAGGTCACTTCCTGAGGTTCCAGGAGGAGAGGGGATTTTGATGAGACACCATTCAACCCAGTAGAGGACCAGTTCATAAGGGTCCTAGTAGACTGTAGGCAGGGAACAATCATGAAGGGTTTGGGAGGGGGAGGATGGCAGGACCCAACCGAAAATCTCTCCCATCGAATCTGACTGGCTCCCTGTGATTTCCTGATCCCTGCAGCTCCTTGTGCCTGCTGCTTTATTCGGGAATTAAACTGGGTGGGCTTCCGCCGGCAGGTGAGCTGTTTCCCAGAGTGGCAGTCTTTTCTTTCTCCGGAACTTTGCACTTTGGGAGATACTTTGCACTTGCCTCCGATGCGCCTTGGGCTAATCAGTATGCCGCTTGAAGCTATTTAAAGCCTGATGCATTAGTCACAACAAATCTGCTCCCGCTGGGAGCTGAAAAGACTGAACAGGGTGCCAGTTTCTTTTTGGTAAGTGCAGTCTGTTTTCCCCCTCACCTCATTTGTGTCCGGCTCCTTGGATTCCTTGGACTTCAGGCCCGGAGTCTCTTTGCTGAGTTGTCCCTGGTGCTGGAAGAGCTGCCAAGGGCTAGTCAGGGCACCTTTGAAAACCTTTCTGAGGACAAGGGCCAGGGGCTTAGGCAGGGCAGGGGGGCAGAGTAGGAGGGGCCGCGAGGCCTGGCTGATCCATAGGCTCAGCGAATATGCCACACCTGCTGGAAGTCATTGGCAAGGCCTCCAACCACCTCTTCACTGCCCCGCTCTGACCTGCCCCCACAAACACCGGGTAGTTTTGATGTGCCTTGAAGCTGGGAGAGCACCAGAACTTTGGGCCTGCTCCAGTGGTTCCATCTGCCTTTGTGACTCTGCCAAACCCTCAACTGGCCTAGAAGGGGAGCGGGCTTGGGAGAGACACAGTTGGCCTCAGTGAGTGTGCAGAGGCCTCAGGCTTCCATTTATTTTGAGCAGGGATCCTCAAGCAGCAAGCATGGTTTCTCCACATGGGGCCTAACGATGTCTTCAGATTCTGTCTGGGGCTGTACGTTGGGAGAGAAAGCGAGCGTAGTGTGGTGACAAGAGGAGAGTTTGGATTCCTGAATCAGAGGCCTTCTGTCCTCTGCTCTGGGAGATCCCTCTAGCTGTGGGCTCTCAGGCAAGCAGCTCTGAGCCTGAAGAGTGGGTAATTCCTGGCCCTCAGCAGGGTTTCAGAAGCACGAATGGGAGGATTTATGGAAAAGTGCTTTGCAGGCTATAGGGTGTGCAGGGGGGAGTATAGTAACAGAACTTGTGGGGCCCTCTCTCTGGTGCATAGTAATAGCTTACCTTTACGGAGGGCGCAATATGCGCTAGAGGGTCTGCTGAACACTTCCCGTGGATCGTTTTATGTAATCCGCACAGGGGCCAAGGAGTTAGTACCATTATTATCTCTCCTGTGCAGATGAGGAAACTGTGGCTAAGAGAGGTTCAATCACTTGCTGCAGGCCAAAAGCTACGTAGTTGTGAGGACTCCGTTCACACTCCGGGGCCTGCAGACTTGAGGCCTGGTCTATGCTGCCTCTCTTGATGGCAGTAAGAATTTTTAAACTCGCTGTTATCGGGACCTAGTCTTGACAAACCCTGAAAATCCACGGTCCCTCATCGTCACGGAAGCCTTGTGCTATAAAAGCCTGCCCTCCACCTGATGAGTGAGGAATTTGCGCACTTTATTGAGCACCTACTCTTCCGTTCGAGGCACGGGGGGACACAACAGTGAACGAGATGAGGGGCTTCTTGCCTTCCTGGAACTTATATTTTAGCACCGTGGAGACAAGCAGTGATACATAAGGAAAATCATTTCAAGTCACGGTGAGGGTGAGGAGAATAAAACTGAGTGAAGTGGCAGAGAGAAGGAAGGCCAGAGAAGGCCTCTCTAAGGTGGGGGCGGGGTGGGGGGGCATTGGAACTGAGACCAGAAGGGTGAGGCGAGGCCTCTGAGGGAAATGTGTGAGGAGGAGCTCTCTCAGGTGGGGGAACAGTGGGGGTCTGTGAGGAATAGAGGGGGCGGGAGGAGCTAGAGGAGGGGAGCCCAGTGAGTGAGAGGAAGTGTGGAGTGGGCCATGCGAGCAGGAGACAGTGGCCATGGTAGAAAGTGAAGTGACTCTTACGAGAGGCAGTGAGGGTCAGGGACCCTTTCTCACTCATGCCAACTCCTCAGAGCAACTATGCTGCCACGCCGTCAGCCAAGTGCTCAGCAAGGGCTGATGACTGAGGAAAGGCCCAGGCCTGGGCAGGGCAGGATGGGCGGGTGGGAAGCGTCCTTGGTGGGTGGGCTCCAGCTTGGAGTCCGCGGAACCCTCTCTACTTCGCTGCAGGGCAAATAGGTGGCAGACCTGGGGGCCTAAGGGTTCCCCTCACACACACATACAGGTTAGTGGTCCTAATCCCATGCATCCAGGGATTGGCACGGCTGCTAGTCACCCGTGAGTAGACCCAGCCGGCTGCCAGAGTGGGAGCAAGATTTTCCCAGGAAGGCAGAGCCGCCTCTTCTGCCCACCTTCTCAACACTCTCCCTGCCCAGGAGAGTGTCGATCTTAATTAATGACCCCCTCTGGGGATTTTGTAGGAATCCACTGTCTACGGAGAATTGCTGTTATGTATTCTAAAGAGCCTATTAAGATTGTTCCCCCCTTGAGAGGAAGGAGATGCTTTGTGTGATGAATCAGAATAAAATCATAAACTTTGGACCTGGAAGATACTTTGGAGTCAGTGTCACGCAACACTCTCACTGATAACAAGAGACGGAGGCTTGGGGATTATTTAATTCGGCGTTGTAAAAAATAGTTGGTGAAAGCCTTTCTGGGGAAAAAAAATAAAAACCAATCAACTACACTTTTCTGACCTTGTAAACAGAATAAATGGATCCTTTGATTGAACAGAGGCCGGCAGCAGATGAGAGCGGGGCTTCTGGTGTCTAGGAAGGGGGTGGTTCCCACATGCAGTACTTAAGAGCTAGATGGTCCTTTTTTTTTTTTTTTTTTAAGTTTTATTTATTTATTTGACAGAGAGACACAGCGAGAGAGGGAACACAAGCAGGGAGAGTGGGAGAGGGAGAGGCAGGCTTCCCGCCGAGCAGGGATCCCGATGCAGGGCTCAAACCCAGGACCCTGGGATCATGACCTGAGCCGAAGGCAGATGCTTAACGACTGAGCCACCCAGGCACCCCAAGAGCCTGATTTTCTTGGGCAAGTCGCTTCATGTCTAATTCCTCAGTTTCCTGATTTGTAAAATACAGGCAATAATGGACATGCACCTAAAGGGGTTTTGATGTGAACTGAATAAAATAACATAGCATATATAAAGTGCTCGTCACACAGTGAGGTTTCAACAAAAAAATCACTGCTACTACCATTTGGGGGTCCAGACGCAGAAGGCGCAGATCAGCAGTGATGCAGAGCAGATAAAAATGCTCGGGAATGGCAAGCTGGCCTACAAATGGCACTGCTGTTCTCTTGAGCTCAGGCTCCCGTAACGTCCCTCAAAGTTGAATTTTATTAATTCCCCCCCAAAAGTTTATCTTACCATTTGCCTCTATTTCCTGAAAGGCAATTTCTGTTGTTGTTTTTTAAGATTTTACTTATTCATTTGACAGAGAGAAAGAGAAAGAGAGAGAGTGCACGAGCAGAGGAGGGGCAGAGCGAGAGGGAAAAGTAGGGAGCCCGATGCGGGGCTCGATCCCAGGACCCTGGGATCATGACCTGAGCCGAAGGCAGACCCTTAACGACCGAGCCACCAGGAGCCCCATGAAAGGCAATTTCTAAGAGAAAAATATTCCCCATTCAGTGAGACTTCCAGCATGTGAATTAGGATTTTACCACAGAGTTTTGCCTTTATTTCACCAGCGGCCTCAGCACATCTGCCAGTGTGTGAACCTAGACACTGTTGCCATGAGAGGCAGGTTGGAGAAAGGTACCCAGCCTGACCCAGCGGTTGTAGGACCCCATCCTTTGTCCCATCTCAACTCAACCCCCAGGGCCACACGGAAGATTTGTCAGATGACAGCTCATCTTATCCTACAGGCACCATGTTATGATTTCAGGTGAACTCATCACTGGACAGCGATGTCTGTTGTTAGTCATTACCCTTCTGGCGTCGGGGGAGATTTCAGGCATGTGGAAGGCACCAGAAGCCCCATGCCCAGCAGCCACTGACTCACAAGCTCTGAGAACTGACTGTTCATGGTGACTCGGCATTGACTCGTCCCTTTGGTAGGCTCTGCAGGAGCCTGGCTGGGCCTTACCATGTCCTGTTCCTTTCTCCTCTGCTGAATGCAGTCCCTATCTTCATGTTAGGAAGCATCTTTTCAAAAATAAAATTAGAAGAGTAAGAGAATAATTTTTTTTTAAAGATTTTATTTATTTGCTGGAGAGAGAGAGCACAAGCCGGGGGGAGCGGCAGGCAGAGGGAGAAGCAGGCTTCCCACTGAGCAGGGAGCCCGATGTGGGACTCGATCTCAGGACCCTGGGATCGTGACCTGAGCTGAAGGCAGACGCTTAATGACTGAGCCACCCAGGAGCCCCAAGAGAGAAGAATTAAGAGCCATTTCCAAGAAGGAATTTAGCTAGGAGAACCGAATCCTGTCTAATAGCCTGGGTTAAAAAAAACCAGCTATGAACTACAAATGCAGTTGACTTTGGCCCTGAGATCTGTAGGGAAAACTAGAAAAAGAAATAGTCATGAATCAGCAGCACCAGCAATGTTTGCTTGTGAGCTCTTTTAGTCATGTGCGGGAGTACATAATTCCATCCCGGGGTCCTATGGAGTTTGCTTCGTGCCCCAAGGTGTGGAATTTGGAAAAATACCAGCCCTGGCAGTTCTTGGGAAACAAAGCAAAGGAAACTCCCATAAGAGTGCTGTTTCTTGGAGAACCGTTACTCACCTGAGCCCTGGGTTCAGGTGGAGGTTCAGAGTGAGTCTGCAAGGGCTCGTGGGGCACCTGAGCCCAGGAGCTGCTCAGTCGATGCCAAGGCTGGGAGCCAAGGATGTCCACAGGGCCCAGGGAGAGGACACTCAGGGGGGGCCTTTGGACTTTGGGGAGTCGTTTACTCCTTCATCTTCTTTTCCCTAGCACCTGCTGTGCACCAGGCACTGTTCTAGGCACGGAGAAACAAGAAGAACAGTTTCTGTTGTCATGGAATTCACCTTTTTGTGGGGAGATACAGACACCACACATGGAAGCAAATGCATTAAGAAGTTTATTTCAGAGTGGCAAGTGCTATGAAGGCAGTAAAGCAGGGCAATGCGTTCAAGAGCAATTGGGGGTGATGTTAGACCATAATGTTAGATCTGAAGCACCAACCATGGGAAGACCAGGGGATCCCGATGCAGGCAGTAGAATTACCGGCACAAAGGCTCCAGGTGGGGACAGCTGTGGCCCCTTCGATGCACATAACAATGACCAGTGTCCCTGGAGCCTCGTGAATTTGTGGCTCCTTTCAGATTTATCCCTGGCATGCTATCGCCCCAACAGCAGTGTCCATTCAGAGAGCCATCTCTTGGAGGCAGGGTCAGAAGGAGTGTCTGGAAATGCTTTGGAGACAAGCAGAAATGATTGATGAGAGGACTAATCCTGCCCTCCTCCTCACCTCCACATCTAACCCACCATCAAGTCGGTGGGCTCATGCTCCCTGTTTTCTCCTAGGAAGTCTACTTCTCTTCATGTCCACCACCTTCACCCTGGTTCAAACCCCCAGCCTCTCTCCCCAGGTCTACTGGAAAAGCCTCTGAAACTGGTTCCTCATGTATGGTCTTGCCCATCCCTGGTCCACTCTCCACACTGTGGTCAGAATGATCTTTTAAAACCTCAGATCTAGGGGCGCCTGGCTGGCTCAGTCAGGGGAGCATGTGACTCCTGATCTTGGGGTCGCGAGTTGAGGCCCCACATTGGGTATGGAGATGACTTGAAAATAAAAGCTTTAAAACAAAACCAAACCAAACCTCAGATCTAATCATGTTGCATACACCTCCTCTGTACTTTTCCATGATTCCGCATTGCTGTCGGGATTAGGACCCAAATCCCCACAAGGACAATCAAGGCTCTATCTGTACAGAACCCTTATTTCTTTTCTAGCCTCGTTTCCAGCCATTTGTGGCTCCACTTTGTGCTCTAGCTACAGAGGCTTTCTCCCAGTTCCCCTAATACGCTGTACCAGTTTTGGCCTCGGGACCTTTGCACAAGCCTCAAGGGCTCTTAATCTCTTCTTCTTCCATGCACCCTGGCCTCAGCAACTTCTATCCAGGCTGCAGCATATCTGTTACTTCAGCAGGGACGTCTTCCTTGTTGTTCAACACTGTGATACTATGTAGGGTCTTTTGTTACATGTCCCCAGTAGCAATTCAT
The DNA here is from genome assembly GCF_029215605.1 of Mirounga angustirostris. Taxonomy (NCBI): domain Eukaryota; kingdom Metazoa; phylum Chordata; class Mammalia; order Carnivora; family Phocidae; genus Mirounga; species Mirounga angustirostris. The sequence continues at coordinate 37,479,861 of NW_026991721.1, read as the reverse complement.
ATTTATCATCCTAGCTCTCAACACATTTCTATTTATTTGTGATGCCTCATTTCCTGCACGAAGCCATACACTCCAGGAGGGTGGGAACCAATTCGGTCTTGTCCATGGTTGTATCCTCAGCACTTTGGAAGTGTCTGGAGCACAGGAGACACTTGATACATATTTTTTGAGGCAATGAAGGAATGAGTACTCATAAAGACCTTGACTCTTAAATGTTCCACTTGAATGTGCTACTTGCTTTCAACAAAATGAACTAACAGGAGACCATCTGTATTTTCTGTTCCATTTCTCTACCCTATAGAGATGGTGATTGATATCTGGAGTTCAAGAATAAGCATAGTGAGCAGGAATTCTGGCAGATGAACAACCTGCTTAGGAAGCCTGTTCTTGCCTTCGACTATCAGAACAGTGTTATTTTCTTTGGCCTGAAGGAGTCTAAGACTGTGTGTACTCAGGGAAACGGTGTAGACCTGCAGTGTGGAGCTGGGGCCAGGGGTGAGACTCAAATAATAATCAAGTGGAAGAGGGTTGTGTGAAGCCTGGTGGGGGACATCGCCTCTCTCAGCGGCTGAGGAATTGGAACATTCCCCCTTGTGTCAATGTGGAAGTGAATGAATTAAGTTCCGTTTTATGCCGTGCCTGGAAAAATACCAATGCTGCACTCGCATAGTTTCTGCAAGCAAACCCCAAATGCCACTCAGTCTCAGCCCTCGGAGAGACTGTTACAGGGGGAAAGAATCAACATTCACAGACTATGGGAAATACCACTGAAGTGGAAAAAGATTAGAGCCGTAGATTTTTGCTTTTTTGAGCTTATGTACTCCTTTGAAAATCTGATAGAAGCAATGGACCCTTGCTCTCCTTCGTGCCCCTTGACCCTCTGCAGAAAATATATCTCTATAACATCCTCTTATCCATGGAGACCCTGGAGGGCCATAGCCTCAGGTTAAAAAATTCCAGTTAGTGGGCCTGGTTGGAAATTGAGCAGAAATAAGCTAGTAAGAGATGACATGGAAGCACAAGTTAGACAAGGTTTGATTTAAAGAATAAAATAGAAGCACCCTGTAATTAGGTTTTTGTATTCCTGAAGTTCTTTGCTTTTTATTTTTATTTTATTTTATTTTTTAAAGATTTTATTTATTTGACAGAGAGAGAAACAGTGAGAAAGGGAACACAAGCAGGGGGAGGGGCAGAGGGAGAAGCAGGCTCCTCACTGAGCAAGGAGCCTGATGAGGGACTCGATCCCAGGACCCTGGGATCATGACCTGAGCCGAAGGCTGACACTTAATGACTGAGCCACCCAGGCGCCCAGTTCTTTGCTTTTTAGAACAAGTTGGTTGGCACAGGGCGACCACGTGCACCAGAGTGAAATAAGGCAGACCTCTAGGGGCTGAGGGGAAGCCACTCTGAGTATTTCCCCAGATTTAGCCAACCACGGTGATCCATCCACTAAAATCCACCAGGCGGCCAGGATTTTAGTCTCATGTTCACCACTGGTCCCCACTGTCTTGTTCAGTGCTAGGCACGTAGTAGGTGCTCAATAAATACTTAGTGAGTGGCTGAATCAATTAGTCTATCCTGGGTTGCCCCACTTTATTCTGTCTTCCTCTCCTTCTTTTGTTCTGGATTTATCAGATTTTAGTTTTTATTTATTTGTTCAAGAGATCTTTGTTGAGGTCGGTGATGTGATGGCATGTGTTAGCTGAATCCAAAGTTGATGCAAATTCTAAAATTACACTCAAACCTTAGGTAAAACAAACAAACAAACAATATTTGTTTTCGCCTTCTGGTAGGCATTAATTGTCCCTAGGCATGGAATGACATGAGATTGAAGAACTCCTGCTCTGGGATTCATTACCCCCAGGTTAAAGTCTCAATTCTGCTGCTTGGGAGTGATGAAAGCCTCAGTTTCTTCAACTGTAAAATGGGATGTAGAATTACATAAGGTTATGCAGTTAGAGCACGTAGCATGATTTTTGACACATACCTACATGTTGTTTTAATAAATGTCAGACATTTTTATTCTTACCTGGCTCCTCCTGTCATGTAGTTCGTTGGTTCCTTTAGGGTCCTCTTCCCTCTCTGAGCCCACAGTTCTGAACCCCAGAAACGGTAACTATACAATAGGTCACGTGTGGCCTCTAAAAAGTCCCAGAAATATTCAGTCATGGCAATACTTAAGGGCTGGGGACATTACTAATTTCCTCCCTTCCTATTTTTCCATATTTTTTATTTCAATTAATAAGCATGTATCACTTCATAATTTAAGAAGGACCGAATAAGAAAAAATATTGTAGCAAAAATGTGTTTATTCCATGTTGCTAAATTCAGAGGTAGGAAACAAGAACATTTTATTGTGTCTGGTCTATAGAATCAATTCCAGGAAACCAGAAGGACTCGGTTTGTCCATTACGTGGCCCAAATAAAAATGCCCAAATACAGGCGCCAAGAAAGGATGGCTGCATCCCTGAGTGGGCATGGATGTGCTGTGCTGTTTGGTACATGTGGGTTTAGGAACGGGGGACTCCTGGTTTCATCTCCGGGCTCTCCCGCTATCCAGCTCCATGTGCAACTTTGGGAAAATTTCAGCCCTAGTTTTCTCATTAGTAAAGTGGGAGAGACAAATGGAGAGACTCTTCCTTACAGATTGTTGTGGGAATGAATATCGAATACTTCACACGTCAGAGGACGTCTTCCATGCATTCTTGCTTTCTTTCTGTTTCTCCAATAGCATCAGTGACATCATCATCCTTTATGTTATACGTGTGTGCGTTTTGAACATGCGTGTGCCTATAAAAGTATATACAAATGTCTGCACTTTGATGTCGACTCATCATCTCGGCCCGGTCATGGCCAAACTAGAACTCTTGATTTCCCAAACCCATCCCGCCGGCTGCCCCTCCCTTAGTCTTCTGCACATCAGGAAATGGCGCCAACGCGCACTTGGTTAGTTGTTCTGCCTCAAAGGCTAAGAGTCGTCCTTCGCTCCTCTCCCTCCCTCACAGCCCGTATCCAGTGTGCGAACTCTGCTGATGTGTCTCAAAATCAGCCCCTTCTTTTGACAGCCACTGCCCCACCGCAGACAGAGCCACTGTCCTCTCACTACTGTGCGGGATAGTAACTCCTGCCTGCATCGGGTGCCCGACCCTACGACCGCCCCCGACAGGGGCCCCCAAGTGAGCGCTGACACGCTTACCTTGGGCTGTGCCACATCCTTGCTCAGAACGGCCCCCGCCGGTGGTGGCTTCCTGTGACGCTGGAAATAAAACCGGGGTGGCTCACTGTCCTTCAGGCCCCTGTACTGGGGAACAAGCAGACCTCTTCTGTCAAGGGCCAGGTGGTAAATATTTCAGGTTTGGCGGGCCACATAGGAGTCTGTCACATCGCCATCATCTTCTTCTCCTTCGTTGTCTTCATCGCGGTCTTCATTTCTATCTCCTTTTTCTTCCAACCCTTTCAACGTGTCGTCACTGTTCTTGGCTCACGGGCCGACAGGAACACATGAAGGGCTGGCGTGTGCAGAGTCCTGCGTTACGTGTGCTGGCCACGACTTTCCTCTCCAGATCATCTGCTCTCCCCGTCTGTCCTGCTCTCTCTGCTCTGGCTTCAGCAGTGCTCTCACTGTCCTTGAGCAGCGCCCTGACTGGGTTCTGCTCAGGGCCCTTGCTCTCCTATCCCTCTGCCCCTGATGCTGGCCCCTCAGGTCTGCTACGGGGCTCACTTGCTTCGTTTGCATCTCTGCTGGCAGGTGCCTCCTCGGAGAAGCCTCTCTGAGCTGCCTTTCTATAGTACTCACCACCCCCCGCACCCCCAGGCACATTCTCTCCCTCGCCTGGCTGTACTTCTTCTGGTACTTACTCTACATTTCCTTGCCTGTCGGTTTTGCTGCCCTTGTGTGTAATCTTTTGTCTTGTTCAACACTCTGTCTCCCTGACACCCAGAAAAGAACAGGGCACTTAGTGGTCATTCAGAAACATTTGTTGCATACATTAATAAATGTAAGAACAGTTCTGCCCTGTAGCTAGTTTTCCACCCCTGCCATTCCACTCATCTGCAACAAGGCGGCCCTCTTTATACATTTTCCGCCCCGTTGGCTGTGTCTGATAACGGCACCAAGCTGCGCTCTGAGTGACACTGAGGACTGTGAGAACCCACTTCCATGTGCTGTCGGGGTCTGCAGGATGAATCCAAGTGTGGACGTGGGTGTGGGGAGGACCAGGGGAGGAGGGGGAGCAAAGTCAGGCTTTGAAGTGAGGGGAACTGTCCAGCTCTCAGGAAACTGATGTCATTGGAGCTTCCCTGGATGATAAGTGCTCAGTGGAGCCCATGCCTAATATCTCTTGAGGAGGGAGAGAAGCATCTCTTAGAGCCAGGGGAAGAACACTGAGATAAATTGTCCTTCCCAGGGACACACAGCCAAGACAGCCTGCAAACCACTTAGTGCAGACACTGAAGGGATGGTGCTTATCGGGCCCAGATGGGACATGGTGGAAAAAATCTGGTATTTCTGGAGACACTGAATAGAGCATGGCGACTCCCAGCCCCAGGCACAAATCTCCCAGAATCTCCTTCTAAGGGCTTTGGCATTGGCAAGCTAGAGGAGTGCATCTGGGGCAGTCAGGTTTACACTCTCCCAACCCCACATTCCCACCCTGCCTTGCTCCCGTCCAGAAGCCTTAGGAGAAGTGGGCTTGGATCAGCATCACTGCAAAAGTGAGTGTAGGCCCCTTCCCGGGGGCATTGCAGGGGGCTACTCAGGAGGTGCACTGCAGGGGGCATCCTGTGGGGGTCTCCAGGAGGACTTGATACCGTGCACCTTCAAGTGCTGGCTCAGGGTCAGACAGTGAGCCTTGGATTGGGCAGTGAGCCTGGTTGTACACTTACACACCAGGCAGGGACTAGACGAGTCCTGGCCTAGGAGCCAGGTCCGGGGGTGAAGACACAGAGGAATCTCTTCCTTGCATGCCCCTTAGGATAGAAACTGGGAGGTGCGGGACAGGGGAGCCTGTGTACTGTCCAGACTGGGGGTTTTATGTCCAAGATCACATGTCCAGCTCTTGATTTTAGAAAATAAGACAGCCGTATGATATGAGAAGAAATGCAATGGTAGTATAAATCAAACTGTCCACCATAGCCAGGTCTCAGGAGCCCAAGGCAGGAGGTCAGATGGTCTGGGATCCGTTGATAGGACTGCTGTGTGACCTTGGACTAGTCACTTGACCTTTCTGGGCTTCAGTATTTTCACATATACAATGGTCATGGTACATCTTGACGTTGCCATCTCATGAGTTATTGTAATCAAACAAGAGAACAAAGTCTTTGTAAAGTTAGAAAGGCTCTAGTCATGTATAACTTGACCCCTAACCAAGTTGTATAAAACAGTAGACCAATAGGAGCAATAAACACCCAATGAGCTTGGATCGGGTGCCCACTACCGTGCCCCATGTTCATGCATGTTTCACATGCTTCACTGTGGAGAGGCTGGCACCGTTATCACTTCCATGAACAAACAGATGAGGTCATAAGACACAAAGAAGTTACATAACTCGCCCCAGGTCACACAGAGAGCCAGGGTGGACCAGACTCTGAATTCAAGCAGTTTGTCTCTGGAGGATGCACTGGGAGCTTGCACTGGGACCTTGAGGGCCTGTAGCCCAGATCTCCAAGTTCCCAACCCAGCCCCGCCACCCTTGGCTTCCTCGGGGAAGATAACTACAAGTCTGTCCAATGAAAACAGACCCATCAGACGACCCGTCGCTATCTCTTCCCTGCAGAGCGGTCAGTCCCTGCCAACCGCAGAGAGACGGCGGGGCCTTGACACAGCCTGAGGTTTACCCCCTCTAGGAGCCATGGGTTCCAGTGGGGATGGTGGAACCCTGACAGTCCCAGGAAGGAGGGGGACATGCCAGGGGGCGGGGCCCCTCCGGGTTCTGCAGATTGGGCATGTGCGGAGGAACTTCCCAGTCCAGGATGCGCCTCCCTCACTGCACAGCAAGTGGGTCTTGGAGAAACATGGCCCCCCTGCCTCTGCTTTCTCAAGGAACTCTCTGAAGGACAGGCTGATGCTTTCCATGCCCTCCTCAGGAAGAAGATCAGGAAAGGCAGTCAGCGCCCCCTTCCCTGGGTCCCTCCTTGAGGACGGTGTGGCCAGGCTGGCAGCCCAGGGCCAGCTGCTCAGCTTGCCTAATGTTATTCCAAGGCCTTTGTGCTGGACAAGAGAAGACCCGGGAAGCATGGGCACTGTCAAATATCTGAAGGGCCGCCCTGAGGCAGGCTAGTTCAGGGTGGCCTCGGTGGGGCGCAGGGAGGAATGGTGGGGAAGAGCGCAAGGAAACACGCAGACATCTCCACAGAAGGAAGAAGAACTGCCTTGGGGGCAGTGAGCTCTCCATCACTGCAGGGGTTCAGGCAGAGGCAGGAGACCCTCTTGGTGGGGGCCTTGCCAAGTGGGGGTGTGCGCCCGGGGAGGGAGAGAACTCGGGGATCAGGAAGGCCTGCCCAGCCCTCCGTGAACCTTGTGGCCCTGTGAAGAGGGAGGGGAGGACGTGGGATGGAAATGGCCTGGCATCTTCCATGCAGGTGTGCCTCATGCTGGCCTTTCCCACCTTCACCCTGGACCTCAGCTCTCCCTCCTGTTCGGTCTTGGCCCTACTGCCCTGCAATGCCAGGCCTATTACTTTTTCTTCCTGGAATAACTACTGGCCCTGCACCCTGCCCCTCTGTGCCCTGCTTGTTGCTGGGTGACGCTACTGGATAATGGGCCAGGTGACTCATTCTGGGGCTTTCTCAAGTGAGAGGCCACTGCCTGGGTACAAAGCTCTTTCCCCTGGAGCAGTAGGTCTCAAGCTTTAGTGGGCATCAGAACGAGCTGCAGGCCTTATAAGACAACAACAATAAAGCACAGACTGCTGGGTCCTACCAGAGTTCCTCTTTCAGTAGGTCTGTGGTGGTGTCCAAGAATTTCCATATGTAACAAGTTCCCGGGTGTTGCTGATACTGTAGGACCAGGGACCGCACTTTGAGAACCACTGCTCTAGAAGACCTATAAGGCCTAGGACCATGGCTACAAGGCTATGGATTCAGACAAACCCATGCTGGAATTCCACCATTATGAGCTGCATGACCATAGGTAATTTACCTAACAGCTCTGTGCTTCTGTTAACCTGTTCTGGATACTGGGGATGGTACTACTTTCAGAGAGTTATTGTGAGGATTAAAGATGGTGATTTATATAAATAGCTTAGTGTCTGGGATATGCTAAGTATGCAAATGATCAGTAAATGTTAGTGATCCTTATTATCAGAATAAGATGATGGCTATTTCAGACACTCCACGCCTACCTCTGTAGGACCGCAGTGTCAGAGCAAAGGCACACGTCCTCCTCCCATTGTGCCCCCTGTGTAGAGCCAATCCCATTGTTATTCCTTCCCATCTGCTCCATGCTGGAAGGATGGGGATTCATTATCAGTAAGGCCATCCTTCAAATCTCGGGTTTGTGTCAGGGGCCAGCCACACATTCTGAATGCCTGGCTTTCAGTGCGACTCCACAGGAGCCTGCCTGAGAGAACCAGATTGTGTGTAGGACACAGGAGTGGGGTCATCTGAGTTCTCTTGTCATGTTAGAGCCCCAAGGCCCCCATTGTCTCATCACTCAGATCCTGTGGTCTTTGGCCTGTTAGTTATAATGATAGAAGTGGGGCTTAAGTCTCCTGCTGCAGGGTCTCAAAATTAGGGGAGCAGATCTAAGGGTGGCTTCAGACGGACTCAGGCTGCTTTGAATATTGCTGAGGAGGGGAACCTGCTAGGAAATACATCCCGGTTCCACCCTGTGGGATACCAATCCCGAAGTGGGTTCCTTGGAGTAGTAGCTTATTAAGAAGTGCTCTACCCAAAGGGCTCTGCAGTCAAGTAAATTTGGGAGTTACTCCATTTCCTGTTGCCTGCTTAGAGCTCCAGGGTGCTCCCTGGCATATGTAAGTGTCCCAAAAGTCCTACAGTGAGGACACATAGGTAAGGCTGTTGAACATACTCTGGTCTGTTTCCTGTCAATTAATTTTGGGAAACTAGTTCTAGGAATTTATGGTTTTTCAAGGGCCTTCATAGGCAGTATCTCACCTGATTTTCAAAATAATCCTTAGAAGTAAGTATGTTCCTACCCATTTTACGAAGAGGAGGCTGAGATGCAGAGAGGTTTACAACTTGCTGCAGGTCACAGAGGTATTTAAAATACTATCTACAATTGCACGATCTGAGAAAGAATTCATGCATTTGATGGAAGTTCGTAGTGGCAGCAATCATTAAAACCAAACCAAACCAAACAACAAGCAAAAAAAAAAAAGACCCCACTAACTGGGCATGGCACCTATTATTTGTAAAAACCCTTTCAGTGAAGTGTATTTATTTTACTTTTGACCTTGGGCTCACCTTATGATTATGATGTCACTACACAGAGAGACAGAACAACAAGGTAAAGAATGTCGATTCTCGGGGCGCCTGGGTGGCTCAGTCGTTAAGCATCTGCCTTCAGCTCAGGTCACGGTCCCAGGGTCCTGGGATGGAGCCCCGCATCGGGCTCCCTGCTCCGCGGGAAGCCTGCTTCTCCCTCTCCCACTCCCCCTGCTTGTGTTCCCTCTCTCACTGTGTCTCTCTCTGTCAAAGAAATACGTAAGATCTTCAAAAAAAAGAATGTTGATTCTGCAGCTAAACAGTGTTTAAATCCAAGCAGTGTCACTTACTAGCTCTGTGACCTTGGGCAAGTTATTTAACTTTCCTGTGCCTGGTTTCCCCCGTGTGAAATGTAATTTTGACACCGGTAGTACAAGGTTACTATGATGATTCAATGAGATTTTACATGCAGACCTCTCAGAATGGCACACGGCCCAGAAGATGCACTTATGGAAGTATTAGGTCCTGTTGCTGCTATTACTGTTGTTAATAACCAAATACTATGTGAAGTCCACGTGTCTTGAGAACCCATGGAGAGGGTGTTTAGGTCGGAGCCCGTAGGTCTAAGACTCATTAAGCCGCTGTGCAACTTTGGACAGCTCATTTAACCTCTCTGTGCTCCTCGGAAAATGGGATCATGCCACCAACCAGCTTAGTACACAGAATGGTTCTAAGAATGCCCTCCTGGGCAACCGACGTGGAAGTGCTTTGACAAACGTGAAACTAGGTGGTCGCAAGTTCTCTGTGTCCACATCTGACTGGAGCATGTGCAGGGAGGAAGGGCGCCGGCTGGGAAGAACCGCTCTGCTAGTTGTGTGCTAGGATCCGAGAAATGCCCAGAAGGGCCAAGGCCGTTTGATCAACGGCAGCCGTTTCATGGGCCTGCACAGAAGCCAAAAGCCAGTCGTTAGCAGTGCTGAGAGTTTTCCTTTGCTAAACAACGGCGCCCTCATTCTGGGATTTCCCGGGTTGTCCTTGTTGACTTTGGAATAGAGGGTGTTTGTGTACACACACTATCTCGGCCGGTGCATCTCGGACATCTGGTTCCTCCTGTTTACCCTCATCTTATGTGCACCAGACCCACAGTGCCAGCCCTGAGCGTCACCCTAGTGGCATTCGTCACAGGTACCCTCTGCTGGGCCGGGGGAAAGGAGGAGGCCCTCAGAGGGGTGTGTGTGTGTGTGTGTGTGTGGCAATCTCCTGTGAAATCAAGATGCCTAACAAAAGTGGAATCAATTTACCTGCTGCCTTTGTTCCAAGGGAAAAGCCTCCAGAGCCACCACTGGGGAATAATATTTAACCCACTTCGAGGGCATGTGTGTTCCTTTCATCTCTTAATCATGAAAAGCACTGGAATTTCCTACAGCACAAGTTTATTAGGGAGGTGCTGAGTTCCTCAACAGTGCCCCAGAAGTGTAGACCACAGCCCCTTGGGAAAGATGCTGCCTCTTAAATTGCTAACCTTAATCCCTGGTGACCAGAACTGGCCCAGAATGAAAGGGCTGATCCCACAGGGAAAATAAAGTAAACAAAACCACACCACCCTGTCCCCGACCAAACCACAACCACCGAAAACAAAACAAACCAACGCAACCCCGCGAGAGTTTGAGGACGACTCCATTCCAGACCGTGTCTCTGAATCATTCGGTCGCAAAACCAGAACAGAAAACAAAAATTAGAAACCATTTAACATCCTTAAGTGCTTTGACAATAGCTATCCATATTTCTGTGCCCTAAGTTCTGTGGCAGGATTTTTGAAAACTTTTTTTCATTTTTCATTTTTTTTATTTTTTGCTTTGAACAGTTTTTATTTCACCTCACATGACCCCTAGCCCAACTGAGTGGGCTGGATAGGCCTAAACTGGTCTTCAAGCTACCTCCACAAATGTCTGCAGTCTCCATGCCCTGACACCTCACTGGGGTCCGAGCAGGAGATGCAACCCCTCAGAGGGTAGGAGGAAGAGGGAGGAGTGAGGGCCGGTCCTTCAAAGGGGGGGGTCAGAGGTCACCCAAAGATTGCACAATTTCCACCCTTATCTGCTTCATTGAAGTAGTGGGGGGCGGGGAGCTGGAGGAGGAGCCCCTGGGCCTGAGATGTTGAATACAGCAAATAAATACCAGGGGTACCTGGCAACCCTGGGGTCTGAGGGAAAAGCATGCCTGCTCTTCCAAACTGTGTCCTAGGCTGCTTGGGACCAGTTTGGCTGCTTTGTATAAGCCAAAAGCTTCTTTCCCCAGAGCTTTAAAGTTGGTCTTTAATTATTCATTCATTCTTCCTGAAATTTAGTTTTTGCCCTAAACTCCTTCTATGTTTGGCAGTGTTTGGGAGGCTATAGGGGAAAATAAGACATAATCCTCACTCTCCAAAAGTTCTTTTTCTAGTAGGATTTAAAAGGAAATGTCCAGTATCCAGATTCCCAGCAAGCAGGTGTATCTTTAGTCTGGCCAGGTCACCATGGATTTCTGAGAGCCTGCCCGAGATGCTGTCGTGCCCTGTTTCCAGCCTCCCAACTCAGTTGGGTTTCTTTATAGTGCACTCCACGCACTGTAGCGGAAGGTGTCCTATAGAGGGGACCCAGAGTTTCCTGGACAATTATGAGGGTCAGGGGGACTGGATGAACTTTAAGCCCCCTATAGTCCTGACCTGAATATATTCATTCCGTTTGATAATACCAACAATAAGCCAAACACTGTTCTGAATGTACAGAGATGAAGAAGACGGAGTACCTGTTCCTAAGCAATTTATAATCCATTGGTAATAATACTCATATCAATACTAACACTTAAAACAGCCAGTGAGTGTACCCACCCCTAACTGCAGAAGGAGATGGAGGATTCCAAAGGCTGGCGAGAAGCCGGAAACAAAGAGCTGGGGACCCCAGAGGAGAGGAGAAGGCGTTCTCAAAGGGAAGGGTTCGAAGACAAGTTCACCAACTAAGTTAATTTTGCTTTGGATCCTGACCTACATGATATCATTTGGCAGAGAATGGAAGGAAAAGCACTTCCATGCTGAGGGAGCAGCCTGAGCAAAAGTGTGCAAGGCAGAGTGAGTGAGCAGCCCACAGGGATACAGGCAGGGGCCATGGGAGACACTGCCCCACTCAGACCCTGACCCCCCAACACTGGAAGGAAGAAAGTGAATTGTGGGGGGTAGCCAGAAAGCAACAAATTAAACCGAGGTCAGGGAACACACTGAAGGCGAGATGCCTTTACATAATTCTTTATTTCACAAAAAAAGAAAAGGGGTGGGGGAGGGAGAGAAACCCTTTGCTAGCCTAGCCCAGCCCAGCCCAGCCTTTTCTAGGGGCGTATTCATTCATTTGTGGGCTTGTCAGTATGACATTGTGTCTGCCCTCCTGAAAGCCATACATCTTACTTTCAAACCCTCCAATCGCCTTGGACCCCCCGCAGACCCCAATGTTCCCAGTGACCTTTTGACAGGGGGCTCATTCCCCTCCAAGGCTGGTGGAGGGGAGAGGGTACCTCTCGGGGGCTCACCCTCCTGGTCCCAGCTTTCTGCTTCAGGAAGGATTAGTGCTTTATGTAAATTTGACTCTCAATTCCTGAAAAGCCTGCCAGCTGTGTACCTTCCAAGAGTCTTTTATTTTTATCTGTCTTCCTCCATATCCAAGATTTCCAGGCCCTCCCAGAAAGGGAAGGAGACTTCAAATAAGCCTTAAAGCCACTTGCCAAAATGTCTGTTTGCAGAAGGTCTTCATCCTCTCAGAGATGGCATTTCTGAGACTTCCTTTCCTGTGTGTAGTATGACAATACCATGAACACAACAGAGGTAGGGGGCAGGCAGGCCTACTCCAGGGATGCTCCTGTTTGGCGGTTTCGGAGCTGATTTAACAGAGCCAGTCACTCTCCCTCTCTGAGCCATTATCTGCAAAATGGGGGAAATCACTTTTCTTAGCATTACTGTGATGAGTAATTGAAAGGTGCCCTGTGCCATACTTAATAAATAGCTGCTAATAGGGCTAGGATTTTCCTCTGTCAGATGATGCCAAACTCTTCTGTGCTATTTTATTATTCAAGCCCAGTTATTTGGGGGGAAAAATAATGAGCTCCCTATGTTAAGCTATTAGCTTATTCCCTACCTCTGGGGTGGCACACTGCTCCTGCTCTTTCCTTTGTCATCCTCGTGCCGTGTAAAAGCTGACGCCTGTCCTGTGTGGGTGGAAAGGCTTCAGCCCACGTTCGGGGAAGTCTAGAGAGCCCATTTTGTCTGATGTTCCCCGGGCTGGCCCCCGCAGTGTCTGAACTTCTCCCCATTAGTCACTGCTTTGGCTGAGGGAGTGGAAGACCCCTGTTAAGCTGGAATACGTTATCTGGGAAACACATTAAGCCTTTAACAGCTGGACACAAATTAGTTTATCAGACAAGGCCTGGACTTGCAGAATGTAGGAGAGAAAAGGAACTTTACAGATCACCATTTGAGAGGTGAGGGAAAGGAGGTCTGTGAATGAACAGGTTTTGGGGATGCGGCTGCCAGGCCTCAAACCCTGCTTTTTGGTCTGAATCTCTTCACCCTCTTCCTTCTGCCTTGAGGAACAAGAGAGACACTCCAGCTTTCATTCAGAAGATACTTACCACATGCCTCCCCTACCTGGGGAGGTGCTGAGAATTCAGAGAAGTCTAAGAGTAGGGAAGACAGACACGGAAGGAAGCAAGTGCTGAGGGATGTGGGGCACATCCCTTGGGTGCTGGGGATGGGAAGGTCTGGAGCAAGACACTGTCAGCAAAGGGCAGATCCAGCCTCTGGTGGGGAGGGGGTGTCAGTGCCACCAAGGGTTGCACAATACTGGGACCTAGGGCCCTACCTTGTGGCTGCCATGAGAGTACAAGAGAGGTCATGACCAGGGAGCTGGGCTAAGCTAGGGGGCACTGTCTGCAAGGGTCAGCACTGAACAGGCAGGTCTAAGGAATGGGTCAGAAAGCCAGGAGCTGAAAGAAGAGGCCCATTGTTAGGAGGAAGAAGACCACACATTCAGGGCAGACCTTCACAAGCATTGTTCCCACCACTTTGTCCCATGTGGTCAGCATGGGCTGATCTCTTTCCCTTAATTCCCATCAAAGGACTTGGTGGAAGATCACAGAAATAGGAGGAAGGAGAAGAAAGGTGCTGGGAGAGGCAGCTTGGGGCATGATGAATAGCTCTCCAAGATGTAGGAGGTCTTTAGGAGGTGCTTCTGTTTCAAGTGCATCTGCACGGTCCTGACACCTGCTTGGGTGAACTCAAAGCCATGACCCCTGGGAGCCACCCACTGCATCAACGGATTGCCGGTGTCCCTTTCTCTACACCTCTCCTTATCCAGGTCCTCATTCTCTATCCCCTGCATGATTTCAACAGCCTTCTAACTGGTCTCCCTCCCTCCAGCCTCCACCTTTTCAAACTTGCCTTCTTGCTGTTACTAGAGAGGTCCTCCTAAAATGGGGAGTCAGTCAGATCATTCCCTGGTTTATAAGGATGAAGGGTAGGATCCCCTTTACAGGGACCTAACCTGCTCCAGCCTTACAAATAGCCCCATTTCCTGCCCCATAATCTCCTCCTTCTGACCACACGATACCTGCCAAGCGTTTCCACCTCTCTATACCCTTGCACGTGCTGTTCCACCTTCCTGGGGTGCTTTCCTCCTCTTGTCGGACCTGCCTTCTTCCTTCCAGATGCTGATCGGTGTCACCTCTGTGAAGTTATTCCATGCTTCCCAATCTTGGTTATAGTTTTTTTTTTTCTTTATGGCCCAGAAGTACGCCATATGGCCCTCCTTTGTAGCACCTGTCACATTGCACTGCAATGGTGGGTGTATGTGCCTCTCTGATTCTCAGTATCCAGCACAGCCCTGGGTACATGCATAGGGTAGATGTTCAACGGATGTTTGCTCCATGAGTTAGCATACCTCTGGTCTGAAGTGTGTGAGATCTGAAAGCCACAGGATTCATTCTTTTTAATGAAAACTCATTACCCTCTCTACTCCCACCCCCTGCTTCTGCCTTGTACCATGAGTGGTATTTTCCATCTTTGACCAGCAGAGATTTTGATGGGGAACTAATTGTTCATTCAGTGACTTTCTGTGGATGTGTAGTTTTTCGTGTTTTGGGGTATCATAGAGAATGTGATAAACCTATAGATGCTTCCCCAGAAAATGCACAAATGCCCGGTCTCACAGTATTTTCACTACAACCGGGAGGTTTCTGGACTGCACATCCTCCCACCCAGCACCACGACCCCTGGCTTAACACAGCTGTGATAGATAACTCGTGTTTTGCTCTCTTGGCCAATAAGATTTTGTCCAGCTTTATTATCAGAGGAAAAAAATAGTTATTTAAAAGTTTTGTTTTCCAAATGCAAGAATATACTTTAATATGGAATATGCTTTCTCACATGACATATGCTGCCCTCCTTCTGTGTTTCCCTAGGAGGTACCCCTTCCCTTTAAGCAGCAAATATCCCTGCTTATGTTTCACTCTCCAGAAATATGCATGGAGATGCACATAACAGGGTCTTCTGCAGTCACTCAGTCTCAGTCAGGGCTCAGGCAGGATGTGGGATGTGCGTTCCTGGTCTGGCTCTGTCCTGTTGCAGAGGAAGCTGCAGGAAATTAGGACATTGTCAACACACTTTCATTTGGGAAACATCTCCTGAGCTCCCACTCTGTGCCACACACTGTTCCAGGCACTTGGGGTTACCATGGGGGAAAAAAACAGACAAGGCCCCTGCTTTCATGGAATTTATAGCCCAGTGGGACAAGGCAGACAATAAACAAGAATATAAGTTAGCTACGTTCACACAGTGAACAGAACAAAGGGAAGACAAGAATAACAGAAGAATATGGGAAGGAGAGGGTCACTACATAAGAAGTCAAAGGGCTCTTTGAGGAGGTGACATGAGAAATGAGGCATAGGCAGGTCTAGGGGGAACAGTGACCCAGGGAGAGGCACTATCAGGTGCCAAGGTCCTGAGGTGGGAAGGATTTCAATGTGTTTGAGAAAAAGAAAGACCGCCGCGGTGCCTGGAGCACAGGAGGCAAAAGGAAGAGAGTGGGGGGTGAAGTTGTAGGCCATAAAAAGAGTTGGGACTTTTCATCTGTGAAGGGAAACCAAATCCTGAAAGCTTTAGGCAGAGCAACATTTTGATCTAATTGGCATGTTTGGAAGATCACTTTTAAAAGGTTAGGACCCATGTTACCACCTCCCCTCACTTTGAACAGTTTTGACTACTGAGGTGAATGTGTAATAAAACAATTCCATGAATTCTCATCATAGCTCTCTGTCAGCAGGGCACAGCCAGGTATTTATCCTAAAATGTCACCGCCTCCCGAATCTGACAAGCCCTGAGGTCTGGGTAGCCCGGGCCATCGCACCTTGATTCCTGAGCCTTTTCAGGGTACCGAAAGTTGCCGGGGACGCTGCCAAGGCTTGGACTGGGAGGTGAGGAGCTCCCTAGCTACCCCCCCCCCCCCCCCCCGCCCCATCTCAGAGGAAGACACAAGGTAGAGGGGCAGGCCCAGAGAAAGAGCCTGTGGCAGGTGGGGCAGGCAGAAGAGGAAACAAGGGCTACCCAGCCTCTTCCCCCGTCTGCCTCCCCTGTCATCGCCTGCCCCCTCCTCCTCCCCGAGGGCCGTGGATGTCCTTTCTGTGGCAGCGGCCAGGTGTGTTTGAAAACACTCGAGCCCCGTCCTTCACGTAGCAGGAAATACATGTTGCTGGGGACCGGCGGTGGCCGGGGCAGGGTGTGGGCGACTGTGTGTGTATGCGTGTGTGTGTGTGCGCGCGTGTGCGCGCGCGCGCGGTGGGTTGGACGTGATGGTGATGGTGCATCCATCCCAGTCACAGTTTCAGCTGGTGGGGAGGGGGTGATCCCGGGGTGGCTACTGTCAGACAACTTGGGTGAGTTCGGTGCCGAGAGCAAATGCACACGGAGCCGAGCACGCGTGAGAGAGGTGCGGGCCGTGTCCGGGCTGAGGACCCGCGAGCCACAGACTGCGCCCCCGCGGGCCCCCCGCTCCCCGCCTCGTCCCCCCCCGTTTGTGCCGAAGGCTGCCCCGCCTACCCGCGCCCTCCCCGAAAGAGTTAAGTACCTCCCCCTCCAACTGTCTTGCCCCAACCCCGCACCCCCACCGCGGGGGCTAACAGGCCCACCCGAGCGCCGGGGGCCTCGCGGAGCGGCCCGCGGGCCGGCGAGGGGGCGGGGAGTCCCGCGGCCCCGACTCCCGCCCCCACCCCTGTCGCGGCCCCAGCGGCCTCCGCGCTGCGAGGCGCGGGCGCTCGGACGCAGGGGGAGTTGTTTGATTTGGCGGAGGCGGGGAGGCCGGCGGGGAGCGAGCGGGGGAGGCACGCGAGCCGGGCAGCGCGGGCGCCGGGCTCCGGGCAGGGTTCCTCCCCCCTCCATCCCCCGTGCGCGCGGCGGCGGCCGGGGCGGGGGCGAGGCGGCCGCGGGCGCCGGGGATGCCCGGAGGGGCCGGGGCGGAGGCGAAGACGGGACGGGACGGCCCGACCTGCCGGGCGCGCGGGCAGGTGCTTCGGCCCCCTCCCCCTTTTTCTCCTTTTTCCAACCCCCCTTCCCTCCTCGCCCTGAAGTAAGATGAGCGTGATGCTGTGGCGCTGGGAACAAAATAACACCACCATGAAGCTGGTAAGGTGGACTGCAGACCCCCTCACTCCCGGGGGGCCCTGTTCCAGTTTTTATCCCCCACCCTGCTCCCCGTCCCCTTTGGGAATTGTCTTCCCATGATGGAAAGCGCCTGAAATGCATTTCGTACTTGGTGTTTCCTCGTTTTAAACCAGGAAAAGTCGATGTGTGTATGTGTGTGTGAACGATTGAAGGGGGGTGGGAATGGGCCGCAATTTCTCCCAGTCCTTTCCACCTACAAATTCTTGGGAATCTCCTGGGTTGCACATGCTGGGGATTGCGTCCTGCGAGTACGTCTGCGCCCTCACGGCCGCCCTCACCGCCGTCCGGGGTCAGCGTGGTCTGCACCCCCGCCCCCATTGTGTTGGGATACTTGGGGATGCCCGCGGGTGTTGATCTCTGTTGCCGTTTGGCTTGTTTGGGGGAGAAGAAAAACGTGAGCCCAGCTTGAATACGCATCGAGTCCTGTTCTCCCGCCTCTCACAATGGCTTGGTTTTCTTTCTAGCATGCAAGAACCATCTAGGCTGCAGGTACTTTTTCCCTCCTCCGTTTTCAAAAATAACCGCCCGTCACTCCTGGGAGGGCTTAGGAGAGCAGCCTTTTCCACTCTGCCCCAGGAAGCCTGACTCCAGCCCAAGGAGAAAATGTAATCAGAAGGCTCTTCTCTGGGTTTTGCTTTTGTGATTTGCTTTTTATCTGATGGTTTCAAGGGGACCCTAATTCTGCACTGAAGTCAGCCAGCGCTCTGGCCAAGTTAGCTACCCTCTTGGATGTCAGCGTCCTTCTGAGTAAAATGGGGCAAGTTCTCACCTTGTATTGCTGGTGTGAGGATAAGAAACCATATTTGAAATTTTCCTGGCACATAATAAGAGCTCAGTAAGGAATAGGTATCATTAATAAGCTGGAATTCATACTGACTGTGCTCTTTAAAGATGCTCCCAAAAAAGTCACAGGCACTGCATTGGATAACAAGATGCAAAAACAACCTCAGCTGATTCTTCATATAATGAACTTATTTGTTCGAAAAATGGCACCTTGCTTTTCATACTTCTTGTGTTATGTTTGGCCTGTCTAACTGAAAGCTACTATTTTACAGCTTCTTTTAATGTGCTGTAACATTAGCAGACGTTATGCACCTTTGCTGTGCTATGTCAGGACTGCATTTGCCTAATCCTTTCCTGGAATCTTTCTCCAACCAGACTGTTGTGGGAGAGCCCAGAGTTTCACACCTTTTCTTTCCAGGCTACACCTGAGATGCCATTCTAGAATGTAGCACGGGGAAAGGTGGGTCCTGGTGTGGACTAGCTAGCGCCGGGCTGCCAGACCTAGATGCTTCTAAGGAAAAAAAAGAAAAGAAAAAGAATGACTTGGCAGACAAGGAAAATGTGGAGCATCCCAGGGGACAGAGCTTGGTGGCAGGTGGCTGTGGTAAGGGCTGGGATGTCCTCATTGCTTCAATGTGGCTGCCATTTTACCCTACGGAGGGAGCTTTCCCCAGTGTGGGTCAAAGGTCAGCCTTTATTGGGTCTGTCTGAGTCTTTAGACCTGGGTCTCACTTTTCAAATTAACTGGGAGGACCACCCAAGGGTAGTTGTGGTCCAGCAGAGTACTCCCCTATTGGGTGGGGGAGGGGCCAGAGGAACTCCAAGGACCAGGAAGCACTGGGGACGCAGCAGCTACTGTGCTTGTGCACCCCACTGCCCCCAGGCCCCAGGCAGGAAAGGTGATTGATTGCATCTCCACACTCACGTAGCCTCGGCTGTCCTCATGCATGGGCCTCAGCTCTTCTGCAGAATCCCGGAAAGCATGGCCACACCATTCGTCGATACATCATTAGTTTGCCTTTTGTTTGGTCACCGACTGACTGGGCGATTTACTGATTATCGATTATTGGGTACTTACTGTGCACAGAGCCGGGTGGTGGTGGGAGGCTGTGCTCCTCGGGAAAGGCTTTGCTCTGCGATGATCCTTGGTTCGAATTCCAGCCTGGTCACTTACCAGTCTTTGAATCAGTTTTCCTCTTTCCCAGGTTGTGAAAAGATGAAATGAGACTACAGAAACAGGATCCAGCAGAATCTGAAACAGGCGTGTCCGTACTGGGAACAGCTGTTGTTTATTCTTATTCTTATTTTCTCTCCATTGTGCTGTTGGGTGAATGGTTTGGTCCTCTAATGAGCTTGGGGAAGATAAACTTTCTTACCTTTGAATCATGAGTGGCTCTCAGTAGGAACGAGCTCTCTGGGAACATCTTGGAAGTCAATTGTGTGTGAATAACTATCCCAGAATGCAGCGTGGGGCCAGAGGTGAGTGTCGAAACTTTTATCACTGATGCAGTTCAGTAAACATGAAGTCAGTTAATCCACAGCTTGAAAATTCACTGTTCTGATTGAATAATGGAACCAAAGGTTTTTACTTTATCTTCGGTTTTAAGGCTAATTGGATCAAAATAAGGCCAAGAGTAATTAGAGGCAAAACTTGAATCTTTGTGTGTTATCTCTGCAGGGGAATGTCAGAAATGCACCTGCCCACCTAGGCTAGAAGGCGGTAGTCAGCGAATCCGACTTCTGTCCAAATCCGACCCGACAGGGTCAACCAGGCCTTTGACGGAAATGAGAGGGGCTGATTGCTCAGGCCTAAAACACCCACTGGGAAGGGTAAGCTTGGGGCACACCCCCAGAGCCTGACATGGGTGGTTCTGACATCCTTATCAGCCCTTGGTTCCCTTCTTTTAGATTCTTCCAGCTCAGGCAGGGCAAGGAGAGGCAATATGGCCCCTTCTGGAGCAGCTTATTATCTGAGAAGCAGCAGAGCCAAAGAATGGGGAGGGAAAAGGGCCTGAGAGCAGCAACCCCTGCAGCCTTACCTGTCCCAGGACACAGAGCTAAGTGTCCCAGCCAGAGAGACTGCAGTCCTAGCTCTGCGCAGGAATTGCTATCATGTGACTGAGGCCAGGTACATAGCCTCTTACGGTGAGAACTGGAAGGAAGTGTAGTTGACAGGCAGCGCATGGTCACTCTTAGGATTAAAAGATGACCCAGTAGTGTTGCATGTCTCCATGCATGAAGAAAAGACACAACGGAAATATTCCCAGTGTTAACAGTACTGAGCTCTGGGGGGAGATTACCAGGGATTTTTTTGGGGGGGCGGGGTTGTATTTCCTTATATTCTAGATTTTGCCCATGACCATACATTATATTTATCAAGGAAAGATAAAAAATAGTACTGCTAAAAATAATCCTATTACTAGCTAACATATGCTGAGCCTTTACTTTACACTTTATTCCACTTCATCCTCTCCATAAACCGGTGAAGTAGAAACAATTATTAGCCCCATTATTCAGATGAGGACGTTAAGGCTCAGAGAGTTAAGTGACTTTCCTAAGTTTCCAGGAATAGAAACTGCTAGAAGCTCTGCTTTGTCTGATGGCAAAGGCTGTGCTTTGAACTCCTCTATTTTAATAGCCTGGGTACATCCTGGAGAGCGGCAGGGTCTTCTGCTGAGCTCAGTATATGATATATGAGTATCCCTGTACTGTACAGGGCTGGGTCTTTCTCTCTGTGAGTTGCTACCCCCTGAGCACCCCCTTTGCTCAGGGAGATGCTGTGATTGAGGAGGAAAGGAAAGGGAACACAGTGAGCAGGCCTGGGTTGGGTCATTGCCCTTCAGTGTCCTGGAAAACACTTAATGGGGCCCTTCCTCAAATGAAGAAGAAAGTGGCTCAGAATGAAGAATAATTGAGAATAATGATGATCAGGGAATGTGCCTCTGACCTTTGACCTTTCCCCCCCAGAGGTTGGTCAAAGACCCCCTGGGCCCATCTGAAGCCAGGCTAACAAGCAGATTAAAAGAGGTCAGTGGGTTAAAGGGCCCTGGCTGGCTTTCTGCAGTTACATTGCTCCCTCCCCAAGGCAAGGATCCTATCTATGGACTCTGCAGGTCCTGAGCTCCCCGGTTCTGTGTTTACCATACTGTGGTCCTACAGCTTTTCCTCATCTTTCTCTGCATAAACTGATTCTCCTCTTAACAACTTCTAGGTTTTTTTTTTCTGAAGAAAGTTCGTTTACCACTCATCTGGAGGTACTCCCCTCTTCTGCTGAAAAATATCAGTCATTTCCACTCTCAGGGACTTCTAGAACTTTCTCTTGCTTTCCATTAATTATGACCGGCATAGATTTTACCAATCTCCCAGGTACTGAAATCATGTCCATTTTCTGTTAATTACAAACATCTCAAGGGAAGAAACTCCATCCTTTCCTGGAGAAACCAGGTTGAAATATATAGGAATGTTTCCATATGCATTTCTGCTGTGGGTAATGAGCCATCATAGCCTTGATACACTTTTCAGAATTGAAACCAAAGCATGTAAGGAAGGTTTGACTCTGGTTAATTACTGGGAAAATAAAGAATTCAATATAGGGAAGGGAAGAAAGAAAAACCCTAAAAGTAATAAGTGGCTTCCTTTAGATGACATTTTGAGGTAACAGGGTTTCCTTCATTTTTATGTTAATAGAGACATAGAGATTTATAATTCGTCCCTCTGGTGATGCAGCATTCTTACATTACTTGTGTGGACTCGGCAAAAAAAAAAAAATATATATATATATATATATATATATATATTTGGTTTTGTGCCTGGCTTCTGTCATATGTTGCCAACCACCCAGAAGGTGTGTGTGGCTAAGCTTTTCTTTAGGTCTCTCGGGTTGTCAGCTTGTCCAGGACGCGTGGACCAGACTGCATCATGCTCCTGGCTGGTGACACACGGGCTCTTCGCAGGGCTTGTTCTTTTTGACGCAGACGTTGCAGATGTGATGTCATAGGAGATGCACCCAGGGAGGCTGAGAGGCCATGAAACGAGATGAGGGGTTAGAATGAGTTGGCAGAGATTGTTTAAACAGGGAAACAAGAAAGTGTGATGGAAATATTTAGGAAGACTGGGAGGTAGGAAAGGATTGTCCTCGCCACCAAAGATCCTAACCACACATGGTCATGACGCCGTGGTGTGGGACAGAAGTAAGCACCTGCATTAGACGTGGTCTTTGTCATAGTGAGAGGACTGCGTGCTCACAGGGAACATGGTAGGACCCTAAGCACAAACAAATCTGTAGGAAGGCAGGTGCTTCGAACAGGGATTTTATCAGCTCTGGCGTGTGCCGTGTCTGCAGAGGGTCCAGGGGTGAGCCTTGGTCCTCAGCTGTAGTTCCTATCAGCTTCTCTGGCACTGTTATGAAGTTTCTGGAATTGGGACTGCAGACTAAGTCATTCCTGGTCGGAAACCTTTTGTGGAATCCTGCTCACTAGTGAATGAAGTCTGACTCCTCCATGGCATACAAGGCCCTCTAGGTGCCAGCAGTGTTTTAAATCTTACTGTGCAGCGCCTCCAGATAGAAGTTGTTCATTCCAATCAGCATGGTCAGCCCTGTGATTTTCTGCTTTCACTGCTTCCTGGGACTAAACGCTTCTCCCCTCTGTCCAGGTACTGTCCTGTCTTCCAAAGCTCAAAGCCAGTCCCCTTTCTTCTGTGAAGCCTGCCTGACCACACCACCTCCCGGCATCGGACAGGCAATAGTACTAGTCCGCCTTGGGTCCCACACTGCCCTAAATCCGGAGCCGCTTACGTGTGTTGCCAGAGGAGAGGTTAGGAGTACACATACTCCGGCCCCTCCTAGCTCAACTACCGACCTCAGTGTGCCCCTTAGCAAGTACTAACTAACTCCTCTCTCTGAGGCTGTTTCTTCATGGTCGTGATAACTGTTCCAAACTGGGGCTTCTTGGGGTTGTTTGATAAAATATATGTCTTTTGAGCGGCACGCAGCGTATAGCAAGTGCTCAATAAATGTTAGCTTTTGGGGCGCCTGGGTGGCTCAGTCGTTGGGCGTCTGCCTTCGGCTCAGGTCATGATCCCGGAGTCCCGGGATCGAGTCCCACATCGGGCTCCCTGCTCGGCGGGAAGCCTGCTTCTCCCTCTCCCACTCCCCCTGCTTGTGTTCCTGCTCTCGCTGTCTCTCTCTCTGTCAAATAAATAAAATATTAAAAAAAAAAAATGTTAGCTTTTGTTATGATGATGATGATACATTCATTCATTCAACAAGTGTTGATGTCATTAATGATGAAACGTTTACTACATCCTGGGGGAGCCGCTTCTAAACAAAAAGAAATTTTTGCTCGCATGGAATTTATACAGGCTCCCTGCTCTATCTGCAAGTAGGGTGTTCCAATGAAACCTTTCTTACAGCAAAATGATGTAAAGTGAAGAAGCAGCTGTCATTAATTTGTATGGAATTTTTTTTTGAGTGTTCCCTGACCCAAAAGACGACCTCTCTTAGGCTATTCTGATACCTTAGGACACATCTTGCTAGTAGACACACAAAATAAATCGAGATAGAGCACAGACGCTCCCAGACACAGTTCAAAGCTATGGGGCTTGATGCTGAGATGCTGAGTGTAGTTCCCAGGTACGGAGCTTGGCGGCGCCACTTGCCGCTAGGGATAGGCACTGCCTCTGTGAGGGCTCCCTGCAAAACAAATGCAGAAGGAAATGGTCCAGTTTCATTCTTCTGCATGTGGCTGTCCAAAAAACAAACAAACAAACAAACAAAACCCAAAAACAAATGCAGAGTGCTGTTTTCCCTTTTTGCCTTTTTTCGTGAAAGTGAAAATCCTCTTCAAATATTTTCTTGGTTAGTGAAAACAGGTACTAATGTAGGTGTTTCATAAAAATAAAGTAGCATAACAGGAACCTTCTAGAAGTAGGGGATACCTGTATTTTAGTGAAGGAATCAGATGATAAAATACATATTCCTTTTCTATGGTGCTGGGTGCTATGGAGAAAAATACAGCAGGGTAAGAAGGATAGGGAGTCTGGGAGAGGTCACTATTTAATATAGGGTGGTTGAGGAAGGCTTCCCTGCAAATGTGACATGACTATAATCATTACTATCACTCCTCGGGGAGGCATTGTAAGTATGTGCCTGTATCCTTTATTATCTAAGCCAGGATACTTCTGAGAGTTAAAGGGGGTGCTATCAATAATTGCAGTGGGATATAGGCATAAACCAGGCCTGTCCTGGGCAGTGAGATGCTTTTAAACGTGCTTATTCCAAATACAGAGCTTGGCTAAAAAGATAGTATGGTGTCAGACAGGCCTAGATTCACATCCGGGGTTCTGCTACCTTCTAGCTGTGAAATCTTGGGTGAGTCGTTTAATCTCTTTATGTGTCAGTTCCCTCATCTGTTATGCATTTGTAATAGGGTTTTTGTGAGAATTAAATGAGGTGAGGCAAGTAAAGCATTCAGTGTAGGACCTGACACCTCACAAGCTGTCAATAAAAACCCATTACCATCATCATCACTATCACCAAGGGCAAAAACTGTTCTTTTTTGTACCTTTCACTGTGCCTGGGAAGGGGTTAGGGATATGCAAGGTGGATGCATTAATGTTAGAAATTGGAAGGTTGGAAATTTAGCTACGCAGTGCACTTGGGAGGTGAGCTGACTTGATCTGCCAAATAGCTGCTTCCATCCATACTCATAGAAAGTAAGACTCATGGTGTTTGAATGTTGGACTCAAAGCTCAGATGGGGGTCTTCGTGCCGGGCAGCCACAGAAAGAGTTAGATAGTCCAGTCCAGGACTAACAATCTTGGAAAGTTAGATCAGGAGGAGGCCCATGACCAGTGGCCCCCAACAATCCATTTCACAATGGGGGAAGCAGGGACCCAGAGAAATGAAATGACCTGCCCAAGGTCTCCTGGCCTGTAACTGGTTTTAATGCATCTGCTGTTATCCACCCTGCAAACTGGGATAACAGAGATTATACAGAACAAGAAGGGAGCACTTAGAATTCCACCTGGAAAAGCCATGTTTCTTTGGAAATGGGCCACAGATGACATAACCCTGCCATATCCCATTACCCCGGTACTTGGCTAATCTTTGTATGAAACTTGTTTTGGTGAAACGAGCCTGGAGAAGCCAGCTAAAGTACTTACTTTCTCACTGTTGAATGCCTCCTAGACTTGGGCTAACATTTAATCTAAAGACTAAGGTGATATTTCCTGAGATAGCAGTGAGTTCATGTTTTGAAATTAAATGAACTGAGTTTATTGCGTAAGTTGGCTTTTTTTTTTTTTTTTTAAGTGCTAACTGCGGTAGTAAATGTTCTCTCCGCAAAGTAACGTCAGGCTGCCGTTTGGGGAGGAGTGGGGAGCTGTAGACACGGTAGTTTTCAGTCCTTAGGAGTTGTCTTACTGCCTCCCTGTTTAGGCCCTATTGCACATTGAGCCATATTGTGGTTTAAGGGGGTCCCCTTTTGAATAAATCAATTTCTGACCCAGGACAATTTGGGGACCACTAGGTTTTTCCTCCATTGCATTTCCTGAATACATGCTATATACTCTCTTCTCTCCCTCCTCTCCGAGATACTTTTCACTCAGTAAAGGATGGCTGCCTTCCTACCTTACACCAGGTAAGGAGGAGAAAAGTTCTATTTATGGACATTCTTGGACAGCAAGCTGGTCAAAAAAGAAAAAGAGCATGAATATCATTAGCTAATGCTAGGAATTCAGAGTCTGGTGCATTATCCTTTTACTTAATTCCTGGAAGTTTCCTCTAAGAAAATGGAGATTGATGTATGACTGAAATAGGCTTCTTCAAGGAGACAGTTGGAGTTTCCAGGCCATATATGGTGCAGTTCCAAGAGATTTCAGGAGCTAAACCCTATTGATTATGACTTTATGGTAGCCATCGTGGATAAAGAATCCCATTTCCCATGCCACCCTCTTGCTTTCAGATTACCTTGACTCTCTGCAGGCACCTGTTAAAGCATAAGCCCTGGTAGGCAGGTGAGAGAGTGGTTGGGGGTGGGGGCAGACAGCAATCGATGCTCCATCATCTTTGCATTCCCCACCCTAACAGCACCGGGCGCACACTATGTGTTCAGTTAATGGGTCAATTCTAACATCCCCATTCTGATTTTTCAACATAATACGAAGTTGAATCACCTAAAATGCTGGGTTGTTCACTGGAAGGTTTAATGAAATACCTCGAGTGAGTCTGAGCAGTAGCTTGCAGGGGTTCCTGGGTGTCAGTCCAGGGTGCAGTCTGGCTCCCTGGCAGTAGAGGTCCAACCCAGATCCAACGCTAGAGTGTTTCCGGGTTTGTAGCTATGTGGGATGTGTAAGACGGTGGCACAGAGCTTCCCACTGTGGTGGCTCCTGGGTGGCTCCCCAGGTCGACTGGGCCCCGGGGATGTGGAGATCCACCTTGCATCTTCCAAGGAGGAGGGGGTGGTCATTTCCCTGTCTCCCCTTCCTTCCCCTCCAACCTCCTTCATGCATGCACACATACAGACACACAACACGAGATCTTTACTTACTGTCATCAGAAACTGAGGTTCTGGACCGAAGTCTGGAGCAAATAACCAGGCCCTTTATATTGGAAGTCAAGCTATCATGCGGCGCAGCTATCTGGGGCTTTTACTGTGTGTCCCAGACTGGTAGTTACTGACTGAAGGTGGAGTTAATTCACCCTGTTCTAGATGTGAGGTATAGCTGTGCTCGGGCAGCAGAGGAGTGTGGCTTCTGATTGATTCTGATAGTTAATGTTGCATTAGGAAGAAGAAACACTGCAGCCCACTCCACCTGTCCTTTGAATTTCCTGGCCTGACTGTTGGAATGGTGGTTTTCCAGTTGCTCCAGCTTGTCAACATTTGGTGTGTCCCAGGTGCTGTGTTCAGTTCTAAGGAATGCAAAGATGATGGAGATGCCATAGCTTTTCATCCCACGGTTTATGCTTTGGTGGGCTTCTCTAGACAAAGTAAGTCAAAGCTAAGGTGTTGGCATGGAAAAGGCATTCTTTGGGCAGGAGTGCTCTTGTGGAGGCGGGATTGACAGGGCTGGCCAACTGATTGTCAGGGGCCCACAAACAAAAAGGGGAGTTGAAAGATTCCGGAGACTTCTAGCCTGGAAATTTGGACTACAGCACTTGTCACTGAGAGGAGTCAAGACTCGGGGGGAGCAGGTTGGAAAGACAGGGGAATGAGACATGACGGGTTGGTTTGGCAGGACCATGCTGGAGGTTATTTCTATCATCTTTCAGGTTTTATTGAATGCTTATCTAAACTGTGGTCCAAGCTATGCAGGGGGATGGGAATGCAACATAAATCCAGACTGTGCCCTCATCCCTTCTCCTTCCTCGGGACAGAGACAAGTTCCCTTTATTCACCCGCTGAAGCACCTTTTTGGTAAGCACCTTGTAATTCCCCAACTCCAGGACTTCTGATAAATTCGAAAGAACATGACTTAGGCCTGAGTCCAAAGGAAGGCTTCCTGCCTTCTCTCCCATGAGTGGATCACATGGTCAAACTGGTGTAACCTGCCCCCTGGACTCCCAGGTGGAGAGGCTAAACAGAGAGGAAAAGGGTACCAGAGATGCCTGCACCCCACAAGTAAAGGAGACTGCAGGGAGCCTAATTCCTGCCTTTGAACCCCCCGGGAAGTTGGGGCCCCTTAAGAGTACTGATCTCTGCAAGGTCAGATTAGACACTGCATCTCCTGTGGGGGTGGAGAGAGAAGCCAAAAATGCTGATGGTGCTTCCTTCTTCAGGGAATCCAAATGGGATCTTGGGAAAGAGAGAAAAGGGGAGAATTTCCTCAACATGCTCCCTGCCATCAGGCTCTTAACCGAACAGCTGGGGAGGCCAGACTAACACAGGGGGAACACACTTCTACAACTTCCTGAGCAAGAACTATGTGCCAGCTACCTGCATGCACAGGGAAACAGTGCATGCTATGGTCTGAAGCAGGACCTAGGGATCTTCCAAAGGGTGTAGCTTAAGTGCTGCAGGAGATCAGAGGGAGGCAGCCTGTATAGTGCATTGATTCTGGTGCAAGTCATTACTTGGTGCAAGAACTTGGTGCAAGTCATTACTTAACTTGTCTGAGCTTCAGTTTCTGTATCTGGAAGGTTGGTGGAATCTTTTCCTGCCAAGGATGTCAGAAATCTTAGAGCTATGTACGTGATAACATGATGGTATACCTAGAGAGGGGCTGGCACATAGCAAGGACTGAAAAATTGGGACTTCTCAGACTCTGGACACAGCCAGGATGGGTGTCCTTAGGGAAGCCTTACAAATCTAGAACTTGGTGCTGGGCTTGGAGAATGAGCAGAATTTGGAGCAGGAGAAAGGAAGGGTTGCAGTTGGGCGAATGGCAAGTGTAAAGGCTCACATTTTCTTGATTTTATGAAATTTCTTTCACAAGTTAGCAGGAGAGAGGATTATGAGTAAGACCACCTGGTTTTCTTAGCTCAGAGAGAGAGAAGACTCACTCTCTTCTCCTCAAAGGAACCAGGATACCGGTCTCGCTTTTTTACTTTCTCCATTCTGAGCAGTGTGGTTCCAAGGACAATTTAACATGAATATTTCAAATTTAATATGTCCCAGATGTGGTGCTAAGTAACCCCTCAGACCGTCTCCCCACCTCGCTCTTTGCACTTCTGTAAGCCAGGCTTTCTCAGCCTCAGCACTATGGCCATTTGGGGCCCAATAATTATTTGTCATTGGGGTCTCGGGCATTGTGGGATGTTGAGCAGCATCCATGGCTTCTACCCATTATAGAATATTTAGTAGCAACCTCTAGTGGTGACAATCAAAAGTGTCTCTGTGAATTTCCAAAATGACTGCTGGTTGAGAACCATGGCAGCAAAGGGTCCTGCCGTTTAGCAGCTGCTCAAGCCAGAGCATAATTCCTCACTAGAATCCTCGATTCATCCTTTTCCCACACACCTCCTCTCTCTTCTGTATCCTCTTTGGTTTCTCACTGACCTCCGGCTGCACCGTCTTGCCTTGAACTTACTAAGTCTTTCCTAGGGGAGTGCACCTGTGCCATTCCCTTGACTCAAGTGCTCTTCCCACTTTTCACATGACTGGCTCTTTCCTATCCATTGGTACTCAACCTAGTGGAGCTCCTTCATAGAGACTTTCCCTGACCCATCCTTCTGTCTCGTGTAGGTATCCTTCCAAAATCTCAGTCCCTTGTTTTCTTCTTCAAACGCCTCTCACAGTAATCAGCTGTCTCCTTCATCAGATTGCTGGCCTCCGTGAAGGCAAGAATCATGCTTGACTGTTTTTAAATGTGACTCCACTACCAGGCACAAGATACGTACCTAATATATGTGGACTAAATAAATAAATTAAGGAAGAGATGCCATTAATCTAGTTTAAAATTGGTAATAGCACATCTCTGGAATTAGACTTCCGATAAAATAAGGAATATGCCAGTTTTCTTCTTTGAACCTCTCAGGACTGTCAGCAAATGCCTAATAAGGAGTAGCTGTCAAGGGGCGCCTGGGTGGTTCATTCAGTTGAGGCGGGATTGTTGGGTATCTGCCTTCCGCTGAGGTCATAGTTCCAGAGCCCCCGGATCTAGCGCTGCATCAGGCTGCCTGCTCAGTGGGGAGTTGGCTTCTCCCTCTCCTTCTGCTCCACCCCTGCTCATGCTCTCTCTCTCTCTCAAATAAGTAAAATCTATAAAAAAAAAAAAAAGTAGCGGCCGAAGAAATAATCATTGAATAAGTAAATCACTCATTCTTGTGTAGTAACAATTTATGTAAATAAATATCACGTGAATGCATAATGATTAACATAAACAGACTTTAAGCAAGTAGTTGAAACCCCAAGATCATTCTTTGACCTTCTCCGACCTTTATAGGGAAGGTTTGATCCCCCCATGCTCACACCTAGCTCCAGGTCTAAGATATTGACGCTATTTTCAGACTTCATTGTAGCCAGAACATACAAATGGCATACTGCCTGGCCCATACTACATGTTCAATGCATCTTTGTTGACTTGACTTGAATCAAGGCACTGAAGAAAGAGAAGAGATTTAGGCGAGGTGATGTACTGGGAGGCGTACTCATCTCACCTTGGAAATGAATCAGGAACTCATCAGGTCTTGATTAGAGGCGGACAAATTTCATATCCCCTGAGAATTTACTGTCCAACGGGAGAGGTGCAGACTTTGGAACACAGGATAGCATATAAGTATACTAAACAGCACGGTACTATTTTGAATATCTTCTCAGTTGCTTTGAATCAGTATTAGGGCCTTTTTTCTTCTCTCTGGACCGGACCCTCGCTGTAAGAAGCATGGAGAAGTAATGAAGATTCTTCACATTCTCAGACTGCTTTCTGGGAATCCTGCAAAGTCCCGACTTCTTCTCTGATTACTCTTCCCATGGCTGAGTTCAAGAGCATTTTGCAAACTCGGACTTCGAATCTGGGAAAATGCTTTATGACCATTTTTATGACCTCAAAGCAACCCACTAAGGCAAGTTATTTCCCTGGCTTTGCCAAAGGGGAAAAACCAAGGGCCTGGTAAATTGCCCAGGATCTCCCAGGCTCAGATGCTCACTTGTGGGCCGGCCCTCATACACCCAGCCGCATGCCGGCTCCTTCCATTAGACGTGCTTTGGCTGCTCTGGGAAGGGCCTGTCAGCAACCTCAGCCCACGTTTCCATGGACCTCATGGTCTTCCTCAGGAAGGGGGAAGGCCCATTTCAGAGAGCCATATACTGTTAAAGCTGTAAGTTTTCAGTGCAAAATTCTAGTCCAAACCAATCCTTTTATACTTGGGCCAACTGAAATCCAGAGAGGGAAAGTGATTTGCTTAAGGTCACAACCCAAAGTCTCCTGACTTCCAGCCCAGTGCATTTTTTATTCCAACACAGTTGTCTCATATTAGAAAAGTGTCCTCAGCACCCACGAGGTTTCATTTCTTAGGGGCAGGATAGTGCAGTGAACAGAACAAGGGCTGGTTTTTGGTGTTTTGGCTTATTGTTGTTTGTTTCTTTGTTTGAGAGGTAGTTAGGGCACTTAGGACAATGGTTAAAGCAAGGCCTCTGGAGCCAGCCTGCCTTGGTTTCCATTGCACCCCAGATGTTCACCGTGTACCTTGCTTAATCCGTCTGGGCCTCAGTTATTCTCATCTGTGAAATAGAGATAATCACAGTACCTCTCTGTGTGCTGAGTGAGGATTAAATGGGTTAATATACATAAAGGTCTCAGAACAACACCTGGCTCAGTATAAGGACTACAAAATGTTGCTCTCGTCATGGTGCGAATCCCAGCCTCGCACTGGCTGTGTGACCTTGGGCAAGTTATCTGACTTCTCTCAGCTTCAGATTCCTCCTCTGTAGGAATGATTCTGGCTTAGCAGGATTGTTGAGTAGACTAGAGGCCGTGCATATGGAGGCACCTGCCTGTCTAGGAGGCCCTGAGTCAACGGCCCGATCTTGTACTGCCTTCCAAGGGGTGAGGATACTAGGCTTGTGCGGCGGTCCACACGGCGTCCACCACCAGGTTGGTGCTTAAGTTGTTCCTTTCTTTCTCTCTTTGCAAAAGGAAGGGCATTAGGGTTGGATCTGCTGCTGCTTGTTTAAAAAGAGTTTATCTTTTCTATGAGTTAACAGGTACTGAGCACTTGCTAGGTGGCAAGCACCGTTCCGTGCCTTACACACATCACCGCATTTACTCTGCACCACAGCCCCATGACGTCAGTACTATAATTATTCCTGCTGTGTACATAAGGATACGAAATCCCCCAAGATAGTAACTTACCCTGAGTCCCATCGTTAGTGAGAAGGGGAGCCACACTATTGAACCCAGATCAATCTGGCCTGAAAAATCTATACTCTTAACCACTCACTGCTAGGAACTGTGCCAGGCCCTGGTTGTAGACCAGGCCTGCAGGGGTTGATGTCACTTACACCGAGGACACCAGAGGAGGATGGGGCACCCCTCCTGGGTTAACCATTACCATCTCAGCAACTGCCAGATGAAGAGGGCACGGCAAAGGAACCCCTCCCCTTGCCTTCCCACCCCACCCCACCCCACCCCACACACTGCATACACCAATCAGCTACAGCCTATACATGCCAAGCCCGCCAAGTTCCCTTCCCAGCCCAGGTGCAGAGCCCATGACATGGCAGGTCTCCAGGCCCAGCGCTGGGCAGGAAGAAGCTGTGCCTGGAACTTCTCAAAGGACCATCTTCATCTGCGAGGAGAGAGACCCCATCCCATTGCTGTTGGTGGATACACACAGTAGCAGAGTTGGGGTGCTCTGGAGTTCTTTCCTTCCCTTAGAAAGAGTTCCCAAGTGAGGACATCTGTGACTCGTCACCTTTCTTAAGCTAGGTAAGGGTTTGGGGCAAGCTGAGGGGTTGCATTAGAAGCCTGGGCTGTATCCATCCAGAGAGCAGGCACCCAGGCCTCCTGGAGGAGAGTCCGGCTGGGAAGAGCAGAGCTGAGGGTGGTGCTCAGTAGGTGTGGAAAGCATATGGGACTTGGGATGGACTCCTTCAGATTCCAGCTCTGCTGTGCACCAGTAACATGGCTCTGGGCCTCACTGACTCTCCTCTAGTATGGAGATTGTCAGTCCTTCCCGCCTAAGATTTCTAGTGGAGTTCTGTAGAGGCCTTAGGTGAGCAGAGATGCTGACACAGTGCTGAGCCCATAGGAGATGCTTTGCAGGTGTCCATCTTCTGCTATCTCTGTAGAGCCCTGCCGCTGGGCCCTCATGAGGGAAGGACTGCTGTGGGCATGGGGTGGGGGTACCTGTTCTTCACAGGCATGGCTAATTCCTATACCTGAGTGGTGGTGGGAGGTGATTCAATTCAGAGAATGAAGGGAGAGCCTCCCTTTCTGCCTGGCTCCCTAACACACCCATACTTAGGTCCAGGTCACAGGCTTTAGGAACGCCTATGTCCTGACATTCCTGTCTGCCATCCATCCCTTAGCCTCTCCCCTTTCCTCCGTAACTTCTTATGGAAGCCCAAGCCCTTACTGCCAGGGGGGATCTGGTTCTAAGCTGTGGGAAGCATGGTCCCTTCTTGGTGCCAAGCGCAACACTGTGGTCTGCTGTGGGGGACAGCACTCCCTTTAACCAAGAACCATTTTCCAGGACCACTGAAGACTCAAGTTCTACTGTCTGTCTGGCATGCACCTCAGGCTTCCAGAAGGATGGAGTAAATAAAGCCTCCCCTCCTCCCTGCTGCCACCCCTCTGCTGCTCTTTGAGGAAGCTGGGAAGCAAAGGCCTTCTCTGCAAGCTTGCCAGCAGCTATGGACTCAGTCTCTGCCGGGATGCAGGCTCTGGTTTATGTCTCCCTTTGGGACTTCTCTTCTTTATTCAGGACTTCCAGCTTCATTAATAGGTACCTTTAATACTCTTATCTCAGCATGCCTTCTGGGTTTACTGAAGCGTAATGCTGGAGCACATTCCTCCTTGGAAGTTACAGTTTGTTCTGGGGAGGTTTTGGGCTCTTAACTTTGAAACCACAAAGGTGGAATGGGCTTGGATTATGGGGGCAGGGGATAGGCAGAGGAAGACGGGATGCGCTTGATGCTTATTTTTGAGCGAGCCGCTTTTCTTTAATAAGGATGGAGATGCTGCCCCGAGCTTGTCTTAATGCATATATTCTTTAAAGATTTTATTTGTCAGAGAGAGAGAGAGAGACAGAGCACAAGCAGGGGGAGCAGCAGGCAGAGGGAGAAGCAGGCTCCCAAGGAGCAGGGAGCCCAATGCAGGACTCGATCCTAGGACCCTGGGATCATGACCTGAGCAGAAGGTAGCCGTTTAGCCAACTGAGCCACCCAGGTGCCCCTGGCTCCACATTTTGAGCGGCCACTTCCTATTCCTTGGATCAAATGGCAAGCCAACTTACTTTTTCCTTTTCTCTAATTACAGTTTTTTTTTTTTATTTTATTTTAATGAGAGACAGAGAGCATGAGAAGGAGGAGGGTCAGAGGGAGAAGCAGGCTCCCAAGGAGCAGGGAGTCCAATGCAGGACTCAATCCCAGGACCCTGGGATCATGACCTGAGCCAAAAGCAGACACCCAACCGACTGAGCCAACCAGGTGTCCCGTCTTCAATCATATTTTATATAGCAATTATTGTTACATTCGAAGATACCTGTTGTCCATCTCTGTTTTAGAGCTAGTGGCTATATGTACATTCCGTTTCACTTTCATGATGATTGATTTTAGGAAAGCCAACCAAATCAGGTAAAATTCCAGCCAAGTTATAATTTATTCCTTCAGGAAGTTTTGATTCAGTGCTGAAGTGTGCCTAGTCTTTACTGGTTGCTTTTCCTCACTTTCTTAGGTCTCCACTACCATCACTTGGCCCCAGCCTCTTGCACCTGGATTATTCCACTAGCCAAGTACCTAGGCTCCCTGTTTCCACTCCTGCCCCCAACCCTCCATCCATTCTTCCTACAGGTGGCCACAGTGACCTTTAGAAAACTTAGATCATGTTGGTCCCCATTTAAGCCTTCCCGGGACTGGCCATTGTATGTTGACTAAACTCAACACCCCCATCATGGCTTGGGAGGTCCCACATCATCTGGCCCCTACCTGACACCTGATATTATCCCACATTACCCTTTTTTCTGTGAGGGCAGGCAC
Organism: Mirounga angustirostris; assembly: GCF_029215605.1. Classification (NCBI taxonomy): domain Eukaryota; kingdom Metazoa; phylum Chordata; class Mammalia; order Carnivora; family Phocidae; genus Mirounga; species Mirounga angustirostris. The sequence continues at coordinate 37,445,322 of NW_026991721.1, read as the reverse complement.
CCAGAACTCCTTTATGTTCTTTTCACAATTTCTTGCTCTTTGCCACCTCCAAGCCTTTGTCTTGGCTGTTTCTTTGCCCCGAATATTCTCACCCAGCTTTTTACATGATGCTTCCTTCTCACTGTATCCTCATTGAAGTCTCCCTGACCCCCCACTCAGCCACAACCTCACATCACTCTCTGCCTTTCCCTCATAACACACCACATGCACTGAAATTGTCCTTTACAAATCTATTAACTTACCATCCATCTCACTCAACTTGTCGATAAGTTCCATAACTTCAGGGACATGTCTGATTTTCTACTGAATTCCTGGTACCTAGTACAATATCTGGTCCAAAGGTAGGGCCCAATAAATATTTGTCAACTGAATGAATGCCTGAACAAACAGAAGAACTACTTGAGCAGAGTCTTTAGAAATCGAACACCTGTGTCTGGAGTGGTAAGGAGCCTTCCTTCTTACCTCACTCAAGCCAGCAAGGCTTCCTCCCCCTCACTAACTGTTAGGATCCTACACCAAGTACACTGTTGTTACGTTGGTTATATTGAACTGAGGTGTCTTTCTTAAACTGTGTTTCTTGCATACTCGCTGAGATCCTGGTTTTGTGGACAGGATTTGTGGCTGCTGAACAACCCAACGCAATTGCTTTATGTAGCAGGTGTGGCCTCACCCTCCAGAAAACATTGTGAGCCAAGGTGTTATTTATAGTGAGTAGAACAACTGTTTCTCCAGAAGACATTTTCCTACATTAGACATATTCTAGGCTGTGCTTTGTGACATCTCTGCTAAAAATGACCGTGGTGGATCCATAGGGAATTTGGTCTTATCCTCTGTTGATAATGAGTTGCTTCCTTGGCATTGTTTCTAGCCTTTTCCCTTATGCCCTCGTATGCTGAGTTTGGGGGGACCCTCGGTGCCAGTAGCATCTTCATGGGATGGCTGGAGAGAAAAATCACCCACTTCCTTTCCCTCTCATAATTGTGAGTCTGCATCCTGAAGTTACTTAGCTTTGCAGCCATAGCCCTGTGGCTAAGGAAGTCAGCCATGGCCTAGTACTACTTATATTTGGTGCTAACTGCATGCTAACACAGCTATTGTTCCCCGACTTCTTTGGAAGCCAGATCCTGAGAAGAGAGCTCATGCATTTACATCCCACTAAGGGCACCTGACCCTTTGTGGCCACCCCTGTTACATCTTCAGTGTGGGGAGTCTCCCCTCTGTTCGGTCACATCTGGTTAGAACAGGAGATGCCCGTGATTCTGAGAATTGCCCAGAAACTACTTACCCCCTCTCTACACTGGAAGGAAGGGAGTTAGGCTGTTTATTCTAGCCTTGGGATCATTTTATGTTTATGAATGTTTACAAGGACTCAAAATAAACAAGTATTTTTAAAAAGAGTATATCCAGATACTAACATTTTTCCCAGTTAGCATTTATTTGAATAATTTATTGCAAATCTTTCTCCTTCCACCAACTCTAGGAATACACACACACACACACACACACACACTGCATTTAGATAAATAAATTCAACTAAAAACCACCATTGAAATGAATGATTTAATTTAGAAGGGGTAGCTGCTTCCTTCTGCCCCACTCAGTACCCTCTGGAGTAAGCAGGCATGTTCACTAGCTCCTTTCCCGGGCACAGGACTGAAGCAAGTGGGGTTGACTCACATGTCCAGTGCCGCAGTCTGCAAATGGCTATCAGAATCCTTAACTCCATCTGACAGTCTTCCTTTAAGAGCCCCCCCCAAAGAAAAGTGGGACAGAACATTATTTAAAATGAATTGGGAACATTCTCAGAGCTATCTCATACTATCCTGATAAAGCAAGTAGATCAGATATTTGAAATTCCCCAGAAAATATATTTGTAAGATTTAAGTCTGTGTTACCCAAACATCATCTTACACCATACTCATATTTTTTGCCATATTTGTCTACCTTTTATATTGCTTGATTGGTTTCCTTCAAGTTGACTACTTAATTTAAGGAAATTCATTTAAAGAGGAAACTATATATTCCACCTATAAATGCAAAAGCAGTATCATTGGCATAATGGAATGTAATCCTAGAAATAGATGTGTAGCTATTAAAATACGATGTTTACCAGCATGCATTCTAAACTCTTGCAAAGCATGCCACCATGGTTTTTCTACCACACTTTGTGAAACAGGATGAGAAAGGAAATCGAAGTCTTGTTGACCAGAGAGGAAAGGAAGATAGACCAGAGAAAGGAGGAGGAAGTATTGAAGGGCACAGAGTGGTCAGAAAGTTTTTGTCTAACATGAAATGTTAAGTTAGCCATCTCAGAAGTGTGGTAAAATCTGTCCCTGCGACAGGTCTGGTTTTGTCATCCAGGTTTGCTCTGGGACAAATGGTGGCTATTTCCTTTCCCAGCACACGATTCTGTAGATGCTCCGAGCCCTCCTTGGCCATGGGAACTGTTGGGTAATACACACACTCATTGTAAGTCCCACAGACCAGTGGCTTTGACAGGCGCTATGGTGCCTGTTGGCATAGAGGCAGTTTCCAAGGTTGAGATAAATCTGGGCCCTGGATGGACTCCTGAAGTGAGCAGCTCCTAAGACCAGGGCTGAGCCCTAAATTCCATAAGAAATAATGTGATATATGTAGTTACTGAGCTGGAGATGCTGAGCAAATTGAGGACTTACTCAGTTGGGGTCAGTTCAGGAACTTGGAACCATTCTAGGTAACTTGAGCAGGAAGGGATTTAATACAGGGAATTGGCTGGGGCGCCTGGGTGGCTCAGTCGTTAAGTGTCTGCCTTTGGCTCAGGTCATGATCCCAGGGTCCTGGGATCTAGCCCCACATCAGGCTCGCTGCTCAGCAGGGAGTCTGCTTCTCCCTCTCCAGCTCCCCCTGCTTGTGTTCCCTCTCTCACTGTCTCTCTCTGTCAAATAGATAAATAATATCTTAAAAAAAAATACAGGGAATCGGTGACATACAAAATTGTTGGAAGGACAGAAGTTAAGAGGATGCAGTTATGCTCTTGGTTTTGAGGTCACACCACCACAGCTGAGATCTAGAGGGCCTGGTGACGTGGGCACTGTTCTGCCTGGGTGCCCCTGCCCACCCACCTCTGACTCTCATGAAGCTGATGACCGCACGCTGGAACCCGGATCTGGCTTCCACAGTCACTCCCATCTGTTGCAGTTTGCTTGCCAGCCCCCCTCTGCGTCTCTCCTGCTTTTCAGACCTAAATCACACACAGAAGCCCAGCTGCAAGGGAGTCTGGGACGTGCATCCAGACTGCAATATGGAAGTGAAGGAGAGCATAGGAGGGGGTAGGTGTGAATGCTGTGTGCCAATAGACAAGGTTACCCATGGGGAGATATGGCAGACAACTAGCTGGGGTAAGTGTGCGACTCTCAGACATGTGATAGCAAGCAGCGACTACCAGTGGGTCTCGGGAAGGAAAGAATCATATTGGCTTGATCTGGAGCTTGCAAAATTCTGGTCTGGGAACGTAGGGGGATATGGTAGAGAGGCTCTTGGTCAGGGGCCGTCAGAGATGGAGCACTACAACGCTACCAACTTGTCTTTCAGCATGAAGGCTTAAAAATCTCCCATGTCCTTTTTCTTGAACACTCACTAGGTTCCATGCATTATACTGAACACATTTTATGTGTGGTATCTCAATTCTCCCTCTGAAAGTGATGTCTTCCCATTTTTGCCGCAGAGAGCCTTAGGAAGGCACCCAAGGTCCCATGGCTGGTAGGCAGCAAGCCTTGATGCTAAACCCAGGTCAGCCTGATGCTAAGGCCCGTGTGCCCATCACAAAGCCACACTGCCTGTCTGTGGAGGGCAGGGAGGGTGGGGGCGCGACTGAGCCATGAGTGCCAGGCTATGGATTCTGAACTTGATCTCAGAGGATGAGAGGCATCCCTGGAGGTTTGACAGCAGGGGAATGATGTGACGGAGGTGTGCAGATGGATGTAGCAGGATGTAGGCCTGAGTGACTCAGGAAAAGGCCAGGGGCAGAGAGCAGCTAGGGAGGAGAGCGGTAGATGAGATGTTCCAGCACATTCTTGCCCTTCTTCCTCCTTGGTGTTCCAAGAGGGTGAGCTCTTTGACTAACGATTCCTGAATCCCGGGTGATTTTAGTCTTTCAGTTTGGTCGGTGAAGCAGATGACTTTTAAAAAGCATTTTTCCTTTATTCACTGATAGTTTTAATCTTAGACTATGGCTGAGGGTCAACTTTCCGACACAAATCATTGTCTCGCTTTCTTTTTAGTGCTATTTTTTTTTTTTAAATGCTTTGACAATGATGTTGATGATTTATCTTACTACCTGAGCTGCTCTGGTCATGGGAGTCAGTGGGAGCAGGCCAACATCTGTGGGAATGGACAGTGAGCTGTGGCAGTTCTGGTGGAAAGAAGCCAATTCTAGGACAAAGGATGAATTTTCTATTCAGAGATACTAGGGGCGCCTGGGTGGTGCCATCGGTTAAGTGTCTGACTCTTGGTTTCAACTGGGGTCATGATCTCAGGGTCCTGAGATCAAGCCCCTTGTGGGCTCCACGCTCAGCACGGAGTCAGCTTGAGATTCTCTCTTCCTCTCCCTCTGCCCCTCCCACTCATGTGCGTTCTCTCTCTCTCTCTCTCAAATAAATAAATAAATCTTAAAAAAAAATACCTGGTTCAAATTCCTACTCTGCCACTTTGTGTTTGGAGCTTATAGAACTAGGGCGACTTGGGGCACCTGGGTGGCTCGGTCAGTTAAGCGTCTGCCTCCAGCTCAGGTCATGATCCCAGGGTCCTGGGATCAAGGCCCGCATCGGGCTCCCTGCTCAGCGGGGAGTCTGCTTCTCCTTCTGCCTCTGCCCCTCCCCCCACCAGTTCATACTCTCTCTCAAATAAATAAAATTAAAAAAAAAAAAAAGAGCTAGAGCGACTTGCTTATCTTCTCCGAGTCTGGTCTCCTCCCATACAGAGGAGGGATGACAGCGCTGACTCTTATCAGGCTGTTGTCAGGACTTGGTGAAGCCTTGTGTGGGCATGCATATGGTAGGAGTTCTGGAAGCAATTTTCACCTTCCCTTTCAGCTTTTTGGGATCTGTGGGAGGTGGCTCCAGCTGAAGCCAGTTGGTGTGAACCTGGTCCTAATGATTTACCCTCTAGGGCTTTTCTCTCCTAGTGGTCCTGGTCTGATTCCCTCCCTCTGGTCCCTGGCACGGGCCTTAGGGTAGACAGATATGCATTCCAAACCCACCCAGGAGAAGGGCTGGTGAGCCAAGCCTGGAACACTGTTACCTCCCGGTGAATAAGAGCCCACACCAAACACCGGTTGATGGTGTTTGAGTTCATCTAGCAGGTGCAGCGTATCCACTCAGTCCACTTAAAATGTGTCTCTTTTTTTCTGTCATAGACAATGTGCACTCCCTTCTCCACCGAGTGAAACCCTCCGACATGAGCTTCTTGGCAACTCCCACCTCTCTGCCAGTGCAAAGAGCTGGAGGCTTTTGCAGTTCTCCAAGCATCTGGCCCGTCTTATCCAGATGACATTTGGAATTTTAATCTTCTGGTTATGGGTTTTCATAAATCTGGTTTGAAATCATCACTGCCAGTCTCCTCTGCTGTGGGAAAATGGCTTGGAAGAGACACGAGGAGAGGCTGGTTTGCGCGCGTGTGGGGATGACTGGAGAGCGCGCGGGGCATGGTGGGAGGGAGGCTGTGGAGGAGGAGGTGGGGCTTGTTTCTGACTGCGGACCAAGCACTGCTTTAGAGTAACTCTGCTCTGGAAGGCTGTGCTGGGGCTTTGGGATCCCGAGCTTGCACTGTGCCAAGCACTGTGGGGGTGCGTTACTTACGTTATCTCTCGGCTCCCTTCACATGACACCTGTTGTACAGAGAGAAAAACTGAGGTTCGGAGATATTAAATAACTTGCCTGAGGTTACCAAATGCAAGGTGGAGAGGATTTTGAAGTCTGGGTTTAACAGACTTCAAAGCCTGTTAGCTTTTCCAGTACACCTGACGACCTCCCATTAATCTATGGATTCTTGGAAGCAAAATCCCCAAATCCATAGATCTGAAACACTGGGACTGCCCTAGCTGGCATTCTTTTAACCCCTCAGCACCCATCTCCTCTACTGCGCTCAGGGAGTGGGGCTGGGTTGGGGGAGCAGTTTAAGGCAGAGAGGTGAGCACAGGTTGAGCCCTGAAAGACTTTGCCAAGGGCTCAGGAGTAGTTGGGATTTCATCTTGAGGGTAATGGGATGCTCTTGAAGGTTTTCGCAGGAGAGTGGCAGGAGTCCACTTTAGCAATTATTCTTGGCCTACTCTATGGCAGAGGTACTAGCCCTTGTCCTCTTCCTGGTGGTTGATTGAAAGCATTCTGACGCACATGGGAACTCTCAGAGACTCTCCTGGCATACTTTCAAGGAGCCCAGGGATCCTAAGCCCCCTGGGCAGTGGGGAGAGGGGAACCTGCCAGTAGAGAACATTTTTATAGGATCTAGAAAGGTGAGGAAGAATAGAGAGGGCATTCCAGATTATAGATCTTCACTGCATCGGTTCTGTAAATGCTCAGACCGTTGTGTCCCTGTCACCAAAACCCTGCTACGAAGCAGCCAGCCCGCCCAGGCGAGCGGAGCAAGCCACCCAGTGGGTCTCCGTGTGGGCAGACGGTGTGCGATTTGGAATCGGCGGTCCTCTGCGGTGAATCTGGTGCCTGCCAAGACTGGTCACCTTAGGTGCTGGGCCGCCACTGGCCAGGCCATCGGCTGTGCTGATGTGGGGCGCAGGCGGCCCAGGGAATCCCCGGAGCTTGGGAAAGTCTGTCGCCTGCCTCTGCCAGGACAGCCCGGTGTTGGCTGTTTCTCCTACAGAGCTTCTGCAAACTGGGAAGGGAACAGAGTCCCAGCTGCAGCAGCAGCACCAGTAGCAAGAAGAGAGCAGGTGTGTGGGTGCTGTTCAGACCCCTTCCTTTGTCTTCTCCTCGCCTTATTCCACGTGTTTTGGCAAGGGCACCAGAGCCCGGAAAGCCTCTACTTTGTGGGGACCCATGTGACTTTCAGCAGTCAAGGGGAGGCTGGAACATGCTCCTTTTCAGGAGAGTAATTTGATGGAGAAATTGTTTTAACTGCCTGCCCCTGGGTTTCAGCCCAGGGCCTCAAACTTGGATAAAAGAGCCTAACTTGGCAGCTTCCCGGAGCCCAAGGGAGCCCCTCATCTTTTACTAAATTGACACACTTTGTTTGATTAATGCAGATGTGACGTTAGCAATGGTTTTCTAGTGTCCCCCACCCCCACCCCTGCTGCACCTCCGTCCTCCCCCCAGCTAGACTAAATCCATTCCCCCGCCCCCGCCCCGGGGCAGAATCAAGCACGCTTTCCTCACTGGCAGTTCGGTGCAGAGAGTGGCACTGGGCCCACTTCTGACAAGCCTGGCTTGTGTGTGTCCTCTGGATGTTCCAGCACTTGGGGGCTGCTCACAGCTTCACAAAGGGAAAAAGAGGACCCCAGTTGGTTTCCAGGCAAAGCTGCCCCCTCCTAGGCCCATCTGTAGGTTTTATAGGTGGTAGCAAGTCCCCAGGGCTTGAGAAGCAAGGAAAATTTCCATTTTCCCCATCGTAACTCATGTAAAGTAATTCTTCTTCCCATTTCTTTTTTTTTTTTTTAATTTTTTAAAGGCTTTATTTATTTATTTGACAGAGAGAGAGAGAGCACAAGCAGGCGGGTGGCAGGCAGAGGGAGAAGCAGGCCTCCCGCTGAGCAGGGAGCCTGACGCAGGACTTGGTCCCAGGGCCCTGGGATCATGACCTGAGCCGAAGGCAGATGCTTAACCCACTGAGCCGCCCAGGCGGCCCCTCTTCTTCCCATTTCTACAGAGATATCCTGAGACCTGTCCAGTTAAGTCCTTTCCTGACCAAATTGTTTTACTCTGAAAATCCAGGCCCTGAAGTGATCTGAAACCCAACCCTCCAGAGGTTTAAGTTTAGTGTGACTCTAGCTTGGTGGCTTGGAGATTCCTTGTCTTTTTTCAAGAGAGTGAAAAGGAAGGAGAACAGATGTCTGTGTGTGTGTGTGTGTGTGTCTGTATACGTGCATTTGTGTGTGTGTGTATGTGTGCCCTTTGGAAACTTTTGTGCTTTCACTGCACTGTGATGAACACAAGAGGGTGTGTGGGACAAAAGTTGGGATCTCCACACACTGGGATCCCAGCCTGATCGCTAGTGTTGAGTAAGCTATTTAAGCTCACAGCTTCGGAAAATTTCCCCACCTGAGACAAAGCATGAATGAAGCCAAGTGAACATTAGGGTGTCACCCAGGCAGGACCCAAACATATTCCTTAATTAGTGTCTGTGTTTCCTCATGTAGTTATGAGAACTAAGAATTTCAGAAGCACAAAAGAGAACTTTATTTTTTCAGGGAGGTTTTTTTTTTTTTTTTTTTTTTAACCCCTGAGGTAACCTTATCGTTTATTTTTCCTTGTCTGATTGCAATCTCCCTAGTTGCTGACAGCTCGCCTTTGAAATGAGTCCACTTTGATCAGGGATATGGCAGCCAGACAGGTCATTTTTACTGTCTGTGACTTAGTCCAACCAGCTTGGCAACAGCAGGGTCCTGTCCTGGCGTGGGGAGTGAAAACTGGTGGGCACAGAGTGAGCCCGTGAGAAGGCAGAGCAGCCCCTCTCCCTGCTACCTGCCTGGGGTCTCCTGTAAAGCAGCTTCCTTTGCCAGCCCTCTTCTGCCACAGGGATGAGCCTTTCTGCACGCCCTGACACCTCTTTCTTTGCTGGGTCTTCTCCTGGCCCAGCATCTCTCCAGACTGTTAAACGATAGACATTTTGTCTTCGCTGCCCGCCACTTCTGTTTGCTGGACCCTCTTTCATGCTTCTACTCAGGCAAAGAGCGCCAGCATGGATGTTCAAGATCGGTGTCTTCCCAGTTAGAGGAAGGCAGTTTGGGCTTCCACCAGAACAAGGACGGTGTCAGGCAGATGGGCATTGATAGCCCCGTGTACGATGAAGCGGGCTGACCATATGGGGGACCATTTCGGCAGGATGTGGCTGAGTTGGACTAGGCCCCTGTTCTGCAGGGTGATGAAGAGGGCAGTCTCTGGAGTAAGTCTCAGTTCAAACACCAACACCATCACTTACTAGCTCTGTGACCCTGGGCAAGTTCAGTCACACGTAAGCTTTGATATCTCCAAGGTGTAACATGAACAGAATGATAGTCCTGAACTCCCAGGGTTGCTGTGAGGATTTAATTAGATGTGCCTAGAAAATGCATAGTATAGTGTATGCCACATAGTACGTGCTTAATGAAGAAGAGCTCATATCATTGCTTTTATTTTTTTTTTTTTAAGATTTTATTTATTTATTTATTAGAGAGAGAGAGAGAAAGAGCATGAGAGGGGGGAGGGTCAGAGGGAGAAGCAGGCTCCCCGCTGAGCCAGGAGCCCGATGTGGGACTCGATCCCAGGACCCTGGGATCATGACCTGAGCCGAAGGCAGTCGCTTAACCGACTGAGCCATCCAGGCGCCCCCATTGCTTTTATTTTAATCATCACCATTGTGATCGTTATTCATCATCACCCTGTTTGGAGAAGAACAGCCAGGGAGTGAGAGAACCAAAGCTTTGTTCTATGAAGAGTATTTACAGGAAAGCGAAACACTTTTATTATATAAAGAGTTGTGGAGGAGACATGATGCAGAAGGGCTGGAAGGATTAATCTCTGGGGTTCTCTTCACCAAACCAAGACCAAAATTCAACTTGGTGGAAGGAAGAGCTTTTAAGGTAGTGCTGGATGGCTTCCTTAGGGGTGAAGGGGGTCTTCATCCTGGGGTTTTGGGGAAACTTGGCGTGGGGCTTGTACAGGACATTTGTGTATTGAGGAGGAGGGAGATTGGGCAAGGGGATTCACTTGAGTCTGGGTTTCAGGAGGCCCTGTGCTGTTTGTTTTTTAGAAAAGCCACTTAGCAGAAGATGCCTCACTCCCTACTTACACAGTGATATTTACTCTGTGATGGCTGAGGCCTCCCCCTGACCACCTGTGGCTTCTCCTTGTTACATGTTTTATATGAGACAGTGTCCATGCTCTTAATTTTGGCTTGGCTGGATGATTAATTTAGGTTATTTAAAGCAATTATACCTCATTGTGCTGGTCAGGCTCAAAGTAGTATGTTGGTGTTTATTCATCCTGGAGAATGGTTTTGTGGGGACAAGAAAGAGCCAGTGGGGACAGCAGTTTGCAGGACTTCTGCTCTCCCACACAAATAAGCCCGCTAGGAAGGCCCAAGTTGCAGCAACTTAGAATATGTCTTCACTGGCAAGCAGCCCGTGAGCCTCATGAGAGGACACAGGTGGAGGTGAGGAGCCCTGTCCTCTCTCTTTGTCATAAGCAGTCATTTTGATCACAGAGAAAGGCTTCCTTTCTCTTCCTCTCCAGATCTGTCACGTCCTTGTATAAAGAAGGTCATGTGTTCCAGGCTGGGCTTTATTTTTACCAGCGATACAGATGTTTCTGCTCTTGTGCAAGATTTCATTAAAACTCAACCAGAGGTTTACTGTGGCAGGAGACTGCCAAGGTTAATATTTCTGCAGTGCATTCCCTTCTGTTCATTCTTGGCACCGAAAAACTCGCAGGTGGGCGTATCGAGCCTGGTGCCATATATCAAAACTATATGCAAGGGAATCACCACCAGTGCATCTGCTTAACTCGGACGGAGCCTCTGATCACACCGAGTGGGTCAGCTTTGCCTTGGGAATCAAGCAGGGGTATGTTTCCTCTGGTGAATTGCAGCTCACCTTTCACGTCCCTCTCTAGCTGCAGAGACTGCCACAGCTACTCAGTGGGGGACAGTGGCCGAGCACGAGAGCACATAGCAGCATGGAATGCTGCAGCCTTCCCAGTTATCTGCCGAAATAGTGGGAGCATATCTTAATGATGAGCACAGAGAGGGGTTCAAATCCCGTGCAGCTGACATGAGTCACTTACCCCTCCAGAGTGTCAGTTTTCTCCTCTGTGCAATGCCTGCCTCCTAAGATGGGAGGATTAATTGAGATACTGCCTACAATTGAGAGAAAGCAGAACGCCGTGACACAGGCCCGTTGCTCGTGGGAGGGCACTGCTGGGAATCCTTGGCAGTTCCCCAGGCCTGGAGGATACTGTCCCAGCCAGCGAAGCCCCTTGCTCTTCTCCTGCTTTCGTGACAGAGAAGCTGTGTGCCACAGAACCAGTTCTACCTGTGAGCACATAGGAGCCAAGGTAAAAAAAATAGTGGCCTGAGTTGTTGGACATGTGTTTTCTCCTCCTCGCCCCATCGGTGGCTGGTGGCTTTGGGAAGTAGTCCTGGGCTGTGGGTCCTAGGAACATTTGGCCCAGGGTAAGGAGAGCTTGAAGGTCGGGAGGGCTGGGATTAAGGAGGACACAGGAGAGTGATGTTAGAATGTGATCTCTGGGTGGTGTGCATAGTGACTTCTACTACTTTCTGAATTCGGGTCTGCTCATTGAGTCAGAGTGGGAAGAGCCAGACCTCCTGCAGTGTGTGTGTGTGTGTGTGTGTGTGTGTGTGTGTGTCCCTGTGCCTCTGATTTGTAGTGTCATATAGTTAAAAGTATACAATGTTCATACAAGCTTTATAAGACTCCACTGAGGAAAGGAATATAGAAAAATTATGTATTTTCAATTATGTTTTCACCAACTCTGCAGACCATCCGTCTCACACACCACACAGTACGGCAGCAATCGGGAGATTCCTAACCCTGACTTATCCAAGTGCTTTGTGATTCGTTAGTCAAAGGCAATTTTGTCTCTTCCATTTGAAATGCAAGGTAGATTTTATTCCAGTCTTGAGATAGTTATCCGTGGTCAAACCTGGAATGATGTTGTGGGAGGAGCACTGTATTCATCAGAATATTGTGATAACCAGGACATTCCATTTGCTGGCTGTCCTGGATGACAGTGACATTGTGGATGTGTTCCCTGCTGGTTCTCTGTAACCCATCACATCCATCCATTCTCCTTTCTGTCCTTCTTTCCATCCATCCATCCAAGAAACACTTCTTGGCACTTGAGTGGGCACCAAACTGCAAGGGGATATGGAGGTAATGATCATAGATCCTGCCCTCAGAGACCTTAAAATGGAAAATAGGAATGAAGACACTTAAGTACATGGATGAAAAGCTCAAGGGAAAATGGGGGGTTGGGGAAGAGTGGTATTTGAACCAACTGCTCTTTGAGAAATACACAGGATCCCCATTTGTGGAGACTATGCATTCTCACCGTAGGAGTGAAGCCCTGAGGCTGGAAAGAGGTGGTTCTCTATGAGCAATTGCCAGTAATGTCATTGGGCTGAGGTGAAGGGAATGAGTGGGCAGTTAGGGGCATCTATGGAAGCAGCAGCTCTTGAGAGTCAAGTCAAGGATTTGGGTCTTGATTCTGTGGGCATCAGAGAATGCTTTCATGGCAGGTGTGGCCAAGGGACCTGAATGGCCCTCACTTGACCCTGGATGCATGCTGAGAGATTTTGAGAAATCTTCTACTTACCAAATGTTAGGTATTAGCTGAGAGATGGGGCAGTCTCACTGATGGGTGGTGGCTGATTGAGCAGCACCAGGCATAGGGAGCACCATCTACATCTCCTCCTTTTGTGGCTTCTTTTCAAAGCTCTCCTTTTCAGTTTGTCTCCCTTTTATTGACAGTCTTCCCACTCTCTTCAGACAATCCTGTAAGACCTGTTCTCCCGCCTCACCTCTCAGCCGTCTAGGAATCTGGGAGTTTGGAGAAGGGGGTGCAGCCTCCATGACCTCTTCTATCTTTGGAATCTGTTCCTTGGCTATAAATAAGGCCGTTGCTTAGTACCACTATTGATGGTATTTGCAGCTGTCCCCTGGGAGATGGGCTCAGATGAATAACCCATTTTCAAGAGGACCTGGCCATTAGGTGACAGCTATTTATGCTTCCTATTGACTAGGGCCAAACCTGACTGTCACTGACATTAAATTTTCATGTTCCGTGAAGCCGCCTTTCCTTATCGGGCTGTCTCTTTTCATTTATTTGAAATATGTAACCAGGTTGGTCTAGGTTCTTAAGAAAGATGTGCAACGAAATCTTGAAGGACTCCTGTGTTCTGGCTGTGGGGATTTTCCAAAGGCTAAATGGCTTACCCAGAGTCACCAGGTCAGTTGGTAAGTGACAGAGCCGGAATTCAAACTGACTCCTGCCTGGAATCAAAGCCTGGGTAATTTCCACGAAACCATGTGTGTCTGATTTCTGCACCTGGAATGTCCCTACAGAGGGTTTTTATTTGTTCGTTTTGTCCCCTGATGTCTTGCTCACTCGGCGCTTGGTAGTTGATTGCACGGGCAATTTTTAAAAATTCATTCATGCTGAATTTGCCTCAGTGATTACAGCGTGCCATCTTCACACAGCCTCTTTCCCACACCCTTCTGTGAAAAGAAACAAGGCCCTGAAATGTGAGGCAAGATCCCTTCGGGCTTTATAATCTAACGCATTTTGTAGATGGCTGAATTCTCCAGTATACTTCTCATTGGAAAATATTCCCTTCCTGAATTCTGTTTCTCCATCAGAGGGATACCACATAGTGCGTGATGCCTGTTTCCTAGTGGCCTTGATGTTGAAGTTCAGTCACCTCTGCTGTCATCAAATTCCCTTCTTCTCAAGTACCTGCCCCTTCTTGAACTTGAACTGTGAAACAGGATCAGGCCTGGGGCCGGGGAGGGGAATGTCTTGATCTCTACGTTAATGACAATTCATAGAAAGACGAAGGTGCTGTGGTTGAGAACCTGCTCTTGGAAAGCAGAAGGCCTGGGCTGAATGTCAGCCTTGCTTCTTGGTCACTGCCGGACCTGAGGCTAATAGCGTCTGTGAATCTCAGTTCTCTAACCTATAAAATGAAGATTCCTTTCTGGAGAGGAGGTGGGAATTGATTTTTAATATTCTCATATTGCTTTTGTCTGCCACTGTATGCTAAGACTTGGGAGAGACCAGAAAGAGCAATGCTGAGGCTCTCCTTGGTGGCACATATTTAGTGACCGTGCTGCCCCATTCACCGTATAATATCAATTATCTAAACATTAAGAAGTAACTTAGATGCTGATGAAATGCTCCCCCTTCCTCCCTCCAGAGATGATTACCCATGTTATCTATATGTAGAACATGATCTGATCGTTCTCACCCCTGCCTGGGCATTAGAATTCTCTAGAAAACTTTGAAAAGGAAAAAAAAAAAAAGGCAGCTGTGTGGGTCATTCAAACCTACTGAATCACTCTTCAAAGGTGGGGCCTAGACATCTGTGTTTTTTAAAAGCTCCCCAGGGGATTCTGACAGGCAGCGAGAATTGAGACTATACTCCCGTAAGCAACAATTTGGGTGAGTGTGGTGTGTGGATTATGGACAAAGCCCCTTGGGTTTTTTTCCTGCCATGGAACTAAGGCTCTCCCGGCCCATGGCCTTTCTGCTCATTCATAGAAAGCCCTATGGTCACAATAATTTGCAAAGATAGTCTCAAATGAGGAATTAGAATATCCTTCCCCGTAATACTAATCAAAGCGCCAAACTTGAATTCTGATCAGGACCCTGCAGAGGGAGGGTGAAAACAGTTGGCCTTCGCCCTCTATTCCCAGGGAGCTATGCATGGAGAAAGATGCCTACTGGGATGGTACTTTCCTAAGCTGGTTCCCCGCTCTGTTGAACGCTGTGGTTTTCTTTTGTGGGGCACTTCAAGGGCCCCTTTCTAGGACCTGAGATGAACCCCAGTGTGCAGTCTCTCCAAGGAGACACTCAATTTTCTTGCCCTAACAGGTGCTACAGACCAGTCCCAGCCTGTAATGGTTTCTGGCTCCACCACTGGAACCATCAGCCATGCCCTTTCTCTCCCTCAAGATTCTCAGGACAGGAGGCAGATCTCAGACCATAGCATCCTGCACCATGGCAGGAATGTTCATCTCAAGACCCCCCATGACCCCATTAAAGCCCAGGTTTGAGCAGGTGCATAGAGGATGTGTTTACAGCACAGCGTTCTCCAATGACACCCTCCTCTCAAAAAAATCCTCTCTACGACACTTTCCTCTCTTTTTATATCCTCCATCTGATAGAGCAGGAAACGTCTTGAAGCTGGCTTTCCGATATTCCCTTGAAATCCTGCGTTTTGCACATTCGTCTCACACTTAACTTGGTGCTTCTGTTGAAACCCAGGCTTAGAAGCAGCTCTCTCTGCCGCGCTGAGTTACCTGAATAGGGGCCCAAGGCTTAGACTGCTGGGTCAGACAGGGTTGGTTTTGAGACCTTAAGCAAGTGTTTTAACCTCGATGGACCTCTGATTTCTCAGGAGTACAGTGGGACCAGTCAGAGAAACCAAGTCTGAGATGGTGAGGATTCAATGCAACAAGTGCCAATAAAGGGCTTTGTGCCTGACACGCAGGAGGTGCTCCGTGGTACCCATTACCCAACCCAATCCATCATAGCTGGCTTCTTTAAAACTTCATTCACGGATGGACAGGCAGCTAGAAAGGGGCCTCCCTGAGAGAAAGGCTCCTGGCTAGCCAGTTCCTGGGATAGAAGTCACCAGGGGAAGGTCTCACGGAGAACTGTTCACAAAAGCAGGGTCACAGGAGCTAACTGAATTAAGCAAGTTATCGGGCAGTAGAAAATGCAGTTAGATTGGTATCTACGAAGCAGATGGCCGGGACAAGATGATGAAATTAGTTTTATTATGTTTGGGGAAATTAATTTGTCACTTTATTTTTTTCTTTTGTTGTTCCCCCCCCCCCCCAAAAGATGTGATTTTTGTCTCTGGTAAAAGCAATTTGTAGAGAAAGTTTATCCTTTAATGGAAAACAAAGGAGGTGGTAGGACCTTGAAAACAACCCTTGTATTCTAATTGTCTATTAATAGTAAATTATGTAGAATGTGGCCTAGAGAACAGAAATGCTGCCACCTATTGCTGGTAAAAGCTGGCTTACATTTCCAAGCACATGGAGGATTTAAAAAATGTTCCTGAAAAATCTTCAGACCATGGGCCATTGAGAATTAAATTCATTTTGGAGACATTTTTTACTCTACTAAAGCTCTTGGAATCTGGTGTTGTCTAACTTACTTTATTAATTGCAGTGTCTCCGATCACTTTTGATCTGGTTAATTTGGGGGAGCCTCAGGCATTTTGATTTCTTCTCTTCAAGGTGAGGAAGAATCAAATGCAAAATCTTTAAGAACAAATAGGATCTTTTGAGATCGGGCTCTGGGTTGTTAACTGGAAGATTCCCAACCCTTATTCCTCGGGCATAAATAGTTCTTTTCATGGCTCCTTTGAAAGGATCAAAGCCAAACCTGGAGTTTTGAATGGCTTCTCTTTTGTTAAGCCCTTTTATCCTTCACAGTTACTAATGAGCATTCCAGGAGCCTCACCCAAGATGGAAGAGCTTCTGGTACCGGGTCACTAGAGTATAGACTTTATACATATATCCATGTGTTGTGTGTGTGTGTGTGTGTGTGTGTGTATACAAGTGCATGCTGTTCCTGAATTTCGTGACCTCACGTTGGACTTCAGGCAAGGCATTCTGCCCTTGAAATGGCCCAATCCACATACTACCCAGTGGGTATTTAAGAGTTCAGTGTTCAGACCTGGCTGCATGCTATCATCAGTTGTGGAGATTTGTGTTTTGTCCTTGCAAGGAGACTTGTAATTTTATAGTAGATTGAAATTGTCAGAGAAGGTGTGAAGATAGTACAGAGAGCTCCCCATTCTCTCCACCTCTGGTTTCTCCTCCTGTTAACAACTTCTACTGTGGTACATTTGCCCCAATTAATGAACCAATACTTAAAAATTATCATAAAGTGTATGCTTTACTCAGATTTCCTTAGGTTTTTTATTAAATCTAAGGAAATTTGTTCCAAGATCCCATCCGGGATGCTACATTAGGTTTAGGTGTCCTACCTCCTTAGGTTCCTGTTGGTTGTGGCCATTTCTCAAACGTCCCTCGTTTTGATGCCCTTGACAGCTGTGTGTGGAGTACTGGTTGGGTATTTTATAGAATGCTCCCCTCCCCCCACTGAGATTTGTCTCATGCTTTTCTCATGAGTAGACCGGGACTGTGGGTTTTGGAGGGGAGAACCACATGCCATTTTCATCGTACCCTATCAGGGTCACATGCCATCCACATGACTTACCCATGGTGAGGTTCATCCAGACCATCTGGCTGACCTGGAGCTCGTCAGGTTTCACTCCTATAAAATTACTCATTGCCCCCTTTCCATACTCTTCTCTGTGCAGCCCATACGGAAGGAGCGGCCCGTTCACACTCCACTTCCTTGAGAACAGAATATCTGCATACATGATTTGGAATTCTTTTTGCACAGGAGTTTTTTTATTCTCCCCATTTATTTATTTATTCAGTCACTTAACATACCAGTATGGACTCATGGATATTCGTTTCATACTTTGGGTTTTAATCCAATACTACTTTGTTGCTCACATTGTTCTAGCTTTGGCCACGGGGGGCTCTTTCGTTAGCTCCTGTGTTTCCTTGACGCACTCCCATCAGTGTGCTTTGGTGTGGTCACACATCCTTACTCTGTGGGAGACTGTAACTGCTCCAGACCCGTCTTGAATATTTCCTGTCTTAGTCCAAGAATCAGCAGTTTCTCTGAGGATCCCTGGTTCCTTATATTGGAGAATGATATTAGAAACCAAGATATGGGCACTGAGTGTGCTTGTTGCTACTAGGGTGTTATTGTTTTTAGACCTTTTCAGTTGGCAGAACAAGGAAATAAATGTGTGTATACTAATCCATGTATATACACGTATCTACAAATATTGCATCAAGATAAACTAAACAGTAGTTCATACATACTATAGAGATCAGTATATAGTTTATACTGGTAAAGTATATTATCATTTAGTTTATAAACTTACCTTATAATTTATATAGTGTTTCCAACTCTGATCAATTACCACTTGGATCATTCCGGCCTACCCGCCCCCCCCCCCCCCCCACCGCTTGCTTGTCTGTAACCCCAACTCCAACACTGAGAAACCTCTGTGAAGCTTGTTAAACACACCTGTGCCAGGACCCATGTCCCCAGGTTGATTTAGAGTCTCACTTGGGGCCTGGGCATCTGTATTTTAATAAGCTAGATAGGTTGAATAATCCCATTATGGGCTCATGGTGCCATGTACTCATCTTTATAGCATTTGTCACAATTCCCCTCTGACATCTTTTTATGTCTGTATTTGACATCCTTCTATGATTCATGTCTGTCACTCCCTCAAGACAGTAAGCTCCATGTCTGTTAGGCTCATTGCTCTATATCCCCCAGTAAGGGTGCATCGTACATAGGCACTATAAGTACTTGCTAGATCAGTGAATGAAATTATACACAGCAATAATGAGGAAAAGGAAAATAAATATTTATAGACCCCTTCCTCCATTCCCAACACCCTTCTAGATGCTTCCAAAATATTGTCCAGCTTGGGGATCTGAATATGGTCTGACTGACAACAGAATCCAAGCCCTTTATGTTATGGAGATCCTACCATAGGAAGCCCCTTGTTTCCTGCTTTGCATGTCACGGGAGCTGCCACTGGCCCTGATGGAGCTGTGTGGGTGGCCCAGGAGGAGGCCAGAGGGGGAGAAATGGCAGCACCCATTTAGAGTCTCACCAAGGCCCCATTAGGAAATTGACTCCAATTTGGTTTGGGGAGAGCTGTGTTTTTTCCTCCCTTTTCATGCTCACAATGAAGGTGACATTGATTTACAATTCAGTGAGTTGGAGCAGGGAAGGGAGGCTTCTGTGGGTGGAAAAGATCAATTAAATGATTATCCCAGCTGCCACACACTAATGCCTTTCTTACTGAGTTTCAGAATCAGGAAGCAGAAGGCCACCGCATTTAGCCTTTTGCAGGAAATCTAATTGCCAACTTGGTGATGCCAAGTTTTATTAGATTGTGAAAAGTCAGTCTCAGCGGCGGGCAGTTTCAGGCACTACAGAAAGCTTCCCACTGGCCACCTGGATTCAAAATGACCTGCTTTGCTTCCTTTGTGGGTGCTTTTGCTGAAGTTTTATGAATATAACATTTTGGGGAAAAAAAGATTTATTTTAGAAAGGGCAGGAGCAGGAGGGGCAGAGGGAGAAAGAATTTCAAACAGACGCTGCACTGAGCGCAGAGCCCTACATGGGGCTTGATCTCACGACCCTGAGATCATGACCTGAGCCAAAACCAAGAGTCAGACACTTAACCGACTGTGCCACCCAGGTGCCCCTGAATATAATATTTTTGCAATGTATACCTTTCTGTGATTTTTATCTGGGTTCTAGGAGCTGGGACTTAAAGCCTCGTAAGCAGTCAGAATTATATATTGGATTCCTACCATGTGGTAGGCCCTGGGCTCATGGCTGGGCCTTCTAGCAGTAAGGAAAACCATAGATCCCTGTTGTTTATAGAGCCCTCCACCTGGAATGTTCTTCCCTTAGATCAGTGGGTCCCAAGCTGTAGTGTATATGAGAATCATCCAGGGAGTTTGTTCAAACCCAGACTGCTGGAGCCCACCCTCAGAGTTTTGGATTCAGGAGGTCTGGAGTGAGTCCTGAGAAACTGAATGTCTAACAGGTCCCCATGTGATGCTGATACTGCTTTGGGAGAACCACTGCCCTTCGTCTTTGCATGGTTGTCCTCTTCTTACCAGTTAGGTCTCTATTTAAATATCACCTCCTTAGAGAGCCATTCTTCATTTCCCTACCATAGTATCCTTCCACCCCTTGCTACATTCTCTATCGCATTTTCTTCATAGTATTTATCATTCTCTAGTATTAGCTTGCTTGTTAGTTTATTGCCATTTTGTCTCTCTTTCCCCCACCCCTCATCCTCAATAGAATTAAAGCGACATGAGAGTACCTTCTTATTTACTGTTCAGTCCTCCAAGTCTAGAAAAGTACCTACTACAGAGTACATGCTCAGTAAATACTTGAATGAAATCCTCACAAGCATAATGAGTGTTATGAAGGAGAGGCCAAGGATGCCAGGGAAGTGAAACAGGTAGACGTCAGGTGGGGCAAAGACATTCCTTTGCATCCTACACGGAGCAGTTTCTGGGTGTGGTGGTAACGCCTATTTCAAACACTGCACACCAGCGTCTTGCTTGCTGTGGGATTTGTTGGGAGATCACAGGAGTCCACTTTGGATTTAATTGTTCCATAGCCTTTCCATGGTCCTGTCCACATGGAGAAAGGCCATCTCAGGAGCAGACCGGAATTCCCTCAGGCAGGCAACCAACCCTTGTACAGACCAGTCCACTGAGTTGCCAGGTCCCGATCACCGACCATGGCAAGATGCTAGGCCTGAATGGGCTGCTTCTAGTGACCTTCTTCCTGTGTCTACATGGGTCCACTCACTGAGATCTGGAACCCACGGCCGTGTGGGTAACCAGATAGCCTTTTCAAAACCTCGGCAAGGTCCAATGAAGGCTCACACCGTCTTGCTTTGCAGGAGTGAGACTTTGGGGTGGAAATATGCAGATTCCTCTCCTTCATCAGCCTTTCAGAGAAATGGGAGGACAAGCACTGTTGTTCCTTCCTCTGAGAGAGAGTGTCAGGCAAAAGATGAGACATGTGTAGGCACCACGCACAGACAGAGGTTGTCAAAACCCCACTTGAGAAGATGAAAGCACGTCAGGCTTCTGCTCCTGTGTGGCCCCAGCCACTGCCTGGCTGAAGGGAGCCTTGCGCAGCCCCGCGGTCTCAAGCTTCCTCGCTTGGCCTTTGCCAAGCACGGGCTAGCGGGGAGCCGTCCCCCAGGTTTGTTTGCCTGGGACAGCCAAAGGAACCGTGATTTATTTCCCTCGAGCGTGTCGTGAAAATGTAAGCACCGAGAGTCAGGTTATTTTGGAGGGCGAGGAGGAGTTGGTGGGGGGAGCTGGAAGGGGGAGAATCACAGCACTCTACAGTCAGGGCTGAGGGCCAGAGGGCCGCCCAGCGGGCTGGGGTAACATAAGCTGCCGCTCTTCGGGAGGTGGCCTGTGGAAGAGAATCTGACCACAGCGGGAGCGTGACTTCAGCTAAAATTAACCTTCGAGGCTTCACACGCCTCCACAGCACTTTGAACTAGACGCCCGGAGAGGGTGCAGGCTGGTGCCTCCCCAGACTGCGCAGCCGAGGGTCGAGCCATGCCTATAAGCATCAACTTGTGGGTTCCTGCCCGGGGCCAGAGTCGGGACTCCTGCGACCATTACAAAGTGGTGAGCAACCTTGGTGGACGCTGGCTGGGTCTCTGGGGAGGGACGATGGAGTTTGTTTGAATCAGGCTGGTGTAGACGTACACGGCTCCAGGTTGTTTTCTCTGCCGGGCGGGACCACAAGGGCTCCGCGGGGGCCTTTCAGTTGTCAAATGTTCGCTGAGCTTGCCGCCACCTCGGGAGGGCCCAGTGGTGTATTTTTAGAGCAGGTAGACAGGATTTGTCTGGAAGTTGTTGATGGCCTTAAAAAAATACAATTGCTTAAGCCAGCAGGTGTGGTGTGTTTTCTCAACCGTGGGCCTCAGCAGGTGCAAATGGGGAGAAAGATTGACCTCTGAAGGGTTTGCAGAGCTATAAGGGGGCGTATTCTAGAGGGCTTTACTGTAGAAAGGATTTATTCTGGGGCGACTTGAAGTCTCTTCTTGTCCCATGAGGCCCAGGAAGGGCGCTGCTGACCTTTCCCACCCCTGGCCGGGGCTACCCTCTGGGGATCTTTCAAGCTAGCTAGTAGCTGCCTCTGCGGCTTGCCCCTCACTCTGGGGAATCGGTGTGGGAGCTTGCCACACAGAGCCAAAAGGCAAGATTTCTTTTCCTTTATGCCTCCTTCACCTTCAGCCCTGGGGTCCATATAACCCTGGGGCTAATGGCAGTCCTGATGCTTGTGGTGGCATGGCACTCTGGTTTGACAATGGTCACTGTGATGTGGTTGCTTAGTTTGCAAAATACAAGGTAATTTATCTTCTCTCCCTGCCCCGACCCCAACGTCCTGGGCACCATTCATGTTACAAGCTTTAGGAAGGGTTTATTTTACAGGCTGGAGTGTATTTCTCCTCTTTGTTCAGTGATTGCTGTGTATAACTGACTTTGGAGTGGTTCACTGTAAAATGTTTAAGCCCCCAAAATATTTGCTTAGGTGAGCAGATATTCTGTATTGCCCTTACCTGCAAGAATATGCACGGTGTATGGGTGGTATAAATGATGTAGGAAAACTCACTGCAAAAAGCTACCTTTTGATGCATTTTTGAGACCATTTTCCAGGTGAACCACTCAACTGAGCCCTCTGAATATTTTCATCCTCTTGTTGCCTCCCTCCTCCGGCGTGTTGGCCCATAAAAGGTGGAAAGCCGCTGGGATACTGGGCACTGGTGTGTCTTTTGCTTTAGATGTCTAACACTATGCAGGCGAAGCGCGATTAAGGGGATGTCTTTGGATTATTATTATTTTTAAGCTCCAGGATCTAGACTCCCTGTCCTGTGGAAGAGATTCCTTTTGAGGTAGGATGTTAAAAATAGACATTTCAGTAGAGGAAGCTACGGTATGTGGTTCCGAGCTTTGATGAAACATCTCACAGACTGCACGGGGATCTCCGTCTCCTGCTGCATCTGGATAGACACCGACTTCCAATTTCTATTTTCTCTGGAAGAGAAGACTCTCCAGTTTCGTCCTAGAACTTCCTGTCCTGGCCATCCAGTGACCTGGCCTGGTTTTTATAACTTCTGTGTGACCCCCGAGGTGGCTGGGCTGATTTTGAGTACCTGGGCTGCAGGGCTGATGCTAAATTTTGTCCCGCTGAGCTCTCCCTTTCCCCATCTGTAAAATGGGAATAACGGGGTGTGGCTCAGATGAGATGGTGTCCATGAAAGAGCTTTACCATTTGTAAGCCCTGCAGATGGGAGGCCAGGGGCCCTGCTGTTGTCATTAGAACTTTATTCATCTTGAGATGAATCAGTCGGGGCTTTCTTCCAGGACTTTATAGAATAAAAAGTATCTTTGTGCTCTGGGCCAGGTTGTCCCCCCGGGGTAGGGGAGACGCCCCTTCTTTCCTGGGTGCCAGTTTGGTATCTGGTAGTCTTGCTAGTAAAGGCCTATTATAAAAATACAAAACACCAGAAACCTGACATGCCCCAGGCCTGAGTGCTCTGACATCTGGGCTTGGAGAAGGGCCCGAGGCATAACGGCCATTTCTACTGTGGCCAAGTCTCTTGGCCATGCAGTTGCTGAGAAGGGAAAGAGTAGGGCAGGGCAATGTCAGTCACTGCTGGGAACTGCCAGCCTCCAGATATTTTAAAGCCTGTGTATCTTTCCCACAAATGGCACAGTACTGACTTGGCCAGCACCCTGCCCAGTGGGATGTAGCTCTGACCATCTATGAGGATGTCAGACCTTCTCAGGCTCCCCTGGGCCCGGTGACTTTGAGTACCTGGGCCTTCTTTACTCTTCACTGAGTGCCTGTGTGTGCTCACAGGTGCTTCATTTTTTTTTTTTCCTCCTTTGATCCTTAGTCTAAGTTTATGTTAGGTACTATGATGATCTCCATTTTACAGATGAAGAAACTGAGCTTGAATTTAAGTGACTTAAACCTGGATCTGTATACGTTAAGAGGTGAAGCCAGGGTGTTAAAAGATCACCTGGGGCCATTAAACATCTTAAGAGCTCATTTGAACAAAAAATTGATTAGAATCAGACTGTGTCCAATCTGGCAGATGGAAAGGGTCCCACAGGAGCTTTACAAAATGACTTTTATAGGCAGAAGGGAGTGGGATCAAGGAAGTTTATCGGGCAGATTATCTAACTAGTGCTGATCAGGTGATTTCTGACTGGCTGGTTTAAGATGCCTTTTCTGGGAGAGGCAAAATTGTAATTAAGTTGCAGTTTGGTGATGTGGGGCTTAGTATAAGCGCTCCATTTGGGGCCCATTGTCTTGTTTTCCACAACGGTTTGATCTGACTTTACACTTGCAACCACTGTACAACATTTTCTCCTTGTCACAAAATACAGAGACATTCTTGGAAGTTATCCTTAATGAGTTAACCATAAACCTGCTTGGTGGCAGGGTGGGTGGGGGAGGATAAGGAGACCTGCTCTATTTACTTCCCAGGGCCCCTACCCAAGGTCTTCCACCTCCCTCTTTTTCTAGGTGAAACTAAAGGAGGACCTCACCACCTTGCTTTTGCTCTGCCTTCAGTCACAGCCCCTCCTGCAGCAAAGGAGACTGCCCATACCCCATGCTTGAGGTCCTCCCTGGATAGCTTCTCCCAGATAAATCAGGCTGCTCTGTAATCTTCTCAAGAAACCTGACCCAGGATTAATCCCTAAACTGTCACCCACTACTCGGGCTTCCTGGGTAAGGGGGCATCCTTAAATCATCAACAAGCATGAACATGGTTTGTATTGGGTGTTGTGAATTTTAATAAGAATCTCCAGGTTAAATAGCCACTCACCTGCAGTGGTCCAGGATTGGCCCTAAGAAACCCAAATGAAAACAAAAAAACTTTTTACCATTAAAAAAAATAAAAGGCACTTTCTCAAGTTTGCCAGAGTGATTACATTAACTCACCTCATCTCTGGCCTTTAAAGCATTGAGGATTCCATTGGCGATGTAAATGTTAGCTAGGAACAGTGACTCTCACCAGGTGGTCCCTGGCAAAGCTGCATGCCCAGGACCTAGCAAGCCTGATGGAATGGAACAGAGTCAGGTGAGTTTTGAGCACCTGGGTCAGGCTGAGACCCCATCAGGCCCGATATCTGGGAAGGGGGAGTTGGGAGACCATTGTGAGCAAGCAGGCCAGTTGGGACACCTTCAGCAGGGGTGGGGGGAGTGGAGTCAGTGCGGGGGGGCCAGGAAGAGCTAGGTAACTGTGTACCATAAATGTTAGGGAGACCTTCACCGCAACCCAGGAGGCCTGTGCGAGAGGAGGGATGAGGCAGCCAAGAGAGCCTTTCAGCCAGTATTCCTTGAGCAGGTGGCCCATGACCAATTCCCCATGAGGTGCTGCAAAGGAACCCCATGACCTCACCGCTTACCCACTTGGCCCTGTGGATAAACCTCCTCACTCTCTTTCCCAGGAGTAACCTAACCTTGGCTGCAGCTCACTCTGTCCTGTCCCTTCACCCCCTGGGAGGCAGGACTTGGCACCTCTTGGCCTTCCTCTGAATGATTCCACTTGCCCTAGAAAGCACCGGTAAGAGTATAGATTTTATTGAAGATTTCAGAGGGGAGCTTTTTGATTGTGTACAGCTTCATGAAATGCCTCCTGAGTTCTGCTTCCCCGGCTTCTTCCTCCTCCCATGCCACAGCATAGCAACTTCCCAGTCTCCTGGCTTCCAAATCTTCTCTCTTCCCCTTCTTGAATTCCCTTTTTCTTTTGCAAAGCATTTCAGCTCAGTCTCTACTCCCCTACATTTGCATCCTCTGGCTCATTCTTCTGCATAACAAAGAAACCTCCTTGGGGGAGGTAGGGTGGAAATAAGTAAACTCATTTTCTCCCAAGTCTCACCTGCGTATGCCCAGTGGCATTTAACAATTGATTTTCCAAGGAAAAAATCCTGCTGCGTAGCACTTGGTGATGTTTGGGGTAACTCCTTCTACCAAGGCTGACTTTAATCTACGAACATGTCCCCTCTGAATAGAGTTGGTAAGAGATGTACTGTAGTACACCATTATATACTGTTTCCTTCCCTCAGATCTAATAGATGTAAATAACTGCAAGAGCATATACAAGAGCAAAATGTCATAAAATAAGAAGTGATGAGTTTTGAGTAGTGCCACCTTTAGGAAATTTACTTGTTTTACATAATTTTTCAAAAACCTGTACAGTTCTAGAAAGCCCAAATGAATCTGTAATGACATAAAGCAGATCAGTGTTAGCTTTGCAACTGCAATAGAGTTGGGGGGTAGATTATAAAGGGTTGCAAGGAAGTTCTTGGGGTTGGGAGAAATGTTTGTTAACTTGATTGTAGCGATGGTTTCATGGTGTATATAGGTTAGAAATCATCCAGTTGCACACTTCAAGTATATGCAAGTTGTGGTATGTCAATTAAATCTCAGTAAAATTAGAAAAGGAATTTTAATTAAACAATTTTAAATGTTTTTCAAACTGTTCAGCTTTCTAAGTTAAGCTACATCCCCCCCCCCCCCCCCCCCCGCCGGAATCTCTGACAAACACCAGTCAATTCTTTCTATGAGCTTGTTTAAGATTCCACATATAGGAGGGGCGCCTGGGTGGCTCAGTCGTTAAGCGTCTGCCTTTGGCTCAGGTCATGATCCCAGAGTCCTGGGATTGAGCCCCGCATCGGGCTCCCTGCTCCGCAGGAAGCCTGCTTCTCCCTCTCCCACTCCCACTGCTTGTGTTCCCTCTCTCGCTGTGTCTCTCTCTCTCAAATAAATAAATAAAATCTTAAAAAAAAAAAGATTCCACATATAGGAGAGAGAGATGATCTGGTACTTGTCTTTCTCTGTCTGACCTATTTTACTTAGAATAATGCCCTCGAGGTCCATCCATATTATATAACAAATGGCAAGATTTCATTCTTTTTTGTTGCTGAATAATACTATGTTTGTATCACCGTTTCTTTACCCGTTTATCCAATGATGGACACTTAGCTTGTTTCCATATCTTGGCTACTGTAAATCATGCTGAAGTGAACATGGGGGTGCATATATCATTTCAAGTTAGTGTTTTTGTTTTGTCCAGATAGATACCCAGATGTGGAATTGCTGGGTCATGTGGTAATTCAATTTTTAATTTTTTGAGGAATCTTCATGCTGTTTTCCACAGTGGCTGCACCAATTTACCTTCCCACCAACAGTGCACAAGTGTTCCCTTTTCTCCACATCCTCACCAGCACTTACTATTTCTTGTGTTTTGATAAACGCTGTTCTAACAGGTCTGAGGTGAACTCTCATTGTAGTTTTGATTTGCATTCCCCTGTTGGTTAATGATGATAAACATCTTTTCAAGTACCTGTTGGCCATCTGTATGTCGTCTTTGGAAAAACATCTATTCAGATCTTCTGCCTGGTATTTATTCAAATTCATTTTTTTTTGTTATTGAGGTTTATGAGTTCTTAACAGATTTTGGATATTAGCCCCTTAAGAGATGCATGATTTGTTAACAAAAATTTTCTCCCATTCAGTAAGTTGCCTTTTTGTTGATGGTTTTCTTTGTGCAGAAGCCTTTTAGTTTAATGTAGTCCACTTGTTTATTTTTTTATTGACGTGTAATTCACATACAATATTTGTTTCAGGTGGACAACATAGTGATTCAGTGTTTGTATACATTGCAAAAGGATCACCGCAGTAAGTCTAGTGATCCGACACCATACACAAAGTTAATACAGTATTTATTGACTATTCCTCACGATGTACCTTACATCTCATGACTTATTTAAGTGGAAGTTTGTATTTCTTGATCCTCCTTCACCTTTTTACCCCCTTTCCCCTTACCTCTGGCAACCACCAACCCAGTTCTCTGTGAGTCTGCGTTTGTTTTTCCTTTTGTTGCCTTTGCTTTTGGTGTCCGATTCAATAAATCATTGCCAAGACTTATGGCAAGGAGCTTAGTTCCTTGTTTTCTCCTAGGACTTTATGGTTTCAGGTCTTATGTTCAAGTCTTTAATCCATTTTGAGGTCCTTTTTGTCTGGTGTGACACTGGTTGCCAGTTTCATCCTTTTGCTTATGGCTGTCAAATGTTTGTTTTTATGCCAGTACCATACTGTTTTGATTATTCTATCTTTGTGATACAGTTTGAAATCAGACTGTGTGATGCCTCCAGCTTTATTCTTTCTCAAGAGTGCTTTGGCTATTCAGGGTCTTGTGTGGTTCCATACAAATTTTAGCATTGTTCTAGTTCTGTGACAAACGTCACTTGAATTTTGATAGCAATTGCATTGAATGTGTATATTGCTTTGGGTAGTATGGATATTTTAAAAGTATCTTTCCAATCCATGAGCATGGAATATCTTCCATTTGTGTCTTTTTCAATTACTTAAGATTTTATTTATTTATTTTAGAGAGAGCGCAAGGTGCAGGGAAGAGCAGATGGGGAGGAAAAGGGCGGGGGAAAGAATCTCAAGCAGACTCCATGCCCATTGAGGAGCCCTATGCGGGCTGGATCCCACAACCCTGAGATCATGACCTGAGCCAAAACCAAGAGTCAGACGCTTAACTGACTGAGCCACTCAGGCACCCCTCTCTTTCAATTTTTTTCAATAATGTCTTGTAGTTTTCGGTATACATGTCTTTTCACTTTGGTGGTTAAATTTATTCCTAAGTATTTTATTCTTTTTGATGCAATTGTAAATGATACCGTTTTCCTAATTTCTCTTTCTGATATTTCCTTATAAATAAGGGCTGTTTTTAACAACCAGCTTGCAAATTCCCCTAAAATTGAGCCCTCAACTCTCCCGAGCCTGTACGAGCCTACTGTACTGAACCATGATGTGTTTTGTGTGTGCATATTTGTATATTGTTAAATAGCACTTAAATGCCCCCGTCAAGTGGGTCCTGCTACCATGCTCCTGGAAATTGTCTCAGCAGAATGTCCCCTACCAGTGTCCATTCTGCGCCTTGTGCTCTGACTGGTCGAAAAGCTACCAGAAGCACTATGGTGATTTCATGGGACTTCATAACCTAGACAGTGAAGGGGAACAGATTTATTCATCCATTGTACCTATCCATCTGTCCATTCGTCTCCCCATATAATCATTCACCTATCTTTTCTCCCACCCACCCATCCATATGTCCACCCATCTGAACAATCACGAGTCTGTCCCTTCATTTTGCTTCCATTCATCTGCCCATTTACCCTCCATTAAGTCAATATGTGCCTGTTTACGAAACCCCTGTGGTGTGTCAGGCATTGTGCTAATGTTTCGAAGATGTATAAAACTTAGGGAAGCTCCTGACTGGAGAAAGGTGAATAGATAGTTATAAAAGCCATCATAAAAAACATGTGCAAAGTGCTTTTGGATCCAAGAAGAAGGGACCAATAACTTGTGTTTAGGGTGAAAAGTGGGTTGGGGATGGCTCTACAGGGATTGACCCTGGGCCGGGTTTTAGGATCCCGAATAGGCATTTGCCAGGCAGTGGGGGAGTGATGGCCCTGCTAGCAGAGAGGACTATGTGCGCATAGAGCGTAGGGTTTGGGGAGCTGGCACACGGGATGTTTGAAGTGTGAGGACCCCAGGATTTCTAAGAAGGCTGGCAGTCGGGTTTGGTTTCTAGGAGAAGGGATCATCCTGCTAAGTGGAGGGGATGAGGTAGGACATGCCTGACCAGCAAAACCCAACCCACCAGCAGGGACTGAGGGTTAGCATGGCATGGAGCCTGTGGTGTAAGCAGTGGACCAGAGGGATTTGTAGTTGGGGTCATGGAGACGAGGCAGGAAAGGGAACAAACATTTAAAGGCACCACCTGTGTGTCAGGTACTGTGATAAGCATGTTAGAAACACGTCCGTTCTCACAGTAGATAACAATAGTCCGTACATTGGGTAACAGGTGAAGAGTCCATTTTCCAGAAGCGGAAGCGGAGGCTCGGAGAGAGGTGGTTTGCCCATGGTCACAGAGCCTCGGTGTGCTCTGTGTCCAAACATGTGTGGGGTTCTTGAGGTCCCCTATCCGCTCACTATCCACTCAGTCCTGTGAGGAGGAAATGGAGGTGTGAGAGGTCATGCAGGACTCCAAGGTCTTGGCCAGCCCTGGTGGGTCTGAAAGTCCTGGGGGGCCTGTGCCTACTGAGCGGAGCTGAAGCCTTTGGGCTGGATGGGGGCGGCGAGAAGCACTGTCTCTGGTGTCCCGTTACCTGCGGTCTGCAGATGAGGGGACTGTGGAGGCTTAGAGGGCAGATGGAGGCTGCTACATAAAAGGTCCATTTATGAACAGACTGGAGAGAGGCCCGAATCCTCACTGAGGTGGTCGTTAGCCCCTCCGGTGCGGCTGCCCTGCCAGGCATCTCTGAACAGCTCCTGTGGAGTTTTGGGAGCTTTGCTGTCAACAAGGGTGTTTGTGGTAGTTGCTGCAGCCTCCGGGAAGGGTCTGAGCCCCCTCATAGCCACAGTGGAAGAGCGTGTGTAGTTAGTAACTCATGAGTGTAGGAAGGGAGAGAAAATGCCGGGGAACTTTCTGGTGGGCTCAGACCCTGGGCTTTCTGGGAGCCACCAGGCTAGTGGTTGAATGTGGTTCTGACCCTGCTCCTGAGGCTGCCTTGGGTGAGAGGAAGTACCGCAGAGGGGACCTGATTTGGCTCTGTCACGCCCAGTAAGCATTCCGGTCTTGATCCTTAGGTGGCCTCATTTGACTTTCCAGGGAGGCCCAGGGGAGATTTGGATACACATTTTGCTGTTGTGAGACGTCGTAGCTGTGGGGCCAGGCTTCCTGGGTCAAGTGGGGTGTCCCCTACTATTAGCTGTATGACTTCACCTTCTAGAGCTTCTGTTTTCCAGTACATGATACGGAATGATCATTCACTTATTCAAATAGTAAGCGCCTACCGCATGCTAGGCACTCTACTGGATGTTTGGGAAAATACAGTGAGTGAAACAGAATTCCTGTCCTCTGGGAGCTGCCCCTCCAGTGGGGAGAGAGTGTAGATGAGATCACAGGCACCCAGTAGGCCCTCAACAGAAACACGTGCCCTCTCACAGTAGGGGGTCGTGATCAGGTGAGGAAGTGAAGGGGAAAGTGCCCCATGTCCTGTGAAGTGTGGTGCAGAGCATCTCCTGTTCCAGGAGAACAGAGTGGCAAGCAAGGGGATCCTAGGCGTTACTCCATGGAGCGGGATAAGCAGGAACCTGTGCGCTCCTCCCTGAGATCTCCCCAGTCCCTCCCAGCACATTCACCAGCCTCATTTATTTTTCTGAAGCCACCGTTTCGAAACCTCTGGAGCCGTTGTACGCACCCACCCGTGGCCTGCCGTGCTCCTGACAGACAATGCCACCATTGTATGGCTGTGGGGCTGTTCCCAGGCCTGGCCCTTGGATCTGCTGCACAGGGTCCCAGGCCAGCCTTGCCCTCCTCCAGACTGGAAGAACAGGGACACCCTACTCTGAGCATTTCCCGATTCAGAGACAGCCACGCGATGGTAACGTGTTACACTAGCATTTCAGTTTTCACCGTCATGACACTGCTGTGAAATCATGTTTGCTTTGTGCTTGGGTGACATGGGAAAGTGTCAGCCCCCCTCTTAGCTCTGTGGGTCCGAGTGGCAAGCAACCAGCTCTGTTCCCAGGGGCAGGAGAGGGTGACATTGTAATGGCTAAGATGGGGTAAGCCTTGCTCTTTTCCCACGTTGCCAGCACATGTGACCTTCTCTGGATTGTGGTTCCTGTGGGGGCCTCTCCGTAGCAGTCCAGCGTTCCTGGGAGCCAGAGTCACTGCTTTTAAACCCTGCATCCATTTCCTGTAACATTGGGAGTGTCATTTCAGCTCTCAAAGCCTCAACTTTCTCATCTGTAGAGTGGGGGAGACGAGAGCTTCCTCTCAAGTAAGTGGGGCATGAAAGGAGTCGTTGTTTGCAAAGCTCACACTGTAGGTGACCGTCTTCGTGGTAATTGGAATCATGGCCAACATACGTACTATGTGCCAGGCATTGTTAAATTGTCTCATTTCAATCTCAGAATAACCTGAATAGGTGGTTGATCCATTTTACAGATGAGGAAATTTAGCTCGGATAGTTTTAAGTATTTTGCCCAGGAGAACTCTGCCAGGAAGTGGTCAAGGCATGGTTGGAACGAAAGTGGTCTGATTCTAGAAGGTGTTCTTTTACTTGATTCGTTGTAGACATTTAACTGATGGGCGTTATTATCCTACACAAGACTACAGCACGAACAGAACCCAGCACAGGTGGGTGCTCAGTGTTGGCTTAATGCATCAAGGTATGCATGTGGCTCAGAAGCAATTTATCTTGACCTGATATTCAGAGTTCAAGTAGGAGTAAGGATGGTGCCAGGATGTGGAGGAAGATGGAAATCCTAAGTAATGAAATCCAGCAGTGGGTTCCCCCCTCCCAGTGCTCCCATCTTCTGGCTCCAGAGAAGGATGTATATTCCTTGGTATAAAGAAGTTCATGTTATCCATGCTACAAAAATGTTACATGTATGTTGAGAGTTGAACTGGCAGTACCATTCTGCTCAGGTGGGGAATGTAGAACCTGGTCATGTCTCACTCTGTGCTTCTGGAGCCCAGCTTTCTGGCAGGCTTACCTGTGTGGAGATGGGCCAAAAAGCCTACTGAACCTTGGAGCAGCTCAAAGGTGTGCCACAGAATCCTTCTACTCATGTATATTTGTTGATGGAGAAGTCTCTTCACCGTGAAGAGACTTCTTGCTTGAACAGTAACTTTATACCCAATTTTAAAGGCTTCTGGGATCTTTTAAGGAAAGCTCAACAGGCCCTAAGGGCATCCTTATATGCATCAAAACACTATTACTCATAGTAATGTCTGTGGGCCATCAAGAATAAGTAAAATTGGGTTAATTTAAAAAGCAGGGAGCATGATAATCCATGTAGGAAAGATTCTCAATGGAATAGCTAAATATGTGTGGCTCTCAGAAGTATAAACTCTCAGTAATCTAGGATGACTTATTCCCCCAAACTTAGATAGCCCAGTGTTTATTAATTTGAATATTAATAACCACCACTTATTTCATGCTATGTGCCAGACACTGGGTTAACCACTTACATACATGCTCTCATTTAGTTCATGAAGCAACCCTGTATATCCCCGCCGCGCAAGTGAGGGACATAGATGCTCAGTGGGGCATGACTCACCAAGGCCACCCAGATGGTAAGAGGCAGAGCCAGATCTCTGCCCTGGTCCTTGCCAACTCAGGAGACTACAGACACGCTGCCCTTGTGATTACTGCGGTTGATGGAAAAACCACAAATGACCTGAGTAATGCACCAGATGGCAAGGATGAGGGTGGAAGGAGAGTCCTTGCCATTCAGGGTGGGCATGTCATGAGCATTGAGGATGCTGAGCAGAACTGGACTCTTCTCCACAGAAGCCAGGGAGCGGGGCTGGTGTCCCGGCCCAGCCCAGCCCCTGCCGTGCTGTGTGATCTTGAGCAAAAGATTGAGTTCTCAGGGCGCCTGGGTGGCTCAGTCGTTAAGCGTCTGCCTTCGGCTCAGGTCATGATCCCAGGTCCTGGGATCGAGCCCCGCACTGGGCTCCCTGCTCGGCAGTGAGCCTGCTTCTCCCTCTCCCACTCCCCCTACTTGTGTTCCCTCTCTCGCTGTGTCTCTCTGTCAAATAAATAAATAAATAAATCTCCAAAGAAAAAAAAGGATTGAGTTCTCTGTGCTCCACCTCTTTCTCCACTGTGTCAGGGACACCATTTCCCCTATATGAGTGGTTGCTTCGCAGTGGTTTTAACAAGGCGGCGGTCTCCGTTGAGAGAGGGGAGTGGGAGAAAAAGCCAGCAGCTACTTTGATGCCCCTCACTCATCCCCTGCGGTTAAAAGGTTATGTGGACCTGAGGCTGCTGAGGTAGGTGCCATGCTCCCTGCAAGATGCCGGACATGCAGCAGTGAATGTGCGTCCAGCTTTGCCCTTGAGAACAGATGGTGCATTTTGATTTTCTAAAAAATTGTTAGTAATTGAATAACCGTTCTTTGCGGCGTTCAGGTACTGGGGGAACACTCCATATGTTGTGGCAGTATCAGTTTTAGACTTCAGAGCCATCGGAACTAAGCCATTGAACCACATACCGCCTAGTCGTGGGAATACTGGTTGATGTCATGGCCGAAGCCTGGAACCACACCTCTTGAACGGAGGCCAAACGGTAGCATTTCCTTTACAATGGATTGACTGCAAAGCACCTCCGAGGCTACATGACGGGTTTACTTTAATCTCCACACTGGCACTTCCTTCTAAGAGATCTATTTTATTCTCTTTCTCCTGGAAAGGCTATCCTCAGGCCATCCACTGCCTTTGGGATCCATCCGGCTGTCTGGCATATGGGTCTGGATTTATGGCCGAGTTGTGAATGGCACCAACTTCCGGCGCAGTCGCTTTGTGAAATTGTTCTTGGGTTTTTTAGAATGCTACCCCCACCCCTTCCTTGAGGGTTAATTGCAGTGTAAATTTAGCAACATTCTTCTCCCCGTTGATTTAGCAGAGTGCAATTATTATCGGTTTTCTTGTTACAACTAATAATCAGGTTTCTTACTTCAATTGATCTGTCAAAATTTTCCCTCTTTGATTGCAGCCTCTGTGATACGGAATGATGTGCAGTTATAAGCAAACAAATGACGCAGTCCTTGAAATTCTGTCAGGGGTAATAAGTAAATCAAACCGAATTCACTCCTCAGCTGTCGTCGCCTTCCTTCCCCCTTTTATCTCTTCACGCCTTTGACAGCAGCTTCTCTCCCTCACCGAGGGCTCCTGGAGCACTGATTCCCCTGTTAGAGGGGGTGGGGAGTGAGGCAGATAGATGAAGGAATCCGATAGATGAAGGAAACCTCACACACTCGTGGGAAGTTGTTCTAGAACTTTGCTCTGGAATGGTCGGGGTTGGAGCTGGAGGTGGGAACGGTGCTTGTATTCTTTCCTCCTATGGGGTTCTTGTTCTTGTCCGTTGCTACTAGAAGTTCACAGAACAAGGATCAGTGGGCTCCAGGGTAGGAGGATCAACAGACCCCAGAGTCTAGAACTGTGGGGACCATGAGGCTCTGGAAGAGCAGTTGATTCTGGGACCCCGAAGCTTGGACAGGAAGCTCTGCATGCTTTAGCCCTTGCTTGGTATCTTTGAAACACTCACTGCGGCATTTTTGCGAGTTGCCAAATACGATGGAGCCTTTGACTGCAGATATTGTGAGTTGATTTTCCAAGGGTACCCCTTGAAAGAATGGCACTTATTGCATGAGCTACTGAAGGAGTAAGTGAGAGAGATGAGGCTGACTTATGTCCAGGCTTAGCATGGCCCCTGAAAACGGATTCTTACAATAAATGTGTTTTCTTGTGACTTCATTAAAAAGTTGAGAGCTGGGGGGGGGGGGTGACGGGGGGAAACTCCAGATAATTAATTGTTGGATGGGTCCCATTCTTGTTGGATGGGTCCTGATTAATGAGCTTGAGCCATGGAGTGATTTATTTTCTCTGTCCCTTCCTCTTTGAATCAATAAAGAGATTTGAGATACTGGTTTGAGGATTCGCTGAGAGCCTACATTCTTATTTATCTCAACTGTAATCAGTTTCCCAGAGGTTTGCCCGCTTTCCCTCTGTTCAGCTCAACCTGGCAACCACATACTTACCAACTGCCGTGTGTCCCCACCTTGGGAGGTACTACTGAGCAGCAGAGATGGGTGGGACTTGGTCTCTGCCCACATCTGGTGGGAAGGGTGGGAAGGTGGTGCCACTTTCACCGTTATCTACAATCTCAGCATCATGTGCAGCTCGGGATGCAGCTGGGAAATCCAGAGTGACTTCTTGGAGGGACTGACCTAGGAACTGAGCCTTGCTGGGTGACCCCAGGTGGAGGTACTCAGGCAGACACGGTGGCATGAATTCAGAGATGGGCAAGTGTGAGGTTGAGTTTTTCCTGAAGGTGATCATAATTATTACTACTGAGCCTTTGGCATGGTAGGCCTATTATCTCATTCAGTCCTTATAATAGACTGGCCAATCTTTTCTCAAAGAGCTGGATGGTAAGTACTTGAAGCTTTGTGAGCCAAAAGCTCTCTGTCACAACTACTCAACCATGCCACTGTGGCAGGAGAGCAGCTAAAGATGACAAGTGAATGTGGCTGTGTTCCAATAGAGCTTTGTTTACAAAAACATATGGTCAGCTGGGTTTGGCCTGGGTCATGGACTACCAGGCTGTTTTCTAAGACATTTGGTATAATCGCCATTTTATGGAAGGTAAAACTGAGATACAGAAATGTTCATAGAAATTCACTTGCCCAGAGCCAAGGGCCAACTTGACTTGGTCATTTCCAAAGCCCATCCTCTTAACTTCCACATATACTGCCTTCCCCACAAGGGTTGGACAGGGTCTGGGGCAGAGTGGGTGGATCAGACTGCCTTGAATAGCAGTGTAAAAAGTCTGACTTTAATTCAGTGGGAAGTGTGGTGCCGTTGATGATTTTTTGAGTAGGTGATAGGATTAGAGCTCTGCTCCAGGAAGACTAAGCATGGTGGCTGCTTCTGTGTCCTTCTATATATATGAGCTCATTTCATCTTCATAATAGTCTGATGATGTAGGTAGTATTATCCCCATCTTATAAACAAGGATGCCAGGTCAAAGGGTACAGAGGTAATTGGCATTGTGGCAGCTAAGATTTAAAGCAAGTATGTTGATTCCAGAGCTCCCCTCTTTACCATCCCACTCCACTGCCCCCACTTCCTGAGCCCCATTGTGGGTCAGGCCAGGGGCTTCACTGAGTCTTCACGACCACCTTCTGAAGTAGTCCTTATGCCCATTTTACAGCTGAATAAATTGAAGCTCGCAAAAGTTGAGTAACTTGCCCAAGGGCATTCAGACAGCAAGGGATAGAACTAGGTTTGGGGTTTTTATTTATTTTTAAAATCTGTCAGTGAGAACATAACTGAGTAGAAGAATGAGCCTAGAGTCCATTGGAGGGTATCATGGAGGAGGGAAATGATTTGAATAACTTGTATTTGTATTCAGAGAAGCAGCATGGTAGAATGTCTTAAGGGATTCTAGAGCCCAAATGGGTTCAAATCCTGGCTCTGCCACTTACTTATGGCTTTGGACAAGTTACTACTTTACCTCTCTACATTTCAAAATTTCTCCTCTGAAAAAATAGACAGATAATAATATCTACCTCATGGAATGTGGATTAAATAAACGAATATGTGCAAAATGTTTATACCAGTGTCGGGCATGTAGGCGGCAGTATATGTTGGTTATTTATTAAGTTCCTACTCTGCCTAAGGCCCTTTTTTTCCATTTTTTTTAAACATTTTATTTATTTATTTGGGGGGAAAGGAGCAGAGGGAGAGGGACAAGCAGACTGAGCACGGAGCCTGACCTGGGGCTCAATCCCACAACCCTGAGATCATGACTGAGCCGAAATCAGGTCAGGCACTCAACTGACTAAGCCACCCAGGTGCCCCCTCTTTTTTCAAATGTCTTATCACTCAGTCCTCATAAAACTGACAAGTAGATGGTATTGATCCCATTTCACAGATAAGAAAAACTAGCCTCAGTGACGTTAAATAGCTTGCCTGAAGTCCTGCATCCATTCACCCACAGATACATATCGAGAACTAATATGCTAATGCTGTGGGCACCT
The DNA here is from genome assembly GCF_029215605.1 of Mirounga angustirostris. Lineage (NCBI taxonomy): Eukaryota > Metazoa > Chordata > Mammalia > Carnivora > Phocidae > Mirounga > Mirounga angustirostris. Next base: position 37,408,066 of record NW_026991721.1, on the reverse strand, counting down.
TCAAAACAGATCCAAATCCCTACCCTATGGAAACTGCAGAACTGGGGCTTGAACTCAGGTCTGCCTTTTTTCCTTTTAATGTTTTTTTTCTCCCTCTTAACATTAATATAATGATCCTTAGCATTTAGGATTGGCCATTTAATGACCAATGGTGCCCCACTTCCTTAGCTTTCTCAGTGCTTACAAAATTGAAAATGATTGTGCTTGGGAATCCTAGGGAGGCAAGTAACATGGATTTAAGGATTAGATACCTTGGAGCGCAGTGTGGAATAGCCCTATCCTGCGGTGTCCCTCTTCAGCTGTGGGTCTCTGCAGTGGAAGACCAAGATTCGAGGTTGGGACTGGGAGGAGATGGGAGTCTGTTCCCAGCTCTTGATGAAGTAGGAAGTGCAGCTCTACCTTCCCCCATCTTGGGAGGGGGCTCTCACCGTCCCAGGTGGCATAGCCAGGGGTGCAGCGTCCCAGAAGGGTCCTACTTTGTGAGTCCAGGCCCTGGCCTGCTGTCCCCATTCTGTGAGCCTCGAGGGGCAGTGCCCCATTGTGTGAGATTACTCTGGGCCTGTTGGAAGCACAGAGTGGAGGAGAGCCGGGGTGAGGGTAGGGCTCCCACTGCTCTGGGAGTCACACACAAGATCTCAGAGCACACCAGCTGGAGACCTCATATGACTTAGTATATGAACTTGTCGCTACTAATATATGGACCAGTCGAGGTGGACTATTCTCTTTGAGCCATCACTTGTTCATATCACTGTAGGGGGGAGAAAGGTGCCGATATATGGGGTCTGCATGTCCCTCCACAGACTCGCAAATCTGTCGTGGAACCTAGCACTCAAAATTGGTGAGGTTTCTAATTTTTTTTGTTATTTGGCTTATTTCAGTTAGGGAGAATGTTTTCAGGTGAGTTTTCTTGTGCTTATAGGCCTGTTTTGAAAGAAAAGATTCTCTTGTGGGGACAGAGAAGAGCAGGGGGGGGTCTGTTTTCCTGATCCCATGGGTGACCCAGCCCCTGCCTTTCGGCTGCTGTGCGCACCAATGCTGTGTTTAAATATGTTGGAATTTGCTGGGTTTTTAAAATTATTATTAGTCACAGAATCCCAACAGTGGAAATGAGGCTTTTAAATTAAACCAATTACATTTGAGCTGATTGCAAGGTGGTCAATAACGCCACTCACACACGAGTAATTGAAGGGCTCTGTGTTGGCGTACTTGGCTTCTTTACAAGGGACCCAGGCTCCTGAGAGCTTCGCTAACTCAATAGCCCTCCTTACCCTGAAATGGCCCATTAAAAGATGCCTGTTGGGTGGTAACCTCCCCATACGTTTTCTCAATAAAGAGAAAAAAGATGGGAAGGGGTGGGGTGGCGGCGGCGGGGTAGGGGGAGGCTTCTCTTGCATTTAGAGCCACCGCCTCTCAAAGCCGTCTGGAGCAGACTGTTTAGTTCTGTGTCCCCGTCCCATTCAGGCCTTTGCATGCTTTGAAGCTTTCTTTAGCTTTTCCCCGCGCCTCCATGGCAGATCTCTCAATAGGCAAAAGCCCCACTCTGGGTAGCTGAAAGGCCCCTCCGCACAAGGCTCTGCATGTTAATGGCTGCGGCTGGCCCAGGACGGCGCGCTGGCGGGGACGGTGGCTGCTACGCAGGCCCCAGCAGCTGCCTCCGACTCAGGGACGGGGTCTGAGTAGGTTCCTCAAGTTGCCGCTTTGCTTTTTTGCAGATCTATACGGACTGGGCCAATCACTATTTAGCCAAATCGGGCCACAAACGTCTCATCAAGGACCTCCAGCAAGATGTGACAGACGGCGTCCTCCTGGCTCAGATTATCCAGGTTGTGGGTAAGAGCGGGTTTTATGTTGGGGATTGAGGACTCACAGTGCAGACTCGGAAGGGGATGAGCTGGACAAGGGGCACAGAACACCAAAATCTCCCAGAAGAATACAGTGTTTCTGTCGCACGTGTGAACAATTCACTTGATAATGTGTCGTGCTTGGGGAAGCGTGGGTACCAGCTTGATTTTCCTGCTACGATGACCCGCTTGATGCTCAGAGAAGGAGGGCTGGAGGGGGTCCTGGTGGTCTGAGGAGGGCTCTCTGCCCCTTTCTTGCCCCCTGTATTTCTGGTTCTTCCCGCCCCCCAACCCCTCTGATGGTACTTTTTTTGTGGATTACTTTGGAAATATTTACCAAAAACAAACAAACAAAAGGTACCACAAGACTGGTTTAGTCCTGCCAACTCTAATTGGGTCTGAGAAGGCAAAGGATCAAGCTGTGCAGAGGGTTGGTTCTGGTTTTAATACTAGGGGAAGGGAGCTGGGGCTGCGTGCCAGGAAGAGCGGGTTCATCCCGGGAAGGCAGGTGGGCACAGCTCTGCCTTGAGCCTCAAGGCTGACCGGAAGTGCCCCCCGCAGCCCTGCCTGAGAACTCGGGCTGAGGAGGCAGGTCAGTTAGATGCCGTTAGGCTGATTGTGCTTCGGTGGCTGCCTCACGCCAAAGGAAAAGGCATAAGGACAGAAGCCCCTTGGGTGTGCATTGTTGTGGGAAAGTTGTTTATCTTTCAAGTCTGAGAAGAGTGGCTATAAAAGAATAGTCGTAGTTCCGCTCACATCTGCGGAGATTATACCTGAAAACACAGGCAAGCTGGCTTTAGCTGGGAACTTTTGGACTGATGCTGCCACTCAGTTACAAGCTCCCCTGCTATCCTAAGATTGATTTTTTTTTAATTTTTAAAAATTATTTATTTGATAGACAGCGAGAGAGGGAACACAAGCAGGGGGAGTGGGAGAGGGAGAAGCAGGCCTCCCGCTAAGCAGGGAGCCCGATGCGGGGCTCGATCACAGGACCCTGGGACCATGACCTGAGCCGAAGGCAGATGCTTAACGACTGAGCCACCCAGGCGCCCCCTAAGATTGATTTCTTAAGACTGGCTTGCGCTGGTTCCCCCTTCTTCCACTCCTTCTTCCTTCCTGCCGTGTGTTGGTTGTCTACTGCTGTGTAACACATTGCCATGTGTGTATTATCTCATGGTTTCTGGGTGTGGGAAGTGCAGGCCCGACTTAGCTGGTATCTCTGCAGGGCTGCAGTCAAGATGTTGGCCCAGGCTGAGTCCTCTTGTGGAGGCTTGACTGGGGAGGGGGCCAGGTTCACTTGGTGTTGGCAGATTCATTTCCTTGCAGGTAGAAGAGGTGAGTCCTGATTTCTCACTGACTGTTGGCTGGAAGGCTTCGCTCTTAGAAGCCCCTCTCCGTTCCTTGCCGTGTGGGTCTCCCAGTGTGGTTGCTTGGATTGATTTCTTCAATGCCAGCAAGGGAGAAAGTTTCTAGAGCAACTTGGCTAGCAAGTTATAATCTTCTGCAATGTAACATGATTGTGGGAGTGACATCCCATCACCTTTGCCTTGTATTGTTGGTTAGAAGCAAATCCTAGGTTCTGTCACACCCCACGGGAGGAGATTGTACAAGGGTTTGAAGTAAGCGGGAATATCATTGGGGGTGACCTAGAAGTCTGTCTGCTATGCTTCTTCCCTTTCATCCTCTTCCTCCTCCCACTTTTTTTCTCAAACTTTTCTGAGTATGGTTGACACCCAATGTTACATTAGTTTCGGGTGTACAACATAGTGACTCAACAACTCTATACATTATGCTATGCTCACCATAAAGGTAGCCTCCATCTGTCACCATGCAACACTCTTACAGTACCATTGACTAAATTCCCTATGCTTGTGACTGATTCATTCTGTAACTAGAAGCCCATGTCTCCCACTCCCCTTCCCCCATTTTGCCTACTCCACCCTCTGCCCCTTCCTTCCGCCTATGTAGTCATCTTGGACTGGAACCGATTTCTCTTCCTCCTGCTCTTTGTCACTGCTGCCAATCTTACGAGTTTCTCTCCATTTCCTCAACATCCTTATGAAGTAGGGGATATTCGCCCCATTTTACACCTGCAGAAACTGAGGCTCAGTGTGTCCTCAGTAGCTCAATATCACACAACTAGTCTGGAGGGGATTTTAGTTTGGGTTAGTTTGCTTCTAAAACCTCTGTTCTTTGCCCTGCTCTATTATGCCCCCTGTCGATCCAGAGACACGAAACCCAGTGCAAGGATCTGGCTCCATTCACTTCAGTTCAGTAAGCATTTGCTGAGCGCTGACTGTGTGCCAGCATTGTGCTCCAAGCTAGGAATAAAGAGACAATTGCGCAAGGCCTGGAACCTTGGAAGAAGGAGTAGCATCTTCTTGCTGAGGTCTTCACAGAAGAGAGCACTTGCACTTGAGCTGAGTTTTGACCTCTCCATCAGTTGGGTCACATGAGGTGCCACTATGGCTGAATCTTGGGGCTGTGTAGTAGTTCTACCAGGACCTTCTCAGCTCTCCGCACTGGGAGCAAGAGAGCAAGTGGGAAAGGATGGAACCGAGAGGCCTTGCTCTCATCCCAGCTTCATTGCTCCCAACCGTGGGACCTCAGAGTCCCTTTCCTCTGCTGCCTCTGTTTCCCTGTCTTTAAAATGGGCACGCTCTGAATTTTGTGGCAGTCTTAGGAAATGCAAGGTAGGTAGCAAACATGACCTATGTTTGGGAAGTAAAGTGTTCTCGGATAACACTCGGTAGCTACTTCCTAGAAAGATACGAGTACGAAGGTGACAAGGCCTTGGTATCCACGTTACAGTGTATCATGATAAATTCATTCTGTCATGGGCTCAGAGTAGATGAATGGTAGCATGTATATCATGAATTTACTAAGCACAGTGCTACAGAATATAAGCTAGTACAGTTTTTATCCTTGCTCAGTAGGATGCTTCCCTGAATCTGTTTGGAGGACATGAACCTCCCTAGACAGTAGCCTCTCTGGGCCTGAGCTACTGGACTGATAGCAGGGCCTCAAGTTAGTACCAGTGCCTGACTGCCCCTGAGGCTCCCAACTTGCCTTCCTTCAGCCCTCCAAGAGAAGCTTGCTCCTGCTGGGGACTCTACAAGTCAAGCCAGGTGTTAGCACCTCTATCTCTGCCCTTGACTGTGCTGGGCTCACACCCTCTGCTCTGATTGTGGAGAACAGAGACCCAGAAAATGAGGAGCTGAAAAGGTAGTGACATGCAGGAGTCCCTGTGTGACTTCTTCTCTAGATTGTTTGTCAGCCGGTTCAGAGCATTTAATCTTAGCGAATCTTGTGAATACAGATCTCTTGGTGAGGGAGAGGGAGCAACGTTTCTGACCGGGCTGTCGAACTACTGACCAATTGTATGCTTTACTCTGAAGCCCATGCTTTTTCCCACATGTGTGTCCTTTAAAATAAAATGTAAAAAGGTACATTTATATGTGTACATGTATTTAACATACACATATATATGTATGTGTGTTTCTATCGGTCTATCTAAAATTTTCCCAGAATTGGAGTCCATCATGTGCTGGACAGAATTTTAGTATTGCGGTTGTTCTTTGGCTGGTGAGCCCCCATTCATCTGGAAAAGTCCATATCTTTCCTAGCTCCCCACACAGAGCTGGAGGGACCCTCCTCTATCATTCCACTGGCTTCTGTATTGGGCCTGGGTCTGAGTTGTCCTTCTTTCTGGCTCATATAGAGCATTTAACATGGTGGCTGGCGAGCAATGATGTTCAAGAAAACCCGAGAGGATCAGGGATTAGACTTTGATTCACTGCAGCTCCTGCTTCTGCAGGCCTGGTTGGATTGTTTCCCACAGGTGGCCTGGATGTGTGCCCTTCTCTGCAGTTTCTATTTTTCTGAACATGCCTCTAAACTGGATGTCACACTCTCCTCCTTTCCAGGATTCTTGTTGCAGGTCTCAAGGTTTGGAAGGGACCTCTAAAGCCCCAACCTGATGCATGAATTTCTTTTATGAAGAACAGTCAACAGACTGTTAAATACTTCCTGTGACGGGCAGCTTATTCCTACCCGCGCCCCCCCCCCCCCCCCGTCAGCTAGTTCTAATGATAGAGAGTTGGAATCCTTCCAAAGATTTTCTTTCACTAGGTCAAACTCTGCCCCCCAGCCCTTGGTAGTATCTCCTTATAAATACTAGTTCTGCCCTCCATGGCTACAAAGAATGACCATAATCTGAGACCACAAGAGCTTCAAAATTGAGAACAGTAGTGGATTATAATTATGGAATAAAATAGGAATCTACGAGTCTACACTGACAGATAGATACATCTATCAGTGAAGAAGAAAGGACTCCACTGTTTTGGGAAACAAATAAAGAGTGAGTTGCAACCATGATGGTAAAGATTAGTTAAGGCAAGAAGTAATGGATGCTGACATCTGGAGGAGAAAGTTTGAGGAGCAAGCAATTTGCATGGTCTCAGAGTGTCTCTTCACTGATTGCTTATTGTTGCAAGGGGAAATGTATCCACACAGGGGAGAATCCACTTCACGACCAGAGATCAAAATTTGATCACTGGCAAGGGGTAGATGGATATCATGTGCTTGCTGATGTGATACCCCGAGAAGAACATAGCATCACTTATGTTGAATTCCAGGCAGGGATGGAAAACCTGAAACTAATCACAAGGAATCTTAGACCAACTCAAATTGTGGAACATTCTATTTAAAAACAAAAACAAACTGGCCTGTATTGTTCAAAAATGTCAGCTCTATGAAAGACCAAGGCTGAGAAATTGTTCCAGAATGAAGGAGATTAAAGAGATGTGACAACAAATGTACTATAAGATCCTGGACTGGATCCTATGTAGGGGAATAAAGTGCCATAAAGGACATTTTTTAGTATATTGCCAAAATTGGGATTATATCAATGTTAAGTTTTTTGGATTTTATAATTGTACCGTGAGATAATCTCCCTGTTTTTTGTAAATGCATATGAAGTCTAAGGGGCAGAGGAAACAATCTATGTAGTCCACACTAAAAGGATTCGGAAAAAAATCTGTATACCTGTACAGAGACAAGGGGGGAGAAAATGAGAAAGAATGGTGTGTGGGAATTCCGGTGACTTTTCTGTCCACTTGAAGTTCGTTCGGTCTTTCTTTCTTTCTTTCTTCCTTCCTTCCTTCCTTCCTTCCTTCCTTCCTTCCTTCCTTCCTTCCTTCCTTCCTTCCTTCCTTCCTTCCTTCCTTCTTTCTTTCTTTCTTTCTTTCTTTCTTTCTTTCTTTCTTTCTTTCTTTCTTTCTTTCTTTCTTTCCTTTCCTTTCCTTTCCTTTCCTTTCCTTTCCTTTCCTTTCCTTTCCTTTCTTTCCTTTCTTTCTTTCTTTTCTCAAGGATTTTATTTATTTACTTTTAGAGAGCGTGAGCAGGGAGAGGGGCAGAGGGACAGATAGAATCTCAAGCAGACTCCACGCTTAGCATGGAGCCTGACGCGGGGCTCAGTCTCACGACCCTGTGATCATGACCTGAGCCAAAATCAAGAGTCAGATGCCCAACTGACTGAGCCAGGTACCCCCCATTTGAAGTTATTTCGAAGTAGTTAGAGAAAAGAACACCCCCAAATGAAGGCCCATTGAAACTTGGAGTCAGGGAGATTGTCCCTGTGGGGAACAACGCCTGGGAGGCCTGGGAGAAGTATAGTACATAATGATTGAAGACCACAGTGTTGTGAGACCTGACCCATGATGGGGGTAGGGGGTGGAATCAAGGAAGGGTTCCTTGAGGAATTTACCTTTAAGCCAAGATCTCAAACTTAGAGTTGTCTAGGTGAAGCAGTCAGAAGGACATTCCTGACAGAGGAAATAGTGTGCAGAGAGGCTTGGAGGGTAAGAGTGAGAGGGGCAACAAGGCAAAATAAGGCAGGGCTACCAGGCCTGAGGCTACCAGGCGCAGGGCAATGAATTCTGGGCTAGTGGTTGAAGAGCTGATTTTTCACATTGGGGAGTGCCATGATCAGAAGTGTGGCTTGAAGGAAAGCCTTAAGTGTTATGCGCAGACACTGGTTCCAGAGTCTTCACCTACCCCAGAGAGATCAATTCTAGAGTCCGTGTGTCTACCCCAGGAGCTGGGCTTCTCAGATAGTGGGATGATTTGGGGCCCACACTTTTCTTCCATCGCCTTCTGCCTGTTGGGCGGAAGTGGACCTTTTGCTGCTGCCTTTCGTGACCGAGGGTCCAGTCTCCATTCAGCCTCTTATTAGTGTGATTATCTTCTTAAGTCATGAGCTGCCCAAAGCCGGCAGTTGCCTGCCAGCCCATCATGGTGCCATCGCCATGAGCTATTAGAAAGGTTTATGAGGCCAGGATAAACAGCATGAATCAAGAGGGAGAGACAGGCCTCCCTCCTTCTGCTTACATTGCTGTCACTCAGGGAAAATGCCAGAAGGGGTTGGAAGGAGAGAAGGGGTGGGAGGCAGGGAGGAAAGAATAGAGAGAAGGAGGGAAACAGGATGAAAGAAAGAGGATTGGAGAGAAGGAGGAAGCAAGGACAGAGGACAGGGTAAGAGCTTTCCCGTTAGAGGTGAAGAGAGCCGATAGCAGCGCCTTTTCCACTGCCATTGGGCTGCCTCTGAGCATAACCAGGAATTCAGCCCTCCTTCCATTGATGACCTACTACCGTTGTGTGTCTTTGGGTAAGTCCTCTGCCTTTCTGGGCAGCCAGTTTCTCTCTCTTCCCTTTGGCAGGGCTACCAGCTGCCCTATGGAGAGATGCATGGGCTGCTGAAATGCTCTCCGCCTTTAAAAGAAGTCCTTTGGAAAGCAAGGAGCTTGGTGCCACTCTTCTTACTTAAAAAGCTTTCCAATTACTAACTTGTCACCTCGTGTGCAGGCAGGTTACTGCTGAGAATGTCTTGAACATGCTGGAATAAATAAATTAGCACGGGCACTTAGGGATGCCAGTTTTAATCATAGTTGAGGACTTTGGGGACAAATGCCTTTGCTTTTTTGGTTATCTGCTTTTGGTTTGCAGCCAAAGACCCCCTACCACAAGTTAATAAATTCAGCTCAGAAGACCAAGCTCTTCTTCCTTCTTATCAGCAGAATCAGAGCCGCTGTTACTGCTCTAAGTATTTATGACAGCCATAGAAATTCTTGAGAATTTAAGCAAAGGAGAAGTATTTAAATTACATGAAATTGGAAACTTGGAGGCTCAAGATTTGTTTTGCATTTTTATTAAGCATTTGAGTTTGGGTTTCGGCATTTGATTTATCTCTTCCCATATATCTTTAGAGTCATCATCCATAGGCTCCACTCCATTGGTTTATTTCGAATGTTGTAAAATGGCAAGAAGCTTATGGGAGCCGTGATACTTGAATTCAGGTAGTACCTGACTGTGGTTTGGTGACTGACCATGAAAAGGAAGTAGAGAGATAAACCCTTTGGGTTTTTTGGTTGTTGTTTTTAATCCAGATGGTATATAAAGAATCTTTAAAATGATTTCTTAGGATCACAGTTATTCATCCTTCACTTTAATGAGCACTAGTGACCTCATGCTGCATTGGGTATCGATTGGAATCTAATGACTTACGACTTTGGCCATCATGAGTATCCAGTTGGAGGATACCTTGAGTGGCCTGGATTCTCAAAAGCCCACATACTTATTCTCCAGTGTTGTATATCAAAACCCAAGGTCTGAGTGCAGGCCTGATATCATTTCCCTTGTTTGAAGAAGTGCCATTTTTCAAGGATCTTTTTTTTTTTTTCCATCTTCAGTATGTCTATATTGACAAGTGAAAGGACAACTGCCTCAAAATAGGCATAAAACCTTGGTTCTTTGAAATGTTCAGGATACTCATTCCTTAGTTCCTCTCAACAAATATTTGAGGGGCTACTGTGTTTTAGGCACTATCCTCAGCTCTGGGGTTACAGTAGGAAAGAACAAGTGATAAAGTTTGTTCTGGAGTTTACATGCTAGTGGTCTATTCTGGCTGATTATAATTCTGGTATTTTCTAGTGAACTAAAGAACAAATATCCATGGGTCATCTCATCCACGGGGATTTCTTATGGGCTTTTTAAAGGCTCTCTGGCACCTCTTTTGGGAGTAAGGGAAGCAGGTTGAAAGGCTTCCTAAAATGTCTATCCTAGTGTTCTTAAGAGTTGGATCTCTGAATATTGACATCTTCCAAGGTGGGGCATAAGGCTGAGTATCTATTACTCTGGGCAAATTCTAAGGGTGTAGATTAGACTGAATGTATACTAACTAGACCGTCTCATAGTGACTGGATTTTTAAACAGTTTCTTACCACTAGCTTGTGTCTTATTTCTCCCTTCTCTGGCAAGGTAGAAACACTAGAGAAAAAATAAGCCCAGTTGAGGTAATGGTGTGGTATACTTAGATTCAGGTGTTGTAAAATAGAGGCTTGGGACACTTTGATTCTATTATTCTTTTCAGATGGTTTTTAATATCTTTTCATGGAAGTTTTTGGCATCCTATTCATTAAAATCTGTGTAAGAGGGTTTTGGGTTTTTTTTAATCATTTTGTAAGCAGTTCTTGAGCCCTGAGGACACAAATGTGAAAACCCAAATCTGCATGTCTGCCAGGCTGTAAACAGCATAGTGGGGGAGACAAGGAAAGGAGTTATACCTTAGATAATTAATAGCAAAGTAGAGGTAGGTACATGGTGCTGAGTGAACAGAGACCTGAAGGTGCTTTTTCCATCCAGGGGTGGGGGCTGAGGGTGGAAGATCAGGGGACTGGAAAGGAAGCTTATAAAGGCTTCCTTTATATATATATATATATATATGGGGCAGATCCTTAGTTCTTGACCATGGACTCCTAGCTGAGTTTCTGGGCTTAACTCTGATGGAGACATCAGAAAGGAAATTAATAGAGCGCTCACTGGGTGCTAGGCATGGTGCGAAGCATTTCCTTGCCATCCTATAATCTATTTCCCACAGCTCTTCCTCTAAAGTAGGTAGTATTAGCTCCATCTTATAGACAAAGAAACTGGCACAGAGAGATTGAGTGATATGGCTAAGATCACACAGCTAAGAAGCTATAGAGCTGAGATTCAAACTGCAGTATCTTTGCCTCCAAAGCCAGTGCCCTAACCTCTACATATATTGTGTTTTTGTGGTACTGCTGTGGCAAACTCAGCCCCTCTACCCCACGTAGATAACTTAGGCTGTGTCTTGTAGGGATTCCTCCGTACTTCACCGTGAGCACCTGGGCCTTTCTTCCTTGTCACTTGTATTGATTTCCAGTTAATTCAACACAACCTCTTTCTCCCACTTCTCCAAGGAGCTAGGTGCTATTATGACCCCAAGAGTGTGTTTCAGACCTAACTTGGACTTACTGTGTGGTCTTGGATGAGCCACTTTTAAGTCTCACTCTCCCATTTTCTCTGTGTGTTACCACTTTGGGAATAGGATTATTAGTAATCCTATTGGTATTAAGCAATATTAGCATTTCTGGCTAAAGATGAGGTGAGACCGCCAAGAGACGCATGAAATGATGCTCAACTCATCAGGGAATGCAAATCAAAACCACAGTGAGATCACCTCACACCTGTCAGAATGGCTAATATCAAAAACACCAGAAACAAGTGTTGGTGAGGATTTGGAGAAAAAGGAACACTTGTGCCCTGTTGGTGGGAATGCAAATTGGTGCAGCCACCATGGAAAACAGTATGGACGATCCTCAAAAAGTTAAAAATAGAATTACCATATGATCTAGTGATTCCATTACTGGGTATTTACACAAAGAATACAAAAACACTAATTCAAAGGGATACATGCACCCCTCTTTATGGCGGCATTATTTATAATAGCCAAGATATGGAAGCAGCCCAAGTCTTTATTGATACATGAATGGCTAAAGAAGATGTGTATATGTGTGTGTGTGATATTATTCAAAGAATGAAGTCTTGCCATTTGCAACGACTTGGATGGAGCTAGAGAATATAATGTCAAGCGAAATAAGTCAGAAAGACAAGTATCATGTGATTTCACTTCTGGAATTTAAGAAAAAAACAAAGGGAAAAAACAAGAGACAGACCAAAAACCAGACTCTTAACTATAGAGAACACACTGATGGTCACCAGAGGGGAGATGGGTGGGGGGTAGGGAGGAAATAGGTGATGGGGATTAAGGAGGGCACTTGCTGTGATGAGCACCAGGTGATGTACGGAAGTGTTGAATCACTATATTGTACACCTGAAACTAATATAACACTACTTTACACTGGAATTAAATTTTTTAAAAAAAAATTAAGAAAAAGATGAGGTGAGATGCTTTCATCTATGCCTTTTGTGCCGAGTGGAGCTACAGCTGGACTGATCCACTCCAAACCGTCCCATCTTCTGTGGGGAGGTCATAGTAGCCTTTCAAAGAGCCTAAAACCTCATCACAGCCCGGTCTATTTCTCAGTCTCCACACATCTCTGTGATGCCCCATCGCTCCAAGACTGTCGTCAGTGCAGTTGTCTCTGCTTTAGATGCTGACGACCTTGCCCCAGCTGTCCCTGGAGGACGGCGGCCCGATGAGTAAGTCCTGAAGCTTGCGAGCTGCGTCTCAGCATTTCACATGGCTGCACTGATTGGACAGACCCCAGGATGGGCCTTAGCACTTGGTTGGCCTCAAGGGTCCTGAACATCACTACTCAAAGTATCTGGGGTGATTGTTTATTTTTCTGACTTGTGTTTCCTTTTGCAGCAAATGAAAAGATTGAAGACATCAATGGCTGTCCAAAGAACAGATCACAAATGGTAAGTGGTACATGGCTGGTGTGAGTATTTGTGTGAGAGAAGGAAGCCCTGTCTCTCAATGATACTGGCCATCTTGAAAACATTCCCACCATAAGCTTTCCCCTAGGGGATTATATTAATAAACTAACAGCTATTTCCAAGTAGCTGCCGTCAGCTTCTCTGACATTTGTTGGTATTTACTAAAAAGTGGCCGTGATTTTTTACGTAGATGGTGTGACAGGGAACATGAAACACTGCCCTTTCTTTCAGAAACAAATTATGCAGACCTGGTGGAAACATACACTTGTTGAGAATTTGGACCATTGTGACTCATTCTGCTTTCTCAAAGACACACTACGATCTCTGTATGTGGTGCTGAGGCACGGATGAGGTCATGGTATTTTGCTCAGAAATCGGGGCATGTGGTCTGATTGCCTTTAAAGGTTAGAATGATGTGAAATCACAATGGTGACAGGAGATGTGAAATGTATAATCATATCCAGACCATTCTTAACCTTGACAAGCGATATTCTCTCTGGTGTCATATGCTTAAGCTCTGATATTAAAGCTTTTTTTAAAAAAATGAATCTTTTAACATCTGTTCTTGTTGTATGTCCTGTGCATGATCTTTGAATTAAAATTCATGATCACTGCTTAGTTCAGAAAACATTAAATTGCAATGCTCTGAGTACCTGGTTTTTCCCTTCAAAAGGCTTTCCAAACAATCTTTACACCAAGTATGTATATATCAGACTGTTAAGATGATGCTATTATGCATTTAAAATACAAGTGTGGCAACTTCAGGATAACTTTTTATTTTTGCAGGACATTAATTTCCTTCCAGAAACTTAAGAAAAAGGCATAATCTGTTTTTTCTGACCTCCCCATACTCCCTTTGAGTTGACACATTTAATAGTGTCATTCCGAATATAACAAAGCGATTGGCATTCCTTGGTTTTCCCTTTCAGTTTTTTTTTTTTTTTTTTTTTTTTAAGATTTTATTTATTTGAGACAGAGAGAATGAGAGAGAGCACATGAGAGGGGGGAGGGTCAGAGGCAGAAGCAGGCTCCCTGCCGAGCAGGGAGCCCGATGCGGGACTCGATCCAGGGATTCCAGGATCATGACCTGAGCCGAAGGCAGTCGCTTAACCAACTGAGCCACCCAGGCGCCCCCTTTCAGGTTTTCCAAGTGTTTGTTATCCCAGTGAGTTGGACAGATAACCTTTTTCTTTTGCATGCATAAAGACACATTTTTTTATTCTGAAGAGGAGTATGGGTGGTGGGGAGTCCTTCTTCAGTTTACATTGTGAAACAAGTTTCTCTTTTTTTTGGTCATTTCACTGGGGATTTTGTTTCTTTTTGTTTGATCCGGAGAGCAACCCCTCTTCCGTAGGAAAGTCCCCATGCAGAATCCCATGGCTGCTTTGACTTCTCAAAAGCTTGGCTGCTATTTTTGCTAGCACTACGACGGCAGCTGTCTAGAGTATTAATAATTGAGAAAATTTGGAAGATAGAAGACTTAATTTAGTGCAAGCATTTTACACAGGCAGTCATATCTTCACATGAAAGAGATGCAGTCATTCCCTTTGAGACAGATACGGATGCATTTGTCCCAGCCCATTATAATGCATACAGAGACCTGACATTGGAAGGTAATGAACCTTTTATTCTCTTTGGCACTTTTGTATTTTCTGCGCTTTCTGTTGGCGGTGTGAAAGTCCACTTTTCAAGATTATAAAATAATAACGCCGCCTCAGATTCTTCGGTGCAAATTTAGTTCTGTACGCCAAATGTTATTTATAAATGCTACCATGGCACCAATGTAATTTTGTGGTTTCTCTAACTCTTTCAGCTGTGAAAGTATTGTTTTCTTTTTTTTTTTTCATGGCCTGTGAGGTTTTTTTTTTAAGAATACAGGAATATAAAATCCTATAATTGTCTATGATAATTAGTTCCAGCTTAGGGGCGGGGAGGCAGACACGGTCTGGTGGTAAACGTAGCAGAGAATATTCAGCGTACAGGATGTGAGGCCAGGAAAATGTGAAAACCTCCACCACAGTCATTCCATTCGGTAGGAAATAAGATGATAAAGACAACAGGGCCATTGTCGTTAGCCCTATATCACAAACTGTGACAAATCCATAAGACGGAACCTCACCAAGAGCACACAGGAAGTCCTTCTTGGACAAGCACAAGTGTTGTTCTGTCTACTAGGACCCCCGTGTGTGTGTGTGCGTTTACGCACCTGTATGAGCATATACAGAGCTCATGCATTTCTACTCATGGGAAGCATACTTTGGGAATACGACACAGTGGGTGAGCCACCATTTCTAGATTCCTAGAAGATTAGGCTCCCAACTAGGCTTTATTTCGGGCAGCCCATGATAAAGATTTGCTGTTGCTTGCTACAAATTGCCTATTTGGGGGAGACAGAGAGAAAGACATGTGGGGAACACCATGTTGGCAAGAGGAAGATGACCCACAATGAGGTGAGAACGTGGGGAGTGCACCTGTTCGGAAGGTAACTGCGCCTCCCTTGAAAATAATCAACAGAGTCAATGTGCTCACTCCCTAAGAAAACACAGCCTCTTCAGGAGCCTTGAAGAATGGAACCAAAGAAAGGCAATCCTGGGGGCAGCTGAGTGGCTCAGTCATTAAGCGTCTGCCTTCGGCTCAGGTCATGGTCCCAGTGTCCTGGGATAGAGTCCCACATCGGGCTCCCTGCTCAGCGGGAAGCCTACTTCTCCCTCTCCCACTCCCCCTGCTTGTGTTCCTGCTCTTGCTATCTCTGTCTCTGTCAAATAAATAAATAAAATCTTAAAAAAAAAAAAAAAGCAATCCTGGTTTAGAGCAGGAGGAATGGGTGCTGTTCCAGTTTTCAAGGGGCAAGTTCAGTCCATCAGCTAATCTGCGAGTAGGACCAAGAGCTTTGATTTTTGTGGGTAGGAGGCCCAGCCCCCACACTTCTCCCAATCCACCAGGTTGCTCAGCAGCTCAGGTCTCAAATTCCTGCACTCTGGGCTCTGCTTCAAATGTTCCTTTCCAGTAGGCTGGGGAAGTGAGAGCAGATAGCTCCGGCATTGGGACTAGAAAAATCCGAGGGGCACTGATGCACAGACGTGATGGGTGTGGCGTTGTCCCTTTGAGCCCGCCGATCGATCAGCAAACCTTCGTAGAGTGCTGACCAGTGCTGGCCACTGGATGGGCCACGTGAATGCTCAGGTGAACAAGATGGCGTCCCTGCCCTCCAGGAGCTCCGTGATGGGTGGGCAGGAGAGCAGAGAATAGCCGTGCAGCTGTGTGCACATGGCACAGTGGGGGCCCATTGCCACAGAGAACGAGGGAGGTCTAAGAGTAACTTCTAGGGAGTGAGTCTGGAAGGCGAGAGGGTTCACCACAGGGGAATGATGGGTGGAAGAGGATTCACATTCCTGGAAAATGTGAAGTAAAGCTTGTCAGGGACCCTGCAAAGGAAGGTTTTGCAGCATTTGCTTATGATCCTCCCGAGGTGCCATAAGCTGTATCTGGTGAGACTCCTCTCCTGCGGTGAGGAGTAGGGCATGAAGAGCCCAGAATACAGCAGACCCCATAGGCATGGCAGTCTTCGGGTCTAGGACAAATCTTCTGCATTCATCATCACTCCCCAGATCACTGCATTTTGGGGAGCAACCCCCCACTGGGCCCTGGAGTGAAGTATTTTTAAAGGAAAATACCCATGGTCATCCAGCCCTGGAGAGGGAAGTTCAGTCGTGGGATCTGGGAACTGAAAATGCTACCTGGTGGGAAATGGTAGTTCATGGGTTTATTATTTGCTCTGACTTTTACCTGCACAGTGCCATAAAGTCTGTGAGCCCATTCATGCTTATGGGCACATCCCACCCTCTCGACGCTGCTTTGGGCCCACGTGGTGGAGAGCTGTCCCCAGGGTGAGGCAGAGCCAGAACCATCAGCATATACTGTGACCCTCTGGGGGCCCTTGTAGTATGGGACCGTGACTGTGGGCACGAGGCAGAGAGGCATGGCAGGGACTTGCCTTTCCCTAGCCAGCTGGCCTTAGCTTGTGTTGAAGGAGTCCTTTGGGCAGTTTCAGGCTGACCTCCACACTTTTGGGGGCAATGGCCTTGGAGATGGAGCTGTAGAAATGCTCCCTTCCCCCTCTCACCCACCAGGCCATCCATTTGGCCCTTGAATAATTTTGTTTGCGTGCGTCAGAGCTGGTTAAAATGTTTTGTCTGTTTAGCATTGCCATGGCAACCCAGGGGCATCTTTTTGGCTTTCAAGTGCTGTATTCAGCAGAGTTATGCATTAGTTTGGAAGGAGAAACATTGCCTGGAGCCTGGCCCGAGGGCACTGCCTCTCCTCAGACCCCTGGGCTCCAAGACATTGCCTCACTTTGGAGCCTAGGAATGGCTGCTGCAGGGGATGGTTTTCTTTTTTTATCATTATTATTGTATAGGGCTTGGCTTTCTGTTGTCCATGAGGAGAGGTGCAAAGTTAGCAAGGCCTGCTGGCTCTTTCAGTGGAAAGCCCCAGGCCTGTTTATCCCTCTGGTCACTGATCTCAGGCCCGGGGTCATCTGGGGCCTCAGAGCACTCCAAGAGCTCTGCCTTCTTCCCTTGGTGCTTCCATTTTTTATTTTAAAGATTTTATTTATTTATTTTTAGAGAGAGAGAGAGAGAGTGTACAAGCAAGGGGGAGGAGCAAAAGGGGAGAGAGGAAGGGCGAAAGAATGCCAAGCTGACTCTGCACTGAGTGAGGAGCCCGATGTGGGGCTCAGGCTCACGACCCTGAGATCATGACCTGAGCTGAAACCAAGAGTCAAACCAAGAGTCAGACGCTTAACAGACTGAGCCACCCAGGCACCCCCTTCCCGTAGAGCTTCTAGACGGAGGGCCAACTGGGCTTGAGAATCTTGCAGCCTGAGTTCAAGTTCCTTCTCTGCTATTCTGTGGCCTTGAGCTGATTATTTAACCTTTTGAAGGCTCTATTTCCTTTTCTGGAAAGTGGGGTTGATAACACATAGCTCATAAAGTTTTGATAGTACTAATGAGGCAACGAAAGGGATAATCATGGGTAGTACTGATTAAGATGATAAAATACAGTGAGAGCCTGTCAAGTGTTTGCCTGGTGCCAGGTGCCAGGCTAAGTGCTGCCCAGTCATCCTTTCCCTCCATCCTCCCAACAGCCCTTTCAGGTAGGTGAGCTCATTACCCCCATGCTCCTAGCATAGGAACAGCACTTGATACATGGCTGTTTCTATGACAATGATGATTTGTGCACACAGTTCATGTGCTGGGGACATGAAACCCTCTGGAAATCTGAGGAAAGCTAAGGCCCTCTCCTCCCCAGACCACACACACCCCAGAATTTTGCATATACCTCAGCAGATTGTGGATCCCAGAGGCCAGCCCATGTGTCCCCCAGGGCTCCACAGACCCAAAGTTCAGTGCCCCTGCTGCTTAGGGCACAGCTCTGCTCCCCCACCCTGTCCTTTCAGAGGTCCCCGTGGACATGGTAGCTCCTGAGTTCCCAAAACAATAGGAGTTTGCAAGTAGACACAGACAAGGTCCAGGCAGTGTTTTTCAAACTTACATTCCATGAGCAGAATCCCTTTTCTTTCCCCTCCCAAAAAAATTGCACATGAGGACTGAGGCTTTACAAGGTCTTTTTTTTGTCCCAGATTACTCAACTAGGAAGTGGAGTTAGAACTCGAACCCAAGTCTATCTAGTTTTAAGAGCCTATGGTGTCCACCTCTGTGACAGAGAAGGGGTATAATAAAAATAGTCTCCACCTCCCCATTCCCTACTCTAATTTTTCATTTGTGGATATAGCAGAATCAGCAGAAGAGAGGAGATTATTTCTGGAAAGGGCCTGAGTTGACCTGTTGATGGAACCTCAGGAGCTGAAAATGAGGAGGGACCCCTAGTGAGAGGCAGCCTCTTGAGATGGCCTTGGACAGCCCTGGTGCCAGGTACCTCCCACTGTGTTCTCCACAGAGCTTCCTGGGCCAAGGGAAGGCCATCTGCAACAGAATCAGGTTTCCAGGCCCAGTGACCTTGAGCCCTCCCAACAGCTGAGAGAAAGCAGGCCACATGCCTAGGGAGTGTCTGAGATCCTTGGGCAGCTGAGTTGCCTCTTCCCTGGGCCCCTGGGCCTATTTTTACACCACCCTAAGGGCACACACATGTTACAGAACCAAGAAGGAATGAGGAAAAGTCCACAGGCCACTTAGAATTTAAAGCAAAGTAGGAAGAGTCCAGGGCCAAGATCAGCATGCAGCATCCACCACTTACCACTCAATGGCACATCCATTGCCACTGCTTATGTTCTGGCCAGTGATCTCTTTCAACGTGGAGGCAACATCCACGTCTAGCTCTCTGTCTCTTCGGTCACATCTATTTAAACCATCGTGGGCTACCCCTTTTCCTTTCCATACTCTTGAGCACGCAATAGAAGTTCCTTCACAGTCCAGTTACCGTCATTTCTTGCCACTCGGCCACTCACACTCCATACCCCAGGCATACTGGAACTTGGGTGCCCCCAAAGAGGCTGTATACTCCTGTCTTTGTACTCAGCTACGTGCTGTCCAGACTGCCTGGAAAAACTGATGATTGTCCCACCTGGATAATGGGACCTTTAATCTTCAGGTCAATTGTTATCTCAAGTAATTGAGATAATTAGGTGCCTGTTGTCTTTTGTGTCTCCTGGTATTCCATGCCTGCATTTCTCCTAGCACTCCCTGTGGTTGTTGTTGAATTGTCTTCTTGAAGGAGATGCCATGTCTTTCACCTGAGTATCCTAACTTAGGATACACTTAGATGATTGGCATCTAGTAGGTATTTAACAAATGTTGGGTGGATGGGTGGATGGATGGATGGAAAGACCAAGAAAGGAGCTGGCCTCGACTTATCCATGTGACTAAAGGATTGTAACATACCTTGTCAGATCCTTATTTATGGCTACTGGAAGCTCTTTAGCATTATCCTAGAAGTATCTTTCCTTCTTTTAATTCCTTTTTTTCTTGGTTTATCTAGAAGACTGCAGGACCGTGCAGTTAACTTTTGGTTTATTGAATTCTTTTATGTCACTTGAGGTAAGCATTTTTAGGCATCCTTACAACCACCAGAGATTATTAGGATTGATAATAAAAATGGTAAGTGCTTGGGGTGCCTGCGTGGCTCAGTTTGGTTAGGCGTCTGCCTTGGGTGGAGGTCATGATCCCAGGGTCCCTGCTCAGCGGGGAGTCTGCTTCCCTCCCTCTGTCCTTCCCCCATGCTCAGGCTCTCTCTCTCTAAATCAATCAATCAATCAAAATCTAAAAAAATAAGTGGTAAGTGCTTTACATGTTTTAGCTCCTTTTATTTTTGTAGAATGAGAAATAGATCTTGTTCATTCCACTGAATGGTGTGGAGAACTTAGACCCTGCTGCCATTTGCTGTGCTCTGCCAGGGGCTAAATGTGAGTCATGTTAGAGAATCTCTCCTTCTCTTAAGCCTCCTGCTGTAGAGCCTGGGTTATTGCCTTTGTCCCAGATTCTGTCTGTGTTCTTACGTAAGAGTAGCAAACATGTATCATATATACTTCTAACCGGGCAATGTTTTAGACATCTGCATTGATGGATTTTATCTTTGTAAAACCCTATGAGAGCAGTGACCTTTATTCCCATTTCACAGATGAGGAAACAGAGAGGGTTAGTAACAAGCATGAGGTCACACAGCAAAGAAGGGACAAGCTGGGACTTGAACCCTGGAAACCTGGCTCTAAAGTCTGTTCCCTTAACTGTTAGGCTATTCTACATCTAAGGAAACTGACTAAAGAAGAGAAAAGATGGACTGGGACATGGAGGTACAAAAATTACATTTGTAATCCTGGCCCTCCTGTAGGTGTGGGCGGAGCCTGGGGGAGAGGCCTTCCTTCATGAGAAGATTTGGTTTGAAGAAGAGGATTGGAATCAGGCAGCCCTGGGTCTCCCATCCCGGACCATGTGTGCTGGGCAGTTTCCTAAATCTGAGCCTGCCCTCCTCTGTGAAAGGGGGATTGTAATAGAAGCTGCCTCCTAGGGTTGCTGCCAGGGATGAATGAGCGATGGCATAATAAGCACCTGGTATTGTCCTGGTTCATGGAGAGAGCACATTAGATGTTTGTTCCTATCTCTGCTTACGAGTCCTGTATATCCTAACTATTGTGCATTGAACGGCTTTATCGTACTCAAAGTAGGCACCCAGTGTGGTAGGCTGAACAGCGGACCCCCAAAGGTGTCCACATACTACTAATCTTAGGAACTTGTGTGAGTATGTTGTCTTACCTAATAAAAGGGACTGTGCAGGCGTGATTAAGTGAAGGGTTTTGAGACAGGAAGATTATCCTGGATTATCTGGGCAGGCCCGGTATGATCACCAGAATCCTTCTCAGGGCGGCAAGAAGGTGAGTGAGGACATGTGACTACGGGAGCAGGGTGGGAGTGGGAGGCAAGAGACTGGAAGATGCTGTTCTCTGGCTCTGAAGAGGTTAGAAGGGGCCATGAACCAAGGCACGCAGGTGGCCTCTAGAAGCTAGAGAAGAGAAGGAAACCGATTCTCCCCTAGAGCCTCCAGAACAGATACAGCTGACCTACTCATTTATTGTAGTTCTCCGAGACTGATTTTCCTCTGGAACTCTTAAGAGAATTTTAGGTTGCTTTAGGCCACTAAATTTTAGTCCCTTGTTACAGCAGAAGCGGGAAACTAATACTCTCTGGGATTCAACCAAAATAATTCTTGCTGTATTAGACAGTTTGCTGTCTGAGTTTCTAGCAGAGGCTCATTTGGCTACTACAAGCCCCTCAGGTTTCCGAGTTGGCTGGAAGTCTGTTTCCATTGTCAGAAGACTTCAGAACGGAGTTTGCCACCTTTGTGCTAAATTCAAAGCAAGTCACTGTAGGGAAGCAGGGGGAGAACGGAGCCCCACATTTAGTTGCTGGCACGGCACGGCCACATCGTGATGGCTTCAGACACTCAGCTGACACGGGAGTCACAGGTGCCCATTACAAGTTGGGCTCCAGGGACTCCTGACCTCTTTTCGGACCTACACTTAGGAGTAGGTACTATGTTCCCCAACTAATGCGGGTTTGTTTTGTAACTAATATGACGTTTAAACACATTTTGAGATGTTTATCATATTTTGTTTAATAACATCCAAGCTTTGTAGTATGTATAGCGTGTTTTTCGTCTTTTGGTTCAATAAAAATCTCCATATTCCCAGCACCTGGCATGGGGCTAAGTACATTGGAAGTGCTCATGTTTTTTAGATGAATGAGCTTAAACAATTAATGGCCTAACTGTCCAGGAACTGCCCAGAGAGTGGGGGTGAATGTTGCAAGTCAAATCTCATTATGTCAGATATGTAATATGTATTTTGTATTTTTAAATGGTGTAAAGAAACTTGAGTTGTTCTAAGCCAAGAAATTCTCTCCAATCTTCTCTCTCACAATTTTATATTTTAACTTAGTTATGAAGGCATGCGGAAAAGACCCCCCCACCCCCACCCGCCGCCCCAAGCAGATTATTTTCATTGATGAGGGAAGTAGCGTTTGGTTTGGCAAAGCCTCCCAGGGCAGAGCCGCCCCAGCCTGAGCTCGCAGGAGAGTCACCTGGAGGGCTTGTCCCAACAGTGCTGGGCCCCATCCCCAGAGCCGCTGATTCAGGAGGCCTGGGGTGGAGCTGGAGTATTTGCATTTTTAAACGAGCAAATCTTGGGTGCCATGCTGATGCTGCTGGTCTGGTGACCACACTTGGCCAACAGTTGTCTTTAAGCCAAGTACAAAAAACCTCTTTAGGGCTCTGCCTGTGCAATCATACATGTAAACGTAAATTAGCTTGCAAAGTTGTTTAAAATTTTAAAAATTAATGGTATCTCTAAAGGGTTTATTTAAATTTAAGGATTTTGAATGAGCCAGTCATTATGCTTTCTTGGAAAGGCTAAGATGCTTTGTCTGAAAATGGTAGTAAGCTCTGAATGGATCAGATCTGAATCGTGCGCATGGCCATGGTCTTGGAGTCTGCACACACGTTCTCTGTCCCTTCTAGCTCACTTAACCTGAGTGACCCTTGGTTTCCTCTATTGAAAAATGGAAGCGATAATCCTTTAGCACCTTGTGCTTTACTGCCTGTATCCCAGTAGACGATAACGTCTTTGAGGACGCTGTTGCATCTGTCCATATGGCCTGGCACCTGGTAGATGCTCGGTGAATATTTACTAAAGAAATGCTCAGCACACCTGCCTGGGGACTGAGGCACTGTGAGTGGCAACGTGGTGCTCAGTAAGGTTAAAGAACTTAGCGAATGTGAGGATATGTGGAGGGAGAATAGCTACACATTTTCTTGAGCTAAAAGAGAGATCAACTGGTGATTTATAACCATGTAGATTGTGGTTTATAGAACAGCCATCTGGGCCTCATGCTTGGACCCACCTCCTTGCGTATGTCTTCATGCAGTTCTTATGTTTCAGCCTAGCTTCAAAGGGGTGTTTTTGTATGTGTGTTTGTTTTCTGGGTTTTTTTGGTTGTTGTTTTTTTCCATGAAGCAAAACTGAGCAAGGACTTCCTATTTGCACTTGGTTAAAGCATGGTTGGCCTGTGGCATCTGTGTGTTGGGGACTGGTCAGGAGGTGAACGCCTATGTGCTCAATCTCAGCGAAGGGAGGAGGACGGTTGCCAACAAGCTGAGGTCAGGTCCCAGAAGACCTTTTAAAACAAAAAAGAAACTGAATTGATGCTGATAGTTAGATGAAAATCAGTGTACTTAATAAAAATTGATCTTCCAGCTTTTTCTTCTTTCTTTCTTTCTTTCTTTCTTTCTCTTTCTTTATTTCTCTCTCTCTCTTTTTCCTTTCCTTTCCTTTTTCCTTTCCTTTCCTTTTTCCTCTCCTTTCCCCTTTCCTTTTTCCTTTCCTTTTTCCTTTTCTTTTTCCTTTCCTTTCCTTTCCCTTTTCCTTTCCTTTTCTCTTTCCCTTTCCTTGATCTGCCAGTGCTGGGTTGGCACTCCTCAGGCCAAAATTGGCTAAACCCAGGTAGCAACTGCCCCTGAGAGATGGATGTGGGCTGCGTTTGTCCTATTCCCCACCATTCCCTATTGTCTTATGTGCAGATTTTGTTATTCATTTGTTACCTGCCTGCCCCTTACACACATTTGAGGTTTATGATCCCCAAACTATTGTATTCTTAGGAGTGTCATGAACTTCCTCAGGGATCCTAAGCCCTGGTATATGGGCGTTTGAAAGATCCTTGTTTGGGGAGCATTTTGACTTCGAAACACTGCCTATAAGTGTTTTTATTAATAATTTCTGCTCCTGAAGCTTTCAAACACTAGAAAAGAAACATAAATATCTCCCACAAAACATGTACAAAAGAATGTGTGGAAAGTCACCTCCCTCCTCTGTGAAGTGTCCTTCGTCCTTTTGATATGAAGATGAGATTTGGTTTGGAGGGACTGATGACTGGCCTGGTCACACAGCCGAAGTCCCAGGGTAGGGGAGGTGACCAAACAGTGTGGTCAGGAACGGTAGTGAAGCTCTTGCCATTTGGTTGTTAACAGTCCATGTTTGTAGAGGGCTTCACAGCTTTAAACCTCTTTCCATTAAGTGTTCTGATTTCAACTCTACCATGTATTGAATAACTTTAGAGCCTCCCTTTCCCCATCTGGAAAATGGTGATAGGTCTACCTCATCTACTGGTGAAAATAAACTGAAATAATAATGTATGCAAAAGAAGTTATCCCAGTGCTTCGTGTTTTCTAAGCATGTAAATAAAAAAAATTAGTTTCTTGGAAGGTCTCTGTAAGGCTTTCGAGAAAGGGATAATTATGCCCATTTTTCTGAAAGGCAAACTGAGGCTCAGGGAAATCAAGGACCTTACCCAAAGATAGCCAAGGAGCTCAGAAATCCACAGACATCCACTCTGATCCCGTCTCTCTTTGGGAGGGTAAAATTTCCTCTCAGTAATGGCTCCAGTCACGATGCAGCTGTTGGGAGTGGGTGGCAAAATCTCTTCTTTCTCACACTTTCCTCTGAAGGAGCAGGAAGACGAGAGGAGGAAATCCAGGCAGCCTGGATTCTCTTCACTGTTGTGAAGGATGCCTAGTTCCTTTTCCTGGGAGATTTTGAGAGAAATCAACTGGGAATTAGAGCCTTTTCCGGGCCCCATCCTGCTTCTCTAAGGAGATCCTGCAGTGGAAGCTCTAACTAAAGCAGAGGGTCTTTTAAGGGGTTAGCCTGCAGATGGGGTGTTTCCTTTGACTTGATGTTTTCCCTCTGTCTTGTGACTCCCTTCAGAGAGACTTGCAGAAATTTTATTCTGAGTTTCAGATGTACTGATGCTTTATTTATGAATAACTCTAAAGCGCTCTATTTTTATAGTCACCCAACAGTTTAATTTTAGCCTTTAGGGGGGGCATATCTTCCTAATAATATAGGTAAAATCATATGAAATGGCCAATATTTAACCGTTTTTTACCTCCAAAAAATTGCAGTCTTATCTGGTTCAACTGAATACTTGACAAGGACAGAAATAGTAACAGAGATTAGCATTATATGACAAGTTAAAAATTGTCACTACTTCTTCCCAGATGCATTAGATATCTTGTAGCCTTGGAAAGCTCAAGGATATCCTGTAATAGAAACCTTCCTTGTCTAGTCTGTTCTCTTCTTCCAGCGGACTTGGTGCCTCTGACATTCTGCCTATGGCAGTAAGGAGAGTGGAGAATTATTTTAATTATTCATAGTATTCTTAATTTTTGATACCATATGACTTCTGATTGGTTGGCATGTAGCTTTTTGCTTAGATCACAAATTTTAGAATTTGAAACCATTAGTCAAATCTAGTGTCTTGGTATATTTTGTGTACTACTTGCAAAATCTCCCCATTTATATATGAATCATTGCCAGCAATCTAGAATCCAGCTGTGCTCTGTTGCCATATCTACTAACAGCTTTTCGAGATTAAAAAAACAATAGATTGAGATAATGTATATGAAAGGTGCTAGGAGTGTGCCTGGCATATAATAATGATGCACTAATTGCTAGCAACATCTGGAATTGGAGTGGAAAGGGAAGGGCAAGTTTTGAATTCCATCTCCCACAGAAAAGAACACGACAGGGTGATGTTTGCAGGCACAGGATGATAGAGCAGATGCCTTCATCCCAGCCTTCACCAGTGGGAGGGCAAAGCCTTGCAGGATTCTGAACTGTGCATTAAGGTCCTCTGCATGGCTTTGCTTTCCTGCTTACTGATGCTGCCAGGGTGTTTCTTGCAGTGTTCTTCCTTGGAATTGCAGGGTTAAAATCCATGGGCTGACCGCTCAAGAGCAGCCCAGAAGAACCATAGCTACAGATAATGGTGAATTGACTGAATCACAAAACTGTACTCACAGGCTGTTATGAGGGAACTGGCCACCAAACTGGGGGGCACGTCTGGCTCTTGGCCTTCATCTGCAAAGGGTCCCGTTACACTGTTCCTGTATATGTATTTGCTCTGTGGGTAAAATGACCTATCCTAGTGGTACTTCCAAAACGGAGGATTTGCTATACTCATGGAGTGTATCAAGGATCTGCTGTTTTGTTTTATATTATGTTTCTCTTCTGCCTCTTGAAGACTTTGTGGCTTAAGGATGTAGATATGGCCAAGATACAAAAAGAACCAGACTGAAAAGAGCATAGTGAGTCCATGTCAGGCTTTTGAGTTGGTGAGTTGATAGGTGTAAGTCAACCTTTCCCACGTTTGGGATCTATGTTTAGTGGGGAGATATTTGCTTCAAGTCTGCTTTTGTGTAGAAGGCTGTCTGCCACGTGAGGAAGGACCACGCTGTCTTGTCACCTCTGTTTCCCCTTCCCCTGGAGCAGAAGCTGCAAGAGAGTAAATAGTCATTATTCATCAAAGAACGAATGAGGCTACCAAGTTTTAGTTCCTGAGTGAAATTCCCTAGCACGTGTCCACGGTACTGCACTTCTCTGTTGGCTCAAGAGGCAGCCACATGTTTGAGGTCCAGAAGGCAGGACTTCGTTGTTGAAGTTGGCGTCTGAGTTTGTACCCTTCTCTGTAGGAAAAGCCAGGGTTTTCCGCAAAAGATCATTGCTCCCTCTTAACAAAACTATTTGTCTGCAGTCTTAGGGTTTTTTTAATGTAACTTAGTAAAGGAGACTTTGACCAGAAATCTTTTGGGACAGAAAGTGCTGATCCTAACAGCGTCGAAATGAATTCTAGCAACAAGGAACCCATTCATAGAGAGACCATACGAGTGTCATGCAATGTAGTGAGCCTCTGAGTGTCTCGCAAACTCCAAAATGATCCTTCACTTTCTGGAGAGGCCGGTGATCTCTAATATTCTGCCACTATAGAATTGCATGAAGAGTCTTTTAAAGCTCTGGTAGGTAAGGTTCCAGACCCTTGACCCAGGTTAACCCATCTCTGCCTCAGTACCTCTGTTGAGATAGTTCTATACATTCCTGCGTTCTAGATGAAGAAGTTGAGACTTGAAGCAGGTAACTCATTTGGCTAGGGTCTCGTGGATAGTCTGTGAGGGAACCAGAATCCAGTGCAGAGGAGTCCAGAGCCCGGGTTCTTCTGACAGATAACTGTCATCTAATAATTGTGACGGAATACAGGTACCAGTGGGAGAGGTAACGCAGGGGAAGCCAGCAGCAGTCCTTCTGCCCTGGTGTGAATTAGTTTACCGCCGTCTTTTCGAGAGTGGGCTTGCTCAGACAGAGGCCGAACGTTAGGTGATGGAGAGGACCCAGAGTCCCGGATAGCCGGGCTTGAGGGGAGAGCCAGGGGCAGATGGAAGGCGGCCCAGGTAAGCTTGTCAAACTCTGCTTTGCCAGGGGCCAACTCCAGACACAGCTTGGGGTATATCGTGGCTTTAGAAGTATAGCCCAGAGACGTCATGTCAAAAATTACAACATAGTGACAGACACTGCCAGTTACGAGGCACTTACTGAGCACCACACGTACCTCCTCTCTCAGAATGACCACACAGCCCCACCCTGTGACACAGGTGTTGCAGTGTGCCCATTCGACAGGTCAGGCCACTGAGGAAACTTAGTTTCCTCCTCATTTCGCCAATGGCAGAATCAGGATTGGAACCCAGATTTGTCTGACTCCAAAGCCTGTGTTATGTCCCTAAATACCACTCCTTAGCTCCAGTCACTCCCCTCTAGCATTTGTGTCCAGCTCCTAACTTGGAGGCCTCACCTTGGAACAGTCCCTCTGTGGGGAGGACTACGAAGCGAGGCAGCATGACTGTGAAACTGGAGTGGGGAGATGATGTTAGCTATGGTACACTGGACGAACGTGCACGGGGGCAGCCGCTGGGCCTTTCCGACCGTGCTGATCCCCCGTGGAACTGTCCCCCTCCTCTCTACCTGGGGACACTCGCAGAGCTCAACTCTAAGGGTTCATTATGGGAGCTGCCAGAGTCAGGACTGATTTCTAGAACTTTAGCTACACCTCCCTTTCCAGATTTCTCTTTGTCTCGAGGGAAAAATTGAGAAGTCAGAATATAATAGGAAAATGAAGAATTCTAAGCATTTGGAAGCAAAGTGGAGAAAGATAGTCACTGGAGGAATTTAAGATTCTTGTTTTCAATTTTTTTTTTCTTCTCTAGAGAGAATTTTTTTTATCCATATGGACTTACCCATTTGCTGTAACAGCAGAGAGACTCCTGTAAAGCCTTTCTTTTTTTTTTTTAAGGAACTCTTGACAACATCTTGGAAAGCTGAAGTTATGTTATATACAATAAGATGGATAACATTGCCAAATTAAAGGAAGGATCTGGGCAAGGCATTAAAGCAGCAAGAGAAACAGACTGAAACCCCATCTAGCCCGAGTCCTACATTCTTCAACTTTCTATTTCAAAGCTGCCAAAAAAGCTAGAGCTGATGTGCTGAATGGCCAAAGATGGGACATAAGGGGTGGAGCCCCTTCTGCTTTTGGGCTAGGATGGCTACATGCATCAGCCAAACAAGCGGCAACTTCAGGGTTCACAGGGGGAGATGCTCTTGAATATCTCCCCACCTAAGAGAATTAGAAGTGCCACCATATAGTTCCCTCATTTCTGGGGTCTCCGAAAATGAAAATCATAATGGCCAAACCCCACCAGCTCAGTCCCATGGGACTGTGTCTCCAGGACCACACTGTGGCCCCTGAGCCATGTGATCATGGATGATGCTGGGCTCCAGCACTGATAGAGGTGTCCAAATAAAATTCAGCTGGACAAATCCTGCATCAGGTCATGACCTAGGAATGCAGAGGAAAGAGACAACGCAGATGGAGACAGGCATTTAGGAGAAGCATTTCCCCAAAGTTCATTTTGCTTTTTGGTTTGGTTTCATGATTGGATTTCCTTTTTTTTTTTTTTCTCTTCCTCTTTTCTATTTTTATTTTTGGAAAGGGGCAGAGGAAAGGAGTGTCCGAAAGGCATGGAGGCCTGTTGGTTAGGAAGCCGACCTTCCTAGTACGTGTGACCACAGATGCTGACCTCCCCTTCCCATCCCTCCCTGTCTCCATGCCCAGCCCAGGTGTCACTGAAGCTCCCACTTCAAGGACACCGGTTGAGCCATCCTAGACACAAAATAGCCCATCCTCAAGCTTTCAGACTGGAAGGGCTTGGCCTGGCTGCTATTGCCCCAGTAATGGTTGGGGAGATAGTACAGTTGAAGGCTTCCCTAAGATTTGGGAAGACCCCTGTCTTCTCTCTCCTGCGAGCTCTTGAATGTGGCCCTGTGCGGCCAGCCCTCTACTCTTGCTCAGTGTCCTGTCTCCTAGCTCTTCTCCCCTGCCTGCTGGCCTCCAGCCATTCTGATTCTCTTTTGGTTACCAGAACGTGGTATGCAGCATCCTGCATGGAATCTCTTAAGCCTTAGGTTTACTAGGTTTGGTATAGTTTGTCTCCCCACTCTCAGTGTCCAGCTAACTCTTAGGTCTCAGCTCAAATTCCCCTTCAGTCAGCAAATCTTGAGTATCTCTGATGTGCTGCTCACTGTTCTAGGTGCCTGGGGCTGCATCAGTGAGCAGATGGACAAAAAGCCCTGTCTCTTTGAACCTACATGCTATCTCTTCCTTAGGAAATTTTTATTCAGGGGCACCTGGGTGGCTCAGTCGGGTAAGCATCTGCCTTCGGCTCAGGTCATGATCTCAGGGTCCTGGGATCGAGTCCCGCATCGAGCTCCTTGCTCAGGGGGGAGCCTGCTTCTCCCTCTGCCTGCCACTCCCCCTGCTTGTGCTTGCTGTCTTTCTCTCTCTCTCTCTCTCTTGCTCTCTGGCAAATAAATAAATAAAATCTTTAAAAAAAACCTTTTCTTAAATTTTTTTTTTTAACCCAACCCCCCCTCCCCAATCCTCTGGCTAGATGAGGTCTTCTAGTGCATGACAGATGTTGTCTGTACTTCCTTGTGCATTATTGACTTAATGCCCAGTTCTCTATGCTAAACTGTCCCCTGCTGTGAGGTCAGGGATTACTCACCACTGTATACCCAATTAGGTGTTCAGTAGGTAGGCGTCAAGGAATGGATAATGAATGGATGAATGATTATTTTTGTTGACAAGTAGCAGCATCAGGTGTGAGGTTCACACTCCTGGAAGGAAGTTGTTTGAGCTGATGTATGAGCTCCTGGAGAAGCTGCACTGTGCTTTTAAAGTGCCCAGAACTTCCAAGTTCTTACTCAGCCTTGTCTGGGGTCCCGGTCTACTATTCCCTAGGCTCTGGGTATTTCATGACTTTTAAAAAATGGCTGTAAACATGCCTGACTTTAATGCAACAGCTGTTTGCCTCTCCTCCCAGGATGGAGATCTCCAAGGGGCCCAGTGAGAAACCCTTAACTCATGAAAACTAGTGCCCCGTTTACCTGCACGCCCGGAGCCCCATCTTCGCCTTGGGCCAGGTAGTGCCCAGAGAGATGGTCTTCGTTTGCATTAATCATTTTCATGCGCTTTGCACTCAGCTACCCTGGTATTCAGAGAAAAATGCTGCCATGACAACTGCCACAACAGATGGTATTTGATCAGTCTCTAAGCTACAGAGGAGATATACAGTGTTCTTCCGAGGTTTGCATATTTTACTTTATCATGAGACCCAGTCCAGCCTTAATCATGGTTGAAATGTGAAGTTTTCCATTTGCCTCCCATCCCTCCCCCTTCTCTTTCCAGTTGTTTGGCATTTGTTTTGATTTTCCTTGCTCCCTGGTTATCCTGAGTGGAGATGTGCTCTTGGACTCGGGAAGCAAAGACTACAACACACACAGTCCGCGGAAGTTGCCCTGCAAGTCCCAAGTTCAGAGATTGCTGAGGCAACTATCCAACTTTGTGATGGAGATCCCAGCTGAGACTGGGAGGGAGCCTCCACTGTAGCCTTTCTCTCCTGGATCGTCACGGATGGCACATGGCGGAGGCCATGTGTGGCCCCAAAGGGAAGGCTGCGCAAGTGCGTCTTGGTCTTGGTTTGTCCCCTGCCTCCATGCACGCCTGCAGCCAGCCCCGTCCTGCTCCCAGGGTCTGCAAGCCACGTTCTGGTCCCACTTCTGGGCTTTCTACCTCCAGCCCAGCTAAAACTCCAGGAACTCCTTCCCAGAGCTCTCGGACCCATTTCTATGGCAGCAACAACTCCAACAGCCTTCTCCCCCGGCTCAAAGTGCGGCTCCCGCCCCCCTCGGCAACATTGGAATGTCAGGCTTTGCACAGATTTTTGCCAGCTAATTTTGGAAAGTAGTTTATATTGGCTGCTATGTGTTAATGAACGACTTTGGTCGTATTTACATACTTTGCCTTTCCCATCACTCTGCATTCCCAGCTTTAATCAGATCCGCCTCTCACACTGTGTGTCTGGAGAGCACATGAGCCACAGGGCTCATTAACAATGGGCACGAGGACATCCTTGTGCTGTAATGAGTGCCCGGGCCAGTCCCCTCACCCAGTGTGGTGGCAGTTTGCAGTTTCAGCGGTGCAGGGGGAGGGACTGGTTGTTTACCTGTATGGTACTTGGAAGAAAACATTAAGGTGAATTTCAGTCACAAGAGAGGCTGGATCAAAGAAACATTCTCCCCTTCTGATCTCATTCCAAGTGAAGCCAGGAGGTTGGAATCCACATCTGACCCTATTCTGCTTCCCAGCCCTGCTCTCTTCCCGGGGTGCAGATGAAAAGAGCGTGGGTCTCAGCAGCCTTGTCAGGAGTGATTTTTAACCTTAACGGAACATCATTAAAGAGTGGATTTGAGGCTTGAGGAAAGTTTTTTGAACTCCTTTAAGCAGAGAAATCATAGTAGAGGGAAAAAAAATTCAAGGCGCTTGATGGGCTTATGAATTGTCTTTTAAATGATGACCCAAGTTCTTATTTTTAGTTTTAACATACTCCAGGAGTGCACCCCAACCATCCAGATACTGCTCCCTGCTTTATCTCCTCTTTAGGAGAAAGCATTCTTGGTGCCCCTAGGCCTTCTCTCTCCACCTAAGGAAGGAAGATCCCGATGCTTCCTTTGTCCTACATGCTCTGATTTTCCCTGACATGGCTGGGAGTTGGGGTGTGTGGACCCAAGAGAGAAAGGTTATGGAAGTGTGGGCTCCTGCACAGGGAGGAGGACTCTGCTCCCACATGGTCAGAAGAATCCAGCACAGCGTCTGCAACACAGCAGACATCTACCCAATTATATTGATTGATAAAAAGAATCACAGGTTTCTCAGGCTTGGTACTACTGACCCTTTGGGTGGGATTTTTCATCGTTATATGCACTGTAGGATGTTCAGCAACATCCTTGGCCTCTACCCACTAGATGTTAGTGGCATTCCCCACATTGTGAGAACACAGAGTGTTGCCAGATGTCCCTTGGGTGTGGCAACATTATTACCCCTTCTCCTGCACTGTCCCTGCCCTGTGGAGAATTGATCTTGAAATTCTTTGAAAGAATGATAGGGATTTTAAAAAGACACAGGAGGGGCACCTGGGTGGCTCGGGAGATTGTGATCTCAGGACCCTGGGATCGAGCCCAGCATCGGGCTCCCTGCTCGGCAGGAAGCCTGCTTCTCCCTCTCCCACTCCCGCTGCTTGTGTTCCCTCTCTCGCTGTCTCGCTCTCTGTCAAAAAAAAAAAAAAGATAAAAAAAAAATAAAAAAGCAACAGGAGGAAGAAGTCATCCAGGTAACCTATTTATAATTATTCATTCCTGTAATAGAATTTAACATTAAAAGAAAGCCCAGTAGATGGCCGAATTGAAATGGACCAAGGGCTAGCCTTGCGGGAAGAAATTACCATGTACTTTAAATGATACTTTATGCATTGAATGCTCCATGAATGTGCCAAGTAAATGTGTTTTATGTTCCTTGGAAGGAAATATCTATAGAGTTACAATGTTGTAGTAGAGTGAGCAGTGCTTTTCTTGATTACCTTGGTGGGTGTCTTTTTTTTTTTTTTTTTTAAATCAATGCTACGCTACTGCTCTGTTGTTGAAAAAACTTAACCTACCCACGTCAGCACACCTCCATGACGCTTGCCAGGGTAGATACCAAGTGTACTATTTCTGATTTTACATTAACAGATTCCTGGCCCCAAAGGGCTTTTTCTTTATCTCAATTCTCACGGGGACATAATTGCCAAAACTTCACTTATCAGCCATGTGCAAGATACACTGGAAAAGCAGGATAGGATTTTTCAAAGGAAAAAGGGGTCGCAGGATTTTGTAATTTTGTCATGATTAAAATATTAGTGCCTCTCGGTGGGGGCAGCAGATCCTTTTGTGTGCTTTTGGTACATTACCATTGTTTACAGTTGCGGAAATGAGGACTGATACTTTTCTCAAAAGCGGGATTTTGTAACGGGGAAATAGCATTTAGAGATCTAATTTTGATTACATAAAATGTAAGCAGATTGCTTCAAAACACCTTCCACAGGGCCCCTCCCCGCCATTCTCTTCCTTCTATCTCACCGCCCCCGCCCCCACCCTCCATGATGGTGGCACCTGCTTGTCATCGTCAGTCCTGGCTTGGAAGGAAGGGTTAAAAGCAATCTCGCTTTCCCTCCCCCTTTATAAGAAACGATTTTCTGCAATGGTGGCAGGCATAACCCATAACATCAGCATTTACTTAGTTTGCAGGAAATTGCATTTTGCCCCTTTTCCTAGAGATGAAAAAAAAAAAAGTCTCCCAGACGAGGATCTTTGAGGGTGAACTGGAGGCTGGGAGAGAGATGGGAAACCGTGCTAAAAAGTGCAAGGAAGGAACAGCCTCGGGCTCAGGGTGGAGTGGAGTCTGAGAAGAGTGCAGTTTTATTCAGCTGCCCCCGTAGCTTAATTTCGTGTTTGGAAGGTCTGAAGACTGGGAACAGAGAAGGAAAATGCCAGACATGGGGCAAGAAGGACATGCATTTCAGGAAGACTGCCTTGGAGCCAGACTCTACTCAAATTAGAGCTCTTACACTGTAGATGTATCACTCCGTGGCTATGAAGTCGCCTTCAGAAAGATCACTTGGGGAGGAGGGAAGGAGAACAGTCACATGGACACTGTGAAAAACAGTCATTTATTCAAGATAAACCCTATGGGTTAAACACCCGTTTGAATGTATAAGAATGCTGACGGAGCGTAGGAGCGTAGGAAGTCGGGTGGGGGGTAGGGGGCGTCTTCCACTGTGAAATGCAAACTGTGTGAAATTCAAAGATCCTTGTGCCAAGTCAAAAGCAGTTTCTTTTATTTATGGTCACCATTGACATTAATTGAGCCTGAACACTTTCCTGTAGACCAAAAAATCATTAGCCCTGACAAGTGAAGTCAAATCAGACCTTTGGGAATGACCTAATTGTTCTTTCCCGAGGGCTGGACGTTTGCTTGCCCTTGGCCGTGGCATCAGCCCTGGCAAGCCTGGGAGGCCTCCCAGACTCTGGCAGGTGGGTTCCTTCTTATCACAGAGAACACAAAGGACAGAGGGGCTCACTGCGGTCGCAGCCCTCCCTCATCATCGGCAATGCCTGCCGTCCTGAGACTCTCGTGAGTAAGCGTGGCCCAGAGCCCTGCTGAAACTCCATTCACTGTTTACACATTGGCCGGCATGCCTCCCTGGTGCTGGAACTCTCTCCCAGCTGCTGGCGGACGGGTGGGTCTACTGTCCCTTCGTCCCCAGCTGCTCAAATTTTCAGGGTAGCTCTAGGGACAGTGCTGCACATAGGCGCTCTCATTCCACTCTGGTTATTTTTGGCAGCCATGAGCAAGCCAGGGCCTCGACTTCTGGAATTGTGTGGTTGGGATATTAGGTAACTTGTGCTTATGCAAGTACAGACAAAGAGTCCTGACCTGCACCCATCCACCCATCCATCTGCTGCTTGCACGTCGTTCTCCTCGTTGCGAACCTTAGCAAATGCACAGTGAACCCTCTCTCTGACATCACCCTTTGTTCCTGATAAAAGATGGCTCTGGAGAAGGCTGAAAACTGAGTGTATGTCGTTGTTGTTGTTTTTTTTCCCTAGATTGAAAACATAGATGCCTGCTTGAATTTCCTGGCAGCGAAGGGAATAAACATCCAGGGACTGTCTGCAGAAGGTGAGTCAGAGCCCTTGTCATGAAGCTGCCTTTTCATGGTTAGAAATGCCCACCTGTTACCTACTGTTGACTTTAATACAGTTAAGCCCAGGGTGCTGGGTGCGTGCTTCTGGCTTTGTTTTCCTCCTGGTTTTGAGGCAGCTCAAGGCCTGTGTAGACTTGAGGATGCCAACTTTTTGACACCTAAAAAGTCACTCCAGGAATGTAGATTCAACCATGCCGGCCAATGTCTGCTAGACACCGCCGAGGAGGGAGTACTGGAGTTGGGGCTGCTTCTCTGGAGGAGGGCTTAATCAAACAATGCTGATTTGATTCACCCGGCTAGCAATTCAGTTAATCATCAAGCCGGGCCTTATCTGTGGGAGAGAGAACACTTAGCCACAGCACATATTTAAACTGCACCGTTCCCAGGGAAAAATGCCGAATCCTTATTTCTTACTTTTCTTAAAAGAAGCAGCACTTTTCCTAGCTCAAAAAAAGAAACAAGAAAACACGTGATCTATTAATGAGAGGCTACATTTTGACATCCTGATTAGTTTTTAATTAACTCCAATTGGGTGGCTAATTAGCACATTAGCATGTGCTGGTGGTTTGCTATTCAATTAAGTCTTGGTCTGGAGACGGCTGGTCCGAATTCTCAGCCGCCTCAGGCAACGTCTCACCCTGGAATCTTTTGCGCTCTCTCCTGTTTGTAAATACCAGCTCAGAAGCTGCCACAGACCCCGGCAGCCTCCCAGACTCATTAGGCTGCACCTGCCTCCAGTTTTCCCAGAACAGGTAAAGCGGTTTGGGCCTCAGACGACACCACCTTTCCCGAGCAAGGTTGCTTGTTGAAAAGATGCCTATTAGCATCGACTCCGGTGGTCAGGGTGGAGAGGAGGGGGGACAGTGAGGAAGGTAACAGCCCAGTGGAACAGGTAAGTTTGCACATGTGGTCTGCTGGGGGCCTGTTCCTTGCCTTTGTCCTGCTACGCGGTGAAAGCTTGGTTTTCCTGGCTGTGTGAACAGTATTAGGGGCGGGTGGCTACTGTTGATGCCTCGTGGGTGTCTCGTGTCATGTCGTGTCTGAACGCGACCTCTCAGATGCTGGGCCTGTCCCAGGGGTGGACACAGTGCTTCGGGAGGTCTCCATGGCTGCTGTCGGCTGGTCAGCCCTAACCCCTGCTCTGAGAGGGGGGTCCTTGGAGGATCTCTTTGCCCTGAGGGATGGGCCCTCCGCCATGGGGATGAGATCTGGGCTGAATGACCTACGGAACGCACCTTGCTGGGGCATGGTGGGGGTTGGTGTGGGGCTTCCAAGGATGGGTGGGGAGATGCAAATTCCCATTCCAAGGAACATCATTTCCTTCTGGTAGAGCGTCGTTGTGCTGGCTGGTGGGTGGCAGGCACAGGCTCCTCCTGGTTTCTGGAAGTAGTTGGGTGCCAGGCCTGTGCCCACCAGCAGAGCATCAGCAGGGACTTGCACAGAGTCGTGCTCAGCAGAAAGGGCTCTAGGGGATGTGGACTCTATGTAGCTCAGCTTCATCCCACATGGCCTGGAGGTGACACCTGGCCACTCTGCCGTCTACACATTATCCTGCCTTCTGCCTCGTTTGTCCCCCAGCACCTACCCCATCCTCTTTATACCTTAAGGCATAGATTATTCAGTAACTACTTGTTGAATAAATAAGTAAAAGGGCTTTTATGTGAAGCAGCTCCAGCATCCACAGCTGAAGTGGGAATTTATAATTGCCTGAATTTACAGATGACAAAAGCTTGGCTTAAAGAGGTTACAAGTGACATCCTCAAAGCCTGTAGCTAGTGAGTGGCAGAACCAGAGCTGAACCCAGGTCTGTGTGATTTCAGAGCACGTGTTCGTGGTGTCTTTTGGGACAGCAGATGGATAAAATCAAGGCATGTCACCTACAGGTGAAAGAAACCAGGAAGGATTTAGAACTTCATTGGCCAGAACACCGTCTCAGAAGATGTCGTGCAGCCCAGAGGCCTATCAATCATGCAGACACTCAGCTCCAGCCGTGTCTGTGTTAGGATGTGGCCCTTGGGGGTCTCTGAGCATTGAAGAGCCTGCTGAACCAGTGTGTTGAGGTGTCTGTCATTGGGGCATACCTGTGAAGTGGCTTCATGGTGGTTTCAGTAACTGCCTCCAACCCCCCATCCCCATTTTTCCTGCTGAGTTGAGACCCACTTCCTGATATCTTGGCCAGAATACATAACTCGTCAGTCATGGTTCGTTCTTAGAACAGTTTTATGTTAATGCTTATGATGGTCTTGTGTTGGGTTTTTTTTTTTTATTTAAATTCAATTAACATATAGTGTATTATTAATTTCGGGGTAGAATTTACTGATTCATCACTTGCATGTAACACCCAGTGCTCATTCCATCACGTGCCCTCCTTAATACCCATCACCCAATTACCCCATCCTCCCCACCGACCTCCCCTCCAGCAACCCTGTTTGTTTCCTAGAGTTAAGAGTCTCTTATGGTTTGCCTCTCTCTCTGTTTTTATCTTATTTTATCTTTCCTTCCCTTCCCCTATGTTCATTTGTTTTGTTTCTTAAATTCCACATGAGTGAAATCATATGGTATTTGTCTTTCTCTGACTGATTTTTCACCTAGCATAATACCCTCTAGTTCCATCTACATCACTAAAATGGCAAGATTTCATTATGTTGGTGGCTGAGTAATATTCCATTATATATATATGGTGTATATATATATATATATATCATATATACATACCACATCTTCTTTATCCATTCATCTATTGACAGACATCTGGGCTCTTTCCATAGTTTGGCTACTGTGGACATTGCTGCCCTAAATATTGGGGTGCAGGTGCCCCTTTGAATCACTATGTTTGTATCCTTTGAATAAATATCTAGTAGTGCAATTGCTGGGTCATAGGGTCTTTCTATTTTAACTCTTTGAGGAATCTCCATACTGTTTTCCGGAGTGGCTGTACCAGTTTGCATTCTCACCAACAATGTAAGAGGGTTCCCCTTTCTCCGCATCCTCACCAACATCTGCCGTTTCCTGAGTGGTTAAATTTTGCCATTCTGACTGTTGTGAGGTGGTATCTCATTGTGGTTTTGGTTTGTATTTCCCTGAGGCCAAGTGATGTTAGGGATTTTTTTCAAGAGTCTGTTGGCCATTTGGATGTCTTCTTTGGAGAAATGTCTGTTCATGTCTTCTGTCCATTTCTTGACTGGATTTTGTGGGTTTTGGGTGTTGAGTTTGATCAGTTCTTTATAGATTTTGGATACCAATCCTTTATCTGATAAGACATTTGCAAAGATCTTTTAGTCTTTTAGTTTTGGTCTTGTTTCTTTTTAAACTTCACTTTCAGATTCTGCTCAAAGCTCTTTTTTACCCACATGCCCCAGAGCAAGTGGCTTTAGAAGATTGAAGGAAGGGGGCGGCTGGGTGGCTCAGTCGGTTAAACATCCGACTCTTATTTCGGCTCAAGGTCATGATCACAAAGTTGTGAGATTGAGCCCCGCATTTCTCTGCCCATCCCTTCCACCCTCCACCACCACCCCCATCCCACCTACACACTCGCTCTCTCTTTCAAAAAAAAAACCCCCAAAAAACGAAGAAGATTGAAGAGAGATGGGGGCCTAATGACTTCTTCTCCTCCCCTCCTTCCTTTGCCTGAGCCTCTAGGACTGGGGCTGATAGAGCAGGCAAATTCTGCTGCTGGTGAAGTTGCTGCCCTCTTCTTAGGGACCCATAATTATTGCTGTCCCCAAGCGACAATCTCTGCATGCCCTCTGGATCACGGACTTGCTCCCATGCTGCTCCCAGGATGTTAGTAGTCTTTCGTGAGATTGTCCAGCAATTCTGGCTCGCCCTCAGTGGGTAGCATTTATATCCAGTCCCCCAATTCAGGCCCCTCGTAGTCCCCACATAAGGTGGTCCTAGTGAGACCGTAGACCTCAGTCTCCTCATCCCTGCATTATACACTGGCAGGAATGTGTGGGCTCCATCTTCCACTTGGAGTAGGTAGAACAGTCCTTCTGTCACCTGGAAGCCCCCACCATACAGTTTCTCTCTAGCTCTTTCCTCTCAGACTTAGGTGGCCAAGAGGCAGATCTGCCAAGTCCATGCTGCGTGGATGTCCAACCAGGGACTGGAATGCCAGCACCCGACTTGGAGTGATTCTCTTGGCGCCTCTACTCCTTTGTCTTCAAGGAGCGCAAGGACCTCACCTTCTTTTCCTTGATGAGGGGAGGAAATATCCAGTCTCAGTGATCATCAGACATTACCACCCTCCCCCACTCTGTGACAGTTTCTCATCTAGATTTTCTGTTGTTTTTTTGCTCTTTTGTCCATTGAGGCATTTTATTTGCACACGTGTATTACATCCCTAGAAAAGAAATCCCAGGATTTTCCCTCCTGTGTATCTTCACCTTGCTTCTTCATGGTCCATGATGCCAGCTGAGTTTGTCCATACAATGAAACCAGACTGGTGGACAGGAGCAGATTATTCTGCCATTTTTTCTAAATCTTTAAGTTATACATCAAATCTGGGGCTCTTCACTCCACACTTGTTTAACCTGCACCTGAGGTTCGCAACAATTTTCCTAGCTCTGTGACCATCGGTGATTTCAAAATCGCCAATGTAACCGTGCTTCATCATCACAGTCAGAAAATGGAGGATCATTTTTTGAAGCATGACCTTTGAGAGAGCGCACCTCTGGAGCAGGGTCTACTAAGAACCTGGCGTTTGCCTCTCTTTTCAACATTCTTAATGCTCTTGAGAGCATCTTCCAGGACATTCATGTGGAATTCATGGGAAATCCCATTACAGTGGCCCAGAAAGATGGCAGAAAGAGTCCTCTAGATCTTCTCACCTTGACTTTTGAGGTTGGGGGATGATGATGGTGTTCAGTGGGAGGACGGATTCTGGACTAGTGCAGTCTTGTGGGAAGGTGACTGGCCCCAACTTTTGTCAACTCCTTGAGCTTACAGAGGAAAGATACTTAGAGACTTTTATCCTCAAATGGGCTTTATTCACTTTATTCAATTTCAGGGTTACAAGAAACCTCTCATTTGACATACTGTTAAATTGTAGAAATAGAAGCCATTTATGGAGAACCCATGTATCAGTCACGAACTAAGTGCTGTACATGTTTTGTATCTTATTTAATCCCCCCAACCCTTTGAGATCAGTATTCGTATTATCCCCATCATACAGAGGAGGAAACCAAGGCCCAGAGATATTAAGTCCCACGAGGGAAAAGGGAGGCCCACAAGGTCAGCCATGGCTAAGTTGCTCATATCTGTTTCAGAGGCCTGGTATTTTCTGCCACTCCCCACTCCTCACACTTCTAACCACCTGCATAATTACTAGAAAAGCATCATTGTGTTTAAGGAAATAATGTTTTAATGCTTTTTGTTTTCCTTTTGAAGATGATTGAGTGCCCTGAGGCTCCTCCTCTGATGAAAAACATCAGTGGTTGGAAAGCCCCATAGGTACTTCTCCGCCCTTTTCCAGTGACTAAAGCAGGGTTTGGAACCCCGGGAGGGTGGAGGGTGTATGCACCTGTCACTGAGACATTGCAGCAGATCGTGCCCTGCCCCAACCTGCCCGATGGAGGACCACAGAGAGCCTTTGTTCCAGGGTAGAGGCTGCGGGCCCAGGGGAGCCCCATGGAGACTCTCCTGGTTTGGGACACTTCCCCTGGATTAGGCCTTCCCACCCTCTTGTGTTCCAGACAGTTGGACCCATCCGGTGTCTTGGGAGCTTGGGCCTCACCCTAACCTGGGTGATTTTCAAGACCCCTCCCCGACACACACTCCACCAGTCACAACCATCTGTAAACCTGTCCCGTGAGGAAGGATGGCTTTTATCCTTGGGAGTTTCAGAACACCTGGCCCTGAGCCCATCCTCCTGTAATGGAGAAGTGAAGGTCTGGGGGGTGAGGCATAGCCTATTTAGTTCAGCAAACATTTGCTGGGCACATCCTGTAGACCAGGCATAGTATCAGTCATACAAAATTAGCTTTAGTTTCCGTTAATAAGAGAGCTGGGCTACTGGTAAGTACACAGTGGTGACAAAGAGAGGCAGTGACTAGCTTTGCCTGGGGCAGTCAGGGGGCTTGACAGAGGCAGCGGTGTTTCTGCGGGGTTTGACAGGATAAATTGGCATTCACCAGACAGGAAAGGAAGGTAGTGGGAAATCTGGACAGAAGAGGAGACATAGGTAGTATGACAGGAGCGAAGACCAGCTCTTCATCAACCTTGAAGACTGGGGGGGACAGAGACAAGGAAGATCCTTCCAGGTGCCTCCAGGAAGGGGTATATGCTTTTGGAGTGAAGTTGGTTGCTGACTTGATGAGCTCAGACCTGGTTTGGCCAGAAACCTAGATGCTGAGCTTGTTCCTCTTTTATTCTGAGCCAGAGAGCAGAAGGTCTTTCTGGATCATTAGGAGAAAAGCAGCTGGTGGATTATTTCCATTTCCTCCTACCCACATCACCTGTTTGGCAGTGAGTGGACCTGATTCTGTTACTCTCCAGAGGGGGCCCTGTAGGCTCTCCCACCCCCTCATCTGTCCCACTTCCCCCGTGGGTCCAGCCTTTGACTGGCGTGATGAGCAGGACCCAGAAGGGCTGCGGGAATGGGGTGGGAAGTGCTGTGCTGAATGTAGGTTATGCAGACGGCTCATCTGGAGGAACAATGCCACAGAATCCACAGTCCTGAATCCGCCGGGTGAGCCGGACAGCGCTGTGGGTTAAGGGAACTGGATAGGAGTTCTGACTCTGCAGTCTGGTCTGAGCTGGCTCCCGGTCCCTTCTTCCTTACAAAGCAGATTTCTGTGTATTAGATTATTCCAGTGTTTATGCCTTAGTAAACCAGACCTGAGGTTTCTCTTAAGTAATGCTGAAAGAAAAGAACTCTGTTTTTCCTATCCTTCATGCCCAGCATCCCATACAGCATCTGTGCACATTCGTACCAGCCAGGGGGAGCAAAGAAATCAGTCAGAACCCGAGGGAATTAAGAGTCCCGGCAATACTGAATTCTAATGGAAATTGAAAAATGGCCTCTGTAGCATGTTCATGGGACATGGGCGTGGCCACAAGCAGAGAAATGCAGTCAGGGTTCTCAGGCAGGTGTAGATACCAGCAGGTAGTGTCCGTTCTAGCTAGGTCTGCATTGTTTTGTTTTTTGTTTTTGTTTTTCTTTTTTTTTCTTTTTCTAGAACTCAAGAGTAAGGATAGTTGATCGGGCATAAAATGATACTGTTTTTCCAAACCTTGGGAAATGTCATGAAGGAAACATTCTTGTGGGCCGATTGATTTTGTTGTTAGTCTGTCGGTGCCGCCCGCTTACCAGGCCTCGTGGAACACAGACACATGCCTCTTGGAAATGTGGAAAGAATACAGTTTTAGCTATTTTGGGTCCTGTCTGTTGTAGACCACCCGTGGCATAAACTGTGTGGCTTCCAACCCCAACCAGAGCATCTACCACTCTCCAGTTTTTGTGCTCTGCAAAGAAAATTAAACAGTCCAGACGTCCACCACCTGGGGAGTGGGTACACAAGATGTGGTGTATCCATACAATGGGGTATTACTCAGCAACACAGAGAAATTAACGATAAATGCTCTAACATGGGCCACCCCAAAAACCTGCTGCGTGAAAGAAGCCACATGCAAAAGACTATATATTACATGGTTCCACTTACAGGAAATGTCCAGAAGAGACACACCTTGTAGAAATAGAAAGCAGATTCCATATTGCCTGGGAATGGGTTTGGGGACTGACTGCAGATGAGCATGAGGACTCTATTTAGGGTGATGGAAATAGTCTAAGATTACAATTTACTGAATTGACTGAAAATTATTATACGCTTAGTTTTCTGAGTGCAAATTACACTTGGGTAAAGCTGTTTAAAAAAGAAACGGGGGGCACCTGGGTGGTTTAGTGTCCCAACTCTTGATTTGGGCTCAGGTTGTGATCTTAGGGTCATGAGCTCAAGCCCTGTTTCAGGCTCCATGCTGGGCATGGAGAGTCTGCTTGAGATTCTCTCTCCCTCTGCCTTCCCCCGTCCCAGCATGTGCATGTGCATACGTGCTCTCTCTCTCAAACAAACAAACAAAACCCCCAAATGAGAAGCTCGCCATTGACTTTTGTCTAATATGAGATCATTCCTGATTAATATCCTTCTAGATGCCTGTGACTGCAGCATGAGCGGGGGGAGGAGCAGGGAGAATGGACAGCTTCTTAGTCTTCCTTTAAGGGCAGAGCCCTGTGGTGAGTTCTGAGGAGACTGTAGGTAGAGTGGCCATATTTTCTGAACCAAAATGGAAAGTAGAATCAGGCAGTGTCCTGGGTGCTTTGCACTCATTTTCTCATTCAACATTCACTTAATTCTCATAACAAGCCTGTGGGAAAGGTGCAGTTTGGCATATGCCCATTTTAAAGAAGAAAATGGAGGCCCCGAGAGGTTGAGTCTTCTGAAAATTCAGTCTATAAGTGATGAACTGTCGAGATTCAAACCCCGGTCTTTCTGGCTCAAAAAGTCAGTGATCTTTATACTAAAAATACTACCTGCTAAGAAGTAGTATATGTGTGGGAAGACTGTGCTCTTTGACAGAGAAAAAGATGTTTTAGGGACTGGTGCTGAGTTATGAACAGTAAGGGACTCACCAACCATGGTGGGTAGAGAATAGGACAAAGCTGTCTCTGTTTGCCCTGACTTGGGCTGGCCTGCCAGGAGGTGCTGATGTGGACATGCCTGCCTCTTGCAGGGGACAACC
Source organism: Mirounga angustirostris (assembly GCF_029215605.1). NCBI lineage: Eukaryota > Metazoa > Chordata > Mammalia > Carnivora > Phocidae > Mirounga > Mirounga angustirostris. The sequence continues at coordinate 37,364,198 of NW_026991721.1, read as the reverse complement.
CATCCACCCCTGGGTGTGCTGAATTTTTAGTTCCTCCCTTTTTTGTTGTTCTTACGTGGTTCCAGAAAATGTATTATGGAATGTGCCAAACATTCCATAATCATAGAATACTTACAGAAGAATAAAGACTACTTATATGCCCACCAGCTAGCTTAATAAATAAAACATCATCTGGTTGTGCTTTTAAATTTACCACACGTGATGGGTAGACAAGTAAAACCAAGTTATACAGTGTGGGGAGACCGGGCTTTGAGATGGAAAAACCTAGATTCAAATCCCAAATCCCAGCTCTGTCATGTATTCCCTTGGAGAGGTCATAAAACTGTCCTGGGCTGCTGTTTTTCTTTGAAAAAGGGACCTTAATACTCACTTCCCAGGTTGTAGAGATTGAATGAGATCATGCTCATCAAGATCTTAACCTGATACATACTAATTAGTAGTAGTCCTTGTTCTTATAAACAGTATAACCTGAAAACTATCAAAGGCACTAAAAATAAATCTTACATAGATTTCGCCAATCCCCATGATTAGCCCTACTTTCTCCCTCCCGTGACTTCAATTTTGAGGGGGAAATGGTTTCCCAAGTTCCTTAACAAGTGCAAACCTGCATGCCAGCTTTTGATTCTGTCCCCAACTCCCACCAGTGCCCAACTGGGTGACTACGGGCATGTCACTTCATGCACCTGACTCCTCCCATCCAAACCTCCCATTCTGTGACCCTGATGTGCTTGTAAGAACATTTAGAAGCAGACACAGAACAAGCCACAGGGGTGTGTGTGCTGCTTTTTTGGTTTCCGTAGGCTGGAGAAGGAAGGAGAGCTGAAGGGTTAAAGCTGACCTACTACCTCCAGAAACTGGGGGCCTCAGCCAGCACTTTGAGGCTTTCTCTGCTCTCCATATTGCCCAAGATGGTTAATAAGCATCCTTTGTCTGGGCCAGTCCTAGCTCACACCTGACCACCTGGCTTAATTAAAAGCTCACCCCTTTCACTCTCAGAAGCATCATGGTTTGCATGATAAGTCATAAGATGATTGCAGTAAAAACCATTTCTAAGGCACGAACCTGGACCTTATGGGAATCTCATACGGGAGTCTGGGGGCTATGGTTATTTGTAACGAAGAGCAGGGAAGGCCTTCACTGTTCACGGTGTGCTTTCACAGATAGGCTCTTACTGGATCTGCAGGATAACGTTGTATGATGGGGAAGCTGTGTCAGTATTGCCAGTGAGGCCCAGAGAGATCAAGTGACTTACCCAGAGTTGCAGAGAAAGCATGTGCTGGAGTACAGACTGGAACCCACATTTGTGTTGTCAGTTGTGATCTCCATTTCTTCAGGGCCTGGCAGTCATTCAGGCTGGCCTAGTCAGATCACGCCCAGGACACCGGCAGGCATGCAGGGAATGGGGCTTGTTTCTGAAAGGACCTCATGCATACCCTCTGCCCGGTAATGGGTCCTGCAGGAAACTCTTGCTCCTATATCCGAAGTCTCTTCCCGACCTGGGGCTAACCAGGACGTGTGCATTTCCCACACAGGAGATGCTCCCCTTCCTCCATCCCACTCCTTCTGACCCCGTAGCCAGTTGAGAGAAGGAAATTCAGCTTCAGGTGGAAGCAAAGCAGAGGGAGCCCCCAAGATTCCTTCTTCCTGTCCCTCAGGCTGGGTGGCCCTATTCCTTCACCCTCAGGATCGGTTCAGGCCCCGGCCTTCGAATCTGGTGTTAAAAGAACATAAAAGGAAGGATTCCCCAAGGAGCAACACCCTCGATCCATAGCCTCTGCCTGTGAATAAATATTTTATTCCTTCTCGGCAGCTTTTTATGCATGCCTTGAGGCAAATGCATTTTAACACCTAAAAAATTCTGTTTGGGGAATAAAAATTTTCTTACCCCCCACTCTGTTCTCATTTTTTGTTCTTAATACAGAATTTTTGTGTGAGTTCTTTTGAAAGCAAGTCCTATAGCCGATCCCCACACCCATCCCAAATGAGTGATTTAGTAGACAAGGGAGACACAGAGCCACGTGTTTGAGGGAAGGATGGTTGGGCAGAGCAAAGTGAGGATTTCGGAGTTGGGTAGGAGCCCCTTGGCATATGCACAAAGCGGCTGGAGGCACAGAGCGTGGACTCCGCTGCCAAGTGGAGACCGGTGAGGCTCCCCCTCCGCCGCCCGGCGCCGGAGTGCACCTCTGTCCCGGATTGCTTGCTTCGCCTGAGAACAAGCACGGTCTTGCTCGGGAGTCTGACTTTTTTTGGTTGCGCCCTTGCTGAGAGTTTCCTCCCGGCACTCGCCAGACATCCGGCTGCAGCTTGCCTCATGTATCCGCTCTAACCCCGGTGGCGGAGAAGCCGCGAATTTCTCTGTGGCCGACGCCCCGCCGTCCACTGACTGTGGTCGCAGGGAGGTGTTCAGGAACCGCGTCCGGTCCTAGAGAGATGAAGCTCGCGAGCAAGAATGGGCCCCCGAGCTGGGGCCCCTTGTCTAAAAGAATCTCCTCACTGTCTTGCAGAAATCCGGAACGGCAACCTCAAGGCCATCCTGGGCCTCTTCTTCAGCCTCTCCCGCTACAAGCAGCAACAGCAGCAGCCCCAGAGGCAGCACCTGTCCGCGCCGCCGCCGCCGCCGCCCGCCGGGGCCCAGGCGGCCGCGGCCCCCTCCCAGTGCCAGGCTGGCGCTCCTCAGCAGCAGGTGCCCGCCGCCCCCCAAGCCCCGGGCCAGCCTCTGCAGCCGGTGCCACATCAGCAGTCAAAAGCCCAAGCTGAGATGCAGTCCAGGTGGGGGCGCCTCGCCGACTGGTAATTCCGTGGTTCACGGGGCATCCTCCACGCCGGGCCCAGCCGTAGCCGAGGCCCAGTGTGTTCTGGTTTGGGCCTCTGCAGTGCTGAGGGCTACTGGTAGTGGGGGGGGGGGGGGTTAGCATGGCCTTGAAATGGATGCAGCGGGGCTGCCTCCAGTGCCTGCCTGGTGGAGATGTGTGCTCTTACAGGTCAGAATGGCCGGCAGCCAGAGCTGCCTAACTACTCTTGCCTTGATGCCGGCCTATGATGCACTAAACAGCCCCGAAAATAGACTCCAGCCTGGTTTTGCCGTGTTTTGCCTATAAGCTGGGCGTTCGGTGTTCTATGTGTTGAGTCATTCTACTTAGTGGAGGTGAAAGTTCTGCCGTGGATGCCTCTGCTTCACCAGAAGAGGAATATCAGGAGCGCAGAAGACGGGAAATGCTTAGCAAGGAAGGGAGCAGCCACCTTCCATGAGAGGACCGGGGACTGGGTTTTGTTAGCCTTGGAGAGTTGATAGGGGCCTCAGCCGTGGTCCTCCGTTTTGTGGGATTAGGGCTTCACTGTTGCTGACACTCGCAGAGGGGCTGATGCCTGCCAGTGGGGCTCTCGGTGTGGAATGATAAGCACGCAGAGCGCCAGGGTAGTTACCATCTACTGTGTTATAATGGGAATAGTTGCATCCCTCAACGACTCTGCAGAAGATCGCCTTGTAGAACATTCATTTTAATGGGTGGAGGGAAAGGGAGGGGATCAGGAGCTAGAAAGCGTTTGACTCGTAGTAAAATTCTAAAGAAAAGTCCACAATAATTGTTGCTTGAAGCTGTAAACCTTTAGTTACCAAATCATCTAAACGTCACTAATTAGATTGATTGCTTGATTTCACTTAATATGTGCTAAAGAGTAATGGCTTTTCCTTTCCAGTCCCCCAAAGCACCAGTGTTAATAATCACAGGGCTTCTCGCACACGTTCGTACCCTCAGAAGCCCATTGTAATTGGACAAAGCACAAAACAGTCCAGACAAAACAGGTGCCTTATAGATGGTTACAGCTTCTTCCTTCCCCTGAGAAGTGCTACTTCCCATTTGTGATGGTGTTAAAACCAGCAGTGATGGGTGTGCTGTAAACCAGATGCCCTAATTAATTATCTCATTATATCCAATTGACATTATGGAAATTTGTAGGCTAGCAGAAATGCCTGGACTAGTAATGAGGAACAGACAGCCGGGCAGCGAGCCTCTGCACCCTGACCTGAAGAAGCACCTGCGTGCGAGCCATTCTCTGATCCGAGGCCCCTGATGGCCCTAGGTGATTGAATGACCAGGATATCATTTCCCACACTGTCTACAGAGTGCTTATTCCCTGGATGGTAACTTGTAGGGGAAGAGTTCCACAGGGGGAAAAGTTGGTAAATAATCTGGGTTGAGTTGTTAGAACTGTTATTACAGGTCTACTCGGGTCCTTGAATCTGCCAAAAATGCATTCATTTATTTAGTTAGTGTTTGAATGCCTTCCATGTGCCAGACACTGTTCTAGGCACTTGGAGTTCATGGATGAATGAGACCACCAGTGTGCCCACTCTTTGTATTTTCCTGGAGGAGGCCGGCAAATAGGGAAGAGAACTATCACATACTGGTATTATAGTAAGATGATGGGATTCAGAAGGATTAGGTTGATAACTTAGGTTGGACTGATAGGAAATTCTCTCTGGGGACGTGACACCAGAGCGGAGATAGGAATGACCTGGAGCAAGCCACGCAAAGTTTAGGTGTAGAATAGATCAGCCAGAGGTTGCAGCTGGTGCAAAGGCCCTGTGGTATTAGAGTAAGCTTGGCAGGTTGGAGGACCAAAAAGAAGGCTGGTGTGGCTGGAGTTCAGTGGGTGAGGGGAGTTGGAAAATGGTAAGGTACCTGTAAGCAAAGCCTCTGTCTACCTGGAAGACAGTATGACTGGTGGTCCCTGGAGTTGCCTAGTGCCGTGGCCCTGGGGTCCAGTCACAGTGTGCTAGCTAAACTGGGTGAAGAGTTTGCATTTCATTTTATAGGTAACAGGAAGCTGCTGGGGTGTCTTGAGCAGGAGAGAGACTTGATTTATGGTTTCAAAAAAAAATCTTCTTAGCCCCCTTCTGGATAATAAGACTATGAAGGTGTAGAGATGGAAGGAAGGACCCCAGGTAAGAGGCTTTTGTGGTCCTCCAGATGACTGTGGCTTGGGCCAAGGGCTGGAGCAGATTTGTTGATGGACCACTTCACCAGGTTGAGCCAACAGGACTGTGAGTAGATCGACTGGCTGGAGTGAGGGAGAGCATCACAGATAAAGCCTAGATTCCTGGCGTGAGCAGTGGTAAATGGTGCTATTTATTGAGATGAGGGAGCCTGAGAGAAGAACACGTATGTGCTGTGAGTCTTCAGAAGAGGCCGTAGAAAGCATTCCTCAAACTGAGCCGCAGAACTTACTTCGTAGGGCTTCTCACTGCATATAGGATTCCAAGGAACATGCGTTGAGTAATACCAGGCTTGTGTCACTCAGCTATGCTAGCTCGAGGCACCCATTTCCATGGTAGGCGTGTGTTTTCTTAAGAGAACCAGATGTTCCAGTCAGGACACCCATCTCCCAGTAAGAAAAAACAGGTGCTTTACCTAGAGAAGAGTCAAACTTACTTAAGCCAGGTTTTTAGATCCGTTTATTCCAGAGTGATTCCTACCATCATGGCCTCCTGACTCTGTACTGTGGTGACATGGATTGGCCTTTGGCGTTGCTGTATGTCCTCCCTCATTCTTTATCTGGCCCAGATTGGGTTACTTCGGCAGATGACTGGTTTCCCACATTATATACTGATCCTTTCTAATTTTACTTCTGAAGGACAATCTTATTCTCAGGTTCTAGGGATCTAATATACCATGCTTACACTCTGGCTGTAAATTTAAGAATAGTAAAATGGCATCACTGGCTTAGTTCCATTGTATTTCTATCCCACATTTTGTCTTTGGTAACCAGAGTCCCAAAGGTAATGGTTTAGATCCTTGATTATCAGTGTGAAATGCTGGCGCAAGCCCCGAACACCAGGTTTTAGTCCTTCTGTTAGAACCAACCAAGCCAGGCGCCTCCCCGTTATCATAGACTCCTGTTAGTCATGTGTGTGTCTAACGTATCTTCTCTCCCCTCACTCATCTCTTCCACTTTTTTTCTTTCCCGTCATGCAGTGCATCATCCAAGGACTCATCTCAAAGCAAAATCATCCGCTTCACTCTGGGTCAGAAAAAGATTTCTAGGTTAGATTTTTCTCTGTGTCCTGCAAAGCATGGTTTCAACCCAACTCATTGATCCCTTTGCTCTGGCTAAGTTTCCTTTTGGTCCCTCTCCCCGTTTCATGTTTGCAGTTTGAGAAAACCAAACATGCTTTGGCTGATGACCCAATGTTGGAAAGTTTTGAGAGTGTCTGGGTGGGGGAGGAGTCATTGAAAAGGAGTGTGTATGTGTGTGTCAGAGTGTATGTGAGGTGAAGATGTCCATACTGCTTCTGCATTCATTGATTTGGGCTTTGATTGCTCGGTCATCAAAATCCTTTCTGATTTAGGGAGAGGTAAGTTTCTTGGTGGATTTTATAGTGGTTTTATGATGCGTTTGGCTCCCTGCTGTGGCTTGACCCTGATCCCACCTTGCCTGCATCTCCTTTGTGTGTGTGGTGCTTTTTATTGTTGCCGTTATTGCTAAAATTACTAACGTGGCATTGGTTTTCTTTTGAATTATAAAGACCTGAAGCATGAATGAATCCAAATGGTCAGAGGAGACAAGGCCACAAGGCAGCTATGTCTCATTTTTGTTTCTGGATGCTCTTTTGTACCTTGGAGGGATTGCCTCAGTTACCTACAAATAAAAACCAGCCTTGCTCACTAACTAGTTCTCTTGACACAGAGTTTGTCATCTACTGCCTCCTATGAGGACCCATCCCAGGGTATGGAAAATGCAGGTCACATCTTTGCGATCTACTGTTCTTTTAAAAGTAGCAAGAACTAACATTTACTGAATGCTCGTTATGCTCCAATTTAAATGCATTCTCTTATTTAATCCTCACATCAGTCTTCATGCAGCAGGTCATGTTATTATCCCCATTTTACAGATGAGAAAACTAAAATAGAGGAAGTTAGGTAAGTTACCCAAGGTGACACAGAAAGTGGAAAAATCCAGGATTTGAGCCCAGGTGATCTAACTCCAGAACCCTCACCTTAACCACTGTCTTACACTCCTCCTCTCTTCCTCCCCCTTGAAATCTGGTACTTAAGGGGTTGTCGAGGCTGCTTTTAAAAATCTAAGATTTCAACCATTACTCTCGGTCTTTTGCCTCCCCTTGTAGCATCCCAACAGAACCCGATGCTGGGGTGAAATCGCTTCATTTACTTTTCATTGAATTCTCACTTAACGCTAAAGGGAGGCCCACACCACATTTGTATCTGTATTCATGTGACAAATATGTACCGAACGTCAGCCTGCTGCCCCACTATGTCAAGCTCTAGGTGCCTTTTCTAGCCAAAGCTTTCTTTTTCTTTTCTAAAAGGTTACACATAGGGAGACCCAACCCGGGATCTGCCTGGCTGTTGGGGAGGAGCCACAGGGCAGTTGCCTCTCTGTAGAACAAGTCCACATATTACCCAGACTTGGTTCCGGGGGACGGGAGGGAACCCACATTCATCAGTGCTTCTCATAATCCTGTGTCTCTGTCAGTTTGGGCTGCTAGAACAAATCACCATAAACTGGGTGACTTAAACAACAGAAATGTTTTCCTTACGGGTCTGGAGGCTGGGAAGTCGAAGGTCAAGATGCCAGCTCAGTCGGGTTCTAATGAGGACCCTGTTCCTGGTTTCCGGATGACTGTGTTCTTGCTCTGTCCTCACATGGAGAGCAGTGAGAGAGGATGCAAGCCCCATCCTTCTCTTGTTATAAGGCACTAATCCCACTGTGAGGTCTTTAACCTTGTGACCTAAGTCTCTCCCCTAAGCCGCATTTCCAGATACCATCATCTGGGGATTAGGGTTATGACACATGAATTGGGGCGGGGGCAGGGAGGACATAAACACGCAGTTCATAACACCATGCTAGAGAGTGCCCACTTTTCCTGAAAAATAACACAGGGTGCAACTCAGACACCGACTGCCCTGGCAAACGGGGTTCCCAGTTTTCGAGCATTGTGCAGATGTCCCTATATAGGTGTCAACCTAAATAAGGATGTAAACTGAGGTAAGCTGAAATTACCAAACTCAAATTGAGTTTATTTGGGAATAGCAGAGGAATTGTAATTTGGGAAATGCATGCCAGAGCAAGAAAAAAGTGAGTCTATTGAGGGTTTGGGGCGTGTTATAATGATGGACCGCAGTGCAAGGGGGCATGTGAGGGTTCAGCCAGAGTCCAAGCAGTAATTTCATTGGTTTGAGGATGGAGAGGGATTCTTGGCAGATGTGCGTGGTCAGGAGATAAGTTTCTATATTCCGTAAATCAGACATTGATGGGCCATCAGCCTCTCCGTTCTTACATGCCGTTCTTCTGAGGGCATGTGCATGAGATTCTCCATTTCCTATCCTCCAGTTCCACTGTAGATTGAAATACTTTCACGGACAAAAGGAAAGGAGGAGAGTGAGCTTGGAGGGAACCTGAAATCTAGTGTTTGTTCCCACGATGTGCTCCATTCTAGAAGATAAAACAAACAGGCGCTTGCTGGGAAAATATCTGCTTGAGGCACATGCCCATCCCGAGCATGATTTGTTATCAGTCCCCGGATGATGGAAGGAGGCAGTGGGAAGAGAGGAAGGACTGAAGGGTGAGGCCATGTCTGCCTCTCCCCCAGGGTGTGCTGGGTACAGGGCTTCCAAGCTGATGGAAAGCCAAGGTGTGGCTTTCTTTCAGGGTCACATCCCCCACCTAGAGTTTCTTTTGGATACATTTTTGTTTGTTTCATTATTTGCCTAATACTCTTCTTTGCGCTTTCCTGCCCCCCTCCCTTTCCCACCCCCAGCCTTGAGCACAATTCTGATAAGCATTTTAGCTAATCCAGGCATCACCAAATGTAACAGTAAAGTCAGCTGCCAGAAGAAATAGACTTACCCCTGCTGACGGAGTAAGGCACTTCTCCCAGAGCTCTGGAAATAGATCTTATTCAAGTACAAACATTGATGCAACACTGGCCAGAGCCCAACATCTCGATAGGCACCAGAGATATCCAACAGGGTGGGAAGCCTCACCCTTGAGTCTGGATGCGGGGAAGAGGCTTATAGGGGGCATCATCACAGGGGTGAAGGGTTTGCATGAACTTCTGCCTTCGACTACAACTATTGTCCCTTGGCAACCCTGGCGGCTCCCAGGTTGGTAGGCATATTCCATCTGCAGATGCGCAGAAGCATGGTGGCTATGAGTGCAGCTAGTCAAACCTAGTGAAAGCCCCTCTTCACCCCTCACCACGTCGCCTGGGCTAATTATTTATTTGCCAGGAGCCCATGTTTCCTTACTGCCACATTCAGAGTGTTATGTGGATCAAGTAAAGTCCTCTCCGGTCTGGTCCATAATGAGCGCACCATAACTAGCAGGGACAGTGATGTTGGTGTTTGGGGTTGATCTGGGCCAGCTGGGGCCACCAGGCCACCTCTAGCAAAGACCTACAGAATTGACCTACACAACCATCTTGCGGAGAGGAAGCGGTGGGGCTAATATTTCTGTCCTCTTTGTCCAGCTGCTGTAAAGCAGAGGCTATGAGATGAGAGGTTTAGCATTTAATGGTCTCCTCTGGCAAAAAAAAATCTCCGATCACAATACCTTCCACCTGAGGTCCCAAGCGTGTGCACCCACCTTCTCCCCAAGTTTCAAGTAGCTTTGCAGGGAAGAACGGCTTTCTTCCCATCAGTGCACTCAGTGCGTGGAGCTAGGATCTAGTCACAGGTTATGTGCCAAGAATGACCGTTTACTACCCTGCCTGCTTGGCTCTGCACATGTTGAAGAAATCAACCATGCCTCCAACAGCGGCAGGATTTCTCTCCTGCCTCTTTTTTACACCACTTCCTTTAAACTTACTTTTTTTTTTTTTGGAAAGCAACATGTGTATGTTTCGAAGAACCCATCTGTGTCCTCTGTCATTTTGTAACTATGTTTGGAACATGGAATGACTTGGAATGACTTGAGAAGTAGAGTTGTTCTTGCAAAGGAGTCCTTGGAACTTTATGGCACCATAAATGATGCAGGGTTGACTTGACATGCCCCGACCCCCGCCCCCTGTTCCACATGACCAAGACCCAACTCTTTGCAGAGACGGATGCTAATGTGCAGGCAGCAGCTGTTTCCAGGCTGGGACTTGATAGAAGTTCTTGGGATGCACAAGGATGTTAACAGTAATGAACTTGAGAATGTGAGCCGGGGGCTTAGGGTCTGTGTTACTGTGAACTAGGGGATACTCTGCTTTTCCACTCTAACTCTGCTCCCAGCCTCCCTAACAAATGCCTCATTGCTGGAGGGCAGGACAACGTCCAGATTCATACTGTGGCATACAAGGCCCTCTCTACTCTGGCCTTGCCTGCTTCTCTAGCCTTGTTTCCTCCCAGCCTGTTCCCCACTCCCCAGCACACACCAGCGCTTCCTTCCTCTGCAGGAGATGTGTGCCTCTCACCATGACTCCGTACCCTCTTGCCCTCCACTCACATTTCCGTTCCACATGCCACATCTTGCCCTGGGGTCACATCTATTTAGAACCTTCCCTGGCCATCCCACCAACTTCCAAGATGATCATTTTTCTTCTTTGAATTACTTCTGACCTTTGCATATTCTTTTATCAATACATGTGTAATTTAGATGTCATCTGGGATCAATCAGCCCCTTAAGATCTAGATGAGATTGAACTAGAACCCTGCCTCACTCTTTTTGGGCTGCCATAGTAAAATACCACAGACTCAGTGACTGAAACAACAGAAATTTATTGCTCACATTTCTCGAAGCTGGAAGTCCATGATCAGGATGCCAGCCTAGTCGGGTTCTGGGCAGATGGCTGACTTCTCACTCTGTCCTCATAGGGTGGAAGGGGCTACCTAGCATTCTGCACTGTCTTTTATAAGGGTGTTAACGTCATTCACGAGGGTTCTGTGTAATGACCTAATCACCTCCCAAAGGCCCCACCTCCTAATGCCATCACACTGGGCATAAAGATTTCCACATAGGAATTTGGGGTGGGGGAACATAATCATTCAGGTCATAGAAAACTCTTCTTCAATTTGCAGAAAATCCGGTGCCTTCTCCACGATTGCTCATGTACCTTAGGTCCTCAAGGTCATCTTTGTCTTTGAAATGCTACATTTGAAATCTTCTAATTCATTCTGAATTAATTCGGGAGGATTGACTCCCTATCCCAAAGAATATTTTGGTTCCCTCATGGGTGGATCCAAACAAGCCTTTTTCCTTACTTCCTACCCCACCACACATTCATTCATGGCCTTTGTATGTGAGGCGGACTTTGCTGAAAATTTCAGAGAGATGGTGGGGGGCTTCTTGCTTTGGAGTAAGCAACTATTCAAGCCCATTCACAAAAAAACCCAAGTTTTTTTTTTTTTTTTTTAAGATTTTATTTATTTATTTGAGAGAGAGAGCACAAGCAGGGGGAGCAGCAGAGGGAGAGGGAGAAGCAGGCTCCCCGCTGAGCAGGGAGCCCAATGCAGGGCTCGATCCCAGGACCCTGGGATCATGACCTGAGCCGAAGGCAGATGCTTAACCAACTGAGCCACCCAGGTGCCCCAAAACCCAAGTTTTAAAGCATCGTGTTGTCCTAGACACCCTCTGAAACTTGGAAGAAATTACTTGGTCTCCACCCAGTCTTTCCATTTGGTCAAGTTCAAGGAGCCCTCCTAACTAGGGTTTAACAGTGATGGGAGTAGAAGGTGACATGAATTGGCTTGAACTTTGGGGTGGCTTTTGATGCCTAAAATGCTTCCAGACTGCAGACCTCTTTGGTGCTCACAGATTTGCATGTGAACTAGGGGATACATGCAGAAATACATGGATACACGGAGAAAGTTTAAAAAAGAAAGTCCAGGCTGGGAGGAAACAAGGCTAAAGAGGCAGGCAGGGCCAGAGTAGAGAGGGCCTTGTATGCCACAGTATGAATCTGGACGTTGTCCTGCCCTCCAGCAATGAGGCATTCGTTAGGGAGGCTGGGAGCAGAGTTAGAGTGGAAAAGCAGAGTATCCCCTAGTTCACAGTAACACAGACCCTAAGCCCCCGGCTCACATTCTTTTTCATGTCAGCTGCCTTCAAGGCCTTCAAGAACTCCTTCTCCATGTCCTAGGAAACTTGGCACAACCCTGCAGCCACTTGAAGGCTATGCTGCTCCCATCAAAGGTGCACCTCCAGGTCCTGACTCAGTGTAGAGAATCTGATGATGACCACCCACGGGGAAACCAGAACTGTCTTAGTTGATCCAAGACCAGAATGTTTCACTCTGGGGATTGGGGCCTACGGATGGCTCAGAGGTACCCTAAGTATAAGGTCTCAGTCACAGGTACTTGGATGAAGCAGTTTCTCTTCTGGAATGTTTCTTAGGGGAATGAGCACCGTCTGCCAAAGCCTGGCTTGCCTCTTTGAAAATGTAGATCTCAGACTTTTATATGTTGATTTTTGTCTGCTGTCTTCTGATACTTACATCTAGATCCTCAATTTCCTTCATTATTTGTTTGATTCTTTTTGGTACCAAAGCCTGTTTCCTTTATTACAATGCCGAAGTCATTTATGAATTTATGCTCAGCAGAGAGGATGGGAAGGGGAACTCACATGCATTGAGTACTTAGAATAGGCCAGACATTAAGTCCCGTTCCAAATGAGCAACTATCCTATTGGGTAGTTGATTATTATTCCAAAGTTATCTGATATGGAACATGAATCTTAGATTATAATACTGGTCCAGTGTCATGTGTATGGAAAAAGCCCATATTTTATCCATTATCCCACACTACTCATCCAAGAGAAAAAGGAAGATGAACTTTATATTTTTAATCAGCCTATGCAATTCAAGGTTGTACTCATCCCATCCGACGCTTTGATCAATCTTCTTTCTATAAAGCCCCCGACTGCCCTGAAAAGTCTGTGGTCCAGCCCTGGGTCAGGGCAGTGGGAGCTCTTCAGCAGCTCTGAAAGGAATGTATGTTTTCCCTTGTTCTTGCTTTTTGCTTCCCTACTCCTTGCAAATTCCCTACTGAAGTAGAATGCTACGACCTTTTACCCTGTGCCACTTCATACAGTTGCTGTGATATCATCTGGGAACAAGTCTATAATCCTTTTCCAGGCCTGTCTGTAGGCATGAAGACTCCTGTAGACTAAGGCTGGGTTAAAGGAGTCCAGCCCAAAGGACTCCATGTCTGCCCCTGCAGAAGCTCTACCATTAGCTGGGAGTACTCCGCTAAAAATGACTTGGAGGGCTTGCTGGATGCTGTTTGTATTCAAAGCAGAACCAAGAGGTACCAAGATCCCATTGCTAGACCTCCTTATTCAGTTGTGCTGGCCACATCTGGTACCTAAATATACACCCTGGTACAACTACCCAATAGCCCACTCTGTGTCTGTCTTTATGGGGTGAATATTTTCTCCAGACAAGATGGGGTAAATTAACAGAGGGGCGAATCCTCCTAGTGCAGTGGAAAGTGCACTTGCCTCTGCCACCTGGGGGGGCGAACTCACCCCCTTCCTTCTCTCCTAGTTCCCAGTCAGGGAATTGGGCCACCTTCTTCTTAACTGTATAAATTTTACAGTGCTCTCACACCAGCTCATGTTCTCTGTTTACAAACCATCTTTCTTGCTCAGCCAGCAAGAAAAAGTTTAAAGTGATTGCCTGCTTATATGTAAAATGCTTCCAGACTGCAGGCCTCTTTGGTGCTCACAGATTTGCATGGGGAGAGAAAGTTTAAAGCTTTATGAGTTGAAAGTTCAGACTTATCACTAGATCTAATGCTAGTCAGAGGAAGTTCCAGTGGTTTTTAAACAGTTAAGTGGGTTTTAGCTGAAATATAGAACTATCTCATTATTTATTCATCTTTAAACTTTTAATGATTAGAAACAGCCTGCTTAGTAGTCTCTGAACCAAAGTTCTGATCTGGGGAGTCTTCCCCTTAACTCTTGGGGGAGGAGGCCATAATATCTTTAGACATATTACAAAGATGTCTGCTAACTTTATTTCCCAAACCACCCCAACTGAGTTACTTTACTTAAAGAGAAAGTGTATGTTTGTCTTTAGGTTAATAGTTTCCTGCTCGTTCTACAGAAAGAACGTATGATTTTATCCATCTACTGTGCAGAGAAGCTGAGCTTCAGCCTCTAAGTAATGCCTATGGAGACAAGTTGTCAGGTGTTGAAGGAAAATGTATGTTTCAACACATGTTTTCATCCAGGCCATAAGTTTTTTTCATTGTAGTTGTATTGGGGTCTGAGTGCTAGCAGGTCTCTTTCTGACCATTATAAATTACATCATTTTCTTGACACAACAACCCCAGATTATGACAAACACCATATTAATACCTACCAAAAGAGATGCACACATAGTAAGGTAAAAAAGCTTAGAGTCTTTTTTTTTTTTTTAATATTTATTTATTTGACAGAGAGAGAGATAGCAAGAGCAGGAACACAAGCAGGGGGAGTGGGAGAGGGAGAAGGAGACACCCGCCGAGGAGGGAGCCTGATGCGGGGCTCGATCCCAGGACCCTGGGATCATGACCCGAGCTGAAGACAGACACGTAATGACTGAGCCACCCAGGCCCCCCAAAAAGCTTAGAGTCTTAATTGGCCTTTATGTTCCACACTTTATAGAATTAGAGTTGACATGGTTTGGCCCTATTGAAAAGTAAAATTAGGGGCGCCTGGGTGGCTCAGTCGTTGGGCGTCTGCCTTCGGCTCAGGTCATGATCCCAGAATTCTGGGATCGAGCCCCACATCGGGCTCCCTGCGCAGCGGGAAGCCTGCTTCTCCCTCTCCCACTCCCCCTGCTTGTGTTCCCTCTCTTGCTGTGTCTCTCTCTGTCAAATAAATAAAATCTTTTAAAAAAAGAAAAAAGAAAAGTAAAGTAAAATTACTCATCCAAGAAAAAAAGGAAGATGGACTTTATATTTTTAATCAGCAAACATATTTATTTAGTTTTACTTCAGAATTTCTCTTTGCTCAAAGGAAAACTCAAGTTTTGCTGTTGGACTTTGCTGGGGTCATTAGTAGCCTAGATGTTTGTAGTGGTTCCACTAAATCTTTTGATTGGCAAACCTCCACAGACCCAATGTCTTGAATGGTTTCCTTTACCTCCTGCATGGTTGCAGTTCCTTCTTCTGAGACACAGCTGTTCTCCTGAGACTGAATCATTATTCTGTTGCTTTTGCATTTTAGGCTTCCAGGTCCTACCGCAAGGATATCTGCTGCAGGCAGCGAAGCCAAAACACGTGGAGGGTCAGCAACTGCTAACAACCGACGCAGCCAGAGCTTTAACAACTATGACAAGTCCAAACCAGTCACTTCCCCACTTCCACCACCACCACCACCAAGCAGCCACGAGAAAGGTAAGTCAACTTCTTGATGGTCCTTTTTGGCATCTTCCTTTACAGCAGATCCAGTTGCTTTGGGTGAGTTCGGTCAGAGTTGGGAGCGGGGTGCAAATAGGATGGTGGGCATGGGCCACAGGATATACTTGGCTGGCAGGAACTTTGTTAGCAGAGGCATTAATAAAGTGGGGGAAATATGTTCATAGTTGCTAGCAGGAATACCTGTATTTGTTTCAGTGGGGGCCCAGAAGACTACCTGATTACAGAGAGAAGCGATCTAGCATTTACAATTTGAAAATAAACTTTCATAGAATGTGCTCTGTATGGTAGATGGTTTTCCAGAAATGCAAGCTTCTTGGAGGGTGCATTGTGTGAACTGATAAGATTTTTACCCATCAAAAGTAATACGCGGGGAGTTAAAAAGAAGGGGGTTTTCACCCTTTGAAAAAGACATGTGGGTCGGCCAGATGAATATCTTGGCTACGTATAAGGAATATACAACATTATTCTTGGTGTTCTGATGATGTAACTTTTACCAAAAGAGGATATGACTGTTTGCTATACATAGCCCTGAGATTTTAGGATGGGGGGAAAAGATGAGTAGCACTGTGGGGGGGCTATTACATAGAAGGTAGTGAAACAAACCTTTGCTCGCTTCAGTCTGTGTCCTGTGGGACATTGGAGAAAACGGAGTCAGCTTAGAAGATTCTACAGTAGGAGGCAGAGTCCTCCTGCATTCCTCCCAGGCAAAGGGGTCTAGACTTCTTGGTGGGGGGACATGCTCAGATCTCTTGAAAGCATTTTCTACCTGGTAGGATTTGTCCTAGATGTGCCTCTTACTCTCCCGAGACCCAAGAGAGCTGCCTCGCACTCCCTGAAGTGCTCCAGGAGCCTGGACAGCCCTCCCACTGTGAATGAGGTCAGAGCCTCCCTGACCTACCCCTTTAGCCGAGGATGACTTGGAGCTGGGTTTCTGCCCTACCCCCACCTACAATACTTGAGAAAATATGAAGGAAATTTTTGTATGGTTGACATATATATGGCAGAAGGTTTTGCCTACAGGGTGTTGGGAACTCTGGGCTAACAGTAGGATGTCTCAACCAGTCAAGATTCTTTGTGATCAGCCCTTGGCTTCTGCCTTAAGAAAATCATTTTTCGGGTGCCTGGGTGGCTCAGTTGGTTAAGCAACTGCCTTCGGCTCAGGTCATGATCCCAGGGTCCTGGGATCGAGTCCCACATCGGGCTCCTGGCTCAGCAGGAAGCCTGCTTCTCCCTCTCCCACTCCCCCTGCTTGTGTTCCTGCTCTCGCTGTCTCTGTCTCTGTCAAATAAATAAATAAAATCTTTAAAAAAAAAAAAAAAAGAAAAATCATTTTTCTTCTTCTTTCTTTCCCCCTTTTCCCCTCCCCTCCTTTTCTTTTCTTCAACCATACCCAAGCATGTTTTCAAAAATGTGTTCTTTTCAAGAGTGTTTCTTTTTAAAAAGTGTGTCTAAATTGCAAGTACATATCAAATAAAAGTTCTCCTTTACATGCTCCCTGAAGGATACTAATATAAACCGTCCTATGTATATTCTTCTGGAACTAATTTCACAATATATTTACACACACACACACACACACACTATATATATAGAAAGGTGTTTTATATAAATAAGTAAGAGCTACATTTTATTGAGTACCTACTGTATGCCTCATTGAATCCCCCAACAAGCTATGTTGTTATCCTCATCTTACAAAGGATGAAACTCAGGCAAAGAGAGGTTAAATACTTGCTGAGGCCACACCAGAGACGGTGAGATGTAGAGTTGGACCTGAACCCAGGCACGTTGGGTCCAGAACCATGATTAATACTATGCTTTTCCTGCAAGCAGAAAAGAAATGCTCAAAGCCTTGCCCATTGAAGGCTGGAGACGTGCAGGTTGAGCAAGACGGGGGAGCTAAGAGGATGTGGGGGGCAACCTGTGCAGAGCCCTCTCCTGGGCCATTCCGTCCTTGTCCCATGGTCATCTGGGGAGAAGTTGTCACAAAAAAGTCTGAAGGATGGATGTGAGACCAATATCCAAAAGACTGAGAAAAGAAAGAAAAGCTCCTCGTGGATAGAACTGATAGGGGAGGATGAAGGGTTGGCAGCTGGAACGTTGTCCCAGAGCCTAGCACAGATACAGGGCCACTCAGGCAGCCCACCAGGTGCTGGGATGACCACCAGTCTGCCCCTGTCCTGGGCCCGGGCTGTCATGTGCATACCGAGCAGCCAGGGAGCCACACACCTGTCAAAGGACAGCGCTGCGAATTCTAATGGAGGCATTGCCCCAGGGAAGGACCGTGGGGTCGGAAGAAAGAGAAGTCAGACTTATTTATTGAGCAGGTGTTATTTGCCAGGGACTTTGATTGTCACTATGTTATTGATCTTCACAAACATTCTGTGTGGTAAATATTATTAACCCAGTTTTATAGGTAAATGGAGCTGAGATTTACTTACACCCCCCCCGCCCCCCCCGGTAATTGAGCCCTGGAATTCATATCGAGGTTCGACTCCTGGATTTGAACTCTGGCTCTGTCCTGTGCCCTGGGAAGTCTACAGTGAGGATCGACTGAGGTAGTGTGAGAATATTTTGTGAGCTGTGACTCTCAGAAAATCTGCTGAGGATTCGCTTTTGAAAGGATAAAAATAACTGACCGGGTTTCCAGGCGCACCGAAGTAGATTCATTTCCCCCTCTCAATCCTGGAGAGCTTAGGCAAAGCAGGCATGGGGCAGACCCAGGTATTTTTTATAGTAACGCTTTACCACCATCTGGAGGTAAAGGGACAGTTCAATTTTACCTTCAGGGGCTTTTATATTTACTCCTCCTTGCTCACCGTCCCTCTGTCCTCCGCTGAATCTGATCTTGATTGCTGCTTATGAGGTAGCCAGATCCAAGCAACATACAGTATGTGGGGAGAGAAGTAGCTCTAGCACCTGGCCATGTGGGAGGCACAACAGGTTCTTGGATGCATAAGAAAGCATCCCTCGGGCGCCCGGGTGGTTCAGTCCTTAGGCGTCTGCCTTCGGCTCAGGTCATGATCCCGGAGTCCTGGGATCGAGCCCCGCATCGGGCTCCCTGCTCCGCGGGAAGCCTGCTTCCCCTCTCCCACTCCCCCTGCTTGTGTTCCTGCTCTCGCTATGTCTCTCTCTGTCAAAAAAATAAATAAAATCTTTAAAAAAAGAAAGCATTCCTCATCTTGAGACGTCTTGGAGAGATGTGTACTAGTGAGCAGATAAATTGTAGCTCAGCGTGTGGTTCGTGCTGTAGTGGAGGTATGGACTGCTTTCAGATGAGTTAAAGTCCATCATGTGATCTCATGACCTGTCCTTCTAGAAGCTTTCTTGTGAGTCAGCCAAGCCCTGATAGCATCGTGTGCTGCCACTTCACTCTCAGGTAAACCAATTCATACGGTTGTGTATGTGACCCGATGGGCCAGAATTCTCCTTCTAGGATATAATCTAATCACACCAGTAAGGGGAATGAGAAATTGAGTATTCTGTCAAAAAATGACAAAAATATTTCAACACTGAGTCCTGATTTTTTCAAAAGGATAAAGAGGAGTAAAAGGGAATTTTATAACAGGCAACTTTTCCAAAGCCCGGGAGCACTTAATTCTTTGTGAGCAAATACTGAAAGATTCCTCTCAAAATCACGCCCAAAGAGGCAAATGCCCTCCTGCCTTGACCAAATTTAAAATTTAGTTCTGATCACACGGAACAGTCAACTGAGATGTGAAAACAGAAGAAAGGTAATAGATATATAAAATACTTCACGGTGAGAAAAAACCTAGGGGCACACTCACTTTATTAGCTCGTTCCATGAGGTGCCCAAGTACATGGTTGATGTATAAAACCCAGGAATGTCCCTGTACAGTAACATAACCTATTCGTTTTCCCGAAGACTCACATCTCAGATTTTGCCTATGAGGTTTGTAGGAAAGTCTACAGATACTTAGCCTTTAGGAAAACCTGCTAGTTGTTGTGTAGTCGTCCCTGGCGTGGTTAGATTTGTCTTAGGCTTCATCCTCTTGCTTTTGCAGGCGGCCGTCAGGCACAGCCTTTTACCTGGCCTGCAGGATGTGATGAGCAGGATCCCCCGCGAAACATCTGTCGAGGGATGGCTTGGAAGCATGAATGCTCCTCACTTCCTCTTTTGGCTCCGAGTGGCCCTCGGGCTCCAGAGCAGAATCCCAGATTTTCAGGGAGAGGAAATAGCTGTCGTGTTCAACATTCGTGACATTATCTTTTCCTTCCGTCCCCTCACTTACATCCTCTGAATGGGTTAGCGCTGCCAGAAATCTACATTTCTAAAGTGTTTGGTCCATCATGTGAATTTGAAATGTTTAGTATTCCTAAACTAAATTCTGTGCAAATGGAAGATGTTCTCTCCTGAGTGACAGGGTTTTCTTCATTTTGGAGAAAGCGTATCTTTATTATATTTTCATGATATAAATCATCCTGTAAAAAACTGTCAAACAACACAAATGTATTGAAAGAAAGGAACTCTACATAATCCCCGCCTCTCAGAATGAGCCACTGTTTATCACTTAGTTTATATTCCTCTGTACTTTCTTTATGCATATACTATCACATTTTGATAAATTTTTCCTAGTGTTTGCTGAGTACTATTCTAAGGGCTTTATAAGTAATAATTTAATTCTTACAGGAGCTCTGTACATTCACACTCACACAAATGAGATCAACAAATCATGGCCAGCCCCTTTATAGGTTTTTCTCTCTTTACAATAGTTGCAGAGTACTCCATTACATGAATTTACCTTCATATTTGTAACGACTTTCATTTCGGTTACCTCTAATTTTTTGCTATTTTAAGTAGCACTGATAGTAACATCCTCATGTCTTTTTTTTGCATGTATACACCATCTCAGTGGAATTGCTGCATAAAGGGTATACACATGTTACAGCTGTTTTAACATTGCCAAATTTTCCTTCCAGAAGGTTACACCTATGTCTGTTCCCATCAACAATGTGTGAGAGGCTAGTGTCCCTACACACTTGACACCGCGTCTGTTTTCACTCTCTTGGGCAAAAAATACTCTGTCTTTGAAATGAGGCAAAATAAGAAGCTGAAAGAACAAGATCATTTGCTTAAAAACTGGCCCTTTTTACTGACACTTTGCTATAAGTTACAACTAGTGACCTTGGCATAGTACAGAAAGCACTTGGGTTTGAGAGCAAGCTGCCTGCCAACTAGCGTGGCCTCACTCAATATGCTTAATTTCTCCAGGCCTCAGTTTCCCCTTCTGTAAAGTGAGTCTGAGGTCATCTGTCACCAAGCCACTGTGAGGTGCGAATGCTTGTTTTCTCCGACCCTTTGGCCTTGGCTAGTGGGAACCCCATCAGCACTTTCTGAGAGGTTCCCTCCCCCGGTCCTCATCCTGTGTCACTTTCTTCCTCTTGTTCACTCCAGCCTGTCATGGGTAGAAAAGAAGAGCCAGACGTGGGTGGAGACAGAGTTTTATAGCGTTCAGCACTATGTCCTGTCTGGGTAACATCGGAGCTTTAGATTTAGAATCTCTGTAAACTTGTCACTTTATGGTTGGTGAAGCAAGTTATTTATCTGAGTTAATGACTGGGAGAGGTAATCTTGAAGAAGTTGCCCGTGGCCCACCATTAAGCCAGGATTGTGACCCAAAATCACAGGTGGGATTAATGCAGTGGTCCAAGTCACACAAAAAAGAATATGGTTGGGTGCCTCCGTTTCCGGTTGTTTCTCTCATTTGTTCATTTTGTCCCTCCTTATGTCCGGCATCGGGCTTGTCGTCATGACTGAGGGAACTTGAGACACAGCCTGCTTTCCTGCGCTGTTGGCCTCAGGGGTGGGGCGATGCTCACAAGTCCTAGAAGAGAGATATGCTCTAAGTCGTGAGGAAAAAGATGGTCTTAGCCAGCAAGGCTCCAGGAGGACTTGAAAGGAGTGATAGCATTTGCAGTGATGTCCAGCTCCAGATTTTTGCAGAGGGAAAGAGAGGGGAAGGCTGGGAAGGATCAACTCATCCTATTGTTTGGGTCCAGGTGTTAATCTGACAGGACATCTGCTGGGGTCACTATGTTAATAAACTCATGTCCTATGGAGGACCTAGAGAGGGGAAATTTCTACAAGATCATTTCAGTGGTGGGGTAGGGCCTCCCTAGGCCATCCGGAGACCCCTGCCATTCCAGAGCTGTTATCCTGGGCCAAGGACAGCTCGGGTGCCTGTCCATGCTCGGTAGGTGGTAATCATCTCTGTCTGGCAATTGGCTGTGAGGTTGCCTTGAGCCTCCAAGCAGAAGCCATAATTGTCTGAGGGCTTAAAAAGGCAGCTTAAAGATTTGAACCAAGGACGTATCGCTGGATTTAAAGGAGTCTCTGGGGGATCATCTGGAAATGGAATTCAGTGAACTGTTAGATCAGCCATTGAAGTTAGGTAGGCAGGGTGAATTAAAAGCTACCAAATTTAGGGACCTCACACGTGGCACTAGAAGGAAAAAATAGCCTAGCAAGTGTTTGCGAAGTTGCACTGGTCTCTTGGGCCAGAATATGGTTATCTGGGGAGGAAATGTTGAGGGGCCGACAATTAAAGAGAAAGTGTTTACACTGAAGCAGACAACTGTGTTTGAGGTCTGGCCTTGCCACTTCCCACAAGTGTGGCTTTTGGGGCAAGTGCAGTGCTCACCAGGGCATCTGCTCAGGGTCCCTCTCAGAGGACCATCATAAGCCACATTTGGCACTGTCCTGCTCAGGATATAGACAGGAATCGCAGCTGGCTGGCAGGGCAGGAAAGTGTCTCTCTTCCATAGAGATGGTCCTGTTTACAGCGGTCCCCATAGTCATCCAGGTGCTGTGGCTACCCCCTCCCACTTAAGGGACCACTGAGGTGTGAGGGTACAAGACTCACACAAAGCAGGTGCAAGAGTTGCTGTAGCTTAAAAGCACACACCCCATGGGAGCCAGCATCTCTTGTAAAAGCACCGTATGCGTAACTCCTAGGGTTCCCGCAAGGATTAGGCCTGATTAGTAGTCAGTACTTGGCGAAACCCAAAATGATGGTGTCCCCCAAGAGGTATTTATACTTCATTTATAGCTCTTCCCAGTCCAGATGTGGTTTAACTATCAAGGGTCATTTTTACCATGAGCAGTGTTGCTTAGTAACATAGCTGACATTCTATCTTTATCAAGTTTCCAGGGGAACAGAGTTACAAGGTTAACCGAAGGCTAAATTCTCATGCAGAAGGGGAAAAGATTTTGTTAATCCTTTTCCAACAGTAGGTCAGCTCACCTCTCAGACATTGAGTTTATCTATCTGTGAGGTGGCATCAGGCTGCCCTAGCCCAAATGATGGTAGAGTCAGATGTGAAATATTCTAATTTTTTATATAGCACAATTCATTAGTTCTGTCCTTGTTGCCTCTACTGAGTGTGGACATCACTATGAAATATTATGACTTACTGTTTCCTGATAGCTGGAGTTTATTGACATTGTGGGTTTCATTTGCACAGTGTGAAAAAATTGCCCAAGTTCTGATTTTTCAAAATACTGTATAGTCAGTTCATTTGCTGTCTGTTAATGGTGTCCTTTCACAAGTCGGCAGGTGGAGGTTAATGGCTTCTGCAGAAAGGCAAGTTTCATTTTTTTAGTTTTCATTTCACACCAGTTTCCTTTTGTTTTAAGCAAAGTATTGACATTGTCTAATTGAACAGATGGAAAGTCCTAAGACACGTGGTTTTGGGTCTCCCAAATAATGCCTCAAACAGTAACATTGTTCCACTCCGACACAGTATCTGCAAATTGCCCATGTACAATCCAAGAGGGGACAGCATGGTAGGTCTCTGTTAAGTCTAAATTGTGCAGCTTAAGTCCCACGATCTGGTGGGACAGTACACTCTAGACTCTGGACTGTTGTTTCTCAAGGTGTGATTAACGGACCATCGACACCAGCATCCTTTGCAGTAATTGCTAGAAACACAAATCCCGAGGCTTTGTAAACCTAGCCCTTCTAAGTCAGACTTCTGAATGAGAGCCTGGAAATCTACATTTTGTACCCCTGATATTCTTAGAGCATTAAAGTCTGAGAACCCCTCTCCTAGGAGGCCTTCTGGGTCACCTTTGAAAGGGCATGCTGCCTTCCAATTGTCCTTCTGTTCTCAGCAACCACTTTGGAGTGTGTTGTTATGGGGAATGGAGTTAATGTAGTAAGATACCCAGACTAATGCCTGGCATACAGCAGGAGCTCAGTAAATAGGAAACCACTTAAATTTGTTTTGTTGTAACTATATTTAAAATTATTCTCAGAGCCAGTACCTTATACTGAGTAGACTTACCTACTTGCATAGGTCTTTGTATCTTCTTTTGGTTTCATTCTGTTGCCTCACTAATCTTCAGTGAAATTCTTATTGTAACTTTTTTTTTTTAGAGAGTTTGGGGAGGGAAGGGGCAGAGGGAGAGGGGGAATCTTAGGCTCCCCGCCCAGTGCGGAGCCCGACATAGGGCTCTGTCTCACGACCCTGAGATCGTGACCTGAGCCAAAATCAAGAGTCAGGCGCTTAACTACCCAGGCGCCCTTCTTATTGTAATTTTTTTTTAAATTTCAATATTACTTCATTTCAACTGAGCTAATAGAAAACAAGGAAAAGGATTTTGATCTCATATTTAGCCTGGAAATATGAAAAAGGGAGCATCGCTGTGCGGTCTAGATATGGTAGCAGAGGTCATGCGATGCAGGGAAGTGCTTGAAGGGGAAAGTCAGCGCACCCTTTCTCTGATTGGACAGTCACCTTCTGGCTCTCTCTCTGCTTGGCACTTGAAGAGCCTGATGTTACTTTAGAAGAGCGCTATCCTATTCAGAGGCAGGATGAACACTAGTAAAGCTTCCTAGCCATACTCCATCCTAGCTGTTGTCCTTAACCTGTGGCATTAAATTGAAGTCAGACATGAAGGTGAAAGAAGTGGTATCTGATACAGTCTCTCTGGCCACCTTTGGGAGCCATTTTCTTGATCTGTGTAATTCAGAAGAGCCTTCGGAGGAGGAGATGCATCAATCCTTCTAATGTAGGAGACTAATAACCTTTAATGCTAAGGCCACCTTTCTCACAGGACTAAGAAGGAAATAACCGTGTTTGCTTTCTTCTACATATGGATGTGTTTCAAAGCCAATGTGTGAGCTTCTGGCTGTGCTGTATATCCTGTTTCTAAAATACAATAAACCTGGCTTATTGTAAGAGGAAGAAGGAGTAGAGAAAAGGAGAGAGAAAACAAACTATTTCAGAAGCTGAAATATCTACTTGATTGGTTTGTGTCAGGAATAGAAAATGCCTCGTTGATGTTCATCCGATCTTCAGGGGATGAATCTCAACATTTCTTTGGCTTCCATCTGTTACGTGGGAAGCGTCACATGTACATGAATTCAATCTAATTTCAAGGATCATTGGTAGGGGAAAGTATTTATGTTTCTGAGGGCTTTCATCATTTTTACCCAGGTGTCGTCTGTGGTCAGGGTTTAGTTGTCACTCATGTCAACGGTGTTTTAAATATTTAAGTATTTGACAGAGTTTATTAGCACGGAAGGTACATATGTTTTGGGATAAACGGAATTACCTATTTTCTGAGCGCATATGGCCCCTATTCACAGCGCACAGAACGAAGACTGCTCTGTTCAAATGGACAAGATCAGAATGCTGGTCAGAACAAGGGGAGAGCTCCTGAACAATAAAACTTGACAGCTAGTGTAGCTGCAACAACTCGACAGGGAGTTGCCTGTGCATGCGTGCATGGCTCCTCTCTGTGTTGAGGACTTGGCATTCTCAGGCTTCAATGAACCTAATGGATAAAATGCATGCTTCTCCACTATAGCCTGCCTTCACCATTCTGTCAGTATGTATTTTGTCAGGATACCAACACATAACACATACTCCAGGGAACCTGTCTTCTCCTGATGAGAATGACAAATGAGAGGGTCCCATAGAGAATATTTGTTTCCAAGATAACAGTCACAAGACAGCCACATCAGGGTAAGAGTGATGCACAGGCCATCTGCAGGCATTGGGCTGTTAATGGTCATGCTGCAGTGGTTTGTGTCAAGGCCCTGTGGTCACAGTTTGCATTCTTAGTGTCCTAGGAGCTCCTGTCATGAATTCTTAGCTGCAGCCATGCTGATTCATGTGATCAGCAAGGCTCCCCGAACTTTGTGGATATTCCACAGATACTAGCTGCTGACGGAAATAGGTGACCTGGCCTACTTCCGTCCTAAGAGCAAAGGTAAAGAAGGCCCCTCAACACCTAATGCTCCCTTTGCCTTTTTCAAAATGAGAGAATCACAGCATTTTTATGAAATGTGAAACGGAGTGGGGAATCAATGACCTATAATAACTCATCATGGGTAAAGCAGTTAAAAAAAAAACTTTGGCTCAGGACAGTCCAGACATTGGGTCTCTGCTGCCCCCTACTGCCCATGTTGTGTATATGGTGTCTCTGGGTACGCTTGATTTCCAGCCTGACATTCTCAGGGCACTCTGTTGGGGAGGATGATGACTTGAGATTGTCCAAATGTTCTCTCCCAGGCAGGGTCTCCCCACATTTGTTTCCTCGGTTTGAGAGAATGCATGTGGGTGGAAGAAAACCTACGTTGTGGGCATGATCAGATTCACGCGGCATCGTGAAGAACTGACAGCAGGCCTGAGCTAAAATCATCTCCGCAGGGCCGTCCACCCCCTCCCTTCAGCAGCCACCAGCTGGCGGATTTAAGAATATGGTTTAGCCCTGAGAATAAGGATCTATGAAGGCACTGGTTGATTTTTGCTGCAAAAAAAATTCTGCTAGGAATATGTGAGTCTGCCTTCTTATTATGCATTCTTGTACTTGGAACTCAGTCTTTCATCTATTTAGCACGTTATTGGGTGCCTTCTATATCTTCAGCATCATGCTAGTCGTTAAATACTCAAAAGCGAAAAAATCGATCATCGATCATCATCTTTGCCCTCATGGCACTTAGAGTCTGATGTCAGAGACTGATAGGAAACCACAAATGATCTCATGAGCTTTTGTATTAACTGCCTTTAAGAAGAAGATTAGGTGCTATGAGGAAGCATAAAGGAGAGATGAAGCCAGTTCTGTGGATGAGGTAGAAGCTCATCGGGGTGAGACCCAGAGACAAAATCTTCAGGGGTCCCCTGTGCACAGAACACCCACTCTCTCACACAGTGGTGAGAAGCAAAGGATGTCTAGGAAAGAGTTTTATAGACAGAGATCAGTTTCCTTTTAGAAATAGAAATCTTGGGGCGCCTGGGTGGCTCAGTCGTTAAGCGTCTGCCTTCGGCTCAGGTCATGATCCCAGGGTCCTCGGATCAAGCCCTGCATCAGGCTCCCTGCTCAGCGGGAAGCCTGCTTCTCATTTTCCCACTCCCCCTGCTTGTGTTCCCTCTCTCACTGTGTCTCTCTCTGTCAAATAGATAAATAAAATCTTTTAAAAAAATTTTTTTAAAAAAGAAATCTATATCCTGGGCCAGCTTTCTCTCTCTCTCTCTCTCTCTCTCTCTCTCCCTCCCTCCCCCCCCCCCCCCCCCCCGGTCACAGAGAGGAGAACTAAAAAATAACAGGGACTCTAAATTTCCCTGCATATTTAAAAAAAGAACTTATTCACCTTTGTCTTCTCACCGTTGAACGGGGCCTCATGGGAGTAGGGAGTTTCCTGAGCTTCACAGAAACAGAAACAGAGGCTGGATCATCACTCACGGAAGTTACTAAAGGTGGGGTTTCCTATATTAGCAAGTAGACTGGGATAGATTTCCTCTAAAATCCCTTGCAGATAGATGATTTGATTATCCTAGGCAAAGGGTAGAGTTGGTATGATTTTACTGGGTTCTGGAAAGGCCTGGTAATGACACCTATCCCTCATAGTTGATTAGAGTTCCCAGAGGCTCACCTTTGGATTAGTTCCTTTGCAGGTATTCATTCACTCCAAAAATGTGCCTTATTCCAGATGGTGCTGCTTTCATTCTAGGGTTCACCTCTGTGCTGAACAAAAGAAGTTGCATTTTATGTAGATACTGGCCTGTGTACAGTTTGTGATGACTTCCTTTCCTCCATTCACATAGTTGGGGAAGATTTCTCCTCTAACTTCAGATGAGTTGTCTAGAACTTGCCCAGCTCATACTCTGAGGCCATCAAGGAGGCCACAGGGAAGGATTTCTGGCCAGGTAAAAGCTGCCGTGGCTCCTGGGTGGGAAGTTATTCATGGATGGTTTCAGCCATTTAACACTGGGATTCTTTCCCTCGTCCTCTCCTGAGAAGAGCCAGATATAAATATCTTAAGGAAGAATTATTTCTATAAATCTATTTTACGTACATGCTGTAGGGGGCAGCATTCATTAAGGAAAGGCAGGGGACAGCCCATAGAAGAGAGGAAATGTTTAGACCTTATAGGGAAGAAACTGGGCCCCGCTTGTAAAGATTTCTGTGCACCAGAGATGCTCATTTTCTTGCATTCTTCATATACGGATGAGGTTCTGGCCCTTTGGTAATAACACTCCTTAGGGGGCCAGGATCACTTTGCCTCATATGAAATTTATCTGGTCTGGAGTCCATACCAGTGAGCACCTCTGCAGGAGAGTGACTTTTCCACATTGGACATTATGTGCTAGGGCGCAGATGCCTACCCATATCACCTGACGCCAAGCTTAAGTTCTTTTAGCCATGTTCTGAGCCAATGTGGTCTACCCACCCTCCAATCAGAAACAGTGACTATTTTCCCCAGAACTGCTTCAAACCTGTTACTGCCCAGGAAATTGTAAATAATAGTGAAACTTGTGGGAGCTAGCCTTTTTCTGGATCTTCCAGGCTTGAGAAAGTTGGTGAAGCAGGTTGTGACTTACTGACCTCTATCTCCCCAGGCCCTAAAAATTATGGTTTGAAATAACAGCCATCTATACACAAGCCTACAGGTTGACGGGACAGTTCTGCTGAGGTATGCCAGGCTCGGGTGATCTCAGCTGGGTTGGCTCACGCATCTGCGGTCATCTGGGTGTCTGCTGGACGCTGGACATCTCAGCAGAGATGTCCCCGCTTCTCTACCCTATCTTTGATCCTCCAGCAGGCCAGTCCAGGCTGTCTTCATGGTGAATGAGTTCTGAGACAGAGGGCTAAGTGCACAGCCCTTTGAAGCCCAAGCTCTGGAAAGAGATAATTGGTTCTCTTTGCTGAATTCTGTTGGCCAGAGCAAGTCACACGGCCTGGCTAGGTACATTGAGGGATGAGCTCAGAGCCACATTGCAGAGTGGTGTGATACCGAGATGGTGGGCACTCAGGCAGTGTTTGCAATCAACCTACCACAGTAAAAAAAGCTCGACCCAGTGCATATGTATTATTGATGGATTGATTTTACTTGCCAGGGTAATAGTCCATTTTCATGGAATTCCATGGAAATGAGACTCATACTCTGAGCTCATTCATAAAAGATAGGCCAAGACACACTTGTCATTTCCTACAAGTATGGGGGTATGCAGCTCTACCAACTCTCAGTGGGGTGAATGGCTGAAGGATCATTGCTTACTCCAGCCCCACAAGGTCTCTGAATAGCGCACACGAGCCCCGTTGCTCTCTGAGGCCCCCTGTGGCCAAGCTAGGAACTGCCTGTGACAGTAGCATCCTGCAGAATAGGGCTAGCTCTCTGTCAGCCCGTTCTCAGGTCTCTGGGGTCCTTGGCCTTCAGATATCCATGTTCTTCCGCTTTTTCTTTTCTGTGCTAACGGGTACAAGTTGTGTGATGAAGGTCTGAAGGCCATACTGGGGTTCAGGACGCCAGGGATCTGTTCCCAGCAATTCATTTGATGGCCATGTGACTTCAATGGTGTGAGTTTAACATCTCTGAACTTCCAATTCCTTGGCTCTAAAATGGAAGTGAGAGTAGCACTGACCTCATGCAGTTACTGTGAGGATTATATGAGTTGAAACATATGGGGAAAAAACCCTGAATTATGTATGTCATGTATGTCAAATGCATGAATTAAGTCATGAGTGTGCATAGTCTAAAATGACTTCTCACGAACAGAGTAACCACGGCAGCTGGACGCAGAACCCCAAGGAGCCAGTTCTCTACTCCTGGTCTTTTGCTTCAGATCAAAAGTCTAACATGCCCCTATAACCACATCTTGCTTAGCTATGTCTCTCGTGGATAAACCATGGTAAAGGATGTTTTTGAAAACCAAAGGGACCAAGAAACCCAGAGTGACCTTCACTAAAAGAACAGCTTCTAGCAAATGAACACTAGTCATAGCGTGGTTATCTTAGAAATGGGTAACCTATTGATTCTCAAAATCCCCCCACAGCCACTCATTGGGGGAGGGGAATTCAGGATAAAAAGTACTGATTTAGACAAGCAAACATAATGGAAGAAGCATTTGTTAGGTTGCCATTTTTATTTTCCATAAATTGGTTACTAGAGTAGAAGAAGGAAGATACATCTTTCAGCAGGGTTTTGAACAAAAGGCTTTTTTTAAACAAAAGGATATTAGCCAATTTAATTATACTCCTAAAGCAATGTAAAAGGTCATGATTGATGGTTTTTGCACAGTGTTTTGGAACAAAGGCCCCTTTGATTAGTAAAGGATTTTTTTTTCCTGAATGTGATTCCATTTTTCCTTTTGTTTGTCCATCATCCTTCAGTCTGCGTTCTCTGATCTTCTTAATGCATTCAAACCCACAGTTTAAAATAACCTGCTGCCCCACTCCTGGGGGTGGCGACTGGAGCATCTTTGGACAATAAAAGGAAAGACGTTGTAGCTGAACTAACGAATAGTCCAAGGAAAAGGGTGGGGTGCCAACCCGGAGTGTGGCAATTTCTGAGCTCCCTTCTGTCTGAGCATACCAAGATGCCATGGCTCTGGCCTTGGGGTGTTGGTCAGCCTTAGTGGTCACATCTTGGCAGCCAAAGTAGCCACTGCTGGCCAGAAACTGACCAGGACTGTTCAGTCTCATTAAGGAGACCCTCAGATCACCCTCTGGCATGAAACGCTTCAGAAATCATCAAACAGCTGAGGTTGAAGCTGGATTCCTTGAAGTGCTTCCAAAGGCTTTGGCATATCTGCCTTTTGGATGAGCTTAACTAAACAGAGAGCTTTCAGGTCTGGGTGGCAGGAGCTCCCCAGGCACTGGGAGTCACACTGAGGTGGGGGTAGGAAGGAGGGGAAGAGGGAGTTGGCTCTTCTTGGCCCACTGCTTACTCTCTCCCTTCTCCTTTTTTTTTTTTTTTTAAGACCATTTGAGAGAGAGAGAGAGAGAGAGAGCATGAGTGGAGGGGAAGGGCAGAGGGAGAGGGAGACGTACTCTGGGATCCTGACCTGGGTGGAAGGCGCCCCTCCCTTCTCCTTCTTTAAGCTGTTCTGTCACTCTCCCATCTGAGAAGGTAGCTTCCCAAGACCTGGAGGACCAGACATTTCCCAGAGAGCAAGTCTGTAGTTAATTACAAATGCCTCTGTATCCTTTAGGTCAGCACTGTCCCATAGCCCTTTCTTCAGTGATGGTCATATTCTATATCTTGCTGATATGCTAGCTACTAGCTACATGGGGCTGTAAAACGCTTGAAATGTGGCTGATGAGAATGAGGAACTGAAATCTTAATGTATTCAATTTTACTTAATTTAAATGGTCACACGTGGCTAGTGGCTACAGTATTTAACAGTATCTCTGAATGAAGCCTGTTATTTAGGGGCACCTGGGTGGCTCAGTCAGTTAAGCATCCAACTC
Source organism: Mirounga angustirostris (assembly GCF_029215605.1). Classification (NCBI taxonomy): domain Eukaryota; kingdom Metazoa; phylum Chordata; class Mammalia; order Carnivora; family Phocidae; genus Mirounga; species Mirounga angustirostris. Next base: position 37,333,133 of record NW_026991721.1, on the reverse strand, counting down.
TTGGTCTCAGCTCAGGTCTTGATCTCAGGGTCATGAGTTCAAGCCCTGCATTGGGCCCCATGCTGAGTGTGGAGCCTACTTTGGGGGGAAAAAAAAAGTCATTTAAAAATGGCTTCCTCATCATGAAAGACCAAATGTTGCTTGATTCCATTTATATGAAATATCCAGATTAGACCAATCTGTAGTGACAGAAAGCGAAGTAGTGGTTACCAGAGTTAGGGGTCAGGGTGGGCCTGCAGAGAGGGGTATGACAAGTGACTGCCAATGGCCACAGAGTTTTTTTGTTGCAATAAATTGTTTTAAAATTAGATCGTGGTGATGGTGGCACAACTTCATGAATATACTAAAAAGTATTGAGTCATACACTTTAAATGGGTGAACGTTACAGTATGTGAATTATATCTCAGTAAAGTGTTTTTTTAAACAATAGTTTGCTTTCCTGCCATATCCAAGTAGATATTCTGACCCTAGCTCTGTTCCTACCACATAGCGTGGATGCTTAAGTACCTACCCTTCCCTGGGCCTCAGTTTCCCCTTGATACAGTAAGGGTGTTGCCTTTGCCTCAAGGGTAGCAACGAAGAGAATTTCTGGTCCTCCTTTCCTTGCATCTTTATAACTTTATTCCAGGTCAGGTAGTATAATCCTGGGGATAAAGAATGTACCCCTTTTTTCTGGGAACCCGGTTCCAGGAGAGCCCAAAGCAGTAGACAGAGCTTTGAGCAGGTAGTAGATCGCCCTACTCTGTCCAGTCCCTCTGGAACAACAGTGTAGAGAGCCTTTGGTGCTGGCCTAGGAATTTTAAGTATAACAGCTAAGGTATTTATCTTTTCGCCTTTGATCCAGATAAAAAGATTTGTAACTTTGCTTTGTCAATTGATCTAATGCACCGAAATGGCTTTCCATACCCTCAGCAAGCAGATTCCCAGGGGGCAAGGATGAGATTCCTGGTTGTAAAATGTCTTGCAGTTTTTCATGGTTTGTGGTTTAGGAGATCCTGTGGAATTTCTGGGAAGTACATTCTTCAGGAGCAGGCTTGAGCTGGTCTGTTTCTTCTCCTACTTCTCATTGGGGCTTTTGAAAACAAAGGCCGGTCAAAGGGTCACAAATCAGTGACACTGGAGGAAGTAATAGTTACTATTATCGTCCTCCTCCTCTTCATTGTTATCGTAAAGCCTGTAGTGTGTTAAGAAGCAGATGTTACAAAAGCCTGCCTTTTAAATAACTTTAGGGCCTACTTATTTCATGGAGGTCAGGGGATGGACAGTGAACAGAAAGGGACATTGTGACAATGAAATGATGGTAATGGTACCTGCTGGTTATTAGGTATTCGTTTGGGCCTGGAGTTATTTGGGGTACTTTGCATGCTGGCCTCATTTAATCCCTCACACCAGGGAGTGTCAGTGGTACCTTCTCCATTTTACAGATGCATAAACTGAGGCTCAGAGTTAAATAAATTGCTTACATCATGCCGCTGATAAGGCCAGAGTTGAGATTTGAATGAGGATCTACATGATTCCAAAGCTGGTATTTTGCTTTTAACCATCATATGATAGGGGCACCTGGGTGGCTCAGTCGGTTAAGCGTCTGCCTTCAGCTCTCCCTCTACCCCTCCCCCCTGCTCGTGCTGCTCTCTCTCTCTCTCTCAAATAAATAAAATCTTAAAAAAAAAGTTTGGTTTCTACCACATCTCACTTAAAAAAAAAAAAATCGTATGATCATACAATTCAGCTTTGACTAAATTCACTTATCATTGAGCTCCTTTTTGTGTCAGGAGTTATTTGCAAAACTTATCTGCAAATCAGTGCAGCAATGACCAAACCAGCAAGTGCCAGATGAGTGCTGAATTAACTACACAGAAGAAAGAGTATTCTAGACAGAATAGCATGAGCCAAGACTAGATGGTAAGGAAGAGCATGGCATGATCAAGGAAATGGAAGTGAAGTATGTGTATGTGTCCATCTGAGGCAAAATGACTTTCTCAATTCTACCCCACAAATCGGTGCTAGACAGAGTTCTGTGAGGGCGGGGAGCATGCTGTCATGTCCAATAAACCCTTGAAAGAGTGAATGGTAGCCGAAATGGGATTAGAACCCAGGTCTCCTGAATCTGTTTAGTGTTCTGCCCAGTCATGTCATTCAGAGAACCCTTGAACAATTGCAAATTGGCCTTGGACAGTGGATGCCTAGAGTATTATGATTTATAATAAGAAATATATATGTATTTGGGCCATTTCCAGCACAGAGCTCCTAAAACTCTTGGAACTTCTTAAGTGATGAGTGTGATCACGGTGTCATTCTTTATGCTAATGAAGTGGCTGGCACCACACCCAAGGATGGGAACTGGTGATGTGACTGAAGGGTTGGGACTTCTAGTCCCACCCCTGACCTCAGGGGAGGAAAGCGGGGCTGGAGACTGAGTTCAATCACCAGTGGCCAATGATGTCATCAATCACGCCTAAGTAATGAAGTCTCCATAAAAACCGAAAGGACAGGGACGCCTGGGTGGCTCAGTCGGTGAAGCGTCTGCCTTAAGCTCAGGTCATGATCTCAGGGTCCTGGGATTGAGTCCTCACATCAGGCTCCTCGTTCAGCGGGGAGCCTGCTTCTCCCTCTCCCACTCCCCCTGCTTATGCGCTCTCGCTCTCTCTCCCCCTCACACACAAATAAATAAAAAATCTTAAAAAAAAAATAAAGGACAAGCTTTAGATAGCTTAGAGGTTGGTGTACATGTGGAGATGTGGGGAGAGTGGTGTCATGGAAGCGCCATGCCCTTCCCCCTGCCTTTCCCTATGCATTTGTTCCATCTGGCTCTTCCTGAGTTATGTCCTGTTCTAATAGTCCAGTAATCTAAGTAAAAAGTTTCTCTGAGTTGTGTGAGCTGCTCTAGCAAATTAATCCAACCCAAGGAGGGGTCTTGGGTACCTCCAATCTATAGCCAGTTGTTCAGAAGCACAGGTGTTAACTGGTGCTTTCAACTGGTGTCTGGAGTGTCAGGGATTGGGGGGGGGACAGTCTTATGGGACTGAGCCCTTAACCCGTGGGATCTCATGGCAGCTCTAGGTAGATGGTGTCAGAATTGAGTTGAATTGGAGGACATCCAGTTGGCGTAGAGGAATTGCTTGGGCGTGTGGGGATACCACCCACCCCCAACCCCCGCCCTGCCCCCCATCTACCCCTACCCACGCCCTCCCCCGAGTCCTTGTAATGACCTAGTGTACCTCTACAGGCCAGTCATGGCACAAACCAATTTTCAGGCACAATCCTAGTCTGGAGGCAGAGCTCACAAAGTTCTGTCCAAGGGGCTTTGTGGACCTGGTGGGCTTCTGGTAAAAAGGGAAGGGACATCAGATCCAGTGGCAGGTTTATCTGTGGGCGCAGGGAGCCTGACAGAGCTCTGTGGTGATGAAGTCCTGGGCCACTGGAAAGTCCCAGTGAGTTTCCGTGTCTGGTAGCCAAAGGCAGCCCTACCTTTGTGAGCACGCATGGTAACTTTGTACAGCCAGGGTGGCTGTTCTAACTGGTGGGACGATTGATGGCGGGGATTCCATCATTGAGCTTCTGCTAGATTAGATCTCAACTGAGTGACTTCTTTTGGTGCTTCCGGTCTAATTTTTAAGCAAGATGTCTGTGTTTGGTAGTAATTCTTTTAACTTTACCTCATTAAATTAAAATTAATGAACTGTCAAAAAAAAGCAAGAGGAGCAAGGGCCAATGTTATTGGAATTTAAAAAGCGGAGATGGAATTTTTATCTGGATTCTAGGACATTTTTGCCTCTTCACTTGTAGAAAAAGTACAAAAAAGTGATTCTCATGCATTTCTGTATCTCTTGAAAAAGGCTGCTTTGCTTTCAAACACCTGCAACTTTGAGCAAATGTTTATATTCCACGTTAAACACATTTTGGCTTTAATGTCCATGCTGCTGGTTCCTGAAATGTTAAAGGAAACAAACAAAAAAAAGTGTTTAAATCTAACTTTTTAGGATGCCTGACTCCTTATCCACCCCACAAGACTGGTCACTGATCTTTGTGTCCTCATAACCTGGCTCCGAGTAGACACTGATTAGGTGAATGAATGCATCCTGCAGAGTCCACACCACATGTGATGCCCATCTTCCCGAAGGACCATCCCATTAATCTCACTGGAAATCCTCACCCTTGGGAACATAGCCCTGGGGGGAATGTCTCTTTCTAACCCTTGAGTAAGTTTCCTGGAGACCCGGACTATGTCTTATTTCTCTAGGTACCCTCCGCACCCTTCCAGGGAGGATCCCTTTGTTGGTCATTGGCGCCCAGCATGTTTGCCTCCACGCTGAGTTCTGTGAGCTGAACACTTACTGCCAACTAAGAGAGAAACTAGTTGAGACGGACATTTCCAGTGCACAGTTTGACTAAAGGCGGGGACAGGGCATGTAATGGGAGTTATCCCAGGGAATCCATGCATTCCTGGCTGCTATTTTAAGACTCTCCTTCTAAACTGATACCCTTCAGGTTTATTTGGTTTAACTCCTGCTCTGGAAGTTGGCTGGTTTCTGTGCACCAGCATGGTCACGAAAGTAGCCCCTCCAGGACTCCGGCCGGACAGCTTCGGAATAGCTGGCATTTTTCTTCCCTGCACTCTGTATTGACAGCAGGTTTGAATCACCCGGCCCTGTTTTCTGTAACATAACCAGGCCAGAAATCATTTGAAAAACATTTCGGATGCCTAATTTGATCTTCTCAATGAGAGGGAGGCATGGCCTGGTACATTTTGTGTCTGGGGGGTTAGGAAGAACACACAAGGACCTCCCTTTGCTGCCCCTCCTAGTTCCCACTGATCAGCGTGGGAGTGGGGGACCCTTTCAGGATCAGGGGGTGTCCCTTCCACCCACTGCGTCCAACCACTGGGAATTCTTGGAGAAGTCGGTCCGCTCACTCCCTTGCTGCTGGCGCACCCCACTTGGGCCTTCTCTTCCTTTCGGCTGGGTCTCTGGCTGGTTTTCTGAAGCTCACGCAGACGTCTGGCAGAGCTCTTGCCCTTCATACAGAGAGAGTCAGGAGTTCTCAAAATGGTAAGCCTCTGCGTGCCCTGCCCAGGTGCAAGCTGCGCTCACGCCTGCCTTTCCCTGAGAGGGGTGTGTTGAGACAAGAAGGAGGATGACAGGCCCTGATCAAGTTCTAGGTCTGCTGCTAATTCCAAGAGTGATCTTGAGTAGGAATCATGCTCTCTGGGTCTCAGATTCCTCCTCTTTCAGCAGGGGCATCGAACTGACCTGAGTGTTTTTCTTGTTTTGAAGTAGGCTCCATGCCCAACGTGGGGCTTGAACTCACGACTCAGGACCCTGAGATCAAGAGTCACTCTCCCTGCTAAGCCAGCCAGGTGCTACCCCCCACATCCCCCTCCCCTCCCCACCCCGTGTTTCTTTTCAGCTCTGATCAACATTGATCATTCGATGGCTCCCTGATGGATGGTGCCCATTTTCTGCCTTTCTCATCACTTTGCCTTCCCTACTCTCCTATAAGTATTGCCCAGTCTCTAAAAGCTAATGTAACTCTGGATAAAACTTGTTCTTGTCAAAGCCGGAACAAGGACTTAATCCTTGGAAACTGTCTTTAACCTAGATATCAGCTGTGGACTCCCTGAGCCAGCATGGACTGAGCCAGTGTGTCCTGGCTCATGAGAGCCAATTTAAAAATGTTGAGGAGTTCCCCCAAGACTGCTGACACCATGTTGGTAGTTTGAAATCTTCCGTGGTGGGAGTATTTACACCACAGAAATCAGCAAACTCTGTAATGAGAACTTTTCTTGTTTTCCTTCTGAGAATCAGTTGTTAGACATTCACCAGCCTACCACTGAGAGGCAAATGAAATTGATCCACCAACTAACAGGTGGAAGAAGACCCAGTGTGCTTTCATATCTTTCTGGGAGTGTTTTGTTTTGCTCATTTTGTTTTGTTGGGGTGAGGATGGGGTTACATTACTGTTGGTCAGTTTTTCCTCCTGTTGTGCTGAAATACTTGAGCTTATAGATCATGTATCTTATCCTTCTACGTGCAGTATCCCTCTCTTACCCACAGCAACTGCTCCAATTCATTCTCTCTTCAAAAGAGTAGACATAAAGCTTAGGGCATAGATTTTTCCTGAAGGTTTAAGGCCATGGAGGGGTTACAGTGTTGCAGTGCAAACTGCTTAACATTGAATATTGGACGTTCCTATTCTTAAGAGTCCTTCAGCTTCCCTGCCACTGAGAATTTCTCAGAGGCCACCTTTTGTTTTTAAGATTCCTGCCTCCTACCGTATTGTTCAGCTGTCACTTCTCCTCACCCTCTCCCTTTCTTTTATCCAGAGTAGTTTAATCTGTTTTCTTACCTCCTTCCAGACCAGGCCCTGGCAGAGCCTCACCTTCCATACTTGGAGTGGCCTATATGCAAGGCATTTCTTAACCAGAGCTTCCAAGAGGACCCCTCGTATCAGCTGTTAAAATCATTTTTTCTGATTCCTCTGTCTCCAAAGCTTGGTAGCTGACTGCCTCCAGTTAATAATTCATTTTAACTCAAAGATGATACACAGCTTTGCTGCACCAATCCAACACATTCATTTGGTACCCACTTACTGAGTTTTGACTTTCCACCAGCCATTAAGGTTTCGTGGAGTCCATCAAGGGCTTAGTTTTGAGTGGTGGTGGGGGATGTGGGGACGGGGTGTGGAATCCCCAGTCAGAAGTTATCTGATTTTCCTAAAGAAGAAAATGACTTTTGTGGAGAAGGAAGAACTTAGAGTCAAATGAACCCATAGAACGTGGACCGTGGAACACCTAATTACCATTTCTGCTCCCTGTTGGACCCTTCAGAGGGTGAAGTCTCATCACCGTGGCCTAGGAAACCCCTGTGAGCGTGGCCTGCTTTCCCACGCAGCTCCTTCCAGAGGGCAGGCATAGGAGCAGGTCCCTGCAGGGGCCTTCTCTCTCAAATGCAGTCAGTGCTGCCCTCTGTTGGAAATGCCCTGCATGCTCCTCATTCCTCCTCCTTCCCACCGCATTTCTGATGGATCTTTTGTTATGTTTCACATTAGACTTTGTTTCCTCTACAAAGCCTTTCCTGACTCCGGAGACTGAGTTTGAAACTCCTTCTTCGAGTGCCTACAGCAACTTGCTCTTCTTCTCTGGTTGTCCTCATCATGCTCCGTGGTTATCTTGCCAGTCCCTCACTAGCAGATGGGCTCCTTGAGGTCAGGGACTGAGCCTTATTCTCTCCTCTCTATGTCCATCACAGAACTTGGTAAACAGAGACTTAAGATAAATATTTGTCGGTAGGTTGAATAAATGAATATGTGGATGAGCCATAGAGTAATTGTTTACAGTTCAGACACTGGAGCCAACAGAGCCAACCTGTCATTTGATAATGGACAAGCTACTTAATCTTTCCAAGCCTCAATTTTCTCATCTATAAAATGGGGATGTGTCAGTATTTACTTCTTAGGGTTATTGTGAACAATTAAATTAGGCAATGCAAATAAAGTACTTAGCACAGTGACTTTTACACAGTATATGCTCAATAAGTTATTAATGATTAATCATATTTAATGATTGAAATAGGAAGAGCAAATAAGGAATTAAGGTGATATTTTTGGTGTATGTGCCCAAAAGCAGTAACTTCCAGCATTTAACCGGAAGACAAATTATGCTATTTCCAGATAACATCTAGAGCTGTGTCTGTGGTTTTCAGGAGTGGATACTAATATTCAGAAGTGCACCCTGACGCCATCACAAAAGGTTTTCAATTGGACCCAAGTTTACTAAGGAAGAGAAATGGAATAACCTACATTTGAAGAAAAAAAAAACCAAATCAATGTGCATTAAAACATGAAAAATCTTGTTGCTATTAACTGACTTACCTAGAAAATACAGTTTACTAGAATATCTTTTTTTAGTGGTTTAAAGTTTTTTAATTAGCACCTTTGCAGTAACCACTCCTTTAGGTTCTTGACTTCATGATGTTTATCTGCCATGCAAGCATTCACCCACTTAAGCAACATTTATCCTGTATCAGGTACTGGAGATAAAAAGATGAAACAGAGCCTCTGGCCTCAAGGAATTAATATTCTGGAGCAAGGCTCAGCAAATTCTCCCTTACATGGCCAGATGGTAAATATTTTGGGCTTTGCAGGCCATCGGCCATGGAGTTTCTGTTGCAGTTACTCAGTTCTGCCATTGTAGTGAGAAAGTGGCCATAGACAATATGTAAATGAATGAGCATGGTTGTGTTCCAATAAAACTGTACTTACAAAAGTAGATGGTGGGCCAAATTTAGCCTTCAGGCCCTAGTTTGGTGACCTCTGTACCAGAGGAGGAGTACTTAAAGTGAGCTAAGTCTGTACCGGGCTAGCAGTAAGCACAAAGGGCTAAGACCTATGAAAGGCAGAGGATGGGGAGATGAGAAGAGGCTGAGTTGGGCCGTTACCCTCACAGGGGAAATAGCTTAGGGAAGCGGCCGTCCTGTGAGAGGCAGGGGAGAGCTAACTAAGGCCCAGAGGGAGAGCTGCAGGGCTGGCCCCGGATGCAGAAACTGGTGTAGCTAAGAGATTGTAGCTGGTCCTGGATTGCACCGACCAGGCCGGATATTCACAAAGAGCTTCCTGCTCTTGGGAGATCTGACGGAACAGTCTGGACTCCACCTCCAGATTCGCATAGGCTGCTCTCCCCCAGCTGCTCTTTGTAAGGGTTGTCTCCATTCCACCCCAGCATCCTAAGTACTACTTCCTACTTCCTTGCTGGCTTCCAAGACACATTCACTCACAGCAAGCATTTCCTACCTTTTAGTAACTTTGGTGAGGGCTTATTGTGATGTCACAGGGAGGGAATGTTGCATATCACGTCCCCTCGCTTGCTTGTCCCATGCACTTCCTTGACCTCTTTTCTCTCTTTTTCATGTAATCAGGCAGTTTGTCCCTTGTTCTACAAGGTAGGTGCACAGGTTCCCCAAGTAGTTGTTCAAGGAATTATCCTACCAGAGGCATCTCTCCCATCCTAACAGAAACTCTGGTGCTCTTACTACCCTAACAGTGGCTTCCAGAAGTATTCTGCTACCCCCTTCTCATTCCACAATCCTCCCCCCACCGCCCCTGACAGCTTTGGTCCCCTGGGTCTATTAATTCTTACAGAGGAGAATGAGGCTAAGGCAGCAAGCTTTAACCTCCATGTTGGACAGACCTCGGCTTGAATCTCACCTTTGCATTCACCAGCTGTGTGATATCAGGCCAGTGATTCAGCCTCCCTGAGCCTGAGTATACGATTCTGTAAAATAGGCTTGGTACCACCCTCCTCGGGGGTGTTTGCGAAGATTCAGGAAAAGAACCTGGCTGCCCCACTCAGTCCTAGTCAGTGTGGGGCTAATGCTGATTGTCTATTCCTGCCTTTATTTCCTCCTTTAGGTCCCAAATTGGGAATATAAAATTGCATTTGGGTCTCTGTCACTCATTTACTTTTTCGTTACTGTGATATGTGTCTCTTAATAGAGGAAGTTCAGCCCTTTGCGTTGAACTTGTGTCTGGATTGACAGCTGGAAGTGACTAGATCAGTGCTCTGATTGATATTATTTGAAAACATCAGCTTTGCTTTTGGCTTGTCAGCAAAATTTGGAAAAGCATGAAAGAGTCAAGTCTGCATGCCTGTTCTTTCTAGCCCAGACCAGGAGATGACTTGTAAGGGATCCCTCATTGTGGAAACAGATTCAGTACGTGCGCTGAATGAAGAGTATGTGCATGCTGGGTGAGCAGGGAAGAATAACATTCTGATTGAGTTATATAGCCCATTTTTCATTATGACTGGATGCAATGGATATGCCCCCAGAATCCCTGGTTATGATTAGTATTGCAAATGCATTTGGCTGACCAGATATTACCCTGATCAAGTGTAGAATCTATATATTTTGTCCTTCTGAGCTTGATTTTAATCACTAGGTCTGGGTGCCTAGACACTTTATTTCCTTTTAATACTTTGTAAATAATCAAGTTCTAAAAGGTCTGGGCAGGGGTGGTAAAACCTGGCTTGAATGACTTTCTTGATCCCCCCTTGCTCCCACACTGGGTTAGGTAACCCCCTTTGTTATCCACTGTTCCATAAACATTCCCTTATCCCAACGGTTTCATACTTTGTTGTTACTTTAGCTCTATGGTTGGTCTCATCCACAAGACTTAGAACTCTTGAAGGCATAAAGAACCTCTTATATTCCTTGCCAGCTGTATCTCTGGCACCTAGGAAGGTACCTGGAACAGAAGTGTCAAAACTGTTGAATGGGATGGGATGGGATGGGATAGGATGGATGGAGGCACAAACACTAAATGTTGTGGTGGTTTTAGGATTCCAAGGAGAAACATCGCCAAATAACTTTGAGCCCCAATCATATCCCTGGTTACGGTACCTCCAGAATTCATTATTCAAGATGACAGAGATCCCCTGGAACAACATTTCATAAGCTTTGGCATGTGTAAGTGTGCATTAAAACCTCCAAGCCGGTCCGTGAGCGGCCTGGTTTCCCCATTATATCTCCTAGCCCTGCAGTCGGGTAAGAAGCTCCTTGAGTCTCTCTTCACTGTCATTCATGTGAAGAGCCCTTTGAGTCTTACAGAAACAGAGCAGATGTTGCCAGGAGTATGTGAGTCATCTCGCCAGACAGTGAGAGCTATGTGTTCACTGGGCTGCCTCCAGCAAGCCTGGTGAGGTGGACCAGGCCAGCGGGCCAAAGCCTGCCTTGCACCCGGCCATAGTTTAGAGAGAAACAAGGGAGAGCTTGCCCACAATCTGCAGTCAGCCTGGGTGGGACCCTGGGGACCTGAAGGTGGGAGCTTTAGGACACACAGGGCCTCGGAAGGGCAGTTCTCTCTTCTTCTATGGAGCTAGGTCGGATAGGGCTTTTGGGGTGTCCCCTGGTCCCCCTCTACCTGTGGAAGACAACAATTCCACCAATATTTGGCACAGCTCTACCTCACTTGAGAAAGCCCAGTATGAGCAGGGGGAGGAAGCTGCATCTTTCTGCTCAGCTGTCTGCAGGATACTCTTCTGTCCTTCCTCTGTACCTCGTGATGAAGAGAGCAAGCTTTGGTCCCCATTTTCATTTAGTGGCATCTGTGGATTAAGAGCACAGACTTCAGTGTTTAAATTCTAGCTCTGCCATTTCCTAGCCATAATAACATCTCTGAGCTGCGGTAAATCCACTTCCTAAGATGCTTGTGTGTGAACTAACGAAATCATTAAGTGGATTTATTAAATGGCTTTAAAGTGCTTAGTGTGGTGACTGGTGCATGGTTGGCATCAGCAAACGGCAGTTATTGGTGTTGGCTTTATCTGTACTTAGGAGTACCAGCTGAAGCTCAGCTAGACTAAGTAAGTAACTCCGGGTTACCAAGCTGTTAAGCTGGACTGGAACCCATCCGCCAAGTTCTGTGATTGCAGAATTCTAAAGGTGGGACCACGAGCACAGAGCAGAATAAGACCTTTACCTTGGCATTCTTATCCACCTCATCAGGATTATCTTGTTTTTAAACGATGTCTTAGCCTTACAGAAGGGTTACTAGGATTCATCTGAATGAGCGCTCTAGTTACAAAAATTTAATCTACCCCCCAGCTTGTCACAGCCAGGGCTGTTGTATAAAACAGAACAGACACCTAGAGGAAATCGCTTCCTGATTTGGGTGAGTAAAGCCAGTGAGCAGCCTCTGGGGACGTTTTCTACCTCCGCGTGTTTCATTTGTTTCAGAAGAAAAATTCTGTCTTTTCATTAAGAAGACAACCGTCAGGCGAAAAGGCTCAGAAGTCTGTGTGGATCCTTGACATCCGTGAAGCCCTGAAGTTATTTGATCTATCTGATACCAAGTGTCTGCATACTTGGCAGAATCAGGATAAATGACTGCTTTTTTCCTTCTGTTTCTGCACATTTGGCATAATACAATCATAGATGGTGAATAATAGTCCAATTCAGCTCTCCGTTTCTGCATTGATTCCCCCAGAGAAATACAATAAGCTAGTTCTTTGGTTGGCTTCTGATTTTGATTGGCAGAAAAAATAACAGCAGAAAGATTACATTTTGCCAGCATCCTAAGTTTCAAAGAACAAAAACCATACTCAAATTATTGCTCCGTTGTTGGACGTTCCCAGTTTTGAAAAGAACTTTCTGGAGGGGAAAAAAATTGCTTTCTCAGAGAAGAAGCGATAGGTCAGAGAACTTTGCTGTAGAGTCTCTGCAAGCAGTTGGCAGAAGACTTGATGAAAATACCGTATCTTGTACCAAGAAAGGAGTGTGTATGTTGAGAGTCAGTTTATTGTCTCTTCTTGGGGTAGGGTCACTAGGCGTGCCGCTGACCTATGTGGACTTCGAAATAAAGGTGCTTGGCAGTAATGTGTTTGATCTCGGGTAACCTACCAAAGCCTGGCACCTCCATTTCCTCATTGGTGAAATGGAATCATTATTACCTACCTCATTGGATGTATCCTGCAAATAAAAAAGAGGGTATATTAGAATGCTTTCTGACACAGCATCTGGCGCAAAGTGTAAGCTCCGTAAATGCTGGCTGTTATTTATTTATTTATTTTTTAAAGATTTTATTTATTTATTTGAGAGAGAGAGAATGAGATAGAGAGAGAGAGCATGAGAGGGAGGAGGGTCAGAGGGAGAAGCAGACTCCCTGCCGAACAGGGAGCCTGATGCGGGACTCGATCCAGGGACTCCAGGATCATGACCTGAGCTGAAGGCAGTCGCTTAACCAACTGAGCCACCCAGGCGCCCATTGCTGGCGGTTATTAATATATGATTATTAATATTGTTGGAGGGTTTTTCCCCCCATGGAAACCTTTTGTTAAATAAAATCTTACATGTCAAGAGAGCTGCTCTGGTAGAAGTAGAGCAGAGAACATATAAAAACAGGTTGGCTCAATTCCCCCTTTCCATAGTTGTTATCAGCATGCGCTCCCCACCGCCTCCGGCTGGCCCCTAAGCTGCTCCGTGGACCTTCAGGGCCCTGCACCCTCAGTGCTGTAAAGGGTCCTTGGCCTTTCACAGACCATATACTCTCCTTCAGAGCAGACCTGAGTTGGGGGCCTGCCCTGGCAAGTGTAGATTTAACCCTTTTTTTGCTGCTGTGCAGGGTCAGTGGGCAGAAAAATCCAAGGGAAAAGCCAGCCACCTTGGTAATAAGAGTTCTGTCACTTTTGCCTTCTTCCAAGTCCTCTCTTGTCCAAGTTGAATGTCTCAGTCATTTTCAGCCTCTCCTTGTTGAAGGTGGTTTACGGTCCTCCTCAGATTCTACCCCTTATTCCTGGGAAAACTGCAGTTTCTCAGTGTGTGGTAGGAGATTTCACACTCTTCAGTCCCTTGTTTTCCAAGTTCATGTGGATGGCAGTCACCCGAGGAGCTAGTTAAGGCTCCAGCTGCTCGGGTCCATCCCGAATGGGATGAGATTCCGAATGGCCAGGTGTGGGAGCAGGGCTGGCAAAGCTACTTTGTTTAACCAGCTTCAGAGCCCTGAGTTCAGTCACAGCTATGCTGTTCACTGATTGACTGCGAGACCTTGGAGAAGTCATTACCTGCCCAGAGCTTTGTTCCCTTTCTGGGAAATGAGTGACTTAAAGTAGCAGATCTCTTCCCAGGTCCAAAATCCTGACGATTTCACCATTCTAGCTGTGGTCTGAGCTGGGCGCCACAGGGCAAGATCCTCACCGCCCTTGTTCTGAATATCATTCTTGTATTTAATACAGGCCAAGATCACAGCCATTTTCATAGCTGCCATGTCCCAGGACTGTGTCATGGTGAGCCTATTGTTGATAGAAATCTTTTTAGGCATGCCACTGTGCAGCCATTATTCCTGCTTCCTGTTGTCATGTGGTCTTTTTGGCTTTAGTGCAGAGCCTTAGACTAATCTTATTGAAATAAAAGGGAGAAGAGGGCGCCTGGGTGGCTCAGTTGGTTAAGCGACTGCTTTCGGCTCAGGTCATGATCCTGGAGTCCCTGGATCGAGTCCCGCATCGGGCTCCCTGCTCAGCAGGGAGCCTGCTTCTCCCTCTGACCCTCCCCCCTCTCATGTGCTCTCTCTCTCTCATTCTCTCTGTCTCAAATAAATAAATAAAATCTTTAAAAAAAAATAAAAATAAAAAATAAAAAAATAAAAAAAAAGAAATAAAAGGGAGAAGACACACGTTAAGGATATTTAATGCTCGGAATGCATATCATGAAAGCATTCTGCAATCTATAAGATTATAACTTCACAGGGGAAAAGGGGGTATAACTTCTCCCTTCTCCCTTGTATACCTTTTCTGTTTAGTGATTGTTACCTGTTGGACAGCTATCTTATCTGATTTAAGTGAGGTGCCCATTTTCTGCCACCTCCATTAAGACAGTGTTTACCAAAATGCATACCATGATAAGCTCTTACCTTAAACTACCCCATAAAATCAGTTTATGGCAAAAATACATTTAGGAATCGTACTCTTCCATTATCATTTTGGATATTCCCAGTGCAAATAAGCTTAATAAAGCTTCTTAGAAGTCCTGCAAGGCAAGGAAACTGACCACTGTTTAGTGTTGTTTTCCAAATTTACCTGACCTTGGAACCCCTTCTCTTTATTAATGCCTGTTTACATTGTTCATTGGAAAGCATTCTGGTTTAACACTGGTTTGGAGGCTCCTATTTTGGAGTATCCATCTTTTGCCCCAAGAGAAAGGAAGATTGGGCTGGTAACTTAGGGGAGAAAGCCTGCAGAATTCCTTAACTAACTCTATCTTAGAGGAATATATTTACAATAGCATATAACCATTATGCTCTGCCAAAGAGCTGTTGGCTGTGGACAGTGACCTCTTGCAAGAATAAGATTTGCCCCTTGTAAACTATTTATAATCTCTCTGTGAAATTTCATACACTCATGAAACAAGGGAGAAAGTTTTCTATGTCCAGTTTTGTGCTTTCTTATAGCCATATATGGTACAAGATAGAGAAATGGTTTGACCAATTAAAACAAAAGCTTTCTCCTGAAACCTATTGCTTGGGATTTCGAACAAATAGTTCAAGAGAGAGGAAGGGGGTATTGTGAGGGTGATGCGCCTTCAAGAAATGAAAGATGAAGAAAAGGAACACTTTTTATTTATTTTCTTTTTTTTTTTAAAGATTTTATTATTTTTTTGACAGAGTGAGGGACAGCAAGAGAGGGAACACAAGCAGGGGGAGTGGGAGAGGGAGAAGCAGGCTTCCCGCTGCCCAGGAGCCCGATGCGGGGCTCGATCCCAGGACCCTGGATCATGACCTGAGCCGAAGGCAGACACTTAATGACTGAGCCACCCAGGCGCCCCATGGAACACTTTTTATTTTTAAAGGCATCTTCCTGCAAATGTCAGCAAATGATTTGTCTCCTCATCCAGCTGAGTTGGGAGGATTTTCAAAATACCTATAGGACACCTTTTGGTGTAGCAAGTGCATGGGGGAGGGAGAGAGATTTTACTAATTCTCTTTTTAAGACGTTACTACAAGGTCGAACATAAGTGCAACCGTATACTAACATTTCCAGTAAGTTAACGTTTGTTTAGCTTTACCAGCTCTTGATGGCATTAAGCATGATTAGAAAATGTACCTTATAAAACTGGAGACGGTATAGGGAACACTGTGTAGGAAAATGGTACTTTGTTATTTTCGTCCACTACCAGGAGAGAAACGAGGGTACTTTATTTTTTTCACGGCCAGGAGAGAAACAAATGATCTCATTACCCCTCCTGTCATTCTGTTTTATCCAAAATAAGCCACTGAAGGAAAGGAATTGCTTTGTCATATATTAAAGAGCATATATTAAAAACCAGCTGTAATTGCTCCAGCTGTGGAGGGCCCCTTCTTCCCCTTCCTCTGGGGTGAAAAAGTCACTGAGGAAGACCGGGAACTCCGTGGCTCACACAGAAAAGAGCTGGCTGCAGGCTAGCAGGATGATGCACTTCTGCATTCTGCACATTTCTTCCTGGCCACACCCTTACAGGACACTGGAGTATGTGGACGTGACCTTCTCGGTGACCCGTTACAGCAAAATTTCCACCACACGTAGAAGAAAAAAACACCGAAAGCATCACTGAAGTTTCTAGTCGGTTCACTTAGCTTTAAAGGGAACAACTAGCATAATTAGGCAAGATGCTAAAGCCAGTCACACCTGATTTTAATTTTGAGCCCTGTGGAGGGATTGAGCGTGGGTAACAGTTTTTATTTGTTTGTTGGTTTTTCCACCAACCATCTCTGGGCACCTACTAGCGCATCAGCCATTCTCCTAAGTAAGCTCAGTGCCGGCTGACGAGTGCCAGGGACCCCAGAGAAGCCTCAACAGTCTTAAGGCTCTTCAAATTAAAAGGGATGGCCTCTGGTTTGGGGATTCAGGAGAGTTCCTGGAATGGAAGGTGTGGAAGGTAAACTGGAGGCTAAGGTTGGGTATGGTGGGGGGTGAGGGTTGGGGGGGCGGCGGGCGGTGTGGCATGCCGATCAGAGCAAACAGCCAGACCAGAGAGTTGGTGAGGCCAGAGTTGGGAGGAAGAATTTAAGTGGTGTAATTTTGCTTGCCAACTGTATTGCTATTCCTTTGAAGCAGAAATGGTTTCTTCCAGCTAAAATAATACTAATAAAGTAATATTCTAAACTATATAATCATGTGATTTTTTTTAAGGTTTTATTTATTTATTAGAGAGAGAGAGAGATCACAAGTAGGCAGACAGGCAGGCAGAGAGAAAGGGAGAAGCAGGCTCCCTGCTGAGCAGGGAGCCTCATCCTGGGCTCGATCCCAGGATGCTGGGATCATGACCTGGGCCGAAGGCAGACACTTAACCGACTGAGCCACCCAGGTGACCCTCATGTGATTTGTTAACCATCAAACTAACAGAGATGCTTTTTCTTTAATTTAGCAAACATTTCTTGAGCCTTTCGTGTGTGCCAGTCCCATGCTAAGAACTGAGAATAAAGTTTAGGCAACGATGGTCAGAATTCTGTGTCACTGTGGCCAAATACAACCTGATTTTTTTCACTGTGGTAAAATATACCTAGTATGGTATTTGCCGTTTTAACTATTTTAAAAATGTATGGTGCCATGACATTAAGTACACTCACACTGTTGTGCAACCATCACCACCATCTCCAGAACTTTCCATCTTCCCTAGCTGAAACTATGGACTCATTCCCTCCTCCCCTCAGCTCCTGGCAGTCATCCTTCTACTTTCTGTCTCTATTGTCCATTGTTTATCCACTGATGGACCCTTGGATCGCTTCTACCTTTTGGCTATTGTGAATAATGCCACCATGAACATAGGTGTACCAATATCTGTTCAAGTCCCTGCTTTCATTTCTTTTGGGTATATGCCTAGAAGTGGAATTGCTGGATCATATTTTATGTTTGATTTTTTTGAGGAACTGCCATTTTGTTTTCCACAATGGCTGTACCTTCTTACATCCTCACAGTAGTGCACAAGGGTTCTAATTTCTCCATACCTTCTACAAGGACTCTTTCTGGGTTTTGTTGTTGTTGTTGTTGTTTGTTGTTGTTGTTTTTAATAATAGCCATCCTAATGGGTACGAAGTGGTATCTTACTGTAGTTCTGACTTGCATTCCCTAATGATTAGTGATACTAAACATCTTTCCATGTGCATATTGGCCATTTGCATATCTTCTTTGGAGAAATGTCCATTTGCCCATTTTTCCATCAAACTATTGTGGTGTTGTTTTCAAGTTATAGAAGTGCTTGATATATTCTGGCTATCAATTCCTTATCAGACAGATGATGTGCAAGTATTTTCTCCCATTCTGTAGATTTCCTTTTCACTGTTAATAGTGTCCTTTTTTCTTTTTTAAAAAATTTTATTTATTTATTTTAGAGAGAGAGTGTGTGAGTGGGGGGAAGGGCAGAGGACAAGGAGAGAATCTCAAGCAAACTCCATGCTGAGTGCAGAGCCTGACATAGGGCTTGATCCTAGGACCCTGAGATCACGACCTGAACTGAAACCAAGAGTTGGACGCTTAACTGACTGAGCCACCCAGGCACCCTCATAATTAGTTTTGTTTTAAGTAGGCTCCACGCCCAACGTGGAGCCCAACATGGGGCTTGAGTTCAAGACCCTGAGATCAAGACCTGAGCTGAGATCAAGAGTCAGACGCTTAACTGACTGAGCCATCCAGGCACCCTAACAGTGTCCTTTGATGCACCATTTTGATGAAATCCATTTTGTCTGACTTTTTTTTTTGCCGATGATTTTGCTGTCACATCCAAGAGATCATTGCCAAATCCAGTGTCATGGAGATTTTGTACCAAGTTTTCTTCTAAGAGTTTTATAACTTTAGCTCTTACATTTAGGTCTTTGATCCATTTTGAGTTAATTTTTTATATGGTATAAGGTAAGAATACAACTTTTTTTTTTTTTTTTTGCATGTGGATATTGTTTTCCCAGCACCATTTGTTGAAAAGGCTGTCCTGACTTTATTGAATAATAGTGAAAATCATTTGACCATATATACACAGGCTTATTTCTGGGCTCTCCAGTCTAATCCATTGGTCTATATGTCTGTCCTTATGCCAGTACCACACTGATTTGATTACTGTGGCTTTGTAGTAAGTTTTGAAATCAGGAAGTGTGAGACCTCTTTGTTCTTTTGTTAAGATTGTTTTGGCTCCTTTAAGATCCTATATGAATTTTTGGACGGATTGTTCTATTTCTGCAAAAATCATCATTGGGCATTTGATAGGGATTGCATTAATAGAGCAACTTTCTAAAACTATTTGTTTATGTAGATCATCATCCTTATTCTAAATTGGATGTTCTCAGAGCCTATGGAATTGTAGACACGAGAAGGTTCTTAGAGTATGGGTCCCAACAACGGCTTCCTCTTACTCTATGCCCTGGCCCTTTCCTACCCACTTTCCTTGGTGGTTCTCATGCCCCTCTTCTCTCTCTTTCTGTATCTGCAATGATCCTCTGCAAGAAGTATTGGACAGAAAACTATGTTTAAGCCCATGCCCTTAATATTAAACCTTGATCACAGCAGTGCTGAGAATGCTCCCCAGCCAGGTTCAAGGAATCCTTCAGAACCACTTAGTGGATTGAGTGAGGTTCCTGTGCCCCTCTGTGGTCTGGTAACTGCCTAACAGAGTTGTAGAGAAATTGACCTGAGCAACTCTGCAAACCATCTCTAGCCTGTGTGGTTAGAGTCCATGCACTTTCA
Source organism: Mirounga angustirostris (assembly GCF_029215605.1). Taxonomy (NCBI): domain Eukaryota; kingdom Metazoa; phylum Chordata; class Mammalia; order Carnivora; family Phocidae; genus Mirounga; species Mirounga angustirostris. Next base: position 37,313,941 of record NW_026991721.1, on the reverse strand, counting down.
AAAAAAAAAAGGAAAAAAAAAACGCTCAAGATGGACACCTTGACAAATTATAGGAAATTGCAAACATTTTCGCAGACCCAATTATCAGGTCTTTTCCTGAAGAGTACTGAGAGGATTTAGGCGGGAAACCTCCCCAGGGCAGGTTTAAAATCACAGTGGGGGTGACAGGAGCTGGGATCAACCAGTCTAGAAGACATTCCCTGTGCCCCTGCTGGCATGAGGACCAGACCACCAACGTCTCCCTAACTGGGAGGCTGGGGACAGAAGGGACTGGGGGCCCGTATCGGCCCTCTCTGAGGGAGAGAGGAAGAAATGCTTATTTATCTGCCTTAGACAGTATTTTCATTTAGAAAGTATTTTGGTTCCTGTCAGGGAAGGTTAAGGCTGGTTGCCAGAAAAACCAAACTTTCCCCCTCCCCACAGGAGGATTAATGTTCTCCTTAAACCCTTAAAAAAAAAAAAAAAAAAAAAAAAGCCTTTTCTCTTCTTCAAAGACATCCTGTCTTCCATGTTTCAAATGAGACTTTTCCTTCTTGTGGTGGTTTGTCAGTTGGTGGTGGGTGAACCTTGGAAGCTGGTCTTTTAGAACAGAGACATTTAGGTTGCAGGGCGCAATCTCCTCTAGGGCATAAAATCTGTTCAGGGGCTCTGTGATAGGCATTTAAAAAATGGCTTAGGGTAGGATATATTAGAGTTAATTGCATATAATAAGAGTATGCCTTGATAATTTTCAGTTTTGCATGTGGATATTTGGATGTTTATTGGGTGTGATGTAATGTGTCATTCTTTCTGCTTAGTCGTCAAAACTTGTTAAAGCCATTATTTTTAAAATTATCTTTGGCTAAACAAGGCGTGGTCGTGTGGCCAGTGCTGGCTGTTCTCAGCAAAATGCCGTGCTAAACAAATCCACGCAAATAAAACTCTAAGAAGGAGCCATTTCAGATTCGTTTTGAACCTAGTCCTTATTTGGGCCTTCTGCTTTGATTTCTATTTCATTGATCACATTTTCCAAAAGAACAGATTTAATATAAATAGGTATTTATAAAACATTTATTACATATTTTATATAGAAAATAAGTACTTCTTGATTTAATGGAAAAGCGTCTCCCCAACTTAAGTCTTTCACAAACTTGCGTGAGTTTAGCCAAATCTGAACTTTTTTTGTCTTATATTTTCGTTAAGTCGACTCAAATTTTAAATCTCTATCAAATATCCATGAAACAGTTAATTTATATATGTGCCAGTTATCTCTTCTAATATTGCAATAAAATATATGACTTTTAAAATATAAAAACACTCATCCACCTCCGAATAATACAGTGTATGTTAATAAAATTGCATTTAAATAAAAAATTTTTTAAAAATATTCACCCATATGCCCTGAAAAGAGTCTTACCTACTTCAGGGGCCCACATACCCTTGCTGGAGAAATACTGATGTTCAGAACATTTTCTTATGCTTTCCTCTTTTCTCCCTCTTAGATTCCTTTGCTCTAACAAAGGTTTGTATACTTGAGAACAGAAACTAGAGCTGTTCCTTATTAGGGAGAGAAGTGCTCTTAATTTTAAAGAACTCTCCCACTTTCCCTCCCCCAGGCTTGTTTTCATAGAATACCAGCATTTCTGAATTCACAAGCTCCTCATTCAAGGCTGACTCTTCCTTGACCCAGCCAGTTTTCTCTGACATTTACAAGTAAACATCTTAAGAGAACCGTGGAGGCAGAATGCTTGAAGGTAAAGAAACACCTGTATGTCAGCCCAGAATAAGGACAGAACTTAGTGAGGGCTGCGTTCTCTGGCCCCAACCGCACTGGGCCTCTCGGAGACTCACTGAGCTTTGAATGGAAGTGGAGCTGAAAAGATTCTAGAGAAATAGCTCATCCTGTTTCTTACAAATGGGGCGACTAAGGCCCAGAGGGGAAAAATGGCATATCTAAGGTCACACCGTTGGCTGGTAACGAGGCTTAAGGCTTGGCTCACCTACCCACGTCTCTTTTGTATTTATTTCACTATCTCTGAAGCAAGGTAAGGACAGTCTCATGCTAGGAATCACAAAATCCTGGCATTAGAAATGACTGCTTTCCAAAGAAAGAAGAACAGGCCCCAAACAGCCACTTCGGCCAAGGTCACTTATGTGTTACCTTCAGAATGACAGGACATGTCAAGACCACTCATGACCTGGAGCCCCCTTCACTATTAAGGGGATTTCTAGCCATGACATAAGTACAAAGTATAGATGGTCTTATCCTCAGGTGCTCTCATGCCCTGTTGCCCTACTCAGGAAACTCCTGTTCTGGAAACCACATTCAGATCATCTCTACCTTTTATAGCTATGACGAATAGCCTTGAAATGTCCCCATGATTCCATAACAGGGGAGCCCAGGCTAAATGCCAAGTAGAAAATCTGAGGCCCTGAGCCCTGATTTTGTTTTTTGTTTTTGCCGGAGTTTAGGCTAAAAAGTTTTAATAAAACTCTAATGACTAATCAGAAGTCTGTGTCTCTGTTGCCTTAAATGTGAATTGCAAAAGCCCAAACTACCAACCTACAATTCCAAAGCCACGAGTGTTTCTATGCTCTGGAAAGCTATAGGGCACAAAGATGAGGCGGGGGGCGGGGGGCAATGGATAGCCAGCCAGCCTATACCAGAAACATGGCACGACAATTCAAAGGTCATTGGCTCTGTGAAGGTTTCCCAAATGGGAGAATTAATGGGTCCCAACCCTTAGGCCTCATGGTACTTTGTGCATCCCTCTACAGTCCCTTACATTGTTCTCTGCTCTCTTGGAGGCCTGTTGCCCCTTTGGACAGTGAGTTCCTAGAGGGCAGGAGCTCTATTTTATTCTCCTGGATTCCCAGTGCCTAATGTAAGTAAGTAGCCCTCTCAAATCTGTTTATGAGGAGGTATGAACAATGTCCTAGGGAAATACAGAGTAGGGGAAAATGCCATGTGATGTAAACCAAGTGATTCATTCAGCTTTAGAGTCTCACTGTGACAGAGAGGGCATTTGAGCAGGGGTTTAAAAGACAAGTAGGAGTTTCTGGGAGCCATTTTGGCACAGCCTGAGAAGCGACAGTGTGAGTATATGTCATGCCTACATCGTGAGAGCCCTTTCCCCGCTGCCCTGCACCTTGCGTCTGAAGGAGACACACAGCCTCAGCTTGCTCTGTATATTTTACGTATCCGAGCCAGGTGTCTGTGTAACTCGTTGAGCTAGATGGTCGTTGGTTAATTTCTAGCTGTGTATGTTAGTGTTAAAAATACACAGACGTGCTAGGTAGGGGCATTTGTCAAAACCATTTCAAGTAGGCTTTATAGAAGTTCCAAGGAATGTGTGGGCGCAGAGAAGTCACCCTGACCCGTGTACTTACGCTCAGTGGAATGTGCCCAAGACTTCTTTAGGAAAGCGGGGTGCACCTCTGAATGTCATGTGGTTCTTGTAACAGTGTCCATTGTTACAACCTGCCCCCAAAGACTTTAGCACTTACGTTAGCACTTACTTTCTTTATTTCCTCATTTTTAAAAATTTAAATTCAATTAATTAACATATAATGTGTTATTAGTTTCAGAGGTAGAGGTCAGTGATTCATCGGTCTTATAGAATACCCAGTGTTCATTACATCCTGTAGCGCTTATTTTCTAACAAATGATAAAATTCATTCACTACGTTAATTACCATTTGTTCCTCTCTGCTGGAATGTAAACTCCATGAAGGCAGGGGCCTTCCTGTTTCACATCGGCGTAGCCCAGGTATAGAGAAAAATGTCTTACATATGCATTGAATGAGTGAATATTGACATGAGTGGAGATATTGAATGAACAAGTGAGTGAATACTTTTGCCCCAGATCTGAGCCCAGGTAAAGGGAAAGACGGTTGTCCTAAGAGAAGTGGAACTCGGGATCGGAGGTCACAAGTATTTCCTCCAGAGAGCCAACCTCTACACATAGGCTGCCTCCCTTCCGATGGCTGGGTTGGCTTGCGCCCCACCAAGGATGCCTTGAACACACCTAAGCAACGGAAAAGTTGATGCCTCAAAAGCACTCTCAAGTGGCTCTTGTTTGAATATACCCTTCATCAAAAGAGGTAGCTGTGATGATGCAGTCCCGAGAGCACTGTGTCAGGAGCCCTGGGTTCAAGTCCCAGCTACGTCCACGTCTAGCTATGTGATTTCGGGTCAGTTATTAGCCCTCCCTTGAGCCTCCATTTCCCGACTCATAAAAAAGGGGCACTGAGCCCCTCTTCACGGCGCGCCTAGCACTGCACCTCCTGATACCAGGAGGCCCTCTGTAAGCAGCGTCCGGCCTGTGGAGACCCTCTGAAAGGCCAGCTGTGTGGGTGGGTTCGTGAGCCTGTCTCCCGGCCAGTCTCCAGCTCTCCCCAGGAAAAGATCCAACAACGCCCCGTGAGTTTTGTTAGGGAGGATTGGGCAGCACCCCCCGCTCCAAACCCAAATCCCCAGTAAGTCAGGAAGATGTATGTGTTTTAAAACATTGGGAGGTCTGCTTTGGATCACCCTGGAGCTGTGGCTTCCCCGGAGCAACTGGGAGTGAGTGGAAGGAAGCAGTTCCTCCGCTGGGAGTTCTCGGGGCTCGGTGCTCCTGCCCCACACAGGGGCTGCCTGCGCTCAGCTTCGGTGGCCGTTGACTTTTAAATCATAAAACGCCGCTCTATACACAGTTTACTCTGTTGCTAGAAGGCAGCGGAACATAGGTATTAAAAAAAAAAAAAAAAAAGGCAGAAGCAGCAGCCGTTAATCCCGCCAGGCTTCTGGGTACTGGAGCAGTTGCGGATGACAAAAGCTAATTAGAAACATGAGCAGTTTAACTGAAAACACTTGTGACAATTGGAAGGGCAGCCTCTCTGGTTGGAGAATTTTTCCTGGGGAACCATTGCGGGAGAAAGTAGCTGCTGCCAGGTAAGTCATGTCAGGGTGACTTTGCAGACGCGGATGTGCCCTTTGGGGGCTGAAGTGCCGCGTCCCGTCTGTCCCGTGCAGTGGGCGGGCGTGGGGTATGGGTGGCGTGGCACCGGGCTCAGCCGTGACGTGCCCTCCCGGCCACTTTCTGACAGCTACCGTAATGCGGGCAACAGAGTGGCGTGGTTCTGAGAGCTCCCGGAGGAGGGCGTCACGGTCCTCATTCCTGGGGTATGGGCCCCCTTGGTGGCGAGCACAAGTCCAGTGTGGAACCCGCCCTTCTCAGAATCACTCCGATTCTCAGTTTGGAAATATCTTGAGGCTTATTCTGAGAAGAGAGTCTGGCTGGGGAAATGCTCCCCGAGCGAGCGCCAAGGGGGAAGCCTTGACTTTGTGATAACCTGTGTGTTTTCATGCCTACGGTGCAGCCATGTGCGGGTGATACTCTGAAGCTAAAAAATCTTTTTTAAGTCTTGCCTGCATCATGTTTGTATCTCTTTCAGAGTGTCAGCACAGAAAAATGTATATGCTTTGATAGGACCTAGCGACTTTCTCGGGTAATTATTCTTCTGTAAAGATCATGCTTGGTTTCTCTTTCTTTCTTTTTCTATTTTTTTTTTTCGTCCTGTTTTAATGTCTCTCCTACATTTTCTTAAAGTCGGCTAATTCCCAGTTATTTCGCATAACTGGGAACTTGGGTTGTGGGTTGAATAATTTAAAACAGTAGGCATTTCCTACATCTTTCCTACACACCATAGTGGTGATGGAGGTTTTTGCTAGTTTGTGTTTCCGTAAATGTATGCTTAATTGTGCTTTGCGCATGTTGGTGTTAAGATCAGTGTGCATTTGCACGGCATATCCCGGAATGTGCCGGCGAATGTGAACGGTGTGTGATGGAGAGCGGTTGGCAGGTAGGATCTGAAATTGGAAGCACAGGTAATGCACCAGGCGGGTGGTGGCGCCATCTGGCATTTGGGTGGAGAGTGATGGGCCGTGGAACCATGGCCCACCCTCCCTCACCGGCATTGCAGGTCCATAGGCATAATTCGGCTTTCCTTCTCCTCCCCATCTCTGCAGAGCCATTGGCGAGCCCAGCCTCCGCCCACCCCGGAATGAGCGAAAATGCACCTGCTCCTCTGGAGAGCGGCTGCAGTTCCAGCCCCGCTAACAGCAGCACCTCCTCAGCTATCCCACAGCCCGGCGCAGCCTCCAAGCCCTGGCGCAGTAAGTCGGTCAGCGTGAAGCACAGCGCCACGTCGTCTATGCTCTCGGTCAAGCAGCCCGTGCCCGAGGCCCCCAGGCCCCCAGCTGAAGCCATGAAGCCAGCCCCCAACAATCAGAAGTCCATGCTGGAAAAACTCAAGCTTTTCAACAGCAAAGGGGCTTCCAAGGCAGGCGAGGGCCCGGGGTCGCGGGACACGAGCTGCGAGCGGCTCGAGATTCTGCCCAGCTTTGAAGAGAGCGAAGAGATGGAGGCCACCGGTCGCTCGCTGTCCACGGCGGGTCCCGCTTCCAACAGCCCCAAGATTGCGCTCAAGGGCATCGCCCAGAGAACTTTTAGCCGGGCGCTGACCAACAAGAAGAGTTCCCCGAAAGCCAATGAGAAAGAAAAGGAGAAACAACAGCGGGAGAAGGAAAAGGAGAAAAGCAAGGACCTCGCCAAGAGAGCCTCTGTGACGGAAAGGCCGGACCTCAAAGAGGGGCCGAAGGAAGACCCCAGTGGGGCGGTGGTGACCGAGATGCCAAAAAAGTCCTCCAAGATCGCCAGCTTCATCCCCAAAGGGGGAAAGCTCAACAGTGCCAAGAAGGAGGCTACAGCCCCTTCCCACAGTGGAATACCAAAACCAGGAATGAAGAGCATGCCCGGGAAGTCCCCAAGTGCCCCTGCGCCTTCCAAGGAGGTGGAGCGGAGCCGGGGTGGGAAGCCGAGCTCGGGGCTCCCCCAGCAGAAGCCCCAGCTGGACGGCAGACACTCCAGTTCCTCCTCCAGCCTGGCGTCCTCAGAAGGCAAAGGCCCCGGAGGGACCACCCTGAACCACAGCATCAGCAGCCAGACTGTCAGCGGGTCCGTCGGGACCACCCAGACCACAGGAAGCAATACCGTCAGTGTCCAGCTACCTCAGCCCCAGCAGCAATACAACCACCCCAACACGGCCACCGTCGCACCTTTCCTGTACAGGTAGGTGTGGCCGCCTGCCCGCCCGTGCTGGGCCATGGGCCAGGGAGCCTCTCTGGTAGATTCTAGGTCTTTGAGGGCAGGAATCGGGCCTGCCTTCCGGGAGCAGGAAGGCTAGCAGCTGAGGTACCCTTTGACCAGCTGCTGATGGAGCTGTGCACGTGTGCTGGAGGGACCAGTTAGCCCGGCATGGCTTGGGCGGGGACGGGGAGAGAAAGCTGAAGAGAGGAAGCAAAATTCGAGCTGCCCCCAGGATGAGGAGGAGTTTGCCAGGCATGTGGGGCCCCAGGGGGGCATTTACTGAAGCAGCTGCAGCACGAGGAGACCTGGTGGGTGGTTCGGTGTCGCTGGACACGATAGGCCCCAGCGTCAGTCCTAACGGATCCTGAACATACTTCAAAAAATGAAAACCACGGAAATCACCTTGCTGAATACCTGAGGCTTCTTTTCACAGAGGGGTTTATCCTGAACTTCCAGACACTCATGGTTTCTTACTACGTCACATGTATTAAGTATTTTTTCAGTCCTTGCTGTGTACTAGACTCTTGAGAGGAGAGCGGGAACGGGAGGAAGGGACCGGTTCTAGAAGAACAAAAAGAACCAGATTATATTGAGACAAGCCTGGAGGTTTGCTTGTCTGACTCCGTCCCGTCCCCCGGTCCCTCTTCGTCTCTTAACGGCACATCCATGGGACCACGGGAGAGAACGTGGAGCCAGGTGGCCCGCAAAGTCCTCGTGTGTCTCAGCCTGCTCCGCACACCTTTGCGGCACGGAGGTTGCTGGCTCTTGGTGGCACTTGACACGTGCTGACGAGTCCTCTCCAGCAGATGGAAGCACCCCTAGCGCTGCTTTTAAGGGAGGCCCAAAGCTTTGCTCATAGTGCTCAGCTTGATCGTATACTTAAGATGTGTAGTACCTTTGGCCAGTCTGCACAGCCGAATGTTAATAATACCCCCTGCATAGCAAAAGGGGCCCAAAGATCGAATGCCATGTTCCAGGCACTTATTGTACAGCTTCTGCCCTAAGTATAGACACATATACACGATACACACACTCATGCACCCATAGGCATGGACATACATGGATAGTCACAAGTATGGAGACAAGTTCTTATTCCTTTACAAAATGCTAGTGTGCGTATGCCCACGTGTATTTACAACCCTGTTCATGTGCATAGACTCATACCCACACCTTCAGCTTCCTGTGTTTATATGGTTCCCCAGAGAATTGGATATCCCCTCTCTCCCTGCCCGAGTGGTACTCTGGGAGGCTTTGTTACCATCCCTGCCCACAGCGGCTGGAAAGACTGGCCTGAGTGATTCAGAGCAAAACCAGGCAGGGCCAGCCAGTGAGGGAATGCCAGGCCTCTCCTCGTCCCTCTTTCCTTCTCTTCTGCTCACCCTCCCCGTCAGCAGGGGTCAAGCCCGGGCTTTTTAATTGGGAGGAGGTCATCTCTTTATTCCATCAAGTCATCAGCTCAGCTAACCGTTGGAGAAGAGTGCCAGGGCTTAGAGAATGAATGACTCAGCACTCCATGCAGAGTCTCCTTGCAGGGCTTTGAATTCAGTTGTTCACTGAACCATGGAGGCAACTGAATTGCTCCCCATGAAATTTTTATCATTCCAATAACATTAATAGTCTTGAGGTCACGCATATTCAAGCTCCTGCTCAAAGATTCTTGATTTGCATTTTCGAAATGAAAATATAGGATGGTCTTTGGTCACCATCAATTTCACTCCCTCTTTCTTTTTTTCTGGAGTCACTGGAAAGATTGTAAAACATTTAACCTCTTTTAAAATTTCAAGCTTTTCTATGAGAGGAAAACTCCTAATGAAAGAGCAAATGTCTGACAAATAGGAGGAACGAGAAAATGTCACGCTATCTGTCAAACTGCATTTTCATTTTCACGTTCACCCCGTACGATGTCCTTCTGGCCCCTCTGATGTGCCTTTCCTTGTCAGGTGAACCAGGATGGGCATCGGGACGCCTGGGCTCTGTCTTTTATTAGCTTGTGACTCCCTGTGTGGTCTTGGGCCCTGCCTGCAAGGACAGCCATGGAGAATATGCACCAAGTATGTGCAGAGACCCAGCTAAGGGCTTTTTGTGCCTTAGCCCATATAATCATCCCCAAGACTCCATGAGCTAGCTACTTTTGAAATCCCCATTCTGTAGGTGAGCAAACTGAGGCTTAGAGTAATTAACTAACTTGCACCAAGTCCAGAGCTAATAGCTAGAAGAGCTGGTGTTTAAACCCAAGTCTGTCTAACTAGAGGGACCGAGTTCTTAAGCATGAAACAGTCTTGACTCTCTGAACCACTGCGTCTCTCTGAACTGCATTGTCCTCATCTGTAGAGTGAGGAGACTGGGTGAAATGAGGGGATTTTTAAAAATGGGTTAAACTCCCCTTGTGCTCTAAAATTCGATCAAGTTCATGGCTCACTGCAGATAATTTGCAGTGCTCCCCCCAGCCCCAGAATCTGTCCATGTTAGTGATGTTACCAAGGCATAAAAGAAAGATAAATCATCTTTTAAAATCACTCTGAATGAATTGTTTATCAATTCAGAAGTAACACTGTATATCTACCACTTGAAGCTCTACTGGATGCTTCTATATCCTATCAGGGGAGGTCGCTGTTGTAAGCCCTGCTGCACAGATGGGGGGCCCTGAGGGTCCGAGGTATGAAGTGACTTCTCAGATGTGCATGGCTACCTCCAGCCAGCTGCACTCCTACAGCTCAGAGGGTTCAGACTCCGAGTCTAATGCTCCTTCCCGTACCCGGCATCTTTCTAGACTTAAAAATTTCTCATTTGTCTGTTCACCGCACCCTGCCTAAGTGTCTGCTCTACACGTGAACTTGATCAGCTCGGGTTCTTGTATGTACGTATCAAAAAAGCCAGTCTTTGCTTTCAGAGAGCTCTCTGGTTGAGGGAAGATGTATTAATTAGATCCCATTGTAATACATCGGCGTCAGGCGAGTAAGAGCGCTGTCAAAACACATAGGTAGAGCCATCCGCTAGCACCGCCCAGGGAGGCTTCCTGGCCAAGATGACGTGTGAACTGCATGTTAAAGGCAAATGGGGAGCAAAGTGAGGAAGAAAGAGGAAAAGAGCCTCCGGGCACAGATCACCGTAACTACAAAGACAAAACTGCTAAGGGCATGATGTGATCTCGGAATGGAGAGAAGACACGGGTGGAACACAGGGCAGGACTGGCAGGAGACAGGGCTGGAGATAAATGAAGAATCCCCACTTCGGGCATTGTCTTCCACAGTAAGGACTTAACTTTCTCTGTGGGCAATGGAAACTATCAGAGGCCTTTCATCAGAGTGATGTGATCACATTACAAAAATCAGTGGAGGATGGTGTGGGGAGGAGACCAGACCTACAAGCGGTCTCGAATAGAGAGCGCAGATTCAGGTGCCTGATTCAGACCTAAAAGGTAACCTAAATCAGCGGCTCGAGGTAATGGGACTGGGGCAGAGGGACTAGGCCTCTCTGGAGGGAGCAACCATCCCTTGGCACCAGCAGGTGGCAAGGTCCTGATTGACTTTCTTGTTTTTACTGAAAGAAAAAGAAGAGAAAGGGACAAGGCAGAAATCCAGATATTTCTTGCAAAATCTCCCAGTTTTAAAATGTTGAAATGAATTCAAAAAGTGTTAAAATACTACACAGACCAGTAAGAATCCATGGGCTGGTTCTAATACTTGGCTGCCATTTGTAACCTCCAGGCTAAAGGCAGTGTACCTGTTTACACAGTGCTTATAGGGCAGAGATGATGAGAGCTTGGACTCTGGCCAGGGGGTCAAGAGGAGCAGTGGGAATCCAAATATGCTTGACGGTTGGAGATTGCAGGCATTTGGAACTGATGGCTTCATTTGGAGGGCAAAGGCGGGGCAGAATAGATGACGAGGTTTCTCAGTACGTCCCCCACATTTAAGACAGTTCACATTCTTGGCAACCACTTTCTTCACAGAGAGTGAAATCTGGTTGAATGAGCTCAGGATGCTAATGAATTAATAATGCTACACCCAGGGTTATGCATCTGAGTGCAATTACGCATTCGCATGCCATGCCTAAGTCAGCAGTAGTTGTGGCTAGAACACATTGCACGAAGCAGTTGCCTTGATTTGCTTGACAAATGAGGGCACAGAGAAGGTTTGGGGAAGTACAGATTTCAGCCAAGTGTTGAAATAATGATCAATGAGACCTTTCATCTCAGAAGATCTGAGCTCTGAATCAGAGATGTGGAGGGCAAACACACCTGCTTGGCACCCACTCCTGACTGGTTTTATAGTCACCTTTTCAGAGAGAGCCATGTCAGGAAGATTTGGGGAGGGCCGTGGGGCTGTTAATGGAGTCCTCTTTATGCTTGACTTGCTGGCATTGCTGAGTATTTAGAAGTTGCTCTTTGGCAGAGGTTAAATGATCAAAACCACGCGGTACTCTCCAGCATTTTTCTGGCTAGACCTAGCTCCCTGATGGGGATTCAGAGAAGCATTCCCCAGTGAGGGATTGCAGACCCTCCATTTGGGCAATGAATATTTCATCTTTTACAGTTCGGTGGTTCTCTCTCTTTCTAGGACATTGCTCCACATGTGCTGATGAATTATTTAGAGTCAGTCTGCTGGTCTGCTCTGTTCTAAAGCTTCTTGTGGGTGGTGGGTGCTGTGGTCAGACCACAGTGGTCCAGATGTGGTAGCTACTGTTCGTGACAAGTGTGTCTGCTTTGGTTTGTGTGTGAAGGTCCCAGACAGACACCGAAGGGAATGTTACTGCTGAATCCAGCTCCGCGGGTGTGAGCATGGAGCCCAGCCACTACACCAAGAGTGGACAGCCTGCTCTGGAAGAACTCACTGGTGAGTACGGAGCCCCCAGATAGTCTGTGTCTGCTGGTGATGAGGCCTCCCGTATGACCACCTGCTGGAAGGGCACAAACCCAGCTTGACTCAAAGTTGCTTTACTGTTGCATTGATGGATGAGCTAAACAAACTTATTTTCTTTTTTATTATTTTATTATTTTCCTTCTTCTCTTTCTTCTCAGTCCTCTCTCACACAATCTACTCCCTTGTCCCCAGAATTGTAAATAAGTCTCTTACTTATTGGCAGATCCTATTTTAATAAATATTCCATTTCACTCATGTAGGGGGTCTGGGTGCTCTGACACTTAACCTTGAACCTCCTTGTTCACTCTTCAGATAAAGTCACTTTCAAACAAGATCTGGAGCTATAAAATACTGTCTTTTTTTCTTTCCTGTATGGAAGCACCGATTGAAAATGCATTCTTAGCATCCTCCATTAATCAGAAAGAATACAGCATGCTTCTTTTACCAAAAAGAAACAAACGAGCAAACCTAAATTTTATTTAAGTATAACCTAGCCGATGATGATTAAAAGGGTATTATGTTATGTGAAAACATAAAATCCACAGTGTCATGTAGTTAAGGCCACAGATACTGATTTATCAATGTTACACTGTCACATTCTTAAAGGAGAAAAGTTAGATATGAGTTAGGATTCCTACTTCAGTGCATTCAGAGTTACCCCCTCCTCTGTCTGTCTTCCCTGTTCCCCAATTCTGTGCCCTCTCTTCCAGCAACTTCTAATCAGGGAAGTAAGTGGTAAACCACATATTTAGCTGTGGTTGTATTATTCTTCGCATATCTTACCACTTCCAGAGTTGGGTTAAAAATTGAATCCATGTTTAAAATCCATTTATTAGACTAAATATCCATGACCACAGCATTTTAATAGCCACATTACAGCTGTGGCATTGGTCTGCAGCCCACGTGATGGAATCGTACCCATCTCACCATTAACTCTGAATATTAATTTCAGAGGATCTGAGCGATTTAACTATTTCCTTCTGGTTCTGCTGGCTGGGCACAGTGATGGGGCAGTGTATTGAAGCCATTTTGAAGTGATCCATCTTGCCATGGCTCAGGGCCCCACATTTGGGATTGATTTTGTGCTTCCTTCTCACCAAGCTCTGTAGCCCCCTTGCAGATGAGGACACGGATAGCCCAGCTAAAGAGCCCGCTATGAGAAGGGCGTGGCATTCAGTGACTGCTCAGGTCTCCACACGCATTCCAGACCGTGTTCTTATGTGCACACATCAAAGGAGCCGGGCCAGCACTCCAAGGGCCCGGCATGTATCAGATGTGTGTCCCGTGGAGTAGCGTGGATTCATGTCAGACACCAAGGCTCAGCAAAATTCACGTTTGAAAAGCAAAAGCAGCTAGAGAACATTCCACATCACACTTAAATTTCAGAGTGACAGATTACAGCCTATGATCTTTCACCAGTTTTTCTCTTTCTCCATGTGTCTCCTCTGCATCAAGCCTGTACAGCCAAGGAAGAGCTCAGGGAGCCTGAGATGCTGTAGTTGGTGTGGGGGACAGACCTGTGCAACCAGGCTTGCCTGATCAAGCACTCTGGTTTTCGTGAAGTCTGATGGCATGGGTTGCTGATGGGAATTTTGTCCGTCCTCCCCCTGCTTCCTTCCTTCCTTCCTTCCTTCCTTCCTTCCTTCCTTCCTTCCTTCCTTCCTTCCTTCCTTCCTTTTTCTTTCTTTTGCTGATGGGAGTTGCTTAATCAGAGTGGATTGTCTTTACATTCAAGCAGTGGAAATCAAATGTGTGACTATACTGTGAATTAGGGAGATAATGAATAGTAGTGCAAGGTTAAATTAACTTATCCATAGCTGATCCCTTGAAATGATAATGAATAGTAAGTGTATTTAGAAATAGATATTTAGGGGGCACCTGGGTGGCTTAGTCACTTGAGTGTCCGACTCTTGATTTTGGCTCAGGTCATGATCTCAGGGTCACGAGATCAAGCCCTGCGTTGGGCTCCACACTCGCTTTCTCTCTTGGAAAAAAAGAAAAAGGAAATGGACAATGGACATTTAGGAGACTATTTGACCAATTGCTTTGTTCTTCCTCTCCTTAGGTGGGGAATTGGGTGGATTTTCCCATGGTGCTTTGTCATTAGCATAGCATTACAGCTGAGACCTGCGTCTTGGGTTGTAGAGTTAGAAGGGAGCACACACACCTGTTTATTACCCAATCCATGAATCCCTCTCTCCATCACTGATGAAATGTCTTTCAGTCTCTGCTTGGATATTTGTGACAGGAAGTTACTTCTCCGTAAGGCAGCCCTTCCATTTTTTGTTGACTCTAACTAGTAACAGAATTCTTTATTCTTTCGTTTCTAATCACTGGATATAATCCATCTCCTGTAGCCCACAGATAATTTCCATTCTCTGTCATACAACAGGTTCTTCCTTAAACCTCCTTCCCCCAAATAAAAATCCCAGGTTCCTTCCATGTTCCTCTTGTAACACCCTGACATCCTCCAGACTCAGCTGTACTTGATCAGAATGTGGTGTTCTCTCCATCATGACCAGTGGCCTGAGGGAGGCTGACCTTGCAAATATAGGAGAGCTGCAGAGAGCCACAGGATAGCTTAACATCTCTGTATATGAGCAGAAGGAGCCTCTCTTTCCACGAGAGCATGGCTGTGTTCTTATTTTGTTTAGGTTGTGAGTTGGTAGGGGAGTCTTACATCATCTGAGGAGGTAGAATTGGCAATTCAGAATGTGATCACCCAAGCAAGGCAGGTGGGGTCCTGGTTTGCCCTTCTGCATTGCTCTTGGAATCTGGTATGTGTAGAGCTCTGAGGGGAGCAGACATTTCCCAGAAGAAACCCCCCTGCATACACCCCACCTTGGGGGGAAACAGAAAACCCAAATCCAACAAGCCCTTATTTTGTGCCAGGCTTATCATATGCATCTTCATTTGATCTTCCGACCAACCCTTTCAGAGAGGGTTTTCTTTCTTTCTTTCTTTCTTTTTTTTTTTTTTTTAAAGATTTTATTTATTTATTTGACAGAGAGAGACACAGTGAGAGAGGGAACACAAGCAGGGGGAGTGGGAGAGGGAGAAGCAGGCTTCCCGTGGAGCAGGGAGCCCGATGTGGGGCTCGATCCCAGGACCTGGGATCATGACCTGAGCCGAAGGCAGACGCTTAACGGCTGAGCCACCCAGGCGCCCCTCTTTTTTTTTTTTTTTTTTTTAAGATTTTATTTATTTGACAGAGAGAGACACAGCGAGAGAGGGAACATAAGCAGGGGGAGTGGGAGAGGGAGAAGCAGGCTTCCTACAGAGCAGGGAGTCCGATGCGGGGCTCGATCCCAGGACCCTGGGATCACAACCTGAGCCAAAGGCAGATGCTTAACGACTGAGCCACCCAGGCACCCCTCAGAGAAGGTTTTCATCCCCATTTTACATTTGGCATTCAGAAAGATAAGTGACCTACTCAAAGTCAAGTTGCTAATCAGCAGCAGTGCCAGGATTCAAGCCTTTATCTGTCGAAATGCAGATAGTCTGTGCTTTTTTAACTGGACACTGACCAAACATTTTTGGACAAGAGATACATCTCAGGCATCTATAGATTTGTGTGACGGTTACTAAGAGTAAGGGTGAGATACCATCCCATGTCAAAGATCTTTGACTTTCTAAAGGAAAGTAAGCAGGCGAACATGTCAATTAGGAGAGATTTCGAGAAATAAGTATAATTATTATACTTTGGCATGTGATTAATTAATTTGAAAACATGTACCTAGATTTAGCTTTGATAAATGTGTACTGCAGGGCCTAGACCTGTCCAAAGGGTCAGTTCCTTTTTGGCCTTCTTACATAGAATATGGCCAAACTGGCAACAAAAGATATTTACCTGTTGGCCCCAGGAGAAAGATGCAGTTACATTCTTCCAGCACCACTCAGGGGAGGTAAGTAAACATTCATCACTGCTTTCCTTTCAAAACACATACATGTATGTATTTTTAAAGAATTGGGTGGGAAATGCAAGCTGGACCACTTTTCAGATAAGAGAAAATCGCCTTCCAACTTTCTCTTGGTTCAAAAGGGGGAGAAAATTGAAAACACTTGGCATTTTCAAGGACAAGAGAGTTGGCTAGAGCCAATTTCCTCCCTAAAATCACACATCTATCATTCGGTCCATCTGCCAGCCTCCAGGCACCACCATGTCAGGAACAACCTGTGGAAGCCATTCTGTCTCAGAAAGAAAGTCACTGCTATAACATTTCTTAGCTGCCTATTACCTTATTAATGATGACTGCTGGGAGTTCTCCTTAGTGTCTGATGTAAATCCTCTTCGCTGCTGCCCATGTGTGCTGTGTTCTGTGTGGAGATTTCTTTAAAAATATTGCTCGATGCATGAGATAGTCACAGGCTTTTAAAGAGCCTTGATGAAATGTAGGGATCCGAAGGGGCACGTGCACCCCAATGTTTATAGCAGCAATGTCCACAATAGCCAAACTTTGGAAAGAGCCTAGATGTCCATCAACAGATGAATGGATAAAGAAGATGTGGTATATATATGTGTATATATATATGTGTGTGTTTATATGTGTGTGTGTGTGTGTGTGTATATATGTATATACACAATGGAATATTATGCAGCCATCAAAAAAAGAAATCTTGCCATTTGCAACAATGTGGATGGAACTAGAGGGTATTATGCTGAGCGAAGTAAGTCAATCAGAGAAAGACATGTATCATATGATCTCACTGATATGAGGAATTCTTAATCTCAGGAAACAAACTGAGGGTTGCTGGAGTGGTGCGGGGTGGGAGGGATGGGGTGGCTGGGTGATGGACATCGGGGAGGGTATGTGCTATGGTGAGCGCTGTGAATTGTGTGAGACTGATGAATCACAGACCTGTACCTCTGAAACAAATAATACATTATATGTTAAAAAAAAAAAAAAAGAAGAAGAAGATAGCAGGAAGGGAAGAATGAAGAGGGGGAAATCGGAGGGGGAGATGAACCATGAGAGACTATGGACTCTGAGAAACAAACTGAGGGTTCTAGAGGGGAGGGGGGGGGATGGGTTAGCCTGGTGATGGGTATTAAAGAGGGCATG
Organism: Mirounga angustirostris; assembly: GCF_029215605.1. Lineage (NCBI taxonomy): Eukaryota > Metazoa > Chordata > Mammalia > Carnivora > Phocidae > Mirounga > Mirounga angustirostris. The sequence goes on along the minus strand of NW_026991721.1, from coordinate 37,296,905 downwards.
TTCTGCATGGAGCACTGGGTGTTATACGCAAACAATGAATCATGGAACACTACATCAAAAACTAATGATGTAATGAGTGGTGACTGACATAATAAAATAAAATTTTAAAAAATGAATTAAAAAAAAAAAAAAAGCCTTGATGGTGGTTCTGCGGTCTTCTCAGCCCTCCCTGGAATTTCTCTGAGGAAAGACACTTGCTTCCTTTCATCATCCCCGTAGTGATGCCCCATCTCCTCTGCGCCATCTCAGCCCAAACAAAGCAGGATAGCCAGAGAACCCAGAGCAAGGCTACTCTTGAGGGCACGTGGTTTCCCAGCTTGTGTGTGGCCTATTTTTCCTGGTATGTTTGTGCCTGCTTCACCTCTGCCTGGCCAGGTGTCCTGCAGAAAATCTTGCCCCGAGAATGGAAGTCTCTTGTCACCCAAAGAGAAGCCCTCGATCCTCTTGACGGCTTCCCTCCCTGCAGCGCCGGCAGGCATGAGTCAGTGCTTGAGGTGGGCATTATGCTCAGGGGTCTCCAGGCCCCATCCCATTTAGTCCCTGCAGCTGTCCTATGAGGTCGGTACTGTCACTATCCTCATTTTAATACTCTGGAATCTGAAGGCTAGAGTGGGTCAGCGCCTTCCCCCCAATCCCATAGCCAATGAGTTAGAGGAACCAGAATTTGAGATGTCACAGTAAATCTAACAGAATGAGGCAGACCTCACTCTGTAGAAGTATTTGTGATTAATAAGTAAAGATCGGTTAGCCACTGTGCAAGTCCCATTTATGAAGTAGGGCTGGTAGAGAGCAGCGTGTTATCACCAGTGGATGAGAAGATACAGTGCCTCACCTGCTTTTGCGTGGGCAGAAGATGATTCGCGGGGAGTGCTCAGACCTAACTTGTGTGTGTCTTTGTTGGAGACCATTTGAAAATGTATTTACCCCTCAGACTAGGTGCCTTGCTTCTCCTACAAGCTAGAGTTTACCTGTTTCAGGAGGGACCTGGAGGGTAAAGAAAGACTTCTCTCCTTGGATTTAACAACTTCCTTTGGGCTTACATCCATCCATTTGTTCTCAAATCCTTAAGCGCCCCTGGTGAGCGTGGAACATGGTGTGTTTCACGGAGCTCCCGGTCAATCAGAGAATTAAAAGTCTTAACCTTCATCTTTCCAGGGGAAGACCCCGAGGCTCGGCGACTGCGGACCGTGAAGAACATCGCCGACCTGCGGCAGAATTTGGAGGAGACCATGTCTAGTTTACGGGGGACTCAGGTCACACACAGGTATCTGCCGTGTGAATTTCTTCACCAAATTGCAGCAACTTGATTTTCATGCAGCTTCTCCTGTGTGTGTTCATGCCAATGCAAAGCGACTTGGCTAATAATGGAATAAATAACTTCGCTCCCCAAATGTGCTGGAACTCACAGGGAGGGCCATGCGATGTGCAGAAGAGAAATATAAGGAGTGAAAATGAGTGTAGACTGGTTCCTCCCCAAAGCAGATGGTTGCTAAATCCATTCAACAGAAGATGTTGTGGACCAGTTCCATTTAGATTTCGCTTTACTTGCATTTTCCAAGCCTGTATTGTGCTCTGAAAATGAGCAGGTGAACTATATTTGACCTGTGTGATAAAGTGAATAACTTGAATTCCTACCCAGTCTTCTGATACACAACACTCTGTAATGTTGTTAGTCATGCCCATGTATAAAACACGTAAGGAAATATTTATAAAAACTTATGATCATGTTTAAACTATGAGTTAGTTGGATGAAATCTAGGATTACATTGGAAACATTCATCAGGTTGTTTTCATTGTTGAGCAAGAAGTTGAAGAGGATGCAACCCTCAGACACGCCATTAGTGGATTTTGGCAGAACCAAGCTTTAAGGTTTATGCTGGGCTTTGATAATGAAGACAGAGTCCTAGTTACCCCAGTGAACTCCCAAGGAGTCTCCTGTTCTCTGATTTCAGTCTCTTTGATAAATGAATAGAACAAGGAGACAGTAGGGCTTCCCCATTCCTGGCGGCTTTGGCAGATTGGGGTGAAGCACTCTGGGTTCTATCTTAAATAAGACAGGGGCCTGATCCTTAGAGGTCCCCAGTATGAGGATAGTAAGGCTGTTTCTAGGATCGAAGGGAAACAATAAAGCAGTTGAGGCACCAAATTGGTTCTTCCAGAGGACAGTCAACTTAGGGGGTGGTAGTGGGGTGCCCCCCCACCAAACCTTCAGCTGTGTAATAGCATGGAGCCAGCTGCTAGGCCCTGGGACTCTGTGATCAAGTATGAAACATCCTCTTTCCACCCTGATCACCGACACTGACTCGCTGGGGGACATGACTGTTCAGTGGCTTTCTTGGTGTGGGCTAGGATGGTCATGATGACATCAGGGAGCCCTTCGATGGCTTTTCTGCAGGAAAGAGCCTCTCTGCTTAGTCGGAACACCCCAGTGTGCTCTGCGGAGATACACTAACCAGCTTGCTTGGGCCACAACAACTGCAGGGCCAGAAAGAGTGGACGCAGGAGTCTTTCCAATGGCCAGGGATGAGCTCAGTTGCCTGGCAGGTTCAGATCCTTGTAATTTAGTTTATTCTGGACCTCAAGCCTGGGTATATACTACTCTCAGCCTTTTGCCCCCCAAAGTTTAGCTGTCTTTTGGAGAAAATGTGGGAGAAGCAAAAGTGTTGGGGAAAGAGGGCTCTCCCCACCTGCTTGGTCTCATGGGAGCTGAGCATGTGACAGGTGACATTGGGAGCTCCGGAGCAGAAAGGGGAGCTGTGACACAGTGTGCGAGAAGGTGTGTACCTGCGGGTACGTTACGCCCCCTCGTTATCATTTCGGCATTTCCTCTTTCCTTTCTTGGGTTGGAAAAAAGATGCTAAAAGTTAAAATCATTTAACGAGAGGAATTGGTAGTGGGTATCCTATACCATGTTTTAGGGAGAAAGTCTCTTCCGGGCTTTCCAGAGTGTTCTATACTCTGCAGCTCCGTCTTCTCATTTCTCACAGAGGAAACACGCCGTGTGGCACATCAGTGGCTATTATTTGATCCTATTTTGTATATAGGAAATATTTCATAATCCTAAAAAAAATATTTAAAGAACATAACATATAAACTGCAAAGGGATACTAAGCACATGAGGGTCTGTCTAAGCCAAGGCTGGTTTTATGTTTTCAGCACATTGGAAACCACATTTGACAGCAACGTCACCACGGAGATAAGCGGGCGCAGTATCCTCAGCTTGAGCGGCAGACCCACTCCCCTGTCCTGGAGACTCGGCCAGTCCAGCCCTCGGCTTCAAGCGGGAGATGCCCCCTCTATGGGCAACGGGTACCCCCCTCGAGCCAATGCCAGCCGGTTCATCAACACCGAGTCGGGCCGCTACGTGTACTCTGCCCCTCTGCGGAGGCAGCTCGCCTCCAGGGGAAACAGCGTGTGCCACGTGGACATCTCAGACAAGGCAGGAGACGAGATGGACCTGGAAGGCATCAGCATGGATGCCCCCGGCTACATGAGTGATGGGGATGTTCTGAGCAAGAACATCCGGACGGATGACATCACCAGCGGGTGAGTACCTGGGGCTTCTCTCTCTTCGAAGAACGGGAGGCAGCTTGGCAGCCGGTGTCTCTCTCGTAGGGCTTTGTTTAAGTTCTCTGATGGAGATCAAACTGTCTAGTTCACCTTCTGCTCTGTCAAAGGCTGTGTGGTGTGCAGGGGCACCTTCTGGGCTGAGAGTCACCAGACGTGGGCTGCAGTCCAGACTTAGCCAGGAACTTGCTGGGAGGTCTAGAAGGCTCCAGCAGCGGCCAGAGCGACAGCTGGTAACAAACCTATTGTGTTGGTCCTTTAAACCGAGCCTTGCACTTAAGATGGAATCCAGACTCTTCAGCCTGCGCTCCCTGGTCCTATCGGATTTGGCCCTCACCTTCCTCTCCCAGCTCCTCGTTCTCCACCCGCCTTGCTTCCTCGGCTGTGGCTGCCCCTTTTCTTCCTCAGTCTCATTAAGCTCTTCACTACCTCCCGGGCTGTGCACTGTCAGCCTCCATTCTGATCTTTCTGGTCTTTGATCTCGGCATGGCTGGTTCTTCCTTGTTGCTCCACTGGCCTCTCCTTGGAGGAGCCCTCCTTGACCATTCAGCTTGAAGTAGTTATGTGGCCTGCCCCATGCCCTCGTCCTCTCCATCATCGTCTTAGGCTCCTTTGAAAGCTTATTACTATTTGAAATTATCCTGATGATGTGTTTATATTTTATGGACTTCCGGCCCCCTCCTGCTTACCCCACAATAAGCACCACGAAGCAGGAACATTGGCTGGCTTGTTCGCCACCTTATCCCCAGTGCCCCCTAGGTACAGGGGCTTAGACATCGTGCTAAATAAATGAACATGTGCCTCGATAGATGAAGGAACAAACCCAGCCTCCCTGTGATCCATTTACTCACATGTGAAATTCGGGGGAGCGGTGGGATGGTGTCTAAGCCGCATTGCGGCTGTGTGTGGCGCGAGGCATGGCTGCCTGGTTTTAGCTGCACTTCCAGATCACAGTGTAAACAGAAGGTGCCTCTGTTTATTTCGCTTGCCTGAGACTTCTCCATCTGTTAGCCTCACTTGTACGGAAGTTCCCCCATGGTCTTTTCCTCCTCTCCCATGCTAGCAGACAAAATTGCAGATAATAGAAATCGGGCAGAATAATCATACTGCTCCTTTCCACGAACAGAGTGATCAGGACCCCCATGGGTGAGTCAGTACTTTCATAATTTTAATAATAGCTAATGTGCTCCCACTGTGTGCTGAGCGCTGGGCCAGGGCTTTATATGCATAACCTCGTTCTGTTCTCACAGCAAGCAGGTGATATCATAATTCCCATTTTATGGATGAGTAAACTGAGGCTCTGAAGGGTTAAATAACTTGCCCAAGGTCCCAAATGGCAAGTGATTAGGAGGCAGAGCCCAGGGTTCATGGCTTCAAAGCCAGAGCATCTTGCCCAATATTTTATTGCTTCTTAGCACTACACCATCTTGCCCAATATTTTATTGCTTCTTAGCACCAACTGCTGGAGTTTTTACACCATCTTGCCCAATATTTTATTGCTTCTTAGCACCAACTGCTGGAGTTTATTTCAAAATTACTTTTGCTTAGTTTTACCTGAGTAGGCATGTTCTTTTATTCAATGAAAACCTCAGCTATAAAGGTTCTTTGGCTTTCTGCCTGTCACTTTTAGAACCATCTTGGTGAGTGAAACTTTGGAAGACAAGAGCCACCAAACCCTTACAATGTAACAAATTTCTACTTTCCAGAATGGCTGGGAACGCTAATGGACTAGAAATGATCTGGGCAACTGAGAGCATCATTTTGTGTTTCTGGTTTTCCATAAGCACAAAAAATAGTCACACCTATTACTAAGATTAAATTGCCTTTTTATTTATTTAGAAGACTTTTGGTATCCAGCATGGCCTCAAGATTATTACCAGCCATTCCCACTGTAATATGCTACCAAAATATTTTTGAGTTACTTTGAGATTTTTTTTTATCTTATAATACTTAATTTTACTGTCAAGTCAGTCTTAATCCTCAATAGGTGGTCAGTGTCTGATCTTGATGCAGTATTGACCATTTCCACAAGGTGGAGACATTGAAACACCATCCACTGAACCTTAGTGATGTCCCTGTGAGACATTCGCAGTTTTTTTTCTTTTAGCTCTTAAGCCATAACCTTTATCCCTGTGAAACAGCACAAATGTTTACATTCCAGTTCCTGCTTCGGGAAGCTTACACTTTGAGCAAGTGAGATACACTCGGAGCAAGTGTAGATAAAAGTGCGGAAATGTAAGCAAACCACCCAATTATTGAAACTGGAGAACTCTGGTCTGCTTTTTCTTCCCCATTTCTTTTAATGTAGAACTTTACCTTCAAAATGAGGAGGGGGGAGTCGAAATGGCCTCGAATGCTCCTTTTAGTTGTAACACTCTGGAACACGAGTTAAGTAGGACTCCACTGTATGGAAATGCGTGTGAGTTTCTGCTCGGGGCCACGTTACCAGTTTGCCTTCATATGCTGAGTTCAGGGCAGCTTTCACGTCCTTTGTACTCACTCCTTTTTCCTCTTACACACATGACAACATGTAGGTATTGAAGGACTGGGCTCTTGCTCTGTGCTTCAGTATCTGCTAAATAAGTCATTTCGCTGAAACCATTGATGTGGTAGAAAACAGACTGAGATATCAGGCGGTGCTGGAGCCCTGCTCTGCCCCTTGCAAGCTCTGTGACATTAGGTCCATCACTTCACTCCCTTAAGCCTTACAGCACTGCAATTACTATGGTCTTTAACCTTCGACAATTAGATATTTCTCTTTGAGGTTGTATCTGATTAATGGCAAATATCTGATGAAGACAGAGTTTCAGACAAGGTCTAGATGTCTTATCAACCTCAAACATCCAGACACTTGGAAACAGTGAGATGATTCAAGTTTTCATCCAAATGCTTATTTGGCTTAGTGGGAACAGCCTTGATGTATGAGTAATATGTAAATCCCTTTGAGTACTCTTTAAGGAGAGTTTTTGTGAAAGTTTACAGTGAGTTTATTTAGAATGCCTGACATGGAAGTTAAGTTCTGGTTTCTGAAAGCCTGTGACTTTTTTTTTTTTTTTAATGACACACTGTACCCCAGCTTGGTATACAGCAGCTGTTTTTTGCTGTCTCTAGTTCATTGTCTCCACTGGCTATGTGCGCACGTGCACCTGTGTGCATCATTCAGTTCTCCCTAAGGTGCGCCTGAAATTACCTTATTTCCATTGAGTTTTGCTAAGAACCTAGTAACAAATGCCTTTTGTCTTTTGGAGTGTGTATTAAACTTTTCCATTGCACTTAGTAGGTACTAGGCATGTCTAAGTACTTTACAAGTTGTTGCCGGACCTTACCACTTCCTTTTATTAGACTGATAAATTGGGCTTTGGCTGTCCTTAATGGAAAAGAAATGAAAATAACAGACGAAGATGTCTCTTGCTAAGTTTTGATCTGTGAAGTCAATCCGTTTACTGATCTTCTAAAAATTCAAAGTGCCATATGGTATAGAATAAAATTAAAGGGACAGACTTAGCATCCATATGTTTGGAAAGATGATTTATTTCTTTTCAAAGGAGGCACTGAGTTGTATCACGTTCCAAAGTATACATCCCTTCTTGGAAAAAAAAATGATCATTTAAATGTAACGTCAGAAATTTTTCCAAGAACTTTTGATGGCTTCCCATGTCTTGGGGGAACAGATCTCAACTGAACATGGGAGGCTCTTTATGGTCTTTTCATCAGCTGCCCTCCCTGCCCTAACCCTGGCCACATCCTACTTCACATGCCCCACATTTCCCACTGCTCTGGGCTACCTGCCATTCAGTACCATCTGACTGATCCAAAAAACAGACACCTCCTAAAAAATAATAATAAAAGAAATACCTCCTCTGTGATGCCCTCCTGAAGTCCCCAGCCCGAGTTATCTCTGTCCGTGTGTTTCTGGTGGCCTTGGTTCACACCCAACCTTACATGTGAACTTTTCACTTGGTGTGGGAAGTGTTTGAGAGAGGCTGGCTGGTGTTGAGGAGAGCAAACAGTCTTAAAAGGCAAACTGAGTTGAGATTTAATCCTGGCTCTGCCAAGTGAACTGGGACAAGTTCTTAACCTTTGGGACTTAGCAGTAGAACTTGAAAAGTGCTTGGCAGAGTCCAGGGTGCTCAAGAACTGTCATTCACTCTGTCTTCCATCAGAGGTGGAGCTCCTGGAAGGCATGATGTGCCCATTATTTTTCTAAACTCAGAGACCACAAGTAGGTATTGAATGACTCTTTGTGCATGGTCTGTTCTCCATGCCTACCCTCTCAGGACCTTGGGCTTATATAATTTGCTTTCTCCAGCTATGAAACTCAAGTTTCTATATGCAGAACTTGGAGAAAATCAGCTTCACCTCTGGTCTTTTTGGTGCGATGCATAGCTCCATCTAGTGGCCAATATAGGCTGGGACGCTGTGGTTTTGATTGCTTTTAATTCTGTTTTCTATTGGTTTAGGACTCAGGGCTGGTGTTATTCAGGGCTGAGGACGGGGCAAATGTAGCAGATGGTTTGTCTTTCAAATGTGGCTTGACCAGTAGTGTGGTAGGGGAGAGAAAGCAGGGATGTGAGTTAGGTAGTCTTCAGAGCTGGCCTCGCAATGGCTACGGTCTTCCCTGTTAGGTGTCGGGGATTTCTCCATCAACAGGTAGTGTACATGACTGGTGCCTACTGGAGGACTCAGTTCTTCAGAAGCAGAGGAACCCACCCCTGCCAAATTACTTGTAGCTCCGTAAGTCCATCAGAGCGTGTCCTAGCTCAGACTGCTCTAACAAAATACCATAGATGGGGGGACTTAAACCAGACATTTATTTCTCACCGTTCTGGGGGCTAGAAGTCCAAGAGCGGAGCGCCAGCCTGGCTGGGTTCTGGTGAGCACCCCCTTCCTGGCTTGCTATGTCCTCACATGGCAGACAGAAGAGGCTCTGGTATGTCTTCCTCTTATGAGGATGCTAATCCCATCATGGGGGTCCCGCCCTTTTCATGACCTCATTAAACCCACTTGTCTCCCAGAGGTCATCCAACATGTGAACCACATACAAACGTACGAATTGGCGGGGGTTAGGAAGACCAGCGTTTCATCTGTAACAGGTGTTTCATGCTCGCACACATCATTTGCATGTGCAACACCTGTGCTTAGATTGCTTTCTCCATCACTGCTGTCAGGTCACCTCCTCCCAGAAGCTTTCTGTGATTCCATCCAAGCAGAGGTGGTGATTCTTTCCTCTGGACTTGACTTACCCTTAATAGTGCTGACAGCACTACACTGGAATTATTATAAATAGGTGTGTGTGTATAAAATCAAACAAGGCACCCATACAGAATATTTTTTAGACAGTTTCAGTGTGTTCACTGTGAAGAAGGTACAGAGCCATACCTATTCCAAGCTCTTCAAGGTTAGAGTCAGATCTGTCTTAGATGTTCCCGTATCTTCATGGGCTGACACGACACCTATTCTGTAGTAAGTAGTCGGTAAATATTTGTTGAATGGATGCTACAACTGATCGTCAGCGAAGCAAGCCCAGTCACCTGCCCCTAAGTGAATGTGTGCTAAAGAGGGAAGCCCCTTGAGCTTAAGGCCCAGCCATGTAGTCTGTCCTCTCCTTGGCCTTGTCTTGTGCCGCCTGATTATCCCACAACTTTGACCACCTCTGTCACGGTGAGCCGGACGCTGACAGTACAGGAAAAGGGAGACCGCCCAGAACATGAAGGCCATGTGCCATGGGGGTCGTGGAGACGGAGGTACCCCTGTTCTTCTCTTCCTTCCTCATTGACCATCGTGGGCAGATGGGGGGAGATCCTTCTCACCAGGTCAGTGTAGATCACAGCAGATAGCACCATGGGTCAAAAAGGTGGCAGCAGGAGCGTGAGGCCCTTGCTTATCTGGTAAATGTTTCTCATGGCCTCTCCAGGCCAGACCTGAAGTGACCTTGCAGGGCTGTTGTTCCTGGCAAACTGGTAGGAGGGGAAGCCGAACTACTCCTTATAGCCAAAAGGCGCCCTGGGGCCAAGATAAATGATTTTAAGTGGGGCTGTCCTCAAAGGCCCTGGGTCATGGCGGGGTGTGGCAGGCACCTCTGGGATGTGAAAAGGATGGACTCTCGTTTCTCCAGTTTGGTCCCTCTGCCATGATCTTGCTTCGTAAGGCTCTTAGAAGGCTTGGGAAGACCAGGTTGCCGGTCAGCCACTGGGCAGGTCCTGCTGGCGTTAGAAGGGTCACACTGTCTTGGAAACGTAAAGACTCAGCTCTGTGGGCAGATCAATCTTTAAGGCCCTGGGCAAGTCAGTAGCCCCCAGTGCACTGCCATCTTAATGCGCATGGACGCACCTATATACACAAAGAGCTCCAGCCTGAAGCCACAAGCCCCAGAGGAGCCCTGTGGGCTATTGATGGAGCTGGGCCAGGTCCTATTGTAGGGGTCTTTCCATTCCTCTCTGCTTCCTTCAGCATTTCCTCGCTGACAGGTTTGTTTGTTTTGTTTTTTTTTTTTATGGTATATGAATTCACAGAAACCATAAATACTTTTCCCTGTCTGATACTTTCCCTGGTGTTAAATATCCCAGGCAAGTCCAGTGACCCTTGTTTTCATAAGAAGCTCTCTTTAGAGTTTTCATAAGAAGCTCTCTTTAGAGTAAGCGAACACAGAGTGTGGTGCGGGGGGGCAGGATTAATTTCCCCAAGTGTTACAGAACAAGTGACAGTTTTCCCCGCGTGGTTGTGAGGTCATCTGACAGGGGCCATTTGACAGATTGATGGCTCTGGCTACCAATATCAGATGTCGCTGATGGCAGGGGAGGCATCCGCTGTGTACTTCTTCTGTGCGCCTTCGACACCCTTGATTTACTGAGTGTAGGAAATCCATCAGCCCTTATCGGCAGCTGGGTAGGCAGTTTTATCGAGAAGAAAGAACAGTCAAGGTGACAACAGGCTAAAAGTGGAGAAATTCCCCAGCATTCCCAAGCCTACTTCAACCACTGTGGGTGACGATAGATTGAGCGGGCAGAGACCAGGATTACAGAAAGATTTACTGGGAACAGCTCCATGCAATGACGTGTGGTCCAACTTTGGCAAGGGCAGCCTAGACTGCCACTCATAACTCATAGCAAATGTTGACCTGGTAATTTATGGGGAAGAGAGGGAAAAGGGGTGTCTTGTCTTCTCAAGAAACCAAGCCCTGACTTCTTGAGAATTTCCTAGCTTGCTTTGGGATTTGAATCTCTTCCAACTTCCCCCACTTCCCTACCTCCAGCTTCCCGCAGGGAAGGAGAGGGAAAAGGGAACAAAAATGGGTGCTTTGGGAGGAGAAAGCCCAACCTCAGACCTCTTGAAGGGTCCTTGGAGGGGCTCTGACCACCTGCTCTCTCCACAGGTCCCAGAGCTTCCCAAAGCATGGGCTCTCATGGAGTTGGAAACTGGAAAGCCCCCATTGGCCTGCTTTCTGAGGAGGCTCTGGGTAAAAGGCAGTAAAATTCCATTTGAATGTGTTTATTGAGTTTATTCTGTATTAGAGACTATGCTAAAGGCACTGAGGTCAAGAAAAATGAACAAGACCCAGTCCCATAGATCCTACCATCATGGAGGGAAGCTCATGGCACAGGGAAATGCAGAGGTCATTAGACGGAGAGCCCTGGAGAGCAGTGGGGAAGCAGGGGGTCCTGTGGGGACCGCTAATGGAGAATACAGAGTAGCCTGTGAGGTAGGGGCAGCAGGCAGAGTGTGGGCGGTGGAGTCCCGCCTGGATTCCGTAGCTGGCTCCACCGCTTGTCAATGTGTGTCCTTGAGCAGCTTGTTCGTTTCCCCGTGCCCCTCCCATAGCGGTGTCGTGGGGCTTCCCTGAGATGGCACACCGGCACCCAGAGGACGTTCACCACCACAGCGCCTAGCACCTGCAGCACCTTCTGGACATGTGAGCTGGGTCTTGTAAGATAAACAAGCAGCCAGGGCGCCTGGGTGGCTCAGTCGTTAAGCGTCTGCCTTCGGCTCAGGTCATGATCCCAGGGTCCTGGGATCGAGTCCCGCATCGGGCTCCCTGCTCGGCGGGAAGCCTGCTTCTCCCTCTCCCACTCCCCCTGCTTGTGTTCCCTCTCTGGCTATCTCTCTCTCTGTCAAATAAATAAATAAAATCTTTAAAAACAACAAAAAAAAAGATAAGCAGCCAGACCAAGGTCAAGAGCAAGGGCATGATGACATATGGGCATGGGTATGTTTTTATGATGGATTGGAGATTGAAGACAGGAAGGGGTGGGCTCCGGTCAGAAGCTGTGAGAGTCCACAGAGAGCAGTGACAGGGCTCTGGGTAAGTCCAGACAATCACAAGGGTCAGAGAGACTTCACATTGAACTCAGCCTGCCCTGGGGGCTAGTGGGGCAAAGGGCATAAAGGCGCCAGGACAACTTCCAGGTTTGGCTGGGAAAGAGTTGACGTTTGTCCTCAGCACCCTCCATCCCAGATTTCCCTCTTACATGTGGGCACCCACCCAGGGCCCTCACGTTGCATCAGCCTCCAAGCCAGCTCCAAAACAGGGCTGGCTGAGTGTTTAAGCAGATAATGTGGCAGCCTACATAATGCTCCTCTGGGGACTTTAGGAAAATGCCAGCCCCACAGCCTTCCAATCCTTGCCCTGAGATAGCTCAGGGCCCAGTGGGGGAGAGTGCCCTGTTGGTCAGCACTTAATTCTAACCCAAGGCAAGTGGTGATCAGTGTTAGCATTGAGAAGCGAAATGTGAGGGCTCCCAAGTTGGATCTGAGAATAGAGCAGGTCCTATAGGAGTCTTTTATGCTCTCACTTTATCCGCCTGGGAAGCCAGCTTTTCTCATCTGCAAATGAGAATCATCATGCCCCAGAGCTGCCATGGATTGAACGAGGTAAGGCATGAAGAATGCTGGTAGGGTGTCTGGGCATTGTGGATCCTTCCAGATCGTCCTCTTAGTAGCGATGCTACTGCTAAGGTTCAGTGGGATATGATGTACATACAATACCTAGTTCAGGTGCAGGGTGAAAGTGTTCACTGTGTTTCATTCTCTTCCACCCTTATGCATCCTCAAACCCCAGGGAGACGTCTCATGATTCATGGGGTTTGGGGCGAGACCATAATTGATATTCACATGGGAAATGTGAATACCCCTAAACACTCCAGCCGACAACCAGTGTGCCAGGTGAGAGCACCCTGCTGAGATGAATCAGGCCGAGCAAGGCACTCCTTCCTTTCCTTCCCACTATCTGGACTGTCTGCTGTCTCGTCAGAACAGACTTCCCGCCCTTCGCAAGGCTCTTCGTTCGTAAGCAGCATCAACAAAACACGCAGCGGCATATTTAGGTATTACTCAGATTGACCCCAGGTGTTTAACCAAGGGAACTTCTGCCTCGGACACTTTATTCAGCACTAAGGAGAGACTGTTTTCTCAAGCTGACAAATATTTAGCAAGTGCCCCCTCCCTGAGTTGTGCTCTGGGGTAGACCAGCAAGATTTGTTCTCAGGGCTGGACCATTGGGTACTCCATATTTGGGGGACTCACTTTTGATCCTTGTAGGTCCTTCTCAGGGTAAACCTAGGACCCATGAGCTCACATTCACCGAGGGGTACTTACACATACAAGAAAAATGTATTCCAACTCTGTAGCTCTCAGAAGATGCCAGGGAATAGAGCTAACATGTAGAGCACTCTTTGAATTGCTGAGTCTTATGTATTCCCCAAACTCGGGCTTTATATGATATTTTCCTTTTACTATTAAGGAAAACGAAGACCCGAGAGGATCTTGTTACTTAATTGTTTTAAGCCCATGGAAGAGATGGAAAAGATGGCCTAATATCTTGTCATTTCTTTCCCTTTGTGTGCTGGAATTTCAGTGTGACTTTGGCATCTTTGTTGCTTTGCTATAGTTGGATATTTGGTCCTGCACCTTCAGGACCCCCCTCTTTGCTGTACCCTGAATGGAGAGCAGCCAGGAGTCACAGATAGACCCAAAGGTCCCCTCGGTTTCCTGTTAGGCTTTTATGTGGCTCTCATTTAGAAAACCCAGTCCATGTTTATTTTTATCTTAAAGCATATAGATCACTGAAAATACCCTTCCCAGTTCGTTTTCCAGGGCCAGCAGCTACAGAGTGGCTCAATAGATTTATGATGGTGAGGTTGGAGAAGACGAAGTTCGAGTTGAGGTGAATATGAAAAGAAACATTTGGATGAGAGTTTGGGAGTATTTTGGCCCTGAGACAGTAAGCCCATGTTGAAAGACTCAAAAAAAACGGGGGGGGGCGGGGGGCGGCATATGTGCCTTTACTCAGATCAAGATAAGGAACTGACATTTCCTTGGGAATTCGAGATCCTCTCATCCCGCTCCTCTGGAGGCATGGTATGATGGAAGAAACTTCAGACTTTGGACTCGGAGGACCTGATTTCATACTCTTTGCTTGCCAGCTGTGTGACCTCGGAGGTTTGCTTCCTTTCCTGAGCCTCTTGCCATGTGTTAGATAGTAGCCTACTTTTTAGGTATGTGGTGGGAAAGAAAAAGAGAGAGTGTGTGTGTAAAGTGTTGGACACACAGAATGGGAGTTCCCTTTAGCCTTCTCAGACTAGCTGCATTTATTTGCCTTACTCGTTTTTTTTCCCTACTAAGAATATTCACTAAGATGATCTCCTGCCGTTTCTTATTCTTGAGTGCAGTGATCACATTTCTGCTCGCTGTGTCGGAGTTGATCTCTGTATTAGTGTTCTCCAGAAGAAAAGTTGATGTGGCAGTTCAAGTCCCAAGGCAGCCTAGAGGCAGAAATTCCTCCTCCTTGCGGAATATCAGCCTTTATTTCTCTTTATTTCTCTTTTTTTCAACTGCGCGGATGAGGTGTACCGCCATTATGGAGGGTAATCTGCTTTATTGGAAGTCTACTGCCTTCCATGTTCATCCTCCTCTAAAAAGTACCTTCACAGCAACGTCTAGTCTAGTGTTTGCCCCAATATCTGGTATCATGGCCCAGCCAGGCTGACATATAAATTAACCATCACAGTCTGCAAGCAGGCCTTGTAGGATCAGTGGGAGTGAGTCATCTGGGGGCAGGAGGCAGCTACCTGTGGCCCAGAGACAAAGAGCAACACATCAGCTTATAGAAACATCTGTGAGGACTCAAGGCTAATGCGTCCTGCCTGGGATATGACCACAAATCAAGGTTGCATGCCTTGGAAGGATCCGAGCATCCCTTCTAGACTCCCCAGGGTCCTGATAAGAAACCTCCCTGAGAAATGGAGGGTTTGACCTTTTCTCTTAATCCTCCAATAACTTCGGGGTGAGACTGATGCCCTGGCACGAACACTTCTGGGCTAGAGGGCTGATGATTTTTGAGACCCCAAACTGAAATAAGATTCCAAGTCTAAGGAGAGGCTCAAGTCTGTCTCCAGAGTCTTCCAGCTACAAATCAAGCCTGCATTCACTTCTTGATCTTGGGACAAGTGGGAGAAGGGCATCTGTGGTCTCTGCCGTGTCACATGGTCCAGATCCCCGTTCCCAGAGCGTGGAGCTTGGAACCACCCAGTCATCTGTTTTGAAATGAAAAATCTCACGTACTTGAGCAGCGAAGTTTAAAGGGCAAAGTCAACTCAAGTTGTCAGAAACAGGACAGAATAAATGTGGTGTTGGCTCTGCAGAGAAGGGGGCAGGACAGCGAAGTCGCCTCACAGTGCCCACTAGCATGGGTCTATTTGCCAACCCTGCAGCAGTGGAACAGAAATTCATAAAAGCTAGACTGTATTTGTGGCTCTTTTATGTGCTGGGCACTGTGTTGAGCTCTTTCCATGCATTGTCTCACTTACTCTTCACATCAGTGCTTTGAGAGGGAGGCCGTTTTTCATCCTCTTTCTACAGTGAGGGAGACCAAGCTCAGAGAGGTTAAGTGTCTTGAAGCAGAACACATGGGTAGTCACTACTGGAACCAAGTATTTGATCAGGCTGAATTCAAAGCCTGTGTTCCAAGAACTCTGTAGTATGGCTTTTCATTGTGGCTGGATCCCATGCTCTGAACAGACGGAAAGCAAGACCAAAAAAGAAACGTGGGCACCCTCTGGGCATTGGAAGCCCCAAGTACCCACCCTGTGCATGTCAGGAAGTGAGAAAGAGATGGAAGATGGGGTTCAGGAGGGTCAAGCTTAGAGGGCTGAGTTGCATGGGAACTTGTAGATACTTGGTGAATGCTCGAGCAAGAACCGTGGAGCTGGCTGGGGCAGGGGTGAAGGCAGATAGATACCTTTCTTTGCCTCCAAAGCATTATTATGTGTTTCATTTCTATTCAGTGTCACAGGCCCCTGCTGAAGCATTGGAAACATTTGTGTCAACATTCCCCAGGTGCCTGGGCAGAAAGTGAATGGGGGCAAAACTTGTTCTGTGTGCTTTGGAAAAGGAGGACTGAGGAGGTGGTCAGAGGCAGGAAGGGCAGAGCTGGAGTCCGTTTTGCACCGTGATTTCTCGAAGTGCCTTGCCACTCTATGGCTTCCTGCTGTTAGAGCTCACCCAAGTGGGTGTTTCACTCACCTACCTTCTCCAGCCTTTGTCAGTGTGATATGTGAATTCCTCCCAGGAAATTCTCCTCCTGTGGCCCCCCACCCACAGCAAACCCAAACAAAACACACAATTACAAACTCCGTGCCACCCGGAGACCTCAGAACCACGCACGGCAAGGTAGAGCTTTATTAATCGAGGGACTTTTGCCTTACTCTGTGGGAGTTGTTAATTAAAAGCACTCAACCGTTGAGTTGGGAGAGAGGAAGGAGGACAAAGACGGGGGACAGCTCACACACTGGCTTCCTCCTTGGCAGGCTGTGTAGCTATTTTAGAAGTTAACACAGACTTTACATTTGAATAAACTATTCACCAGAGATGTGTGTGATGTTCCTTGGGAACAACTTTCATTCACTGCCTTGCTGCCGGGCCCTCTGGGTATGAAGAGCCCGTCTAGCCTCTGACCCAGTATGCGTAACAGTTAATAATCATGATCATTGTGGAGCGCCTGGGTGGCTCAGGTGGTTAAGCGTCTGCCTTCGGCTCACATCATGATCCCGAGGTCCTGGGATCGAGCCCCTCATCGGGTTCTCTGCTCAGCGGGGAGCCTGCTTCTCCCTCTCCCTCTGCCTTTTGCTCTCCCCTTGCTCATGCTCTCTCTCTTTCTCTCTTTCAAATAAATAAAATCTTTAAAAAAAATAATCATGGTCATTGTGATAACAAGAGCAGCCCACTTATGGAGAATTTCTGAATGCCAGGCACTGTGTACAGCACTTTCTATGCATTATCTCATTTCACCCTCGCTTTAGTCCATGTGCTCTTCTTCCCATCCCTGATGAGGAGGTGGGACCCCCAAGGGCATGGGTAACACACCCAAGGTCACCGAGCTGGTGAACTCGGGAGCCTAGACTCGAGGCACACAGCCTGACTGCAGAGCAGGAAGGCAGCCGCGGTGTTCCAGGCTTTTCACTCGAGCCGTGTAAACATGTCGGAAATCTAACTCCACTTCTTCCCCGACCCTGTTTCTCCTCCTCTGTTTCCACATCCATTCCCTTCCACAACCGGAACCTGGAAAGCATCTCGGACTGTTCAGTTCCTCGCTCCTGGACCACCAGTGGCTGAGTGTGGTGGGTTCTCTCTGCAGTAGCCCACGCCGTGGTTCTCTGTGGCTTCACAGCTCCTGTTTCTCCCCATGCATCCCTTCGTTGCTTTCCTTACCTCTGACCTCAAGGCCCGTCCAACAAATTTATGCTACACTTGAGTGAGAAGAATCTTTCTAGAGCACGTATCTGACTACATTGCCGCCTGCATAGAACTCCTCAATGGCTCCACATTGCCTGCTGGGGAGACTCGGTGGGTTCGTTTCTGTTGCTGTAAGACAAATATTTCCAAAATCTAGCTGTTTGAATCCACTGTTTTATTATGCTCACAGGGTCTCTGCATCAGGAACTGGCGCAAGTTCCAGTGGAGGTGGCTTGTCTGTGCTCCGCCACGTCTGGAGCCTCGGCTGGGAGGCCTCAGGGCTGGAGCCGGTTTGATAGCGGGGAGCCATGTCATCCCAAAGCTTGTTCCCTCACACGTCTGGCATTTGGGCTGGGATGACTTGAAGGCTAGGACAAACATGGCCTGTCCATGTGGCTTAGCTTCCTCACGACGTGATTGGCAGACTTCTGACCCTGGATGCTTAGGGCTCCAGGGGCAAGTGGTACAGCAAAGCAAAGCCAAGCTGCATCATCTTTTATGCACTACCCTTGGGAGTCACTTCCACCATATTGACCGTACTGTATTGGTCAAAGCAGTCCTAGTCCTCCAGATTCAAGAGGAGGGAAGGGAACATAGATGTCTTTCTCAGTGGGAAGGTGGCAAGGTCACCTTGAAGAAGAGCCTGTGGGATGGGAGATGTTGCTGTGGTCATCTCTGGAAGGTACGGTCTGCCACTTCTTACCCCCTCTAGTGCCTGGCATGGCATACAAGGCCCTCCATGGTCCCCACCCTGGACTGTAAGCTTTGCGGAGGCACAGACCTTGTCTATCTTACTAAATGTCTCTTGTGCCTAGCACAGAGCATGGCACATAGTAGGCCCTTGTTTACATTTGGGCAGCTAATGAGTGATCCATTTGCCCAGCCTCATTTCCTGTCATCTCCTCCTTCTTCACTGTCCACCCCTCTCCCTAACTTGCATGCGAGGCCTGACTTGGACCACTGGCATTTTCCTTGATGTGGGCACTATGCCTCTGTGCCTTTGCATGTATCCATCTGTCTACAGATTCCTCTGCCTCCATCCCCACCCACCTGCCATAGTCCTTTAAAAGTCTGCTAAAGCAAGGTGGCCTTCCCTGGCCACCCGAGCACCTGGTGATACCTCCCGGGAAGGTAATACCTTCCTCTCAGGTCCTTTGCTTTGTTTGTACAACTGTTTCCTAGACCAGAATATCCTTGAGCAGAGGGATTCTGTCTTTTTATTCCTACATTTCTTAACTTCTTCTTCCAGACCTGCTGTATATGCTTAGTGATGGGTGTGGTATGAAGGGAGAAAGGAAGAAGGTGGTAATAGCAGGACTGCTATTAATAGTAATTATTCATAGTACTAATGGGAGCCAGTGTTCGTGGAGTGCTTTTTCAGGTATTATCTCTTTGAATTCTTAGAGAAATCCTAGAGGGCCTATAACATGTTGTTATCCCCATTTTATGGACGTGCAAACAGAGAAGTCAGTGGGAGTCCAGCCTTTGGCAAGCCAGTGGAAATGAGAGAAGTCACCTGTCCAAGGCCATACAGCTGCTAAAGGGTACAGCCAATTTAGGGAAGCTTGAGCACTCTGCCTTTGGATCCAAACCTCTTCCCTTTGGTGCTGCCATTGGCTGGGCTTTAGGCTCTGAGACCCCCAAGATCTTTCTAAGTGTTAGAGAGCTCTGTATAATCCTAACCTTCGACTGGATTAAGAGAATAGTAATGTGGGAAGCAACAGAGTAGCCGCTAGGTAGAGACGGTGCCTGCTTTGTTCTCGGTGACCAGTTTTAAGGGGTTCCGAATCAGGCAGAGGTTTGTTTAGGGAACGGTAACCGGGAAGGCTAAGGGTTCAAAACCCAAAACAGAATGGAAATGTTTGTAGAAACTAGATATTCTTGGCATGGGAAATACTTAGAAAAGCAGTAGATTCCAGAGGACCAAGCTTGAACTGTAGGTAGAAGTGGGACTTAGAGTTTCCATTTGCTACACACCAAGGTGACCATTCATTCAGTGTTAGGAAAAAAATATGCTGGAAATGAGACCTGCAAAAGAGTAACTGGACCCTTTTGCAAAGGCATGAGCCTCCTGTTCCTGAGCATAATCAAGCAGGATGTAGAAAACTGTGTCCACGTGTTGGAGAAGAGATTCGGGCATGAGGTGAGGAGCTGAGAGGGGAGACCTTTCAGAGTTCTTCCAGGAGTAAGACCCAGGACGCCCAGGTTTCCGTAGAAGAAACTGAGGGGCTGGGCGTTGGCTTGCGGAGGAAGAGGTCTCTTTGGCCAGCCAGGTTTCCACACACCAGCCTTGGGGTAATAGTACTGAAGTTGTTTCTTCTGCAAATTTTCTCCCCCACACCCCATTCTAATAAACACAGAAATCGTGCACGCCTCCTTCCCCTGCCCCAGGCTCTGATCTGGATGATGTAGGGGTTTGGAGGCCGAGGGCACTGTGGCTCTTGAGAATCGCCATACACCCGGGGTGTGCCGCCCGGCCGAGATGTTAGTGACTGTTGCTATCTGTAGTGATCTAAGGAAAACAGTAGGTTTTGAAACCATACCAGTGTGATAATGCTGGATATGCTCACTCTCACTAGGCAGCAGGGTCTAGGGAATCTAGCTTTGCCCCTGCCCCATTTGAGTGACTACTGCAGCTGATCCAGGTCCCGTTCTCGTGCAAGTGGAAACGAGTGAGAAGAAGTCAGGGGCCCCGTTCTTCTGTCTCTGTGGCAGCGGCCACTGTTCGTCCCGTGGTTCCTACGGCACTGATGGAAGGTAGCCTGAGGATCCTGTAGGCAACAGCTTCTGCGCGATTCCTAGTCTGCAGGTCGCTGGCCTGTATTTCGGCTCCCTCTTAGCCTGCCTTCCTGCCGGGGGGCTTCAGCTGCCACCCCCAGTTCACCCCGCCCCGGGCTGCTCTTTGCCGCAGGCCAGCCCGTTGGCCACTTGGCTTGCGGCGTGTCATGCCCACCTTACATGGGGCCTCCAGCAGCCGCCTCGCTACGCGGGAGTCGTGCTTGTCAACAGTGTATGCCACGCCTGTCCCTCCTGTGAACGTGCCTGTGGCCCCGTCCAGGCCCATACATGTCAAAATTCTGGGGGGAAACACGGTTTTTGCCTTTCACACTGAACTCCCTGCTCTACTGGTTTTGTTTTTTGCTCCCTTTTTAAAAATCATGGACGGTGCGGAATGTAGCCACGGGCAACGAGACTACAGTCAGCTTGGGTCTGGGATGCCACCCCGTATGGACCTGACAGTGTTCCCTCCATGGGGGACTCTGCTCAAGCCCTACTGTCTCTCGGATGGGACCTGTGACTCCTCCCTCTGTGCATTTTCTTCCTCGCCGCCTCTGCCTGGAAGGCCCCCATCTTCCTGGGAGTCCTCCTTGGAGCCTTTAGGGTTACATAGCCCACTATTAATAGTGTCTGGCTTATCTCTGAACAGATGCAAGAGAATGTTTTATTTTTCTTTCTCTTCCCCGAATGCTTCACGCATGTTAGACATAAAAGCAATCATACTCTTTGGTGGTTGTTTATTCTTTCACTCAGTCCACCAAAAACATTTTTAGGTGCCTATCTCAAGAGTTCTGGGCACAGTTCTAGGGAGTAGGGCTATCGAAGCAAAAATGCCGGTCCTAAAATAATAGTGACAGTAACAATGATCTTACCTTTATTGAACTTGGTGGGTGAGAGGCTGGAGCACAAGGAGATAGATAGGCAGTTATAGTAAAATGTAAAATAAAGGAGTCAAGCTTCTATTTTATCATGAAAGACAAATTTGTTGAGCCCAGTGAATTTACTGAACCCAACACCGCATTACAATGAAACCAACCATCAGTGTCTACTTTCTAGTTGTACGTCCCTGCACACATCACTTAAACTCAGTGAATCTCAGTTCTACATCAGAAACATCATTAGATCGAGTCATTTATCTTCGAGAATCACCCACTCTCCCCCCAGATCTAATATCCCATAGTCCTGTGAGCCTGCCTATTTTTGGTATGTTGTGTAATGTTCAGTTACATTTAAGGTGAAGTTTGAGAGGTGCGACCTTATCCTAAGTGGGAGGTAGGGGGCATAGTCTTCAAAGGCATTCTGTGTTTTAGCGCTAACGTGCTGGGTGAGGCAGAGCATTCGGACTGAGGACGCCCCATGTCAGGGCAGATGAGCACAGTGTTTAGTCACTGAGAAGCGCATCATCTGTTTTTTGGGATTTGTACCATGTCAGCCCCCACAGGCACTTCTTGGAGTAGGACACACTTTTACTGGCCTTGGTAGAAAAAGGGCATTTTTTTCCGGTTTACCTGAAAAGGTCTCAGGTGTTACTCAGGATGTGCCCAGCTAGAGGCTGGGCTGATTTTCCTTTTCCAGTGGACGTTGGTTTGCATAGAATGCCTTTTCACTTTAGGATTTTGTTGCATTTTTAAGATTTTCAGAATTTCCACCATAACTTATTTTACCAGAGTTATGCAGTGCAGCTGTTGGGGGTGCTGGGACCCAGAGAGGCAGCTGTGAGATCAGCTGGACCTGGCTGAAGCACAGGTGGGCCTCTCTGCACTCACAACCATAGCCTCCTCCCTCCCGCAGGAATAGAGCCTATGCCCC
Source organism: Mirounga angustirostris (assembly GCF_029215605.1). Classification (NCBI taxonomy): domain Eukaryota; kingdom Metazoa; phylum Chordata; class Mammalia; order Carnivora; family Phocidae; genus Mirounga; species Mirounga angustirostris. The sequence continues at coordinate 37,275,026 of NW_026991721.1, read as the reverse complement.
TTCTGAGGAGGCGCCATACATTTTTGGAGAGTCTCTTAATATGGAGGGCCTGCTGCTTAGGTAGTCCAGAGTCTGAGCTCTAGGAGGAAAAATGGCTGTTTTGCAAGCTTTGTTTTAATCCCTTCCTGATTAGTATAAAGACCTCACACTTTGATTTTTTGAAAAGGGGGTGTGGCAAGGGTAAGAATAGGTGTGAGAATCATTTTATCTTTAACAGTTCTGCACCAACCAGGATTTTTTTTAAAAGATTTATTTATTTATTTTAGAGAGTGCAGTGTGTGTGTGTGTGTGTGTGTGTGTGTGTGTGTGTGTATGTGGGGGGAGAGAATCTCAAGCAGACTCCCTGCTGAGTGCGGAGCCCGACATGGGGCTGGATCTCAGGATCCTGAAATCATGACCTGAGCCAGAACTGAGAGTTGGATACTTAACCAACTGAGCCACTCATGCACCTCCCCACCAGGATTTTGTCAACCTTTACACAATAGATTACAAAAAACAGTGGGTGTTTTTATTTGTTTGTTTAAAATGGTGACTCTGTAACATGAAATATACACTTTCAAACTCCCGCCCTGTCCCCGAGATGGGCCCATGCCCACAGAGGACAGTGTTCCCAGCTGCCTGAGTGCTGTGTCTGAAGGTGACCTGGTGCACATGAATACATGGAAAAGTGAACGGGGCCAGGCATCTGTGTGTCAGCTGTTGTGTCTCCTGGTCTTGCTGGATTTAGTGGCAGGTAATTTGAGCATCCTGTGGTGACCCAGTTTTGGCTTAATCCCTACCCTTGAAGCCAGAGGCCCTGCAGATCTGTTTCTTTGAATTGGAATACATTTACTGAATCCCATCTAGAATGAATGCCCAGAATAATGATTTCTTTTTTTAGAGGGGGAGAGAGAGAGAGGAGCGGGGAGGGGCAGAGGGAGAGGGAGAGGGAAGAGAGAGAGGAAGAGGGAGAATCTTAAGTAGGCTCCACACTGACTGGAGGGATCTCAGGACCCTGAAGCATGACCTAAGCTGAAATCAATAGTCGGACGCTGAACGGACTGAGCCACCCAGGTGCCCCCAGAATAATGATTTTTTTTTTTTTAATGAAAATGCTACCTGGTAGAACTTTACCATCTGAGGCCACACAATGGATTCACTGTACATTTTTCGATCCTTTGTATTTGCACATGTGTATCTCTATGCACGATCTAATTTCCGTGCCCCTACTCCAGGCTGCCTGGCAAACACCTCATCCATCGGGATGCCCCTTGCATAGTGCTTACTCTCAGAAGTCTTTTCGGCCCCTCTCGCTGCTCAGGCCTTTGCTGAACCCCATGCAAACATCCGCATGTCTGCACTCAGCCCCTCAGGGCCAAGGACCAAGTCTGATTCTCCCATCCCTAGCACCCAGGCCAGGGCCTGCCTTGCAGTAGGGGCTGCCTAAATGTGTCTCACACAGGCCAACACCGCAAAATGGGGGCCATCTCTAGACCAACAGCCTGCACAGGACTTGGGTGCAATGCTTCCTGCAGCCCCCAGCTGCTGCCAGAAACCAAGTTGTTTGCGGATGTTGGGTGGCGTTCCCCAGGCCTGCTTCATGCCTCCATCTGCAGAAGGGGTCTGTCTCCCACTGACAAGTTGGTTACTTTCTTCCTCCGTCTATTCTCAGGGCACCCTGACATTGCTTTCAGCTGCAGGCTAGATAAAACGGCAAAACTTGCGCAGACCTGAACCAAAGCGCCAGCTGGCCTCTCCCTGGTCTGGTAATGACTGTGGTTATGATCTGGGGCTGTCTTGTGAAACCAGAAGAGAAGGAGACACTGGATGTCTGATTCCGCCCTGAGGTTCTAGTCATCTTCAGAAGGGATCACACAATCCCGAATGCCAACATAAATTCCTCTGACCTAATGTGAAAAGTGAACTTGCATCGTAGAGCACTTCGGGGTTGGGGAGTCATATCAGAAATCACAAGGATGATGGGGCGCCTGGGTGGCTCAGTCGGATAAGTGTCCGACTCTTAATTTCGGCTCAGGTCATGATCTCAGGGTCGTGAGATCAAGCCCCACGTTGGGCTCCACACTCAGCCGGGAGTCTGCTTGAGATTCTCTCCCTCTGCCCCACCCCCTGCTCATGTGCAAGCATGCGCGCTCTCTCTCTCTCAAATACATCTTTAAAAAAGAAAAAAGAGGGGCACCTGGGTGGCTCAGTCGTTAAGCGTCTGCCTTTGGCTCAGGTCGTGATCCCAGGGTCCTGGGATCAAGCCCCGCATCGGGCTGCCTGCCCCGCGGGAAGCCTGCTTCTCCCTCTCCCATTCCCCCTGCTTGTATTCCCTCTCTCGCTGTGTCTCTCTCTGTCAAATAAATAAATAAAATCTTTAAAAAAAAAAAAGAAAAAAATCGTAAGAATGATAAAATATAGCAGTGTCCAAAGGATTCGCAGGCATGCCTCCATGTATAAGAAGTGCCTGGGGGGAAGGATTCTTTAGGCAAAGCAGAAGGCTTTGCAGGGTAGGGGCATGGGATTATGGCACCTCCCATAACCCACATATTGCCCATGATCCCCTGTATTCAGCATGCCTGGTACTGTCCTCTCACGTCCCCTCCCAGCCTGGGCTTCCACAGTTACACAGTGACGCAGACCTGTAAGTCCAAGGCCAGGAGTTAATTGGTACTTCAGTAGAGGCTTGGAGTTCTAACAACTCTTATCAAGCTTTGATCTGACATGGAGTGGCCATTAGGGACCAGGTACTGTTAACATGGACACTGTCCCCTTAATATTGAGGGTCCGACTAGCTATTAGGATTTGAAATGTAAATTACGATTATACTGTAGTCACATTGCAGTGACTCTTTAACTCTTAGGGAAACTGAGGACCGTCTAGCTCACAGTTCCCTCCGTCCAAGCCTCAAGTTTTAAGGCAGCATTTCTCACTGTCTGACCCTGACTACCTGCAGGAGAATTACTTACATATCTGTTAAAAATGCAGGTTCAGGGTAAGGGATGAATAGGGGAACACGGGACACTGGGGGGCAGTAACACTATTCTTGTATGATACCATAATGGAGGATACATGATATGTGTTTGTCAAAGCCTATAGAACTATACAACACAGAGTGGGCCCTAATGCAAACTCTGGAGTTTGGTTAATAATAATCCATCAGTATTGGTGCATCAGTTATAACAAGTGGACCACACTAATATGAAGTGTTAATAATAGGGAAAGTGGTAGCAGAGGAAAGGGGGTTTGTGGGAACTCTGCTTTCTGTGCAAGTTCTCTGTGAACCGCAAAATGTTCTTTAAAAAAAAAAGTCTTGGGGCGCCTGGGTGGCTCAGTCATTAAGCGTCTGCCTTCAGCTCAGGTCATGATCCCAGGGTCCTGGGATAGAGCCCTGCATCGGTCTCCCTGCTCAGCGGGAAGCCTGCTTCTCCCTCTCCCACTCCCCCTGCTTGTGTTCCTGCTCTCGCTATCTCTCTGTGAAATAAATAAATAAAATCTTAAAAAAAAAAAGTCTATTTTAAAATGCAAGGTTTGGGTCCCACGAATGACGTCCTGCATCTGTGAAGCTGGGGCCTTGGAATCTGCATTGTCTTAAGGTCCCCAGATGATTCAGGTGTATTTTAAGGTTGGAGAATTCCTGGATATAAGTCAGTCTCCTCTCACCATCTGTTTCGTTCCAAGAAAGAGCTTAAAGGGGCTTTGTCTAGAGGACTGTCTCTTGTGTGTGAGAGTGTGTTTCATCTTTCAGTAGGTGGACAAAAAGCTTCCTGCCAGTGCTAGAAATACTTGCTGCAATCCCACACTGACAGTTGCACCACAATAAAGATAATTCAGGCCAGACCAGATTCCAGACACAGGGGACTGTCAGATTTCCAAAGTGTGCAGCCTTTCTTCAGAAAGATGCCCTGCCAACTCCCATTTTAAACAAGCATCGTTAGGGATTATAGTGAAAATTTTACATATGTGTATTTACTTAAATAGGGGTGACAAATCCACTGTTATAATCCCTGGCTCTGTGGGATCGAATGTATTTTATTAGCAAATTATGGATTTTTTTACTTTAAAATGTTTATGGAGTTTATACGTGTCAGCATCCTAGGTAAGCTAAACCAAAATACCCTGGAAATTCGTGCTAGATGAATTTTGTGGAACCTGTGAATATTCACACTGCATTTTGCAGAAGACACAAGGATCTTGGCAGCATGTTTTTCACCCTGCAAGCATTTTCCCACTTAATGAATCACTCCTGCTAGGAGTTTGGTGAGAGCAAGCACAAACCCACGGCAGTGGTGAGCTCGAGTCCGTGTGCTAAAATTCAGGGTGACGTGTGAGTTACAGCCATGCCACGTGCCCCTGCTGAGTCAGTTGATAGCAAACACAGCAGAAGTCTTGCTATGTGAAAACTTGCAGAATATGCTAAAGGGACTGATTCAGCCAGGATCCCCTTCTGCGCTAAGTCAGAGGGACTGCTCACATGGGGCCTGGCAGGGGCCTTTGAGCTGACTCGAGTGGGTGCACATTTTACACATATGTAAGATTGGGGTCCATAACGTAAGATTTAGGAATTTCTGCTTTGGATCGTGGTCTCGAACCTGTTTTTGATTGTGTAAAAAAAAGAGCTTGTTCCTGCATTATCTATTGTGTTTGTTTTTAAAATGTATGTTCGCGTCACTGAAATATTGCATACAGTATAAAACCTGCACAAAACATAGGAATTAAAAGGGACATGATAAGAAACACATACAAATAGAAGCACCTTAGTTTTTGCTCCTATGGGTCGGTCGTCTTATGTTCCTCACTGCAGAGACCGCTGCCTGAGACCAGTGCTTCCCATTCTGTAATGTGCAGTAGAACCACCTGGGGGTCTTACTGAACCTGGGGAGTCTGATTCAGGAGGTCTGGGATACTGCAGTTCTTTTTTTTTTTTTTTTTTTTAAAGTAATCTTTACACCCAATGTGGGGCTTGAACTCACAACCCTGAGATCGAGAGTTGCAAGCTACACCAACGAAGCCAGCCAGGTGCCCCCTGGGATACTGCAGTTCTTAAAAGTTGCCAGGTGATGGTGAAGCTGCTGGTCCATGGCCCCTATTATGAGTGGCAAGTGGGGTCTCGAGGCGTGTGTTGAGTTTTGTTGCAAGAACCTCCCCACTGTGCCTTCTGTTCTCTTCCAGCAGCTTTGCAGCACCTAGCTTTAGGAAATAAAATCTGTGGTACCCATTTCTTCTGGTGAGGCTTAAAGGGGACCCCTGGGACCCTTTGTCTCCTCCTTTACTCAGGCCTGCCTTTTCCTGCTCCTTCCTCTGTCCCCGTGGCCTGCTGAAGCTGAGCTCCTGTCTGACTAGCTTAGCAACGTCTTCATAGTGCTCCCCAGAGAGGCATGCTCTGGTGACTAGGCTAGCCAGAGCAGACTCCAGGCCTCCGGAGCCCGGTTTACTTCTGCAGCAAGCTTGACTTCCTGCCGCAGCAAGGATCAGAGTATCAGGATCAGCCGGGTCTGCCCAGTCATCCGGCTCGCCTTACAACCAGGACTCGGTGCAATGGAAGTGAAATGCAGACAAGCCAGGGAAGGGGCTAGCGCCCGTTGAGCTGTGGGGATTCCCAGTTGGCGGCTCATGGCCGTGTTCTGTGCTCTGAGCCAAGGTGGCTCATGGTACGGCCTCCGGTGGCTGCACCAGGCTTGAATGAATAAGGCAAGATTTTGCTGGAGATGAGAAGTGAACTCCCACATCCTACTAAAAAGACGGATGTACCATCTTGGTGATGTCTTGAAGAGCCAGCAACGTACAACACATTCCCGTGGGGAACGGTGCTAAAAGGTACCCCAACTCTGCATCAAGTAGAAAGGTAGGAAATGGCTTGGATTTTCTGGGTCCACATCTCCCCTTTGTCTTTGCCAGCAGAGTCATTGGAGGAGTTCCCCAAAAGCCATGAAAGCCAAAGAAATGCTTCTGGATTACTTGTGTTGTCTAGCCCAGATTAATTATAAAGTCCTGTTGTTGCAGAGAACCCTAACTGAGAAAGACATGCAAACCTTAGACTTTCTCCAAAGGTGGCTGTTGGCCTTGTTTCCTTGTGTGGTAGTTTGAGATGACCCATAATAGAGAAGAAGCTGCACCATGTGCTTTGATTAGAGCTCACCTTTATTTGATTTTAAAATATTAAAGATAGGGGCGCCTGGCTGACTTGGTCAGGAGAGCATGCGACCCTTGATCTCAGGGTTGTAAGTTCAAGCCCCATGTTGGGTGTAGAGATGACTTAAAAATTTTTAAATCTTTAAAAAATAAAAGAATAATAAAATATTAAAGATATGCCATGAGGAGGGTATTAGAGTCACTCGGTGATGTGTCTCTGTAGTTGTCATTGGGGTGGAGGGTGTGAGTAGGGTGGTGGTGGGTACATGAAATATACCATATTTGCCTCAGCTTTGGTGCCTAAAAACTTTGAGGACAGAGTGGTTTCCAAATGTTTTCTTAGTAGAATCTTAAGTCTTTGCTTAAATTTTAATACTACAGGGGCGCCTGGGTGGCTCAGTTATTAAGTGCCTGCCTTCGGCTCAGGTCATGATCCCAGGGTCCTGGGATCGAGCCCCGCATCGGGCTCCCTGCTCCACGGGAAGCCTGCTTCTCCCTCTCCCACTCCCCCTGCTTGTATTCCCTCTCTTGCTGTGTCTCTGTCTGTCAAATAAATAAATAAAATCTTTTAAAAAAATAAAAATAAAAATAAATAAATAAATTTTAATACTACAGTTTTAAAATTAGCCCTGAAAATTTAAACCCACTCCCCTCCCCCGCATCCTATTTTTGCATGCAAATGTTTTCCCTTCTTCCCTTAAGTCAAATGGAACAGCTTCTTTTGGGTCCTAGAGATCAGCTTTCTTCAAAAGGGTGTAGGCAGCTTTGTTAGACTGGCTTGTCGGTTTGTCCTTCTGTGACCCAGTGAAGTTCATTCATCTGACTTCTAAGAGGCCCTAAACTAAAGGCATCCTCTTGTACGGGTTTGTCCAGAAACTCAATTTACATGCTAATAAACCTAGAGAGTACATGCTGTACAGCATTGCTGTGAGGCAGAGGGGTGCTGGGGAAAACATACGTTGTTGGGGTCCTGGACACTGGGGAGATGCTCATCTGCAGGTACTTTTCATCAGCCCACAGCATTTTCCTTTAACCGTATGCAACAAAGTATGTGTTGACATATATGCTTATCTAGTTATATTGCTATTGGCAAGGAATTATACATATATGTGTGTGTGTGTATATATATTTTTTTCTTGTATTCCATTTTCTTTGCTATCTTCACATTTAAATCAAAAGTTTATCCAAATCATATAGACAGGTTGACATGGCTTTGAAGAAAAAAGAATCACCTAGGCTTGATTCCCACCCCCCACCCCCCGTTTTGTACTACTTTCATTTCTTGCATTTGAGTGTTTCTGTTGTTGTTCTGTTTTGTCTTTTCATGCCATGCTCTATTAGACATGCACGGAGACTGATGAGGTCAGTATGTATTTCTTCCCTTCCCGTCCACTCCCTGCTCCCCCAGTCCTTAAAAGAAGGTGATTTCTTTTGTGGAAGTCAGTTTGTGTTACTAACACAAGCTACGTTGAACTGTGAACTCTGGGCACGAGGAGCCACCTTCCCCTCCTTCTGAAGGTGATTCACAAAGCCAGTTTCACTTGTTTCACATTGTTGTCTCATTACGTTTAAAGAAGAGATCTATTGGCGAAACGTTGGATTCAAAATCTGGTGTATTTGTTCTAACAGGTCCTATTAGATTCCAAAGCTTTTTCATAGCTAGTGTCAGTTACATAGAATGCACCTATTTTGTCTAGGAAGTTCTTCATAATAGGCATGTGGTGTTCACAGATCTCTCCTGGCCTGAGGGATGGTGAGTCTACCCTACAAGTCTGGTCATTCCCCCAAAGGTCTGAGATGACACAGAGAGGATTCAGACAAGTGGTGCATTTTGAAAAGTCTGTAGAAGGAATTTCTGATGAAAAAATGCTCACCCCAACTGGAGTATTAAATGATAGAAGTCTTGAAATGTCAGTGTTCTCTTTGACACAGAAACCAGAGCCTGCTAGTCATTTGCTTAGTACCTTTGTAGCTAGCTTCCTTGGCTCAAAGTCAGAGGTCTCAACCCACCTGGCTCCCCGAGTGAGCCCCGGTCCCCGTGCCACCTTGCTCCTGTCTATTCCTGATGCTCTAGCCACAGTGATCTACTTCCCATCCTCCTAACTGAACCTTCCTCTCCATTTCTCCCTGCATTTGTACATGATACCCATGTGCCTAGATGGATCCTTCTCCTGTGGCTGGCAAACTCCTATGCACCCTTTAAAGGCCAGCTTACATAGCTCCTCTATGACTCTCCCCCAGGGTGCTCTGAGCCTGTCCTACATCCATCTGCAATACTCACGCTCTTCATGTCACAGTGGAATTATCTGTTCAATGTCGGAGTCCCCTGTAGATTTTGAGCTTCACCAGGGCAGGAACTAGGTCTTTCCACCCCTGTAACCCCAGCCTAGTACAGAGCCTGGTACCTACTAGTTGTGCGATTAAAAAGTGAGGAGGGGACGCACAGTCACTGCTCTGTGATACGGGCAGTTGCTGCTGATGGTCACAGCAGCTAACACGTTTGAAGTGCTCCCAGGCCCTGGACTTTGTATACGGCCGTGCCCACTGCAGCCCTGTGAGGTTAACCTGTAGTTTTGCCCACCCTGTAGCTGAGGAAATGAAACCCAAAGGAATTACACCAAAAAGTGTGACACAAAGCTGGGGTTTGAACCCACCTACCTGCACTGTGATCCTGACCACAATTTCATTGTCCTCATCTGAAAAACAGATAATACACTTGATGAGAGCCTTGAAGGTACAGTGTCATGACTTATGGGTAGCACTTAGCACAGTACCCAGGTAGCCTCCATAACCATTAGTTCTTATTAATAATGATGCACCCAAGGTCCCCGAGCCAGCAAGGGGCAGAGGAGACATTTGAATCCAGGTCTTTCTGACAAGAGAGCCCTGATGCTAACTCTTATGCTCGTGGGCCAGCCCATGGTGCCCCAGCCTTGAAAAGAAACGCACTCCCTCCACACACACACACCTTGTGTCGTTAGCCCAGGCTCCATTGGGGGGCCTCCAGGGAGGCTGTGGAAGGCGGAGGCAGGGCCCCTGCACCCATCACTGCGGAACTTGAGATGGTAATGTGGACATTGTTGAGCGGCTTGGTGGCTTAGTCAGGACCCCACCAAGCAAACATTAGGATGTTACTGACACATCATTAGGCTCCAGCACTAGTTATTTATTTCCCCAAGGAGAAGGAACCCTACAGTGTTGGTGCTAGAGGATCCAGTCCCTGGATCTGCTGCTTCCTTTCTTGTGACCTCAAGCTAACCCTGTGTGAGCCTTGCTAAAGCTCCCAAAGATGGGGCATGGCCTTGGCTCCCCTGCCCCCACCCCCACCATCCAGAACACAAGCCTTCTCAGCCCTGCTGGACAAGGGCCGCTGATTCAGGTGGACGCACCAGTGACTGCTTCACCTGTAAATTAGCTTTCTTAAGGGATTAACTTGATGAAGGCAGTCTATATTAATATATTCAGTAGCTAGTTCCTACACAAATCTGTGTCAAACCAAAATTTTATTTTTCATTGAGAGTAGAAGAGTTATTTAAAAACATATAGGGAGCGTTTTGTAAATGAGGCTGTTGGAATCAGTGGGTAATAATTTAAAAATAAATATTTTACATTAGATTGTTGAGTGTGAGCCTGGTTGTAGTGACAGCTGTCTCCTAGTGAGAGGACATAAAATAGAACTTATTTTTAAGAATGTTATAAAAACTATATATGATCGGATATGTGTGGTTTGCAAATGTCTGGGAAAAGATGTAAATTCCCCATTTCCTCACCATTTCTCCCCACCCCACCCCCAATCCCTTACCCTCCTTACCTTACCCCTCTCACACACAGCGAATGGGGGGCTCAGTTGTTAGGTGTCTGCCTTTGGCTCAGGTCATGATCCCAGGGTCCTGGGATCGAGCCCCACGTTGGGCTCCTTGCTCAGCAGGAAGACTGCTTCACCCTCTGACCTTCTTCCCTCTCATGCTGTCTCTCTCTCTCTCTCTCTCAAATAAATAAAATATTTTTTTTAAAAATGAAATAGGGCGCCTGGGTGGCTCAGTTGGTTGGGCGACTGCCTTCGGCTCAGGTCATGATCCCGGAGTCCCGGGATCGAGTCCCACGTCGGGCTCCTGCTGGGCGGGGAGTCTGCTTCTCCCTCTAACCCTTCCCCCTCTTGTGCTCTCTCTCTCACTCTCTCTCTCTCTCTAATAAATAAATTTAAAAAATAAATAAATAAATAAAATAAAAAAATAAAAAAATGAAATAGATTTGCAGCAAAGCTGGGTCACAGTCAGATTAGTTGCATTCAACTCCCAGGCTCTTTAGTTCTCTGTGCCATTTGCAAAGGCAGAGGATCTGATTTATCTTGCCTTTCCTCTTGGCCTGAACGAAATCAGAATTCCCCGTAGCAGTCAATAGGCCGAGGTAACACATGCAGTCCCATCTCTCCAGGGCCCTCCCACCGGTGTGGGTTTTCATTTTTGACAGAACCACGTCGTGCTCGGGTGTTAGTGGGTTGGGGGCTGCAGCGCGTCTCAGCATTCGTCTGTGGACCAGGCCCTGCCCCGCGCCTCTGCAGAAGGCGGACGCTGTGTACCTGGGGGCCTTATCTACACGCCTGGGTGCGTGTAATTGCCCAACTGTGAGTGTTGTTTCACCAGCTATAAAAATCCAGCGGGGAAATGAATGTGAAAATGAATTTGTTTGTCCTTTGACAAGATCCCCGCAGTTGAAAAGTTTTCGTGTATATAGCTGGGTGGGCTTTGCTAAAATCAAAATTAACTGCCTTGCTTAATGGTGCAGCAGATTGAGTTTTGAAGAGCTTCCCCTGAATTCTCCTTGAAAGGACATTTGAGCTAGAAACTCCAGCCTCTGGCGAAGTCACTGCATTTTGATCTAGGTGGGTGCTTTTTTCTCCTCGTGCTGGCTGTAGGATATGTACACGGAGCCCACCACTGGAACCTGGGTTACACCAAATGGGTGGCTGGTTGGGTGGACAGATGGGTGGGTAGACCGGCAGATAAACAGTTCAGTTTGCCTTTCCATATATCTTAGGTGTCATGTTTGCCGGCAATTAAGAGGAAGGAAAACGTGGGGCGCCTGGCTGGCTCAGTCAGTGGCGCCTGCAACTCTTGATCTCAGGGTTGTGAGATCAAGCCCCACACTGGGGGTAGAGATTACCAAATAAATAAATAAGTAAATAAACTTTCAAAAGAAAAAAAGAATTGATTAAAAAAAAAAAAAAAGAGGAAGGGGCACCTGGCTGGCTCGTTCGTTAGAACATGCAACTCTTTATCTTGGGTTGTGAGTTTGACCCCCAGGTTGGATGTAGAGATTACTTAAAAAAATAAAATCTTTAAAAAATAAAGAGAGGAAAGCTAACCTGTAATCAGTGTCCTCCCCAAAAGTTTTTGCTAAACCCCATTCTATGCCTGTGTCTTTGGTCTTCATGCAACACAAACAATTTGTCATGAGCACTTACTATGTGTCAGGCACATGGGATATAGATTTCAACAAAGTACAAATAGCCCTTGTCCTCAAGGAATTTACCATAGAGTGTAGGAGATAAGCACTAAAAAGTAATTACACAAATAATTATTAAACTGTAGCTGTAATCCCTCTTTTTTGTTGTTTTATTGACATACAATTCATAAAATTCACCCTTTTAAAGTATATAATGCAGTGGTTTTTAGTATATTTACAGTGTTTGTTTTCTTTTTTACGATTTTATTTATTTATTTGACAGATAGAGACCTAGAGAGAGTGGGGAACACAAGCAGGGGGAGTGGGAGAGGGAGAAGCAGGCTTCCCGCTGAGCAGGGAGCCCGATGCGGGGCTCGATCCCAGGACCCCGGGACCATAACCTGAGCTGAAGGCAGGTGCTTAAAGACTGAGCCACCCAGGCGCCCCTTTGCTTTGTTTTTCATATGACACAGTGGAGTGAAAAACTCAGTCTCATCTGTTGTCATTTTGTTGGTACAACCACACCCAACTGGTTTGACTGCTCCAACAGATTTTACATCATGTTGGCATTGCATTGCCTCTGATCATTAATGTCATGAGGGGCGGGAGGGGACATCAGAGAAGTTCCGTTTAGATGTGGTGTCCTGGAAGCTGCCCTAAAGGAGAATTCTTTTGACGCATATGGAAACTTCTTCTTACCCCAGATGCGCCAGTGAGAACTGTCTTCTCTGCCCCTAACTGAAACGTACTGGTCATGGGCAACCTCCACAGCATCCTGTAATTCCATCTTTCTAAGAATACATCCCAGAAAGGACCCAAACTCGAAGTAGAAGAAAGTCCAGAATTGACAACCCTCAAAATCTACTTCATATATTCTAAAGCTAAAATACTAAATGCAGTGAAACATTTTGTGTGATGTAGCTCAGCGGACTGTCTCAGGAAAATCACCACTCATGGGTCTTCTTAATAAATGTCATTTCAGGGGTGCCTGGGTGGCTCAGTCATTGGGCTTCTGCCTTCAGCTCAGGTTATGGTCCCAGGGTCCTGGGATCGAGCCCCACATCGGGCTCCCTGCTCGGCAGGAAGCCTTCTTCTCCCTCTCCCACTTCCCCTGCTTATGTTCCCTCTCTCACTGTGTCTCTCTCTGTCAAATAAATAAATAAAATCTTTTAAATAAATGTCATTTCACTTGAAATGTGAGACACCTGCATCTTCAGACACCTTGCAGGTCTATCTGATGGAGCCCGTGTGAGAATTCAAGGGAACCGAGTTTGGTTTCTTGCTCTGCCCATCTTTTGTCTTGCCTTCCTGTCCTCCTCTGAAGATGGGGGTGATGGCACAAGCAGTCTCCCTTATGGGATTTTGGAAGGAGGCAGGGTAGATGAGGTAAAGCTGCTTTGTACCTGAACTACCCCCTGCTGGTGGCAAAGCTCTCAGGAACTGGTCTGGGTAACGGATGGCTATCTATACAGAAGAAGCTCCAGGGGTACCCCCTCCCCTGATAACACCGACTCCATTGGAAGATAGCTTTGTGGACTCACCAAGAAATCTGGCAGAGTAAATTAGCGTGAGTGTTGTTTGGAGAGTTTTGTGACAACCCTCTTAAAGCATCGATATCAAAGGTGAAATTCACCATTGGAGATACTTCAAGATAATGACACCCCTAATAATGTCTTCCGTGTATAGGGTCTTACACAAATTGCAGAGCACCTTCATATGCCTTATCTGGCTAATTCTCATGTCTGCCTTGAGGATGCAGGAAGGCTGTGATATTCCCATAGTTCAGATGAAAGACCCAGGACCCAGAGAAGCAACTTGCCCGTGATGACAAAGGTGGCTCATCTGGCCTCTGTCTTTCCTTTCCATCCTCTTTTAAAAGCTTGCGTACTTTCTCCATTGCACTGTTCTGTCATATTTTTTTTCCCTATGCTTTGCTAATGATTGTCAGTTCTACTCCCATTACTTAGGTAAAACACCTGCTTGTATAATTGCCAAATTAAAAAGAATGTCATGAATACATCTGACGGTTAGTGTTATTCACTAGTTCCCTTCTGCTTCATAGATTCCTGTGAGTTTGGGTTAATTAAGCCGAGTTCTATTTTTGCTAGCAAGTGGGTGATCCTTTGGGTTGAATTAACAGCGGAGTTATCCCTGGGCTGTGATTAGTGACAGAGCCTCGGGAAAGCCTCAGTTCCTTCCCCCTTAGAGCACAAGATGGCCATGCAGGGCTCCTAGATGTGAACAACAAGACTGTACATGAATTGCTCTTGACCGTATTTTTGCATCATCCTCTGCTCCTGTTGAAGGTACATGACCGATGGTGGACTTGGCCTCTACACTCGTCGCCTGAACCGGCTCCCCGATGGGATGGCTGTGGTGCGGGAGACCCTGCAAAGAAATACCTCCCTGGGCCTTGGCGATGCTGACAGGTAAGTTTGCTCTGCTTGAGACTGACCAGGTGCAGAACTCATTTCAGAGTGGCCTGAGAAGTGAGGGTATGATACTGAGAACGATGGGCACTGCCGTGACCCACGCAGGGGGTGAGAGGCCTTGACGCCACACCTGGGGTCAGGAGCTGGCTCAGCAGGTAGGAGAGCGCTGCCAAAGGGTTCTTGAGTCCTGCTTCTGGTTAGGGTGGCGCTTCTGACAGCAAGAATAGAGGGAATTCAGGCTTGCGTAATTTGGGATGTTGTTTTGACTGTTGCTACCTGTATCTTTGTCGATTCCCCGGGCCCCAGGGATCTGCTTTACTTCCTCTGTTAGCCAGCTTTCTAGGTACTGGACTTGGGAACACAGTCCCTGGTGATGCACAGAAGGCCTGGGTGCCCAAGGGAGTGCTCCTGGCCTTGGCTGAGCAGGCTTCACTGTGGGTCTCCTGTGGCCTGGCACTGGGAAGCAAGGCTTAAGGATGTAGTTTATACAGCACATGCTGAGGACCTGACATGACAGCACTTGACTGGTCTTCATTACAGCCCACGTCAGAGATGAAAAGAGCTTCAGAGAACATTACAGTCTAGAGGGCTATTGGGTAATCCTTACTCTGGCACAAACGGATTCTATGGCCTTGAGCAATCTATTAAAGAAGGGGTTCAGACTATATGACTTCCCAGATCCCTTCCAGCTCTGATGTGCTGTATTTCTAGATTTCAATACCCTTTAATGATCTGACTGTTGAATTATTTTGCTGGTATACTTGACCTCTTTCCCCATGTGTGTTGATGAGACAGAACATGGCATTTAGATGTGTGTGCTTGAAGTCACCATACCTTTTTGGGTGCTAATCCTCATGGGCCAGAAAGCCACATATTTGCAGCGCAAAGCCAGCTTCTTGCTGTTCTCTTAGCTGGATATAGTTTTTACAAAGAGCTAAGTGATGTCTGTGGTTCTCTGGCTTAAGAGAACTAGGGCACGCTGACTAGGGCACGCTGAAGTTACCCCCAGGAATGGAATTTGCTCAAGAGGAATCTTCATCTTTTCTCTGGGAAGACTGAGAAGACTGTGCTGGTGTGGAGAACACCGAATTAGTTGTCAGAAACCTGGAAGCTGGCCCAGGCTCTGCCACGAACTTGAATTTGCCCTTCTCAGAGTCTCCCAGGGCCCAGGGTGGTGATTTATGCCAGAGGTGACAAAGGCTCTTCACCACAGTGTCAGCTCAAGTCAGCTTTCTTCCTGTAATTAATTTGTTTAAAAGTATTGGTTTGAGAATTCCATAGAAAGGTGAACCACTTAAGAACTGCTCTTTCTTTTTTTTAAGACTGCTCTTTTTAAATTTTTTTTTAAGATTTTTTTGTTTTTTATTTGACAGAGAGAGAGAGAGCACAAGCAGGGGGAGCGGCAGGCAGAGGGAGAGGGAGAAGCAGGCTCCCCGCAGAGCAGGGAGCCCGATGCGGGGCTCGATCCCAGGACCCGAGGATCATGACCTGAGCCGAAGGCAGACGCTTAATCGTCTGAGCCACCCAGGCGCCCCTCTTTTTTAATTTTTTATTTATTTTTATTTATTTTTTTTTTTTAGAGAGGGAGGGTGGGGAGGGGCAGAGGGAGAGGGAGAATCTCAAGCAGGCTGCACGCCCAGGATGGAGCCCAACATGGGGCTCGATCTCACAACCCTGAGATCATGACCTGAGAGAAAGACACAAGCCCTGAGACACCCAGGCGCCCCGGAGAACTGCTCTTTCTAAGGCTGGAACGCTCTATAACTAAACTCTTCAGAGGAAATATTATCAGGGAGAAAGTCTGTTGTTGTAACACCCCACTGGAGATTTCACAATTTGCCTAGTTATTTTGCTTATTTGTATTCTCCTGTAAACATGTAGCTGGTTAGTTAATCTATTAGCATGAAATTCAGGCTTTACAAGGTACATTTTCCCTTATAGCAAAAGAAGAATCTGTGCTAGGCAGTTTAATTTAATGCTTCATTGCAGGGTTAATGGAATTATTATAGATCACAGCTGAGCTTGTTCCTGCTTTTGGAGGTGGAGGACTGGGGGTGGGGGCTGGAAAGATGGATAGTGTTTGTTATATTGTCCAGCTCAGCCTCTTTGATGGGACCAATTGGACAGCAATGTCTTCTGGTTCTCCCAAGACTGGAATGCTCAGATGTGATCATTTAAGACTGAAAGGATAACTGACCAGCTTTTAAAGATAGAATTCAGGTGGCTTTTTTTTTTTAAGTTAGGATCTAATAATGCTTATAAATCTCCTATTTCATACAAGTTTTGATCTGTAGGCAGTGAGATATTTTCCATTGTTCTAGAATATGTTAAACTTCATTCATCTCTAAAGTTACTGTAAACAGACCATAGAAATGCTTCATCTTTGGCTAAGTTGAAATTGTAGTAGATTTGTTGCTGTAAAGTTCTTCATGCAAATCTCTTCCAAAAACTGTTATATTCTAGATGAGTATTTCCCAAAGTGGGAGGCAAACAGTAGTGGTATAGGAAATAATTTTATGTATTTTTTTTAAGATTTTATTTATTTATTTGACAGAGAGAGATAGCGAGAGAGGGAACACAAGCAGGGGGAGTGGCAGAGGGAGAAGCAGGCTTCCTGCTGAGCAGGGAGCCCGATGCGGGGCTCGATCCCAGGACCCTGGGACCATGACCTGAGCCGAAGGCAGACGCTTAACGACTGAGCCTCCCAAGCACCCCAGGGAGAAGCAGACATCCTGCTGAGCAGGAAGCCCAATGCGGGACTCGATCCCAGGACCCTGGGATCATGACCTGAGCTGAAGGCAGATGCTTAACCACTGGGCCACCCAGGCGCCCGGAAATAATTTTAGATAGTAGACAGGGAAATATTTCTTTTACATTTTAATTATATTAAAAAATGTATAACTAGTACATCAAACCCAAGATTTTACAAATATTGTTTCGGGTAAAGAATAGTGTTGGCGTGAGACAATTTAATGTGAAATATCAAAGGAGAATATCACAGATGGTGTGCAGGTATTTTTTTTTTTTAAGGTAGTATGCAAATGGCTGCAGACAAGGTAATCCTATTCTTGTCCCTATAATGAGAAATATGTTCTTTAAATTATTTAAATTAGACAAGTGAAAAAAATACCGACAAAAAAATGCAGCACCTTTCCAGAATTCTTCCCTTTTAAGCTGAAAAAAGAAGGTCCCAGAGCTGAGATATTTCCCGGAAGTTCTTTATAAAAAGACAGCCCAGTCCTTAGGGTTCACGCATAGGCCGCAGACTGCATGCGTGCTACGAAGGAAATAGGAAAAGTACTGAGGGATGAGGCCTGGTTAGACGTCAGCCAAGAGAAGAGGAGCGTAAGAGAGCAGATCACCTCACCATACCCACAGGAAAATCATTAATCTCAGCGGTGCAGCTCAGGAGCTAGAGCTCTTCCAGGGGAAGGCCCTGAAGGACGCTGACCTAGCACACAAACCGTGGCTGTTAGCAACAGGATGTGGCTGGGATATCTTCAGGGCTATTAAAAGGAATTGATAGGAATAGGTACCTTTGGAGCCTGGGAGATAGGGACCATGTCAGTCTGAGAGTCCTGTATGTCACCAGCCAGCATCTGAGAAATAAGAAAGGATGATAGTCAATCCACAATGCCAAGTCTGCCCTTGATCTGCTGTCACTCTTCAGGATTGCCACCCCTGGGCTCCAGTTTTTACCTGATAGTCATCAGTGGCCCCTTCCAGTGAACTAGAGCCAGCCAGCTGAGGGGACAGGATCAAAAGGGACAAACGGAGGTGGCTTGTTCCAAGTCACTGGCCCCAGATAACAGGCAAATACAGAGAGGTTCGGCATGGAGTGCCCCAGGGAGCCAGGAGGCCGGCCTCACAGACCGTCAGATGGTTTGCTAAACTCCTGCCAGTTCCTGCATGCTGTCCCCTCAGGACCCATCAAAAGTTCTTGAACTCCTGAGAGCTGAGTGCTTTCAAAGTGTAAAGCTCAGGTCTGGGAAAGCTTCCATTCCCAAGGAGCTCTCTCTGTCCCTCCACAGCACTGCCCTGCTGTTTGCAGCCCTCGCTGACGTCACCGACGTGCAGTTCCAGGCTGCTTCTAAATGGCATCCCCCGGTCATGCAAGTGTCACTGAGGGCGCAAGGACAGAATTCAGGCCCGTCGTGCACAGTTAGGTCGGGAGGAGGGCTTTGGAATGACTTGGTTACTTTCTTCTACACCATTAGAATATTTATTGACCTCCAGTGGCCCTTATTAACTGAAGTGGTAATAAAAATAGTGCAGCGAGAATGCAGTGCAGTAAAACGTCAGCCTGAGACTTGAACCAAATGACAGGGGCCCTCTGATGTCATGCCAAGAAGCCAAGCAGGAAAGTGTTTCTGTTCCTTCTTCTTACAGGGTTTTCATTGCCCTCCAAGCTCTGAATGTTTTAGGTATTGAGATTGCACTTTGAAAATGAGGATTCAGAGTCACTGTACAAGCTTTACCGTCTGTGGTTGGGGCCCAGACCCTGGTGCTCAGAGCTGTCCCAGTTTCAGCTTGAATTGAGAGTCCCACGGTGTGAGGATGTAACTATGCAACCTGGTATTTCACCAGCCTGCCAAGCCCAATCCTCCTCCTCACCGGGAGTGCCACAAGATGTCCAAGAGCCCAGGGCACTGCTGGGCTTTGTGATTTGTATGCAACAAGGCGGCCTCCTGGCACCAAGCAGTGTATTCACCAATTCAGGCCTGACCTGCAGAGAGGAGTTGAATCCAGGCCAGAGGTCCCCAGCCAGCAGATGAAATTCGTGAGAGCCCTTACCAAGTAGTAGGTCCCCAACCCAGGTGTTTCTTCGACCGAGCCCCTGCTGGGGTGTGCAGATGAGAGGAAGCACCAATGGGAACCAATCCCTTGCCCTCCCTTCCAAGCCCCTGGTAGAGAGAGGGTAGACAGGGTAATGGCTCCACAGGGTCCACAGCCTAATCCCCCAGAACCTGTGGATATGTTACACCACATGGCCGGGAGGAACTGCAGTTGCTTATCAGCCGATTTTTGGATAGAGAGATTAGCCTGGACTATCCTGGTGGGCCAGTGTGATAACCAGGTCCTTAAAAGTAGAAGAGGTGGGTGGGAGATGAGGCAGAGCGATGGGCTGTAAGGACCCCACTTGCCCTGCTGGCCTTGAAGACGGAGGGTGGGGCCGCAGCCAAAGCGCGCCCATGGCCGTGGCCTCTCCAAAGGAGAAAAGGCAAAGGGAACGGACACTCCCCTTGAGCCACCCAAGTGAGTACGGCCCTGCCACCACACATGCTTTCAGTCCATGAGACTCAGTTTGGATTTCTGCCTCACAGATCTGATAGTGCATTTGTGTTGTTTTTTGCTGCCGTGTTTATAATAATTTGTTACAGCAGCGATAGACAACTAATACAGACCAGAAAATAAAAACAGTAATAGTCACCATTTCCCAATGGATTGCTATATGCCAGGAACTGTGCCAAACACCTTACAGATATGATGTTGTTTCCTCCTAACCCTGAGCCTTTGAGAGGAGGTATCATCCTGGTTTCATAGACATAGCAGTGGTGTCCTGAGAGGGTCAGGTCAGTAAATATGCAGCAGGCTACATACACACCTGGCAGGTGTCCAAACTGGAATTGAAACCCAGGCCTGCCAGACCGTCCTGATGCTCTAACCACCTCATGTAACTGCCTCTTTAGGGAACCCTCAGTGCAGAGATTCTTCCATTCCCTGGCTCCGGGCCCTTATCCTGGTGTCCTCTCTTTAAATGAGCCCCTAGTCACTAAAAATGCAAGCACACGGGGCACCCGGATGGCTCAGTGGATTGAGCGTCTGACTCTTTTTTTTTTTTTTTTTTAAGATTTTATTTATTTATTTGACAGAGAGAGAGCCTGAGAGCACAAGCAGGGAGAGTGGCAGGCAGAGGGAAAGGGAGAAGCAGGCTCCCCGCTGAGCAGGGAGCCCAATGCGGGACTCAATCCCAGGACCCTGGGATCATGATCCGAGCTGAAGGCAAATGCTTAACTGATTGAGCCACCCAGGCGCCCCCTTGAGCATCTGACTCTTGATTTCGGCTCAGGTCATGATCTCAGGGTCCTGAGATAGAGTCCCAAGTCAGGCTCCGAGCTCAGCAGGGAGCCTGCTTCTCCTTCTCCCTCTGCTCCTCCCCCGACTCGTGCTCGCTCTCTTTCTCTCGCGCTCTTTCTCTCTCTCTCTCTCTCTTTCTCAAATAAATAGTCTTTAAAAAAAAAAAAAAGAGGGAAAGGGGGATATTTTATGACTCCTCTCCCCTCAACCCAGGCTTTTGGCCCCTGGACACAGCAGATGGGCTTGCCCTCACCCCTTTTCCCATCACTGGTCTCAGACCTCAAGGAAAAGGCCCTTTCTTATACAAAAACTGAGCCAGTTTGCTCCATGGCCTCCTTGCGGGTTTGGACCAGCGGTGCTCATTTTTTAATTCTGATCTCTTCTAAACTTGTGTTGTTGGCTAGGGGGAGGAATCCACAATTTCAAGATCCCAGGTGAGGACCGATGCTTCCCTTTAGTGATCCAAGAAATCCGGGGGCCCCCAGAATCTGCAGGGATTCTGCAGTCATTTGTAAAATTCCCTTTCCTGGTCCTGGCTAACCACTCTGTGGTCCCTGAGGCATTGCTGGAGTTTCTCTACCCAGAGTTTAGGGATCAACAAGCCTCCATGGCTGGACCATAATTTAAGGAGCTCCCCCAATCCTCCCTCCCTCTCTACTCGCTGTCTCTCCTCTGTGTCTGCCCTGCATTGTGAGTTCTTCACGAGTAAGGCAAGGGGGACTTTTTCCTTCTTTTACCACTAATTTCACTTCATGCCATCTCTAGGTGTCAGTATTTGAACCACATTTCCCCTACAATCATGTGCTGGGAGTGAGAGAGTATAGCTCGGCACTGCCCAATATAAGAGCCACTAATGAAGTGTGGCCATTGAAATGTGAAATTAACAAAAATTAAAAGTTGGGTTTCTTCGTCACACTAGCCACACATTTCAAGGGCTTTCAAGTTGCATGTGGTTTGTGGCCACCCTACCCAACAGTGTAGACAGAACATTTCCATCATTGTAGGAAGTGCTTTTGGACAGGACTTTATAGAAATCACCTAGTTACATTTCAAAAGGCAGCTGTGGAGTGAAAGGAAGAGGCAGGGTTGGCAGTCATGAGACCCTGGTTCCTGTCCTCACTCTCACGCAAGTCCCTGAACTCTCTGAGTTTTGAGGTTTTTGTTTATAACATAAGGGCAGTACTCACACCTGTCTCCCAGGACCATTGTGATGAATACTCGAGGTGAAGGTGGTGAAAGTGTTTTGTAAGGTACCAAGCAAAGATAAAAGAGTCTGAGTATTCCTCTGTCCTGGAAGCCATTCGGAGCAATCTGGGTTCTGTCTCTCCACGATTCTCTCTCTCTCTTTTTTTTAAGATTTTATTTTTTAGGGGCACCTGGGTGGCTCAGTCAGTTAAGCGTCTGCCTTCAGCTTGGGTCATGATGCCACGGTCCTGGGATCGAGCCCCGTTTTGGGCTCCCTGCTTGGCGGGGTGCCTGCTTCTCCCTCTCCCTCTGCCGCTCCCCCTGCTTATGCTCTCTCCCTCTCTCTCTTTCTCAAATGAATAAATAAAATTTTAAAAGAAAAAGATTGTATTTATTTATTTAGAGTGTGAGTGGGGGGAGGGGCAGAGGGAGAGGCAGAGGGAGAATCCCAAGCAGACTTCGGCTTGATCCCACAACGCTGAGATCATGACCTGAGCTGAAATCAAGAGTTGGACACTTAACTGAGCCACCCAAGTGCCCCTCTTTTCTTTATATTAATTAATTAACTAGTAATTAAGCCCTCTTCTTTCCATAACAGTGTAGAGTAACCACATATACTAGAAGAACAATTGTAAAAGCAGTGAAGCATTAGGACCGTGGAGGGTGGGGAGGTAAGTGAGAATATGACACGTCAGAGAGGAAGAGAGCCAAGAATACAGATAAACTTACCATATGGTCCTCTGCGGTTGCACATTTTAGTGGTAGTTCAGCACTGAGCTTCCTACCAGCCTAAGTGAAATGAACTTTGTCTTGCTTTCCCCCCTCCCTTCTGCCTTTATCTTTTTTTGCTTGGGTTGACCAGCTGGCTGATCTCTCCCTCGCCTCCATCTCTTTCTCTGTCTCCCATCTTCCCTCCTTCACTGTCCTTGCCTTCCCCCTTTTGACTGCCTGTTATACCTACGAATGCCCCTGCTCATTTTCTTAGTTCTGCATTATACTCGTCTTTTTGGGACAAGAAGATGCCTCCAGCACAACACCCAACATCCATGATCCTCACTGCTTTTCCCTTCTGTCCCTCTCCCCCTTCTCTCCTGCTTGTGGACAGCAAAGGGAGACACAGTAGGAGAGAGTGAGAGTTCCATTCATCTGAAAGCTCATAAAAGGAGCCTTAGAGGCAAATCTCTATTTCCGTGGTAACAGGGTAGTAATTACTGCATTGGCTTTTCCCAAAGGCCTCTTTGCTGCTGGTACCACTGGCTTCTTTTTTAAGTAAGAGCTGCTGCTTGTGGAATGAGTGGGCAGGGGGCCACCTGTGCTGAACAGGAGGGTGGTGCTGACAGGAAGCAAACCATCTGCACTTTAAGCCACAAAGGAATTCTCCCAGAGGGGTTGTGCAGAGAAGAGAGTGAATAGTCTGTGGAGTATCATTTCACATGCATGCAGTGTTTTCACTTAAAAAAAAAAAAAAGGCAGGATAGTGACCCCATGAGAATCTTGCTCCCCAGTGTTGCCCAACTTTGTAACTTTGGAATATGATTTGTAACTGTGTTCCAGGTTACACTACAGTAGAAGCACAGCTAGCTGACTCTGTGTGTGTGTGTGTGTGTGTGTGTGTTGGAGTGGGGAGCACGGCCATTCTCCCAAAGTATATTTCCCAAAACTGGTGCCTTTCCAGTAGCTGTTTACAGGTAATTTGTAGACTTAATGGTTGTTCCAAGTATGAGAAGACATTTAGCAATATGAAAGCAAGAATGGGAGGTCAAAGAGAAAAGCCTAAATGGGGCACCTTTTCCTGGGCTTAACTGCCTTAGCAACCCAAAGCTTAGGCCTCCAACCCCAAGTCAGAATCTGACTGCATCTGTCCCCTGTAACAGAAAATGGCATCATGTGTTTTAATCCAGGTACCTGGGCAAGTCTTTGCATTAGTCAGCGTAGGATCATTTATGCTGTGTAACAAACAACTCCAAAACACCCTCCTCACTGTCTGGCCATTGCCGCTCAGTAGGAGTCTATGTTGTACATCATCGTCACTCTAGGACCCAGGGTGCCAGAGCACTAGCCATTTAAAGCACTGGCAAACCATAGCAAAGAGAAGGAGAATGTGGTGAGCCACACACTGTCTCTTAAAGCTTCTGTCCAGAAATGGCCCATGTAACTTCCACTGATTTGTTGTTGGCCGAAAGATGTCACATGGCTACGCTTAAATTCAAAGGTGACTAGAAGTAGAATTCTACCATGTGCTTATGAGAACAGAAAATATATGGTGAACTGTACTAGTGACTATCACTGTTTTATTACATGGAGTGATAGCCCTAGCTTAATACCATCTCCTCCCCATTATTTAACCAATTCTGTATCATGCAGTTCGTCATATTTATACCTATGCATTGCCAGGCACTGTGGCACCCAGTAAGACTGATGGCCTTCAGTAGCTCCTCTGGGTTGGGAAGAACGAGCAGATGAGGAATATGATAACTGAGTTGCTTAAGGCATTGTAACCAATGCTATCGGTCATTTGTGTTTCCAGTTTTAGTATATGTGTGGCCGAAGCGAGTACTCAGGTGCATTTCAACAAAGTATTTGGACTGTGTTTTGCTATGTGACAGCTGATGGAAAATGCTGATGATTATTTGATACTTACTGAGCACCTACTATGCACCAGGCCCTGGGGATCCAAAGATGAGTAGGACATAGTCCCTGCTCCCTGTTCTCAAGAAGCTTGCAATCACATGGAAGGGTGAGAGGCCAAATAAGCCATCATAACTCACTGTGCAGGGTGCCATAGAGACTCTCACCATGTGGTATGGGAGCAAGAAGGACCAGGAGTATCCCTGGGGGCTAAATGTCTTCCTAAACTTATCATAATAGAATGTGGGAGGTTTCTTTTCCTGCCGGTGATGATTTGGAAGATCCTTCATAAACATTACCCAAGTGTCAAAAGAGGCCCTCTCATCTTATCATCTGTTTGAGATTTTCTTTTTGTTTCCTTTAATGTCCTTTATCATTTTTGAAGAGCAACCTAGCCTTGACTTCTGTTACTGAAATGCAACAGCTGATTTAAATAAGCCCCGTGGATAAGGCAGCCCTCACATTGGCCAGTGAAGTGTGTCTGGTTACAGTGTCACCTTTACACTGGTCACGCTGGACGGCTGTGCCAGCCCAGGGTTTTTATTCAAGGTTACCTTGCATGTGAATATTTTCCCCAGACCCACCTCTCCCAAGCCAGTCCACGTTGAATAGAGCTTACAGAGCAAAACTGGGGCGAAGGAGAACTTCAGAGTCACCAGTTGCAGCCCTCTCCCTTCACCAGAGGGAACTGAAGCCAGGGAGATTGTTAGTGGCCCACTGACCACTCTGTCCTCCAGGCTTCAGGGAACAGGGTCATCTCAGTGTGAGTTTGGAAAGGATGAACTTGAGAAAGCAACTCTAATGAAAGTACATTATCTCTTTGGTGATGATGATGACTAGAGCCCATGTAGGAAGGGAAGGAGTGCACTAGGAACCAGGAGACCTTGTCCTAGATCTGGCTTGGCCACCGCTGAACATCTTGGGCAAGATGCTTCTCCTACCTACGCCCAGTTCTTTGCGTGCGCTCAGACCGGCTGATTCTAATGTCCCCAAGCTCTCTTATGAGTCATTGTTCGTGTTTGTCACTTGAAGGGCAGCGTTCACAAAATGACTCGTGAATGTAGCTCATCCACACAGGCAGGGATCCCAGGAACTTTTCATCTCTGATGCTCATGATGACAGGTGTCATCGTACGATGGTGCATCGATTGCAGAGTGTGGCTCTTGCCCAAGGCCTCTGGTGTGTGCAGATCCAGTGGACTGAGAGGGCCCCCATTTCTGCTAGCAGACCTCTTCCGGAGGAGTGAAAGCCTCAAGGCATCTGTCTTCACTGCACTTCAAAGCTAGGCCTGTTCTAAGCTGCTATGCACTTAGAGGAGGGGGAGAGGGAGGGTAGCTGTTGCTGAGGTGGGTCCAGAGGAACGTCCAAAGTTGAAGGACTAGAATGAAATCTTCCAGAGGGGGGATACGGGGTGGACAGGGCTGTGGATGAGAGTCGTGGGCCGTGGACCTTTCTGATGGTCTGGAGGAATTCTGCTGTCCTACATTGCAACGGATTTTGCTCTAACTTGGAGTATCACCAAAATTATATTAGGAGTCGAAGCTTATGGGATTGTAGTCTTATTTTCATTGAGATAAAATCCCAAGTGACTGATAAATAGTGAATTATATTTGTTTGGGTGGGTGTTTTGACTTAGGATTTAATTAGACTTGGATGTACATTGTTCCCTAAATCTGCACAAAGAGTGGGAGCTGCCTTCCAGAGAGGGGGCAGTCAGCCTTGGGAACAGGCAGTGTCGGGGACTTGGAGGGACTTCCCTATGCTGTGATTTCTCATTCAGTTGGCAGGCTTCGCAAGGTACACCAGCGTCCTGGAGAGCTGAACAGCACTTGGAGTGGGTTCATACAAGAAGACTATGGGTTTGACATATAAGGGAACAGGCTCCAAAAGGTGACATTCCTTTGCCGTAGGCACGGTGCCATACGGGGCAAAGTTAGAATTTGAATGCGGGTCTCTCTGAGCACAAAACCTTTGCTTTCAGTCCTTGTGTCAGCCTCCTCCTCTGTTCAAAGGCTCGCTTTCCAGCCCTTCAGAAGGTGAACGTCACTTGGAGCTACATGAGTAATTGCGGGGCATCTTCTCAGTGCCTAGCACCAGTCTAGGTTCTTGCAAAGGTGACAGCCTCTGGACAGCTGACCTTGAAGACCGTCTTTTTCCCAGGTCTCATTTCCCCCACTCTGGAGGCTCAGTGAGAGGGGTGCCCAGAGTGCAGCTCAACATCAGGCCAGGCCAGTCCCTCCTAAAGAAAGGAGGATTTTAGGGCCTCCTGAAGCTGCGGGTGTATTATTTTCCCCTGGAGAGCATTTCACTACTTCAGTGTCAGAACCTCCAGCAGAGTCTTCCGAGTTGCCATTGTCGCATTGATCACACCTGGACTCAAGGTCTGCCTTCAGCCGCCCTCCCTGGGGAGCGGCCTCCGCCGCAGACCCCCGGGGCTTTGCTATGTCTCACTATTACCCAGAGAGGAGGCGGGCTTTGTCTGCTCCGCCGCAGCCCTCTTGTTTCCCCTCGTCCACTGTGCACTCTGATTTATCTCCCTCATTAATCTGTGGTGCTCAGCACTGTAAAATTGCCTGAAATGAGATCTGAAGGGAGACTCTGACACTTTGAGGGATGTTGCAAGGTTGTGTGGCAGAGATGAAAGGGGGCTGAGGGAAATGAGGTGGTTGCATGGCTCGGTGGGCTCAGACCCCCGCCTCTCCTTAGCTTCCCCTGAGATTTGGGGACAGGGACTCATAGCCCTACCAGTGGCGACATGAGGCTTGAAAAAACCGTCTTCTCTGGCCGCTGCTTTGGGCTGTCTTGATGTGCATTGTGGGTAAGCCATGAGCATGCGGCCGAGGAAGATGTGCGGCAGAACCACAGGGCGCTTGGGTTTGGAAGGGGTCTGGCTTGTCGCCTCATACTGGGTGCTCAGGTGTACTAGAGGGGAGCACAGGAGCCCCTTTGGGTGTCCTCCAGTTAGCCAGAGCTGGCTTGGCTGGCTGAGTACTGTGGGGCAGATGAGGGTGGACTCCAGGCACCCTCTGCCTTGTACCGTAGGCATTCCTGTGGGGAGAAGGGATCCATTTCTCCATGGCCAGTGTGGAAGCAATTCACAAGAGCTCTGGGCATCCCTGGGATGGAGGTTCCTTGGGAGGCTGCAGTCTGTGCTCTGAGTCTCATTAGCAGCCACAGCTCCCCTTCTTGAGCACCTGTTGTGTTCCAGGTATTCTCTCAGATGGTTTCTGTATTTGCTTTAATGTCCCAAGGACCCAACAGGACAGGAGTTAGCCCCATTTCACAGATGAGGAGTCTGGGTCAGTGAGTCTAAGCAACTTGCCCAGGGGTACACAGGCAGTCTTGAATTCCAACCCAGGTCTGTCAGACTTCAAAGCCAATATTCTCTCTAGGACATCATGATGCCTATCTCTAAAAGGGGGCTGGGTGTGGGGGTGTGCCAATGACAGTTAGTCCAAGAATCCAGCTCTCTCCCGGAATAATCAGGAATAACCTCCAGGGGGTACCTGGTGACCCAGTTGGTTAAGCATCTGACTCTTGATTTCACCTCAGGTCATGATCTCAGGGTTGTGAGATTGAGCCCCGAGTTGGCTCTGCGTGGGCATGAAGAGTGCTTAAGATTCTCTCTCTCCCTCTCCCTCTGCCCTTCTCCATCTCTCTCTCTCTCTTTCCCCACCTCAAAAAAAAAAAAAAATAACCTCCAGACTTCCTACCCAAGTAACTTTCATTCATGCTTTAAGACCGGCTCCAGCCTTCCCTGAGAAGCCTCCCTTCCCTATTCCCTCTTCCCTAACCCCAGCAGGGTCCTCTGGGGATCTCTCATTTATCCAGGGTCTCCCCCTCACCTTTGGTAGCACGTAACATGCCTTTGGTATGTGGTCTCCTTTGGGGCGCCTGGCAGGCTCAGTCAGTAGAGCATGCAACTCTTGATCTTAGGGTCATGAGTTTGAGCCCCATGTCGGACATAGAGCCTACTTAAGAAATATATGGTACATGGAGTGTGGTTTCCTCTGCTAAATTAAGAGAGAGGAACCAGAAGAATATCTTACTCTTCTTGGCATTCCCAGGCTTTGCAGAGCCTGACATATACTGTAGCAGATGGTTGCTATATATTTAATTAACATTATCCTAAGGATTAATAAGTCTGGCTGAAAACTTAGGTTCCCTCTCCTTTTCCATCCCGTCCATTGGCAAGTCTTGGGCATAGTCCCTCCAAGTGATCTCTCAAATCTCTCTGCTTCCTTCTCTCTCTCTCTCTCTCTTTCCCTCCCCCATTCCCCCACATCTGCCATCCCATGGGTCCAGGCTGCCCTTATCTCTCATTGAGCTCCCACTGTGGCCTCCTGACTGGGCTCATTGTCTCCTCTGTGGCCTTTTGTGTGGTACATTCTCTAGCCACTGTGATCTTCTTTAACACATATGTCAGATCCCCTCTGCCCCCCACCTAAAACTTTACCTCAGTGGACTCCCACTGCACGTAGAATAAAACCCAGACTCTTTACTATGGCCTCCAAGGTAGGACATGTTCTAGTGCCTGCCCATCTCTCTGGCCCCACCTGCTCCCACTTTCTTCTCCTTGACTCATGCCTCCATCCAGGGCCTTGAATTTGCCAAACCCTTTGCATATGCTGTTTCCTCTCCTTGGCTGTGCCCCCCACCCCTCTCCCTTTGCCTTCACAAGGCTGACTCACCCTGTCTTTCAGGGGTCAACTCACACATCACCCTCCTCTCAGAGATGCTGTCCCCAACCACTCTATCTAACAAGGTCTCAGCTGTTAGTGTCTTTTAGAGCATTGAGTCTGTTTCACATCCCGTAGTTTTATTTATTTTTTATTTTTTAAAAGATTTTATTTATTTATTTGAGAGAGAGAGAATGAGAGAGAGCACATGAGAGGGGGGAGGGTCAGAGGGAGAAGCAGACTCCCCGCCGAGCAGGGAGCCCGATGTGGACTCGATCCAGGGATTCCAGGATCATGACCTGAGCCGAAGGCAGTCGCTTAACCAACTGAGCCACCCAGGCGCCCCACATCCCGTAGTTTTATTTGTGTATTATGACTCCCCATTCGACCATAAGCATCAGTAAAGCAAACTAAGTCACTTCTGTTTGCAGGGGACTCTCTTTCCTAGCACAGTGCCTGTCTCAGAGGGCTGCTCATTATGTGCACCGTGAATGGGCGAATGACTATCCAGCTCTGTGGTGCAGGGTTAATGTGCAAAATATGTAAACCCATGTGATACAGGCGCCGCCCAACAGGAGAAGACACTGCCCAGCCAGACCAGGGCACTTGCCAGTCAGGCACTGGCAGCAGTAAACAACTCATGGATGGCACAGAATTCACCTGGGTGCTCTGGCTTATACTCAGTCCTCATCCAGTCCTCAAAAGAAGTTAGCCATGGCCCCAGCCTGCCTTCAAAAAATGGGTTTGTTGGTGTCCAGGAGCTTCTCCTGTGGGAGACTGAATGGTTTGACCCAGTCTCCTACCTTTTTTGGAAAAATGATTTCAAACTTTGACCCCCCCCTGACACGTTCAGACTCCAGCTTTTCTACTTCTCAGCTATGTGACTTCTCAGCTGCATGAGAGGTTGGTTAACTTAGCCATCCTGAGCCCCTGTGTCCTCATCTGAAAATTAAAAAATAATGAGCCCACTTCATGGAGCTGCTGAAGTGTGAATGAGGGTGATGCGGGGACAGTGTCAGCCCAGTACACGCCCTTGATGGATGGCAGCAAGTTTTATGTAGCACAGAATTAGAATGCATAGATGAGGAAAACGAGGCACAGAAAGGTGCAGGTGCCTAAACTTAGGAGCCAGGATGGAAGTATGGGTCCTGCTAGCCCCAGGTCCAGCACTGCGGCCACGTGTACCTCTATCCCTCAGCATACCCTTCTCTTTGTGATTCTCCTCACCCAGCTCTGGTCCCCCTACTTCTCCTGTACTTGGGATACTCTGTCAGGAGAAAAAGCAGAAGATGCCATTTAAGGCCTGAGACCCCAATGGGTAAGTGGCAGGAGCTGAAGTAGTACACGCTCCGCATCCTGGCAGGAGGTCCCACTCTTTGGAACCAGCAGACTAACCACCGTGTAACAACATCAGAGGTGCAAACCTGTGAAAATCCCCAGCAAAGGTCTTGAAACAAAACTTGAAAGGGTTTATGACCCTGTGGATTTGAACATCTCTTGGAGCCAAGCTATAATTCCCACTCGCTTTTGGAAGTAAAGATCAGAGCCATAATTTGAGGAGGGCCTTGGATCAGGTTCTGATTTTGTTTCAAGACACATGCTGTGGGATGATGAAGCTGTTGTGGGAGGGTCTGGGGTACTGAGCGGGCAGGGGGGATGGCGGGGGGAGGGGAGAGGGGAGTCAAGCGGGGTGTCTAGCCAAGGCAATTAAATGTCCTTGCTTCTCACTTTAAACAGAGGCCCGAGGTAGCCTCCCAGAGGGCTGTGCTCTTAATGATCTGGAATAAAGGGCTAGAGAGCAAAGCCAGCAAGCTGGTGGGGCTAATGCGGGCCCTGGCCTTGAATGTCCCTGCAGGAAGTCTGTAGGGGACACAGGCAGCACTTGTCATGCTAATGACTCAGCCACTCTGGTGCCACTGAGGTCAGCTCCCAGATTTCAGATTTGAGCTCCACCAGCGCCGGAGCCAGAGCGCTGGGACTCTTTCTCTGTCCCTCATCCCCCCACTTCCTGGCATATTCTCTGGTGCTGTGGTTCCTGGCGCTGTCCCTCTGCTGTGCTGTCACTCTCCTCTTCCTCGGCACATGGTCCCCCACGTAGACACAGCGATCTGACCGTGTGCATCACTTGCCTTCTTAAAATCTTTTGGGGCCCCACATCGCAGACAGGACAGAGTGCCAGCCTCCAGAGGTCCCCCCAGCCTTGACCCTTGCTGCCACACCGGCCTCACTGCCCACATCATCATCATCCACACGCCAAACTTTTAGCTGTCTCCAGCATACGCCACGGTGTTCTGAGGCTCTCTGCCCATGGAATGTCCTTGCCCTGCTTTGCCAGGCTAACACATAGGCTTCTGTCAGCATTCAGTTCTGATGTCACCCAGCTGGGCATCTCAGACTTTGTAAGTTTCCTTCCTTGGTGCTCCCAAAGGACCCCATACAATCCTTCAACTTCTAGCAAAATCTTGACTTTCTTTTTTTCTATTTTCTCTATGCTAAATTTGAAAGCAGGGGTTATCTTATTTATCACTGGGTTTTTGGACCTAATAATATGGTGTCCGGCACATAGTAGTCCTCAGTCAACACTTGTTGAACTGAACCCCAGTTTGGGCCAGATGAGTCATGTCTCCCCAGCTTTTTCATTATGAGCACCCTTGTTTTTCTCACTCTCGGCGCTGGTTTCACCCTTAGCAGAGTGGATGGCACAGAGTAGGTCTTCAGTGAGGATCAGAAGCAAGTCTGGCTGAGATGACTTGGGTGTGGCTGTCCCTCTGTCTGACGCGGCACTTGCCGGAAACTTACTGTGTATGGGGTGCTCTATCAGTGCCGTGGGGACACAGGGATCTGGGGTGGAGCCTTCCTTAAAAATACCAAAGCTCTCCCCCTTATCTCAAAGACCGGGTCATGGGCAACTGAGGGAAGGGGTAGTGCAGACAGCGGAAGGTCCGTGCCTTCTGGTTCGGAGGTCAGAATGAGCATGCTAGGGCAGAGGGCAGACTGAGAAGGCTTCCTGGAGGAGGCAACTTTGAGGTGCATCTTGGGAAACACCTGGGATTTGTGAGTGGTGAGGAGGAGAAAGAGCCGTCCAGGCGTGGCAGGGAGGGAAACGACGAGAGAAAGAGGAGAGCCTAGAGGTTTCATCTCTGGGCAAGGAAGTCCTATCTCTGAAAGCTGACTGTGTTTTCCAGGCTGGTAGGTGCTTCCGTCTGACAGTAAAGGCTCACCTCTGGTAGCCATGGCCCACCAGGCCCTTCAGAAGTACCTCTCCCGGCTCCGGGCTGCGTCAGAGGTTATTCCCGTGTCCTTCAAGAGAAGCCTCCTGAAAACAGACACTGAGGCACTGAGGCACTGAGGCAAATAGCTGACTTATTCGCAGATGCTCTGCAGCTCATGGTGTTAGAGCTGGGCACCTCCTAATGATTAAACACTACACAAACACCGAAGGACTGGAGTGTCCCACCATAAATGGGTTGTAAACCAGGGTGGGAGCAGCTGTCCTATGAGCTGGGAGGAAGTGAGGCTGGAGAAATGCTTTCTGCCCTAAGCAACAAACCCTCTAGCAAGTACCCAAGCAGGAGGGAGGTCAGGGAGAAGAGAGTTGGGGTTCTGAGGTCATGGAGAGTGGAAAAGAACAAGTGCCTTCCTCCCCTCCCCTGTGCCAGGTGCTCGAAATATGCAGTGCCTTAGTATACATCACAACCTGCTGGATTCGATTTCAGAGTTGGGAAGATAGAACTAGGAATTGATGGGCCTGGATTCAAACAAGATCTGTATTGCTGTTCCATTTCATCTGCATACCCATCTATGAGGGGAAAACTATCACCACCATCCTCAAGTTAGATGATGTAACTGACCCAGAGAGACTAGGTCATTTGTCTGGAGTCACATGGCAAGCAGGACTAGGACCCAATTGTCTGACCCTCTAACATAAGCTGCTCCATTATCTCCAATGATTATACTTTGTCCCCTAGCCATTCCCAGGGGTCAAGTGACTCAAAGTACAAGATGTGGGACATTGTCTCTCCTACTCTATCTATACCCACTTCTGCCATCTTTAAGTTAACTGCACTTAAGTCCAACTGGTAAAAGAATCACACCCGCTTCTGCTTGTTGACTCTAAGGAGGCCACCAGGCCCTACTGGTAGGAGAGGTGTGGGGTTCATGCCCACCTACCTGCCCATATTCTCTTCCTGGGGCTCCTGGGTGGCTCAGTTGGTTGAGCATCTGACTCTTGGTTTCAGCTCAGGTCGTGATCTCAGGGTCCTGGGATTGAGCCCCGTGGTGGACTCTGCGCTCAGCAAGGAGTCTGCTTCTCCTCTCCCTCTCCCTTTGCGCCTCCCCCTGCTTGCGTACTCTCTCTCTCAAATAAATGATCCAGGGCTATGGATGTGAAGCAGACTCTCACTAGCCTCTGAAAGCCAGGGATGAGAACAAAGCCCTCACTTGTCACCAGCCATCTTGAATTATTGGGATCCAAGGCTCCCATTCTTCATGAGGAAAGCAGCCATTCTGTTAGCTTCTGGTTTTGTCATATTGTTAATAATAATATCTAGAGGCCACTGGAGGGCATGGAGGAGCTTGTGCGGCATTAAGGAAAATTTGAAAAGAAAACACCTAGAATTCTGTCTAGTCTGAGTGAGTTGGCAGCCATGCTTGTTGGCGAACCCCAGGAATCCTTGAAAGTTGGTTCTGAAACACCAGGGCTCTTTGAACTCCAATGGTGGACACACGTGTAGGCCATCCAGAAGCTCACCTAGAATTCCCAGTGGCTGTTGTTCTTGCACTGACCCTACAGCCCCTCCATGGCACCTGGAAAGGCTGAATTTGTACCTTCTGTGTTGTGTGTCAAAGGGGGAGCCTACTGGGCTGCAAGGTCCTGAAGATAGAACCTTGAGTTTCAGAATCCACGTTTCTCATGCAATCCACACCTTCTTTGTGTTTCAGTTTCTCCTTCTGTGAAATGGGCACAGAAGTCTTAGCCTTTCCCCTCCCGTGGAGCTTGCTGCACCCCTTGGAGCCGGGCAGCATTGCAAATGCAGGGCTCTGGCCAGAGCACCCCTGCTGCCACTGAGGAAATGGTGGAACATACTGGAACATGAAGCCTTGGGCTCAAATGCTGGGCCATTTTGATGTTCTAATCAGGTTACAGTTAATTCTTTCAGACCCTCCTTCCCTGAGAGGCGAGGCCTTGTTATTCTCCCAAATTCCCTCTCCCTGCCTGTGCCTTCCAGTCCCTCCCTGTGAGGTGGTGCTGAAGGAAGATAGCTTCTGGATCCGCTGGGTTGCTTTTCAAATTCCAAGCATTAGCCACGGTCCTGCCCGGCACTGGCCATGGCTCTTGTTCCAGAAGCCACCAGATGGGCTCTGGGGAGTCAGAATTTCTCATCTGCCTTTCTTTTTCTTTTCGTGCTTCTTTTGATGCAAGATCTTGAACCTGAGGCAATATAGCACAGTGGTGAAGAACAGAGACTCTGGAATAGACTTTTCCCCAAATAATTTGGCTGGAATAACCAAATCTCAGCTCAGCCGCTTACTAACCAAATGACTTATAGAGAATGAATTTAGATAACAGAGGCCCTTCTCCGTGGGGTAGGTGTGGGGCCTATGTGTGATAAGGCCAATAAATGGTAGCTATTATTCCGAAGGAAGATTCAGCTCCGGGGCAGGGCAGGAACAGGAGCGTCTCCTGATTTAGTCTCACTAGATGCTAAGCTCTCTGACAACAGAGACCCTGTCCGTCTGTCCGAACACTTTAAAAGCCAGGACATGGGAAGTAAGCATCACGTACTAGAAACTCAGTAAATGTTTGTGAATGATTTCAGTCCCAAGTGGTTCTGCTTACTTTTGAATCATTCTTTAACAACAGAACAGGGGAAATGGTTCCCATGTGGAACAAGAGAAGTTTTCAATAAGGAGAGGAACACAGGCAAAGGGAACTGACGTTTTTGACCACTTCTCCTGTGCCTGGGAGTGGGTGAAATGCTCCCAGGATTTTACCTCATTTCACCCTGCAGGGCTTCTTCCGGCGAAGTCAGCGCGACCTTTACTTTTCAGTTGGGAAACTACCGTGTGGCTCAGAGAGGTGAGCGTGCTTGAGGCCAGACAGCCGGAGAAACTGAGGTTATAACTGCAGCAGTAGGGCACCTGGGTGGCTCAGATGGTTAGGCGTCTGCCTTCGGCTCAGGTCATGATCCCAGGGTCCTGGGATCGAGTCCCACATCGGGCTCCCGGCTCAGCGGGGAGCCTGCTTCTCCCTCTGACCCTCTCCCCTCTCATGCTGTTTCTCGCTTGCTCGCTCTCTAAAAAAAATAAATAAATAATAAAAAAATAAAATAATAACTGCAGCAGTAGCAGTGGTCAGAACAGTAGTAACAGCGACCGCCATTGGTGTGAGACTCACCACGAGCCAGGGACTTCCCCCAAATTTGCTCATTTAGTTGACCACCCAGTGAGGTATTCTCATTTTACAGATGAGGGGACTGAGGTGCAAAAAGGTGAAATAATTTGCACACAACTAGAGGTGTGGCTGAGGCTGGTACCCCGGTCTCCAAAGATCATTTTCTTCTTGTCTCCCGGAAGGTATTGGTATAAGGACTTCGTAGCGATGAGCTTTCTGAAACAGAAGAATTCGGTCA
Source organism: Mirounga angustirostris (assembly GCF_029215605.1). Taxonomy (NCBI): domain Eukaryota; kingdom Metazoa; phylum Chordata; class Mammalia; order Carnivora; family Phocidae; genus Mirounga; species Mirounga angustirostris. The sequence goes on along the minus strand of NW_026991721.1, from coordinate 37,239,836 downwards.
TTAAGTAAAATGGCAGCACTTCCTTTCCCAGAAGTCCTTAAAATGAGGCTCACGGTCCGTATACCCAGGACGTGGGGAAGGAATTTCTCCCGGAGATGTAGGGTGAAGATGAGAGAACCTGAGAGCCGCCATGGGGCCTAGCCTCTTCTCCCCCCATTGATTGGGATGGCCATATCATTTTCATGGAAGAAACTGTTCTGCCCTTTTCTGGAGTGAAATGACAGATTTGAAAATGCTCTCACAGTCTAAATTTAGCCAGCAGGGTATCCGTGGTCACCAGGAGAAAGATAGGTTTGACAGGTTGGCTGGAGGACAAAAGCCAGTCCTTGAAGGAATCAGTTCTCCTTTGACAGGTAGGTCGGAGTGAACGTTTCTGTCCACTGAGCCTGGGGTGTGAGCCCGCCGGGCAGCAGCTGCTGCAGGAACACGGAGCACGGGGCCAGAGCTATTGCCAGCCAGCCCTGCTGCTGTGACCATCTCCCGAGATCAGCCAGCATCAGAACAACTGCCTGTTACACCCAGCCCCGCACCTTTGTTTCACGGTGCTGTTCAGAATTTGTCCAAAGATTTTATGTCCACAAAACGGGACAAGAGCATCGTGACGCTTTACGCCTTGTGCATGTCCTGTACGACCATTCAACGCAGGAACCCTGTTTTGTGGAGGAGTCGAGGGAGAGGAGCCCATGCGTATCAGAATTCTCAGCCCCTGTAGTTTCAGCTTAAATCAGTCACTCGGCTTTTCCATTACTAGACCTTTCTATTTACATTTTTATTGACATTTTCAATGTTTCTCTCATAGTGAATTTTCATTTTCGCTAAAATGGGCGCGTGTCTGTCTTTTTGCTCTCTTTTTCTCTCTCACCTTTATTATCCTTTCCTCAGCTATTTCTCGAGGTCCAAAAACTTCCAGAGCTTTCTCTGCGCTGCACCCCCACCCCCCGACAGCCAACAGACATTTCAGGGACACAAGCACAGCATGCTTGCGATCAGCACCTCCAGCTTGACCCTTTGGACTCTGCTCAGGCAAAGATAAAGCGGGGCTCAGATGAAGATCATTCACACCATGGCTGTGTCCGTGCAACAGCCGACTCAGACCTGGAAAAAAACTACCCGGCGTGGGGGATGACTAAATTTAGTATTTCTTTTTCTGCTGCTGTCTTTGATCCACTTGGCCTTTGAAAATTGAAGTTCCTCAGATCTGTTCTTCCCCCTGGTTATTTTGCTAGATAAACCGTTTGCACAGAATGGTGTGTATGCCTGCACATGCTTAATTTCCCTGGCATCTGATAAATGTTTTGAAATAGGGTAATGCTGGAAGCACTTTTCATTACCTTAAAGCACTTGGCGTAAATGGAATTGATTCTTTTCTTCAACTGCTGTGATGTTACTGCTTTTTTTTTTTTTTTAGTGGATAAGATCACCCTAACTAGCTTCCCTTCTTATCATTTCTATCCTGTTCAACCATCTTTTCCGTTCCTTCCCGGGTGTGTTTACTGGCAAATGAGATTTCATGTCCCCCCATGGCTGCACAGGTGTGTATGAGACCTCTCTGACACTGGGTTGGGAATTTGGCATCCCTGGTCTAAATGGAGAAAGATGCGGCAGGGAGCGGGGAGCAGAACAAAAGCATGAGTCAGGGATTGGAAATCTGAGGTCTAACTTTGGATCTACTACTGAACTCTGTGACCTCATGCAAGGAACTTGCTCTCCTCCTGAACTCACTCATTAAATGAGGGAGCTGAGCCAAGCGGCCCCTAAATTTTCTTTTTAGATCTGAACTTCTAGGGGCGCCTGAGTGGCTCAATTGGTTGGACATCTGCCTTCGGCTTGGGTCATGATCCCAGGGTCCTGGGATCAAGTCCCATATCGGGGTCTCTGCTCGGTGGGGAGTCTGCTTCTCCCTCTCCCTCTGTGTTCTCTCTCTCAAATAAATAAATAAATAAACGTCTTTAAAAAAAAAAAATCTGAACTTCTAGGGTCACTTCAGTTTACCAGATAGCCACCTGCTTAAGATTTGGGGTCTGATGATTGAAAATAAATTGCATGGAGGTAGGTGCTTGTTGAGATCAGTGGTGTCTGAGACTCTAGAACCTACAGCAGATGAACTCTGTGATAGTGGTGTGACTTGGAGCTTTCCATGGGATAGATGTAATAATTTGAAAAATGCTGAGGTTGTCAAAGGAATGAGATAAAATGCAAACAGTAGGGGGAATTTCTGACCTGGGCAACAGAGCTGAGGTCATTTTCCTTTGGTACGCCTGCATCCCTGGGTCCCGAGGCTTTTCCAGAAGGAGCGAATGCATCCGAGCTCCCTGGTCTCCCTCAGGATAAAGTTCAAACTCCATTACTGGGCTTACTGTGAGATCTGGTTCCATTATTTCTTAGCCCTTCTTTCCCTCTCTCCAGCCACGCTGAACTACTTGTTATTCCCCCAAAAGTGTCCTCTCTCTTGCTTCATAACTTTGCAGAGGTGCCCTCTACATAAAATGCTTTTTTTCCCACCTTTATCCCATCCCACCCACAGCATGGCTTTGATTCTTCAGATCCCACATTAAATGTTACCTCCTCCAGGAAGCCTTCCCTCACCACCCCAATCCCCAAGACCAGATTGGGTGACCCTCTTCTTTGCTTATGTCGTCTCCTGAACTTTTCCTTATCATAGCGCCAAACACATGGTATTATAAATGCCTGCTCTCTCCTCCCTTCATCTATACTCTGAGCATCTTGAGGGCAAGGACTTGCCCTATCACCATCGTATTCTCAGTACTGAGGCCAAATGAGGAAACTGCCGGGACAGGTGGATGAGCTCCATGTCACACCGCTCCTCTTCTTTAAAGAGCCAGAATTCACCCCCAGGTCTGCATATCTCCAGACCAAACCCTTTCCTACGCTCTGTAAAACCTCTCCCCTGCCCCTGATTGTGAAGGAGTCTTGTCTCTCGGTACCTCCTACGATCTCATAAGAAGCAGTGGGGGAAAATGGAATTTTTCTCAGACATGTGATTTAGAGCCTCATGGACAAGACTGTTTGCCCCATGTCTGGAAGACTGAGGTCTTACATCGATTGACTTAGCAGGGCGTGCCGTGCTGCTGGGGGCTCCGGAAGGGAGTCTCTGTTTATTTTCTCCCTAGAGTTTGCTACGACAGTCCCATCCCAGATGCACTTGTGAGATAAGTGCATCTGCCGCTTTTTAAAAAATGTTGTGAATTTTTAAATCAAACACGCTTTCTGCCTCTTGGATTCCTCCAGCAGCTTTGAATGTCCTTGGATTTTCTAAGGGACGCAAGTCTATAATACGGGTACAGCTGCGGCTCTTCTCAGAATGCAGACGTGCCTCTCATTCCTGCTAATTGCAGCTCTACCCCTGCGTGATCTGGGCTCCAACCTCCTAGCTCTGTGACGGATAACCTATTTTATAGCTTGGCTACATAGGATACATTACAGTATCTTCCAGGCGGCTGCTCTTTAGGTAAATTAATACCTGGGGGTCTTTTTTCTTCTCTAGGAAACTTTAAGTACTGTAACAGGCTTTCATTTAAGGCTGTGCAAGTCTTATTTCACCAGATTGCTATTTGGAAGTTCTAACAAAACACCTTTATGAATAACGGCCGTAATACCCTTAATCCGCTAAACTTCCTGACATTTTAAACTAAGTGGATTGCTACGAATGAAATCTGGCTTTCCCCCGTCTCTCTGCTCTCTTCCTCTCCCCAGCCCTGCCTGTGCATATTCAGGGCCAAGGTGCTAGGGTGCAAATTCTTTCTTGCTTTTAGGGCACCAAACTAGAAAAGGACCGGGAAATACCATGTAGTTTCCCCAGACTCCAGGTTTTGCATTACCTGGCCTGATTCACAGCTTTTTTAAAACAGAGATTTGGGGGCGCCTGAGTGGCTCAGTTGGTTGGGCGGCTGCCTTCGGCTCAGGTCATGATCCTGGAGTCCCGGGATAGAGTCCTGCATCAGGCTCCCTGCTCAGCGGGGAGTCTACTTCTCCCTCTGACCCTCCCCCCTCTCATGTGCTCTCTCTTTCTCATGCTCTCTGTCTCTCAGTCTCTCTGTCTCAAATTAAAAAAAAAAAAAACAAAAAAAAAAAAACACAGAGATTTGGGTGAGGTTTCTGTTTCTCATGAAAGCTTAGGATTTTTTTTAAAAAATTAAATGTGAGTTTCTTTCTTATTAAAGAAAAAAAAACTAAGCTTCTGTTTTATTATGGAAAAATAGAAAATACAGATAAGCAAACAGGGGAAAAAGTAAAAGGTCATATCATAGGATGTAGTGACCACTGTTAGCACCTTGGTGCCTTCCAGACAATTTCCTGTTCATGTTAGCACTTACATGTTTTATTTTTTAAAGGATCAAAAATTTCTTGAGTACTTGCTATGAGCCAGGCACTGATCTAAGCTCTTGATGTACACTGATTCCATTTTTCCAGTGACTCTAGGAGTAAGAACCCATTGTACAGATGATGAAACAGATATGTACACTGCTTGAGGAATATGTCCAGAGTCAGCCAGCCAGAAGTGGCAGAGCCAGGGAGCATGCCTCTATAGTCCTTAATTGTAACAGCTACACTACACAGCCTCTAAAAAAACGAGAAGTGTTTTAAAATTTACTTTTGTATTTTGACCTGGCAGCATGAGCATCTTTATATCAGGATTATCAATATCAGGTTTAATGGCCACGTGGTATTCTGTTCTATAGAGGAACCACAATTGGATTAACTCCTTCCCTCCTGATGGATGTTCACGATATTCCACTCCTTTTGTTCTTATAAACAACAATGCAAAGACTATTCTTGGAGCTAAATGTATGCACACTAGCTTGGGCTGCAAATAAAGCCCGTATTCTATATTTTCCTAATAATTCTGACATTTGTGTGTGCAGATGATGCTCTTGAGGCACTGAAGAAGAACATAGTCTCAAGTATGTTCTGGCTACTGGTGACAGGGCTGCCCTGAACCATTCATACACTTTCTGTATCCATACTCCATTGTTCCTGGTACCATGTTTGAGAGAGAAGGTTGGCTGAAGAATGGAGTTTCTGTTTAAGTCCAGCTAGCTGCCTGCAGCTGAACCTACGACTGTCGCATCAGTTTGCACTAGGCTCTGAACTGAATGAGAGTTTTTATCTTTTGCTCTGAACTTAAATGAAAGTAAGAACTAGGAGTAACTGTGATGTTACCTACCCATGGAGTCACCTACACCTGTAGAGACAGAAAGAGGAAGGGAAGGAAACCAAGGGGTAAAGGTTGTCAGTGCGTGCTTAATGCTCCACCAGTTAAGTGGCTTTTGGTGAGATCGTGGAAATTGTCCCCATTGTGCCAGATACTTGGCGCAAGGCAGAAATTCAGAGATGATTAAGGTGGTTTCAGTCATGGACTCAGCTTAGGATTCTTACCAGCAGTGTGGCCTTGGGCAAGTTACTTAGCCCACTGCTTCTTAATATCCTCATGTATACTGGGGATGATAATAGCTATTACATAGGGAATGGCAGAAGGATTAAACAAGACCGGAGAATTTAGCACAGTAACCTCCATGATAAGAACTCAGTGAAAATGAGAGCTTTAAAAAAAAAATCCAGGGGCGCCTGGGTGGCCCAATTGGTTAAGCATCTGCCTTCAGCTCAGGTCATGATCTCAGGGTCCTGGGATCGAGCCCCACATCAGGCTCCCTGCTCAGTGGGGAGCCTGCTTCTCCCTCTCCCTCTGCCTGCCGCTCCCCCTGTTTGTACTCTCTCTCTCTCTGTCAATAAATAAATAAATAAAAATCTTAAAAAAAAAATCCAAAAAGGATACCGACTTATGAATCAGGCAGACTTGTTCTTTAGCCCTTATTAGCTATGTGACCTTGAGCCACTGACTTAACCTCTTGGAGTTGTAGATCATCTGTGAGTTGGACATAATGAAATCTATCTTCACTGGGCTATTGTGAGTTTTGATATCAGCACTGTATGACCCTTGGCATACAGTTGGTTTTCAATACCCATAGCAAAATTTGTAAGCAGTTACTATGCGCCAGTCACTCTGTTTTATTTTCTTCCCTCATTCAGGACAGTTTTTCTCTTAGAAATTAGTGGTCAAACAGAAGGAGTTTAATTCTTAACCAGTCTGTAACTTTTCAGCTAGTGTCACGACTAGGCAAATACCTAGAATGAGCTGGGCTCTTTGCCAAACTAACTTTTTTTTTCTTTTGACTTAGACAAGATTGTGGTTTAGAGATTGTGGAAGGTTTTGTGAACCTATTTTATAGCCCCTATAAACTCACAAAGGAAACAATGAAATACCAAAGCTAACGTATAGAACAGGTTTCCTTACAAGGGACTACTACTTCATGGTGGTGTTGGAAGGGTTCTGCGGGATGAGGTATTTACATCACTTGATAAAACACCTGACACCTAGAAGGTCTGCAGTAAAGTTCAAGGGCTGTTGTCCCCAGCAGGGGACAGATGGGACATCGGTCAAATTCATAAGGCAAATGAATTTTCTTTTGAAAGGGAATTTTAGTGGGCAACAGGGATCTGGACTTATAAAGCGTAGGTGCTTGGAGGGGGGTTAGAGAACCTCTGGGGTGGTCTTGGGGTGGCAGCCAGCTCATTGAACAGACAAGCAGTCTGAGTGCTATAGTCAGGAAGTGATTTGGTCCAGCCCAGCTCTCGTTTGGTGTTTTCTCCACTGCTCTGCAGTCCCCTCCACAGTGTGAGAGCTGCTACGGTCAAAGGCTGCTGGCTCACATCACACTCCGCTCAAGGTTGCCCATGATTAGTACCTCCATGTTTCCTCTCCAGTCTTGTTCCCAGGCCTGCCTACCCCTCTCCCTCATTATCTCCTCCTGCCATGGGCACATTCAAGGATGTCCTTGTAGCCGGAGCCACGTTAGAAAAAGCCAAAGGGTGACTTGGGAAATACTTTTATTCATTACCCATCCATTCTAATAGAGATAATCTTGTAGCTGCAAAAATAAATATTTGAACTCTTAGGATTCTCCCCATGCACCTATAACTCCATTACATAAATACAATTCCTTATAGCCAATGATATGATTTTAAATTTCCTTTCGTTTTTCTGTTTCTTAAATGAACAAATGGCTGCATGGATTTGCCTCTTTGGGCTTCTGTTTTTCATATTTTCTTCTTTTTAAATTTAATTCTAATTTTTATTTATTTTAAAGAGTTTATTTGTTTGAGAGAGAGAGAACAAGAGTGGAGGGGAGGGGAGGGACAGAGGGAGAGGGTGAAGTGGACTCCTCGCTGAGCAGGGAGCCCCATGATGTGGGGCTCGATCCCAGGACCCCGAGATCCTGAGCTGAAGGCAGATGCTTAACCGACTGAGCCCCCAGGCGTCCCTCATATTTTCTTCTAAATAACCACGTTTATTATCAAAGTTGGAGGAAGGCCTTAGCTTTAAACTGTTTCCTAAACACCAGACACACTAACTTTCTGATCTGCTCTTACTCCTATCGGCCATGGACACAATGACACAGGAAACTTTGTAGCTGCTGTCATTAGCCAAGGGTGTTTGGATGGGGTTTGATGGGATAATCTAGATTTTGCAAGGCAGAAAGCTCAATCTAGGCACAAATGTGGACATTTTCACAGATGGTCAACTTCCACCATTCTGGTACAGGGAGCCTAGGCACACATTTTTCTGACATTATGAATAAGAATCTTCTCTTCTCCCCTATCAGGTGCTCTCACAGCTTTCACTTTCATGGCATGCCTCATGGTTTGCAGTGAAATGTGTATGGTTTTTATTTGACTGCCTGACACTCCCACACATACCAGACTACGGGCTTCATGAGGATAATGGGAGAGACCTCCTCTCTTTTGCTTACCACTGTTTCCCCAGCACAGTGCCTGGCACATAAATGTCAACATCCAGCCAGTATCTTAAAGAGAACAGCCAACTGGAAATATAGTAGAAGCCATGATATCACAGATTTTGGTAAAAGAGTAAATCCAGATTGGACCAAGCCCAGAAGTTTTAGAAGCAGCTAAAGGACCTTAAGATAACCTGTCGATGGCCCTGGCCCACTAAATGTGTTGGTGGAATCTGTTGGCATCTATTGGAGGTGGTCATTACCTTAAGCAGTGTGGTGTCATAGAAGTCAAACAAGATTTAGCATCTGAAGGCGTGGTCTTCAATCTGTCTCTTAGCAGCTCTATGACTATGAGTAAATTTTCTGAGTTCCAGCTTATTTTTCTCTAATATACATATTAGCATAGTTGTGAGAATTAGATGAGATTAACAGGCAATAAAGTCTGTAAATCCAAATTGTTGTTGTCATTGAAAATAACTTTGGCCTCAGATGTCCTTTGTTGGAAAAGCTGCCATTTTGGAATGGATTTGTAGTTGACTGACAGACATGCTGTTAGAGAAGGCATCTCTGATGTTGGATTGAGGATGCAAAGTCTGCATTTTGATTTTAGGCCGAAGATGCTGACGACACCCATGTTCACATTCTCCAGGCTCCCCTGTCCAAGGTTTGTTAACAAGCTTTGGGTTTTAGATTTGAAATGGGTGGGGAGTAAACACTGAGAACAGATTGTATACTCTTCCTGATGAACCAAGCCTTTTATTTAAAGATGGAGGAGTAGGTTTGCTTTTGTGTGTGAGGACCCACAAGTGTAGGCCCCAGATGATCCCAAGAATTAACCAGTTGAAGGTAACAGAAACTACAAGCTCACAAGACAAAAGATTTGAAGCTGAAATGCAGCTCACCGTCTTTGTAAGAAGACTGGAGGACAGGACCCACAGTGTGTTTAAAGGCAGAGAGTAAGCTGGGCCAGGAGCAATGGAAGCAGAGATTCTGCACAAGCATCTCAACAGGAAAGGTGGATTTCCCATGTATGCTACAGATCCTGTGCCCCGGAAAGGAATTGAGGAAGTGGAGAGAGAAGGCTGGAGGGCCAGAGGCACACTGATTCCATCCCCAAAGTTCTTTATGGACGCCTCACGGGGATCACTTGATACTAATGGGTTTGGAGTTCCCCAGGGGATGAGCTTTCTTTTCCGTTAACACCTCCCCACCCACTCTCAAAACATGGTAGCCACCCTTCAGTTCCTCAGACACACAGCTCTCCTCTCCCTCTGGCCTTTGCACTTGACATCCGCTCTTCCTGGAACACCTGGCTTCTCTCTTCTGATGGCTGGCTGGCTCCCTCTCATCTTTCACATCTTAGCTTAAATATCACTTCCGGAAATGCGCTTCCTGACCGCTTTGTTTCAAGGAGGGGCCTCCTGTACCTCCGTTTCCCAGCACCCTGTTTATTTCCTTCATCGCTTTTACCATAACATCCAGAATAATTGTCCTTGTTTGTCTCCTCCCAGTAAGTGGCCCCATCAGAGCTGGGGCATTTTCTTTTACTTGCCCTCTTTTTTTCCCAGTGTCTGGTCTGGTGCAGGTTAGATACTCAGTGGCTATTTGTTGAATGTTGTTCATTTTCTACCCCAAAGCTTTACCTGGTTTCTTATGATTTTTGTTACAATCACAAACTCCCTCGTATTAATTCCTGGACTTCGAAGGCTGCGCTAAAGCCCCCGGGGATATTTCTCTGCTTCCCATCATCTAGTGCAGATCACACTTGGTAAAACTCCACAGCAGGAATGAGATGCTTCTTGTTGGCACGGATCTCTTAACCTCTTCCCATTCTTTTTCATCCATCCAGAAGAGCCTGCCTTCCTTCTCTTTTTGTTTTGTTATTAGCAAGCCAATAGAAAGTGACCCAGATGCATCTGAGACTGGCTCCTGAAAGAAGGAAACAATCATAATATAAATGTGGGACTAGACCTTGTGTGAAGTCAGTGCCATAAAACTCAGAAGCAGCTGCCCTTAACCTGGGGTTTATGGACAGGCTTTAGGGGGTCAGTGAATCCCCTGAAATTGTGTGCAAAATGTTGTCTGTATGCATTTTTGTTACAGGGAGGCAGACCTGAGCTTATATCAGATTCTTTTTTTTTTTCCTTTAAGATTTATTTATTTCTTTTAGAGCGGGGAAGCGGCAGAGGGAGAGAGAAAATCAAGCAGACTCTGTGCTGAGCGTGGAGCCCAACATGGGGCTTGATCTCACGACCCAGAGATCAGACCTGAACTGAAACTAACAGTCAGATGCTTAACCGACTGCGCTACTCAGGCTCCCCTCTATCAGATTCTTAGATGGGTCTTTGGCCAAATAAAAGATTAAGAACCATGAAGCTAAAGTCCTTGAAAGTACCAAGAGTCCCCAGGTGACTGCACAGAATGTTCAGTTCTGCTTTGTCTTCCTGTACCCAGTTGGTCCAAGGCCACATCAGTGGTACCATTGGCACTGGGAGGAGATCACTCAGAACAAAAGCAGACAGCCCTTCTGTCCTCAAGGAGCTTACTTATTTTTTTGTAAAATACAAACACCCCTCCCCAGTAAAGAAGATAATGTGCTGACTGGTAAGTGCCAGGAAGTATCATGGGGTAGAAAGTAACTGCGCCAGAGTCTAGGGAGATATCGCTGAGGAGGTGACATCCCAATCAAGACCTGAACCAAAAGGAGGCAGCCATGGGGAGAGATGGGGAAGGGCATTCCAGGCAGAAGGAACCCCAGCACAGGGCCTATGAAAGGGAAAGAGGCTGGTACATTCGAGGGCCCAGATCTTGTATTTGAACATAATGAAGGAGAGGGGCAGAGTGGCGGAGGGAGTGGGCAGGAACCAGATTATATAGAACCTTCTAAACGAATTTGGATTTTATTCCAAGTTCCCTGGGAGACTATTGGAGGGTTTTGGGCAGAAGGTAGCCCAATGTGATGTACACGTGAAAAAGATGATTGTTGTTGCTGTGTGGAGGATGGAGCCCAGCAGGGCAAGAGGGAAGGCTGAATGGCCAGGGAGGTGGCTGTTGGAAGAGAGATGGTGGTGGCTTGGACCAAAGCCATCTTCCTGTAGATACTGAGTGATGACCAGGTTCATGGTATATTGGGGAGGTATAGCCTAAAGGACATGTTAATGGATTATAATGGAGGCAGTAAGGGAAGAGAGAACTGAGGATGGCTGAGGATAGTTGTACATCGGCTGAGACAGGAGGACTTTGGGAGAGGGAGTGCAGACAAGCTGGAAGTTAGAAGCAAGAGTTTTGTACAAGGTGCGGTAGATTTGAGATGCGTCAAGTACCCAAAGAGGAGCAGGCTAGAGAAACAAACTTGAAAGTTGCCCGTCTGTGTCTAGTATTTGAAGCCCTGGGCGCGATCCCCTAGGAAAAGACAAGGTAGAGAAGAGAGGGGATGGAGGCCCAGGACCCTGGAGGTCTGGAGAGGAGAGGAAGAGGGCAAGCAAAGGAGACTGAGGTACAGGCAGTGAGTGAGGAAGAAACTCGGTGCTGATACGGGAGGGGGAACCCAACAAGAGACCCAGTCAAAGAGGAAGCTGCCCACCATGCTAGGTGCTTATGAAAACTCAAATAGGATCAAGACCATTGGCTTTGGCAACAATTAAACCATCGATGCTCTTGGGAGAAACAAAACATTTTTTCATTGGAGTGGTGGGGACTCAAGTCTGATTGAAGAGAGAACAGGCCACAGGAGTTGGAGTACTGAGAGCTCTCCTTCAATATGTTTTGCTATAACATGGAGCAAAGACTAGCATGGTTACAGAGGGGAACAGGGACATGGGGTTAAAGAAGATTTTGTTTTGTTTGGTGAATTGGCCAATGGGAAAGAGTCCATAAAAAGGGAGAAACTGATGATGTTGGAGGAGAAAGAGCAATGTATTTTTATTACTGTTGTTTTAATAAAGTACTCATTAGACACAAGTGAACATCTTTTTAGATTTACTTCAGCGGTATTCTGTTTTCTCTAAGTACATACCGTAGCCCAAGAATAGTATTTCCTTCTACTCTTTGGTACCTGGGCAGAGTTTATCAGCTCCCTTTTGGTTTACAACATGGCTCTATGAATTGACCTGGGAACCTTAATATGATTGATAACATTGTTCCTATGGAGAAAAATGCTATGAATTCTAGAAGGTCTTTGGAATTTGGCCTGTTTAGAAGTCAGGGTCAGAAATGACAGGGGAAGACTGGCTCTTTGGAAAGCATCAAAGGGCATCTGCTCTCAGGGAGTTGGTTGGCCTACCTTCCATGTTTTCCCCTCCCTCTGTTGTTGGATCTCTTAGCCACACTGATTGTTATCTTTCATAGCATGGGAAAGCCCTAGCTAAATTTGAACCTCTAGCTACAAAGAATTCAGAGTGTTTCGTGTTGAAGATATGATTCTTTTAACCACAGAAGGAGAACTGAGACATCCCCCCACCCGCCCCCAAGCACATTGTCTTGTGCAATAAACTTTGCCCTTGTAAATATTTTCCTCTCTGAGAGAAAAAGCCAAGATGCTTACAGCAACTCACCAGGCTCTCCTTAAGCACCCTTTTCCCTCCCTTTACCCCTTGCCTCTCTGACCTGACCTCCTCCTAGGTTTCCCTTGTTTCACTGTTCTCTTTGCTCTAACCACACCAGGCTCTGGGTTCTTGGAATGAAAGTGCAAGTTGTATCCTGTCTCAGGACCTTTGCACTGACCATTTCCTCTCTTGGAAGGCTCTTTACCCCCAGATAGTCATATAACCAACTTCCATACTTCATCCAGGTCTGTAGTAACAATCATCCCCTCAGCAGGCCTTCCCCAACCACTCTAAGAAAAATTTCAGACAACCGCCCCCCCTCCAATCACATCCTCTTCCCTCTATTACTATTTCTTCTTAGCATTTATCCCTAATATACTATATAATTTACATTTAGTCTCATTTATTTTATGGTTTTACCACTAAAAGCTAAGTTCCATTAATATAGGGAATTCTTTGACTATATATATATATATATATATATATATATTTTTTTTTTTTTTTGACTGTTGTATCCTCAGCAGTTAGAACAGTGATTTGGCATATACCAAGTGCTGAATAAATATCAGTTAGTTGAATGAATGACTAAATGAATGGATAGGCAGCCCTTAATTTATGCTGGTGGTTAATCTGGATTTTTACATATTGTATTTGCCTAAAACAAGGACAAGGAACAAGTATAGCAAACAGGGAAAAATTTTTATATGTGTATGTGTGTGTCTATACACAGCCATATCCATATCTATAGGTCTCCCTGTATATAGTCACCATCCAGTTCTACCCAAATTAACACAGAGGTCAGCCAGAGTCTCAGGTCATGTTATAAAGATACATTCAGTTCCAGGGACAGTGCAGAAGGTATGTGGAATGGTTTAAAACATCTTTGTCAGACAGAGTTTGGATCCATTCTGACTTTTTGTCTTAATAAATCTGAGCCACACTGCCTCCCCAAATTCACCCTCCACTCCCCCTTGGCCTCTGCCTCCCACTCCCCACTGCAGATGCTCTAAGCATTTTTTCAAGTGAGGGAGGGCCCTGAGGGATGAGATGTGAATGATTAACTTCAGCTGGGACTCCTTCCAGATTACAATCTCTGCTCCTGGGCACGTTTGCCTTTACATTCACCTGGGAAGCCCCACTAGACCCTGTTTCCTCTCTGAGCTGACCTTTTTATTCCCTCCTTCTTGGTTGGGGGAGGACTGGCTGTTCATTCCCCCTTTGAAAGGCTTCTGTTTGCTGAGCAAACTGACCACACAAGACCCTGCTTGGAGCCAGTCATTACTTCCTCCCCTACCCCACCCCCAGCACACACACGCGATCCCCTACGCCCCCATCCTTCTGGAGAGGTAGCCCAAGCCAGGCGGGGGGGTGGGGGGGAGCCTTTCTCAGAGAAAGTCTTTGAAAGTTGCCAGGAGCCAACTGGTAGGATTTTTGGAGAGGGAGTTGGGGTTTTGGAGAGCATCTTAATCCTTCTTCATTTTAAAATAAAAGCTTGTGGCTATAACATAATTTTGCTTTTGAATTTTCAAGAGGAAAACAGTTGTTCATTGTTCACAGCATCTGTTTACATAGTTCCTTCTGAATTCCTTGATTACAGGTTTTAATAGGGATTAGTCGGTGCAACCCCTTCCCAACCCAGAACTGGGACTCTCTCCCATCCCACCTCCCCTCCCAGCCTTTGTACCGTAATGTTTACAGTAGTGATGCGTAGAGTGAACTTCCTTAAAAAAAAAAAAAAAAAAAAGCATCAGGAATTAATGTGTATTTTTGTTGGCACTGTATCAAAATTGACATCACCAGAAATTATGTACGTCATTGTTCATTGTAGAGATAGGTATCTTTTCCCTTTCAGGTTCAGAAGTTATCTCTGTAGGCTAATCATTTCAATCAAATGCTTTGCTTTCAATTGTCAATAGAATAAGCTAAGACAGGTTATCAGTGATTTTTTTGTGTGTCATTGTTAATAGTAGCACTTTTGGCTGAAAGGATTTTTTCCAACATTTTGGCCCAGTCCATGGGGATTTTAAATGTTTTTTCACGTTTAGATTTTATTCAGCGTGACCCATGGTTGCAGATTCCCCTGGGACCATCGTGAGGGCTCTCCTACTAGGTGCTTTACGGTAGCGGTTTCAGAGTTTGGTGTTCGCTTTTGCTTCGCTGAAACTTTTCACAGCTGACTTGATACTAGCAGTCGGGCCTGACCTCTCGCTCCTTCAGCACTTAAGGGGTTAATTTTGTTGGCGGATCAGATTTCTTTCCTGGGCTGGGGAAGAGTGATCCCTGTCTGACTGGTCCTTTAGTAGCAGAGCTGCTGGGTGCCCGGGTTTCCCTGGCCCAACGTGGGCTGGCTCAGCTGGCTGGCTGACGAGTTGCCACTGTGAGATTCATCCGGCTTCTTTGTCCGCTTTCTCTAAGGACCACAATGTAGTGAAATGCTCTGGCCTGGAAACCTTACCAGGTAGGATGATTTCTTAAAATTTCTGGGGCCTGGGGTGGGGTGTGCTGCGTGTCCTGCCTTGTCGTTCCTCGGATGATACTGGAAGGCCAGCGGAGCAACCACGGGTGCCGCTGCCAAAATCCCCCGTGGGCTTGGTGGTGGGGGAGCCGCTGGTCAGGACTTCAGCATCCTTTACCCTGCCACCCCCAGCTCCTTTCACTCTAACCTTGAGAGTTCTGGAGGAAGCTGGAGCATGGCCCAAATGTCCTTGGTCCACCTGGACATTTGGGTAATGTCAATCTTTTCCAGACCATCTTATCAGGTTAGGCTGTTGAGACTGAAAAACTGGGTATTGACCACCCAGCTGTCTTAGATCCTTACTCCGGGCTTTTGGGGGAAGACCTTTCAGTTTGGGGGAGGTGGGGGGGGGGAGAGCTGGAGAGAGGCAGTGTGGGCCCCGGCAAGGGCTGCTAGTGGTTTGGAGGGCCCTCATGAAAATGACTTGGAGTTGGAGGTTTTGTTTGGAATCTAAGAAGCCGGGTGAACTTGCGGTTGTATTTACTAATACTGCAAATTACTGGGTGGGTTTTTTTTCTGGAAACTGGGTTCCAGCAGAGATAGCATGGGAGATTTAAGTATGAGTATTTTTTCTTGTTAGCTAGGGCTGCTATAAAGCTGCCCAAAGAGAAACATTTCTATTTTTAAGCCAGACAAGAGGAAGAGAAAACAAATGTTCATTATCACCTACTGCTAGCCAAGCACCTAGCAGACATTGTCTCATTTCATGTTCTTTGCAAAGCCAGCAACATTATCCTCAATTTGGAGGTGAGGCCGTGGGAACTAAGAGAGGTTCAATAACTTGCTCAAGGTCACACGGCTAATAAGAGGCAGAGCCGGCATGGGAACCTAGGTTTACCCACCACTCTGCCTTCCGTGTTGGGCTTGGCAGATGGCTGTCGGAATGGCTTTATCTACAAGTTGAAACGTGGGTTCAGCTGGAGGAAGGACACTTTTTGTTGCAGAGGACTCACTGAAGTGCACAGGATACTGGCAAGCATGGCCTGTCTGGGCTTTCCAGATTCTGCTTATTTTTGGGCAGGGCGGGGGGGGGGGGGGCGGCTCTTAAGCAGCTCTGCTTTGCAGCAAGACCTACCTGGCAGTTTTCTGCTCTTTCTGAGGCTTCCAGGCTGGTGGATGGATCTGTGATTGGATTTGTGCTTGTACCTGGTTCAGCGGGGCAGGAGCCTAAGTGGAAGTCAAACCTGGGACAGCTGATGGCCTTGGAGCTGGCCTTGGGCTGCTGGGACTGTGCCCTGGAGCTCTCAGGGGGCCTCCTGAGAGGCTGGATTTACTGAGTCCTGGAGGGAGAGGTGGTACACCCGGCATGTTAATGCTGACCCAAGCTTGGCACTAGCTGCTCACATGTGTGCTGGGGTTGGCTAATTAGCTAGGGCTGAACTGCTGTTGGGTTGCAAAGCTGATTTTGAGTGGTTGTTTCTGGTTTTGTGGGTTTTGTTCTGGTTTTTGTTTTTTTAGTTTATTTTTATTTTCAGTTATCTCTATACCCAATGTGGGGCTCGAACTCATGACCTTGAGATCAAGAGTCGCACGCTCTTCTGACTGAACCAGCCAGTGGTTGTTTCTTGACCTGAGTTCTCTTCCCTTCCCCGTTGCCCCAGAAGGGGTAGCTTTTAAGGGCAGGCCCCTGACAAACTGCGAAATGAGGCTGGATTGGTTTGGGGGTACAGCCATCTCTCTCAGCTGCCCCAGACCTCTAAGATGCATTGGGAACTGAGAGAGTGAGAGAGAGAGAGAGTGCGTGTGTGTGTGTGTCTGGGTAGGTAATGGGAATGGTGGGATTCCACATCCCCCCTCCACCTACTCTAGACCTAAGGCAGCCAGCCAATGCCCTGTCTGGAATTTGCCCCTTCCCACCTTTCTTCACCTACTTGGAGATGTTTTAGGAATAATTTGATTGCATTAAAAAGTGTCCTGGGCTTTTAGGATAACATGTGGGAGTTGTAAGTTCTTATATGACTGGGATCTACTTAAAAGTATCCTTTCCTGGGTGCCTGGGTGGCTCAGTCAGTTGTCTGCCTTCGGCTCAGGTCATGATCTCAGGGTCCTGGGATTGAGCCCCACATCAGGCTCCCTCCTCAGCGGGGAGTCTGTTTCTCCCTCTTCTTCTGCCCCTCATGTGCCCCCCCCCAAATAAATAAAATCTTTTTTAAAAAAGTATCCTTCCCTCTGCTCTTAAGTTGGATTAATGTGGTTAAGACGAACTTGAGTTTTAGAATCGGGCAGATCTAGGTTCCAGTCCAGCTCCATTTATTAGCTCTGGCATCTTGGGCAAACTGCCTAGCCTCTGGAAGCCTCGGTTTCCACATTTATGAAAAGGGAACATTAATAGTTTGTGCTTTGTAGGGTAATAGTAGTGTGTGGAGTAACGTGTGTTTACTAACTGAGGGTGCCTGAATCTCACTATAAAGTTGTCACCTTGTGTGTTTGCTGTGATTTGCCTTAGCTATATATGATGTGCTGAATTCTGTTCGTGTTCAGGGTATACATATCTTCAGGTAAAGAGAACACCAGGACGGGTTTGTTGAGGAGGTCTTTTGGCCAAAGCTGACCGGCAGTGGACCGAGTATCAGCAGCCCTCTCTGGAGGAGCCTTGAAGGAGAGAGGGCTTTGTGTAGCTGAGGTCAGCAGACACGCTGGTGCCTCTTGTAACAATGAGGCCATAAGGCATCCTTCTGGGCTTTCCAGCCCGACCCAGCCCCTGGAGCCAAAGGGAGGAATTTCACGCTTACTCTGGGGACCACCTACTTGTTAAAGGAATGAGTTACCAAAATGGGACAAAGGTGCTGTAGGGTGAAACTCAACCCCTGGCATTCTGAATGCTGCTAAATCCCCTGGGAGCCCTCTTTATGGGGCTCTTGTTTCTGTCTCTCTCCACCCCAAACTATCGGCCTTGCACCTGGCACCGTCTATAGAGGCTGCTTCTCCCCTGGGACGCTGGCAGCGAGAAGCAGCAAGTTCTTGCCCTAGAACTTCATCATCAGTTTTGTAATGTGGGCCTGTGGCTCTCCCCGGCTCCTGGGCTTCTGTACTGCAGCGGACAGGAGCTGGTTATCTCCGGAGTGCCTGCAGATCTGGTTTGGGCCCCCCACGAGAGGCTCCTGAGGCCTGGTGTTAGCACCCTATCGCAGGAGAGGAAGCCTGGCTCTCCTGGGGGGTGCGGGTGGGGGGAGGTGCTCTGACCAAGTCAATGGTAGAGCCAAGGTTCAAATAAATCGATTTTACTCTTCTCTCTAGGGCTGTGCTGCCTCCCTCTGGAGCCTCCCGGGCTTTGTGGTCCCCTGGCCCACTGCTAGAGGAGACTGCATTCCCTGGGATTTGTGTCTGCCCTTACTTACTTTCTTTTTTTTTTTTAAGATTTTATTTATTTATTTATTTGACAGAGAGAGAGAGAGCGAGAGCAGGAACACAAGCAGGGGGAGTGGGCGAGGGAGAAGCAGGCTTCCTGCCGAGCCGGGAGCCCGATGCGGGACTCAATCCCAGGACCCTGAGATCATGACCTGAGCTGAAGGCAGACGCTTAACGACTGAGCCACCCAGGCGCCCTGCCCTTACTTTCATTCAAACTCAAGTTCTGGGCCATTTTGCAGACCATGGAGGCTGATCTCAGAGGGTGAAATCTAGAGAGAGGAGGCTTGCTTATGGCTTTTTTTGAGTAACTCTTTTTTTTTTTTTTTTGGTGTGGAAAACATTGAAGCCCATACAGTACATATGATATGCATGGAGTAAAGTGCATCAGATAAATAAACAAACAGCTGGTTACACACTCTGGGACCTGTGTTTGAACCCCAGCCTCAGCATTTCTTAGTTGTATGACCTTTGGGACTTCTTTCCAGGCCTTAGTTGTCTCACCTCTAAAATCAGTATCATGTTAGTACCTATCTCATGGTACCCAGAGAAAATGTAAGTAACAGGGCCTGGCACATACGTAAGCCATCAGTAAGTGTTATTTGTGTCATAGAGTTGTGAGGATTAACTGAAATAATGCATGTAATTAGCATGAGGTCTAGCACCACTTTGAACTTCATTTAAAGTTGGCTGTTCTATTATTATCATTCCCAGATAGACAAGGAAAGGTGGGGTTCTGCAGGAGTGCTCTTGCAGTCTTTGAAGGTGGATTTTCTTAATAGACCCCAGCAGTGGCTGGAGGAGGTGATGCTCTTGAGAATACCTCCTGGGAGGGAAATAGTTAACATACCTGTCTGGTGGGAAATGAAGGTAGCCAAACCCTTTCCCTTCCCCAGGGGTTACTGCTAAGCCTACAGTTGGGCTTGCTCACTCATCCACACCAAAGGATCTCATTCCGCTCGGGCCCTGGGGTTTCACGGGAACAATTGCCTTGAACAATAGCCAGAAAACGAGTTCCACCAGTCTGGGCTTTTGCAACTGAATACAGCTGTCTGGCGGGGGGCACGGGGCCTTGAAAGTGAGCTCTGCTGTGATTCTGGGGCGGAACTGGAAAAGTAAGCAGGTAAGGCCCGGACACAGCCTTGGTGGCTCTGTAGCGTGCGTTCAGCCACCAGGAGAGAGGCAGAGAGCGGGGCTGGCCCGGGCTGCTCCTGAGGGCAAGAAGGGCCTTCTGGAAGTGGACCAGGCTTTGCGGTTTGGGGGTAGGGTGTTAGCAGCTGCTGCTTGTGAAGACTGCTTTTAAGAACCATAGTTACAGTAGTTCCTCCCAGCTAACCTGCTGTGGCTTATCACTGAGCAGAGAACGAATATGTATCTGCAACAACAGTGATTGATTTTTTTTTTTTTTTTTACAACATTGGTTAGCACGTCTTTCCCTTGAGTAAACAACATTATCTCACAGGGAGTCCGTTTGAAGAGTGTAATGACCCTCTGGACCCTTCAGTAACTCCTCAGAGCTGGAGTCTTTTGCTGAAACGCAGGATTCCTCACGCATGGGTGTGTAAATCCTAGTGGAAAAATCCGTTTAATCATCCCCCTAACCTTGGGATTCCATTTTGCTTTTTTGCTTCATGGGAGATGAAGTTATAAATATGAAATCACATTAATTCAGGACCATTACAAATTCCTGCTGCATTCTGGGTACTCCCTGGAAGAGCTTGATATTAAAAATGTGTCCAGATTAGAGGTGGTTTTTCGGGGAGGGGGTGCACGGGTGAAGGCACGTTTCTCTCCTTGGTTCTGTGGAATGCGCACTCCCCACAACAGGGAGGAAAACAAGGAGTGTGAGGGGCTAAGATAATTTATGATGCTTTCACCTGCGTTCTTCGTAGCAGATAGCTTGTGTTTGTTTGGCTGTTAAAACTGTGCTTTAAACCTTCTGAGTGGCATTTGAATTCCTGACACAGTGATGTCAGCATGTCTTGTAAGACTGAAACAGGATCCTCCTGCTTATGGGCATTTCCATTTTTGAGTGGATTTTCTGATCACTTTTGGAGAATCTTTTCTCTTCACATCTGTCTTTCAAGAAGTAGTAGACGGGTGCCTGGGTGGCTCAGTCAGTTAAGCGTCTGCCTTCGGCTCAGGTCATGATCCCAGGGTCCTAGGATCGAGCCTTGCATTGGGTTCCCTGCTCTGTGGGGAGCCTGCTTCTCCCTCTCCCTCTGCCTGCCGCTCCCCCTGCTCCTGCTCTCTCTCTCTGTCAAATAAATAAATAATTGGAAAAAAAAAAAAGAGGTAGTAGACAAACAGGCAAGTAGACTAACCATGGTTGTGGTCAAAATGAGGTCTCTTCTTGATGCACTTGGCTGCTGTCAGCTGGTGGAGGTTCTTTTGTGATTTGACCTGCTAGGAGACAGATTTCCAAGCCGATCTATATGTACTCGATTTTGGATGAACTAGAAGGTTGCATGGAGTCTGGTTTGAAAACCACCCTTCTGATGACCTCTGGGCCCTAAGCCTCTGTTTTATCCAGTGGAAAATGAAAGTGGAAAAATACATGTAATGTGCCTAGTACAGTACCTGGCTTTTGGTAAACACCTTCAGTGGTGGCTATAAATATTAGGTAAGATAGCATTCTATTCCTTTGTGGATAAATAGTGCGGTCTAATGCAAACTCTATATTGTGACTTGGATTGTTGCCCCTATAGGAGGGTCTGCAAATTCAAATTGCAGGGCCAGCCAGGTGAGTGAAGAGGTTCAGGTGGGGATTGTGTCAAATGGGAAAGCGTGTCTCTGTCCAAAAAGGGCCGCTGCTACTCAGGGCTAGCTGATTATCTCCCGTGTATGAGATATTGGCACCTATTCCAAGTATTTAAAAGATTGTGTGGGCTTAAAAAAATATTTGGAGGGGTGAAATTAGCAATGAAGAAACCCAAAGACTAGAAAGTCCAGTTACCTTTTGGGCAGTTTTTACTGACTGGGAGGAGATGCTCTGAGACCCGTAGGGACCTTCATATGCCCATTTGCCTCTGTACCAACTTTTCTATGAGCTTAAACTCCTAGGATGTCAGTTAGAAAGCAACCTCCGGGATGGCTGCATCTAGCTCCCTCATTCTACAGACGTCTGGGACCTAGAGAGAAAATGAGGTCTCCAGACTCAAACAGGAAGTAGTTCTGGGGAGGGCTGGGGTCACGGCCTGGCTCTTCTGGCCCCTTGATGTCACCACTTCCATGCCTCGAAGGAGAGTGTGGAACAGCAGAGAGCGTTGGTGGGCCTGGGATCTGGCACACTGCAGACTGTCACTATTACCTGTGCTGGCATCCGGCTGGTGGCTCGAGGGGGGGGTACCAAAGGCTGTAGAAATGTCTGGAACCCGTGCAGTTGCTAGTTGGTGCAGTTTCTCTTTGCTCATCTCCCTGCATTACATTTCCGTTTGTGTCTGGGCTCTGTGTTTGCCTTTCACATCCCCTGGCCTTGCTGTCGAGGGTAGGAACACCTGGGGGTCATCACCACATTCATACTGCCTTGCACGATGACTGACACGTAGAGGGCGCTGACTGACTGGGTAAGGTGAACAAATGAATCCAAGGTCCCTGGCTCAGGATCCAAAGATCGTGAGTTTAAGAGTCTTGAAGAACAAGGGCAAATGTTTGATGGAGTTCCTTCCAGCCACCCATTGGCTACAAATAGGTGAAGGTTGTTTTCCGTTCCAATCACTTGTCACTCCTGTTGTGCCATTGTTTGACGGCCAGTGGCAGGCGTTTCATTGAGTAGAGAGAAAGGTGCACGCCTGATCTGCCTGCGAAGCGGTGTGTTTGCATTGATGCGTTCGAAGCATCTTCTTGCCATTTCTCTAGCTGTCTCTGCCAAAGAATTTATAGGGCATAAACATGATATGCTGTCGTGAAAAAAAAAAAGGGAAACCAGCCAGGCTCTGTATCCCATGTTCTTCTGAATTTCCTATAATACAGCCCATGAGGCAGGAGGAGGGCCTGGGGTTCTGCTCTGCTCCTCTCCCCAGGATGTCGGATACAGTGAGATTTGGGGAGCACTTGTGGAGTAGCTTTGGAAGTCTTAAAATGTAGAGCAAAGGTGAACTGGAGTGGGGGAAAACTAGTAAAAAGAGGAGGTGTGCTCTCTTGGGTTCATTTATTCTTCTGGTCACCCATATAAAAATCATTCATTCATTCACAAAACGAATTCTACCATAATAGTTTTCTAAATGTCTAAGGAGTGCTCTCGTGCTCAAAAGGAACGTCTTAGAATTCATTAGGTTTTACTCTTCAATTTACTAAAGCTTTGATTTTTAAACCTAGGTTTTCTTATAAATCTCACCTATAAACCAAGTGTTTTTGTATAAATTAAGATGATTTCCACTTGTTATTTGATTAGTACTTTGTTAATTTAGATTGAACAAATTGAATTTTGACAATTAGTACTGTTTGGAAACTTGGATAATTAAGTTTCCTTAAATATTTTAGACTCATAAGTTCAACATGCCTGGTTTCCTCAAGTTCTTCAAACATCTGACAGGGTGGACTTACCAGCCTAACAAGCAAAATCTTTCTAAGCACTTAACTCTTGCAAATCAAATAAACTAAAGTTAAAATGTCATAAATTAAGTTTTCTCAAACACTGTAATTCTTTTTTTACAGGCTGACCCCCAGTCCTTAAACCTTTCATCTTAAAAATCTCAAACCAGAAATGAGGAGTCATTTAAAATGGAAATCAGAGGACTGTTTTTATTTAGATTCTTTTAATATGCCCCATATTCTTTTAAGTATTATAAATATACAGAGATTATCCCAGTGATCACAAAGATTTCATCCTGTACTTAAGCATTCATATTGTGATTTACTCCCTCAGCTCCCCTCCTCTTTTTAAACCTTCCCAAGGATTTAAAGTCATCTGCTCCCAATGAAGGGGAATAGGTTTGTCATCTCCAGTGGGCTCCGAACCACCGTACGGGTTCAAGAGCAAGACGCAGGGATGGTCACATCGTATTTCAGAATGATTGTTCCAGAGCCATAGCTGAATACACTGTAGTTCTTTCCTCTGTGTACCCTGGGTCCTTTGAGCCTCTTAGCTGGCATCTCATTTCACCATGCAGCAAACACAGATCCTCTGTGTTCCTTTCACATTTCCGTTGTAATCCATTTCTGTAAGCCCTTTCGACATTGCTTACCCGGACCTGGGTCAGTGGACTTTGGCACCCCGGGTGCAGGTTGTACCTAATTGCCTTTGCCACTTGATTTGATGCAACTAATGTTCTTCCTGCCTGAACGAATTCTGCATGCTTTCTACATTTTTCCTGTCTGACTCTTCAGCCACATGTCTGGAGTCATTTTACAAACAAATGGCAGTTCCCAGTTCGGTAGCATGAATATACCAAGTGACAGAAACTGAAGCAAACTAGTTTTGAACAAAAGAAAGGAATTTATTAATTCTCACTTCCAGCCACCCAGGGGGTGCTTCTGTCTCCCCAGAGCCTCAGGTATGGCTGGATAGAGGCGCTCATGTGACAGTCATTCCTCTCGACTCTGCTTCCCTCTGTGCTAGCTGCCTTCTCGGGCAGGTGAGGGTGAAGTGGCCCCTGGAGGTTCAGGCTCCATCTGCATCTCTTCCAGAGGTGTGCTTTGTTCTTCTCCGCATCTCCTGTGTGGTCATGCAGGCTGGGGGAGTGCCGTCTTTAGGCCAAGTTAGAAGAGATCATTCCGGCACTTGACAGCTCTTCAGAAGTTTATGGATGCCGTGAGTATCTGAGAGGGGCCCAGAAGAGCCAGCGTCTAGCCCCCACGTCCCCTTGTTAGGGCAGCACCGTTATCCCAGGGCAGCTCCTGCAAGGACTTTACCTTCAAGTCCCATCTTGGAACTCACTGACTCTGATCTTGGTGGCTCGTGATCCCTTACAGCCTGAATTTGGGGGAAAGGACAAGTTGGAAGTAACTGATTTTTACATCCAAACGGACTTGCCAGTATCCCAAGAGATCCAGAAGGGAGGGAGACATGGCTGGTTCTCCATATGCAGGGACGGCTGGTCTCTGGCACAAAGAGAGCTTCTTGCTCAGCCCGGGCTGCCCTCTGTGTCACTGCATCCTCATCCCTGGGGTCCCCACGCCCGCCTTCTGTGGCGGCAGCCCCTGGCTTCTCCCTTTCCGGGCCAGCTCAGTCAGGGCAGCCCCAAGATGCTGCGGGCACCGATGTGGGAAGCATCACGTTTACAATAAGCGCCACATGCCCTTCTGGAATAACAGCTTGGTGTTGAAAGGCCATACGGGAGGAGCGGGTACAATTTCAAAGCAAAAACTCCGGGGCTTGGATTCATGGGCATCTGTTACTAACTTCCCGCCTTCTCCCTGCCAGCCACACTCCTCTCTTCAATCCTCTTTCTTCTTCACTGGATTATAGGAAATTTTAGATATATTAAATTGCTAACCCCAGAGAGCAGATGAAATTAAAGACTCCTGTGACTTTTTTTTTTTTTTTTTTAATCATCATGAGAGCCGATTTGGGTCCTTTTTCATCTGTTGGGTCATGCTCTCTCCAGTGGAGCTTAACATGGTTGCCAGCCTAGTGGTATCATCCACGTGTCCCCCATAAAGAAACTGAGGCCTAGGAGTTGTGGCTTGTCAAAGAATGAGCTGGGAGAAGGAGGCCGAGCTCAGAGGCCACAGATGGTGGTAACTTGTTGTGGGAGCTTGTCCTGTCTTTCCTCTGCATAGGAGTTCAGCCCGGAGGGGTTGGATAAGCATGTACTATGCGCCTGGAGGTAGAGGGGACATGGCTCACAAAGGGGTGAGGCTGACCTTGCTGCAGCATCGCCTTGCAGGTGGAGGTGGGAGTGCGGAGATGGCCTGTGGATAAGACCCT
The DNA here is from genome assembly GCF_029215605.1 of Mirounga angustirostris. Taxonomy (NCBI): domain Eukaryota; kingdom Metazoa; phylum Chordata; class Mammalia; order Carnivora; family Phocidae; genus Mirounga; species Mirounga angustirostris. The sequence continues at coordinate 37,214,745 of NW_026991721.1, read as the reverse complement.
CCGAGCCTCAGCCTCCTCCGGAGAAAGTGAGCCATGTCCCAATCTGGTGTGCCCTGAAGGCTGACATGGCGGAAAGCCATTTGGCATCACAGTAAAGAAGGTGGCTCTGGAGTCAGAACGGCTGGATCCAGGTGCTGTTCCATCTTTTACTGGCTGTCTGGCCTAGTGCAACCTTGCCTGCCTGCCTGCCTTTCTTTTTTCTTTCAAAGATTTTATTTTGGAGAGAGAGCACACACGTGAGTGAGGTGGGGAGGGGAGCAGAGGGAGAGTGAGGTGGGAAGAATCTCAAGCTGACTCTGTTCTGACTGAGTGAGGAGCCCGACCCTGGGCCAGATCCCATGACCCCAAGACTGCGACCTGAGCCGAAACAAGAGTCAGGTGCCCAACCAACTGAGCCACCTGGGCACCCCACCTTTCTTACCTTTCTAAGCCTCAGTGTCTCCACCTGTACAATAGGAAAACAAGAATACTCACCTTTTTCCACTATATCAAGTAGATCAGATTACATTTATATTGGATGCTTACTTTGTAGTTCACTCGACTTCTCACTCCCATGAGTTTAAATTCACAAGTGTTTACTGAGCACCTGCTCTGTGCCCGCCACCCTGCAACCAAACAAATGAGAAAATACGGCAGGCTTGGTTGGGGTGTGGGACGCAAGCACTGTAGGCCCAGGGACCAGGGGAGGCCTTTCTGAGGAGGTGACGCTTAACAAGGAGGCAGGGGCGTGTCCAGGAAGAGGGACAACAACTGTAGAGTCTTGAACACAAGAACCCTGTTGGCATAGAAGAAGCACATGCGACTGGAGCCAGTGAGCGATGAAGAGGTGGGCCCGAGGCAGGACTGGAGAGGGAGGCCGGATCAGAGGCTCTTGAGCACCAGAGGAAGGAGTGTGGGGCTTTAAGTGCCTGAGAAGCCCCTGGAGGGGTAGTAAGCGGTGGAGCCATAGGATGTGATTCATGTTTCAGAATGATGGTCCTGGCTGCCGTGAGGAGAACGAACTGTTAGGGAGAAGTGGGGCACAGAGCCCAGCGGCCTCTTCGCAGTCGCCCAGGCAGAGCTGAGACCAGCTGGAAGTGCAGACAGCAGGAGAGGTGGAGGGCTGGGCACGCGCGGATACATTTTGCAGGTAGACGCCGTAGGACCAGGGGATGGGTTAAAAGTCTTGGTGGCGGTGGGACATGATGAGGAGAAAGAAGAACCATTGCTTGGAGGTTGGACTTGAGCGGTAGGCGTGGCCTCAGTGGATTTGTGGGCTGGGAAATGAACTCTATTTTCAATGTATGCTGGGATGCTATTAGAGTTAGAAGCGCTAGTCGAATCGACAGGTGTCTGCTGACTTCTGGGGCTTTCCTTCCCTTGGCATTTCACTCCAGGAGTGAAGTCCAGAGAATTCGTAGAGCAGCTCATCTTTGCACTCTGACCCCGGGGAGAGTGCCACTCTTGACTCTCTCTGCTTCCAGCAGTAGTCCCCAAGCCCACCGCTCTTCCTCTGCCACTAGGTCTGCGAAGTAGCCATTGGCTTCCGCAGAGTTGCCAAGATGGAGTTGAGGATGGGGTAGGAGGCAGGTAGGGTCTTCAGCTCCCTCTGCTCAGGACAGCACGCTCCATGTGGGGGACGGTCCGTCTCAGCCACTTCCCCCAGCTGCCAATCCAGAGCAGCAAGGATAGACGGTGCCCTGGAGGTGAGTCACGTTAGAGGCAAAAGAGGCAAAAGAGCTTCGTCTGGGGCTTTCTGACACAGGCGCCTTCGGGGCTGGAATGCGCTTGTCTGTATTGTTGGCCTGAGCTGACCCAGCATGAGGTTTGGGTGCTCAGGATGTGTTTGTCTCGGCAGCTGGGATGACAGCAGCTCCGTCAGCAGCGGGATCAGCGACACCATAGACAACCTCAGCACCGATGACATCAACACCAGCTCCTCCATCAGTTCCTATGCCAACACACCTGCCTCCTCTCGCAAAAACCTGGATGTGCAGGTAAGCAACAGCCTCCTCCCGCAGCCCCTGCCAGCAGGGAGCCTCGGGCTTGAGGACCAGGGGGGCCATTGGGGTGAGCAGCATCCCCAGGTCCATGAGATGAGGCCTGATCACCTGCTCACTGCCTGTGTTCTTATCTCACTAGCCCTGGCCTCCACCTGCAGAGAAAGGGGGGTCAGGCAATGGGGCACTAGAAACGGGAATGGGGAGGCCTCACCATTGTCTGTGAAGGTCTTGATAAAAACCTATTTCCTTCCTGGACTTGCATTTCAGAATCTGTTTTTGGTTTGTTTTAAAGAGGATGCTGGACTCATTTGGTCATTCTTAGCCTGGAGTGTGTGTCCTCTCCTAGCCACAGCGAGCCACCTCTGTCTAGGGTACATGCCGATCTCCCCAAAGTGATGGGGTGGGAGCAAACATTGACAGCCTTGGCCTGGAAGACCAATAGCTCCTGACCAGAGGTTGGGAACTGTTGGTCTGAAAGTCACGTCCTCATGCTGATATTTGTCCGTTGGCTTATGGTATCCCCTTCTTTTAAACCAGATTCCATGTCAAGTTTTATATCTATCTATCTTTATTTATTTATTTATTTTAAAGATTTTATTTATTTATTTGACAGAGAGTGTAAAAGCAGGGGGGTCGCAGCAGGGAGAGGGAGAAGCAGACTCCCCGCTGAGCAGAGAGTCCAACATGGCGCTCGATCCCAAGACCCTGGGATCACGATCTGAGCCGAAGGCAGATGCTTAACTGACTGAGCCACTCAGGCGCCCCTGATTCCATGTCAAATTTTAAAAATTGCATTATTTCACATGAAAATGAGATTCTGGTTTCGCTTAAAGATCAGAATATGTTGCTTTCTTGAGCCTATATTCTCCACGTGGCAACAATCAACAGGCGTCCAAGTGTCTGCCCCCTTCAGACAGGGAGCCCTTGTCTCAGCGTGCCCCAACTGCTCCTGACCAGCTGCCCCCTTCAATATACCTGTCAGACCCCAGGGTGCTTGAGTTTTCAACCCCTACTTTAAAACTCTGAGACGGTATGTCTTGGATACTGTGCTCTCCCTTCTTTTGCTTCCAAAGTGGTTTCATGTGGGTGCTTTCACTCACCTTCGCAGCGCTCCTTCGTGGGCAGAGGGGTTGGTTCTAGCAATCCCATTTTGCTAGGAGAAGAGTGAGGTGCCATCCTCATAGCCAGTCCCCAAGTTGGGACTGACTTGTGCAAGGACTGGCCAGCTCTGGTGGCCCTGGCTTATGTGGCCTGGGATCTTTTTCATGATGGGTCCTTCCCACCGGTGGGGGCCGCTGCCTCCAGTGAAACTACGTGAAGCTCTGATTGGGACACAGTCTCCCAGAGGAGCCTGGGGGAGGGCAGAACTGACACTTGTCCCCTTCCTTCACTCCCTTCCACGCCAGCTTCCTTTCTCACTTGTTTCTCTGCGAGACAGGAGGTTCTTTGGAAATTTCTATGCTTTCAAAAGTTTTTTTTTTTTTTTTTTGAAGACAGGGCTAAATAAAGAACGTGTCAGAGTGTGGGAGTACTTGTGTCCCACAGAAATGTGGACGTTGACTGCCTGAGGAAATATGTTGGGTGTCGCCTCTGGGATTGCCTGTGATTTCTTGAATTTGCACTTTCTCCAGAATTTCTAATTATTTTTGAGTGAGTGTTGAATTGTGATGGTAGTGGTGAAAAAAAAAACAACCCAAATGAAGGAGGCACAAGGTGTTGGGGGTGCTGATAATATTCTATATCTTGATCTGAGTGGTAGTTATGGAAGTAGGTTAATTTTATAAGACGTATTCAGGCTATATACTTAACATTGTGCATGTGATATATGAATGCTATACCCCATTTTAAAAGGGTAATTAAAAAAAAAAACATACGTAAGCCACGCTGCTTGAGAGTGATCACTGTTTGATCAGTGTTTAGACAAAAGTTAGAAACACAGCCAGCCTGTGTCCCTGCCGCCTACCCCCTGCCAACTTTTTTCCTTTCCTCGTGGACACTAATTTTTTTTTTTTCTGAGAGTCTTTTTAATTTCAGGGTAACAATAACAAGCTCTTAGACTCTCCTTAGATACAGAGGTGGGGAACCAAGAGGAGAGGGACAGACAGGTTGAGGGGGGCGGCTTGTGGAGAAAGAGGGAGAAAGAGGGTGGGGGAGGGAGGGAGAGATGAATATCAATAGGTTTCTCTTTTGTCTACTTTTGGAGGTAGTCTTGCTTTTAAGATGCAGGTTGAGCCAACAAAACACTGATAGAAGAATCTCTTGTCTTTGTTTCCCTCCCACAAAGGTGGGATTGGCATCTGTTTTCCGTATTGATACAGAGTAAGCATCGGGGATTTACAAATGATTTCGTCTGATAGACTCAGATTTGGTTAAGGCCAGTGCCCCCTCCTCTTTGACCAGCTCTTTGCCTTTGTCTAGAAAATGTCACATCAGAAAAAGTTCACGAATACGACACAAACATGTTTTTTGATCAGTTTCAGAAGGTTAATTTCAAGGGATGGAAGGGGTTTAATATTTGTTGGGTTGGTTTGTTTTGTTTTTGTTTTTTGGGTTGGTTGGTTTGTTTGTTTTGCTATAAAACTGCCTGAGTTTAAAATATTTAAATAAAAACTAAGCCAGTAGGTCTTGGAATACAATAAATGCGGACTTGCACCAATAGTTACAAAGATTCCCAGGGAGGTGGTTTCTCTGGCATCCCTTTGTTCCTGTCCAGGGAGTATCTCCAAATATTTGAATCAGCGTAAATTGCAGCCTCGTCCCCTCCTCCCCTCATCCCACTCTGAGGAAAGCCAAGGGCCATTACTCCTCTCAGAGCAGCACCAGGCAACGGGAAGATGTGCGCTGCCATCATTCCCCGGGGCTCGTTCAGGTTTCTGTCACAGCCTGGCTTCCCCCATCGAACGGGGAGTGCGCAGTATCCCAGGCGAGGCAGGGAGAGGCAGGAAGCCGCAGCTCAGCACGTCTGCCGGGAAAGCAGGTTGAGGACAGGTTGCCTGGCCAGGTTTGCTGTTGGAAAAGCTGCTGAGGAACTGCTAAAAGGAAATCCATCCAAGGAACAGGGAAGTTGTGGTCCAGAAGCCCAAGGAGCAGCCTTGTTAGCCAAGCAGATCACAGGGGAGCTGTCCTTGAGAGATGAGAGCCCCCTTTGTCTGTGAGTGACTGATCTCCTCAAGGATATGGAGGGGCACTGAGGGTGCCCTCGGCGGGATGCACATGCCCAGGTGTCTGGCACCAGGCCTCCTATCACTGCTCCCAAGCTGGGCAGAGAATCTCCTGGCTTGAGGTCTGACAGCCTTTCGACGGACTTCCTCCATGAGGACTGGTGAGTCCAGTTGGGCAGCCAAACCAGGTTGCGGGGTCAGGGAGAAGGGGTTGAGCTCCTGGTTCTGTGGCATCCTCGGATAAGCTAACCAGCCTCTTCAAGCCTCTGCCTCCTGGTCCGTAAAATCACAGCAGTTAGACTCGTCTCAAAGGAGGAATGTGGTAGTGACATGGAAATACTTTATCTGAATGTGCTCTCGTGGTATTTCATTCTTGGTAGGTACTCAGGAGTTTTCTTTTTTTTTTTTCCTTTTCCTTCTTTCCTTCCTTCCTCTGGATTACCTGTCCCCCTGCCTCCCTCCCTCCATTCATGTCAGTAACCAAAGTTTGTGTTCTTAATATATCTTACAATTCATTTTATATTTTGCAGCATTTTATTTTTAGGGCAGAGGACTTGTAACAAACACATCTCTCTCCCCCACGTAATCATCTGTCCATTCATGTCCTTGGTCATTCAGTATTTCCTCTCAGTCTGTGGAAGGTTCCATTCCAGGTGCCAAGATACAGAGAAGCCTGTATCAAAATTCCTTTCATTTTCACTGCCTGTGAAGTTTTAATATACGAGAGGAGGAAGATAATTCCATGTGAGTTTAATTTTTGCTACTCAAGGAAATAAAATTCTGAATTCTGTGGCAAGGATCCCTGTCCTGTGTGAGGCCTCGAGTGAGCCTGGAGCTCTCTAGCTGTTCTCTGGATGTTGGTCTGGATGCAGGGATAGGGTTTGGCTGGGAGCAGGGAGGGATGCCCCTTCTGCCCACCTGCTAGGTGCTGCTGCTTATGACTATAGGCAAGTTACTTGCCTGTACTTTCCTGGTCTGTAAAATATGGATAATAGTACAAGCTCAGAGGATTAGATGAGCTAATAATATATGCAGAAGGACACGGTGCCGACCTAGCAAGAGAAGTGGCAGGAGATAATGCTGATGCTGATAATTACTTCTGTGATGACTGCAGTTGCAACTTGAGCCAGTTCAGCATCTTGATCAGCAGAGGATGTGGGCGTGAAGAGGGTAGCGTCCTGGCTTGTGGCCCAAGAGCAGGAAAGACGAGTACCTTGTTCACCCTCATGCAGGACAAAAATGGAATAAAGACAACCAAGTGTTGGAGGTTTTCAGAGGTGGGAGAGTTGGTGACAAAAGAGCCACTGTGTGAGTCCCTCCACATTTAGTGACAACTATCTACCCTCTAAGACTCCTCTGTCTGTTGCATCTCCATTTTATGCACAGGTCATGACCTTAGAGGAGGTAACCCACTCCCTCCAAAGGAGGGAGCACCCAGTACCTGAACTCAAACTCCAAGCCCGTGTTCTCCCCAGCACATCAGGCCACGTGGCCCACCTTGGTTCCACCCTCTCACTCTCAGATCAGCCTCCCTTCTGTGGTCCCTGAGCAACCTGGGCCCTCAGTGGTGAACCCTCCAAAATTTCAGGCCTTCTCCCCACCTATGTTTGGTTGTTTCCCTACCTTCCCTCTGGGATGTTGAATGAGTAAGTGGACTTCCAGTTAGGGGCAATAGGAAAATCTTGCCAAAATTAGGTGCCATTTGAAATGAGAACAACTGATGAAGGCATGAGGAGCCAAGGGAAGGATACAGCTCTTTATACCTCCCCAGGCAGCTGCCCTGCTACCCTTCACTTGTCAGCTCTGGGAACAGAGAGGCTGGGAATTTTTCATCTTTTTTTGTTTTAAAGATTTTATTTATTCATTTGAGAGTGAGAGAGAGTGAGAGAGCACGAGCTGAGGGGGTAGGGACAGAGGGAGAGGGAGAAGCAGACTGCCCACCAAGCAGGGAGCCTGATGTGGGACTCGATCCCAGGACTCTAGGATCAGAGTTCTAGGGGTCACACCCAGAGGGTAGGCTAGAGCTGCTTCAGTGCTGGAGTTGGGGAACAGAAGGAGAATCTACTGGGTGTAGGAATTGTGTGAGGTGCTGCTAGGCCTGCAGAAATGTCTCATGTCCTTGGACTTATTCTCCAGGAAGGCAGTGTGGCATAGTGGTTAAAATCTGGGCTCTGCCTTTGAGACTCCCTAGAATCCTTGGATCTCCATTTCCTCACTGTGTGGTCTTGGGCAATTTTCTTTTCTACTCTGTGCCTTAGTTTTCATATGTAAAATTGAAATATGAACTGTAACTTCCTCATGGATTCTTGGTGAGGATTAAATTAAATAATAAATGAAAAGCACTTTGGCCCAGTGCCTAGCACATAGTAAGTGCTTAATAAATGTAGTTGTCACTGCTACTACTCTTAGCATGACTACAATTTGATTAGGGAGAATAAGGTATGGGAGCATGCAAAGAATAACTAATATAGTAACCCAGAATGTAGTTAAGTGCTAAGTTTTCAGTATCTCCTGGAGTATGTTAGAATGTGTCAGAATATACTTGAACATAAACTCCAGGAAGTTAATGACTTGTATTTGTTCTTATTCATTTACTACAGTGGGGTCCCAGGCCCCATGAGTTTGCCTGGCATATGGTGGCACCCAGGTAATACCTGCAGATTGAATGCTTCTAAAGGCAATCTCTTTCCTGCCTCAGGACCTTTGCATGTGCTCTTCCCCCTGCCTGGAATGCTCTTCCCTAAACTCTTCTCAGTAAGTTTGTTCTCACTCTTCAGGTTACTTCTTCAAAGGGGACTTACCTGACCACCGTCCCCCATCCTCCTCCTCATCAGCTAAATTACATCAGCGTATTTTTTTCTCTTACTCCTTGTCCTTTTTCTTATAAAATCTTCATAATTCATAATTGCTCATTTATTTGTATTTATTTTTTCAACCTCTGCCTCTGTCACTGGATCGTAAACTCCAGGAGGGATGGGACTTAATCAGACCCGCAGATCCTCAGACCTTCCATGGCGCCTGGCAAATGGCGGGCTTTGAGGAGGTCTGGTTGAAGGAATCTACTGGAAGTGTTTAGAGGAAGGAACACGGGCTGGAGTAGTTGGGACAGGGAGTGGGTAACTTTAGTCTCCGCTCATCTATAAAACTGAAATGAAGGCAATACTATGTACTGTCGTGACGCTCCTTAACCAGAGAGTGGTCAGAATCAGAGATCGTTTTGTTGAAGCCCGTGCTGTAGCTTGAAAAGCATGTGTTCGTTGGTTCCCTCCTTTACTCGTCAAGCCTTGATGGAGCTCCTGCTCTGTGTTCAGATGCAGGAACACCCCGTCTGTGTCCCTTGCCACAGCTGAACGGGGGGATGCCCGCAGTCAGGGAGTGAGTCTTTTGTCCCCCTCCTGTTCTGGTGCCTGGTCCCCGGAGGGAACTCAGTATGTGTTTGAGGAATGACTGAACAAGTGAAGGCACCGTCAGGTTGCCGTGATGGAGGACTGGAGTTTGGGGGGGGGGGGGGGGGTGCGGGGTTGAGGGGGGAGAGAGAGGCCGTGGTGGTGACCGAGAGGTGACTTAACTGGAGCTGCTTGTCTGTATTCAGCTTTGTCCCATACAGCGGTGTATCCACAGAGGAAAGCATCGATACCACTACTGCTCTTGGATGAAAGGCATTAGGCCAGATTCTTGCTGGGTAATCATTCGGATTTCCTGCCCTGCTGGTGTTGCCCACTGTTGGTAGTTAAGCATAGCCAACACAGGCCTTGTCACTCAGTGTGGCCGCCCTAAAGTGTTGCTAACTCCCACCCGCATTCACTGCACTGTTTCTCCCTACTGGCATCCTCTTGGGCCGGCCCCGGCCCCCTAGGGAAGCCCCCAAAGCCTTCTGGTTAGCTTTGTGCCTTTTCACTGCGGTGGATCATTAACATCACGCTTCTGTCCCCTCCTGGGTTCCATGGTCAGCGGGTCAGGGCTCTTCCAAAGAAAGCTAGCTAATTATATCCCTTGTCTGAACCAAATCCCACAAGAGGAGCGAAGCAGTGGCATATAAATGGAGCCGGGCGGGAGCAGGCACCTCTGGCTTTTGAGGATTTGTTTTCCCCCGGCCCCTCTCTCTCTCCCTGATCCGCGTGGAACTAGCAGCCGCCCTCGCCTGCTCCGTCTGCGTGTTAGGCTGTGGCGCTGTGCTGTAGTCAAAGATCTCGCTGCTAGTGGAGTGATAGGAAGACGGCAGAACAAAGGGAAACAGGCCAGGAGGCTGCATGCTGGTTGAAGAGAGGTCTCTGGAGTTAGAGGCGTTTGTTGCCAAGTGACAGAGAGTTGGTCGCTGAATTCTCGTCCCGTCTCTGTCTGCTCACGTTTCTCCTCCATGGGGCTCTGTCCCCCTTTCCCTCTCAGCCCGTCCCACTCTCCTTCGTCACTCCCTTCTAGGACATAGTTATATTCTGTACTTTCCTCCAGCCAAAAAAAAAAAAAATCAGGCTTTCTAGCAAGATAACCAGACTGTAAAGGCCCGGACACTTTCAAGTAGTCATCTGTCATTGTATTGGCATTCTCGCTCTGGGCTGAGCGGCTCCAGGCCTGGGATTCTGGAAGGCCTAATTCAGCGTCTCATCCACAGACCGACGCTGAGAAGCATTCGCAGGTGGAGAGGGGTTCCCTGTGGTCGGGCGATGATGTCAAGAAGTCAGACGGAGGCTCAGACAGCGGCATAAAGATGGAGCCTGGGTCTAAGTGGAGACGGAATCCCTCGGACGTGTCTGACGAGTCTGACAAAAGCACGTCGGGCAAGAAGAATCCGGTCATCTCCCAGACGGGCTCGTGGCGGCGAGGCATGACCGCGCAGGTGGGCATCACCATGCCGAGGACGAAGGCGGCTGCCCCAGCAGGCCCGCTCAAGACCCCAGGAACTGGTGAGTAAGAGGCTGCGCTGCCTTGCATCTCATTTGTCCATCTGAAATCCAAAACCTGCAGTCACTCGAGCAAGAGCTTCAGTCCCCATCAGTGCTCAGGTATTTCTTCTTTGAGTTTAGACTCTGCTAATAACTAGCCTTCGGAAAGGTTCACATCCCTACCTTTTCCCAAGTGGAAATAGGTAAGTGTGCAAGCCTCAAACTCCGAAGATGGTTCAGCTGCCGAGGTGTACGGAATGGGTTTAACCAGGCACTAGGGAAGAGCCAACACACCCGCGTGTAAGCTGCTCAAGAGCATGAGTTTACGAGCTGCCTTTATGTCCAGTTTGTGTTGCCCATGATTTAGGGATGTGGGTAAACAAGGGTAGTGTTTTTGCAGGAAGGCAGAGGTGCCCCCTGAAAATGTTAAGGAGAGCCTTTTAATGGACAGGGAGGAAAGGTCAGTAGAAGGCAGGATCTCTTGCCCAGACATATCAGTGATTGGCTGGCTTCACTTTGTTCTGGGTAAATTTAGGCTGCTTTGCAAATGTGTAGAATCATTGACATCTCCTAGAAGGCTCACGGTGACAGTAGTAGGCTCGATTATCTTTATAAAAAGGCTACAGCTTTCCCCAAGGAAAAAGTGAACCAGTTCTTTGGAGGAGGGGAGGATTGTAAGCAGATGGGGCTGTACGCTTCTTGGTGTGCATGCTAACCTCACTGCTTTCTCCCTTAGGAAAAACAGATGATGCAAAGGTGTCTGAGAAAGGAAGACTGTCTCCCAAAGCCTCCCAGGTGAGGCGCTCCCCATCAGACGCAGGCCGCAGCAGCGGTGACGAGTCCAAAAAGCCCCTCTCCAGCAGTTCCAGGACCCCCACTGCCAACGCCAACAGTTTTGGGTTCAAGAAGCAGAGCGGCTCGGCCGCTGGGCTGGCCATGATCACAGCCAGCGGGGCTACCATCACCAGCAGGTCAGCCACACTGGGCAAGATCCCCAAGTCATCCGCACTCGTCGGTCGGTCCGCTGGCCGGAAGACGAGCATGGATGGGGCCCAGAACCAGGACGATGGGTACCTGGCTCTCAGCTCCCGGACCAACTTGCAGTACCGGAGTTTGCCAAGGCCCAGTAAGTCCACCAGCCGCAACGGGGCCGGGAACAGGTCTAGCACCAGCAGCATCGATTCCAACATCAGCAGTAAGTCCGCGGGCCTGCCGGTGCCCAAGCTGAGGGAGCCTTCCAAAACGGCCCTGGGCAGCTCTCTGCCCGGTCTGGTCAACCAGACGGATAAGGAGAAAGGCATCTCGTCTGACAACGAGAGTGTGGCTTCCTGTAACTCGGTGAAGGTGAACCCGGCAGCCCAGCCTGTGTCTGGTGCGGCTCAGGCGACGCTCCAGCCAGGCGCCAAGTACCCCGACGTGGCCTCTCCCACGCTCCGCAGGTAAGCGGGTCGATGGTGCTGAGCAGAGCTGGAGTACGTGGAATGGCGTCCCGAGTGAATCATTTTTTTTTGTTCCTCGGTGAAAACAGCCTCTGTGTTTCTCCACTTCTGTTTAGTCAGAGCCTGCCAGCGATTTTGTAGTCTGCTGATTATTTCCCCACACAGGGAGGAAAAACCTAAGTGTCTGAATCGGTCATCCTGGGTTCGAATCCTGAGTCCACCTTAATTAGCCACCATGTATCCTTTCTTAACAATTCTGTTTCGGCTTCCTCATCTGTAAAATGGGAACACCTACCTGAGATTTCACGTGAAGATTAACCTACATAGCCATATCTGGCCCATAGTAGGTGCTCAGTCAAAGCTGGCCACCCTCCAAGATGAGATCTTAATAATCCCCCTAGACCCCAGGTGGGTATATGAGGGGAAGGCAGAAGATCTTCCTCCCCTCCTCTTGTCTTATTAATTCTGTGGCTGAGATTCTTCATCATTATGCCAGACCGTGAGCTCAGCCAGATCCTTCTTCTCTCAACCAGCCTAGTATCCCCCCTGCCACATACTTTTTTATACTGCATGCTTAATTCCAAATTTGTTTCTGAAATTTTAGCTTTCTTAAAAAAAAAGCTTTTAAAGCAGGAGTGTTTCTGAAAAAGAGAAGTTGATTTCTTACTCCCTTAAAAAGGCATTTTCCCGCATTTCCACACTGAATGGAAATTTTTATGTGAAAACAGTGTTATTTTTTAAACAGTTCCTTTCTAAATGTATAAGCTTTTGCTTGCTCATATTATCTCATTATCATATCTGCTGGACCATCCTCAAACTGCAACTGTGTAGGACAGAGCTTATCTTACCTTCCCAGGAAATGGCTTATCAACTAGGAAAGAGTATAAGTACTGGATAGAAAATTAAGTAGTGAAAAATAAAGATTATGTGCCCCCATGTACATATTTGGGGGTGAATAGGAATGTTTGAAAAGACTTCAGAAGAAGCATGTCATGTGAAATGTGTAATGAAGCAGTTCCCTGTTCTTTGTCTAGACTTGATTATTAGAATTTCAGTAATGATTATTTTTTCAGGGGAAGGTCCTGTTGGGCTGCTCTTTGTTGTTTTAACAGGTTGCCTTGTAAATGAAAATTTTCTCTGCTTTTTGCCTCAAGTATTATATGTAATATTCACTCGTTGGTATTATAGATTTCCTTTAGTAACTACAAAGGTATTTTACTGGACCCTTAGGCTACCGTGATAGAATACATGAAAATGCATGCAGATTCTTAGTCTTGACATTGAACAACTTTCAGCCAATTCCTGTTAATTACATTTTTCCTAAATCATTAAGAGGTGTTCTCAATTTCCTCTTTGTGCATTAGTACAGAGAAGAGAAATCTTAGATCAAGTGATAGCTCTCCTCAAATGATTTGAAGGACTAGCAGACAAAAGATTGGGCTTTTTCTGTGTAGTTACCTGGAGGAGAATTAGGGGCAATGAGAAAAAGTAAAGAAGATAGATCAGATTTTGGTTTTCTAGTGATTAGAAGCGCTTGACAATGGAATGAGTTACCCTTAGAAGTAGTGAGGTTCCTGTTAACTGGAAGTATGTAAGCACGCCAAAGCCAAGATCCTACCAGAAGATATCTAGATCATTCTCTGGTTGTCATCAGGCAAAAAAGATTGTTTTCTAATCTGTCACCAGATACTGTAGTGAGGATTGATTATGTGTATGTATGTTTGTTCTTACAATAATTGGGATTTTTAAGGACTCCCAGGAGAGAACAAAAATCAGACTCATGCCGTGGAGTAGCTGGGTGCAAGGCAACCTGCCTCTCAAGATATGTAGTAGTTTTGTCACTGCAGAGATGCACATTCCACGAGGGTTTGGTGGCTGGAATTACTTGCATTCCTAGAGCATGTACCGGTCCTTGGACTTTAAGACAGTTCTGCCATTCTTCATAGAGAGTCCTGTTGCCAAAGGAAGAGAGACACACATGTGCCATTCCCAGTGTTTCAGATGGCACATTTTTGGTCATCAGCAGGGGGGATGACATGGAATGACATTTCTGTCTCCAAGACCCAGTGTGTCTGATCTTACATCTCATGACTCCAGCAAGATTTCTCTGTAGATCCTTGGGTAGGACTAGCCTCCTATCTTTCATATGGGCGTTCACTTGAGGAGAAATCCGTGAAGATACTTCTCCCAGGCCCCATCCAGGTCTAGACTCGTGTTCTTGATTGTTCATGTCATCCTTAGAGACCAAAGCAACCAAAACCTTTGGAATTGAACTGTCATAAACTGAGTACTGCTTTGTGTCCAGGGTCTCGGATACAAAGACGGCTAAGACAGCTCTTTTTCCTCTAGATGTTTCCCGGGCCGGGACAGTTTTCTAGTTACCCGATTTTTGGAAATAAAGGGAAGCAAGATCTGGGACCATCATGGCTAGGCCTATAGAACATTATTTCGTGTTGCCCTTGGGGTTTCGGCTACAGCCTAGAACTTGAAGCTAGAGCCTTGTGATACACTGGTGTCCAGGCCCCCTGCATGGTGGCTTTTCCCAGTGGAGCACCATTAGCCATTTCATACTTTAACGGCTCGGCGCCCCTCGTCGCTGGCTGTTCAACCTGCACAACCCTTTGTCTCTTCACAGACTCTTTGGTGGGAAGCCTACCAAGCAAGTGCCCATTGCCACAGCAGAAACCATGAAAAACTCAGTGGTGATCTCCAATCCTCATGCCACCTCGACCCAGCAAGGTAACTTAGAGTCCCCCTCAGGCAGCGGCGTCCTGAGCAGTGGGAGCAGCAGTCCTCTCTACAGTAAGAATCTGGATATCAACCAGTCTCCTCTAGCCTCCAGCCCCAGCTCAGCCCACTCGGGCCCTTCCAACAGCCTCACCTGGGGCACCAACCCCAGCAGCTCGTCCGCGGTCAGCAAGGACGGCCTGGGCTTCCAGTCCGTCAGCAGCCTCCACACCAGCTGCGAGTCCATTGACATCTCCCTCAGCAGTGGAGGGGGGCTGAGTCACAATTCCTCCACGGGCCTCATCACCTCCTCTAAAGACGACTCCCTGACACCCTTCGTCCGAACCAACAGCGTGAAGACCACGCTGTCGGAAAGGTTGGTGCCGTGCACTCGCATCTCTCCGAGGACACCCTTCCGCAAGTCAGAGGGTTTATGTTAGGGATCCCAGATGTCCGTTCACCTTTGCCTGGGAGATGGCGCTCTTTCCAACCACTGCTGTCTTTCCGTGGGGAAGCCAGGTCGGGATGGAATTCAGCTCGGCTCTCCTTCCTGTTACCTTTTCCATCGTGGTTATTCTCAGTGCTTAGAGCTGCCGGCAGTCTCTGGGGGGCAGGTTTAATGCTCCCTTTTGAAATGGCATTCCTCCTTGGAGGTCCTTCCATTTTATCCTGTGCGCTCATCAGCTGCTTGTTTCCCCTCCCCTTGTCCTTGTGCAGGCAGAGTGGGGGGCAGGAAGCATTGTAGGCAGCAGGGTGGACTTGGTGGGCATCATGGCAGACACCCTCCTACCGAAGGGCTGCCAGCCAGAGTGATCAGGAAACTCAAAGCAGCCTCAGAGCCCCGGATTTCACTGCAGCGTGCTGTGTGTCGTGTTTCTCCACGTAGGCGAGAACGCTGGGATCTGCACTGGGACTGAGAAAAATGTTCTAATCACTGTGTGTGTAACGACCCCTCTCCTTTCTTCCCATCTAATGTTCCTTCTCTTATTTTCTACCTGCCTGGACTTCTAGCCCTCTCTCTTCCCCTGCTGCTAGCCCTAAGTTCTGCAGAAGTACTCTGCCCAGGAAACAGGACAGGTAATGACATTGTAGGCTGGGGACCCCACCGAGCCTCCGGGTTCCTCTGCCCATCTGTGTCAAGCTAGACGTCTTGTGTGAGGCTGTTGGCCTGAGGCTTCCGCTTGTGTTCGTGGCTCTGATGTACCCTGTGACCCCAGACATGCCAATGAGGGTCTGCCCCACTGTCCACGCCAGCCCTGGAAGCGGTAGAGTCAGGCCGGCCCGTCCCTCCCCAGCTTGGGAAGGAAGCTCAGCTGCTTGACCTGGGGCGGCAGACGCCCTCACTTGCATCTCTGCCTTCCTGTGGCATGTTCCCGCTTCCCAGCTCCCCGGCTTCCCATCCTTTCTCCGTTCTCTCTCCCCTCTCCCTCCCAGCCCAGAAATGATCTACCACCCACTGTGCGGCACAGCCCTCACCTTTGTCTCCCCCACCCCTACTCCCCACGCAGCTGGCTCTCTTCCCTTCCAAAGTCCTTTCCTGCAGTTTGGCTGTTGCGTCTTGCAGGCTGTTGTGTTCTGTGTGCCCGTTTCCTGTAATGATAATGAAAAAGGATGTGGAGGGTTGAGGCTCTACAGACTAAGAGGCTTGCTTGCCCCTAGCTGCCCTGTGGGTGGGCCTCAGAGATGGACACTGACCTCCGGTTTGTGGGGGAGCCACAGCTTGGCCAAACATAATAACCAGATGTTGTTTCATGCTAGAAAAAAAAATTAATGAAAATCCTCTTCACCCCGTCAACAGCAAAAACTTTGTTTTTGTCAGATTCACAGACCAAGCCTTTAAACCCTTATTCTTTGGAAATCCAAATGCCTTGACTTTATCAGCCAGCAAGTCGTAACATGCCCCGATTCGGGCCCAGGGCTCAGCTCCGAGCTACAGCAAAGTAAGAGGGACCTGGAATTCATGTTGTTACAGATGAATTCCAAATATGCAGAACTGCTGGCCTCTTGACACCCTCCAGCAAGTCCCTTCTCTCACGGGAAGTCCTCGTCAATGGCATTTGGGGGTGGGCCAGAGGTAGGGGTGCAGGGAACCTGGCATCTCTCTCTCTGAGAAGCAGTGGTGCTGGTACAAGGCTGGGTGACTGGGCAGCAGAAGGTGTGGGCGCTGCTTTGACCTGGGGCAACCCCTGAGTTTTGCTTGGCACCTATGGCAAAGGAGGAAGAGTTGGGGCCCAGTGGACAGCTCAGGCCTCCTGGTGCCTCGGAGTAAGGTATGCGGTGGTGTCAGCCAGGCCCAGGATCAGGTTTCTCTTGTTTTCCGTGGATGTGGATGTGTTGCATGCGCAGCTGGATATAAGGGAGCCCTCCCTGGTGCCGTGAGTCTCTTGCTGCAGATCTCCGGCCCCTCCTTAGCCTTTCCCTCCTTCCCTTGCCTGCTTTCCCTGTGCTTCTCTGAAGTTCTCATTTTTGTTTTAACTTTCCTACAGTGACCCGCACCTTGATAGGAACACTTTGCCTAAAAAAGGACTCAGGTATCTGCGTTTCCTCCTTCCATCCGTGCCATCTGGTGTGGCTTTGGGGCTTGGCTGCGTGACTCTCATGGCTGGTGGGGGTTCGGGCTGGGCTGGGCTGGGGTCCCCGCTTTGGCCACCGCAGCAGGACCCTCTGAAACGGGGGCTTCCCCCGGCCCCCTCTCATTCTCATCGCTCCATCTGTTGGCTTTTTTGCTTGGGCAGGGGCTGTGCTTTTTCAGGCTTACTGTGGCGCAAACCATCTCATGAAGAACATCCCTGGGCAAGCCCAGAGAGCAGTGACTGCTACTCGTGGGACCAGCGGGTTCAGTCGACGAGCTCTTCACCCTGACCATTCTGCTCACGGCCGTCTTCCCAAAAGAAAGGACGTGACTTAGAGCACATTGGTTAGCCAGGACATGAACAAAGGAGAGAAATACCTCCCCCCACATTGGAAAATATTTAACTTTTCGGGCCACAGAAAATTACTAAAGGCAGATGCTTGGCCCTTCCTAAATATTCTCATTGAAAAACGTGTCAATTTTCGGTCCTTGACAAGACATGGGTGTGATTGGCTTTGGTGTAAAGAAAAGCCTACCAGGAGGGAATGTCCTTCCATTCATCGTAAGTCGTGGCTCATTTTTGGTGCAAGTCCTGGTTAAGCAAGATGCCGTAAGTCCCCGTTGCTCGCGCCATCTCCTTCACTTTGCCAACCGGAGGGACTCCAGTTCTAATGCCTGCCCCATGGTCCTACTGGATGATGGTTGCGGCTGTCATTTCTCCTGCTCTTTAAACACCTCGTTCTTCGTAGCATTTGCTTCACCCTGCACTAAGCATTAAGTGCTTTCACCAAAAAAAAAAAAAGGACTTGGAATGAAATGTTTCATTGCTGTCATGTATGTCTGTAGCTAATAACCTGCAGCTCTTAAGGCTGAGAGCATTTTGAGCAGTAATGGGAGGTAGGTATCAATGCTGCCTTTCAGTAGGAACTCGAGGAAAGCCAATTCTGAGAATCTAAGAATAAAAGTATTGAAAATCCTCCATCAGACGTCCTGCGGGAGGAAGTTCAGCACTGAGGCCATGGAGGAGGGGAGGTGGCAGGGCCTTTTGTGCTTAAGTTTTCTTCGTGCCTGTGAGGGCTTCTTGTCAGCACCCAAGCTAATACTTAGATCATGGCCACTCTCAAGATGAGTTTGACATTAATGCCCCGCTGTTGCCTCTAAATAGTAACTATTTAGGAAGCTAGCCCCTCTAAATGGGAACATTTTGAAGTTATAGATACATATTTTTTTCAGTAGTTCTAGTCTATCAAAATGATGTAGCTCTGGCTTTTTAAAATTGTTTTTTAAAATTTCAGAATAGAGATATGTGCTAGGCTCTCTTTGTGCAATTGATGTGACCTAGAAAATTGTATGTCCATCACCTATAGCAGAAACATTAAGGGAGAAACCTTTTTTTGCGCCCTCTCACTCTGTCTCTCCCTTCTAGCTCCCTCCCTCCCTACACATTCATGTGCAATGCCAAGACACCAGCGACTCTTTTTCTTGAGTCAAAAGAATCCCTCTGGTTCCATAATCAGTAGTCGCCCCACGGTAATCTGTGTCTAAGTCCAAAGGTACTCTGGCCGCTGGGCGCTTCAGAAATTTGAGATGCTGCCTGCGGGCATGATGAGAATAGCATGGATTTTGGAATCAGACATAAAATGGATTGAAATCTCAGCTCGTGATTTGAGGCAACTCCCCCCCCCCCAACTTCTTTGAATGTGAAACGGGAATAATAGCATCTGCATTGCTGGGTGGGTGGGAGGTGTTGACGAGATGTTTCTGAAGGCACCCAGCACATTGGAGACATTGAATACACCATTACCAGATAACGTGACCTAATAAATGAGGAGGTGGACCCCATGACTTCTGTGGCACCCAGTGATTTGGGGTTCCTGTTACGGAGACGTGCTGATGCCACACTGCAGCAAACCTAAGCATCGGTGTCCTCACGCCTTCCGTCATGCTGGTTTCGGATACACTGGGACTTGCGCCCGCTTAACGTGCGCTCGAGAATGCAGATGCCACGAGCTATCTAATTAAAACTTCCTCGAAGCTCTGACGGCAGCTCCTTTTGTTGCTTCAGTCCTGTCAAGGTGGGGGCTTTGAAATGACACTATCATGAATCAACATGTTACAGATACGCCCAGGGACGGCTCCTTTGAGCATTTACCGATCTTGCTCCCTTTATGTATTCCCTTCACACTGAAAAGAATTGCAGTTTTCCCCAAAGGCAGCCAAGTAGCAAAAAAGGGTTTGGAGAAACTTCATAAGTTTCAGGATGTGTAGTGATGTGATTTTTTTTTTTTTAATAATAATCTTTGGATCTGTATTTTCTTTTTTGTCTATTTATCATCAGCTCCCCGGAGTTCATTTTCATAAGCGTCGTTCATAGTTAATCCCAGCGTAATTTCTGTCTATCCAGGTATACTCCCACCTCCCAGCTTCGCACCCAAGAAGACGCAAAAGAATGGTTACGGTCCCACTCTGCAGGAGGCCTGCAGGACCCCGCTGCCAATTCCCCTTTTTCCTCTGGCTCCAGTGTAACGTCTCCCTCCGGAACAAGATTCAACTTTTCCCAGCTTGGTGAGTAGCCACTGATAATTAGCTGTGGGGATCAGCTCCGTGGGGCGGAGATTAATCTTGTATTTTGAAGGAGGCGTGTGGTCATTGCCATGCGGTCACATCACTCTCCATATTGATCAGCCCTCAGCAATGTAGTTTGATTATACGCAGTTGAGAGCAAAAGAATGAGAAAAGAGAAAAGGTTTTGTTATTCTAATCAGTAATTTATTTATGTGGTTGATGTAGGTAGGCTCATAGCAAAGAGCAAACCATTCCATTTTTGAGAAGAATGTATTGTTTCTAAGACCTCTGAAGACATAGGTTTATATCTGAAGAAGTGGCAGCATATCCCGAGTTTGGTCCTCTGCATTGCTCTACTAAGCTGGAAAATAAAGATACGATTTTGAGTGAACAAGTATTCTTGGAAATGCCTACTACTGACATAATGCTTTGACTGGCACAGTGGGGAAAGGAAAAGAATTTGTAAGACAGCCCCTGCTGACATGTTAATGGATTCTTTTTCAGAGAGACAAACACACCCACACAGACTCATAAACAGGGTAGAAGAGAACAATCCAAAGCTTTATATGAAACCATGTAAAAACTGACTATGATCAGGTAGCAAGTATAATATATAGTTAGAAAAAGGGAAGATCCATTCTGGCTAGAATTACCAGGAAGGATGGGAGCTGAGCTTTCAAAGACTGATAGAGGGGGAAAAAAAATCTTGTCCACTCTCGTCTTGCTCTTTAGAAAGGCGGCCTTTTCTGAATATTGTGAATGATATGTTTATCATTCACAATATCTTTAAGGACAGGTGTGTGGCTTGTAATCAAGTAAGGCTTAACTTTTCCCTTTTAATTGAGTAGATACTTTGGAAATACTTTATATTATTGGAGTGGACAGGGGTTTTGTTTGTTTTGTTTTTAAGATTTTATTTATTTATTTGACAGAGAGAGAGCCAAAGAGGGAACACAAGCAGGGGGAGTGGGAGAGGGAGAAGCAGGCTTCCCGCCGAGCAGGGAGCCCGATGCAGGGCTCCATCCCAGGAACCCCGGGATCATGACCTGAGCCGAAGGCAGACACTTAACGACTGAGCCACCCAGGCACCCCGAAATGGATAGGGTTTTAATAAAAAAGCCTGTTTGGGCCAAGGTGGTTGTGCCCCTTTGCCCTGAAGCTCTTTAGGTGCCATTACAAGCATGCCCCCCTGGAGGCAGTGAGACCTGTGTTCATATTGTTCTTTCCCAGCCGTAACTCTTTGAGGCAAGAGTTTCTTGTCATGCACAAATGCTTCCCATCTGATCAAAAGCCCAGTTGGACTATTTTGGGCTTTGGCTTTAAAGGGAGTTGTTCCAGATGAGTCCAGGGAGTAATTAGCTCATGCCTGGAAGGTGACACTAGCTTGTCAGAACGTGCCAAGTTGGAAAGCTGAGGCCTAGAGCCTTGCTTTGGAAATGGCCCACCTTGCCTCCCTTATTTTTAGCTCTCAGTGTGTTATTCAAACGCTGATGTGACAACCTTCTAGAAAACGGACAAGGGAGAGAAGTTGGCAGGGACAGATATGGCCGATACTAATCAGTCCCATTGTCATCCCCGTCCAGGATTTGAACAGAGACATGAATTTCCAGCCTTTCAGTTCCCTTTCTTTTTTTCCAGCGAGTCCCACCACTGTTACCCAGATGAGCTTGTCCAACCCAACCATGCTGAGGACCCACAGCCTCTCCAATGCCGATGGGCAGTATGACCCATACACCGACAGCCGATTCCGGAATAGCTCCATGTCCCTGGATGAGAAGAGCAGAACCATGAGCCGCTCGGGCTCCTTCCGGGATGGATTTGAAGAAGGTAAGCAAGGAGGGTTGCCGTCTCAAGTTACGCAGTGTCTTAATGGCCCTCCCTACCGAGTTCACGACCCAAGAGCCCACCTGTAAGTGTTTCTACCTCTCTCACTCACTCTGGGGGTTGGGGCTGGGGAACTCTGAATAGCAGGGTCTGGCTCTTCATTCACCTTGTAGGGGGAAGAGGCTGCTGAAGAAACATGAGTGAACTTGGAGCTGACCGAGTTCCACTCTAGGCTTCTCCCTCTTGGACTTGGGCCACAGCTTCTTGGCATGTGCCTCCATCTTGAGGTTCAGCTGCTGGCTCACCATCTTGGCAGACTGAGTTTCTGGAAAGTTAGTTCATTTCCCTGTGCTAACCTACCCGTGTAGCTCTGGGGGCCTGTGGGCAGCCGGCCTCTCCACTCCAGAATTTTCTATTTCTCAAGCACCAGGTTTTTTAAGTTTATTCAGTTACATCCTTTTCCTTCAGGTATGCCCTTTTCCTTCTTTGCTCACTAATTGTGAATATTTGGGGTTGGATTTTTCTGTTTTGCTCATTTTAATCAGAATATTGGGAGAAAGTAGCTGTGGGCATCGTTGCCAGCCCTCTTCCTAATTTGGTTCATCTCTCTTTCCCTTTGTTCCTTCACTCAGGGTGGGAGCTAGGGAAGCAAGCGGTCAAAACGCTGTGGAGGGACAGCCCCACCCCCGAAACTGCTTCCCGAAGTTGGGAACGCTAGGACGTTGGAGTCAGTACTCATTGACTAGTGGTTAAGCATATGGAGTAACACTACCAGGGTTTGAATTCCAGTTCCCCCCTTCTTCGATATATGATCTTAGACGAGTTACTTCACCTCCCTGTGCCTCTGTTTTTTTTTTCTTTTTTTTTTAAAGATTTTATTCATTTTTTGGCAGAGAGAGACACAGTGAGAGAGGGAACACAAGCAAGGGGCGTGGGAGAGGGAGAAGCAGGCTTCCCGCGGAGCAAGGAGCCCGATGCGGGGCTCGATCCCAGGACCCTGGGATCATGACCTGAGCCGAAGGCAGACGCATAACGACTGAGCCACCCAGGCGCCCCATCTCTGGTTTTTTTTTTTACCGACAAAATGAGAATGGTAATAGTACCCAGCTCCTGGAATTACGAGAATTCAGGCACAGATATAAATGTTCGTTCACCAGGTAATGTCATTACATGTCCTAGCCTGTAGACTCAGCATCAACAGTGATGTCCTGGCAGCTGGGACTCCCCAGCCAGGGGATGGGGACTCTCAGAGCAATTGGAGCCCGGGCTATGGGCATAGCCCTAGTTGTGCCTTATTGCCAGTGACAGACGAGAATGGGGGAGAATGTGGGAGGGAGTACTGGGTGCTTCCCTCTGCTCCCAGCACCTGTGAGAGTGGGGAAATAGAAGCCCAGCTGCCTCCTGGAAGGAGAGAACAAATTTGTCTTGTTTTATTTTATTTTTTTTGAAGATTTTAGTTATTTATTTGAGAGAGAGCGAGAGCAAGAGAGAAAGTGAGCACAAGCAGGGGGAGTGGCAGGCCAAGGGAGTAGCAGGCTCCTTGCTGAGCAAGGAGCCCGATGCGGGGCTCAAATCCGGGACTCGAGGATCATGACCTGAGCTGAAGGCAGACGCTTAACTGACTGAGCCACCCAGGTGCCCCCAAACTTGTCTTGTTTAAGAAATCCCTACACAAGCTGAGAGGGAAAGAAACAGAATAAAGGCTTCTGCTTTTGCCCAGTGTACTTGCTTATAAAAAGGGTAAAGGGGTTAGTTACAGGGCACTTGCCCCCTGGTCCATCTTCCTAGCGACGTCACTCCCTTCACCCTGATTTATGTGTCACTTTCACCCAGTGAGCTACAGTGAGCAAGTCTGCAAATCCACATATGGAACCTGCTGGGACACAGGATTAAGGAGGGATGGAGCCAGAGTTACCAAGAGTGTTCTTCTGGATTTAAGAGCTAGAAATGCGTGCTGTAACCACCCTGGGCGGTCATAGTGGTGGATACATTGACCCGAAGGTGAAGGTGTAGGCAGTTGGTCTTGAACTTTTTTCTAGTCCGTGAGCTAGCCAAGCATGGCCACAGAGCATTCCCCAGCCCGCCTGGTGACGACTCCCATATGGAGTGTGTCCTGGGCCATATTCATCTTCTCTGTCATGTGTGTACCTGAGTGAACCGTGTTCAGGACTGAAACTTGTCCAAACAAGCACACTTCGCCTCATAAAGATCCGGGACCATTACAGTATCATCATCAGAGAGCTTTTATTTATTCCATCTGGAACCAAGCTGTCAGGCAGCACCACTGTGGAATATCTGGGATGTCAAAGTGATGTT
Organism: Mirounga angustirostris; assembly: GCF_029215605.1. Lineage (NCBI taxonomy): Eukaryota > Metazoa > Chordata > Mammalia > Carnivora > Phocidae > Mirounga > Mirounga angustirostris. The sequence goes on along the minus strand of NW_026991721.1, from coordinate 37,191,279 downwards.
GATTAAAAGTGCTTGCCCACAAGCAGTGTCTAGACTTCTGTAAACCCTAATGATTCATGGTGACGTGGAACTAAAGGGCAGAGGTAAAAATCAAATTTGGGGGGTCGAGGGTAGGGACTGCTGTCGATATACTGTGAACACATAACATTTTCATCTTTTGGGAATGTTGCATCAAATTGCTTTTATTCCTTCCAGGGCTATTACATCACAAAAACAAAATAGAGCTCGTGCAATTAGGTGTTTTTAATTCCATTGGGTGAAGGCTTCCCCGCCCCCCCCTTTTGAATTTCTAACTCCCAGGGTTATTGAAACGGGGAAAATTTCACATCTCATGTTTGGACAAAACAGAACCTCCTTATAAGAGTCAGTTAGGTATGTTGTACGCCAGAAAGCAGGATAGAAATTTAAGAAGAATTAGCACAAGTACTCGGGTGAGATTTTTGTGGGATTTAATTAGCACTTTCCATTTTGAAGGAAGTGGGAGTCATAAATATGTAGATTAGGTACAGGCATGGCCCAGATGCAACCTTTCAAAGTTATTTCAGGTAAATTAATTTCCATCAGATACATTATGCAATCTTAGAGTCAACTTTAATAGCATACATTTAGGGAGATGCTTGAGGCATTTTGAAAATGGATGTCTTTGCCCAGGGACTTTACCAATCATCCCTAATTGCTAGTGCAATCTTAAGCAGTTCATATGGAATCCATAGGAACAGAGCAGCTTATTAATAAATAAATCTGCAACTCACTTGGGTTTCTAGGCCCTGAGTTATACTTGTGATTGAAATCCTGGCATGTCTACTGCTAGCAAAGAGACTTGGGGAAAGGGACCTGACCCTGCTCAGCCTATTTCCTGTTCACTAAAAGGTAGAAAATAATTGTGCCTGCTTCAGAGGATTGAAGTGAAGATTAGGTGAGATAAATCCCCGGAAAGCATCTAATGCAAAATGACTTTGAAAGAGGTTATGGTAAGTAGTCAGTCAATGGTAGCCATTCTTAAAATTGTCATGTTTTGTTTTCTCCTTCTCCCCAAGGGCCGTTACATCCCTGTTTTGTTTATGGCAAAACTGAGACCAAAGAAGTGCCTTGGGGACTTCGTGCAGCCAGGACTCAGTCCTAAACTCTTGACTGTCAGCCCTCTGTTTTCCTATTCAGTCCTACCTTGACATTTGGTTCTGCCTTGTTGGGCTTTCTTACCTGTGTGAGGCGGACTCAGATCCTTCCTCAGTGTGTTCTCTGTTTTCAGTTCTGCTTCCTTTGCTGGTTCAGAGGGAGGTCCTTTACTTCTAGTACCTCTGATAGTACCGGCAGTGGAGAAGAACTAGGATACGTGCCCAGATGCACATTCTCTGCTCCTAACCAGCTGTGTGTGCCTGGCCGCTTCACTTAGCCTCTCTGGTCTTAATTTACTCTCTTGTGTATTAGTGGTACAAACCCCTGCCCTGTCTGGGAATATTACCTATAAATTTTCTGAAGTGATGAGGATCACTTCCAACAATAGCATACATGAGAAAGTGCGTTGATGAGTATGAAGCTGAAGGTATATGTGAGATGCCACGTGTGCCATCAGAGGCCTTTGGTTGCTTTATTGGCTGGAAGATGCCCAGTTGTTTCATTCTGTCTAGAGCATGTATGTCTAATCACCTGTACCTTAGGGGTGAAAACATGTTTTTCTCAAACATGCAATTTTTTGCTCATTTGGTTCCAGCTTTGTGTCTGTGTAGATTGGACGAGGGGCTGGGTAAACCATTTTAAAACATACCAAAAGGCTTCAACAAAACAACAAAAACAACAACAACAAAAACAACCCAGAAACCCTTAAATCAGGTCTCTCAAGGGCAAAACAGTCTCCATACTTCTGGTCAGCAGATCCTGTTCCTGAACGTCGTGTGACCTTAAGCAGACCATTTAACCTCTCTGGATTTCAGATGCCTCAGGTGCAGAGATGGCCTAGACAAGTCTCTGTGATTCCTCATAGCTTCACAATTTTAGAGGTATACGTATAGGGCGGAAAACGCATGGTGTGCTTTGCCGTTCTGGCTTTGTAAGGCTTGTGTGCCTTTTGCTGTCCAGAAGTATGCAAGCCACAAAACCCACGTTCTGATTTGGTTCAGCTCACTTGGAGCAAGGCCCACTGCAATGGTTCAGGCAAGCCACATTCAGTTTGGAGTTGACACTGGAAATCAAGGAATCTTTCTTTGGACCACAGCCTTGCTGTTGCTATTCACCGAGTGAGAGGGGTTAATTACAGAGAAAAAGAACTACCTCCACCGAAGCCTGCCAGATGCGCTCTTCGCCTGCGTCCCCGGGTTTGCACCGGGATATTGCTGAGGGCAGTGTCCGTAAGTTTGTGCGTATGAGCTGGAGAGGTAGAAGAGACAAACTTCCACTTTCCAGCAGCCTAGTTCCATGTGGCAGCCCTCTGCCGGCTGAGCAGGTGATGTGATGGAAAGGTGTAGCTGGAGGGTAGCTGCATGTTAGCCACATCTCTTCCCCCAGTTGGCTTCCAGTATAATCTGCCCCTACTGGCCGTGTCATGGGGCTAAAGTAACTTACCCCTTTAGAACATTAGGCCACTCGGTTGGGGCATGAGAGGCGTCTGCTAATGTGTCTGCGTATTAACATGGAAAGCCATTATTGGCCATTAATGCCATAAACTGATTTCTTACGGGGCGTGGGCCAGAGAGGTCATGGATGGCAGAAGAATGGAGGAAAAGATCTAGAACCCTGGCATTGCTAAGGAAGATGGTTGTGAGTGATGGTGTAGCGATAGCCTCAGAAGAGCAGGCACCTTCCAGGAGAGAAGAGGGCCAGACAGGCAAGTCAAGAACTGGGTGGGTTCAGAGAGGGAGGAAGTGCATCCAGTGCAGGTAGGAAGGGAACCGAGGAAAGGCTCCATGGAGAGGCGTTGTTTAAGCTGATCCCGGTGATTTGGACAGGCAGAAACGAGAAGCGTCCTAAACAAAGGGAACAGTACAGGGAGAGACTCTGAGGAGGCCAAGTGCTAGGCAGGGCATGCTTGAGAGAGGAGTGCAGGATTCAGAATGGGATAGGAGCACATAAAGGAAGAGCAGGTCAGGAGGTTTATGGGAAGACAGTGTGGAGGCACCTGGGTGGTGGGCTGAGCTGTTCGTCAGATAGCTCGTGGGCAGGTAGCTTCTGCCCAAAGCTCATTCAAGTTGAGTTCACTTCTTGGGTGGTAAGTGTAAGCCGTTTGGTGCACGTGGAAAGTTATTCCCAAGCCTCCCACTCTCAGACCACAGGGGATAGCTAGTGTGGGGGGTAGAGTGTTCAACTTGTGGTCAGGAAAGCTGTGCCCAATTAAGCGCCTCTGATGTCTCCACAGGCACATTTTTGTCTTTCAAAAAGTTGTCAAGAGATAACTAGGAAAATGTCATTAAAGAATTTGGTTTCCAGAAAGACAAGTCAGAATACTTAGTCCTAGAAAAGACCACGATTTAAAATTACAGAAAAATAATAAAATATCTCCACTGGCTGGGGGCAGGAAGGGGTGCAAAGAGGGTATGAAGATGGTTCTAAGTTAAAAGAACCAGTCAGAAACAGAAAAGAGGACACCACTTGTCATTTTGTACACATGGTAGAAATCAAAATAAGAATCTCTATTTCAGTAGATAATGTTTTCTAAACAAGTGTTCCATGACATGTTCATCTAGAATAAGTTGACTGTGGCCAACAGCCAGCCTCCTTGTTCACAATAATGGGCTCATCTTTGCAACACACGTGACAGATGCTAGCGGGGCATAAAACATATATGCAACGCAGTCGCAACTCTAGAGGAATACAGGAGAATAAAAGAAAGGAGTAAAATGTGCTGGGGTGGAACATGTCACAGGCTGCCTGTGGGTAATAGAATTATGAGTCATGTGGGCTGTGGCAGTGAATATGTTTTCCTAACACTTTCCTGTCCTTGAAAATTTTTATTTAGTAATCATGTATTATTTTCATAGGGGAAAAAAGTACGTAGAGGTTGTAGGGGAAAAAAAGAGGTAAAGGAAAAGAGACTCCCTTAGCAAATTATTCCTTATTTGACTCTGACCTATCGCCAAATCAGGAAAAGGTGGGTCAAGGTGAGATTAAGTTACCTGGTAGTATCCCATAGTGCTGAGTTTCTCCTCCTCTCTCCCTTTTTGTCTCCATAGTAGCCAGCTGTGCAATTCACCTTTTTTTTTTTTTTAATAGTTCACGGATCCTCGCTCTCCTTGGTTTCCAGCACGTCATCGATTTATTCTACAGTGAGTATAAATCAATGCTCTGTGGCTATGACCATGAGAACTGGGGCTCCTTTATCAAGTGTGTCAAGAATAAAATGTAAAATAAAATTGCTTCTCCTAGAGAAAGTATGTCCATTGTAAGGGGCTCGATTAATTAGGGAACAAGATTTGAAATTTCACAAAGAGCTTTTGATTATAATGTATCAACCAGTAAATCAGGAACTGACTCCTTTGTTAAAGTGGCATTGTGCTTTGGGTGGTAACTAGTTAGAATGTGTAAGAAGCCTTGGCCACCTGCTGGTAGCCTTAGAAAAGAAAGGCCTTGAACAACTTCTGTCTGCCTCAGTTTCTTTACCTGTCAAGTAGAAAGAATAGCAGCCCCTACCTTGTGGAGTTGTAGTGAGGATTCAGTGTTAGGAAGATGACATTTCACTACAATATAAAGTCTTTGAGGACAAGGACTTTTTCTGTTTTTATTCCAAGCACCTACGACAAAGCCTAGCACTAGTAGATGTTCAAAAAATAGGCTTGAATGCAATAAGAAAATGCATGTGAAGCACTGAATATGGTGTACACACAGCACAGAGCAGACGTTGGCTCTTATTAGTGTGGGCTCTCATCAATGAGTCGTCTATGGAACAAAAGCCATGTATAGCAAATATGGTTCTGGATTTATTCAGGGGCGCTTGCCTTTTTATAGCTATATGTGTAACTGTTTATCTTAAAAACTTTACTTTGGGAATTCCTATTGGAAAAAAATCATTTTCTTAATTGAGAATTGGAAATTCTTTAGCCCTTAATTCCATGGAGGACAGATGCTTTAGTAATTCACTTTTTGGTAATGCCAGGTTCCTGGGCTATATATATATGTAGCAGGACAAACTATATGGCCCCTTAGAAGCTAAAGGCCATCCCGGAATCAAGTGAAAGAGACCAGGGCCTGACTGTTCTTTCTCAGGCCTATAACGAGCAAACAGACTTCAGGGATTGCTGACATGGTCTGACTTGAAGGACCTTGAAATGATCTCTTCTGCTCCTACCCACCTTGCCCCTCCCCATCCAGAACACCTCGTTCCTCAGCCAGTCATCTTGTCTGAAATGTCATCACAGAACCCTCACTTTTTCATTTCTTAGAGATTATTGAAGCCTTTGTCTACTGAGAAAGCATAGAGAGATGACTTTCTGTCAGTTAGTCCATACATTAAGTCCTTTCTTCAAGAGGGGAAATCTGTGACATGGATGCCAAGATGGTACTTTCAAACCCAGGTTGACTTCTTGAACAGGATTTACTGGCCCGCAGTCTGTGCCGGGCTCTGGGCTAAGCCCCAAGGGTGAGATGTAGGTGGAGAAAGGAGCCTGCTTCTGAAGGAGGAAACCAGAGGCGCTCAAGGACACCTAGGGTTCTGAGACTCTACCTTCACAGGGTTGGTGCAGAGCATCTAGGGCAGACATTGCTGTGCCCGAGCCCCTTGTTTTCCCAGTGGAGTTCCCAGAGTTTCCTGCCAACACAGAGAGGGTAGATTCTTCTCAGAAGAGTGAAAAACAGGGGCTGGCGTGCATCAGCCAGCCTCAGAGGGAGAGAGCTTGAGCTTCTCCCGCTGTGAGAATTCAGATGGCGGAAGCCGTCCCTGGTGTTTCCTGGCCATACTGCCTTCGTGCAGACCACTGCAAGGCCTTGTAGTCAGGCGCCTTTCCGTAGCTCCTGTTCTGGGTGTGTGGACAGGAAATTTTTTTTTCTTTTTTTTTAAAAGATTTTATTTATTTATTTGAGACAGAGAGAATGAGAGAGACAGAGAGCACATGAGAGGGGGGAGGGTCAGAGGGAGAAGCAGGCTCCCTCCCGAGCAGGGAGCCCGATGCGGGACTCGATCCAGGGATTCCAGGATCATGACCTGAGCCGAAGGCAGTTGCCCAACCGACTGAGCCACCCAGGCGCCCTGGGTGTGTGGACAGGAAATTTCAAATGGTTCTTTCTGAGTTGATAGAAATCCACACATTACCAGAGACCTAGGAATAATTCTCCAATTCCATGTTTAACTAGAGAGCCAGAGACCCAGGGCCTCATCTTTGTTTTTTCTCGCTGTGTGACTTTGTACAAATGCCTCATTATTCCGGGTAGCTGTCAGTTTTGTCCTTGTTCTCGGGGGCTGGGGGGTCTCTGGGGTGCCTACAACCTCTGACATTCGCCGCATCGAATGTTCTCCTTTACCTGTGCCTTCTCTGAGCATATAGGTTACTTTTGTAGGCTTTTATGAGAAAAAAATAGTCCAACATTGGAATGTTTCCATGCTAGCGCAACCTGCTGATTCCAAACCGTATCTGGCTACACTGCTACCTCCCAGCATGGGCGTGGGGTCCCTTATCTGTTATTCATCTCTCGGCAATGATAGCGTTCTGAAACTCATGCACCTTTGTAAATGTTAAGGCGAACAAGTTCTTATTTGTTGTCTAAAAAGAGATTGTTGGGGTTTCCTAAGCTGCCACCAACCTGTGGCAAAGAGCCTGTTTAATGGCTCAGTGTCTTAAAGGCCCTTATTGGATAATAATAGGGTTTTTTCCCCTGATACCTAATTCTTGGATATTCAAGAATGCTCATTCTGGCTAAAAATTGCCTTTAATTTTAATTACAAAGGAAAGAAAAGGCCACACGTTGGTAGTTGGTAAACAACTGCCTGCTTATTGCCAACCCTTGGAGTAGAGAAAAATCTAGGGGCCACATCTGGCATTGGACTGGCTTTCCTGGACGGTAGGGGGCGGCCACTGAGTTCCTGGGGGAACTGCTGAAGGGAGGGAGGCTCCCGGCCTCACTTAGAGTTCCCAGATGTACAGAAGAGCAGCAACTGCGGGTAAGATACAAAACACATGATTTCCCAGGCTGCTGTCTTGACCAGGGGCCCAACCCTAGACACAGGCGGGGAGAATGACAGACAGTGGCAGAGGTATGGGGAAGGGGTGTTAGGCCCGTGGACACAAGTGTTTAGAGGCAGGGCTCATCCTGTATGGATGGTTCAGCCTGCTGACAGACCTCCGCTAGCCTTCCAAACATTGGATCACCATGACGTTCTCACCATTAACTTTCTCCTTTGGGTCAGACTCAGAAGTCAGGGGCCTGATTTCCGGAAGGCCTCACCATGAGAATGTAGCTGTAGTAAAAGAGTAGGAGAATGTGCTCGTTAAGGTGATAGACTGTAGAGCCGGACTACCTTGAGTCCCGTCCCAGCTCTGCCTCGTAACAGCTGTGACCATGGACAAATTATTCAACCTCACTTTGCCTCAGTTACCTCATTTGCAAAATGTAAGTGAATAGTATTCGTACCTACTCGGGGTTGTTATGAGGATTAAATGAATAATGAACAGAAAGGGCTTAGAACAGTCTCTGGCACGTGGTAAGCTTTCAATAAATGCCACTTACTACCTGAGGTGAGGAACTTGGTGGTCATGCTCACAGCTGTACCCCGGGTTCTTAACACAGTGCATGACACATAGTAGGATATCCATAAATGTTTGATAGGTGGTGGTAGTAGGCACGAATAGATGAACACAGATGGACAAAGAGGGATGGATGAATATTCCCAGAGAGGGAAGAGTAAGCCCTGAGGACATCTCCCAGTGTTCTCCTGAAGACGTTTCTTAGATGAGGAGATTGTCCAGCTGTGTGACATTAGGCAAGGTCTGACCTCTCTGTGCCTCAGAAGGAATACAAACCTACTCTGTAGGGCTCTTGCAAGGATTAAATGATTCGGCCCCAGTATTCCTAAAAACCAGTTGCTATTGTTAGAAGCCAGCTGGAGGGAGGGCCCTCCTGGGCAGGATCAGGAGTCAGGGCAGTGGGGTGGGGAGCAGGGGGCAAAGGGAGATCAGACAGGAACCAGCCCCCCACCTGCCACAGCTGATGGGTGTAGGGTCTGTGGGGTGTAATGAATCCTACCACTCTGCATTCTGAGCTAATGGAGAAGTAGACCCCAGCGTCAGATGCTGATTTTTTAAAGTAATGGATTTGTCACTGGTAGCATTGGATTAGGACACACATCTAGGACCCAAGGACAAAAGAGTCTTTACTGATTTTCACTTGCCTACCTGGCTTCCAGGTCACTGCCCCACCCCCGGGGAAGTGCAAATGGAGGGCAGGGGAGTAGACGGAAGGTAGGAACGCTTGCAACATTGCCCCAGAATGTGGGGGTGTCCTCTTTTATGAGAACCCAAAGAGAACAAAAGAAAGGTTCCCCCTGCTGTGGGTTCCCCCTCGGGGAGGAGAGGGGTAGCCTTGTAGTCCCTGGCTGGCAAATAGCTGTGTCCGCGCATACACAGGGCCCAGTAAGGAGGACTCTCCCAGTGAGAGGGCCCGCAGGCTGCACCCATACCTCCCCGAGTCCCAGGTAACTGGGGGCCGTGAGGTGGGGCAGCGGGAAGATCCTCACAACCCGGGGAGTCAGCAGGCTGGCTGATGGGGGCTCTCAGCCTCCCTCACTCGAGAGTCCTTCCTGCCCTGCAGCTGCTCCTGGGGCAGTGCCTCAGAGAGAACAGAGGGAGGGGTAAAACGGGCGCTTGGCCCATGAGTGGTCCTCCTGCTAGGATCACCACACCTCATATAAAATGCCCAGTCACGTTACAAATTCAGATGGATGACTGATAATTGTTTAGTATGAGTTGTCCCCAGTGTAGCATGGGATGGACTTAAACCTGTATTTTTATTTGCTATATTTGGACATCCCGACCTTGGCTCAGCCCCTCTCGTCACACCTCCTGCTGAGCACCTGACCACTTTTCATCTCCGCATGGGAGCAAGGGGGTTCCTCACAGCCAAAATAGTCAGAGTGGTGTTCTCATTCTTCTTGATTTCTTATAATCATATGCTGTTCGTATTTGGCCTTTCTGATTGGTCAAATTAACTGAACCAGTTTATCCAGAAAAATACACCAGGAAAGAAACTCGTAACTCTTCAGGACTGCTGTAAGCATCCCAGTCTGGTGTTCCCCACAGGCTACATTGCCCCATTCTTTGTTCCTCAACTGGTCTAATTTCCCTTATGATTTCCTTACAGCCAGAAGAAAAGTGCCAGTCGGAGGTAAGGAACAGTTTGCTGGTTGGATTTCCTCCTTCGCTATTATCCATTACTTCGCCCCGCTCAACCTGGGAATGGGCTCCTTAAGCAACTCTGTCCCTTGCCGCCTTTAGATTCGCAAACTGCGGCGGGAGCTGGATGCCTCCCAGGAAAAGGTTTCAGCTTTGACCACGCAGCTGACCGCAAACGTGAGTACAGATACTGGGTGCTAGCCACGGGCGGGGGGCAGCCGCTGCTCCCTTCTGCCGTGACGTCAAGGCCGCCTGCCCCTGCGGACCGTGGAAGCAGTCCCGTGGGAGGCTTTAGCCTCGTGAGTGTGAGCCTCCACTCTTGGTGCCTCCTGGCTCTGCGCTCCGGGCAGCGTCTTTAAGTCCTGAGCCTGCACTGACTTCTCTGTGCAGCGGTGGACGGTAAGCCTCGGCTCTCCGGGTTGTCGTGTGGTTGGTACTGGAATGTGTTAAGGGCTCAGAAATGTTCGTTTCCCTTTTCTTCCTCTTTCCGAAACTTTTCATCTTCAGCTGGGGGGGCGGGAGGGGGAGAAAAAAGAAAGAAATCTAAGGCTCCAAAGAAATAGCTGACTGTTCTATAATTATAATATACACAATTACGTGTTCAGGAAGTGCTGCCAACCAGCATTGAATTCAACAACTGTTTAAGTGCCAACTATGCCTCGGGCACCATGGGTTCAACAGCAAAGCAAGCACGATCACTGTCATCCTAGTGTGCTTTCTCTGGTACCTCAGAGAGACAAAACTGTTTTGCTATGACATGGTAACTGTTAAGAGAGAGAGAAAGGGAGAAGGTTGTGGGAATATGTAAGGAGGAGCACCTCACTCAGTCTCACGTGTGGGGGGAGATCAGGAAAGACTTCCCGGAGGAGGTGGCATCTGAGGGATGCTGTGTAGGAGAGGATGCATGGGAAGGCAGCATTCTAACCAGTGTGCAAAGTGTATTTGTGCAAAAGCTCAGGGTGAAGATCTTAGTGCATTTGGAAACCCTTAAGTAGCTCAGTGTGTAATTAGAATCTGTGGCTTGGATATGGGGAAGAGGCATCAAAGAAAAGCTAGGGGCATGTCCACACATCACAGATGCTCTCAGCTCTTAGGTGGAGAGTTTGGGCTTCCTACTGAAGTTAGGGGAGCCCCATTGGTGTGTTTTAAGCAGAGCAGTGAGGCGGTTCGGTTTGCTCTTCACAAAGCTTCCTGACCGTGGTGTGGTTATAAGATTAGGGGGTCAGAGTAGAGGCAGAGACTTCTGGTCTGCAAAGTAGCCCTGCTGCAGAGCTGTGAGCTGGTGAGGGCTGATGTTTGGAGGGCAGAGCCTGAGGTTTTGGAAGGTGAGGAGATGCTCCTGAGACAAGGCGTCCTGCCGGGAGCGCACAGCCCAGTCTGAGACCCCAGACACTTGTGTGTGAGCCTGTGGAAAAGCAGCCTGCACGACCCCATAATATGCTGTTAAAATGAAAAGCAACTTCAAAAGGTTGTCTTCCCTGGACCAGGAAGCTGAGTCAATACGTGAATGAATCATTTACCTGGGGTTTTTGCCCAGGTCGTTCCTGGCTGAAGCCTGAGTCAACTGAAGGAAATCATTTCTCTTTAAAGTCTGCACATGAAGTGCCTCGTGCAGTACTTGACCTTAATTACAAGCTCAATAACTCGTAACTTCTCTCACTATTGTTCATTCTCCTGAGTTCTCTCACATTTCTGAGAGTCTTTGAATTTTTTCTCACCCTCCTGTATTAGGGTGATATCATTATCCTTCTTTATTCTCTTTGCTTCTTCTACCGTCAGTAATGCTATCAAAAGATCTGAATTTTAAAGCTTAGGCCTTACTTTTTTTAAAAAAAAATCCCCAGAGGTATTCTTCTATAAATCGTCTTCATCTGGGTACCATTCACATCAAAGACCAACCCCAGACCCAGTGAGCCAATCTGGATATAATCCAAATGGGAGGTTTGACTGCAACCCCCATCCCAAGTGGTTTGGAGCTATTCCCCTAGTTAAGAATTACCGCTGTCTCTGAAAAACAAACTGAGGGTTCTAGAGGGGAGGGGGGTGGGAGGATGGGTTAGCCTGGTGGTGGGTATTGGGGAGGGCACATTCTGCATGGAGCACTGGGTGTTGTGCACAAACAGTGAATCATGGAACACTTCATCTAAAACTAATGATGTAATGTATGGGGATAATATAAGAATAAAAAAAAATCAAAAAAAAAATTACCGCTGTCTGTCCTTTGGTGCCCTTTTACTCAAAAAATAGTCATTAGTTTACTTATCAAAAAACAGGGGTTCAATCCTCCAGTGACCTGGTGCTGCCCCAAGGACCTTACATTGGGCCATTTGGAACTTTATCCTCTGTTCCAGAAGAGTCTGAGTGAGATCCCTTATATTATTATTATTATTCCAAAAGTATGTTTTGCTCCTCACCAAAGCCACTGAATCCAGTATTGTTTGAAAGTAAATATTTAGTCTTACCACACACCACTGGCCTCGCTAACGTGTTTTATTGTCTGCCATCTTCCTCCCAGGCCAAGCTGTGTTTGTTTTTCTAGGACAAACTACTCAAAGCCACCTTCTCTGGGTGTTTTTATACCATTCGTGTTTGTTTTCCTGGGAATGTAAGAATGGCACTTGGTAAGAAGTCTGCTGTGTGGCTCTGAACCAGGCTCCAGCCTCTCAGCCTGTGTTTTCACAGTTGCTCGTGACCCAAAGTCAGTCCTTTCTCTCGACAGCAAAATGCGAACCTCTGGTTCTTCAGCGCAAACGTGGCTTCTTCTTGAGGTTGTAAAAACACTTTCTTGATGGCAGTCTTCTTGGGATCAGGTTTTGTTTTTAAGCAAATAGAAAGTATGAGTGCCTACAAATAGAATCCTGGGTGGCAATCAAAGAATTGAAATAAATGGAAATTCGGTCATTTAAATTTGACCGTGGCGTTCCTTTGAAATGCAAGGTTAGCAGTAATTCTTTTCAACATCCTTGCCCTGGCCCTTTTTCCTTCATCCTCTATGTAAACTGTCTTGAACTGATTGGCTTTGGTTCTACCATATTCTCCTAGGCAAACTAAATTAAAGCATATCTCTTGATTTCAAAATGCAACAGCATTTTCCTGTTTTTAATAGGGCTAGAGAATGCATTCAGAAAGAAACTGGGCAGTCCACTTAACATTTCTATTACAAGAGGTCCTGCTCCCTGCTAACTCCTACAGCTGTTGGAAGAAAGACCCAATAGTTTATGCTAGAGACGTCTTACCCTCAACTGTTCTGGTATGATGGAGTCTAGTGACAGGCCTCTGACTCACTTCTCCGATCTCTCCTCTTTAAGTTCAAATGTCCGCTGACCCCCCTCACAACCCAGGACAATGCCCCACCTGCCCCCTGGTTGTTCCATTACTTTGATTCTTCACTGAGTACATCAGTCGTCTTTTCTTCTAGAATGTTACATACCACACGATCAGATCTCACTTCTTCCTCCCAAGACTCCCATTTCCTCTGCTGGCTCTTCTCTTTATCCTGTATCTGCCCACCCCTCTCCTAGAACCCTTTCTTGATCTCTCCCCACCTGTGTTCTCATCCTATCTTTTGTCACTTTCTCAAGCCCAAACCTCTTCCTTTCCTTTCCCCACAGTGTCCGTTCATTCCTATGTTTATAGACCTATATTCACCTGTATTGTTTCACTTAATTAATGCTCACAATAACCCTGGGAGGAAAGTAGATACTGCACCCATTTTAAGATGGAGAAACTGCAGTCCAGTAGGATTAGCTCTCTTGTCCATTCTTTATTCTTGATTTTAACCATATTATCAGGACCCTCAGTCAACCAACCAATGCATCACCTGCTGCTCTGCAGAGGAAGAAAAAGGCTTCATGTTAGGACATGAGGTTGCATCTTGTCCTTGAAGAGGGTTGCAGAGAAAGGGGCAGACAGAAAACCATCCCGTTTCTCAATTCTAAGATACATGTTTTTCCCCCACATTTTTAACATCTCTGAAAGTGGGATGCATATTTTAATTACAATTGGCAGCATTTTTCAAGATGTTTTAGTACTATATGAAATAGTGGTGTCTGATGTGTTCTAACAGAGGTGTATAAAAGTACAGAGGGGCCTTGGGGGAAAGTCCTAACTCCCTGGAGGAACAGGGGAAGGTTTCTCCAAGGAGGTAGCAGATGGGCCTTTCAGTGGCTTTTTATTAACCAGGATTAGAACAAGCAAAATATGCCAGCCACTTTGTTCATCCCTTCTACAAACATGCTCGACATGAGCCTCTCCTGTGAGCTTGGCACTTGGTGAACAAAGCACAGGGAAGCAGAGGAGACAGACGTGAGGCAGCAGTCGCAAGAGTACCTGTGTCTCTATGGCACCAAAATGCACATAGACCAGCAGCCCACATGCTTTTGCGAGTGCACACGAGGGAACCAGCCCATCTGGGGGTGTCATGAAGATACGAGCTGAGATCTCTTAAATCAGATTTTTTTTTTTTTTTAAGATTTTATTTATTTATTTGAGAGAGAGAGCATGAGAGGGGGGAGGGTCAGAGGGAGAAGCAGACTCCCTGCTGAGCAGGGAGCCTGATGCGGGACTCGATCCCGGGACTCCAGGATCATGACCTGAGCCGAAGGCAGTCGCTTAACCAACTGAGCCACCCAGGCACCCACGAGCTGAGATCTGTTGAGAAGGATGTATAAAAATCAGACAGGGAGGTAGTGGGGGAAGAGCATTCCAGGCAGAGGGGAAGGCAGGTATAAAGGACCTAAGGCGGGAAGAAGCACAGGATCTTTAAGGACGTGATAAGCTGGAGTGACTGGATCTCAAAGAGAGGTGGGGAGTGGGGCTCCAGGGGCTGAAGAAGTAGACGGAAGCTAACCCACATGGCCCCAGTGAGGATTTCAGCCTTTAAGACCCAGCACCCATTGGGCCCTCTTGCCTTGCAAGGTAATCTAACTAAGGCTGTGTCTTTCCTCCTCCAGGCTCACCTGGTGGCAGCCTTTGAACAGAGTCTTGGAAACATGACAATCAGGCTCCAGAGTTTGACCATGACAGCTGAGCAAAAGGTAAAGCATTCCTCCCTGCTTAGAATTAACAGCAAACCTCCAAATCAGACTCCCTCTTGCCCCAGAGAACGGTATAGATTTTAGTGTATTTGAACTCTTGGAGTCGAATCATAAAGAATTGCACCCTGTTGAGTGCAAATACGGCCCGGATGGGGGTGGGGTGGTGGAGTGGCAGCAACCCTCCACATCTCACAGCCCTATTTCTGCTGCCTTTTTTTTTTTTTTTTTTAAGATTTTATTTATTTGAGAGAGAGGGAGGGAGAGAACAAGCAGGAAGGAGGGGCAGAGAGAAAAGCAGACTCCCTGCTGAGCAGGGAGCCCCACACGCGGCTCGATCCCAGGACTCTGAGATCATGACCCAAGCCAAGGCAGACGCCTAACCAACCGAGCCACCCAGGCACCCCTATTTCTGCTGCTTTTGTATGCTTCTATGCCCGCTGAAAATTGATCCAACCTAACGCATGGGAAAGAGCTTTTGTGGAACTCCTTTGTTGCCTACACTGCCATGCTGAAACCGAGTTGCGCTTCATTTGAACTCTGTACAGGGTGATTGTAGGATGACCAGTATTTCTTGCTGTTCCTCAGGATTCAGAACTGAATGAGTTAAGAAAAACCATCGAGCTGCTGAAGAAACAGAACGCAGCCGCCCAGGCTGCCATTAATGGGGTCATTAACACACCGGAGCTCAACTGCAAAGGTAAAAGAAAGAGGGGCAGTCTCCAGCCCCACCTGCCTGCCCTTAGGAACCCTCCCCTGACAACATGGGGTGCAGCCTCCCTGTCCCGGGGTGCGTGTCCGTGTCAGTCGGACGGGTCCTGGGAGGCAGACGCTTTCAGTCCATAATCCAGGCCCCTAGGAAGCTCAGCCTCTTCCCCAATGTATCTCCAAAACGGAAGGAAATCTGTCTATTGGCAAAGTATCAAAAGTGTTTCACTTAATTTCACCTGTGCCCTGATTTATCAGGCTCTGATATTTACATGTGGATGCAGCCCAACCTGAAACGAGCATCTCATGTTCGTCCAGGGAAGTATTTCTGAGTCAATTGCTTCGTGCTTGTGTATCTTCCCCGGGGGGCCAAATGGGGCTGTGAGGACGAGAGCCCTCCCGCTGTAGTGGGATACACCTCGTGATGATAGAAGTCACAGTGACAGCCAGCATTTACGGGACTCTCACTGTCCTAAGCACTCTGCTCCGTGTTGTAAATTATTCATGATCTCATTTTCCTTCCAACACCACCTTCTGAGTGCAGTGCTGGTCCTCTCCACAGGGGACTGAGGAGAACACTGGGTTGTGGGAGTGAGAGTCTCATCCAGAGGTCGCAGGGTAATAAGATAGAGAAGTGGGGCTAGAACCCAGGTCTCTCTGACTCTGCAGCCCGTGTTCTTAAAGAGTAGGCTACGGGTTTTGTTCTGTGCTTGCGCAGGAAACTGGCCATACCCTTTATTGGGCATCACCGTTATTTCAGATATCAGGCCTCCTGAAACGCGACGACAGAGTTGAAATGGGAGGGATTAGCGAGATTTGGCCAGCCCGAGTAAGCGAGGAGGGGCTCACCCACGTTAAGGCCCTGAGATGAGACGGGCTCGGCATTGCCAAGGGGCCAAGAGAAGGCTAGTGAGGCAGGAGCGTACAGAACAGAGTGGGGCCGGGGGGGGGATGCCCAGACAACACAGGTGACTGCCACCGTTCAGAGACCTAATCGGTGCCTGTCTCAAGCTTAAGAGAGCTGGCGGGGGGGGGGGGGGGGTTGGGAATTCTCTCTCGAAGCCTCCCCTGACTTCTTTTTGGTGGAGTGGCTAAAATTGGGCCCTGGTTTAATTGACTGAAGAGGGCCTAACGTGTACCTGCTCAAGGATCTTAAAACCAGCAGCTGAGAGCAGAAGGTGATGTTGAATGGGAAATACCTAGCGGTCCTCAGGGGTGCAGATTTAGCTGTGAGAGTCATTCCCTGGAACAGAGGAGTGGGCTGAAGGTGGCAGCCGCTGATCTCCTGCCTTGGGTCCCCAGGAAGCGGTACCTCGCAGTCTACAGACCTCCGCATCCGCAGACAGCACTCCTCTGATAGTGTCTCCAGCATCAACAGCACTACCAGCCACTCCAGCGTGGGCAGCAACATGGAGAGTGACGCCAGGAAGAAGAAGAGAAAGAATTGGGTGAGTAGGCATCCAGAGACCTTGTGGGTACTAACAGACCAGTGTGTCTCCCCCCAAAGCATAGACCTTTGGGAGTGGATCCACAGAAGCTTACGGATAGGTTTCCACTAAACTCAGTGTTGTGCTCAGCTGCTCAAGTACCAGGACTTAACGAAAGTACCACCATCTTGGAGTTTTTCCGTTTCATGAGACTTTCTGTGACATACTCATCTTTCATTTCATATACGTGTCATTTCATCCTCCTCATAACGTTAGCCACAGAGTTCCAGGTACTAGAGCAAAATTACTCTTCAGTGGTTTCTTCTTGTTTATTTATTTATTTTTTTGGAGTGTGTATTGCTAGTTATCCCATCATTATCCATAATCCTTATCTGTTTCTTCACACAATTCCATATGATAGCATGAAACCAATTTTCTTTGAACAATTTTTGACCATGTCCTGTAAGTAAAAGCTTTATGATGTAGATATTAGGAGTTAGTGAAAGGTTTTAAACTGGTGCATTGTACTTCAAAATGGCAAGTTTAGTAGAGCTGGTCTCCAATGCATTATTTCTCCATGTTTCCATAATCCCAGTGAGCCACTTGAATTTCTGTACAGTGGTGTCTTGAGCAGTATTTTCCCATTCTCCTGGGAATATTATACCCACCCACCCAGTTTTTTTTAAGTAGGTTCTATGCTCAGTGTGGGACTTGAACTCACGACCCTGAGATCAAGAGTCACATGCTGCACTGACCGAGCCAGCCAGGCACCCTTGTACCCACCCATTTTTTAGTGGTGTCGAGGCTGTGGAGCTCTGATTGACATTTGCTGCTCCCTGTCTTCAGTGCAGGGATATTCCAGGTTGATCTGGAGTGGGCTAGTGCTCACAGGGCCCCATCCTTCAGTGCTGACAACATCGTGTTTCCATAGTAGCTTCAATGTCCTCATTCATTCCATACACTTCTCCCTCATTTTGTGTTATCTTGGATGGGTGGCGAGGTCTAGTAATAGAGCACTTGAGGTTTGAGTAATTTCAATTACTGACGACTTGCACTAGAAGACTATAAGGCCAGTTCAGTGTGACCCTCTCATCATTCTGATGAAGTTTTTTCTTTGTTACTAATGGCTTTTAGTCAACTCATTCGCTATGCCTTAAATAGGATTAACATATGTTGCTGTTTCTAATATACTCTTGGTAAAATATGGTCTGACTTGATTATCAAAGTGATGAGAGAGAATTATTTTCTATGAAAAACAGTGTTGATCCATTCTCCAATTCAAGAACTAAAACTTACTTACTTGCATTAGGACGGGTCTTGGTTATCGGTAGAATTGGGGAAGTTGGATAATGGGCATTTTTCAGGTGATCTCAAAACTTAATTCTGTCTAATCCTTGTAATCTCCTCTTCCAGTTGGCCCTTTACCAGAGGCTTTAGGTTGATGGTTTGTGTGCCAGATCCTTCTGTTTCTGTACCTGGAAATTTGATGAAAAGTAGGAAATGGGATCTCGATCAGCCACACTGGGACATGCCATTCCTTATGGATGTAATGCCGATGGGTTAAAAAAAAAAAAAAATCCCATTAACTAGTTCAGAATGGCCTGTTTCAGAATTTCTTAATGGCTAAGAAAACCTCCAGGATGTTTTCAGAAGGAAAGAAAGATTTAGTAAAACAGAAATTACTTTTTAAAAGACCTTTTTTCAAGACAAAACTTAATTTTTTTGGTCTAGAAATATACGTGCTTATTGTGGCTTTCAGAGAAGACCCTGTACTTGAATTCTTTATGTTCTCATTAGAGTTTTCAGATCCAGCTCATGATTTGGGGAATTTGTGATATGCCAGTTCCTTTTTCCCAATATAGTTAATACATTTCTTACAAATGCCTACTTTTTTTGAGTAACAAGTGAGACGGCTAAGTCCCTGCTTATTCTATCATCTTATGTGTACCCAAGGACAGCAGGAACTCCTAAGTAGATCTCTCCGAAGGCTCTACAGCCGTGTTGGGACTAGCTCAGAAGTGAAGCTATTCTCTCTCAGAAAAGAAGACACAGACATGCCAAAAAAAACAAAGTTAAGGCCTTAAGAGACAAAAGGGTGAGAACCACAGGAAGGTTGGGGGCAGTCATTTCAGCCAAAGAAGCTGGAAGAGCTCAGATTGTAGGGACTTCCAGAAGCGCTATTCCTTTCCTTTCATAGTGAAGGCAGATGCCTCTAATGCTCTGGAAGATTCGTGTTCCT
The DNA here is from genome assembly GCF_029215605.1 of Mirounga angustirostris. Lineage (NCBI taxonomy): Eukaryota > Metazoa > Chordata > Mammalia > Carnivora > Phocidae > Mirounga > Mirounga angustirostris. The sequence continues at coordinate 37,172,564 of NW_026991721.1, read as the reverse complement.
ACCGGCAACCTCCTCTATGTGTGGTGTTTACTATTGGCCATGTTATGTCTGAAAAGTCCAAGGCTTTCCCTGTCACTGGCTTTCTCTGTTAAAAATTGTCTTTTTTCCTTCCCCTTCCCCATTTTTGCTTGCGTTTGCCCTGGCAGGTCAATGAGGTAAGCAAGACCAACGTTAATATCAGATACCAAGCTAACCCATCCATTGATATGACTAATCTCCTCTGCATCCGTCACCATGTCTGAGCATCCTGCTTTGTTGCTGTGTAACCTCATCCTCCCGCCATCCATCTGCTGAGCCAGGCTCTGTCTTGCTGTTGGCATCTAGCCTCGAAGCAGGAGTAGGCATGGAATGTCACCCACAGGTCCAGTCCTTTGAGCTGTCAGCACCAGATAACTCTTCTTCCCTTACTGCACTGATTCAAGAGAGCTGTTGGGAACCTTTGTCATTGGTGGTGGTGGGGGGGGGAACATGGGAGAATTAATTGCTCTTTTGTCTGCATGTCTCTGTTTTGCCAAGGCCTGAGTGTTGGTTGCCGCCCCTGCCTGGCTGACAGTCTTGTATGTTCAGTTACGCAGCTCCTTCAAGCAAGCCTTCGGGAAGAAGAAGTCCCCCAAGTCTGCGTCCTCTCATTCAGACATCGAGGAGATGACCGATTCTTCGTTGCCTTCCTCACCAAAGCTACCACACAACGGTTCCACAGGTTCCACGCCACTGTTGAGGGGCTCTCACTCCAACTCCCTGTAAGTCTGTCTGTCAGGGACACACGTGGGTCAGACGATGCCTTTGGCCCCCAGGAACCCTCCCAAATAGGAATGGATAGGTGTCCTGTTAACCATTCATTTTCTCCTTGGAGTTTTGTACATCATGCTTTCATAGGACTGGGCATGTTCTTCCAGTGTTTTAGGACTGGAGAGGTTGAAAGAGAAAGGAATCTTACATTGTTCTGATGGTGTCACTGAGTGGCCATGGGCAAGTGCTTAACCCCTCTGTTTCCATTTTTTTATTTGTCAAACTCGGATAATGATTGTTGGCTACTTATCCTATCCTAAGGATCAGACAAGATAAATGGATGTGAAAGAGCTACAACCATCTTGCTGAGAGGGGGAAGATAGTGTTGTGAATGTTAACAGTTTTTGCTGAAATTTTAGTTCATTTTGTGATAGGACTTAAAGAGATTTCACCATTCTTCTCTGATCAAAATTTGGTGGTGATTCTTTCTCTGAGGTCAGCACTCAGCAATTGGAAGTTTAAAAAATGGAGAAGACTCAGTGATAATTCTCTTTACCAAAGGGTTCTCTATTTGGTAAAATGATTCATCACCAGGGACTCCCCAGTAAATTTTAAACGAGTCCGTCTGTAAAGAGCTCTTTGGGAACACAGCTGCTTCTGTTAAGTGAGACAGGTGTTTGCTCACGGGACATTGGCTTAGGTGCTATTCCCCTTGGCAACTAGGTATGCAGATGGCAAAAGTCCTCTTCTCTTGCCCAGCCAACCTCCCATGATTTCCAGTGAGCACCCACTGATCATTGCTCCATCAGGGGTGTAGGGAGACAGTCCTGTGCCCCATCTGAAAACAGAAAGCCCAGACTCTGGAGGCAGGAGCGCATCAGGAATGGCTTGAGATCGACAGGTGGGGACCCAGGTGTCAGCTCAGAGGGCGGCACAGCCAGCTCCCTGCAGCTGTGAGAAAGATTGGGGCTGCCCCATAGGACCGAATTCCCTGAGAGGCCATGGTATACCAGGCCAAGAGGGAAAGAAGAACGGCAGCTCAAGTGCTTTGCAGGGACACTTAGTGAGATGAGACAGTGGCCGGAAGACAGCCACTGTGGCTGGGGTTGGACAAGAAAGTGGGTGTCTGTAGATGCCTCAGTTTCATCATGGGTGAAAGTGAGATTAATTACATCTCCTTCCGTGGATTCTTGTGAGGGCCCAGGCAGATACTGTGCATGAAGGACCTCCTTCCTCTTCTCCTTCAGTCTCAGGAGGCCAGGTGTAGGGAGCTGTCCCTAAGTCCACTTAAGCAGCAGGCCACCCTGCTGAAGACAGCAGCTGCACACGTCTCCCAAGGCCGACTTTCGGGATGGGTGCGGGCAGTGTGGACGAGGGGCTCAGCTGCGTCTTTGCAGCGCACCAACTGCCTGGACACCACAGAAGACAGGAAGTGGGAGACCGGAAACAGCAGAGAGCCTCGACTTCTCAGCAACCCCACCCACCCATGAAGCATGGCTCTGTTGGGGGGTCTCCATTTCACTTCATTAGATTAGCAGCTCCTCTCCTCTTGAGGAGCACCCTGGTAAGAGGATGGCCGCAGGTTCGTGTACTTCATTATGGGTGAGGCGCAAACCAGGGTGGGTGGGGGGACACGGAGGATGGGACGGCAGTGCATCCCTGCAGTGGCCACCCCAAGTCTGTGCTCCTGTGTAAAGAATTACATAAATACCCGAGAGTGTGAGTCCTGTTTGACCTACAGGGAGCCTGAGAGGTAAATAAGGGAAAGGTTGCCTGTGACGTATGCAATCCATCATCCCAGAGCATCTCAGTTTCTCTGACCAGGAGAAAAAGGAACTCCTCCCCTATTCTTTATTTGTGGATTTAAACGTTGGATGTAACAACCCACGTGAGCAGGGCTCTGCTCTAGATGTGCTGCAGAGACCAAAGCCGATGTTAACCGGAGTCCCACCCCTGGGGATTAGGGACCAGTGGGGACAACGCACTATAGCTCATTTCACTTCTGAGCTTCTGTTCCCGCTCCAGGCCAGGCACCGGGTACAACAGTGTACCAGATGGATGAAGTTCCAATTCTGGTAGACCCCGGGCAAAAGGCAGACATGAAACAAATCTGAATAAACTAGAAAACAATCAGCTAAGGGTTTATGCTGGGAATTAAAATAGTATGTTGGGATACAGAGTACTTGGCAGCAACTGTGGACAGGGTGGTCAGGAAAGGAGGTGACATTCCAGCTGAGATCTGCATGATAAGAGGGACCACTGGTTAGTTCTGGTCCATAGCACTGACTGCTGTAACATACACAGTCCCAGAGCTCAGTGGCTTGACATAGGACTGTTTATCTCTGGTTCACTCTGAACCCAGCACAGATACTCCTCGTCAGTGAGCAGGCGGCCTGCCATGGAAGGCTCCTTCCATCTTGTGCACCAGCCATCCCACAGGACCGGAGTTCTCTGCTGAGTACTCTGTGTCCAGCCAGCAGGTGGGTGGGGGGAGGGAAGAGAGTGTGCAGGAGAGTTTTATGGGCCAGGCCTGGGGAGACACATGTCCCCTCTTCCCACAGTCCACTGCGCAGGGCCCTCCCACCCACAAGGAAAGAAGTGAAATCTCCGCACCCAGGAGGGAAAGGAAATAGGCTCCCTGCAGCCTTCCTGACCCCCAGATCTCAAGGAGCCTAAGGTGGAGACAGGCTGGGTGTGTCTGGGAAAGAGGGTTGGCCGGTGGCGAGCGTGGCTGCTGCATGATGGGAAGTAAAAAAGTGGTAGGAAAGGAGGCCATGGAGGCAGGCAGGACCAGAATTTGGGAGGCTTTGAAGTCAAAATAAATTTGCATCTGCTTCTATGTGTGATGGGTTATCAGCCATTGGAGAGAGGTTTTGTTTTGTTTTGTTTTTAAGATTTATTTGAGAGAGAGAGAGAGAGAGAGACAGCAAGGGGTGGAGGTAGAGGGGCAGAGGGAGAGGGAGAGAGAATCCCAGGCAGACTCCCCTCTGAGCACGGAGACCGATGCTGGGCTCGATCTCACGACCCTGAGAGATCGTGATCTGAGCCAACATCAAGAGGTGGATACTTAACAGACTGAGCTACTCAGGCACCCCATGGAGAGGTTTTTTTTTTTCTTCTCAGTTTACTTAAGTAATCTTTGCATCCAGTGTGGGGTTCAAACTCATGATCCCCAGGATCAAGAGCCACACGCTCCACTGACTGAGCCAGCCAGGTGCCCCATGCATTGGAGAGTTTTAAGCAGGAGTGTGAGATCATCTGAATTCATGTTTCACAAAGATCAGTCTCCTTTCTGCAGATAAGGAATTCGGGGGAGCAAAAGTATGGCAACCACATAAAAGGCTAATAGCGCTCTCCCGCCGTCCATCCCACTCTGGCCTCTTTTCTGTCCTTTGAACACTCCAGTCACACACCCCCGGGCCTTTGCCCTTTCCGTGCCCTCTGCCTGGTACACTCTTCCCCTAGATAGTCTCTCTCTTCAGGTCCCTGCTCGATGTTTCCTTCTCACTGATGCCTTGCCTGCACACCTTGCATAAAATAACACCCCCACCACAGCCAACACTCCCCGTCACCCCCTTGACCCATGCTCTGTTTTTCACCATGGCACATGTCACCACCTGACCTGTAGAGTTCCTCAAGTTATTAGTTCTTTGTTCTTTGTCCCTACCACCACCGCCACCCAAAAAAATACAGTATGAGCTACATGGGGGTAGCTCCTGTGGGATTTGCAGACATTCAAAGATTAGGTGAAACAAATGGTAACTCAGAGTAGTAGTGAGTCCTGGGTGGCTTTAAGATGTGTTCTAGAAGAAAGTTGACAGCACGTGGTGATGTCAGGTGTGCGGGAAAGAGAAGAATAATCCTTGAGTGTTCCTAGATTTGTAACTTGCGTACCTGGGTATGTGTCTGGAAAGGGTAGGAGGCATGGGCAGGGCAGGGCAGGCTTCAGGAGCTCTGGCTTGACTGTTAAGTCCAAGCTGCTCAGGAGACATCCATGTGGAGGCACCAGCCAGCCTGGGACTCCTGCAGGTATAGATCTGGGAGACATGGGCTCGTGGGTGGTCCTGAAAGCTGGGAACCTGGAGGATTCTCCACAGGGCTGGATAGAGATGGAGAGGAGCCAGAGGGCCAACAACTGAGCTCTGGGTGCTCGAAAGAGCAAGGAGAACAGCCAACGGGATGGGCAGAGGTGGGAGGAACCTGGGAGCCGAGAAAAGAAACTGCTGGGAGGGGGGCGGTAGCTGGGCCAAGTGCTGCCGGGCAGCCGGCGAGGATGAGGGAGAGTGGATGGTGCACTTGGCTGTGCAGCATTCCCGGTGGCCATCGAGAGAATGCTGCCTCCAAGCCCGCTCTCCCCGTAGGGATTGGGCGGGGCAGACTCTGGGCGCTGCTGCCCTTCTCTGGCGTTCCACAGCATCCAGGCGCACCGGAGGTGTTTGTTTTGGGTCTGGTTTTCCAGAGTGTGGGCAGAGAGCAAATGCTTCTTTCCAACTTTGGAGGGTTTGTAAGAATGTACAAATCTAGATGTGAGAGGAAGTTCAAAGAAGAAACCCAAGGCAGAGGGGGTCAGGGGTCCAGAAAAGTTCCTACCCTGTGGGCGAAAAGAATGGTGGTATGGGAAGGCAGTGTTTCCCACACTTGAGGCGTTGAAAATTAGGTATGCCACCAGCCCTGCATCTGGCCGAGACAGTGGAAATATGGGAGTAACATGTTAGGGACTGAGTCGGAAAAAATCTGCATCACGTTGCTTCAGTAAGTAGTCCATGAAGTGGATGAGCATGTATTGAGTGCCTGCTGGATATAGTTCAGGAGCATGGACTCTAGACTTGGGAGACCCACCAGATTCTATCCCAGTTCTGTTATCCTGATTTTTTTAATGGTCACGTTAATCTCTCTAGGGCTCAGCCTCCCCCTTTTTAAAAGGGGATAATTGTTTTTTGGGGTTTTTTTAAATTTATTTTATTATGTTAGTCACCATACATTACATCATTAGTTTTTGATGTAGTGTTCCATGATTCATTGTTTGTGTATAACACCCAGTGCTCCATGCAATACGTGCCCTCTTTAATACCCATCACCAGGCTAACCCATCCCCCCACCCCCCTCCCCTCTAGAACCCTCAGTTTGTTTCTCAGAGTCCATAGTCTCTCATGGTTCATCACCCCCTCTGATTCCCGGCCTTCATTTTTCCCTTCCTATTATCTTCTTTTTCTTTTCTTTTCTTTTTTTTAAACATATAATGTATTATTTGTTTCAGAGGTACAGGTCTGTGATTCATCAGTCTTACACAGTTCACAGTGCTCACCATAGCACATACCCCCCCGCAGTGTCCATCACCCAGCGCCCCCATCCCTCCCACCCCCACCACTCCAGCAACCCTCAGTTTGTTTCCTGAGATTAAGAGTCTCTTATGGTTTGTCTCCCTCTCTGGTTTCATCTTGTTTCATTTTTTCCTCCCTTCCCCTATGATCCTCTGTTAAAAGGGGATAATTGTAATACATCTCCACGATGGAGTAAATTAAATAATATACATCAGATACCTGGCACAGTTGTTCATGTATTCAGTAAGCATTTGCTGAGCACCTATTACGTATCAGCCAGTGTGATTAGACACCGGAAGTGATGCCGAGAACCCTGGTCCTGGAACAGCCAGCAGCCATGCAGGGGGTAACCTGTTAAGCGCAACCAAATTATCAGACCTAACGGAAGGCTAGTGTAGAAGGAACCAAGGGAAAAGGTGCTGCCTTGGGCACTAGGGTTAGAGACTAAAACTTAGCTGGGACTGTTGCAGAAGAACTTAATTTTGGGGCACCTGGCTGGCTCAGTCGGTGGATTCTGCCAGACTCTTGATCTCAGAGTTCTGAGTTAGAGCCCATATTGGGTGGAGAGATTGCTAGAAAATTAAATCTTAAAGAATTTAATTTTCAACGTCATCTCTGTTGAGTAGGATATTCCTCCCATGTCATCTTGCAGTTGAGTGTTTCTGAGAACTGGGCTATTTTGGGGGAGCATAGTACTCTTGGTGCACTTATTCTCAACACAAGCCTTATCTTAGTTTGCTTCTCTTTGTAAAGTCACTGGCCAGGTTTTGCGAAGTAGCCCATGTAATATATCCCACAAAGCAGGTGCTGAAGAAGTCTTGTCTCTCTTGCTGTGAAAGCTTTCTAGGGGGAAGGTACAGACCCTGTGAAGGAGACTGGGGCAAGACGCCTGCCGCAGAGGGCCAGACACACCAGACTGATGGTGTGAATCGAAGCCAACAATTCCCTGCAGTGAACTGGAGCCTCTGAGGTCCATGCAGGGCGCGGTTTAGCAAAGATTGGAGTGTCACGATGGAATTTGGTTCAGACTTTACACTCCATTTAAACCAGGAAACCATACTCCTCTCTGAAGAAGAAGCCAGTGTTTGCGAGCTCCCTCTGCAAACCTTGGCAAACCAGAAAAGGCATGACCATATAGTTAAACCTTACAAACCTTAGGCTAGTCAAAGCACAGGGGTGGGGGGGTGGGGAGAAGAGGATCTGAAGTCTACATTTGATCTTAGGCAAAAGGCCAAGAAGCAATAGGAGGATCTGAAGTCTAAAGATATTTTCTAGCCTCTTATCCCAGATCTTTTAGCCTCAGTTTCTCACAGGCATAGGGTGGGAATAATTGTAACATTTTTAGGAGTTTGTTAGAGGTTTTAGAAGATTTTGAAGCCAAGAAACTTCCTTGGCTGTTAACCACTTTTAAAAATCAGAGGTAGTTTTCCTCTCTTTGCATCTCTCAAATGAAAACCATTCAGGTGCAGGTCGAGAAAATAACAACAGAAAAGATTTGGCCATTCAGGTGTTAAACTTTTCTTCTAGTCCTTTCTGCCCCCAAAATACAATTACATCTCTTTTAACAATTATAAATGGTTTCCCTCTGGCAATGAACATTTCCACACCCTCAACCAGTTTTACAGGTCAGGCTTTTTTTGGCCTCAAATCCAGGATTTGGTCTTGGAGAGTGGGCTACACGATTATTTCTGCAGAGACCACATGTTCACCATGTCTTTCGGAGATAATCAACCTCAGCTTTGTAACTTTATGAACGTGGGGTTTTTTTTTTTCTTTTCCTTTTTTTCTATCTTCAGTCCAAGAAATGTGAAAGCTACTCATTCTGGATCACCCCTAACCCTGGATCCAATGATCTTTGAAATCAATAGACCCTTTTTTTTTGTTTTAATTTTTTTTTTTTTTTTTTTTTAGAGAGCCCTCTTTTCTAACATGGCGATTCATCATGACTTTTCTGATCTTCCATTTAATGCTGCCTTGTCAGGTATCTGAACAGCAAACCTAACTAATCACAGAAGGAACCCAGCCTAGATGGACCACCGCTTAAGACAGAGGGACTCCACGGGGCCCTGGGGTCCCCCGATCTGGCATGCAGTTGGAAAGACATCAAGCCCCACACAACTGTTCAGTTTTCACATAAAACTGGGACTTTTGTGTCATATCCTCCTGTCTGCTTTCTGATGATCTGAGATGCTTCTCTTCCTTGCCATGAGCTTATTTAAGCAGTCTGGGCAAGTGGGGGGAAGGAAAGAATGTTGCTCTCTTAAGACACTTTTAAAAGATTGAGTTTTAGAATGTAACCCAAAATAGACTAACTCCTTCCACGAGAATCTTTTGGTTACTTTCACTTTGGGGCAAATAAAAATCACCCCTCAGCTATTTGACCTTAGAGTGTCTAATCTTTAAAACAGACAGTTGACCCTCCTTCTCTGAGTGGGTTTAGATCTCAAGGGCCATGCGGTGTCATTACAGGGGCCCAACTGTGTACACATGGGGATGGGGGGATTGGTTTCAAACCCCGAAGGTTACTACTCCCTTTTGCCGACTCCTGTTTATCCCAGATTATTGGAATTTTGCTGAAGGTACACCAAAGCCATTCTGATCGCCTGAGCTCTGCAAAGAAAGAGCATAGAGAAGCAATATGGTCTGTGAATTTCAGGAGCTTTGGTGTTATCGCCTCCGGGAAGCCCCGGCCGGCTGGTTAGACAGGGTGACTGCCGAACAAACCTGCTGGTGGACATGGGCCGGTGGTCAGTGGAGGACTGAAGGGAAATGATCTCAGAGCTGCTCTCATCAGTTAATACCTCTCCTTCCCTAGCATTTCAGAGTGCATTGATAGTGAAGCCGAGACGGTCATGCAGCTCCGAAATGAGCTGCGAGACAAGGAGATGAAGCTGACAGACATCCGCCTAGAAGCCCTCAGCTCCGCACACCAGCTTGACCAGCTCCGGGAGGCCATGAACAGGATGCAGGTGAGCCCCGGAGCACGGGCCGAGCCCCAGGCTGTCCGGGAAGGAGCACTGCTGTCCGCCACGCCCCCGGGTCCACAGAAAGTGTCAGCCCTCTGCTTTGCGAGCCTCTTTCTCTCCTCCTCTCTTTTTTGCTCTTTCTTTTCCAGAGGAGCAAGGCTCCTTCTCTTCTCATGCCCTCTCAGATATTGCTCAGAGACGAATCTTTTCAAAGCCTAGACAGAACCATGCCTCCCCCCGTGGTGTGACTTCCAGTGGCTCCGCGTACCATGGTTCCCACCCCCCCACCCTGCCGAGGGCTTCTGTGGGATCCTTTGTACTCGGAATCTGCCACCCACCCACTTGCAGTTCCACTTCCCAGACTCATCAGCCAGAGGGAGCCCCTGACCGCTCCCTTTGCCGGCGCCAGGAATTTCTGTGTCATAGTCCTTGTGTTCCCTCTGCGGGGAGAGCCTTCTGCACAGCCGAACTGGATCCTTCCCTCAAGGATTAGCCTCCCCCTCTACAAAGCTTCTCCAGGTCCTGCATCTGTGAGTTAGTGCCCTCATCTGAATTCCTCTAGAGGTATTCTCACCTACCACCCTGGACTAGAAGGCGTTTGGGTCTTCTGGCTGTTCTTTTTTGGGCATCCCTTTCTCTGGATGCAGCCCCGATGCTGTGCACATGGTAGGTTTTTCCCTGTAGAAGTGTAGAGATGAAAGAGCCCTGTGGGCTCTGCCAAATGGGCCGTCACTGGAGAACCAACATTTCCCAAAGGAGGTTCCATAGAGTGCTTGTTCCGTGAGAGGCTCTGAAAGGAGAGCTCCAGGCTCAGCTGTGTGTAGGACTGCTGCACGCTCTGCGCCTCCTCTCAGGTCCACCGTGCAGAGGAGCTCCTAAAGGCTCTAAGCCCTACGGGAAAGAAACCTGTCAAGCCCAGAGTCTCGCGAACCTCTCGGATGGTAAGACTCTTTCTCAGTTAAGACTCAGGCAACAGGGACGCCTGGGTGGCTCAGTCGGTTAAGTGTCTGCCTTCAGCTCAGGTCATGATCCCAGGGTCCTGGGATCGAGTCCCACATCAGGCTCCCTGCTCCGCGGGGAGCCTGCTTCTCCCTCTGCCTCTGCCTCTCTCTCTATCTCTCATGAATAAATAAATAAAATCTTTAAAAAAAAAAAAAAAGACTCAGGCAACAGGCTCTGGGAAGCATTTCTGAGGTCTTCAAAGGCCATCTGTCCACAAGGAGAGGACTGAAGGGAGATGCCCCGCCAGACAGGGTCTTGTGTGCACGCGAGAACAGCCAGCGCGGCCGGACCTCGCCGATGGTGTGGCTGGCCGGGCCTCGGCTTGGATTCCCGCCTGATCCCTGCACGGGACTATCCCGTCCCTCCTCCAGAAGATGCTTGTTCGTGTTCCATCCACCTGGTGAGCGAGCCTCTCCCTTACTCTTTGCAGAGTGAAATAGAGAAGCTGAAAGCTGAGAACGACCGGCTGAAGTCCGAGTCTCAAGGCAGTGGCTGCAGCCGGGCGCCCTCCCAGGTGTCCCTCTCGGCCTCCCCTAGGCAGTCCATGGGCCTCTCCCAGCACAGCCTGAACCTCACGGAGTCAACCAGCCTGGGTGAGTGGCATCCCGGGGCTGCGGGCAGGCCAGGGCCTGCAGCCGGCACTCCACTCTCCGCGCAGGAGTCCCAAGAGAAGCAGATGAAAAGGTCAAATGGCGAGGCAACAGGCGTGCGTGCACTTGGGGTGTGTGTGTGTGTCTGGGCGTGCGTCTGCTACCGACATGAGCTCAGCCGTTAGACTGCTGTCATGCTTTGCTCCAGTGCCCCCAGTTCTCCAGGCCATTAGCTTGGATCCTCTTGTCCACCATGCTGAGTTCTGTTTGATCCATTTTAAGAGGCTGACCTACAGCCGAATGCTGCATAGAAACCCCATAGTAGCAGGTCCCCTTTGGGGCAATGGCTTGGTCTGTGGTCTTCCTGCCTTCAAGATGGATTCCTGGCCAGCACCATCATGAGCGAACATGACGTAGGTTTTCTTTGTAAGCATATTGAGGCTGACACTTTGATTTCTTACCCATGACGCTGCGTTGCTATTGTTTTGGTTGAGCCTCTGCCTCGCACTTCCATTTGGCAAAGTGCATCGTCAGCCTGCTGGTTCTCTGGTTGGTCCACCATTGGTTTCTGTGGTTGCATTCTCCATTCTGCCCTCTCCCCTTCCCCCACCCCACTTCCCTGCACCCCGACACCTGGTTTGTCCCGCTGCCGTGCCAACAAGCAGCGGGGGTGTCGGGAAGCCGGCTTTGCTGTCCCCATGTGCCTAAGGCTGTTGATGTTTTCCATTCGCAGACATGTTGCTGGATGACACTGGTGAATGCTCGGCTCGGAAGGAAGGAGGCAGGCATGTTAAGATAGTTGTCAGCTTTCAGGAGGAAATGAAGTGGAAGGAGGTTAGTCGGATCCCTTTCCCTGCTCTGCTTGTCCCTACCTAGTGTAGAGATGGCATCGTCAGAGCGTATCACCTCAGCACCAAAGGTGATTCGGAGGTACTACTAACACTTTCCTTAACTAACCACCACGATCCCCAGCAGCATTTTGACACGATTAAAGTAAGCAAACGGCCCTTCCCTCCTCCCTCTCGCGTTTGGAAAGTCTAATAAAGAGTACTAAAGATACTCCCATGTCGCCCTTGCACAGAACTAACTAAACACTAACATCGGTCAGAAACGGCTTTTCTGAATTTGATGTGTTCCGAAAGCCCTTCAGGGGCAGCTAAGCACAGTTAGCGCAGAAGGCACAGAAGCAAGCTGACCAAATGCAGCTGACCAAGAGCACCAGTCTTGTCCAGTGTTCAGAGACCGCGGACAAGGTGGGACACCGACGGGGCCGAGCCACACAGGTGGCTGACGTGAAGCCGGTGGGGCGTCCCGACTCCCCAAGACTGAGGAATCTTGAGTTTTCTGAGTGGTTCCTGTTCTCTTCCAGAGCCTGAGGAGGCCACACCCACACTAGGGACTATTTTGGGGGTAGGGGATGGGGGTTGACAGAGTTGATTTTTGGCCATTGATTGAATCCACATGATGCTCTAACAACCATCTCTCAAATAAGCGGAGGAAGATTTCACGAGGGGTTATTTCAAGTCCTTCTTCAGCTCTTTGTTTGTTGTTTCTCAGCATCCTTGCCGACACGCTGTTTGTCGCCTAGGAGTGCCAGGGAACCCTGCCGTGCCCACCACAGCAGAGCTGTCTGCAGCCAGACTCTCTTTGCTAGAGGATTCCACTGTGTGGCTGGCTCTCTAGTCTTGTGGAAGGTGGGGAGGCCCAGAGTTTGGAGCTGCCAGTGATTATCTCCTCATCTAACCTAAAAATATGTGTCTTTTACATATAAAAAGAAATATAAGGAAGTCTGTTTTCAGAGCTTAAGTAGTGGCGTGATAGGACTATCAGGGAAAATTCATTCTTAGAACATTCTTACAAAAAATTCAGGTGATATCTGGGGATGTGCATTAACCCAATGATCCTCAACAGGAGCAGGTAGATTCTACATTTTACAGAAGTTTGAGTCCCTTTTAAAAACTCTGTTGTTCTGGGGCGCCTGGGTGGCTCAGTTGGTTAAGCGACTGCCTTCGGCTCAGGTCATGATCCTGGAGTCCCGGGATCGAGTCCCGCATCGGGCTCCCTGCTCGGCGGGGAGTCTGCTTCTCCCTCTGACCCTCCTCCCTCTCATGCTCTCTGTCTCCCATTCTCTCTCTCTCAAATAAATAAAATCTTTAAAAAAATAAAAAAAAAAATAAAAAAAATAAAAACTCTGTTGTTCTGGATCACTATGGCATCCAGATGAAATTGGTCGACCAGACGTTGTTACCTCCATTTTACAACTGAAACCTAGCGCCAAGCATCATTTACTTGAGGTTATAAGGCAACTGGTGAGGCCAGATCTTCTCACCATAAAACTGGTGCTCTTTTCTCTGCTGATTTTGCTTAACTGCCACATACACCCCCACTGCCTGCTGCCACTCTCCTAATTCTGTATTCTTCTGAGCATGTCAGAGCTAAGATTTTAAAATGCGACCAAATGGAATATTCTATTAATTTTTCTTTAATCATTGTGATTAGTTAACCCCCCCTGTGCAGAGAGCCCTGTGGGTGAAATTCAAAAGCAGTAGAAAAAGTATTTTTTGTGAACTTTGCAGAGTTTTACTTGTTTTCTGATTTGAGTATGTTTTAACTTTTAATTAGCAGAAAAGCAATAAACATTATTTAAAAAAGAAAATAATTGAGCATATTCTATTCTGAAGGAGTTTAAGATCTAGCAAGGAGATAAACTTGATATACAAATAAGACATAAATACCTAAAAATAAACAAGTACAGAATATGATAATATATCAGTTATGTACAGAACTGGTGAAGCAATGTGAGCTCTGCGCCTGGTGGGTTAATCATTGAAGGCTTCCTGGAAGAGGTGAGTTTGCAAGCAAGGTTTGGAAAGGGAGAGATGGCAGACAGGAGAGGGGAGAGCATTCCAGGCAAGGCATGTGATCTATGCACTATACAAGGCACACCTGTAGTAGAAGGTTCTAGATTCCAGAGAGGAGATCCTCTCTTCCTGACCCATGGACTACTGTTTTTGCAAGAGAGCAGGGAAAGTTTTTAAGACTATTGTATTCCATCTACGTTGTATTTGGTGTTAATAACAAATAGGACTTTTATTCCCCCTCTCAAACCACTGGTGGAGTCCTAAGGCAATCTGAGTCCTTGCTAAACTGTGTCAGAAAAGATCCGCCTGTTTTTCACCTGCGTACATTTCCTTACCCTTAGGATTCCAGACCACACCTCTTTCTTATTGGCTGCATTGGAGTTAGTGGCAAGACGAAGTGGGATGTGCTCGATGGGGTGGTTAGACGACTGTTCAAAGTAAGTGTCTTAAGAGGACGGCTACGGTTGTCTGCCTGAAGTGGGGGCCTGAGCTCTGGGAGGGAAGGGGCGGTTTGTGTCCTGAACGTGGCCACTGCTTGGGTCTGCCCCCACCCTTGTGTTGCTGGTACTTGTCTCTGGGCACTCCGGTAACGGGGATGGTGAGAACAGACTGGTGATTGGCCAGCCTGTTCCTGGCTACCCTTGGCAGTGGTTGGCCAGCCAGTGAGAGTCATTTCCCTGGCCTCAAGCAGTTATTTGAGCCTCGCATGGTGAACTGCTAATATCCAAATTCTCTCTTCACCTTAGAATTGTGTCCTATTGAATATACTTTGAATGAGTGCCCTGTGGCCAGGGCTAAGACCTCAAATTTCCATTCTTCATTTCTGGGGGATTTGATCTGACTTGCCCAGCATCCTGGCCAACACTTCACAGTCTATGATTTGTGCTTCTTGTGACATTAACATCTGATCAATGTCCAGAGTCAAAGATGATGGCATAGTTATTTTCGTATTTGTTCTAGTCACATCACTGGAGTGAGTGTGGATGTTTGTCACGGGAGAAATAACTCATGAGTACTGAGGAGAACCTGCAAGCACAAGGTGGTTTGGAAGAAGCTTTTTGTACCTTTTTTTTTTCCTACTGTCCTGAAGGGAATCAGCAATCATAAGCGTTCATTAATCATATCCCCTAAGCATTATTGGTAGCCTGCATTTTTGGTGCCAGAGACCATGCTAACGTTACCCCAATTTATTTCCAGGCCTGTGAGGAAGGTCCTATTATTTTCCCACTTAAAGAGGAGGAAAGCAAGGGTCAGCTCACTTGCCCAAGATCATGGAGCTAGAACACAACCACGTTGGTCTAGTTGAGTTGGTCTGACTTTAAAACCTGACTTACCCAGTCCACTCTGGTCTCTTTCTAGCATCTAGATTCAGGTGGCTTCACCCACAGGAAGCCCTGTGTTCTGTTCTCTGGCCAAAGATCTTCCCCATCTTGGCAGGCTGTGGAAATGTGACTGGCCAAGGGATGTGAATGGCTGAGGGCAGACAAATCCTGCTTCCTAGAGCCAAAACCTGAACTCTGCTGAAGGGCAGTTTAATCTTAGATTAAAAAGACAACAGTTTGGGCTGAAAAGAGCCTGTGGGGCGTCACGTGTGAGGAAGTGAGACCATTAAAGGTAGAGAGGCCTGTTCTTGATATTCCACGTCAGTCATCATCCAGCTACCTCCTCGTCCACGGACCTTCGGTGCAGGTTCACTGACCTAAAACCTTTTGGTCACTCACCTCAGAGGGCATACTTTCCAAATTAAACACAGTTTTTCCTGTTTAAAGACCAAAAGCTGCTTTTTTCTTGCAGCCCTGGGATTTGCTCCTTTTATCATAAGTGTATAGTTTGCTGTGAGCCAAGGGAAGATTTCTTGTCCGAATTACTTTCTCATGAATTTTCCAGCACTATTCACAGGCCCTGGTGTCTTCAGGACTTCAGCTGAATTTAAGAAAAGCAGTCTAACTTTTCCTTGCCTGGTTCATCCAGACTAAACGTTCACGATTGTGTTAGGCTCCCTCCACATCACTAACCAAATAAATCTGTACTTGAAGAGGCCTGTGATACTTGGTCATCATCCCCATAGAAAGCTCTTCCCCCTCCTTGTTCCACAGCTCGGTTTCAACCCAGGCATCAACTGAGAGAGAAGATGATAATAAATCACCCAAGGAAAACATGAGTCATGGGCAGATTTCTAGCCACATCTTTGACGGGGTCTTGATTTTATTCTTCCCAGGAATACATCATCCACGTCGACCCCGTGAGTCAGCTGGGGCTGAATTCAGATAGTGTTCTGGGCTACAGCATTGGGGAAATCAAGCGCAGCAACACCTCCGAGACCCCCGAGCTTCTTCCCTGTGGCTATCTGGTTGGCGAGAACACGACCATCTCTGTGACCGTCAAAGGTAATTTGGCCGACGGTGGAGGTCGGAGTTTTCAGGACTTGCAGTTTTTGTTTTGTGACTTGGCGTCAGAAACCATGGCCACAGTTTTGTTTGCACGTGTGTGTGGGTAGGTTTCTCTACCTCTGCAACCACAGTCCTTCTTACCTAAGCAAGTTCAATGGCCTTTAGCTTTTTCCACACCACCGGAAGCAAACAATTTTAGTTTATTGCTGAAGTTCTATAACAAAAGGTCCCATTAAGCCTTATGACTCTGAGGTGTTGGAATCTTAATAGCCCTGTTGAAACGGGGCTCCGCCGATACCCACGGGTTGCTCTTGCCAGCCGGCCTTGGACGTGGTCCCGTTCTACAGGTGGGAGCTGCGATGTGCTCGAGGGCCACGCGTGCCCACGCACGGCGCTGCTGGCCCTTCCAGGTGCCTCATCCCCTAGGGATGCTGGGCCCCAGGCCGAAGTGTGTTCCAGGGAACACTAGGCCCACAAAGTATTCTTGTGGGGGGAGAATCCTGGCCAAATAAGTCTAGAAAACTGCCTCATTAGACCCATTTGTGTTCAGGGGACAGGAAGACAAGGAGTGTACGGGTGCTGGGTGCACTAACTCCAGCCTCGGATACGCTGACTCCGGTCAGTAAGAAGGCTATTGAATCCAGTCTGACACCAACGTATTTGACTGCAAAAGCCCTTTTTTCCCTCTATTTTATGAACCTCCCGCCGCCAAAGAATAGATTAATAAACACTGTGCGAAGCTCACCCTTCAGGTTGTCCCATCTTACTTCCCTGTAACTCACAGCTTTTGACTGTAGTTTTAACAGGGCACTTTTGGGGTTGTTTGATGCAAGCTTTGTTTCCTGGTTGGGAGGTTTTCCATAAGCACCCCACCATTCCTTAGGAGCAGGAATCCACACCTTGCTCTGCCATTGACGGGCCTGACGTGACTGCTCAAGCCTCACACACAGCCTATCTTACCAGCAAGCACACACGTGGCCTTGGGTGCAAGTGACGGGAACCTACCCCAAACTGGCTTTAGCGGGAATGCTGAATGCGTGTCCTGCAGTGAGTTCATCTGCAGAATAGTCATTCCCAGGGGGTTTTAGGGCAAAAGACCAAAAGAGCAGCGTATATGTAGAGAGAGATGTTTTTGTGGGTTTTTTCCTCGTTACTAAGTTTAGACGAGAGACCCTGCATTCCGCACTTCGCATCGAGTTTCAACCAGTGTAGGCTACACTGAGCTCAGTACCAGGAGAGTCTTAGGCCTGTACCCGAAAGATAAGTCCTTTAGAAACCTTCATCATGGTCATTCTGGAATAGTCTCCTGCATGTAGGGGCCATTCTCGGTTGGGGGGGGGGGATTAGAAACAAGCATATAAGTGCATTTGTGGGGTCTGTTTGCAGTGAATAATTATGTAAAAGGAAGATACTGTTATAAAATAGAATAAATGGGGGTGCCTGGCTGGCTCAGTAGAGCATGTGACTTTGATCTCGCGCTTGTAAGTTCGAGCCCCACATTGAGGGTAGAGATTACTTAAAGATGAAATCTTAAAAAAAAAGTAGACTAAATGCTCTTCAATATATTTTTTACCTACATACACTAGTTTTCTTAAGGTGAGTTTTAACAGAGTTACTTTAGGTTTTAGACAAGTAACCTTGGGTGGATCTTCTCTTGAGAATGATATCAAGAAAATAGTTTTGTTTTTTTTTTAAAGATTTATTTATGCATTTATTCATGAGAGACAGAGAGAGAGAGAGAGAGAGAAAGGCAGAGGGAGAAGCAGGCTCCCCGCTCAGCAGGGAGCCCGACGTGGGACTCGATCCCAGGACCCCGGGATCATGACCTGAGCCGAAGGCAGATGCTTAACCATCTGAGCCACCCAGGCGCCCACAAGAAAATAGTTTTTAAAAAGCCAACGACCCTGGGTGGCTCAGTAGGTTAAGCATCTGAGTCTTGATTTTGCCTCAGGCCATGATCTCAGGGTCTCGGGGTTGAGCCTCACGTCAGGCTCCACCCTCAGTGGGGAGTCTGCTTCTCTCCCTCTGCCTTTCCCCCTGCTCCTGCACACGCTCTCTTTCTCTCTCTCACTACAAATGAATAAATAAATCTTTAAAAATAAAATAAAAGTAGATAGCCAACGGCCCTGGGGTGCCTGGGTGGCTCAGTCAGTTAAGTGGCTGCCTTGAGCTCAGATCATGATCCCGGGATCCTGGGATCGAGCCCTGTGTCTTGCTCCCTGCTCAGCGGGGAGTTTGCTTCTCTCTCTGCTCCTCCCCTCTGCTCATGCTTTCTCTCTTGCTCTCGTGCTCTCAAATAAATAAATAAAATCTTAAAAAAAAAAAAAAACCCAACAGCCCTGATGGGTGGAGCTGTCCCACGTAGGAAAGAGGAAAGATACGTTTCCTCTTGACATTGTTGAGGCTCAGAGGTCTGGGTGGATAGCATCTCAGCTTTCGCCTACCAGTCATCACATACCTGAATCAAATGGCATTTCTTTGCTTTCAGGATGAAAGCGTGGCCACCTCTGTGGCATATCTGAGTGTGGGCAGCGGTGGCACAGGGCACAAGAGACAACAGGGTGACAGGCAACCCCAGGGTCTTGGCAGACACGGGAGACTCAGGTTTGGGCTGGGCAGACACCAGCAGCACGGCAAATCCAGACAGACAAGCAGAGCCCAGAGTCTTAGGAACTCTGCAGAGGACAGACAGGGCCCTCGGGCCCGGCGGGTGTTAGAGTGGAGTCTGAGTCTGGGCTAGCCGGCTGAGCCAGGTGCTAGACCACACCGTGCTCGTGAGCAGGCTGCAGTGGCTGCCTGCGCTCAGCCTCCCGTGTACCCGGGTGGGCAGCCGTCTCAGATGAGTGGCCGCCGTGGAAAGAGCCAGGCAGACCCAGGTGGCAAGCGCAGAGCTACCCATTCCACAGGGCTTCAGACCCTTCCTGTCCCTCTCCAACACAGGGCTCGCGGAGAACAGCCTGGACTCCCTGGTGTTCGAGTCCCTGATCCCCAAGCCCATCCTGCAGCGCTACGTTTCCCTGCTGGTGGAGCACCGGCGGATCATCCTCTCTGGCCCCAGCGGCACCGGGAAAACCTACTTGGCCAACCGGCTGTCCGAGTACTTGGTGCTGCGGGAGGGACGGGAGCTGACGGATGGTGTCATCGCCACCTTCAACGTGGACCACAAGTCCAGCAAGGTGAGGAGGTCATTTGGAGACTGCCACCCAGCCAGGGGGTGCTGTGTGGCCCTTTCAGGACTGTCGAGGCCACCACCGCCCTAATGGGAAAGCAGTGTTGCCCGGGTGTTCTCCCTTGGGCTTGTGAAAGCCTGGTGGCGGAAGTCAGGATGGGGTAGCAGAAGGGAAGGCTTGAACCCAAAACTTCCAGTGAGGAACTCACTGGATGGCAGAGGAGTGCCATCTGTTAGGCGAGCTGGTTCATTTCTCATTGCCCGCTCTGAGCTGGCTGTGATGCTCAGTGCTAGGAGTCCTTTAGGATCACCCCAGAAGCATCCATTTTAGTTTACCAAGAATTTGTCGTGTGCCTACTTGCTGCTCTTTTTCTCCCAAATCAAACGTCCTCTTGAGGAACAGTGCTGACACTCATAATATCAGCTCACATCACAGACTGCTTGCCCATGACCAACAAACTGGCCACCTCACGATAGTACCCTCAAGAGAGAGGTCGTGGCTACTCTCCTGTCACAGAGAAGGGACCTGAGGCTCGAGGCAGGTGGCCATGTGCCTAGGAGCCCTTGGATGGTACAGAGCAGTGGACTAGGGCTTAAGTCAGCGTCTTGGACTCCAGAGCCAGCAAACAGGCTCAGTCCTGCTTCATGGGGACTGATGGAGACGTCTGGACCTGGTCCCGGGCGAAGATCGTGAAGTGGTTTCTCAAACCTGTTCACTGTTCACGCAGTGGGAGGTGATGGGTGATTCGCTCGGGCTGGCCCTGAGCAAGGGGACTGGTGAGTCAGAAGCGATTGGGAAATGACTCTTCTGCCTTATGAATCACCTGGCATGCTCAAAGATACAGATTCCTGGATCTCATTCCCAGATGACGGCTTTCAGTAAGTTTGGCAGGCCGGAATCTGCGCCATTCAGTTAGCTGGGTGATTTTGATGTTGGGCTAGAACTAGAGAGAAGTCGTCAGGGTGCCGGTACCCAGAGTCTCTGTGTGTGAGCCTACTAAGGGAAGGCACCCTCTTCCAGGACCAGTGAGAGAAGGACCCTAGGCATGTGGCTGGGGATCGAGCCCAGGCTAGATTTCATCCCCCTCTCACGTTCCCCTTGACCAGCACCCTCTGCAGAGTACAGCTCACCAACCATACCCCACAAGCCTCAGCAGGGGAAGGAAGGCTCTGGAAACTCTGTCCTTCTCAGGTGCCTGAGACCACGAATCCCTGGTGGGAAGGGGCTAAAGGAAAAAGAAATTACTAGTAACTTAAAAATGGGGCTTTTTCTGATGTTAGCAAGCCACACTTTGACTCAAGAGGGAGGCCCGTGTATGTGTTTGTAGGAGGTGGAGGGAGCATCACCCTGTGAGCTCTCAGGCTAGCGCCTAGGACCGTCTGATGTGATAAAGAACCCGCACTGCGGCAGTCCCCGAGTCTGGAGCCAGGCACCTGATTTTGATGTGCCCTAGCCTCCTCATTGGTAAAACGGAGATAATCCCAGTGCCCACCCAAGAAGGTTCCCATAGGGCTACAGAGATTGTGTGTGTGAAGCTCTAAGTCCCTGACCACCATTGCTATGATGGTAACACTAGCAGGCAGGCATTGTGGTCCCTGGCCGGTCCTCCGCTCACCGTTTCGGCCTTTCCTCTTTGGCACCATTATCCCTCGTCTTCTGACACACATCCCTCACCCCAGCCGGGCTGGGCTGCATCCTAGTTCCAACACAAGCCAATCCCCGACCTCTTCTCCACAGTTCAGTCCAGACCTTCCAGGGCCCCCTCTGCATGCTGACCCCTCTGCCCTGCACTGTTGGCTGGCTGTGATGGCACTGATGAGCGGTGCAAGCCTGTGCAGGGGTGGGGGGCGGGGGGCGGGGGGCGGTCCTTTGCTGTGTCGATTCATCGAGGGCTTCTGTATAAGTGGCTCTCACGCAGGTGCTGCGGAAGTACAGAGGTGTATAAGGCACCCGCCCTTGGGAGCTTACTGCAAGGTGGGCATAATAAGCAATATCAAGAAAAATGACAGCACTTGTAGACAAGTGATTAGAACAGGGATGCAGAACGATGCCTCAGCACCCCACAGTGCCGTGCTCCTGCCCCAGGCAGGTTTTCTGTTACCTAGTGCCTTCCAAGAGGCAGGACCCAGGCCTTCCTCACCCCCTGCCCACCCTACATCTCCTGACCCCCTCCGGATGATGTTGTGTAGCAGATGGGCACTCAATACAGGTTCACCACATGGCCTACTGAAAGGCCTTTCCGCCTGTGTTGACCTGGGCAAAGTGAAGGCTCTGAGCATGTGCATCTTTATTGGGGTGCATTCACCCACTTATTCTTCCCCCGGCCTCCCCAGGAATTGCGCCAGTACCTGTCCAACCTTGCTGACCAGTGCACCAGCGAGAACAACGCTGTGGACCTGCCCCTCGTCATCATCCTCGACAACCTGCATCACGTCAGCTCCCTGGGCGAGATCTTCAATGGGCTGCTCAACTGCAAGGACCATAAATGGTAAAGGGCAGCTCCCAACCCCATGGCCCCCAGAGGACGGTGGCCACGGGATGTGTGCTGCACGGGCACGGTGCCCACACAGCCCGGGCTCCGCGTGGGGGGCGGGGGAGGCAAGCAGCCATCTGCCTGCACCTGCCGGTGCCACGGGCTTCCGTGAGCACCTTCCCTGGCTTGCCTTTGACTCACAGGGCCTTCTCTTCCTTCCTGTCCCCACAGCCCTTACATAATCGGCACAATGAACCAGGCTACCTCATCTACTCCCAATCTGCAGCTTCATCACAACTTCAGGTAAGGCACGGCTGTTCGGGCGCCCATGTTGGCCGTCGTGCTGAGCGTTTGCCCCGGCGTAACTCATTTCACTCCCACGACAGCCTCAAGGAGTTAGCTAGCTTTATCTTGCAACTGGGGGCGGGGAGGCTGAGAGAACTGATTCACGCGGGGTCACCTGGCCGGTCGGTGGCAGAGCTGAGACGGAAGCCCAGGTCTCCCTGAGTCTCCGCCCTGGGGTAGCCGTGTCAGGGCCGCGGCTCTGGGCTTGCCCATCCCCCTCACGTCCCCGGTGATGCATCTCTCCGCCCCAAGTGATGATCATGAGCAGTGCAAGCTCTTGCTTATGAGTGTCCCCTCAGAGCTGTGGGCCTTTGCACTCCAGCTGCTGGGAGTCCCTCTGCCCTGGCCCTGTACCGGGGTGCGGTCACTGCTGGGATGTGGGAGGCACTGTCCAGCTCGGTCGTGCAAGGTCCCGTTGCTGCTGGCCTTGCCATGGCTGGATGTCCTCTGCCCTGCGCCACCTCCCAGGTGACTGCAACCCCCCCCCCACCGCCCCCCAGGCCCTGGGATGCGGCTGAGAAGCCACTCTGGGGTAGGTCCCTGGCGCTCTTCCACTGGCCATCTGCAGACATCTCTGAGGGAAATCTATTGAGAGCAGACCCGAACTGTGATCATCAGAAATGGCGACTCCCCCAGGCCCGAGATCATGGCCGCCTCTGCATCCAGGCTGTCCTGTCTCGTCCGTGCTTTCTCCTCCTGCCCCCCCCCCCCCCACGGCTCCCAGCACACCGTCACTGCAACCACAGCGCCTGCCCGCAGCTCGGCTCCCTGAAGGCCATCTGCTGTGCCAGTGGCAGCTGAGTGAGCGTTCTAGAATTCAGATCTGACCAGAAAACCCTCATGCTTAAACTCCTTCAGGGGCTCCCCATGGCCTCCACAATGGAATCAGACTCTGTAGGTTGGCAGGTCCGAACACTGAATTACACTGGTCACACTGAATCTCTGGCAGGTTCCCCGACCACCCCATGCGCCTTTGCAGATGCGGCAGCCTGGTCTCCACCCTGACCCCAGCCCCCTCCTGGTCTCAGACATCTCGTCCTCTGGGAGGCTTCTCTGATTCCCTGGGGTTTGTCACATCTCATTCCTCTGTTTGCTTATCTACTTCCTCCACTAGACCGTGTGCTTCTGGGGAACAGGGCCTGCGTCTTAGTCTTTGTTACAGCTCCAGAGGCCAGCCACAGCCTGACTTATGGCACAAGAGGCAGCAGGCCCAGTGGTTAGAGCTCAGACTCTGGAGATGGACCATCCTCGTCCTGATTTAGCCCTTCTATATTAAAGAGCTGTTTGATCTTGGATAAGTTGTACAACCTGTCTGTGCCTCAGCATTCCCATCTGTGAAATGGGGATGGCTGTCGTAGCTCTGTCACAGGGCCGCCACAACGAATTGGGTGCACTATAGGGCCTGTCCTAGTAACTCCAGATCTAATGAGCTTTGACTGGGGAGGCTGGCATCGTTTTTATCAGTCATCATCACCGAAAAGTATTGCTGACTCTCCTCCAGGTGGGTGCTTTGTGCCAACCACACAGAGCCCGTGAAGGGCTTTCTCGGCCGGTTCCTAAGGCGGAAGCTCATGGAAACAGAGATCAGTGGGCGAGTGCGGAATGTGGAGCTGGTAAAAATCATCGACTGGATTCCCAAGGTCTGGCATCACCTCAACCGCTTCCTGGAGGCTCACAGCTCCTCAGACGTCACCATAGGTAGGTGGGAGGCCAGGCAGGGGACAGGCACTGCTCCTGGAGTTCTGGCCGCCTCAGACACGTGTCCTTGGGGCCCTGGCCGGGACAGCACCTGGCAGGCACAAGTCAGCTGGATGCTGCACTGTCCACACGGGTGAGAAGGGGACACCGGGACCATCACAGCCCAGGGCAGACCCCCGGACTGCCAGTCATCTGCATCTGGTGCTGTGTCCTTGTCCTCATCTTTGCACAGCGGACCAGGGCTGATCAGCTGCAGAGCGATGCATCCAGCCCAGGCTGATGCAAAAACTGCCGGCTCTGTGAAGAGCCCCCAGCGCAGGGCTCCCCTAAGCGCAAGCCATCTGGCCACATTGGCTCCACTTTAAAAATAAAATGCTATCAATGTTCCCAAAGCTTAGGGTTCAGAGAAAAAAAGACTGCTGATCATCCCACCATCTTAACAGAATGTTAATTTGAACTTCTGTTTTCTGTCCTTGTCCAGACATGTAGGTTTGTGTAGTTGCAAATACAGCGTGCACACAGGATGCTCATTTTTTTTATTTCACATTGTCCCCTGAGCATCTGTGTTGCTACTCCATTTTCACAGTCCTTCCCAAAGGCTGCAGAGTAATCAAAGTGGCTGTACCATCGTTTGCGTAACCATTTCTCTTCTCGGACACTGAGTGCACTTCTGTTTCCAGCGGTCAGGGTTCATCCTACTGCAGTGAACATCTCTCTCCATAAAGCCTCTCCTCTCTTTTGGGTGACTTCCTGGGAGGGGAGAGAGATCCCAGGGAAGCGGTACTTCTGCTGTCATTCAGAAAATCACAGGGTCCCTCCTGTGGGGTTTGTTCAGACCGTGGCTTCTCTTAACCCCCCAGTTTCAGCTCTGATGGACTTTCCCTGTGGTCCCCAGGCCCCCGGCTCTTCCTGTCATGCCCCATCGATGTGGATGGCTCCAGGGTGTGGTTCACCGACTTGTGGAACTACTCGATTATCCCCTATCTCCTGGAAGCCGTCAGAGAAGGACTCCAGGTGAGGAGCGTGCTTGCCACAGGCCTCCTCAGAATTGGGGGCGGGACGGGGGAACTGTTCTGGTGACCCGATGAGTTGTCTGTATCTCCTCCTTTAGACGTCTGACTGACATGGGGTGACAGCCCCTCATGGGGGAGGCCATCAGTCTGGCACAGAGTAGGACGACTTAGCTGCATATCTTGGCTCCGCCACTGTTCATGTGTGACCCCAGGCAAGTTGTTCAGCCTCTCTGTGCCCTAGTGCCCTGGCTGATAGAAGAGGAGAATGACCATCCTCTACCACAAGCAGTTACTGCGAGGGTTAAATGCAGTCATGGCCATAAAGCGCCCAGCACAGCGAGCGCACAAGAAATGGAAGCGTGCAGTTTGCGAAGTAGTCTCCTCTCTGCTCTTTGACTCAAGCCTGCTTTAGTCCTGGGACTTGAGCAGAGGTGGGTTTTTTTTTTTTTTTTGGTCTCCATTTTTCAGGAGGGGAAAATTAAGGCTCAGAGAGAGTAAGTGGGTTGCCCAAGGTCATAAAAAGGACACTTGAAGAAGCTGAGATTGGAGTCCAGTCCCCTAACTCGAATTCCAGGTTCTGAGGCCTCGGCCCCATAGCACTCACTACCTGCCACCCAGATACCCTCACCCGCCCACTCTGCCTCCCCCCACGACCCTGGGGCCCCCGGGGCTGCAAGCCCCTACGCTGCAGGGGCTGGAAGGCAGCATCCTTCACTTCTCATTCAGCCCAGCCTTGAGTGCTAGGGCGGGCTTAGCATTAAATTGGAGCTTGCACCAGTGACACGGTTGAGTCTGGAGGCGGCTGTAGAAGTTTCTAGGCTTGCAGCACGTACACTGAGTAATGAGCAGGCATCAGGCACAGCTGAAGAGTCCAGGAACCAGCCGGGTTCCCAAGGGCTCCTTGGCTTCCTCCACGCTGGGCAGCTGGAGACCCAGGAGGCTGCTGTGGGCCGGTGGAGGGCACGGGAGGGGGCACACCCACGTGCGTGTATGGGGTACAGCCCGTTCGGGGCCGCAGTGTGTGTGTCGCTGCCCCTGGTG
Organism: Mirounga angustirostris; assembly: GCF_029215605.1. Lineage (NCBI taxonomy): Eukaryota > Metazoa > Chordata > Mammalia > Carnivora > Phocidae > Mirounga > Mirounga angustirostris. The sequence goes on along the minus strand of NW_026991721.1, from coordinate 37,146,965 downwards.
GATGTGTAGCCGCTTGGTGCCGTGCAGCGGCCTGTGGTTTCAGAGGCTGCCGGGACGGCAAGAACTGGGAAAGGAACGTACCGTGCCTCTTGCAGCTCCTGCCTCACCGAGCTGGAGCACGGCTGTCCCACAAATGCAGGCCGCCTTGGGGCAATCGAGGTGCACCTGAAGGCAGACTAGCAAGCAGATAGGCAGTCCCTTGGTCAGCCCCAAATCATTGGTTAGTCACACGCAAAGACCGGTCACTGACGGCAGCCTTTCTCCTGTGTCACGTGGCTTTCGTAAAGCAAGGTGTGAGGGATTTCAGATCTTTGCAGTAGGATCTCCCTAGGTAGATAAATTCACTGACCTGGGTCAGCGGACCCTAGTTTAGTCTTTAATCAGATGATCTGTCCGTGCCGCAAACCCAAGGAGCTGTGCAGTCATTCCTGTTTTCTTGGGCCAGTGGAGGCATCTCCCACATGCTGGATTCTTGAAGTCGGTTTCATTTCAGAAGCCCCCTCCTCCGTTCTCCTTCAGTGGCTTTCCTGGGGCTGTGCTATGCCCGGCACCTCCGGGGGACCCCCATGCTGCTCAAAAGAAGTAAGGGAATTAGAGGAAGTGCGCCATTTCCTCTTATTTCTGCCTCTCCTCTCACTTGTTCATCTGCTGCTTCTTTGCTCCAAATGTATTTTGTGATGAGGGATAGGCAGTGACCTCAGGGCGTGCTTGGAAGAACCCATGGGCTCTGTTGGTTAAGGGCTGGCCTCCCTTGCGCAGTGAAGCACAAACCATGAGTGGGGAGACACAAGGAGTACTCCAGCCTTGAACTACACATATCAGCTGGCCCCCTGTCGGTCCTCACCCAGGATGGACATGCCAGGACCCTGCTCCTTTCGACTTGAATTTCAAAGAAAGCCTTCTGGGCACGGCCATAAAGGTGGAGTCCAAATGCCCTTCCTGGGGCTCTTTCCCACCAAGAGCACGGAGGATTTGGGGATGGCTATAGAACGTTCCGTCTGGGGCAGGGAACAGAGACATACCACCATCTCATGGGACTTACCAGTTCAGCGTGAAGCAAAAATAAGTCATTGCTTCCCTGCGCTGTGAGGTCATTTGAAAGACCATCCTTCAAGAGTGTGGGAGCAAGTGGGGGTGGGGAGGCAGCAGAATTAGCATTTTACCAAGTTGCTCAAAAGTGAGCCACCTTGCTCCAAACCTGTGACCTCATCATCCTGAGGAGCCCAGGAAAACCCCCAGAATCTACTGATTCCTGAGGAAACCTGGTGTGTTCTTCAGGCCCCTGGTTTTGAAGGAAAGTCTGCTGACGTTGATTGAGGGTCTGCTACTTGCTGGGCCCTGTGAGGGGCCTGATGTGCACGATCTCTTTTAGTTCTAACAGCTCAAAGAGTACCTCATAAACGAGGAAACCAGGCTCACAAGAGTTTTTACTGTTACCCAAGGTCACTCACTGGGGTGTGATGAGCCAGCATTGGGGCCAGGTCTGGCTGACCCCTCCGTTACTTCTGGGATTTTCAAGCTGTCCTCAGGACCCCCTAACTTCCAGAAGCCTCAGGTGGTTCAGGGAACGAAGTATTGTGTTTCATAGGGTGGTTTTCTACAGAAGATCTCATTTAACAAAAGGATTCCTCTGTTTAAAAAAAAAGAAAAAAAAAGTTCGATTCCCCACTCCCCCTGTGTTACCCTGAGTCCCTGCTAACTGTGTGCTGAATGCTGTGTGAGGCCACTCCTTACGGGACCCTGTGAGGGGAGCGAGTGGCCGTGAGGGGACTGTGGTTCAGAGCAGGCAAGCATGGCCTCCCGGTGGCTCCGCACATTCTGTGGAGTCAGGAGGCTCACAGAGGCCCCGGTATTTGTTCCTGTTGGCTCAGCCCACAGCTCCTGAGCCATAGGGGAAGGTGAATGTCCCGTCTGCCTGTCTCTCTGTCCAGCTGTCTCTGCTGCTTCCCAGAGCTGCCTCAGGGCTCTGCTGCAGTGGGGCCGAGGAGCTTTTATGGTAATTCCTTTGCCTGCCATAGTCCTGACCCAACCATTCATCACCTGGTCTTGAACATGTCTAGTGGCAAGCGCGGAAGCTTGTAAAAATATTTTCTGTTCTTGCAGATGACGTTCACAAGCGCCCAATGTACATTTATCTTATGACTCAGTTCCCAGTCCTGCTCCCCTCTGGAGCCATCATTGTAAACATTTGCCAAAGTGTCTGAAGTCTATAGAGCAACTCAAAGGACCTGTGTTCTCCTGGTGGGCGGGGAAGAGCGTTGGGCCATTTATCGGATGACCCAACCTGCTCTGAGACCCTGGGCAAGTCTCCTGTCTGTAGGTTCCCTGTCTGTGATCTGAGCAGCTTAGACTAGAAGAGTATTTTCTCCGGCTGGCTTCTGTGGAGCCCAGAAGGTCCTCAGGCTATTCAGTGGTAGGGTCAGGGGAAGAGCAAGTATTTGAAAACCTCTGGGCCATATTATGTCTAAGGACTGGATGAGCTCCACATCCCAGCCTCTTGCTCTGCAGCCCTGAGCCTCTCCTCTTCCAGACTGGCTCCGGAAGTAAGCCTCACGCATGAGGCCTGGCTTGGGAAATGTGGCCCAAACCTCCCTCTGGAGGGAGAAGCTTCTAAAATTGCAGGAATGTTTCTGATGGAGAGCAGCCTTCTTCAGTTCTGAATATGCCCCAAATGCTTGTGTGCTCCCTCCCTCCCTGGCTTGCACACACGTGCACATGCCCTCACCTTCACGTCATCCCTTCTCGCTCGGACCAGGAACAGCCTTTAGAACACCAGACTGAATCCTCAGGCCCAAGACTCACCGCTGCCCCAGGTGAAGGAAGATTTAGCGACAGACAGGGTCAGGGTGCTAGACGGGAGGGGTGCAGGCGTCTGAGAAAGCAGTGAGGTCACAGGAGGCTGTGCGTGTCTTGAGCACAGGAAGAGCTAGTCACTAATGGGGAGGGACGGGTAAGCCCCTGGGCCATGCGGGCAGGGTGGGTGGCTTCCCCGACAAATCAGACGTCAAGGTCAGAGGTACCGTAGGCCCCCGTGAATCACCCAGCTGACACACCCTTGTCTGGTGAATAGCCTGGTCTGCCTCTCCCTACTCTGGTTTTGGCTGAGTCATGGCTCTTGTCTCTTGCTGATACCAGGTGGACTCGGTCAGGAGGGGCGGAGAGGGGAAGAAAGGCCCAGACAAGGAAGCTGAGGTCCCGGGTTTGAATCCAGCTCCACTCCATAACCTTTCACGGCTGGCCTTCCTGTTTAGACCCCAACGACCCCATCCAGTAAACAAGGCCAGGGGACTCCAGTTCCTTCCAGCTGGGGCAGCCTAGGACCTGGATAGGTGTGATCTGGTCAGTCAGAGCTCAGCTCTGTTCTGGTAGCAAGTCCTCTCTCCCCTCTCTCCTGTAGGAGTTGTGGGAGGGCGGAGGGAGCTGCCCTGCAGACGTGGTGGTTCAGGAGTCTTTGGTCTGTGTACCCCATGGTCCCCTGTCGAAGGGGTACTCCCCAGTGCTGGGCAAGCACACCTTCCACGTCTCAGACTCAGTGGTGCGTGGAGGCGGACAGACTTGGGTTCCTGTTCTTCTGCCTCTCCTCCCTGGGCTTGTCCCCCTCATCTGGGAGACTCAGGCAGTCCTGCTCCCCCTTGGAGTCACATGGCAGTTCTGCGCAGTATTTGTAAAACGCTGCTGACCCACCATCAGCTGTAAGATGGGGCAGCCGTGGTGGCATTAACAGAGAGAAGATGCAGACGGTATGATGAAGATGAAGACTGTATCCTATGCAGAGCCCCACCTGGGGACGGGCAGCGGCCCGGTTTCTGTCCTTGGAAGAGAGAATAGATTTCTTGACATTGCTGGTAAAATCCACTATAATAATCTTATCATTAAATAGTGAAGTCTTAAAAAAAGGCCTTAAATTAAGTGATAACATAGTTTCCCGTCAGTTGTTCCGGGCAGTTTTGAAGGATAATAGTTGAAAGACTTAAAATTCCAATACCCGTGTGTAACCTCGGTTAACAGGGTGACCAGCACTGCTGTGAGGGGCTCTGAGAGTCTGAGCTGCTTCAGGAGATGGGGTTTTATTGAACCAGGGCACCACTCCACTGTGGTGTTGATGCCCGGCGCACGATCGGTGTCGGAGGTCATCTTCAGGGGTTCACCCAATGGGATACTAGAGCCGACTCATGTGAGCCGAGGGTCAGCACCTCCTTCCAACTCCCAAGTTCAGTGCTACCATATTGGTGGTTTAAGATCGGCCATAGGAGGAGTATTTACCCCACAGAAATTGGCACATGCTTCAAATCATGCGGTTGGGGTCCCTCCCCGCAAGCGGCTACTTTTCAGATTGGATCAGCAAAGCGTAGAGTTTAGGGTGACTCGGTGAGACCATGGCAGAGCGAAGATGGGGACCCAGGTCAGATGATGACTCCAAAGCCAGCACCTTTGACCCTTAGGTCACGTTGCCTTCAGTCTTGGCACATCAAGCTGTGGGTACCTCGGGTGGCTTCCTTCCTTAGAATTCTGGAAGTGCAGTTACTCCATCAGGGAAGGCATGATGCTGGGCTTGAGGAAGTTTCCGAAGGCTGCACAACCAGGGCTGCAGAGGAGGTCTCGGGCCAGTCCCAGACTATTCCTTCTTTGCCTGTTTTCAGCTCTATGGAAGGCGGGCCCCCTGGGAGGATCCCGCCAAGTGGGTGATGGACACCTACCCCTGGGCAGCCAGCCCACAGCAACACGAGTGGCCTCCCCTGCTGCAGCTCCGGCCTGAGGATGTCGGCTTCGACGGCTACTCCATGCCTCGGGAAGGGTCTGCGAGCAAGCAGATGCCCCCCAGCGATGCTGAAGGAGACCCACTGGTAAGTCTCTGCTCTCAGAGCAGCTCAGCATTTACTGAGCACTTACTGTATATTGGGCATGACGCAAGGCATGCTGGGAATAGAGACGTGACTGAGCCAGGGTCTCTCTTTGGAAGGCTGGACCCACCCCAAGGTTAGTCGCACTTTGGCAGCGTTATCTCCCATGGGGTCAGTTTTTCACTATGGCCTTTAACCCTCTGAAATTTGTTCCGGTATAAGATAAAAGGTTACGAATGTGATTTTTCCCAACCTAAACGCCCCCGTCCCACTCTTTGTCCTCTGATTAGAGTACCAACTTTATCACGTACTGTCCTGCCCCATTCATCTCTCCCACTAGTGCCAGAGCAAAGGCGGAGATTGTGAAGGAGCAGAAGCCCAAACTGACTGATCAGATGCACACGCAGGGAGAGGTTTCAGGGCACGAGGGACTCTCAGAGGACAGGGAAGCCTGAATACGGGTCCCAAGGCCAGCGACCTGAGTTAAGTCTGTGTAACTGCCTGAGCTTCTTATTTACCCCCACCATTGCGAAAGCAAATAAAGGCCCTTTGAGAAGAACCTGGACCAGGGACGATAACACTATAATTATAGTGTTCTCTGCCTACCCAAGACCCATATACAGTTATACTGCAAGATTAGACCTAATAAATCAGAAGCTCTATTAAAGAAAGTGGATGCACATACCCCAGAGCCTCCCATACTTAAGTGACCATTATCATGCCTTCAATTTACCCTTGAGCTCCCTTGGCAGCTAAGGCAAGAGGAAAAACACAGCAGAAAATATGACTTGCATTACTTAATGAAAGAACATATTCATGAGGGATGCAGCAGAATTAAAAGACAGCTGACTTGTTCTTTCCCTGATGACTAATTGATTTGCTAGATAAAAATCATCATCATCATCATCATCGCTGCTTTGGCTTGTCTGCCATCCTCCTCACTGGCAGGAAGGAGCTGGGGTCCTGTTGAGCTTTCTTATAAATAGGAACTGTATTTTAAATGGGAGTTGTTATGTTACTATGTACAACCTAATGTACAGTGTTTACAACAATGGTTCTGCAGAAGAAAGGACCAGACTTGAAAACGCCATGTCTAACATGAATTATGGCTAAAGCCAGAGTCGTGGAGATGTTTCTGTGGTTGCAAGCTCATGAGCTCTTTCCTTACATAAAAATAGAATTTAGGAGATCTCTAGAGGAAAGCATGGCTCCCTCATCTCCAGACCCTCTTCTCTTACCCGGGAGTATTTGTGTCACTGACTAAACATAAGGGCATTTAGGTGAAACCTGGAGCTCTTGGAATAGTTACACAAAACTCTCCCTCCAGCCCCAGGTACCCCGAAGTGAGCTGTGCCAGCTCAGGTACCCCCACTATCAAATAGATACTTGTGTTTCTCCCTCCCCAGGGCCCGAGGTCTCTTGTTAACTGGTCTCTCTCTCTCTCATGAGACCGAGACCTCCAGGAGAACAGGACTGACTCATTTTTGTTCGAGAACACACACTGTAAATACACTGGGGCTGTTTGATGAGTGAATAATCGCGGCTGCCAAGGATTGCCCCTTGTACTTCAGCTCCACCTCTTCCCCAGTCATGGCTACACCAATAGGCACGGCTGATGGTGGTTCTGCGCCCTGGCTCACCCAAGGAGACCGCAAGGCATCCCGAGGGGCAGCTGGCTAGGAAGCAGCTGGATTCCATGCCCAGCTGCATCATGTCTTGGCCTCAGCTCAGAGAGACCCTACTTTCTAACTTACTTGCTATGTAAAATATAAAAGACAGAATTTAAAGTTGCAAGTAAAATTAGTTCCTAGTTCTCCCTTTCACTCGCAGACAAATAACCAATAGACTGTAGACTGGGAAGGTCTCAGAACACTCTTTAAACTCTTAAAGTCAAATGATGATGATGATAGCAGATCTCATTTATTGAGCACTTCCTACACGCCAAGCCCTCTTCTGAGGGTCTAATGCACATCCTGTCCTTTCATCGCCTCCTTCAACCCTGTGAGATACAGGTGCTCTTGTTCTCTCTGCTCTGCACATGAGGACCTGGGGGCTCAGGTATGGTGGGTAATTTGCCCGGAGTTTCCTGCCTTGGAATTCAGGCCCCTCTGTGCTTCATGGCTCTGCTTGTAACTGCTGCTGTCCTTTACCTCCCCATGGTGGCCTCGGCAGGAGTGGGAGCACAGCCGGCTCCAGGCTGCCCTCTGGCCAGAGTCAGACATACCCGCGGGCTTGGTGCTCCCCAAAGGGGGAGCCGTGTGCTTCAGATGTCAGCGGGGCCGAGCCAGCTTGACTGGCATCTCTACGCCGTCTGCAGGCTGTGCTTGGGTAAGGGGTAATCTGTGTCACTTGCAAATAAAGAATAAATTCTGTATTCCTAGAAGACTTCCTATTTTTTCTGTGCTTGGCATATATTCACTCAATCCATACCCACAACGTCGTAGGACAGGTACAATGGTTCTCATGTGGACGAGGAAGAAGCTGAGACCCAAAAAGGTTAAGTAACTTACCCAAGGTTATGCGGCTCGTAAGTGGTAGAGACAGGACTGGAACCCTGGAAGCCTGGACCGGAGTCCACAGTTGGTTTTCTTGTTTTGTTTTTTTGTTTTGTCTATGGCCTCCGCTGTGGGCTGCAACCCGGGGTGCGTCTGGAGGACGTAGCGCAAGCTTGGAAAAGGCCAGAGGTGGACGGCTGCCAGGCTGAAAGCCGCTCACGCTCTTCCTCTCTCCCCAGATGAACATGCTGATGAGGCTGCAGGAGGCGGCCAACTACTCCAGCCCCCAGAGCTACGACAGCGACTCCAACAGCAACAGCCATCACGACGACATCCTGGACTCGTCCCTGGAGTCGACTCTGTGACAGGGGCCAGCCGTGGAGCCTGCCCGCCTCCCCCCTCCCTGCCCTGCCCCACCTGCGTGCCCCGCACCTTCCTGAGCCAGCCCCCCGGCCGCGGCGCGAGAGCTGCAGGGATGCCCAGACCCCTCCTCCTCCAGCCTCGACCTGGGTGCGGGCCTCCCAGGCCAGCCGCCTTGGCACCGTTCCCTTCCACAGGGAGACCTGCCTGCACTACCTTCTTGTTTATTTTCATCATCGTTTGCCTTGTTGCCGTGACCTCCCTAAGACACTGAAGGTACTTCTCGGGAAACGATCGTCACCGTCGAAATGAAAAGGTTCTAAAGAAAACAAACCCAGAACGCGCTTGGAAGCTTCTGAAACCAAACAGCATCCTGCGGCGAGCTACCCAGAGCGGAAGAGACTGGGGCCACGCTGGAAATGCGGGCAACACCGCCTCCCCCCTGGGCCTGGGTCTTGCCGCCAGCAGCCCGCACCTGCCTCCGCGCCCCCGCGCCTCCCCGCAGCCGGCCGCCCAGACAGCTGGTGCTAACGGGGCGGGCGCCGCTGGGTCCCGCTCGGCTGACTGCGCAGCTGCGACGCAGGGACACCGCAGGGAAACGCGAAGCGCGCTCGCTGTTTTGTTGTGCTTCGTAAGTGGTGCTCTCCTTACCCGAGAGGTATTTTTGCCTGTGCCCGTGCAGCCCCACCTTCCAGACCCGTCAGCCTCCAGTCGATCCTGAGCGTGAGTGGGACGTGCGCGAGCGGATGTGGCCACGATGCAGACGGCCCGTGTCTGCTTCCCCCTCCTGTCTCAATGAATCAGGTTTTTCTTTCTGCAAACACTGTGGACAGTGAGAATTGGTCTGTTTGGAGAACTGGTTACCCCCTTGCAAATGAGGTTGAGTTTCCCCCCTTTTCTCTTTGATTTTGAAGATTTTTTTCTCCCCCCCCCCCCCGCCCGCCCCCCCACCTTTGGTCAGAATCAGTCCTTTGGTGAAAGAAAGAACCGCAGGAGTTGAGTTTCGGTTTGGTCCTGCTGAGTTCTGGTTGTTCAGTTGTCCATCCTCACGGTTTTACACCTCGCCGCGCCCTGCTTGGGGGGGGGGGGGGGCGGGGCGGGTCGCGTCCTTTCTAGTGGACCAGGACCCCATCCTCCACGCGCGGGTGAGCGGGGACCTTGCCTTTCCTTCTCGTCCTCGAGGCTTCAGAACGCACATCAACACCTCAGGCGTGCCAGCCCCAACCTCAGGTGGGGTGCTGAGGTCACCTCGCACAAGACTTGCACTTTCCTCAGAACCAACGTGACACAACTCCACAAGGGGCCGGAGTCCGCTCCCTTTCAGAAGCCCCGGTCCCCGTCCGGACGAGTCTTGCCTGACCTCTTTGGTGCTGACCTTCCCAAAGCGATGCCTTACTGGTTTTGTACTAACCGTGTTCATTTACGAGTGTTGTGCCTGCCTGGGGTCCATTAGTTTTTTTGTTTATTTTCCCCATCAGAGCAAAGAGGGCTAAAAAGTCATCTACTCATTAGGAGGACTCAAGTTGCTGTGACTTTTCTCATCCAAAAGACTCATTTGTGTGGATGCGTGACCATGGGTAAAATGAAAAAGGAAAAAAAAAAAAAAGATGCTTTTTTTTTTTTTTTTAGGTTCTTATCAGTCTCCAGCTAACACTCTGCCTGGACAGTGATCTGTCTGATGCAGGAAAAGGCAAAAGTTGCTGCAAGTCCGCAAGGCATTGCTGATGCATACCCTGCTAGGATGTGTCTTCAACATACTGGTATTTCCTTTATAGAGAGTGCTAAAACTCTAAGTTGTTTGTTTCTGCTTTATAAAGAGAATCTTCATCGGACCCCAGTGGGGGTGCCTCTGTTAACAATCAGGGTTTTTATTCCACCTTTCACATTTCTATTTCTGAAGGTGCATCTCTGTACATTTTTTTTTTCATTCACTTACCACAAGAACTTGACCTGAAACTGCTCGCATGACATTGGATGACACCATTTTCTTCCTCCTTAGAGGAAAAGGAGAAATGTGTCCCACTAGCTGGTGAATGGAAAAGCTCTCCGTGCTGTCCTTGCTTTCATCTCCATAAACTCAGACTCTCTTGCGTGCAGCCTTCATTAGCCATCTGGATGTGTGAGTGTGTCTTGTTCTGTTTTGTTTTTTCATAAAAATTTTAAACCATGAACTTAGCCTGTGACCACGGGCCACACCCTGAGCCTTCTGGTAAACCTGAAGACTGGTCCTTCTCAATCTGTTTCCCAACGATGACCTTACACGCTCATACTGTGAATTTGGGAGGAGGTAAAATGGACTTCTCCTTGGGGGCAGTTTTCCCAGTCACCTTGTGAGTAGACACCTGCCAATATTGTTTGAAACCCCCCCTTTTTTTTTTAATTGACACCTTTTCTGTCGTCTCCCCTCCTACAGACTTCCCTCCCACTGGGTCCAGGCTCAGAACCAAGACCTCGGTCCCTGGTACTGCCTAACTAGTGACCAGTGATTTCAAGTAGTGTAGCCCTTGTGTGATTCACAACTCCGTGTCCTTCCTAAAGTTTCGGGAAGCAGGGTTGTCTGATGTGCACATTTCTTATTTCAGTCATATTTTACTTTAGTGTCACTCACCTTTGACAAAGTGACTTTGTACTCATTTAGGGCTCTGTCCGAAATGCTTCCATTTTGCCTTTTTCTACAGTTAGGCTAATTTTGAAATGTATGAAATTCTATGCAACATTTATGTTGAGTTACCAATGGAAGCCAAAAGTCTTCTTCCCAAACTGCCAAGAATTATACAGGCCATAAATGAGATGGGAATATCTTTTAATTTAAGTTTGGGGGTGGGGGAGGGGTGGGACAAGGAATGCGACTTGCCTAGACCTTTGTTGTGTCTTGGGGACATTTTTTATTTCACTGTCGATGCTTCAACTTCGAAATTCTGTGTACTCAAATTTGATTGTGGCGAATCTACTTCAAAAGGAAAAAAAAAATAATCCAGCTTTGTGGATATTAAATGGAAGGTTTGCTGTTTTAATCTAGTTGTTTCCAGTGGAGCAGTTTATGAAATATGTCCTATAAGATGTACATTTTTTCATTGTAACATAGAAATTGTAAATAATCGATTAAAGTGCTGCATTTTGATGAATTTTTTCTAGCCATTTTTAAAGAGAAAACTAGGAATTGAGTATTTTGTGTACGGTATGTTTCCTTCCTCCTTCCCTCCCACCCTCCCTATTTAATTTTCATTTGTCATGAGGTTTTTGGATTTGCCAATGATCTACTGGAGATCATGCCCCACGTCATAGAGAATAAACCTGATGATTGTACCAGTCTTAAATTATTCATGATTCAATAAAATTGATGCTTATTTATTCAGATTAGTGGTTTGGCTTTTCTGTGCTCGAGCAAGTCCTTGTTGGAGTTGAATTTCATGCCAACACCAAGCCATTCTTCCTTGGATAGAGCAAACAGGGAGAGCCCTGAAGCCGAGCAAACCTACCTTTGTCACGAGACCATCGACATCCATCCTCCCCTTCTCCGTTTCTCCTCTAACATGTTGCTACTTGTGTGGAGCTTATTGGAAATGCACAACTTCGGACTCCTCTCAAATTTTATGAATCCTTGGGGATCCTGCAGACATGCAGATTCTGCCTGGGTAGGTCCAGGGTGTGGCCAGAGATTCCTGGTTTCTAGCCTCCTCCCAGGCGATGCTGGTGCTCTGGGCCCTTCACGCTGGGAACAGCAGCCTCTATCGGTGTCCAGGTGGACTGCCGATCGACCCCTTGGCACAGGACAAAGGTTTTGTTTTTTTATTTTAATGTATCAAATACCTATTAATAGCCAAATTGCTTTCCCAAATGCTCCAGTATAATCTGCAAAAGGACCCTGAGGAGGTAAATCTTGCGACTTCTATTTTACAAGTGAACAAAACAGGCTCAGAGAAAACCACTTCCCGAGGCTCCTGTCCGCTAAGAGGGGTGGTAGCTGGGAGGTCCAGCCCCAGCTTCCAAATCCAAAGCTGGCCTTGCTGGGCTGCCTCTGATCTTAGGGGCCCCGCTCCACATAGCAGCTGGTGGCCATCGCAGGGCATGGACAGTGGGCGAGAAGATCACCTCTTAGCCTTCACTTTCAACAGCAACAACAAAAACTTAAAAGGCTTGAAGTGAGGCCTGTGGGTTTGTTGTGAAATTGATCCTCCACTGTGGACTCGGCTGCCAGTGATGTGAGAGGCCCAGCTCCTACCATGCACCACCGTGGCTCAGCCAAGGAGACAGAATCCAGAGGCTCAACAGTTTATAAGGCCGGTCAGAAAGAACGAAGGGGAGCTGGAGCAATGGTTCGGCAGCTAGATACCCTGAATTTCTGAGATTTCCCATGTCAGATATTCTATCCATAGCTACACAGTCTGTTCTGATGTTCTCGAGGAAATAGGATCAGCACAGGTAAAGGGCAGGATGACTTCAAAACCTCCATATCCGGTTCTAAAACCCACACCCTTTCGGCCACAGTCTCCTTGGGTTGGACTTCGAGGGAAGGCTTATGCATCCCTTCTACACCCATTAGCTATTGCTGTGTAACAAATGATCCTCAAAACTTAGCAGCTTAAAACAACAAACATTTTTTTCTCTGTGTGAAGCAGTAGTCGATGTGGCTTAGCTGGGTCTTCTGACTGGGACTTTCTCACAAGGCTGCAATCAGCAGGTCTTAAATATTTAAATACTAGAAGTAGGAACTATAGAAAGCATCATTTATTTTATTAAGTAATCTCTACACCCAGCGTAGGGCTTGAACTCACAAGCCCGAGATCAAGAGTTGCACGCTCCACTCACTGAGCCAGTCGGGTGCTCCAGAAAGCATCATACTTAATGATAAATGGTCAGATGCTTTCCTGTTTAGATTAGGAGGCAGATAAAGGTGATTCCTGTCAGCACTTAACATCACAGTAGACCCTGACCGGTAGAGTGAAGCAAGAGGATTGGAAAGGGGAAAAAATTACAGTTTTTGTTCACAGATAACATTATGTACTTAGATAATCCAAAAGAATTCAGACATTATTAGAAATAATGAGTTGAATACATTAGCTGGATACAAAAATCAGTACATGAAAATCAACTGAACAGGGACGCCTGGCTGGCTCAGTCGGTAGAGCATGCGACTCTTAATCTCAGGGCTGTGAGTTCGAGCCCCACAGTAGAGATAGAGTCTACTTGAGAAAAAATACAGTCAACATCTATATGCAGCCAAAGTTTAAGAATTTAAAAGGTACCAGTTTAAGGGCATCAAAAATACCTAATACCTAGGAATAAATGACACATAAGATGGGCAAGCCTTCTACACAGAAATATATAAAACACTGTGGGGAGAAGTTGAGGAAGACCCAAAGAAATGTGGAGCTACATATGATGTTTGTGGATTAGGAGAGTCAGTGTTGTAAAGATGTCAGTTTTTCCAAAATGGACTGTAGATTTGATGCGATCCCACTCAAAAGCCCAACATAGTTTTATGGAATTGACAAGATGATTTTACATTTATTTAAAAATGCAAATGGTGGAAGCATAGCCGATGAAGAAGTAAACAGATTTCTCTACCAGATATCAAGACTTAACCCTCAAGCTCATTAGGACAAAGACAGTGATACAGGAACCCGACAACAGTTCAAGAAGATAGAATAGACATTCCCCAAAAAACCCAGCACACGCTTGCTTCACTACATAGAATTGCAGCATCTCAGACCAAAGGACCTATTTCATGGAGAAGGGAACTTGACCAAGGACACATGACAGTGGGATCCACTGGTTCCTATTCTAAAGCTGGAGTTGAACTGTCCTCTTAAAGACTCAAGACACCAGCTTGAGAAAGACACTCTGTGTTGGAGCCCTGTTTTCCAGGAAACAATACACGTTCAGCCACTGGCCGTTACTTGTTCCTGGGTGCCCAACAACTAGAACGCATGAGTTTGGGAACTGAGCAGTGGAGGTAGGAATGACCCCCTCCAGCAACCCACCTGGGGAACTTTTTGCTTCCTGTCCTACAACTTCAGGCTCTGCAAAATTAGAGGTGCCTGTCCCTGCTGCTTGTGGGCAAGAAGGCAGGAGAAGGGGTACTTTTCTTCTAGCACATCTACCACTGCCTTTAAAACGACATCTGCGGCAGGATGACCTGGGACTGCTGATGCTGGCAGGGTCACTGACCCTGATTATGCTCAGGAGCTAGGGCTGCACAACGAGAGCAGGGGCGAGTATGTATGGACCTTGGGGAATTCTCGGGATACCTCTCGGTTATTTCCATGCCTGGTGATAACCGTGAATGGGCATTTGCCGCCACCACAGCCCGACAAGGCCAAGGTAGACAGTTGCTCAGAGCCGTCAGGAACGAAGTACTGGCTGAGGGTACCACAGAATGCAGGACTAAGCAAAGAGATGCTGAGGATCAGTGATGGCCCGGGGACCAGCTGTAGCAAGGGAGACTAGCTTGTTCCACTAACTCTCCCATTCAGAGTCTTTTCTTTGGAGATCTGACCAGCAACTACCCTGGACTTCCAGTAACGGAATAGACGCGACGCACCAAATGGACGGTCTGAGCATTGCAAGGCACGGGCTGTAGCAGACACCATCGATGCCTCAGTGCATACCCCTGACTTCATCTGAGCCTGCCGTGGAACCTGGCGTGCTGACAGCATCCCCCTGCAAGCCCCCGTGTGTCCCTGCTTCCCTGCCCGAGACCTTTCTCCAGTGCCATGGAAGCTGCTTCAGAGCAGCCCACAGGAGATTTTTAGTGCCCTGAGGGACGACTTAAAACCAGTAAGGCACAGGAGTTTTAGTGGAAGAATGCCCGGCATTCCCATCTTTCTGTGGGACAAGTGGGAGGCACGGTCTACCGGGCTCTTTAGAGGCTCCCAATGGGACTGAGCCCTGATTGCCCATAATGACAATCAAGGAGCTCTTTGTTGGCTTTCTCCCTTCCTTGTCGCATTTTGTCTACTCCTTCCCTCAGAGCTGCACGAGGATGATGCAGCAAGGACATAGCCCTGAGAGTGTCTGCCTTGAATGTTGTATCACTGACACCTCTCTTAGCTCACCCTGGTCCCAGCGCTGCCCTCAGTCCTGCTTCCTGACATCACAGCACCAGTTAGCTCTCTACACTCACGTCCTTTCTCAGACTCTGATAAGACAACTCAGCAGTTCCACTCTTAACTATTATTATGGATTGAATGGTGTCCCCTTAGAAGGATATGTTGAAGTCCTAACCCCCAAAACCTCCATATGTGACCTAATGTAGAAATAGCATCTTAATCAAGATGAGGTCATACTGGAGTCGGGTGAGCCCTTCATGCTATATGACTGGTGTCCCTATAAGAAGATCGTGTGAAGACACAAGGGAAGAACGTGTGAGAATGGAAGCAGAGGTCAGAGTGGCCTAGCTGTAAGCCGACGAGCTCTAACATGGGTGTTCCTTGCTTCCCCCAGAAGCTGGGAAGAGGCAAGATTCTCCCTAGAGTCTCAAAGGGAGCATAGACCTGCTGACACCTTAGTTTGAGACTTCTAGCTTCTAAAACTGTCAGAGGATACCTCTCTGTTATTTTAAGCCACCCAGTTTGTGGTACTTAGTTGTGGCAGCTCTAGGTAATCAATACACTTATAAACCCAACAGAAATGCATACACACACACACACACAAATACATATACCAAGAAATACGTACATAATTGTTCATAGCAGTTCTAGTATTCATTATAACCTGGAAACAACCCACACATCCACTGATGGAAGGACCAATAAAATTGTGATAGGTCAGTGTCCTACAGTAGGGAAAATATTTGTGGGTAGGTATTGAGTGAATGTTGAGTGAACGCAGTCAGACCCAAAAGAATGCAAAAGTATGATTCCATTTCTAGAAAGGGCACACTTCCATTCAGGGCTGGGTGCTTGTGTAGATGAGAAACTGTAAAGAGAGCAGGGGCGGTGGTCAGGAGGGGTAAAGGGCCTTGTGTTGCTGGCATCGTCCTATTTCTTGACGTGGCTGGTGTAATAGATCATGGAGCTGTGTGTCTTCGCTTTTTGTGCACTTTCTTCTGGGAGTGCTCTTCTTCATAATAAGGATTTTAGAAAGCAAACGCTAGCCCAGGCTGCCCACTCGGCCCCCTGATTCCACCACTAGCTCCTGGTTGGGATTCTCAGAAGTCAGTTCCTCAGTTCATAAATCAAGGGCACGGTTTACACCCACCTTGACATGAACGGATGTGTGAGTTTGCACAGGCCAATGCCGCTTCCCTATGTCTCAACCCCCCTTGAGTGAAATGGGCCTAAAGGGCACCTGTCTTGCAGGATTCAGGGAGGCGCTGTGTGCAGAGGGTGCCAACGCCATGAAGCACTTCCTCGATTTTCTTCCCAGCGCGGATTTCTTTGGCCGTGCAATCTCTGCTGTGTCAGAAGCTGGAGCAGTGGGACTTCAGAGGATGGAACTGGCTCCGAAAGGGGAGGATGCAGAGAGGTGGGTCCGGGCTCCAGACAAGTGGGAGCTTCCTAAGGTCACAAACAGGGAAGAGGCTGCTTTTTAAGATAGAAAGTGCGTCATCATCATGGGAGTCCAACCAGGGATTCCCGCCCTGGTTGGCAGGTGAGTCCAGGTGGTCTCTGGAGGTTAGCCTGCCTGGTGGGATTGCTTCAGGCAGGACACAGTGGAAAGAGTGTTGGGGTCTAGAGACCTGAGTTACTGGGTCCTACCCTGGCTGTCTGCCTTACAGATGACCTGCCAACTCTCAGGGCATAGTTCTCCTGTTTGTCTAATGAAAGAATTGGACTATCTCAGTGGTTTCCTAATGTGGCTCATCACCACTATCCCAGGGAGCACATTAGAAACAGACTGTGGCTTCGCCTGAGCGCTGGGGAATCAGGATGTGCTTGGGACCGCTGACCTCTCCCCGCTCCGGCATTGCCGGCTAGTTAGAGGCAGCCTATTATACCTCATAGTGGCCACGAGGGGGCAGCAAAGCCAAAGCAATGCCAGTCCTTCATCTGGCTGGACTTGGCAAAATTCTGTCTCCGCTGAAAGGGCATTGAAGCAATGGTATTATTGTACAACGAAGCACACTTAGCAGCTAGATCCTGATTTCTTTCTTCTTCTTCTTTTTTAAGATTTTATTTTTTTATTTGAGAGAGAGAGCATGAGCAGGGGGAGGGAGAGAGAAGCAGACTCCCCTGCTGAGCAGAGAGTCTCTTGCGGGGCTCAATCTGAGGATCATGGGTTCATGGCCTGAGCTGAAGGCAGCCGGTTAACCGACTGAGCTGCCAGGCGCCCCAGATCTTGATTTCTAAGTACAAGTCTCCGCTAAGAAAAACCTTGGAAGGTGGCTGATTGCAGGCATGGGGCAGAAAAACAAGGTGAGCCCAGAATGTTTTGTTGTGCCAGGAAACATGTAAGTGCTCAAGAACTGTTGGAGACATATCTAAGGGACACCAGAGCCACCTTCAAGGAGCATCCGGTGGTTAAGTCTGAGAAAACTGAGCATCAGAAGAAACACGAGTGGTGATCAATTATGACATCATTGAATGAAACAAAAATCTGTGAGTCCATTTCGATAACAAAAGGCTAAGAGTGTCATGACTCAGATGCATACTGCTCAGCCATAGGCCTCTTTCTCTTGCCAGATGAGCGTAAAAGGGACCATTTCAAAGGATCTGGGGAAAAGGAGAAGCAGCGTACAGTTCTACATACACGATGTCAGGAAGTAGAGACTTCACTGAGAGAGGATGAGTTGCCAAATGAGAACATACTTCTCTTCCTTATTGTGAGCTAGACAAGGTCTCCAAAACCGATGGCTTAAAATCCTGCAGTGACCAACAGATCTGTTTGCTCACCAATTTCTTTTTTAAATTAGGAAATTGCACTTAAATGCTACATTTCCAGCTTCTCTTAAAAAACAGGCAATCTGACCCTACATTTCCACATGGAAACCATCAGCTAGAGCAAACAGCAGTCAGCTTGTTCAGTGGGCTCTGCATTCTGCAGCTCACCAGAGTCCCCACCAGTCCAGGCCCCCTGCACTGATTTCTGTCACCTGCCTGACCCCCAGAAGCATGAGCATTCATGACCGCCTCTGAGAGGTAGCGTCTGTCCTTAGGAGACAGGTGTGTGTGTGTGACATATCTTCAACATTTCTTAACAGAATTGAGACAATGAAGAGGTGAACTTCCACTTGTAGAAACTAGATTTGGAGGGACTCTTGCTGGACTTTACAGAAAAATTGAGAACATCAAAGTTCTCTTTCCTGGAATGCCCAGTCACCCCCCACTCCTCAAGCCGATGCCTCTTCTTTACCTCCTTTGGAGTGGAGGGAGGGGATTGTTACGTAAAACAGAAGGAGAAGCAGCTAGAACTGAAGAATATTCCCTAGGGGTAAGGAGTAGCTTTCTAAAAATTCAATAGAAAGCTTTCTGATTGGGGTACCTGGATGGCTCAGCCCATTAAGCATCTGCTTTTGGCTCAGGTCATGATCCCAGGGTCCTGGGATGGAGCCCCATGTGGGACTCCCTGATCAGTGGGGAGTCTGCTTCTCCCTCTCCCTCTGCCCCTCCCCTGCTTGTGCTCTCTCTCTCAAATAAATCAATAAAATCTTTAAAAGAAAAAAGCTTTCTAATTAATGTATAAAGAGAGAGGACTTTTTTTTTTAAGAGGGAGTCTTTTTTTAAAGATTTTATTTACTTGTTGGGCGCCTGGGTGGCTCAGTTGGTTAAGCGACTGCCTTCAGCTTGGGTCGTGATCCCAGGGTCCTGGGATCGAGTCCCACATCGGGCTCCCTGCTCTGCGGGGAGCCTGCTTCTCCCTCTCCCACTGCCCCTGCTTGTGTTCCCTCTCTTGCTGTGTCTCTCTCTGTCAAATAAATAAATAAAATCTTTAAAAAAAAAAGATTTTATTTACTTGTTTATTTATTTGAGAGAGAGAGAGTGCACAAGCGGGGAATGGGGGGGTGGAAGAACAGAGGGGGCAGGAGAGGAGGGGAAAAGAATCTCAAGCAGACTGCACAGAGCAGAGCCAACATGGAGCTCCATCTCACCACCCTGAGATCATGACCTGAGGCAAAACGAAGAACGGAGGATTTTCCTCTGAGGTCAAAGAGATTCACGTGAGGAGAAGAAGTTCTCTTTGCCACTGTCCCTCTTGCTTTCTGTGATGAATGCTGTCATGTGAAGTGATGCTTGGGGCTGCAACAGACATTTTGCCACCATGAAAAAAAATCCCAACGCATGCTTATATGGTCAGCTGATCTGTGGCAAAGGAGATAAGAATATACAACAGGGAAAAGACACTCGCTTTGACAAGTGGTGTGGGGAAAACTGGACAGCTATAGGCAAAAGAATGAAACTGAATCACTTTCTTACACCATGTACAAATATAGACTCAAAATGGATTAAAACCTAAATATAAGACCTGAAACCATAAAATTCCTGAAAAGAAACACAGGCAACAATCTCTTAGAATTGACTTTAGCAACGTTTTTCTAGATACGTCTCCTGAGGCAAGAGAAAAAAAAGCAAAATTAAACAATTGGGACTACGCCAAAATAAAAAGCTTCTGCACAGCAAAGGAAACCAACAAAACAAAAAGGCAATCTACTGAATGGGAGAAAATATTTGCAAATGATATATCTGATAAGGGGTTAGAATCCAAAATATATAAAGAATTTCTACAACTCAACACAAAAAACATAAATAATCTGCTTAAAAAATGGGCAGAAGGGGCGGCTGGGTGGCTCAGTCGTTAAGCGTCTGCCTTCGGCTCAGGTCATGATCCCGGGGTCCTGGGATCAAGCCCCGCATCGGGCTCCCTGCTCCGCGGGAAGCCTGCTTCTCCCTCTCCCACTCCCGCTGCTTGTGTTCCCTCTCTCGCTGTGTCTCTCTCTGTCAAATAAATAAATAAAATCTTTAAAAAAAAAAAATGGGCAGAAGACCTGAATAGGCACTTTCCAAAAGAAGACATTCAGATGGCCAACAGATACATGAAAAGATGCTCAACATCACTAATTACCAGAGAAATGCATATCAAAACCACAAGGCGGTATTACTTCACACCAGTCAGAATGACTCATACCAAAAAGATAAGAAATAACAAGTGTTGGTGAGGATGTGGAGGAAAAGGAACCCTTGTGCACTGTTGGTGGAAATGTAAATTGGTACAACCACTGTGGAAGACAGTATAGAAAAAAAAACTAAAAGGTGAAATACCATATGATCCCGTTATTCTACTTCTGGGTATTTTCCAGAAGAAAACAAAAACACTAATTTGGAAAGACATATGCACCCCTATGTTTCTTGTAGCATTATCTACAATAGCCAAGATATGGAAGCAACCCAAGTGTCCATCAATAGGTGAATGGATAAAGAAAATATGTCACACACACACACACAATGGAATATTACTCAGCCATAAAAAGAATGAGATGTTGTCATTCATGACAACATGGATGGACCTAGAGGGTATTATGCTAAGTGAAATAAGTCAGTCAGAGAAAGACAAATAGCTCATGACTTCGCTTATATACGGAACCTAAAAAACAAAATAATTACAAGAAAAAAAGAAACAGAATTACAGGGAACAAACTAGTGGTTGTCAAAGGGGAGGTGGGTGGGGGGATGGGTGAAATAGGTGAAGGGGATTAAAAGGTACAAATTTCCAGTTATGAAATAAATTATAAAATAAGTCATGGGGATGACAAGTACAGCTTAAGGCATATAGTCAATATTGTCATAACTTTGTATGGTGACAGATGGTAACCACACTTAACCGTGGTGAGCGCTGCAAAATGTGTGCCATTGATGGGTCACGATGTTGTACCCCTGAAACTAATATGTCAACTACTTTTCAAAAATGAGTGATGACCCTTGGGGCAGCTATAAGTGGTAGGAGGGCCTACCACTGCCAAGCAGACACCTGGAAAGAATTTAAGAGGAAAACCTCCTTTTTCCCAATGATAGGCAACCTTAAAATGTGAGGGAGGCTGATGAGGCATAGAGATAAGAAAGTATAAAATAGTTATTAGTATGCAGCAATCTACCTACATAGCAAGGACGCCATGCCAGAGAATTCAAGTTTCAGGCGTCGTTCCCTGATGAAGAATCATGGCATTTGACCATAGGCGAATTGGTGACTTGTTGGTCTGTATTCGTTTGGTCTGTATTCCCTCTGCTATGTGAGCGAATCCTCTGTGAGCGAATTGGTGACTTGTTGGTCTGTATTCATTTCTTTTCTTATTTCCATCCTATGTGAGCGAATTGGTGACTTGTTGGTCTGTATTCGTTTCTTTTCTTATTTCCATCCTATGTGAGCGAATTGGTGACTTGTTGGTCTGTATTCGTTTCTTTTCTTATTTCCATCCTATGTGAGCGAATTGGTGACTTATTGGTCTGTATTCGTTTCGTTTCTTATTTCAACAGAAATGTGTGATCTCATTCAATGCCAATTGGTAGATCAAAATAGGATCATTTAGAGCCAAGTAAGCAAGCTGATCTTTTTTCTCTCTTTCTTGGGTCCCTGCCAGTGTTCTGCCATTTTAATTATGGAAACACTGAGGTCTAAAAAAAAATGAATATCTTAGCCAAGGTACACACAGAAATAAATGGCAGAGATAAGATGTGAACCAAGATGTGTCTTCTCATACAACATACTGCCTCGTTGACAATACATTTTAACTTAAAAGTTAGTCCAAGATCAAAGTCTTTCTACTCTTCCAGGTCAGGCAAATACCAAGTGTGTATAACAGGTTTTATGAGCAATGCCTTCACCCATTTCAGGGGCATGCCTGGCATACAACACAGGCTCAGCAATGATTTGTGGGTGTAATTCAGACCAAATAGCAAAAGCCTGAGGCACAATAGGACAAAGGTGTCATTTTCCAAATCATGCCCTTCCTTTTGTGGCCCAATCATGTCTGGAATAACTGTGCCATCTACCATGGAGCAGCTAACTAGCAGAGGTGGTATAGACTAGTAATGGTTAAGAGCATGGCCTCTGGGGCAGGATTGCTTAGGTTTGAAGCTCTGCGTTACCACTTGCTAGTTGTGTGACTTCCAGCAAGTTTCTTTTCTTTCTTTCTTTCTTTTTTAAAGATTATTTGACTGAGAGAGAGCACAAGCAGGGGGAGCAGCAGAGGGAGAGGGAGAAGCAGCTTCCCGCTGAGCAGGGAGCCTGATGCAGGGCTCGATCCCAGGACCCCGGGATCATGACCTGAGCCGAAGGCAGCTGCTTAACCAACTGAGCCACCCAGGTGCCCCATTCCAGCAAGTTTCTTAACACTTTGTGCCTCAGTTTCACTATCTGTAAATGTAAAATAAATTTATTAAATAAACCTACCGTATAGGATTGTTATGATGAATAAGTTAGGAAATAAATGTATGATCTGTAGACTAGTACCTAGTAAGCAGTAAGAGGCATTTAGGTGTTATTACTCTGTCTACCTGTAACTTGACCTTGAGTAAGAGAGTGCCAACTTGGTATCCCAGTTTCCCCCTCCCAACTGGAATTTAAAGCCCTGTGCCTGTCCATCCTCTGTTCCCCTTTACCAGAACACCTCCCCTTTCTCCCCACTTCCCCTCTGCAGGGAATCGCATTTCCCCAGTGCCGCTTTGCTCCTTGCCCCATTCAGTGTCTATCCCTGAGTCCACCGCACGACCCCCGAAAAGGCTCACCTCCTAGATCACTTCCACCCCTTGTCTTTCCTGAACTCCAAAAGCACCTGCTCTCAGAGCTCTGTCCTGCCTTCCTGCTGGCCTGCCTGTTCTGTGTAGCTGCCTTGTCACATCACATGCACTCTCAGCCATGGCCTGGGGTACAGGGCCCGGGAATGTCTTTCTCTGCAGCCGCCCTCATGCATGCACACTCACACGCACACACACACACTCACACACACACACTCCCCTGTGTGTATAATCAGTGCCCAGCACACCCCACTCTCATCCTCACTCCCACCCACCACCCCAACCTGATTCCCAAACTCTACTTCTCTGTTGACTTCTCTTTTCATCAGCCCACAAATGTGATCCAGAATCTACAGACTTAAAATACAGAGGGAAAAAAAAAATCAAAAACCTCCCCTGTTGAACCACACATACCTTTCAGATACTTTCCATTGCTCCGCTTCCTTTTATAGTCCACCGGCTTGAAAACTTGTCTATGCTTGTCCAGGTGGCTTTCAGATTCCTTTGACTATGACCCTAAGAAATACGTTTCACAAAGCAGCTCAGTGCATGCGCACTCATACTCCGTAAGCACACACTCACACGTGCACCTGCGGGCACGGAGTCACGCACCAACACACATGTTCTGCATTTGAAACAAACATTTCATAAAACATTACTCATGGGATTTACACTGAGATTTTCTAATTCGTTCTTTGCTGGATTATGCTGTTTCATTTTTAAAAACCCTGGCTGCTATAGGCTGTATGTCTATAGATTATGGACTATGTGTCCAGCTTCCCTGCCCCCACCAAATTCCTATGTTGAAAACTAACCCCCAGGGGCTCCTGGGTGGCTCAGTTGGTTGAGCAACTGCCTTTGGCTCAGGTCATGATCCCGGAGTCCCAGGATCGAGTCCCGCATTGGGCTCCCTGCTCAGCAGGGAGTCTGCTTCTCCCTCTGACCCTCCTCCCTCTTATACTCTCTCTCTCTCATTCTCTCTCAAATAAATAAATAAAATCTTTAAAAAAAAAAAAAGAGAGAAAACTAACCCCCAGTGTGATGCGATTTGGAGGTGGGGCCTCTGCAGAGGGATTATGTCCTGAGGGTGGGGCCCTCATGAATGGGATTAGTGCCCTGATGACGGAAGCTTCCGGAAGCTCCCTTGCTGCCTCCTCCATGTGAGGAAGAGGTCTTCCTCATGGAGAAATCAGCTGTTTCTGTACCCGGAAGTGGACTTCATCAGACACAACCACAGCACCTTGATCTCAGACTTCCAGCCTCCAGAATGGTGAGAAAACATTCCTGTTGTTTGTAGCCACCCCCCGCCCCCCAGTCTATGGTGGTTTTGTTACAACAGCCTGCACAAACTAAGACACTGGCCTATAATTTTATTCCACTTCCTCTTCTCCTATTAAATTCTTTGGCACTGAGAAACCTTTCAATATATTAAAACACAGTTCAGAGAACAGTATGATAAACCTTATTGTTATTGCTCAGAATTTACGAAGTTAACACTGTCAAATGTCCTTCAGATTTTAAAAAATGACAAAATTCAAGCTTCCTCCATGCTCTCTGCCCAGCTTCATTTCACTTCCTGCTGCTTTTGAGGCAAGAATTGGGTATATATCCTGTCTGTGGTCTTCGACTTGTACTAAATCTTTGTGCATCTACAACAGATATATTTTCCTAATTATTTGAAAATTTTGCATTTCACATTTAGGTTTTTAGGTTTTCAATTCTTTTGAAGTGAAGTTTTGCATATAATGCAGAATTTTGGAGAGCCAGTCGTCCCAACACCCTTTACCAAAGTGCACGTCTTCTCTCCATTGATCTGGAATGCCTTTTCTATCGAACAGCAAGGTTTCGTGTACATTTGGCTGTTTCTGGGGCATCTATTATTCAATTCGCTTCCTTCTGCTTACACCCCTGTGTGTCAATCAAAACTGGTCCTCTCAGGGTCCCCGATGATTTCTATCTAGTCAAGCAGTTTCTATTCTCATCTTTCTTGCTGTTATAGAAATTTCGGGAGTGTGGGCATGGCCCTACCTCTGGAAACCTCTCTCCTCTTTGTGTCTCTGACAACATATTTTCATCCCATCTCCAGGGCTGCCTCCTTTCCATCTTCCTTTGCTGGTGCCTTCTATTCCACCCAGTCCTGGTACAAGCTCCTTCTCCTTCTCCAGCCCTTCTTTGGCTTAAAAAAGAAGCACACAAATAATACATGAATGTGTTCCTGAAGTAGACAACTGAAGCAAGGCCTAACCGTAAGGGGAAACACGAAATGTCTTTCCATCACCGCCCACCACCTGCTTCCCGGACAGAGGCACTGCAGACTTTTGGCTGTGTGGAGAGAGAATGAGAGCTGCCCCCAATGGTTAATCTCCCCTTCATCTTCTGTCATAGAACCACCCAGAAGTTAGATTACACTTCCCTCCCTTGTGGCTCTGTGCCGTTCTGCAACCAAGCTCTGGCTCATGGCGGAGAAGGGGAATTGTTGGGCGCAACTACAGGGACTCTTCTTTGAGGAAAAGGATATGCCCTTCACCTTCTCTTTTCTCCCTTTCACTCTTTTTTTAAGATTTATTTATTTATTTATTTTAGAGAGAGTGCATGCATGCAAGAGCAGGGAGAGGGAGAGAGACAACCCCAAGCAGACTGCCCTCCGAGTGCGGAGCCTGACTCCGGGCTCTATCTACCTGGAGACAGCATCAGATCCCACAGGTAAGGGGCTCAGTCCCGTGAGGCTATGCCTACTTCAGATACCAACCGCAGGTCCAGGCTGCTACCTGTGCTTCTGATCGACTGGCTATAAGTTGGAGGTTCCCACAGCCCCCTCCTTGGGGTCCATTAATTTGTTAGAGTGGCTCACAGAACTCAGGAGACCAGTTTACTTACTATATTACTGGTGTATTATCAAAGGATATGACTCAGGAACAGCAAGGTGGAAGAGATGCATAGGGCAAGGGATGTGGGGGTGCTCTCTCTGAGTTTACCCCTCTCCCCAAATCTCCACATGTTCCCCAACCCAGTAGCTCTCCAAACCCCATCCTTCTGGGGTTTTATGGAGGCTTCATTATGTAAACGCAACTGCTTAAATCATTGGAAATCGAACTCAATCTCCAGCCTCTCACCCCTCCCCAGAGGTGGGGGTGGGACTGAAAGTTCCAAACCTCTAATCACATGGTGGGCTCCCTGGGCAACCAGCCCCCATCCTTAGGTGCTTTCCAAAAGTGGCCTCATTAACATAAAGGCCTTTACCATCCTAA
Organism: Mirounga angustirostris; assembly: GCF_029215605.1. Classification (NCBI taxonomy): domain Eukaryota; kingdom Metazoa; phylum Chordata; class Mammalia; order Carnivora; family Phocidae; genus Mirounga; species Mirounga angustirostris. The sequence goes on along the minus strand of NW_026991721.1, from coordinate 37,121,352 downwards.
TCACTTAGGAAATTCCAAGGATATTAGGAGTTCTGTGCCAGAAACCAAATACGTATTCCTTACTATAAATCAAAATGTCACAGACCCAAAGTGGGAACTGAGTATTGAGGAAAACGGAAAGATCCAGAAGGCCTGAGATGCTGATGAGCTTGGAGGCACCATTCCAGCGCCATAGTTGTATATGGAAGAGAAATATGCATATTTTTGTAAACTGCTGTCATTTAAGATTTTCTCTCTCTTCCGCCAAAATTTACTTACCAACTCAAGTTATATTCTCTTTAGGATCTTTATTAACAAATATATCTTCTCTTTTTCAGAAATGAATCCATGTATGGTCTATGGCTGGCTTTTTTACTGAACAATGCACTCCTCTGACTCCTTCCCCTCCCACATTTAATCCACTCTTACAACCTGTTGATTCTTCTTTTAGCCTTCAACCTCTCTCCATCCTCACTGCACTCCCCTGGTCCAGGCCACCATAATTCCCAACTAATGCCAACTGATCATTCTGCTTCCACTCTTGCCTATAGTCCTATAGATAGAACTAGATCAGTCTTCAATCCATTCTTCACCTAGTGTTCAGGACAATGTTTTAAAAACCCACATCTAGTCACATTGATCCATACTTAAAACACTTCTGTGCTTCCCTGACCTGAGTAGAATGAAATTTAAGTCGCTTACTGAATCCATAAAGGTCTGAGGGATTCCCTCTTTGCCCATCTCCCCAGCTCCATTTTGGTCCATGCTCTTCTTCTCTTTACCCACATCTTGCTTCTTAGTTCCTTGCAAGCCTTTTCCACCTCTGTTATGCCCTTTGCAGCCTCTGTCCCAAGAAGTCTGGATCATTCTTTCCATAGTACGTGCCCCAGTGGTTCCTTCTGGTCTCTGCGAAAATGTTACCTCCTTGAAGAGTCTTTTGTCTGGTTAGCTTTGCCCCCTATTTCCCCGATGGCCTTTATCACAATCTGGAATTATATATGCATCTGTTCACGGACTTGGTTATTCTCTTCCTCTTCCACTGGACTGCAAGCTCGCGGAGACCAAGCTCCTGTTTATTTCAGGTACCACTCTACCCTCAGGAACAACCAGAGACCTAGACACGAGGAGGCACTCAATAAATAGATACTTGTGAAATGAAAGAGCCCTGACTGACAGTTCAGAAACCTTGGTTCACGTACCACCCTTACTATTTACGGGCTGTGCCAACTTGGGGAAATCAATCAACTGTTCTGAGCCTATGTGGAACATGGGGAAAATGAATCCTGCCCTGATTATCTCATAGGGTTGTTGCAAAAATCAAATGAGATGATGTGAGGTAAAATTTTAAAGCTCTGAATAAAGGTGAGGGGTAATTTATTATTGGGGCAAGGAAAACTTAGCACTTTGTATGAGAACCTACTTTCTCAGATACTTGTACATAAAACAGGCCTCCGTAGATTAGTCCATCCAAGGTCTTGTCAATGATTATTGTTCATTCCTGGTCATTTCCTTCCCATCGCTACAGCTTTAAAAGGTGAGTTTTCTTGGAACACAAACCTTAGCACTACTTACCCATCAATCCCAGTAAAAAGAAAAGTCCTTTTGACTTGAGAATGAGTTTAGTGACAGCTATTAGCTGAAATGAAACTTTTTGCTAAGAACAATAAAAACTCAGCTCTCCCACCCTTTGATCTGCTTTGCTTAGTTTGTTAGTGATTGCTGGGGTGTGGTACTTACAGAAAAGTTGAGGAAAGTGTAGGGGGTGGCCTGTCCTTTCGCGTCGGGCTGCCTATGTGGTGTAAGTAATCCTCTTTCCATCCCAGTCTAAACACGGTACTGAAACAAGATGTTTGTGCCAAAAAGAATTCCAGGAGGCATTATCCTGGTGGTGGGGGGTGTGGGGCGGGGGGGAATAAGGATGAGTGGGTTAAATAATAGAATCATCAGCCCCACGGAGTTCGGGCAGGGGGTGGAGTGCACACTTTTGTTGCTCTGGATTTACCGAAGAATGAACGGAAACTCCACTTTCCTTTTTCATAAGCACCGTGTTCGGACAGTATTTTTGCCATTTAAACTATACAGAATGTGGTCGTGTTTCCTCCTTATCGACACATCTATGCAAACAGATTTTTTTAAAATAAAAGTATGATTTGGGGATAATTTTAGATTTACAGAAAAAGCTGCACCAATAGTACAGAGAGTTCCCCTGTGCTGGGCACTCCTCTCCCCTAATGTTGACACCTTACCTTTCTGTGGTACGTTTGTTGCAATTCATAAACCAATAGCGATACATTATTACTAACTGAAGTCAATGCTTTATTCCGATTGCCTTAGCTTTTACCTGATGTCCTCTTTCTGTTGCAGGAGTCCATCGGGGATTCTATGCTGTGGTTAATCGGGCTTGTTTTTGCACCAGCACCAAAAAGTCTTTTTTTTTTTTTTAAAGATTTTATTTTATTTATTTATTTGACACAGAGAGACAGCACAAGCAGGCAGAGTGGGAGAGGGAGAAGCAGGCTCCCTGCTGAACAAAGAGCCCGATGCGGGGCCCGATCCCAGGACCCTGGGATCATGACCTGAGCCAAAGGCAGACGCTTAACGACTGAGCCACCCAGGCGCCCTCTTTCTTTCTTTTACAGTAAAGTCATTGGGGCGCCTGGGTGGCTCAGTTGGTTAAGCGACTGCCTTTGGCTCAGGTCATGATCCTGGAGTCTCTGGATCGAGTCCCGCATCAGGCTCCCTGCTCGGCAGGGAGTCTGCTTCTCCCTCTGACCCTCCCCCCTCTCATGTGCTCTCTCTCATTCTCTCTCTCTCAAATAAATAAATAAAATCTTTTAACAAATAAAAATAAAAGAATAAAGTTAAGTCATCAACTTAAAATCAGGGACACGTTTTTCTTTCTGAAGAGTGTAAAGCTCACAGACGTAGGTAGGTCTTTGCCAGGAAAACCATTTCCACAGTTAGTTAATACTGTCCAAATTTGGATGGCAAGGCTCCAGCTAAAGATACTTTTTAAAGGAAAGGGAGTAAATATTTACCAAAAGGGCCTCTGGTAGAGGCTGGAGTTGGTAGTCTGGTGGGGAAGGGGTGGAGATTTAGGGTCTATGATGCCTCTGCCCTTAGTGAAAAGAGAATGTGCTTGAGTCTCGGCCGTCTGGATAGATGGGGCGGGGGGGGGGGAGTCAGCCTCAGTTTCCCGTTCTGTCACATGAAGATATTGGTACTCCCAAGTGGGGTTGTAGCAAAGGCTACGTGCAAAGTAGATGAAAGCTTTAGCAGTATGTCCAGCACACTGGCACTTAGTAGTCATTGCCATTAGTCCTTTATACTAAGAAAGGGAAAGAGAGGCATTTTGGAAATGTTTTGCTAGTGGCTGCTTTTTTTAAGTCATTGCTTCCAAGTAGAAATATCTCCTTACAACGTCAGTGTCCACAAAACACATTCCAGAAACATTCCTCCGTCTGCTCTTTCTTGTAAATCTTTCTTGAACCAGTATGGTATATGGTTTTCTCTTCCTATCCCGTAAAAAATATACCATCCCTCAAGGCTCTGGTCAAATTTCTCCAAGAAGCCTTCCCTGATGCTTTCAGTCCTGGGGAAAGGATAATCGGGAAGATCTCTGAGTCTGTTTCCTCATCTGTAAAATGGGATTAAAAAGTCATAGTGTAGATTGAAAAGTATGATATATCCAAAATGCCAATCTGCATTTAGCATATAAAAATAATAATAAAATAGCTTTTCTTTTAGGTAGTAGCATTAAGAATAAAAAGAAGAATAGAAAATCAATTAAGTATTTAATAAGGGATAGGCTTTAGTGGTTGATTCCTTGTATGGAGTGGACGAGAGAGGGAGGTGTCAGGAACAGCACTTGGGTTTTTGAGCAATTTTTTTGAACAAGAGAGATGAAGGCATTCGTGGAATTAGGGGCAAGGGTGTTTTGTTTTGCTTCGCTTTGTTTGAATGGAGTGTTGCTACTAGACGACATAGCACTTAGTCCTGGGCATGTGGGATTTAACAAATACTTGGGAAGGCCAAATATCCAAACCCTGTTAACTAGGTCTGGAGCTGAGGAGAGAGATCTTTGAGATTGGGACTCATGAGGACTCAGAAGTTAGCTGGAACCAGAGAGGGAGAAGCTTGTACAGGAAGAAGCAGCAAGGGCTAAGGATAGAAGCTTTGAGGACCATCAACAGTTAAGGGGGGGGAGGCGCCTGGGTGGCTCAGTCAGTTAGGCATCTGCCTTCAGCTCAGGTCCTGATCTCAGGGTCCTGGGATCAAGCTGCACACCAGGTTCCTTGCTCAGCGGGGAACCTGCTTCTCCCTCTCCCTCTGCCTGCCACTCCCCTCAGCTTGTGCTCTGTGTGTGTGTGTGTGTGTGTGTGTCAAATAAATAAAATCTTAAAAAAAAAAGTTAAGGGAAATGCAGAGGGTGAAGAGTCCCAGAATGAGGCTCAGTTGGCTCCAGGAGCTGAGAGACATCTGGCAGGGGTGAGAGGGAAACAGGGGAAAGAGATGTTTTAGGGTATGTTTGGGGGAAGGGATAGACTTGATCATGTTTAAATGCTCATAGAGGGGTACCTAGGTGGTATAGTCACTTAAGCATCTGACTCTTGGTTTTGGCTCAGGTCATGATCTCAGGGTCATGAGGTCCCCCCATTGTGTGGACTCCCCGCTCAACAGGGAGTCTGCTTCGGTTTCTCTCTTCCTCACACCTCTCCTCCCACTCACAAACTTCCTCTCTCTCTCTCAAATAAATAAATAAATCTTTAAATGCTCATATAAAAGGTGCCAGTGAGAAAGATGGGCTGAACACAGATGGAGAAGGGGTTCCTTCAGGGAAGAGAAAAGATGACAGAGGAGGGGGTGAAATGAGGATGTGTAGAAAGCTTGGATGTGGTCATAGATAAGTTTTTACATGGGGCAGTAGGAATTTGGCCTGAAAGTAAGTGGTTCTCAAAGTGTGATCTGGGGAACCTTGGGAGTCCCCCAAGACCCTCCCATAACTGTGCACTGGGACTTTCCAGAGGTTACATGTGCCATGGTGTCTCCTTCTGATGGTTAAGGGAGTATGTGCTTATAGATTCTGTGTTTCTGAGAATATTCTATGATAGCACGCTTGGGTGGCTCAGTTGGTTAAGTGTCTGCCTTTGGCTCAGGTCATGATCCCAGGGGCCTGGGATAGAGTCCCACGTCGGGCTCCTTGCTCTGCAGGGAGTCAGCTTCTCCCTCTGCCTCTGCCCCTCCCCCTCACTTGTGCACTCTTGCTTTTTCTCTCTCTCTCAAATAAATAAAATCTTTAAAAAAAAAGAATAAGTGATGGGGCAGGAAAAATTGTTGTCATTAAATTCCAACACTTAGGTATAAAATATATGATCTTTTAATATTATATAGTATGAAATGAGAAGTGTGCATAAAGCACTTCTGTGCGATAATTTTTTCAAGGACTAGCACTTGTTCAGTTGTTTGAACTAGGCACATTTTTCACAGAACCCCATTTTTACTTGAAAGAATGACTGAGAAACAATAGTATCTCATAGATATTTTCTCAAAAATGAAGTGAGCCTTTCGTTTGAAAAAAACACTGTTGTCTCAATAAGAAATGTTGGGCTTTCAAATAAAAATTTAAATTTTGGCAAACTTGTATCTACTACCATGAACTTGACAGCTTCTCAATACTAAAAGGCTTTTATGATGAAATGGGTGGTGATACGAACAAATGTGTTATTTGATAATACATAAAAGTATCAACATTCAGAATATCTGCATAACTCAGTGAACCAATGTTTTCCAAATGACCAATGTATGATGTTATAAAATCATACATGGTAAAATATCCATTCAAAATGCAAGATAGACCTGTAGATTTTAGTGTATCAGAATTGGAAAGTTCATTGATAGGATTTTAGGTTCCAGATTGCAACTCACCTTTAAAAAAAAACTACCACTTGTCAAGTTTTGCTGTTGTATCAACGAATAGCCACAATTATCTAAGAAAGCTATATAAATACTCCTCCCTTTCCAATTGCATATCTGTATGAAGACAAATTTTCTTCATATCACAACAGACTGAAGAAATAGATAAGAGAATCCAGCTGTCTTCTCTTCAACCAACCATTCAAGAGATTTGCAAAAATGTAAAACAATGGTACTCTTTTATTTTTTTTGTTTTGTAATATATACTTAATTTTCATAAACATCGCATTTACATTGCTATTTGATAAAATTGTTCTAAAATGAAGTGATGAATAAATATTTTTCTCAGTCTCAATCTCTTATACAGAAAATATCAACAGATAAAACCCATAGTTACTAAAAATCTTTTAGATATTTCAGAGTGTAAAGGGGTTTTAACACCAGTTGGAGGATCACTGGTTTAGGCCACAGAGAGAGAGGGCTGGTGGTGGGGTGGAAGACTTAGGAGCATAATCATGGTTTTAAAGAACCATTGATTTTTTTTTTCTTGTCCCTTCAGAATATTAAAAAGCATAAAGCTCTGTTAGAGAGTTCTTATTGGTTGGGGTTTGGTTAAATGATTTTTTACCAGATTAGTCAAGGGAGCAGGATGGTATAGTAGAGTTAGGTGAACCTGAATTTGAATTCCAGCTCAGGTATCCATGGGAAATTACCCAAACTCCCAGCCTCAGTTTTGGCATCTGTATGTGGGGATAATAGTATCTACCTTAGATGGGTTACTGTGAGGATAAAACTCATGTGAGTCTTTGCTACTTAAAGTGTGTTCCATGAACCAACAGGTGGTTAGCAATGCTGCACAACAGAGCCCTGAATTATGATCTGCATCTTGATGAGATCACCACCTGGCAGAATGCATCCAGCAGAATGCTTGCCTGCCACAAATTTTAGTATTTATTTATTATTCTTCAACTGATAGATAACAACTATTTCAGTCTTTCAGACTAAAGTAATTGGGTTGACTTGGAAAAACACATTTGGCCAGTTTATTTGGTCTCTTTTTCTTAATTATTGACCTAAGTTGTCCTTCAACTCATTTGAAAGATGTATAACTTCCAGACTTATGGTCTAGACTCTAGAGTGCCTCTGTCTGTCCTTTTAATTTATTTAGTCACTCAACACAAATCAAACACCCACTATGGATTAGCTACTATGCATGCCACCAGGGAAACTATGCAAAATGGACATGGTCCTCACGCTTGTGATACTCAGCTAAAAAGGACACGAAAATGAGCTACAATGTGGTATGTGTGGTTCTCAAGATGTAAAGCTTTGTGAGTATTGGGGAGTAGCGTATACTTTTTTAAAAAATCTGCAGAGCAGTTTTTTCCTTTTCTGGGTTTTCTTCTTTTTTTTTTTTCTCCTCTTTTTCTTTTCTCTTTCTTTTCTTTTCTTTTTTTTCCCCCCAATTTGAAAGTAGTTGTTTGTTAACTGACCAGATTACAAAAAATAATCATGGTGGATACCTTAGCTCATCCTTCTGATAAGCCTATTGATCTGGTCTTCCCTGTGGCCAGCATCTCCGCCATCTGCAAAATGGGCGATGTTTTTCTTCACTCCCCCTGGTGGAGAAGATCATCTGATGGCCATAAGAAGTTGTTTGCTTCTTTGACATGTTTTCCAACAGTATAGATCTCGTGAATCAGATGCTCCATGCAGATGATGCCATGTTTACCAAGAGATCGAGCAATCAATATGTTCTCTGTCAGGATAGTTCGCTTCTTGTTGATTTTGGCCGTAACCACGCCTGTGGATCAGTTCATTCACTGACTTCCGGTCTGGGTCCCCTCATGCTCTCTCTGGCTTCACAATCCTTAGCATGTTAACTGAAGCCTTGGTGAGCCTAACAAAGGGGCCACTGATGATCTGGCAAAGGTGAAGAAGCTACAACACCTTTCAAACCTTTCGGCTCTGATCCTGATGACAAATGCCAATTTGGGTTCTGCAGGTACCTAGAAGTTGCCAGCTTTTTCTTGCCATCCTACCCATTCGAATCTCAGTTCTGAGCATCTGCCTATATTCCTTTTGGGAATGCTTAGCTTTTCATAGATAAGCTCCCTCCTTGCCTTTCGAAGCATCTTTGGGGCAAACTTCTTTCTCAGATGCTTGATCTTCAACTCTGCGAAATTTCTTGGCTTTTTTTTTAAGGGTTTCTGACACAGCAGGAACCTTCTTTTTCTGCTCTTCTGCATCCTCCCTGATGCTAGCTGGGAAAGAGAAAGGTCTCTCTCTCTCTCTCTCTTTTTTTAAGATTTTTTTATTTATTTGACACAGAGAGAGAGCGAGAGAGGGAACACGAGCAGGGGGAGTGGGAGGGGGAGAAGCAGGCTTCCCGCGGAATAGGGAGCCCGATGTAGGGCTCGATCCCAGGACCCTGGGACCATGACCTGAGCCGAAGGCAGACGCTTAACAAATGAGCTATCCAGGCACCCCTCTCTCTCTTTTTTTCTCATGTAAACTCTAACCCCAGCGTAGGACTTGAACTCATGACCCGGTGATCAAGAGTTGCATGTTCTACTGACTGAACCAGCCAGGCGCCCCATTAACTTTTCTTAATTTAGAAAAACTTTATTTATATCATATAATGCTTCTTGCTTTGAATTCTACATTGTATTATGATAATACTGCTTACCACAAACTTTATTCATTTGGTCGTAATTTTGATCATTGCTGAATTTTTAACTCTTATTTTTCCAATTTACCTAAATTAAAAAATATTTTTTAATTGAGATTAAAAAAACACATGTAAAAATTTTCATCTCAATCATTTGCCATTCAGTAATGTTAGCCGTATTCACATTGTTGCATGACAAATCTTTAGGACTTTTTCATCTTGTAAAACTGAAACTTTGTGCCCATTGCACAACTCCATTTCCCCCTCACCCCAGGCCTTGGCAGCCACAATTCTACTTTCTGTTTCTATTAATTTGACTGTGTTAGATACCTAATATAAGTGGAATCATATAATATTTGTCTTCTTATTGTTAGCTTATTTCACGTAGCATAATGTCCTCAAGGCTCATTCATGTTAAGCATGTGACAAGATTTCTTTCCGTAAAGCTGAATAATAATCCATTGTGTGTATATGCCACATTTTCTTTACTCATTCATCCATCGATAGACATTTGGGTTGCAGAAGCTATTGTGAATAATGTGAATGATGTGAATGGGACTACCTCTCGGCTATTGTGAATAGTGCTGCAATGAACATGAGCGTGCCTCTGAAGGACTTTGACTCCAAATGTAGACACTAATCCATCCCCATGCCTGAAAATAGTTCTTGACTGTAAATAAGAAATGTGGGCTTGAGCTAGCAGGGAGGGAAAAGTGGGCCATTTCTGCTCAGGATCTCATCTCTGAATGTCCAGGCAACAGCAGAGGAAAGGAGAAAACTGCCTGAATCACTCAGAGCAAAGAGTTTCTTGTCTAAAAGATTGTGTGCCTACGACATACAGAACGCCATGCTAGGTACTTTCATATGTGTTGAGAGGGAAATGTGGAGGGTTTCCTGGATTAAGATAATTATGACAGTGAGAATTTTTTTTTCAAGTTCCCAGGATCATGTCTAACAATAATGAAAATAGTGACCACCAGTGTCAGGAACAGGCCCAGCAGGGGAGAATATCAGAACCTTATCTGGAGAGAGGCCTTGTGTTCTTTGGAAAGAGAATTACACAGAGAATAGAAAAATTCAAATTTCAAATACGATATAAACTACTGAAATTTAAGCTTAGCAACTTTTTCCCCCCCTGGCTGTCGGGGCATGGGTTAGGTTAATAAAGAAATGTGGGTCTCTGTGGCTAAGAGAGCAGTCTCTTAAAGCACACAGAAACCCTAACCAGGGTTCTACCTGATGTTCTTTGCTCCTAAGTTGCTGGTTAAATGAATTTTTTCTGTTGAAAGCTAGTCTTTAAAGAAATTTAGTTTCACTTGGGCACCCCAGAGTCTGTATCTGGGCTCCCAAGTCAGCTGCAGATGACATTCCTAAGAAAATCAGTTTATACACAAAAGTCAAGAGCAACTTTGGGCTTCCCTGGGGACTAGGAATTATATAAGCCTTCAGGGAGGGAAAGGAAAAGCATTATAAGCTTGAACCGCTTAAACTGCCTTTCACTGATTTCTTTTAGTCCATCATTTCAGTTCTTAGAGAAGAGGAGAAGGATTACTGCAGACTCAACTTGTTGGTACCACTTTACTGGAGCTACTTGTCACCATAGCAGATATGGTTATTTATGGGACAGGTAAGCAGAAAAGGCACTGGCCCAAGAATCGGAGATGGGTTCTAGTTCTAGTGTGGCCACTAAGCAGTTGGGTGGCTTTAGACATGTGCCATCCCCTCTTGAATATCAGCTTACTTTCTATAAATTCCAGTAGCACTTGGACTAGAAACTCCATCCCTTTCAGCTCTGACACTCTGTGAATTAATGAGATCACTTGACCACTGTGTCCATTCTACTTTTTATTTGGTATTTGTTCATTTGGTACATATATACATATATAAAAATCTGTACAAGGTAAAAATACAAAATAAGTATTTCTTTATAAGTTATGCAATTAAACAGCTACCTTTTTAAAGTTTAAAAGCCATTGCAAAAAAAAAGAGAGAGAGAGAGAGAAGAAAGTCTAATCAGTCCTTTATAGACATTCACAATAACATTGGTATAAAATATCCATACAACACATGTGTACAAAATAGTGTACAGTTCATAAAAGCTGTGCAAAGACAGCAAAGTTCAGTAAAAAACAAAATCAAAATCAAAGAGGCTTGAGGGTTCTCTCTCTGCTCACCTCATGCCCAGTGCTCAAGAACCTTGCAGGTCAGTGAAATCTCCCCAGAAATAATAAAAGGGCACAAGGTAGAGTGCTTGGTGCATATACTATGGATACAGAAATTATAAGGAAAAAGCTTTAAAACATGCATACAGAAATAGAGATAGACTTTTCCCTCAACAACTCACTTTTTGCCCAGAGAGCACTGAGATTATGACAGAAGACTCAATATTTATGTTGTGCCTTAGACCAGAAGGCAGGGGTGTGTGTGTGTGTGTACATTTTTAAAAAAAATACTTGAGGTTTCTGAGGGAGCTGCTATGGAAAGACTGGGTTACCAGAGTCACTGTGTAGAAGACCCTCCAACCTAAGATAGGGAGGTGGAGGCATCTAGGAAGTCCAAGGTCTTGGAGTTACATACTTAGGATGTTGTGACTCCTAACTCCGTTTCCTTTGCCATTAAAGAGTTTCCTCCCTTATTGAGTTGTCACTGCTAAAGACCTGCAGAGCCTGGCTCACAGCTAAATCCAGGCTGTAGGTGTAAACCCCCCCACTGTGTTTTAAATAGCTTGCAATAAGCAAGATAGGAGCTCCGGTAGAAAAGTTAAGGCTGGGACCAAAACCTAAGTTTCACTTAACGTGGAAAGAGCTGTTGGGAGGTGGTGTGGGGGAGGGAAAGGCCGTTTTGGGCAATGGAAGGGGCTGGGGTGTCCTTGACGAGGTGATCGTTCTGCAAAGGGGAGTGGCAGCGTCTGGGCAGCAGAAACTTAGCGGACAGGCCGACGGAATCCCGCCTCTTCAATTTCAAAGCACTTCTAAACAGTACCCAGGCCGAGGCGAGGGCTTCTAAGACACGGTGATCTCCTCCTCTTCGCCCTCCTCATCCTCCTCAGAGTCGGAGAAGTCCGAAGGCTTGCCGGGGCTGCTCGAGTGCGCGGGCGAGGCGGGCAGCGGTCCTTCCAGTCGCGGGTCCCGCAGGTGCCGAGGGTCAGGGGACGCGTGATAGACTAGGCGGTGGCGGGGGCTGCCCGCGCCCTCGTCTTCCTCCTCGTCGTCCCCCGGGCCCTTCTGGCCCACGTCGCTGAGGTCCGGGTGCGGATTGAGTTTGGTGGGAAGGGTCTGCTCTCGGCAGCCACCGCTAGACAGGAGCTCGCGCTCCTTGGAGTTCCGCCACTTCATGCGTCGGTTCTGGAACCAGATTTTCACCTGGGCCGCGGGGGGGAGAGAGAGCGGGGGACAAGCAGAGGTTAGCGCAGGCCCTTCCCAGCAAGGGCCTGGAGGGAGGGGCGCCGGAAGGACCACAGGGGAGGGTAGGAGGCTCTGTCCTTCTCCTCCTCCTTGCCCGCTGCCCACGCCCTGAAGTGGGTTCAGGTGGCTCAAGGCACTCACCCTACCCTCATCCCCTCCTCGGCAGCTCACTCCTCTAGCCCCATCCTCTGATCTCTGACCCGGATGGCCGCGGGGGCGGGTGGGGTGTGCTGAGCCGCGCGGGGAGCGGAGGGACTGGGAGAGAAGCGGGCGGTCCCGAGGAGCCTCAAGGAAGCTGACTGGTGCACGCATTCCCTCTCTATTCCCTACTTTCCCCATCCGTACTATGGGACCTAACCGATTTCAGAGAACCCTCCCAGTTGTAGGATGCGTGGGGGAGGGGTGAAGCGTGGGGGCTGGGGCTGTGGAGAGACCGCCCTCACTTGTGAGTCTTTCAAGCCCAACTTGGCCGCCAGCTTCTTGCGGTCCGGCTTGCTGATGTACTTCTGCTTCTGGAACATCTTCTCCAGCGCCTTGCGCTGCACGTCGGAGAACACGGCTCGACGCAGCATGCCCCGGCGAGGCTTGCCGCGGGCCGCAAGCGGCCAGGAGAAGGTCCCCGGGATGGGCACGACGCTCGAGGACGCTGCGGAGGGGTAGGGGTGGAGGGTTACCAGTGAGTGGGCGGCGTCCCGCCGAGGCCGCAGCGTCTGCCCCTCCCCAGTGGCCTCCCTCGGTTTTTCTCTCTGATCCCTTCATCTCTTTAAAGCTCCCCTTTTTCTCCTCTTGGAGAATAGGGCAGGAACCTACAAACCTGCGAGAGTGAAAGGCGCTTTCCGCCCAAATAACTTTCCCTTTCAACCAAGCAAACCCGGATTAGGTAAAACCACGGAAACACAGAAAACAGCCCCCACAATAGCCCGCTTCATTTTTCCATTCAACGGTCTCAGGGGAACAGTCTCAAGGGAACAAACCTGCGTATATCGGCTAAAATAGCAACAGAAAAACATAAATTACAAAAATAAAAATAAAATATACAGCGGAGGCCACTGGGTTTCCCCCTTAAGCTTTTATCACCTTGGTGGCTTTTGCATTCTTTAGATGAAAATGAGGTGCTTTACTGATTTGACAGAAGAAAATCCGCTTTGGATTTTTTTTTTTTTTTTTTGAAAAATCCAATCAGCATTCATCTTTTTCATATTAATCTTTCCTCCCCTCCCCCACAAAACGTAAAGAATTCGGCCCGAATACATGAAAAGTGGCAGCTAATTAGCACATTGACCGCTCCCCAATGGGTATTGGCATGATAAAAAAGGGGAGAGTTTTGCTTTAAGGGAGGGAAAAAAAAAACCCAAAAAGAAACAGAGACTCTAATGAAGCGTGAATGGTAATTGTGTAGTAATGAACTAACAGAAAAAGACTGAGGACAAGCAGCGAAAGCCATATATTACTGGGACAAAAGAGATTTACACTTTCAAACTAAACACAACTGCAGGCCAAGACCATTGGGAGAATACTGATGGCAGAGGCTTCTCTTCCCGGAATCATTTTCATTAAATGGACATGAAAAGCTATTTATAAAGCTCGGGTTGTTTTTGTTAGAGCATTGAGATGAGGGAGAAAGGGAGCAAATTCCATTAGCAGCAGCAGCATGAATGGTGGTGGGGTGCTGTTAGTGAATTCCCTCTCCCCCTTTTAAAAATCAATTGCTTGTTTCTTTCGGTGATATTTGGGAGTGTTGTTGTGGTTTTGACCATCCCCCACCGTCCATGCCCAGTTTCCCTTCTCTTTATAGGCTCTCCTCTATCGCCTGAGTCCTGACCTGTTGCAGAGTTTTTGAGCTATAGTTTGAGTCACCACTGGGATTGCAGGATGAAAACTTGTAAACTGTGTAAGGTGTTTCTCCTTTAGACTGGGACCTGATTACGGGCTTCCCTCGGACTTCTTATTCTACAAGCTCAAGGTGTTTAAAAAGATAAGGCGATGGGGGAAGGGTCTGAGAAGAGGTTGGGAAATCAGGTTGGAAATAGAAGTTTGGGGTTGTGGGAGGATCTAGTCCCCCCTCCCCCTGGGCGGCCCCAGGCATCCCACACAAGAGGGCACCCCATGTGGTCTTGTGAAAAGCCCGAAGCCCTGAATGAGTCTTAAAGAGAAATTAGCCCCGGCTGGTAGGTGTCTCTCGGCGGCGTGGAGGGGCGAGGGCCGATCTGTGTGTGGCTGCCCGGAGGAGCTGACCAATTGGTCATGGTGCTGAAACCTTTGTGGGGAATCGTGGCCAAGTGCACTGACTCTGTGGGAAAACGGCGGCGTGAAGGGATGCCAACAGCTCCTCGCCGGGAAGGGAACCGCCTCAAATTGGGACCATGACAATTCCTGCTAATTTGTAGAGCAGGGAATTGGTGCAAAGTGTCAAGCAGTCACTGCTTGTGCTAAATAGGGCATCAAATTGGCGCGACGGATTCGTGAATGTTGTACGCCTCGCAACCTCTGAACCAGAGCATAACCCCGAGGGGTGGACGGAGAAATATGGCTTCGGAGCAGGGAGCGACGGGCTGGGGCTGGGGCGCCGCCCCCTGGAAGGGGGACGAGACCTACCTGGGAAATAAGAAGATCTGATGAAAGGCTGGAAGGAGCCTTCAAAGTAGGGAAAGGCGAAGGTCTTGGGAGGAACGCTCTGGAGCAAGGCGGGGGACGTTTCTGGCAGAGAATAAAGGAGAACGGAAAAGAAGGAGGGAGACAGGGAATTTGATTAGGTACTTGATTATTGTACAGAACATTGAATACATGATATGATTAACCCTTCCGCTGGCTTCAAAGGCATCTTCCTCAGTGTTTTGACAGAGTAAAAGAAATCTTTTCCTAACATTGTGCCATCTGTGGGTATCCTTCCACCCTCCCCACCCCCACCTGAACCCCCCCCCCATCTCAGAATCGGCCCCCTGTCCCCAGTCTCATCCTGGGAACTAGCGAGATAGGTAGTATTGGGGCGGGAAAGCAAAGAATTGCAGGTCCATAATACTAGCTAAGCTAGTAAATATATTATCTTGGGTTTTAAAAACTGGCTTCCGGAAGTTCGAGGGCAGAAACACAGATGCCTAGGGGCGTGCGCTCTCTCCGACTGCAGGTGCTCAAATTCATTATGAGGGTGGGGCGAACCTGGAGCTTTTCTTCCCGGGAATTGGCTGGACCTAAGTCTCGCATTGCGCTACGAGAGGCCTCGGGGATCTTGCGTACGTATGTGCGCCGATGTGTGAGTGGGTGCCTGCTGCGTACAGGAAACCGAAGCCAGAAGGACTCGCACCTGGACGGGCCCTCAGCGTTTTGCGTTCACTTACCGGTTCTGGGCGCAGAGGAGAGGATGGCGTTCACCCCAAACTTCAGAAACGTGGGCTCGCTGGCAGGGGAGGCGGCCGTCTGAGGTGAACCGTCTGGTCGGCTGCCCGGACCCGGGGAGCCCAGGTCTGAGGTCCCGGTGTCTGTGAGAGTCGCGGGGGCCCCCTGCCTAGGGGGCGACATGCTGGCCGTGGGTAAGCTGCGGGGCAGGTAAGCGGGAGGCCGGCTGATGCGAATCAGATCCTCCACCAGGAAGCTCGAGTGGCCAGAAAATGCCGACTGCAGGGACTGGGGCAGCGTTAAGGTGGGCGTGGGGCGCAGGAGGCTGGGGTACCCGGCGGGGGGTGCGAGGAGGCCGGGGAACATCATGTTAGGCGCGGGGCGGGCGGAATAACCCCTCTTCCAGTGGCCGGAGGGTAAATGCCTCGCTTCCCGCCCCTCCCGCCCCCGCAGTGCCCTCTCTCTTGGGCAAACGTCTCCGAGTAACGATCCCACTTGGGCGTCTGCGAGTCCTCCGTGGTCCTCCCGTCGAGGTGATGGTTTTATAGTGGCCCGCCCGTTAAAGCGCTTTGAAAAGTGACAGCTCTGACAATGAAGTTCAACAAAGTTCTCCACTCGAGCTTCATTCGCTGGAGGCTCTGGGCGCTCTGATTGGCGCAGGGGTGCAATTTATGATTGGATTAGTCTTCATAAGCATGGCCCGCACAATGGGCTGGCAACAAAGGCTGGCGCGCATCAATTCTGCATATCGACCGCCTCTTTGCAATACAGTGCGCCCCCAAAGCTCTCGCCGGGAGTTTTTGTTCCGAAGCAACACCCGGGCTAATTAAATGCCTATTTAGAAGTTTCAGATGACATCTTGCCTCATAGAAAAGGAATTATTTAAAGAACGCACTAAATTTATTTGCAGCTCCCCTGCTGAGCCTGGAAAATAAATCAATAAATATTCATAGAAATCCATCTCCAGGCAATCAGTAAAATAACCCTCCCCCTTGTGGGGTGGGCAATGGAAAATTTCAAGTCAGTGAACACGAAAATATACTCCCTTCTTGGGTCTCTAGCCCTACACGCTACTCCGGCTGAGGCATAAAGCAGATGTGAGGGGTGGGTAAAATCAGTGTTTGTGGGGTGCCATTCTAACAACACAGGGAGATTAGAATTGATGCTTTGGGGTTATTAGTTGTGGGCCCATAAGGATGGAGGAAGAGGTCTTGGCTTGAGTTATTTCGTGTCGGGAAATTAATGGAGTTTGAGAGAGTTGGTAGATACCTGAATGATAAAATGCGTCTCCTTCTGCAGACTCCCAGCAACTTGGAAAACGATTTTCAGCGACATTTCTCTAGAAGTGTCACCAAGAAGCACTCCGCAGCTCACTCGCCTGGTAGAGGATCAGAGAGCAGCAACGCACCAGGGCTAGGCGGCGGAATTCCACTTGCACAGGGCTTACTCCTGCCGGAAGCAGCCTCAAGCCAGGCGACCTGAACACTGGCCCCTTTCCAACCTCAAGGAGCTTTACGCAGTTTCATTTGTAACTTACAGCCTGGACTTTTAAAACCATAGCAGCGAAGGTTGAGGGTTCTACCCATTGCTGGGCGCTGAACTCGGCCAAAGTTTTGCAGCCTCTTACTTAACTGCAGTGTACAAGCGTGTGAAAACAGCTCGAAGAACGCCATTCCCAAGAATGCTGGCCCACAGTCAGGAGAGTCTATGCTTAATCTGGGGCCTCAAATGAGAATCTTCATGGAGACAGTCCTTCCCTTTACTCAGGGTTGGGGCTGGGGTGGTGCTGAACCTCGATTCCCGTTTCTCTGTTCGGCGAGATAACAGATGTGTTAAATGTCCCATTCATTTCTTTGGTGTGGCTGAACCTCCCCAAAGAGAAGTGTGCAGCCCCGCCAGGCCGCCCTGATCCTATTAACCATGAACTAACTGTCACCTTCAGCTGGTTTTCCTTTTTGCTTTTTAACACAAAGCTTTCTCAAAAATCTTATTAACCAGCTTTATTTCTCTCGATGGTTTTGTTCAGGGCGTTTTGTGTTGATGATCTCCATGTCGCTGCTTTAACCATTCAATAAAAGTGCATCTGCGATTTATATCACATTAAACCAGAAACGGAGCCCGCTAAAGCTCTCCCTTGATTCAAATTAAAAAGTTATTTAGGGCTGAGCTCTGGAGCCGAATTATAATGCTCGAAGATGACGCAAGTATGGAGTTTCTGAGCCCAAGACGCTTACGGAGGCACACTGGGCGGCAGGCAGCCGAAAACCTCTAAGGAAAGGAACAACTTTTAAATAAGTGGCTATTTAAATATGTGAAATGCATTACTCGAGTTAATTGGAGTCCCCTGAAACGGTCGAGGGACATCTGTGACGAACTTGGCAAGTTTCTCTTTTTGAAGTTTTGCAGTAAAATAGGGGAGCAAAGTCTAAACTGTTTGAACGCCTGCACTTTAAGCTTGCCACAAGACAAAGTTTTCCATCGCTATCAATTCCCCACTACCCTTGTCCCCAACTGCTTTCTGGAAGCTGGGAGACCGGCTCTGCTTTTTGCATTCTCTCCTCCCAACCCTTCTCAGATCCAATTCTCCTCCTCCCCCCCACCCCTTTCTCCTCTCACTCCCTCCCTCTTTCTTTTCCTCCCCTCCTGGAGCTGTAGCCAGTTCCCGAGTTAGAGGAAAGCGATGACTACAGGTGTTGAATTACCCATCAATGAAGCGCTTGCCCAGTCTTCCGGAGGGCCGGAATAGCGCCTCTGTTTGCAGGGTTTTTCAGGAGGGAGGGGAGGAGCGCTAAGAACGCAAAGTGAGTCTGGAGCCCTCCTAGCGCCATCCTCTTCCCTAGGCTTCTTCTCCTCCTAGGGCATTTCTCTGGGTGTAGTTTTTAGTTATTATCCTGCCTACTGACACGCTCCATGCGTCCCCCCACCACCAACACCGCGCGCGCGCACGCAGACGCCCGCGCGCGCGCACACACACACACACACACACACACACATCTCGGTCGTTCTGCCTTACTATAGACTAACTGCTGCTAACTTCTCTGCTTTTAAAAAGGGGCCCTGACATTTTGGAAGCAACCCCTTGCTGCGATCCACGTGGACCCTGCCTCCAGCGGTCTGTCTGCAGAGCCGCCTGAAGCATTCCTAAGGCGCAAAGAGGAAAAGTGAGGGTGGGGGCGAGGGCTGGCCGCCCGTGAAAAGGCAGAATAAATCCTAAGGAAGCAAGAAATCGGACGAAAGGATCTTACTTTAAGTGATCTCCTTGAACGCGTCTTTTCAAACCCCGCGATAGCCTAGGGGGCTGCGCGGCGCGGCGGCTGCGGCTAAGACCTGTGACTAATGCCGTTTGACCTGAGCCCATGGGGTTTTGTGCGTCCTGCCATTCATGGTAATGTCGTTATCTTCAAGTGTATTTCAAAGAAGTCACTCACGTCCTCTCTCCCAGAGCTCGGTCGTCTATTTCTGTTTCAAGGGAAAAAACGCGAGTGGAAAAGTGAGAATCGGAGGCCCTGGCTGGCGTTAAGGTCCTTGCCTGCGCCACGGGCGCTACTGCTCGCTGGGGAGCCCTGCAGCTTAGACGGCCGGGACTCCTGGGGCCTACGAGGCCAAAGCGGCCCGAGCCTCCCTGGGACCATAGGGTGGGCTCTGGGGATTTCTTTCCTCCCCGCCAGTGGAGAGCCGGCGGGTCCCAGCCCCACGCGCCGCCCTCTCCCAGTCGTGGGGCCCTCCGCAGCCGGCAGCACCGCGCTAAGCGCAGGCCGCGCGGAGGGAGGCCTGGGGCCTACGATGCAGAGAGTGGCTTAAGACTCCTGGCCTTCCGAAGTGTTAAGGAGCGTTAAGTTCGGGAAGGATGGGACCCCAAGGTAGCACTTTGCAAGGGTTTGAACCCCCAGGCCGCGGCGCTCTGGGCAGGAGCTGCCAACGCTTGGAGCTCGCCTTGCAAGTTTGGCCGGCCGCGGGGCTTCTCTGGTCCTGGGGAAAAAGAGGGAGCTGACCGGCTAGGCAAACGAGGAGGGCGAAGAGGTTTGGGCTGAAAGAGGCTGAAAGAGCCTTCTAGTTACCCCAGTCCTCCAGGCAAGCCGCTCTATTAAGACACCTCTAAGGGGTTCACCTTCAGAATAGGCCACAAGGAACTACCGGCCTCCCCAGCCCTTTCTAGCGTCTCCCCCCACCCCTCATTCCTTTCACAGTCACCCCCCCCTTTTTTCCTTGAAAATCCTTCTATTGTGCCAATCAAGCAGATGGTTTGCAGGAAATATAGCTTGGCCTCGCTGACCGAAACTAATTTTAACTAGCTTTCCAAGCCTGAAACGTTTGTTTTGCTCTTACAAAATAGCCCCCAAAACAGCTGGCAAGGGTGAATTAAACCCATTAAAGACACATTTATAAGAAATTATATTCACATAGATTGCCTGAACCCCCTTGTGCAGCCTAAGAGGGGAGATGAGCGCATTTAAATGAAAATGTCGCCGAACGCTCCCCTCCTTAACGTAGCCTGAAAGTCTCAAAACATTTTACTAAATAGATTAACTTGACTATTGTCTTGCATCACATTTATCAGCTTCATTAAGTGAATAGCTGAACAAATATATTACGCATGCATGAAAAGCTCTTTTTCCAGGAGCCTCATTGTATCCTCAGCCCTGACAGGTGGTTAACTGTGTGTTGTGTTTTTTTGTGGGTTTTTTGTGTTTTCTTTTTCTTCTTCTTCTTTTTTAACCCGAAGAAAGAGGATCTCTGTAGAGCAGCTCGGCGCGCAGTGCCCGCCTGGCGGGAATTTACTTTAACTCGGGGCTTGGACGCTGTGGCCCAACGATATTAACACGGTGAGGCGTCGGTACAGGCGATTTCAGCCCATTCAAAATAACCAAAATTAAATTTAGATGAGCCAGGCCTTGAGTACTTTCTCTCTCCATCACCACCCCCCGCTTTGTCTGGGAAATCAATTTTGTATTGTTTCTTTTCAAAGCTAATGTTTGCCTCTCGCGCCTTAAAAATAAATTGCCTTCGCTTTTCCTTATTGACCAGCTCTCCTCAGACTGCAGGGTTAAATATCCTTTTAACTCACATTTGGATCCATTTCACTTTACTGGGTGTCTTTAGGGACAGTCCTTGTCTCCTGGGTCTCGCTGTCCCTGTGTGTGGAACGAGGGATTGCCCTAGCGAGCTCTTCATAGGCCCTTTCAGATCTGACCGTCTAAAGTTTAAAAACGCTCAGCTCTTTGTCGCCCCACCGCGGGCCCCATCAGGCCACTGGAAAGACCGCATTTCTGGGTGCCAAGGGCGCGCCCCGAGCGGAGGGAAGGAGCGCCC
The DNA here is from genome assembly GCF_029215605.1 of Mirounga angustirostris. Lineage (NCBI taxonomy): Eukaryota > Metazoa > Chordata > Mammalia > Carnivora > Phocidae > Mirounga > Mirounga angustirostris. The sequence goes on along the minus strand of NW_026991721.1, from coordinate 37,100,742 downwards.
AGGGCGCTGCAGGCTTCGGGGCAGAGCGGCCAGCCCCGCAGGACTGCGCCCGCGCGGCCTCTGCGCCCCGGGTCTCGTGACCCGCTAGGTGCGGAGAGGAAGCCCTGGGGCCTCCAGGCCCGTGTGGCCCGCCCGGGAGCCCGGCCGGCTTCGCCCCCAGAGCGCGCGCCTCGTCGGTACTGGTCCCGCCACTAGGTGCGGGCCCGCCGCCAGGTGTGAAACCGGTGATCCTCCCCGACACGCTCCCCTGGTGCTGGGCGGCGCCTCCGGCCGCTCTAATTACCCGCTGCGGCCCCACAATGAACCCTTTGCGCACCGCCCCTCCGCCTCGGCACCAAGCGGCCCCAGCGCTCCCTCACCCCCGAGCCCTTCCCCTCGCCTCACGCTGGAGCTATTGATTTCCTGTCCCAGAGTCTTTCTGGGTAAAGAGGCTTGGATGAAGGTGAAGTCGGCTGACGGGCGCTCGGTGGGAAAGGGTACGGGACCTTTCTCTGGGCCTTAAAGGGCCGCTTTTGTCGACGGTGGGAGGGAGAAGAGAGTATGAAAGCTATTCCGCCTTCTCTGCAGTCCCCAAGGACTTCGGGATGGGGAGCAGACGCCTCAGAGCGAGGCTGGTTTTGTGTTGGGGTGGAGCTGGCCCCTGGGGTGCGGGGAATTGGCGGTCTAGTGAGTTGGGTGACAGATCCTGGAGCCATGAACTTGCCCACCCCGCACCGCCACACACACACTTCAGAAACAGGGGACTCCCGAGAAGGTTGGTCTAGTTTACTTTGAGTGGGTGTGAGAAGTCGGTGTTGCAAGGTTTAGATCAATCTTCAAGCTACCTCCGGGGCTTGTTATCTTGATATTAAATCCCACCTTGTCCAACATTTAAGAGCCTGCAAGGGAATAAAGATGTTTGCCTACACTGAGGTACCCTTCGTAGAATCTCAGAAACAGAATCTTTCTTCACCTTCTCCTTTTTCTTTCTCTTTATGTAAAAACAAAAACAAAAACCAGATAGTGTGTTTTAAAACATAGAAGGAAGAGGAGTCATTTGTAGATTTAGGGACAGCTGGTTGGGGTGGTAGAGAGGGAAATAATCCTTGTTTCTAAACATCCCAAACTTTTCAGCTCATTTTCTCTGTTTGAAATTTAGAGATTGCTCTTTTGGGACAAAGAGGCATTTTTCAAATCCAGATACCCAGGAGAAGATTAGAGGTAAGACTACTAGTTCTTTATAATGTGGTGAAAATTAGTTTTAAAAAATATTTTTCTTGCAATTTGATTTGGTCAGAGGAGAATCCTATAGGATAGGAAGGCAGTTTTGAGTCATGAGTCAATATTTGAGAGGAAAGTGTTCTGAGGTGTGTGGGCCTCTAAGTTGCTGGAAGCTTGTGGGCCCGAGGCTGAGGTGGTGCTGGAGGTTATTTCAGGAAAGAGAGAAGGAAAAATCCCCTAAGACTTTTATCTGCTCTGTGACTCTGCTTAGTGTAGGGGAAGGAGAGGGAGGCATAAGAGAATGTGACATCCGTCTTACATTGAGAAGGTTTGGGGAAAATAGCCTTACCTTAGGGTATTACCTGTACTGCACAAAGGCCTTAAGCCAACTGCCATCTGCAAGAGTTAAACCCAAACATTCCCTTGCCTGTTTACCCTCATCCACTGTCAACCTTCCTCTCTAACTGCAGAGAGAAAAAGAGATGGTTATTCCACAGAAATGCCTTCCATTTCCTTCCTGCCAACCTACTCTCCATTCTGTTCACATTCCCACCGAGTTCAGGCCTCTCCTGCCTCCCTGGGGACAGTATTAGTTATTTATTCTCTATTTGCCCTTCCAAATCTACTTCCAACCCTTCTCCCCCTGCTTTGGCCCTAAGATGCTGGCCTCTAGGGAATGCATTGACCCCAGGATACCTTGCTGGCTTCTTCTAGTTGGTTTCAGTCCATGGGGGGCAATGGCACCAAGTCAAGGGCAGGAGGAGAGAAAGGTTGGGCATTTATTGCTATTGCTTTCTTCTTGCTGTGTTGAATTTCTGTGAGGGACTACAGCCACATCTCCCAAGCTCCCTAGGCTCTGGCAATATTATCTTGCCAACCTATTGCCCATTCAGGCCTAGAGATATAATGGGACATAGTGGCTTCTCACTGTTGCTAGTCTTTGGGTGCATTAACATCTCTTCTTTAGCCCTGTAACCCTATCCACACTTCTGTAATTGGTTTCTTTCTTGGCAATATTTGCTGCTGATACAGAGACCTTGTTTTTCATTATTCTCTCTATCTATAGCTTCAGTATCCTCTTTACCACCAATTCTTTCAAATAGTGCTCATTTTTGGGTCACCTGGCTGGCTCAGTCTGTAAAGCATGTGACTCTGGATCTCAGGGTCTTGAGTTCAAGCCCCACGTTGGGCACAGAATTTACTTTAAAAGAACAACACAAAATATCAAATAGTGCTCATTTTCAGAAGCACCCTCTCTTGGCCTAATGTCCATCACTAACAACTCCTTCTGACATATTTCCTCTAACTTTTGTGAGGCCTGAGATAAGATCGAAGGGGGAAGCCCGTGGCACACCCTACTTCACTCCCCGTGCTGACTCCATCCTGCATCACGAATGGTCATGCATCCAAGAGTGTGGACACCTCAAGCACATGTCCAGGATCCCTCCACATCCTTGCATGCCTAACAGTAGCCCCTGAGCTGTGCCTTAGGCTTAAGGATGAGCTTGCTAGGGGCACAGTTGACTCTTGGAAAGAGAGACCTAGGAAGAGGCTTGTGTAGTCTTTGATCACAGGTTTGGTTCCATTTGAGTAAGGAATTCCAGAGCCTAAAAGGGAGTGTGCAGGCTTTATGTGAGCATGTCCCCTCAGTCATGTGGACATAGGTGGAGCTGGAGGGGAGACAGACTGGGGCCCTCCTTAAAGTTCAGGGCCCAGGCCACTTCCCTGTCGGTCCAGGTCTAAGCATGATACTTTTTTCCCAAACTTCTTGAACGCAATGTCTGCCTTTGCATTCTCTTATTTTTGCCATCTCCATGGCCTTTCTCAACCTGGTGCCATCACATTCCACTGAAAAGGCTTTGGTCAGTGTCACTGATGTCATCCCTGTGGGCATAGTCAATGAACGACCCTTACTTGGCCTGCCTGCAGCATTTGTCTCTGCACTTCTCCCTGCTTCTTGGCCTCATGGTTTTCTTTTTCCTTCTCAGACTGCTTCTCGCTGTCTTTATGAACTCTCTTTTCTGCCTTTATCCCTAAGCGTGTAATGTTATTCTGGATTCTGATTTGGGCTTTTCTCCTAGTTACTGAGATTATAACCTATTATTTATTCTATCCCTGTTGAGCTCCTTGCTCTTCCCCAAGTGTGCTCTGCTCTCTCAAACCCCACATTGCCTTTGTGCACACTACTCCTTCTATACTCTCTTTGCCTGGCTAACTTCTGCTGCTTGGAAAAGATTTGGCTTAAGACTTACCTCCTCTGTAACCCTTCTCTGACATGGACTCTGAGGTCTGTACCCCTTGGATGTTTTCTTGTAGTACCTAATACCCCTTTAATCATTGCATTTATTACCTTGTATTTAGAGTTGCCAGATCAAATACTGAATGCACAATTACATTTGAATTTCAAACAAATAAATATTATTTTTCATGTATGTATGTCCCAAATATTATGTGGGATATACCTATACTAAAAAAGCTATTTATTGTTTATCAGAAATTTAAATTTAATGGGATATTTTGTATTTCTATTTCCTAAATCTGGCAACTATACCTCCTGGAATAATTTACACGTTTGTTCCCCCTGTAAACCGTAGACTCATTGAGGGTGGGCACAGAATCCTTTGACTCCGTGTCCTAGTGCCTGGCATATGGCGTGCATTCAGAGACTATGTACAGAGTGATGACTCCTTCAAATTCTGGGAGCATTCTCCTACCTCACCTAAAAGGACATTTCCTGCTCTAAAGTTCAGTGTATTTTATTCACTGATCTCTCTTCTAACCTCTTCTAAAGTCTTATCATCCAAAGCTCTTCTTTTTATACTGTTTAGTTCTCTAGACAATAGTCAGATTGGAAAGCTCCAGATTTTGTCAGAAGACTGTCGAATCTTCTTTTGTATTCCCTGGGCCAGGCCTCTTTGCTGATTTGAATGATTAGGTGATGACTTGTTGGTCATCAGTGGATTGGTTGGTATTGTTGGCCATCAGTAGATATTCCCAGTGAATATGCTTAGTTGACTAGGTATGTTTAGTAGAGAGCCGATTCCATAGCACAGGAACCATGCACAGGGTCACACATATATACTAACTGCTGGTCTCACTGCATTAGATGAAATAAATGCTTAATTCTTATACTGTAATTGATGAATGCACTGGCAGATCCTTACCCAACCCTCACTCAGGTTCTTAGACAGAAACTATATGTATAGATATGTATCTTAATGAACTCATCACTAAGAGAAATTATGTGATCCAGAAAGCAAAAAGTTGCTACTCTGGTAACCGGTGTTTGCCAAAGAAAAGGGGTTACAGCTTATCTTTAGGCCCAGGGTACTAAATCAGCTGACATGAGTCAGAAGCCCAGCACAGGGTGTAGGGTATCAGAATTGGTTAACTTTGGTGGAAAGGAAGATAAGGAGTATGGGAATCTCAGAGAAATGCAGAGATGTCCATCTTATGATCAGAAAAAGAGTCGGAGTGTAGACTAGAGCTGCACTGTCCAATTTATTTTATTTATTTATTTATTTTTAAGATTTTTATTTATTTATTTGACAGAGAGAGAGATAGCGAGAGCAGGAACACAAGCAGGGGGAGTGGGAGAGGGAGAAGCAGGCTTCTTGCTGAGCAGGGAGCCCGATGTGGGACTCGATCCCAGGACCCTGGGATCATGACCTGAGCCGAAGGCAGACGCTTAACGACTGAGCCACCCAGGCGCCCAGCACTGTCCAATTTAGTAGCCATTAGCCACATGGAACTATTCAAATAGAAAGTAGTTAAATAAATAAAATTTAAATAATTTAAATAAAAGCTTAACTATAAATAAAATTTAAAGTATAGTTCCCCAGTCACATTAGCCACAATTCAAATGCTCAATAGCCACACGTGACTAGTGGCTACCATATTGGATGGCACCGATATAGAACATTTCCATCATTGCAGAAGTTCTTTGGACAGCATTGACTAGAGTTCCTGAATATGGGACACCGATGCCAAGAAGCTGAGACTGTTGGCATAGGGGAAGGGAGATGACAGGGATATGACTGCCATATTCAAGGATTTGAAGGGCTGCCAAGAGAAAGAAAATAAGTAGCCAGTTCTGTGTTACTAGAAGGAAGCAGAGAGAGGAAGGATGCATACTGTACAGCAACTAGAGATTTTAATATATAAATCATATCTTATCACCCCATGTACCAACAGGCACAGTTCAAGGTCTGGGAATACTGGGGTGAACCAGAGAGAAACAGCTTTTGCCATTCTGGATCTTCCCATTCCACTTAGGATGAAATAGGGATGGGTTCCTCCCAGCCCCTCTCCCCTCCCCTCCTCTACCATAGTTTTCTTCCCCATTCTCTTCCCTCCTCTAAGATGCCAGGCTTCTTCTTATCAGTGTACTTTGCATATATTTTTCTGATTCATTTGGTTAACTCCTGCTCATCCTCCAGATTGCAGTTTAAATGCTACTTTCTCATCACTCAGTTTTGATTACCCTATACTTTTTCTTCTTGGCATTCTGCAGAGAGAGACGGAGAGTGAGAGAACATCCATTATCACTTTACTAGCTGGGGTCCGGTTACCCAACTTTCTATTCCTTAGTTTTTTCAACTGCCTCATCTAAAATAGATATAATAATACTTACCCTAAAAGACTGAAAAATGTTTATTGCTTAGAACAGTAACTGGCCAATATTTATATACATAAGAAACTTAGTGCCCTTTCTTCTCAGGAAACTAAATATCCTAATTCTATGCCCGATTTTCTTTTAAATGTCAGTGAAGGACATTTAATGAAACAACAATGACAATAACACAATGATAATGATAATCATAGTTTACTTTTTTGAGAACTTATTATATGCCTAGTACTGTATTAAGTATTTTCCATGCATTATTTAAAATAATCTTCAAAACAGTCTTATGAGGTGGATCCTATTATTATCCTCACTGATCTACAGAAGAAGACACAGAAACCTAGAGAAATTTAATAACTAACTGTGTTGGCTTTGCATTGTGTCAGCCTGCCTAGGCTAAACTCCATTTTTTCAGAATTCCCTTTCCCACATGGTCCCTGTTAGGATGGGCCACCAAACAGTCTTGAGAGATCTGGAAGGTGTAAGGAGAGCAGTAGCCATCTTGTGGCCGGTCAGCTGGCTCACCTCACTGGTGAGAGGCAGTGGCTGGGCAACAGGTGCTCCAGGGTCCCCAGCTTGTTTGACTCCTGAGCCAGGGGTGTGTGTTTACCTCCCTGGAGAAGGGCACTGGCTTTTGCAGGACATCCACATCCACAGGGTCAGACACAGCAGGGACTGACATAGATTCCAGTCTGTTTGTGGGGTTCCAGCTTGTGTTTGTGGATTCCAGCCTGCTCTTGAAACATAGCTGATATATGGGTTTTGCTTATTGGTTCTGCTTCTCTGATTGAATTCTGATGCACAGTGAATACCAGAGCTGAGGCTTGGAACTCAGTCTGACCCAAGGACCTATGTTCATAACCCTTATTCTGTACTGACTCAGAACCAACCTCTGAAGAAAAAGTTCTGGGATTTTGCAGGTTGACAAAACTAATCTGTGGTTTAAATCCTAGGTCCGGAGCCCTCATCTTCTGCTTTGAAGTACTGTGGGCATTAAGAAGTCATTATACTCAGAGGCCAAGCTGACAGTCAGAGGGCATTTAGCAACTGATAAAATTTACTTTAGTTTATAAAAATCGAAAGTTCTACTACTACAACTAGTAATAATGATATGAGTATATATTCAGCATTTACCAAATTTCAGGTACTGTTCCAAGTGCTTCTGTATCAAGTCATTTGATCTTCACAATAATATTAAGAAATAGAAGCAGTATATCAAACACCTACTTTATTCATAAAAGTAGGTGTTAGATTTTTTAGAAGTGAACTTTGTGTGGGCAGGGGACCCAGAGTTAGGGGAGCTCTTATTTCCTGCTCTGAGGTAGATATATATGAGCCACGGGTCTATGTTGGCTCTATTTTGGAGAGTATAGATCCAAAGTGCTTAGCACTTATCTGTCAGCTGAGATACTTCTGGCAGCATCAGCAAAACACACACTCAAAAATAGAGGAAATTATGAAGAGAAGTTATTATAAGTTATTATTTCATAAAACAAGAGTTCCAGAAGCACAACAGGACCAGAGTTCATTAATTCATTGTCTCGTTGATATCATCAAAAATCAAGGTTCTTGGGGGCACCTGGGTGGCTCTGTCCATTAAGAATCTGCCTTCGGCTCAGGTCATGATCTCAGGGTCCTGGTTCTAGCCCCATATCAGGCTCCCTGCTCGGCGGGGAGTCTGCTTCTCCCTCTCTTTCTGCCCCTTACCCCACTCCTGCTCTCTTTCTCTCTCTCTCTCAAAATAAATAAATAAAATCTTAAAAAAAAAAAAATCAAGTTTCTCTCTGTCTCTGCTCTGCTGTCCTTAATATGTTGACTTGTCTTCGTGGCTGGCTCCCTCCTGATCTCTGATGGCTGCCCCAGCTCTGCCCATCACATGCAAATGACAACATTCAACAGAAGGAGAGTCAGTTTATTGTCTTCTCTCTCCTTTTATCAGCAGGGAAGAAAATCTTCGTCAGAAGCCTGCCTGGAAGATGTCCACTCCTGTCTCATTGGCCAGAATAGTGCCAGTTGCTCATGTCTAAGCCAGTCATTGGTAAGGAAAATGGAATTGCCATTTGTCATTAAATAGATCAAGGGTCACTTTCCTGGAGATTACATAGGTATTGGGTTTCTGATCAAAGATCCCTGTTAGCAAAGGTAAAGGGGTGTGACTTTAGATATGCAAAAGACAGTGTCTATTACTACATGTTGAAACATAGTGCATGAAATGTGCCTTACCCAAAGTTAGGCTCATGGCTGAGTCCTAGTAGCTGCTCTTTACTACTGTCTGACTCCTATTTCATAAAATTTTTTTTAAAGATTTATTTATTTATTTGAGAGAGAGCACAGTGGGGAGGGGCGGAGGGAGAGGGAAAGAAAGTCTCAAGCAGACTCTGTGCTGAGTGTGGAGCCTAAGAGGGGGCTCGATCTCATACCCTGAGATCATGACCTCAGTCGAAACCAAGAGTTGGACACTCAACTGACTGTACCACCCAGAAGCAACATCCCCTTTTTGTTCTTTTGAGAGAGAGAGAGTATGTGCATGAGCAGGAGTGGGGGAGGGGCAGTGGGAGAGGGAGAATCTTAAACAGGCTCCACGCCCAGTGCCAAGTCAGATGTGGGGCTTGATCTCACAACCCTGAGATCATGACCTGAGCCAAAATCAAGAGTCAAATGCTTAACTGACTAAGCCACGCAGGCGCCCCTGTTGTATAAAAATTTTTAATGATTATAGCAGATACTGCTAATGCTCCCCAGTACCCATTTGTCTCCTTGCTTTGGACGTACAGAAAGCATTTCCTAGATTTCCTCATAGTTAGATAGAGCCATAGACTCAGTTCTGGGCAATGGAATGTGGGCAGAAGTAATGTGTTTAACTTCTAGGCTTGGCATATAAAATCTCTCAGACACAGTCCTGTTTCTCTTTCCTTCCTTTGGGATGCAGAAGTCCCACGTCGGAGTTGTAGGGGTACAATGCATAATGAATACAGATCCCTGAGTCATGGCTTGGAAGTAAGCCGCCTGCCTTGTACCAGACTGTGACATAGATGAGAAGTAAGCTTTTACTACAAGATTTTGGGGTATCAGAGAATTTATCCTGTCTTGACTAATGTACTCACCAAAATCATCTCCTTCATACCTTGTGTTTTGAGCATATGGGTTGCAGAGATGATGGGCATGTCTCGCACTGCCAAAATGGTTATCCTAATATGTGTGAAATCCCATGCATATTAAAAATAAAATCCCTTTCGTGTTAGCCTTTACTTAAAGCACTTTCAGTGATAGGGAACACAGTATTTCTAGCAAGAGATAACCTCTAGTTAGTAAGAGGTAACATATGGGTTAAATATGGCAAATAGACTTCAGTTCATATGCTGAATCTCACTAATGTTAGTTGCATCTAACGTACTATGTAGAGGGACCTGGGTGGCTCAGTCGGTTAAGCATCTGACTCTTGATTTCAGCTCAGGTCATGATCTCAGGTCATGAGATCGAGCCCCACATCAGGCTCTGCACTGAGCATGGAGCCTGCTTACCGATTCTCTCTCTCCCTTTGCCCCTCCTCCCCCCCAAAAAACAGATGTAGAGAAAGATTCTAAGACCAACTCTGGGTTATGCGGAAAAATGTTCTGCTATTAATTAACAATGCCTCCAGCACTCTGGAGGCAGGAGTTTGACCCATGCCTCCATATAGCATCTATAGTCTGCGAACTATCAGCAGTGAGGAGAAAGCTCATAGGAAGTAACAGGACTCAGGGGATTGGATCTTGGGTACACTTCTAGGGATGATAATATAGTTGCAACAGTAATTATGGCTTCTATTTAGTGAGTAGTGTTTCATAGATGTAGTGTTTCCTTGTCTCCTCGTATCAGGTCCATTTTACAGACCAAGAAACTTGAGACTCAGAAAGTACAAAGTAGCCTGCAGGGCATCATGTCATTACTGTGGTGGCAGAGAAAGATTTGACTCAACGTTCATGTCCCTACTCAGTAGCCTCCGCTGCCTATGAGTTAGGGAGGGGACTGATGATAACAAGGTTTCTTAACTTCAGTTTTTGTTTGGGATGCCATGTGGGATGTTTAGAGCACTGTGGGATGTTTAGAGCATCGTTGACCTCTACCCACGAGATGCCAGGGCCACCCCCTGAGTCATGACAACCAAATGTCTCCAAGGAGCCCAAATTGCCCCGTGGCTGAGGACCACTGGGTTAGAGGAAGGCTCTGTATTTGAAGCAATTCTGGTTCTGGGCAGGCAGGTGATCTATAAGGGACTGAAGAACAAGAAGACAAAGGGTCAATACGGGAACTTCAGGGGCAAGGGGTCAATGTGGGCAGCCTGGGAACCTCTGTCACATGAAGAAGGCAACAACAAGGAGGGTGACTGAATGCTGAGTCCCCTGAGCTCACAAACTAAGTCTCCTAGATGTTTCCTGTTAAAGGGCAGGACTGAGTAGAGCTGAGCTTGCAGTACAAGATTCCTGTGGCCCCAAAATATAGGTAAAGGAAGGATGTGGAGTGAGGATTTTACATTGATCATTGTAAGGGCAAGAGAGCCTGCCGCTGTGGACACAGCTAGTAATCAGGAGTAACTGAATGAGTGTTTGTTGAATGAATAGTGAACGGCCAGGACAAGGGAAAGGAATAAAGCAGTTGCACTTCTTTTCGAGTAAGAATATGGTTATAACAATATACTTGAATAGCCACTAACCCTGCACTTGGCAGATCTCAGGCAGCAAATTTTAGATGTTTGGACGAAGGCACCAGTGCTAGGGAAAGGAAAAGAGAGTGTCACTTTTAGTGACAATACACCACCAAATCTAATAAATTCAGTCGGTGCCTCTTTTTCTTTTAAATAGAAGTCTACTTTATATGAAAACAGACATGTTCTCCTCTGGCACAGAAGAAAGCAAGTTGCTTTGAAAAAAGTATGAAAGGTATTTGGTAAAACCATAACTTTCTTTGTAGGTAACTGAGTGAGTGTTCATATGTTTCAATACTTATACTTATTTTGCTTTCTCTTATTTCTAAAAAGTGCATAGCTTCTTAGTATACATATTTAGTTAGAATATGTTTTAAAGGGTTTCTCAAATTCAGAGCCTGGTGAAGGACTGTGGTTACAGAACGTATTGGCCTTCGTCGATTCAGAAAGATAAGCATTGCCCCCAGGGTCACTGTCCTCTATTTCAGACTGTGCTAAAAGGAGGCACTGAAATATTTAAACTAATTAAACTACAGAGCTAACAAACACACCAATAGCCCCAGCATATATAACTTCTGCCTTTTTCTCAAAAAAAAAAAAAAATATTACAATTACTTGGAGTTGTTCTTTTAGAATAAAGCTTCTTTGTGTTTTTCCTCTCTCATTTCCACTTTCAGCGGAGAGCAGTTCACAAATCCATATTTTTTTCTGCCACCATTCAAGATATTTTGCTATCAGTCCCGTGCAATAGATGGCATAAAGAATGAAGAGCGGGGACTGCTGGGTTGCCACTGTTCACATTTGCCTGTTAATCTAATTACCAAGGTAGGGGCTCCAGAAACTGAGCTGCCCACATAGAAAAGCTTTCCCCCCACCTGGTGGATTACTTAGCCAAGCTTTTTTAAATGCGCAGAGTTTGGGGGGTGGGGAGCGAAATGAATCTTTTTTTTTATGTTTCTATGCAGAGCAACGGAAAGAATTTAGTGGTTGTCAACATGAGTTTAGTACAAAGGTATGGTTTAAAATGTAGCTTCATTTTGACTGAGCTTCAGGTCACGCAAGCCAAGGGAAACCTGTGCTGCTGTTTGTTTTTTGTGTGTTTTAAAAAGAGCCCGTAAGATGCAGTGGAGGGAGATGAAGTGGGTTGGGGGGGGGGGGTCCCGAGGGAATGACGTCCATTAAAGGGTGGATACTTCAGGGGTGTTATTTCCAGAGGCTCTTAGTGATTGTGTGAAAGGGCAGCTTTGAATGAACAGCCTCAGCCAGGCCTGATTTTGAACTGTTTTTCAGTCCTTGATTCCTACAAACAAAATAAAATACCTTGTCGAATAGAGCCCATTGAGTGAGGATGATGGGTTAAGAGTGGGGCTACGAGGTGGCAGCGTGGGTGCTTGTTTATCAAGGAGGAGTTGTCCGTTGTTCCTGGAGCTGGTGAAAGGAAAGACGCCAGAATCTGATGGCTGGGGCAGCATTGATGTGAAGTAACGGGGTAATCGGATTGAAAGGGGGCCATAGTATTTATGTCAGTTCACATTTCATCAAAGGAATAATATGAGGTGCTACCTAGCTGAGGCTTTGGCCTGGGGGTTCAGTTAGCAAGCATCCAGCCCTCATTGGATTCAAATATAAATTAATTCTCACAGGAGCATTGCCTGATTAATTTATTTGCATAATAGTAGAAAAACTGCAGAGTGGTTACTTTTTTTTTTTTTCTTCTGTAGGGATTTGGACAAGAAAAGGTTTAAATTCATTTGAAAGAAGAGTGTGTGAGAAGTCAGAGCAGCTAAAGCCCCCTCTGGGGCTCCCAGAGCTGCGTTCTGGAGGGAGAAGGGCTGGAGTGGAAGCAAGGCCCATTCGTGCAAGAAGTTTAACTCTTCCCAGGATGAAGTGCCTCCTTCTGAGACCCTTTCCCGGTGCTTGCTTTGGGGGACTTAGCTCTTGGCTCAGATGGGAGTATCAGGTTCCTAGGGAGAGCATGCAATCTGCCCCGAGTGAAATATCCCATGGGTTCAGGTTCTGGTCCAAGGACATCATGGTTTCAGAAGACATATAGACAGGTTCAATTTTGACTTACTCAGCTTCCCTGGTGTTTCGGGAAAGAATTTCAGGTCTATTTGGCATCCCAGAGAGAAACGAAGTAATTTGATTTCTAAAACTCGTGCCATTCAGGACCTATTTTGACTCAGCGTGTTTATTTAACAAGTACCTGCTCAGCAGAGCCTGATACAGAACCTCTGTATCATGTATGAAAACATGATAAAAGTTTTCAAGTTTTATCATGAAAACTTCCTGCTGTAAAAGAAATGCCTATGGTAGGGACTCAACAAATATTTCTTTCACTCTCTTTTCACTTAAATACATCCAGGATGATAATTAGCAAATGCCTTTGTTACTTAGGAATATCAAGGAACAAGAGCCTAATAGAACAGAGAGGGAAAGCCTGTATCTTAGGAAACTACATGATAAAAACAGAATGGAAAAAGGGGGCAAAGGATTCATGAGTTTCAGATTTTCGATATCAAAGTTATTTTTCCTCCAAATATTTCAATAATAGAAAAGAAATTTTAAATATTACTATAAACGTCACTTAGCAAGTCCAGCCTTGATTACTTCCAGCTTTGCTCAAGAATAAGGAGTTTTCTTTTCATAGGACAGCAGATACTATCTTTAGTATTTCTTACTCTTTCTTATTATCGTTACTTCCTCATCATCCATTGTTGTGACAAATAAAGCACCAAAGCCATTCTTTTTTTTTTTTTTTAAAAGATTTTATTTATCTACTTGACACAGAGAGAGAGATAGCGAGAGCAGGAACACAAGCACGGGGAGTGGGAGAGGGAGAAGCAGGCTTCCCACGGAGCAGGGAGCCCGATGCGGGGCTCAATCCCAGGACCCTGGGATCATGACCTGAGGCGAAGGCAGACGCTTAACGACTGAGCCACCCAGGCACCCGCACCAAAGCCATTCAAATGAAGCTGCCATGTTGGCTCAAAATGCTTCCATTTCTATACGTTCCAGATGGAGATACTTTAAAAACAGTAGCAGGGCAAATCCTATTTTCTGATTGATTATATGATTAGTTCCAAACTTTATCATGAAAACTTCCTGCTGTAAAAGAAATGCCTGTGGTAGGGACTCAACAAATATTTCTTTCACTCTCTTTTCACTTAAATACATCCAGGATGACAATTAGCTAATGCCTTTGTTACTTAGGAATATCAAGGAACAAGAGCCTAATAGAACAGAGAGGGAAAGGCTGTTCTACACAATTCCACCCAGTCTAGGACCTCCTTTCTTTAGGATCTGTAATCTCCCATTTCCTATTAACAAGGGTGAGCCTTTTTATAAAAAATTATTTATTTATTTATTTAGAGAGAGGGAGTGCATGAGTGGGGGGCAGGGGCAGAGGGAAAAGGGGAAAGAGTGTCTCAAGCAGACTCCCCACTGAGCATGGAGCCCAACACGGGGCTCCATCTCCCAACCCTGAGATCATGACCTGAGCTGAAATCAAGAGTGGGATGCCTAATTGACTGAGCACCTGGGTGAGCCTCTTTTTTAAAAGAGACTTGTTTTTTTAGAGCAATTCTATATTTACAGCAAGACTGAGAAGAAAGTATAGAGATTTCCTATATACCCCCTGCTCCCACATATGCATAGTCTCCCCCATTATCAACATTACTTTCCAGAATTGTACATTTTTTACCAAGGATGAACCTACATTGACACATCATAGTTACCCAAAATCTACAGTTTACCTTAGTGTTCACTGTTGGTGTTGCACATTCTGTGGGCTTGGACAAATGTATGATGACATATATCCGTCATCATAATGTCATCCAGAGTATTTTCACTGCCCTAAAGATCCTCTCCCTATTTATCTCTCTCCCCACACATCCCTGGCAACCACTGATCTTCTTACTGTCTCCATAAGTTTTGCCTTTTCTAGAATGTCATGTAGTTGGAATCATATAGATTGGCTTCTTTCACTTAGTAATATGCATTTAAAGTTCCTCCATGTCTTTTCATGACTCGGTAGCTCATCTCTTTTTGGCACTGAACAATATTCCATCATCTGGATGTACCACAGTTTATTTCTCCATTTACCTACTGAAGGACATCTTAGTGTTTCCAAGTTTGGGCAATTATGAATAAAGCTGCCACAAACATCTGTGTGTAGGTTTATGTGAACATAAGTTTTCAACTCCTTTGGGGTAAGTTATAAAGAATACAATTGCTGGATTGTATTGTAAGAGTATGTTTAGTTTTGCAGACACCTCCAAACTGTCTTCATAAGTGATTGTATCATTTTGCATTCCCCTGAGCAATGTAGGAGAGTTCCTGTTGTGCCAGATTCTTACCAGTGTTTGGCATTGTCAGCGTTGTAAATTTTGCTCATTCTAATAGGTGTGTAGTGGTACCTCGTTGTTGTTTTAATTTACATTTCCCTGGTACAAATCAAAAGGTATACTTACTTCTGAGAGAGACGTATTGGTAAATTTTTTAAAGATTTATTTATTTATTTAAGAGAGAGAGAGAGCATGGGGGCAGAGGGAGAGGGAGAGAAAGAATTCTCAAGCAGGTTCCAGGGTGAACATCCTGAGCTCATGACCTTAGCCGAAATCAAGAGTCAGATGCTTAACCAACTGAGCCACACAGTTGCCCCTTGGTAAATTTTTACATCTAAAATAATAATAGCTACTGAGAGAGAGAGAAGTTAACCAATTCTCATTCCTTTCAACATCCTCTTATATATCAGGGAAACAAAACAAACATGTCCTCCCTCCGCCCCGCCCCCCCCACATACTTGTATTCTAACCAGTGGAGCATTAGAGGGAAGCCTTTATGACCAGGGGCCCAAAATGATGGTGGTGCTCACTTTGTGAAACTGATCAGGTAGAAGTCACTGAGGCCAATCCGGGCATGTAGCCCTGTGAGCAGCTGCAGCGTGTAGACGTTCATCCCAGCTGCTGCTAAGGGTAAGGCATGGCTCTCAGGCTTCAGACATGGAACCCAGAACACTCTGGTTTTGTTCTGGGTGGGTCTCAGCGGTGGAACTGCTCTTGGTCCTGGTTAACTGCATGGGAGAGGCACCAGAGAAAGTGGAGGGGTTCTGAGGACTGCAGAGCTCAGAGAAAGAACTCAGGCCCACTCCAATGGTCCCAGGCAAGTAGAACCGGGACCAGGAGAGGCACCCATATTTGGCTGAATATAAATAAGACTTTTCTAATAGTTTCCTCTCCAATCCACCTAGTCTCAACCTAGCAGTGACAGCGACCTTTGAAAACAAAAATTACTTGGAAGATAACATCGAGGAAGACTCCAAGGTGCTTGGTAAATGTTCTGCTTTCTGATCTGGGAGCCAGTCACATAATGGGGTTATACACATGCATTTTCGGTATGTATACTGTACCTCAATAAATAGCTCAGAGGTTAAAAAAAAAGAGAGAAACCCAGAACAAAAAACCATAAATTGCATCAAGTTATGCCCCTGCTTAAAACCCATTCAAGACTTCCCATTGTCCAAGCTCCTCCCTGTGGCCTCCTGCGCCCTGCCTCATTGGCCCCTGTCCACCTCACTAGCGTGCTCTTACTGTATTCCTCTGTGTTCACTAAGCTCCCCCTCCTTTGGCTTTCAGTTCCTGGAAGTAGCCGTGCTGCCCTATGCTTCAAGGGCCTGTGTGGAGGTTATTCTTAATCCCGGCTAATTCCTAGTCATCCTTGAGATGAAATTGAAAGACAGAGCATCTTCAGGCTTTACTCCGCAACTATAACTGCAAGTCTGTTCTCTTTCCCCTCACTTCTAGAAACCGTCTGCTACTCCTCACTCCCTTTATCTCTCGCCAGTTTTACTGCAATAGTCTCTCAGCTTCTTTTTTTTTTTTTAATATTTTATTTATTTGGGGCGCCTGGGTGGCTCAGTTGGTTAAGCGACTGCCTTCGGCTCAGGTCATGATCCTGGAGTCCCGGGATCGAGTCCCGCATCGGGCTCCCTGCTCGGCAGGGAGTCTGTTTCTCCCTCTGACCCTCCTCCCTCTCATGCTCTCTGTCTCTCATTCTCTCTCTCTCAAATAAATAAATAAAATCTTAAAAAAAAAAAAAAAAAGAAATATTTTATTTATTTGTCAGAGAGAGAGAGAGCACGAGCAGGGGGAGGCGCAGAGGGAGAGGGAGAAGCAGGCTCCCCGCCGAGCGAGGAGCCTGACGCAGGCTTGATCCCAGGACCCCGGGATCATGACCTGAGCTGAAGGCAGACGCTTAACCGACTGAGCCACCCGGGTGTCCCGGTCTCTCTGCTTCTAACCCGGTACGACAGTCAGTGCTCAACTACATATTAACTGACCCTTTCAAAGTGCAAGTCAGACCATGCCATTTCTCTGTTTAAAACCCTCCAAAGCTGCCCATCTCGGAATAAAAGCCAAAGCTCTCACAAGGGCCTGTAGGCCCTCCATAGCCTTGCCTTGCCTCCCCTGGCCCCATTTTACTTCAGACTTCACCTCCAATTCTTCTTCTCCCTCTCTCCATTTCAGACATACTGGCTTCCTGGTGGTTCTTTGGACTTGGTAGGCATATTCTCAATTTAGAACCTTTGCCTGGATGTTCCCTCTGAATGCTCACCTTCCAGCTACTCACATGGCTCATCCCTCACATCCCTCCTCTAATCTCACCTTAGTTTAGTTAGTGAGTCTCTTCTTGAACCCCCTATTTTAAGGAGAACACCCTGCCTCTTGCAATTCCCAAAGTAGAGACTTGAAAAGAGCTTGACCTTTTCAGTGGCTTATGATGGTTTTGGTATGGCTGGAGCCTAGGGCTGAGATTGTGGGGAGTCGACAATCACTTTGGATAAATTGGCTACTGTCAAATTGTGAAGCATGTTCAAAGCCAGACCAAATACTCTGGACTTTAAGCCCATGAGAAGCAAAGAACCCTTGGGAACTTTCAAGTGGGGAAAGTCTTGATGAAGCCATTGTTTCAGGCAAGTTTATCAGTTTGATAGGGAATTAACCTGGCAAATAGGAGTGTTACTGATAAACACAGGGGCTAAGTCCTGGGTCCTGTGAAGAGCATATTCAGAGATTCTACATCACTGAAATCTACTGGATTCACTGCAAGCAGGTTGTGCATATATTACCTAAAAGCTACTCTGGGGTGTATAAAGAAAGAGACAATGAGGCCTCTGCCTTTACAGAGATTACAACACAGCGAGGATTCTGAGAAGTGAGGAGTCCTGGCTTGATGACGGGGACTTACATTGCAGAGAAACATTCTCCTGGAGTCTCCGGGCTTCCCTTTGTGCTGGGCAGGGCTGTCACCTTAATGCACATATATCCCCCCAAAGTGTGCTCCTGCACATCATACTGAAGAAGAAAATCCTCAATGGCTGTAGTTTCTAAAGTAAAATTCTTAGTTTTTACCATGCATTATTCACATAGGTGAATTTGGTCCTGCAAGGCACATTCCCTTCAGGGACTGATTACTGATTGCCTCCTAGATATACAGTTTTCTCTGATTTGTGTCCTGCCTCCAGGAGACCAAGGGTTACATCATGGCTCCAGCTGTTCTTTTAACTCACTGTGACCTTGGACAGTCACTTAACCCTTGCCTCCTGATTTTATTATCTATAAAGTAGAAAAAAAAATTTTTTTTTTTAAAGATTTTATTTATTTATTTGAGAGTGAGAAGGAGAGAGCATGAGAGGGGGAGGGTCAGAGGGAGAAGCAGACTCCCTGCCGAGCAGGGAGCCCGATGCGGGACTCGATCCCGGGACTCCAGGATCATGACCTGAGCCGAAGGCAGTCGCTTAACCAACTGAGCCACCCAGGCGCCCCTAAAGTAGAAAAATTAATATCTCACTTTCTCAAAGGGATATTGTTGGGGAGAAATTAGTAGATTTTTAAAGAACTTAAAAATATATAATATTTTTTGTCTAACTCTCAAACTCATGCTCTTTCTGCACATTTTTATTCATTTATGTATTTATTCATTCAGTGGTTTTAGTGGGGTGGGCAGCTACCATGCACTAAGGATACATTGGTTAAATAAGGCATGCAAGGCAGAACGATGATAAATTAATAAACAGATAAATGACCATGATAATTCAGGGTCCCGTGATGAGTAATGACTAGTAGGGGAAAGGTGGTGTACAGCCTGGGAGATTAAAAGAAAAATAGCACATGGCTCCTGCCTTAAAGGACATTGCAATGGAGGAAGATTCTCAGAAATGAGAAAGGGGACTCTTAGCAGTGAGAAGACCTTCCTTCCATCCTTTCTCAAGAAGCTTCAGAAGGAGATGCTTTACCAAAAGAGGGGATAAACCAAGGAAGAAGACTTGGGGTCCTAGAAATAATGGATCTAACCCAGGAGAGAAGCAAAGGAAGTCTGGGGCAGCAGGACTAGAGGATACAGAGAGAAGCAGGTGGATGCAAGGGCCCAGGAGAATCCAGGGACCTGATGATCATCTGATTCATTTGACTCCGTGAACAAGAGGACAGTATTTAGAGGTGTTTTATAATTCTGAGGGAGAGTTTTAGAAGAACATAATGATAGCTACGCAGAGAGCTATATAAATAAAAAAAAGAAATTATTAGCTGTAGGAAAAATAAAATGTTGCACAATAAAGGCAATGGAACCATAGTCAACAATGAACAATATTTGCATACTTATAGTAAAACAAACATGTAATGGTGGTTGCACCAAAAATAGTGATATAATTATTATAGGAGCGTGGGTGGGACTCATTGAGCAAGAGGGTTAAATCTTCATTGTCCATTAAACAGATGATGTCAAAAATGTACAAATCAATTAGTAGAACTAGAAGCAAACTGTTTAGACATATGGAGGCAAATACCAGAAGAAAATGTTAAAGAATATATGAAAATAGTTCTATCTAGAGAGTAAGTGGGGGGGGGGAGTGAATGCAAAGAGAGGTGACTGAGGATTATTATGTAAGCTCTGTAGTACCATTTGAACATTTACAATTATGTGCACATACTACTTTGATATAAATAAAGAACAAAAATTGGTAAAAGAGGAGGAAGAGAGAGAAAAAGCAAGAGGTAGAGAGAGGGAAGGAGAGTGGCTGATTGAGTTGAATTTCCTTTACTCTGCCAGTCTGGAGAAAAGAGGATGGATAAATTAAAGAAAACAAAGGTACAGAAAAATGGCCACTGGGGAAGATGAGGACAGGAAGGGGATTTTGATCATTCACAAATTGGATAATCAGCTCTTAAATTATATGAATTAGATGTTGTAGGAAGAAGACTGCATATCCAACAAAAAACAAAGACTGAATACCTTTGAATAGTACCTTTTATCATATGAACTCTAAGACTAAATGGTTCTTAAGACATTTCATCTTGAAAATGTTTATGATTTTTCCTCATTCCTAATTTTTCTAACAATTGTATAAGTAATAGGTATAGCTAAGTATAAATGAACTCCCAGACTAAGTGTATTTCAACTTTTTAAAGATTTAGTAATTCACCCAAGATTTTTCCAGAAGACTAAAGTATAAATAAGAACTCAACTTTGCCCTTGAGAAGTTTACCATCCACAGAGGATATTTTGGAATTAGGCCACAGGGTGTAATATTTATAGTTTTGTAGATTCTATTTGGTTTGCCAAGGCAATCTATTTTGTATTAAAGTTAACATTCTGAATTAACACTAAATTTATTATATTGGCCTATATTTTTATTTCATTAATAATGTTGCATGCATTTTCCAAACCTTCCCCTTTAAGTACATATTTAATTTCCTGTAAGTATTTCTGGAATCATTTTGGTCATAGACACTCCCAAATTTTAATAAGAAATATAGACTTAGGACTTTTTAAATTTTCAGCTTTTATTTGTCCATCCCTAGTATTTGAAACTGCTGTTTTCATCATAGCTGTGATTTTAAGAGGCCTGTTTCTTTAAAGTCTCTTTTTAAAATTTTCTTTGACTTTGTAATCTGCTATAGTTGTTAATATGTAGAATAATGGATTTCATATCGTCACTCCTGTAAAATTTGTCTTGCACATGGTAGATAGTGAGTATTTGATTGAACAAATGTAGTATTGATGACTGTCCTTGTTTGGGGTTGTAAATAGGAAATAGCCAATTTGAACATATATAGAATTTAAACACAATCTGATGGGAAATATGATACTTTTAGTGTCCTACCTTAAATCCAACATCAATTCTTTTAGCCACTATTTGGACTACTTCTGAATTTTTTGCCCAGTGTTGGGTTTAGAGAAGCTTCCCCTTGTAATCCTGTCTCCTGTTTTCTTTGTTATTATCTTCAGTGATTGAATCAGATCCAGAGAACCCCACACTGGCTTTCTTTGAAGGTAAAGACTTTGGGCTCCACCAGAGCTTAGGATGTCATGTGAGTAACAGCCAATACTAAGGCAGTCATAGGGTTAAAAAAAGAAAAAGGAAGAAAGGCTACAGAAGGTGAACATTCATTATTACTTAGAATATATAAAATTTTAGATTCATGAATATATATAATTGAACCAAGGCGATATACCCCTAGCTCTCTAAAAATATTTTCCCATTTTCATAGAAGTCTCTATAAATCTAGATATTTTAGTACTTGGTTTGTATCCATTTAATACAGTTGGATTGAATTCTATGAAAATATTTGGTCAAACTTATCTACCATAGTTTGATTCAGCTATATAATGAGATAAAAACACGAAGATAGTGGTTTGTATTAGTCTGGAAAAATCAATGAAACAAACGCCACCACCCTAGTCTATATCAGCATTCTCTCTTACCCGTGCTACCCTGTCAGCCTTTGTAGGGTTTCTTCCCATCCTCTCTGGCCCAGATCAAACCCTTTTCCATTCTTCAGTAGACAGAGGGGTCTTTTAAAAATGTAGATCTGTTGGGGGCACCTGGGTGGCTCAGTTGGTGGAGCATGTGACTCTTGATCTCAGGATTGTGAGTATGAACCCCATGTTAGGTGTAAAGATGACTTAAAAAATAATAAAATCTTAAAAAAGAATAGAAATGCAGATCTGCTCTTGTCATTCTTCTGTTTAAAAACACTCAGTGGTGCAGGCGCCTGGGTGGCTCAGTTGTTAAGCGTCTGCCTTCGGCTCAGGTCATGATCCCAGGGTCCTGGGATCGAGTCCCACATTGGGCTCCCTGCTCGGCAAGAAGCCTGCTTCTCCCTCTCCCATTCCCCCTGCTTGTGTTCCTGCTCTCGCTGTTTCTCTGTCAAATAAATAATAAAATCTTAAAACAAAACAAAACAAAAAAACACTCAATGGCTTCCCATTGAATTTAGTACAAAATCCAAATGCCTTGAGCTGGCCTGCAAATTTTCACTTTTTTTTTTTTTTTTTTTTTTTTTTTTGCTCCTGGCAATTTCTCCAGCCTCAGCTTTCATCTCCTCCCTATCCCCAACACTCTTGCTGCATGGGATATAATCTAGCACCTTCAGTTCCTCCCAACAATTTTGGAAGGCATTTTCTCCATATGGGGCTGTTCTATATGCTATTCTCTCTGCCAGCCCACCTCCTCCTGGTAAGGTCAGATCTCAGCACTGGATGTTTCAATTCCATTTCCTCCAGGAAACCTTACCTAATTACACTCACTAGAAAAATTCAGTCCTATAGCATCTGGCATTTCTGTTTTATAACATACATCACATTTAAACTTACAATTGCACTGAGTTCATTCCTTCCAGGTTCAAGTTCCATGATGGCAGGGATGATGTCTATCTTGATTATCACTTTATTTCCAGTGCCCAAAACCATGCCCGATAAATCACGGTAGAATAAATAGGTGGATGGATGCTTTGACCACAAGTACAGATGTTAGTCCCATGAGTATAATACTTAAGTTCTTATTTACATCCCCATGGGAAATAGTTATTTTTATGACATATAACTTTTTCACATTGTAGTTATTTATTCATTTGTAACCAGGTGAAAGGTGGTTTAAATGTAATCAGGGGAATGGTTTATGGGCAGAGGTTGTCTCCAAAAAAGCAAGGGCCATAGACTACAGGTTTTTAGATCCTTTGCATAGGACCAGCTAATGGAAGGCTCTCCAGGGTCGTCTTGCCCTCACTGGATTTTTCCCCCATTTCCCACAATGTTCGTATCCCTGCCTGGGCTGCCACATGTGTGATTTATAATTCCCAGTTAGAAGATTGGGTCCACAGTGTGTTGATTAGACAGCTACTACACAGGTTAGTCTGAAAATATCAGGGAATTTTTTATGCTGGTAACAATAGGACCATAGTTATATTCTCAGGTATTTTCAGTTATAAGCAGCAACTTAACCACTGCATCAAATCTGTTTATGAACTTATTTTTTAAACCTTTCACAGTAGTTTATTGGCACCTGATGACAATTAAGCATAACCTACCTTGGTGCTTAGGCTTGATAGGAAAATCAGACCCACGTCCAGAAAAGCTAGTTGACCATGGTGTGAAATGTCCCAGACGGAAGCACATCAGCAGGTGCTCCTGGATTCAAGGTCCCTTGCACAGTGAAAGGATCACTACAGGGAAAACTACAGTGGGAATATTTCCCCCAAAGAGCATCTTTTTTCCTGACTGCCTTCTTATTTCTAGCCTACTCTCATCTCAGGGGCGATTTGGATGGTTTCCGAGTTAAGAGTCATTTCACCAGATTTTATCTCAGATGAACAATTTGTGGTGAGGTTATAATAATCCTTATGATTAACTGGAAGTTCCAGTTGTAGCTCGTCAATAATAGTTGCTTAAGATGAAAACAGTCATGGGCTTGTTCCCAGAAGAATGACCGAGTTACTACGAAACTCTCAGCCATTTGCTGAAGTTGATCTGGGAAAAGGTGGCCTTTCTTTTTGACTCCATAATGCTTTATCAGGCTTTGGTGAGTAATTCTAAACTTGTCATTTGAGTTGGGTTTTTTTTTTTTTATTATTATGAATAAACACATGGGAAGAGATTTATGTAGAAGATCATGGTTTAATCATTCTATTACTTGAAACTACAGTAAAACAGACCTGATAATTAGGAATGACGTGTGAATCAGAATACTTTGTACATAGTGCCCATCTCCAGAAAAAACAAAACATTTTTTTCCTAGTGGCTGAGTACCCAGTAACGTGTCTTTTGCTAGAGCGAGAAAGAGAAAAAACAATTTTACTTCCAAGCTGCCAGTAGCCTAAAAAGCTGCCAGGAGAGAAACCAGGCTGTTTTCTTTCAAAAATCTAAATAGAAATTTTTGGAAACAGCTCTAGCCTCTGGGCAAGACAGCCAGAGTACTGCTGGGAAGCATGCTCTGTAAAAACATTTTTCTATCTGCAAACATTCTTTTCTGATTGTCCAACTCAGCACTGAGATTCTCCTTCCCTGGAGTCCTGCCATGCTTACCCTCCTCATCTTACTGGTTCTTCTACAAAAGCAGCAAAGAATATGGTCCCTGAGTGGGGGTGTATAACTGAGCTGATTATATTAGATTCAGTGCAATTAATTTTTAATAAATTCGACAGGAAGTAATTGAGTAGAATTTCCCCCATTTCACAAAAGAGCAAATTGAGGCTTGGAAAAGATTCTGCTTTCTCATTTCCACCCAGTAAAGTGCCATCCAGATTCTAGGGAGACTTCTTGTTCTTAGATCAGCATCTGGGTATCTGCTTTTTGGGGGTTTGATATGAGGGACGATTGAATCCCTCAGATCATTGGCATGATTCATTGTCGTGCTGGGAATAATTAGCTGAGTAACAAGCCCTTAGTGCTGCTGAGTCTCCACACTTCAATACTACACAGAGATTGATCATAGAGGGAGAACACGTAGCCCGTCAAAACCTGTCACTTGAGTGGGAAAAACATGTGGCCTATCCTAACCTGTATAATAATCTGTTGGATATGGCAGGAAGGTGGCTCTCTGCCTAATGCAGTCCAGGCAATTGTCCTGGATAGAGATAGCCCTTCCATGGGTGCTCAGAAGCCCTAAGTTCGGGAGCTGACTCTGCAGATTTTGGTTTATGACTGGGCAAAGCTCGGTATGCTGTTGTAGCTTTTTTTTTTTTTTTTTTTTTTGCCTGTTTACCCATCTGGCTACATCTTAATGCAAGCTTATCTCTGCTCCAGCTATTTCCTTTTCCCTCTACCCCCAGGGCCTTTGCATGGCCTGTTCCCCCTTCCTGGAAAGCTCTCCTGCACCCCCACCCCTATCTCCCTGCCACTCATTCTTTAGGTGTCATTTAAAATGTTATTTTTTAGGGAAGACTTCCCTGAACACCAGTCTACATGGGGTCTCACCACTATAGTGTTGATCACAATGATAATTAACTTCTTTTATGATTATTTGGTTTTTTGTTTTTTCTTCTCCCCTAGATGAGGCAGAGATCATGTCTGTTTTGTTTACTGTTATTTCCCTCTGAGCATGTTGCCTAGATGTTTCATATATATTTACTGAGTGAATAAATGAAAGCTGTCACTTAAATGCCCTGAGCCTCAGTTTACTCTAAAATAGAGATCATAAATCCTACTTCTCATGTTTGTTTTATGGGTGAAACAAGGTTCTGCACTTGAAAGCATCTGGGACAGTGCCTGCATTTAGTAGATAATCAATCGATATTAGACAAATAAGAAGTTTAATAATAATAGTAGTTGTTAAATATGTGAAACAACACTTAAGGGGAAGGCCTGAGGATTAGCAACACCATTCATATGATGCTTTATACTTAACAGAGCTGTTTCCTATGTACAAAGTGGCAGATTGTATTTTCCAAAGATGGCCCTATGAATACCCCATCTCACATCACCATCTCACAATGTCACTGACACTCCTCCTATGGAGAGGTGGGGTCTATGTTCCCACTTTTTGAATCCCAGTGGGACTTGTAACTGTTGTGACTAATGGGAAAATGGCAGAAGTGATGCGTTAGGTCATAGAACAATATGGCTTTGGCCTGGTGCTCTGCCGATCTCAGGCACTTGTCCTTTAACCTGCTACCATGTCATGAGTAAGCACGGAGATAGTCAACAGTCCACACCGACTGCCAGACACGTGAGCGCATGAGCCTTCTGAGATTCTAGCCCTAGCCATGGAGTGGCCCTAGTTGATAGAACCAAGTGAAGCAGAGACAAGCTGTCTCCACCGAGCCCTATCCAGATTGCAGATTTGTGAGCAAGGTCAATGTTGTGATTGTAAGACACTATGTCTTGGAGTAGTTGTTATGCAGCAATAGATAAGCTGAACACAGGGTCATCACAGACCTTGCTGCGCTGTACAGTAAGCAGGGCGAGTATTACCACTGATTCCCATTTTTGAGATCAGGGAGCTGAAGCTCACAGTGATTAAGTGACTTCCCCAAGGTCACAGAGCTGGGGAGTGGTAAAGCCCAGGCATCTGGATTTCTAGGATTTGCCTTCCCAGTACTCAAAAAGTCCTGACTCTCCTGACATGGGCCTCAGAACTAGGGGGTAGAACCAACGCTCTGGGAAATTTTACATCCTGCTTAATTGGGCTTGGGAGGCTTGGGGCTCCCTTCTCTTCGAGCATGGGGTCCTTCAGTTATTCAAGTGTCCTGGTCACACACTCTGGAGACAGGAAGGAGAAAAATGGAACAGATCATAGCTTTAGATAGCACTTAATTTTTCAAGGAGCTGGCAATACCTTATGCCATAAAGATTCTACACTGATGCTTGGCAGATGTTACCCACACAGCAGAGAGACAGAGAAAGGTTCAGAGAGATAAAGAAACCAAGTGGAGGTGGATCCATGCCTCTTGACCCCAGACATGGATAGAAGTTTTCAAAAGGTTTATCTGCCACCACCTCCCACAAGCTTGGTTCACTGTCTTCATCACAAGGAACTAAGTGAAAAATCAACTCCCATGGTGACATCAGCTTTGATTACTCCTGACAAAAAGTATCACAGTGATTGAGCACAGCACATGGTAAATGCTGTGCTCAGGGACCAGGCATGTTTCCAAGGCTTCTTGTGACTACAGGATCAAAACTGAACTTCTCTGCATTGGGCATGCACAAAGCTCTCTATGATTTGGTCCTCTCTCTGCCCAGCCTCATCTTCTGCCACATGCTTCTTGCACATCATACTCCAGCAACAATAACAGTGGTTATCACCTACCCCTCTTGCCTTCACGTCTGCCTGGGATGTCTCCTTTCTGCCAGTCTGCTTGACAAACTTCTCTTCTTTCAAATCTCAACAGCTAGCTTCTCTGAGAAGCCCTCCCTGACTTTTCCAAGTCAACTCAGAGAGTCAGATCTTATGTTGAAGCGATTTTATTTTCCATTCTGATTGGATGCACTAAAATTAAAGACAGAGACCTCCCCACGCAAATATTTTCATTTCCCAGTTCTAAATCCTGTGCCTAAGGCAGAGAAGGAACTCAGAAAATACTTATTGAGTGAATAAATTTTTTCATTGAATCCTTATGACCACCCCCATAAAGTGGGTACCTTTATAATCCCATTTTGCAGGTGGTAAAACTGAGTTCAGAAAAGTTAAGGGGCTTAGGTGTCCATGACTAAGTAGTGGAGCCAGGTATCAAATCCAGGAATGTTTACTGCCAAAACCCTTGCTCTTTCTGCCATGTCACCTTCACTCAGCATTATCTCCATTCAGAGATACTTGGATTAACAGCTGGGGCAGCAGTGAGAAAATCCTCTGCAGACCAAGACCACCCTGAAGCTCTTTTGCACTGGTCTCAGAAAGTGTCCCACCTGCTCTGTGAGTCAGCACAGATCAGAACGCACCTTTCAAATTAGCTGGTGTGATTAAGGACTCACTGCCCTTTGTCTTCCAAGTGATTTTTAAATTTTTAAAAAAATTTTTTAAAGATTTTATTTATTTATTTGACAGGAGAGACAGAGTGAGAGAGGGAACACAAGCAGGGGGAGTGGAGAGGGAGAAGCAGGCCTCCCGCTGAGCAGGGAGCCCGATGCAGGGCCCTGGGTTCATGACCCAAGCTGAAGGCAGACGCCCAATGACTGAGCCACCCAGGCGCCCCTCAAGTGATTTTTTTTTTAAGTAGAGATATTTTCCTGTTTATTATTGCTATGCTCTAAATGCTCCAGAATAGCTCTAGGACTTGGGCTGCACCTGATTCTCATCAAGTTTTTATGTTCTTGGTGACCCCCTGTCTCCTCTTCCAGATTAACCTGTGTTTGAAGTTTTGATTCACTTTATTCTGCATTGATGGAGGATTCTGAACTCTCTGCTTCTTTGAAACAAACCCTACTGGGTCTGTCAGCTATATGGTTGCAGAGGAAATGATCTTCTGCCACATAGCTATAGAAAGTCGAGTGGCAGAAGTAAATTAACCTACTATTTCCACAAAGGGATATGCTGAGAATTGCCAACAATATTTATGTGGGCATTGTGCTCCCAGATACACTTGGATGGCAGTGAATTGTCAGTTACTATGACAAAATGACTGAAGAAATCAATCTGCCAAGTATGAATAGCTCTCAATGGGCTTCAAGTTTCTCAGGTTAAGGGACCCGCAAAACTGACAGAGGTTGGGTCTCATATCGATATGACCTCCATTGGAGAGCATGTAAATTAGCCAAGATGTAGGCAAAGAGGTCTGGTCCCTCTGCCCACACTCCCACCCCTAAGAAGGGCATTTTCCAATATTCACATGGAAATGAAAGACCATTTTAGAAGGCCTGGAAGTCCAACCATGTTAATGACATTCAAATCAGGCCTTTTCTCTAGAAGAACCTTGAAGGCCTTTCTAAAACACGTACCTGCCCAATTCCAGAGAAGAGGCATGAATTTCATCTTTTCAAATGACCTTTTCTTTCTTCTTACTCATCCTCTCCCTAGCTAAGTCATATTGGATTGCTGAAACTAATACATTGTGCATAAATCAAATATGATCCTCTGTCTCTCTCTCACTCTCTCTCCCCACACACGCACACACAATAAGAAGTGATTCTCCAGATTCCTCTCTAGACACTAAGCCATCCCTTGAGTATTCTCCACTTCAGAAAGAGTGATTTTTATTTTATTTATTTATTTATTTTAATTTAAAAAAAATTTAATTCCAGTGTTTTTAACATCTGGTGTAATATTAGTTGCAGGTTTACAATATAGTGATTCAACAATTCTATACATTACTCAGTGCTCATCAAGATAAGTGTCCTCTTCATCCCCTTCACCTATTACCCCCATTCCCCCACCTACCTCCCCTCTGGTAACCATCAGTTTGTTCTCTATAGTTAAGAGTCTGATTCTTGGTTTATCTCTCTCTTTTTACCCCCTTTGTTCATTTGTTTTGTTTCTTAAGTTTCACATATGTGTGAAATCATAGGGTATTTATCTTTCTCTGACTGACTGATTTCACTCAGCATTATACTCTCGAGCTCTATCCATGTTGTTGCAAATGACAAGATTTCGTTCTTTTTTATGGCTGAGTAATAATCCATTATACATATATACCACATCTTTTTTATTCATTCATCGTTTGATGGACACTTGGGCTCCTTCCATAATTTGGCTATTATAAATACAGAGAGAGTGATTTTTAAATAAAAGTCTTTTATGGGTGAGTACTGGGTTAAGTTCCCATTTTAATAAAAAGAAAGATAAAATCAGTCATTCAGAACATCCAAATGATTTGTAAAGACTTGACTTCTGGAGCAAGATTTGGGAAGAACAAAATGTTGAAAGCCATAGACCATTTCTATTTTTTTTTAAAGATTTTATGTATTTTTTTTGACAGAGAGAGACACAGTGAGAGAGGGAACACAAGCAGGGGGAGTGGGAGAGGGAGAAGCAGGCTTCCCACAGAGCAGGGAGCCCGATGCGGGGCTCGATCCCAGGACCCTGGGATCATGACCCGAGCCAAAGGCAGATGCTTAATGACTGAACTACCCAGGCGCCCCACCATAGACTGTTTCATTTCATTTCTGATATTGTTGCTGATTTGTGCTGTAATTTTAGGGTGTCACATGAACATCCTTTATATAACAAACCATAAAATCAAGTTCTGGGGAAATTTTATATTCTTTACTTTAAAAGCAAAGGGTCAGTAAAGTAATTATGATCAGGAAAAAAAAAAAATTCAGTTTTCTTTACAAAAAAATCCAGAATACTTTGTTCTATTTCTTACCAACTAAGTCTCCTTTGTCAGCTCTCTGAATTGTGTCTCATATATTTAAAATAAACTAAGAGAAAATGTTAAAATGAGGTTAGGATTTTATCTCCATTTAAACATCCTAACATGAGAATTGGGAGGTGCACTGCAGGACGAGTCAGAAAGCCTGGTCAAGTACTTAGGATAACCATGCAGTAGCTGATGGTGTGGGCTGACCCCCAGTTCCATCTTCTGTTAAAGTACAACAGTGTCATAGCTAATGACATTGAGAACTCAGAGATGTCAAGTTGGTCATCTTTGTAGTTGTGAGAAGACAAACTCTCCTCTGGAAAGTTATTATGGAGGACAAAAGAAAAAGCTCTAAAGGATTGTAAATAGTCTATAATTCGGTATTGAATATTGTATCAGGATTTTAGCAGCAGGAGACTGGAGTTGGGGTTGCAGGAGTCAGAAAAGACACAATGAAAGATGCATAATTTGGTCTGGGCCTTGAAAAACAGGTCAAAATGTGTTTCTATGCAATTATTTAGTATTTTTTTACAATTATTTAATATTCTTAATATGCAAAGAGCTCTTTGCAATCAACAAGTCAAACATACCAATAACAGAAAAGGCAAAGGACTTAAAGATTATGCATACAAGACAAAAATATCAAGAGACATGTTAAAATAGTCAACCTAATAATGAAGGAACTTCAAGTAATAACATGCTTTCCATTCAGTTGGTAGACATTTAAAAAATACCTATCATTACCTAGTAGTGAAAAGATTGTTCTTGTATCTTGTTCATGGAGGGTAAATGGACACAACCATGTTGGAAGACACTATGGCAGCATATATCAAGAACCTGAAAAGTGTTGTTTAACCTTGATGAAATCATCAGAGATATCTGCGAAGATACAAAACACCGGTACAACAGGAAGCAACTTAGAGTAGCAAAAAAATAGAATTACTAGGTGTCCAGCTATAGGGAATTGGTTTAATAAATTATGACATATGATATTGCAGTCAGTTGGTTTTGGCTCAGGTCCCAATCTCAGTGTCAGGTGATGGAGCCCTGCATGGGACTCCGCACTCAGGGGTCAGCCCCGAGTCTGCTTGAGGTTCTCTCTCCCTCTGCCCCTCCCTCTCATGCTCTCTCTCTCTCTCTCTCAAATAAATAAATCTTGAAAAAAAGAAAAGAAGAAGAAGAGGGCGCCTGGGTGGCTCAGTCGGTTAAGCATCTGCCTTCAGCACAGGTCATGATCTCATGGTTCTGGGATTGAGTCCTGCCTCAGGCTCCCTGCTTAGTGGGGAGTCTGCTTCTCCCTCTGCCTGTGTGCTCTCTCTCACTCACTGTCTCTCTTAAATAAACAAACAAACAAATAAATAAATAAAATCTTAAAAAAAAAAAAAAAGAAGAGTGTTTCCAAAGATTTTTTAATGGCATGGGAGAATGCACCTGACATAATAGTCATGAAAAAGTCAAATTTAAAATTATCTTTCAAGTAAGATATTCTATTTAAAATGCACCTATATACATATGTACTACATATGTAGATATATATATACGCATTTTACCAAAAAAAATAGTGACTATCTCTGAGTGACAGGACTATGGATTACTTTTATTTTCATTTTATAATTTTATAATTTTTCTATATTTTCTAATTTTCCAAATGTGGGGCTCCTGGGTGGCTCAGTCGTTAGTTAAGCTTCTGCCTTCGGCTCAGGTCATGATCCCAGGGTCCTGGGGTCGAGCCCCGCATCGGGCTCCCTGCTCTGTGGGAAGCCTGCTTCTCCCTCTCCCACTCCCCCTGCTTGTGTTCCCTCTCTCACTATGTCTCTCTCTGTCAAATAAATAAAATCTTAAAAAAAAAAGTTTCCAAATGTTATTTGTTTCTTTGTATGTGTCATAGTTTTCCACTTATTCTTAATCTAACAGGGAAGTACTAATGTTAATGTTTTCCTTTGTAGGATGTCAATCCCATTTCCTTGGAAGTCTCCGTCATCCTTGCTATTGTCACACTGGGTCAATGACTTATTCTTGCTACTCTAGAATCCGTACTAAATGCCATATTTCTCATTGAGTTAGAAGCACACATCCTCTTGTCCGATCAACTTGATGCAATGTTCTCTCCTTCTTTGGCCAGATCACTTATTTTGCGAGACCACAACACTAACAGTCAAGAATGATGCTTATTTAGGGTTTGGACTCTAGTTTGATTGCCTGGGTTCTCTGAAACCCTGGGCAAGGTACGTAACCTTTACCAAATATATTTTGGGAGTGATGGAAAGTAGAAGATGCTTAATGAATATTTATTAACTTGTTGAAATGAATGATGCAAGAACAGGTAACAGAAAAAGAGGCCTCAAGACCTAATTCTTTATATACTGATTTCTATGAACATTTAACACGTGCCTCCCTTCTCGAGTAGAGTGGCAGCGTGGTACTTTATTTATTTATTATTTATTTTTATTTTTTGGCAGCATGGTATTTTGGAAAGAGTAGCCTTGAATCTGAATTTCAGCCCTACCACATAGTTGCTGTCCTCCTTGTTCAAGAAATTGAGACTTTCTAAACTCATTTTACTCATCTGTAAAAATGGGGATCAGAGAGAATTCTTGTGATGATCACCTGCATTGTAGGACTCTTCAGTAAATATTTCCATACACTTCTATCCTTATTTCTCCCTTCCCCAAACAACTGAAGTGTACCTTTCCAGGCACTTCATCTTTCACCCCAAAATTAAGGAGGCTCAAGAACGACCCTTCACCGCAGCTCCTGAAGTATCTTCTATGGAGCTTGATTAATCTGATTGTAATGGCAAACTCCTTCTGATCAGCACAGTTACAGTGATTGATCCTGCATACAAATAGTTCCCTTCTAGTCATTCATTTTCAAACTTCTTTACCTGCTGTTACACTTAAATATTTGCCTTTTGCTCTCCATGTGAACCTAATCCGCAGAATCAGCTTCTACTAAACATTAAGCTTTCTTGTTCATGAGAATGTCTTTTTCTCTACAGGTCCGGGAAAACTAAGTAAATTCATTCTTTTTAGGGAAGTGATTAATTCACAAGTGATTTCAACTTTACCCTAAATGTGGTCATATTTAGTCTTTTTCTTTCTCATGTCTTCCTAAAAAAGGAGTAAAACTAACTAAGCCCTCTTTCATTGAACTTGACATCCATGATTATGAATGCCTTCAGAAATAAATCCCGATGCCCCATGAGACAAATGATTTTGAGCCCACCCTGTGTGACCCATAATGTTTATGGTTTTTAAGAATATGCGAGATCTGGTTTGGGAAGTAATTATAAGAGCCAGATCATTGCAGCAAAAGAAAGTGAGAAAGAAATCAATGGCACTGAATTCTAAAAGTCTGCCAAGCAAGAAGCCAGGGTAGGAGACATGTAGTTCAGAAAAGGGTTCGACTCCTTTTGAACCTTTATATCCTCTAATCCTTAAAACAGGTTTGCTCTCTTGTTCAAATTCACTAAAGATCCAAAACAGCTGGGTAAAATCTGGAATAATATAGGGTTACTGTTAACATGTTTAAATTGAGATCAAATCTTAATCTTTTTCTTTTCTTTTCTGTTTATTTGCTTCAAAGGGTTTCAGGGGCAGTGATGTGAATTATTCTGCATGTGCTTGCTAGATTTTAGGCTTTATGAGAGGCAAGATGCCTGCTGACTTTGTGAGAATGAAAAGACCACTCTGACTGGGGTTTTCAGATTCAGTTAGTCTGAAACTAATGACTCATGTGAGTAATTATTCCTGCAAAGGCCAAAGACTTGTCTAATTGGACTAGGTAGGTAGCACAACAGGTGACTTATACCAGGTTGGCTTTTCCCTTAAGACAGGCAGAAAATGTTCTGATGAGAAATACTATTCCAATTTGTAACAAGGTTCACAAATGAATTTTCAAATTGCTGAGTTCTGATATAGTTCTGACAAAGCTTGGATATCACCACATCCTACAATTTTGTTCTTCTTGCACCTTGCCTTAACTGAAATTTATAAGCAATTGCATTCATTATTTTTCCTTTCCCCCTTTTCTAAAACTTCTGGAGAAAACATCAAAATCAAATGAAGACTTTTCCTCAAAGAGCCACATTAAACTGATGTGTGTAAAAGGCACATTACTCATAATTCAGCTACAACATAGGATACTTAAATTTGATGATCTTATTTTCTCTTCATAAAGATGTAAAATTGACACATATTTATTAAGTGAAGGAGTTAAAAATAGCTTTATTTTCTCTGAGTGATTTTTTTTTTTCACTGCTCAAGATATATCACTGTGGAGGAGTGGGGGGAAAGATATCCCTAGGTTTTATATTTCTTGTCATTTTCCCTAATGAGAGAAAATGTCAAGTGTTTTTAAAAACATACATGATTTTAAATCTATGATATAGTTATAAAAATGACATTTGACTCCCCTTTTTCTTGCTTACAAAAAAGACATGCCATCCAATCTATTCAGTTTATATTTGGTTCTGGAGAACTGTTAATTTGAGTATATTATGAATATAGCCATATTTGTGTATAAGAAATCTATGCCTGGTGTTCAGAGAGAAAAATCAGACATAGAAAACAGATCGATAGGGGGGGTGTTGATTCCCATTAGAAAAGTCTTCTTCACTTTACAGAATAATTTGTACTAGTGTCCCTTTAAATGCAGCAATTTTTGTGCATTTGCAGTGTGATTTTGTACAAACAGAATTTTTCAGAAGTGTGTGCTTTAACTAGTGTTAAAATTAGTACTTACATTTTATTGCATTAGTCTAATTATCCAGATAGTTATGGTTTTTAAAAAAAGATAGTTTCATTTAAATTGCTCAGAAAATGAACTAACGTTCTTTATAGATTAGAACAGGAAAGGAATTTAGAAACATTTAATGAGGCATATATCCATTTAGCTCTTTAATATTGACCTTGCAGTTAGAATGTAGATGGAGAAAAGCTGATCAGCATTTTCAGTTTGTCCCTGTTCTCAGTTTGGTAGTGTGTCCGGATGTGTGCTTGTGTTTGGTGTAAGAAGTTGACTGAAATTTCACAGCCTAAAAATGATCAAAGGAGCATTTTCTACAACCTTTTATTCAGCGAGTGGCAAATGAAAAGGAAGGAATCTTAAAGTCGCTATATGTGCTTTTCATCTTAGTACATGCCATTCAACACAGATATATGTAATAATTTTAAATGCTATTTGGCCTTTGTTCACCTCCACCCCACCCCTTCTCAAGGCTGTTTTTTCCAGCCTACGACTTTGAGGCATCTTTTGAAACTATCCCCCTGCCTGTCACTGTCCTGAAGACTCACACACTCCGAGTCACTCACACCAAAAAGAACTGGTCAGAGAGGGAAGGAGGCTTTTTACAAACAGATTTTTTAATAAAAGAAAAATATCAAATGAAAGACAGTTTCGCCACGGACAATGACCACGTCTCTGCCAGGCTGTCCGTGACCCTCAGTAAAAATCATATTAGGAAATGGCGGAAAGGCCAGCGAAGCAGACTATCAAGCAAGGAGAGGCGGCAACGCGGAGGAAAGGGGTGCGTTCGGCGCTTTTGAGGACTTCGGGGAGGGGCCCGCAGGGCTCCCGCGGCCGCTGCGCGCAGCTCGCGCTGAGCGCTGGGCGCGCCCTGAGGACCTTTTGAACTCGGGCCGCTCGACCAAAACACCCTTTTGAAAATGTGACATTCACTGGGCTGTCAGAATTAGGCAACACCAAATTAAGGCGCGAAGATAACCGTGCTGGGCTTAGAACTGTGCCTTTTGGATTAATATCAGGTGCTAATTTCAAGCATTGGGGGCAGCTCTTCGGAGGAAATCAATAAGGGAACAACGTCATACTTCTTAAACTTTTTTTTTTAATGCTAGAAGAACGGGGGGGGGGGGCTAGTTGCTTGTCACAAGCACCCCAGTAGCATTAATTACATGCAAAGGGAGTAACTGTGAAGACAGGAAAGACCACCGCTCTGCCCTTCTCCGGGTCCTGCTGGGAACTGCGGGTCCGCCGATTTGCGCGCCAAGGCGCGCTGCCCGGGGCGGAAGCCCGCGCTCGCCGAGGGGCCCGAGTCCGCGCCCGAAGGTAGGCACGTAGAGGCAGCCAGATCTGCTTCCTAAAATCACCTAGGGTTTTGCGGACGCCCGGTCCGGGGTTCTCCCTAACGGGCGGCTTGGAGAGCACTGAACTTGGAGTGGAGTTCTTTCCTCTTTCGAGTGTGAAAACAAAGGGCCCAATTGGGCCTCGGGCTGGGAAATCATCCACACCGGTCGCCCGTCCCAGACTCCTCGGTTTCGAGAGCCGTGGAGCCCGCGGCGTGATCACCCTTGTCCCCCTAGTCTCGTCGACGGAGAGGCCCGAGCCGGGCGCCTGCAGAGGCGCGGGCACCCTCCGCCCCCGCGCGCCCCACCCGGGGTTGTGGCTTTCGCGCGCGTTGCCTCGGGCCGGCCGGCCCTTCTTATTTCAGCACAAAGGGTTTGAGGTGCATTGCTTTCTTTGGCGTAAAGCCCTCGCCGGGTCAGAGTGAACTCTCCGCTTTTTTCAGGAGCATTGTAACACAAAAGGTTTAAGGGGGGAAAATGTTAAAAGGAAGCCCTTTTCTCTTTAGGCTGAATGCAGTGGGGAGATTAAAACTTTCATTTGAGATTTTGCCGTATTCATGGTGGTGGGGCGGTGAATGGGGCTGAGTCAAAGCCCCCAGCGCTGCTGTGTGCCCTTTTATCTCCGGCACATCTTCAGACACAGGTTGTTTTGCACTTGAAAGAGGGGAGAGAGGAGAATGTGGGATTTTGACAGCTGATATTGGCCTCTGAACTCTTGATGGGGATTTTCTAATTAACCCCAAGTACCCATCAGGTGGCCAACACGGAATGCTTTCTGTCAGAGAGGGCAAAAAGTTTCCCATTTTGATCAAATGGATGGGGAGGGTTTTTAATAGAGTAAGGAAATTTAGGAAGAGTCTCTGCTTACAGAGTTTGAAGAGCCAGATGGAGCAGGTTGGGTTGGGACAGGCAGCCTGAGGACCCCCGTAACGGGGGTTGTGTAAGTACCGTCTTGACATGGCCAGCATCAGAACACTCGGGAAAGGTAAATGTGGTCCCGAGACCCAGAGAACATTAACTCCATGTGCTCTTCTAAGCGAAGCCAGCTCAGAAATTTGACTGGAGAGCTCTTTTAGTTTACTCTTATGTTGGGGATTCCTATTTGTTTGTTAATTGGCGTTAATTCTAGTTCAAACCTCCGACTCTTTGCCAGCACCTGAACGTACCACGCACGTGCCAACATAAATTCCACATGGTTTTATTGAATGCATCTCTAGTTTAAGAGATGGTAGAAATGGTCTATCAGTCTTTGTAAATGAAGAGAAAACTACTGATTCATTGATTCAAGAGCAAAACTGTTTGGGTTGTTTTAGAGCAGGTTCTGGGAAGAAATAAAAAATTTGGATGATGAACTTCCAAATTCTAAGTCCCTTGGGGATTCAATTCCATGTATTTGGGGGTGAGGTCCCTGAAAACTATATGCTTGAAGAGGGCCCGGAGAAGGTGATTTTTCTGATTGGGCCAAGCTCTAGGGCAGTGTTTCCCAGGCTTCTCTGATGGTAACAAGACTAGGAGTGCTTGTTTAAACACACACACACACACACACACACACACACACCACCTCTTCTTTATCCATTCATCAATCAGGGGACACTTGGGCTCCTTCTGTAATTTGGCTATTGTAAATAATGCTGCTATAAACATAGGGGTGCATGTATCCCTTTGAATTGGTGTTTTTGTATTCTTTGGGTAAATACCAAGTAGTTCAATTGCTGAATCATAGGGGAATTTGAGCAACCTCAAACTATTTTCTACAGCAGCTGCACCAGTTTGCATTCCCACCAATAGTGCAAGAGGATTCCTTTTTCTCCATATCCTCACCAACACCTACTGTTCCTTGTGTTGTTGATTTTAACCATTCTGACAGGTGTGAGGTGATATTTTATTGTAGTTTTGATTGGCATTTCCCTGATGGTAAGTGGTAATGAACATCTTTTCATGTATCTGTTGGTTATCTGTATGTCTTCTTTGGAGAAATGTCTGTTTATGTCTTCTGCCCATTTTTAAATTGGATTATTTGGTTTTGGGTGTTGAGTTTTTAAGTCCTTTATATATTTTGGAAACTAAGCCTTTATTGGATATGCCATTTCAGATATCTTCTCCCATTCCATTGGTTGCCTTTTAGTTTTGTTGATTATTTCCTTCACTGTGCAGAAGCTTTTTATTTTGTTGTATTACCAATAGTTTATTTTTGCTTTTGTTTCCCTTGCCTCAGGGGCCCTACCTAGAAATGATCTGCTACATCCAATGCCAAAGAAGTTACTGCCTGGGCTCTCTTCTAGGATTTTTATGGTTTCAGGTCTCACATTTAGATCTTTAATCTGTTTTGAATTTATTTTTACGTATGGTGTCAGAAAGTGGTCCAGTTTCATTCTTTTGCATGTTGCTGTCCAGTTTTCCCAACGCCATTTGTTGAAGAGACTGTCTTTTTCCCATTGGATGTTCTTTCCTGCTTTGCTGAAGATTAATTGACCATATAATTTTGAGTTCACTTCTGGCTTTTCTAGTCTGTTCTATTGATCTATGTGTCTATTTTTGTGCCGGTACCATACTGTTTTCATTACTACAGCTTTATAATATAATTTGAAGTCTGGAATTGTGATGCCTCCAGCTTTGCTTTTCTTTTCAAGATTGCTGTGGTTACTTGGAGTTTTCTGTGGTTCCATAGAAATTTCAGGATTGTTTTAGTTCTGTGAAAAATGCTCTTGGTATTTTGATAGGGATTGCATTAAATGTGTAGATTGCTTTGTGTAGTATAGGCATTTTAACAATATTTGTTCTTCCAATCCATGAGCATAAATGCCTTTCCATGTCTTTGTGTCATCTTCCATTCCTTTCATCAGTGTTTTCTGGTTTTCAGAGTACAAGTCTTTCACCTCTTTGGTTAGGTTTACTCTTTTTTTAAATTTATTTTTATTTTTTTATTTATTCATTTGAGAGAGCAAGAATGAGAGAGAGAGCACATGAGAGGGGGAAGGGTCAGAGGGAGAAGCAGACTCCCTGCTGAGCAGGGAGCCCGATGTGGGACTCGATCCCGGGACTCCAGGATCATGACCTGAGCCGAAGGCAGTTGCTTAACCAACTGAGCCACCCAGGCACCTGGTTAGGTTTACTCTTAAGTATCTTATTTTTGGTGTAATTATAAATGGGATTGTTTTCTTAATTTCTCTTTCTGCTGCTTCACTACTGGTATATAGAAGTGCAGCAGATTTCTGTATGATGATATTGTATCCTGCAACTTTACTGAATTCATTTATCAGTTCTAGCAATTTTTTGGTGGAGCCTTTTGGATTTTCTATATATAGTAGCATGCCATCTGCAAAAAGTGAGAGTCTTACTTCTTCCTCACTGATTTGGATGCCTCTTCTTTCTTTTTGTTATC
The DNA here is from genome assembly GCF_029215605.1 of Mirounga angustirostris. Taxonomy (NCBI): domain Eukaryota; kingdom Metazoa; phylum Chordata; class Mammalia; order Carnivora; family Phocidae; genus Mirounga; species Mirounga angustirostris. The sequence continues at coordinate 37,061,696 of NW_026991721.1, read as the reverse complement.
TGATTGCTGCGGCCATGGCTCAGTCTTTAGTACTCTCTCTTTCTAAACTCACTTCCTTGATGATCTCATCTACCTTGTAGCTTCCTACGACACTCCCAGAGTTATAGCTCCGGCTCAGATGTTCCTGGAGCTCTAGACTCTTCGTCTATCTAATTGCTTGCTTAGGATCTCCCCTTGGCCTTGACCTTTTAGCCCAGAATACTCTCTCCCCACTTATCAGAAAGAAGGCCAGTGTGACTGGAGCATATCATGTAAGAGTGGGAGGGCCCTAGAGATGAGGTTGGAGAGGAAGGCAAAGGTCAGATTTTTAGAGCTGTTAGGCCATAGGAAGGAGTCTCGTCTACCTGACCCAAATAAGATATTAAAAGAACACTCTAGCTGCCATGTGGAGAAGGAATTGGAGAAAGGCAAGAAATACAGAAAATGGAAGCTCAGTTAAGAGTCTTTTGCAATAATCCAGGGGTGCCTGGGTGGCTCAGTCAGTTAAGCTTCTGATTCTTGGTTTCAGCTCAGGTCATGATCTCAGAGTCATGAGATTGAGCCCTGTGTCAGGCTCGCACTCAGCACAGAGTCTGTTTGACTTTATCTCTCCTTCGCCCTTTGCCCCTCCCCCCATGCTCTCTATCAAATAAATAAATAAACCTTAAAAAATTTTTTTTGCGGTAATCCAGACAAGAGATAATGGTGGCTTAGTCCAAGTGGAAGATTGGAGACAGAGAGAAGTGGACAGAGAAAGGACACTTTTGAAAGTAGCCACAACTGGACTGGCTGGAGGATTTGATTTAGAACATGAAGGAAAAAGAGAAATCAGGTAACTCCCAGGTGTTAGGATTAATAATTTCGATGGTGGTATCATTTACTGGTAGAAGTAGAAGGCAGTGGCTCCTGACTTTTTCATGTTATAACACATAAAAAATAACATTTGTAAGATACAGTGAGTAACCTAGAGGGGATTTACAGAAGTCTACATGAGGTTTGGTGAAAATTTTCATTATATTTTCTTTATATATTATGTAACTATGATAAGAAAAATAAAATACGAAGTATTAAGGAAGATATATCAAATATGTTTTAAAAATACCTCTCCAATAAAATCTTTTTAAAAATGTAATGAAGAGGGCGCCTGGGTGGCTCAGTCATTAAGCGTCTGCCTTCAGCTCAGGTCATGATCCCAGGGTCCTGGGATCGAGTCCCACATCGGGCTCCCTGCTTGGCAAGAAGCCTGCTTCTCCCTCTCCCATTCCCCCTGCTTGTGTTCCTGCTCTCTCTCTCTCTCTGTCAAATAAATAAATAAAAAATCTTAAAAAAAAATGTAATGAAGAATTCACTTTGGAACACTGCTTGGAAACAATGAGCTACATTACCTCAGTGAACATGACTTTTTTTTTTTTAATATCAGGGTTTTTTTTTAAGATTTTTTATTTATTTGAGTGAGAGTGAACACGAGCAGAGAGAGGGAGAGGGGCAGAGAGAGGGAGTGAAGCAGACTCCCAGCTGAGCAGGGAGCCTGATGCTGGGCTCAATCTTAGGACCCTGGGATCATGACCTGAGCTGAAGGCAGATGCCTAACCGACTGAGCCACCCAGGCATCTCTTAATATCAGGTTTTAAACTTGAAGTAACCATACACAATTCCGATCAAGACTATTTAATGATAAGCTCTTCAAATTCTTAAAAATCATGACAATAAAACCTTTTTCCACACAGGAGACAAAATTAGAAATATTTTTCCAACCATTCAAAAATTTCAAGAGTTAAAATGAAATTTAAGGACTTTTAAGGTCTTTGTTGAAATCTCTTGTGATATTTCTAATGGGTTTAAAATCCAATCAAATATTTCCATTTATTTATTCATTCAACAATTATTTATTGAGGCTTGCCAAGTGCCAGGTACTCTTGCAGGCCCCTAAATTGCTAGTATTTCAAAATAACAGTGAAGCTCTAATTTGCAGACTCTGCTTGCCTGCCACTAGCTTGTCTGTCACAGTATGTCATCTGATATATTGGAAGGGAGAGGGTAGAAGCCACCACCTGGAGCCGCACCTCTGTGGGCTCTTTGTCCTGTGCTCTGTGCTCCTTGGGCACCTGGAACTCCTCCAGTAGCTCGGTGGGTGCTCTTCAGCTGTTTGCCAAGGGAGAGATTCTTGGCTCAATCCATCAGGCAGAAAAGTGAGGGCCCTGCATGGCTCATTTTGTTGGCTGGTTTGGGGGTTCATGAGGTTGCTGGTCATGGCATCTGGCCCTGCTCAGTGGTGCTGCTTTCAGGGAAGCTTGGGTAGCTGCCTACTACCCCTGATGGCCCCAGAATCCAACAGGCCACCCCCAACCGGACAGTTCATGGCACACCTGGGTGCTGTGGCACTGTGTAAGGTGCTCTCATTTAACCAGTTCTGGTCAGTGAGCAGAACTGTTTGGACAGAATTGTGTCCTCCACCACCCTAAATGCATATGTGAAGCCCTACCCTCCAACATGACTGTGTTTGGAAACAGGGCCCTTATGGAGGTGATTAAGGTTAAATGAGATCATAAGGGTGGGGCTGGTTGGAAAAGAGAGAGAGAGACAGACAGACAGACATCAGGGATACATACAGAAGAAAGGCCATGTGAGAAGACAGCCATCTGTATGCCAAGGAGCGAGGCTGATACCTTGATCTTGGACTTCCAGCCTCTGTACTTGTGAGAAAATTAATTTCTGTTGGTTAAGCCACCTAGTCTGCAGCATTTGGTTATGGCAACCCTAGCAGACAAACACAGGAACTGGGCCAAGTGCAGGGGTTTTCAAACTTGGCTTCCAGGTGGGGCCGCCTGAGGGACTTAGGCAATATCTGTTAGCCTGGGTTTCAACCCTCAGAAATCCTGATTTGACTGGCCTGGTGTGTAGAAGTTCCACAGGTAAGCCTAAATATCAGCCAAAGTGAGAACTGCTGAGGGAATGGGTATGAAATTTCAAGGAAATAGATTCAATTCTTTTTTTTTTTAATTTTTAATTTTTTAAGATTTTTTATTTGTTTGAGAGAGAGAGCACATACAGGGGGAGCAGCAGAGAGAGAGGGAGAAGCAGGCTCCATGCCGAGCAGGGAGCCCGATGCAGGGCTTGATCCCAGGACCTGAGATCATGACCTGAGCCGAAGGCAGATGCTTAACAGACTGAGCCACCCAGGTGCTCCTAGATTCAATTCTACCAGAAAAAATGAACAAGCTTTTGTTTTGGGTCTACCTAACAAAATGGCGAAAGCCCCATCTCTGAAAGTATTTAAGCAGAAGTTGGAGAGAGTGCTAAGGGCTTCCCATGAGAGGGTGCAGCTGATCACCAGAGGGCCATTCTTGCTGGCAGATGGAGCATCCACCCTGTCACCCCCAACATCCGTCTTCGCCTGACCCCACACAGCATGGACAGTCTATTAGGGCACCTTGGATTGCTCTCACTCTGGAGTTTCTGATCCCACTACTCATTCCCTGCCATGTCTTAGGAGGGTGTTTCTCTGTGCCCTTCCGGGTCCTCACCATTAATGGAGAGGCTCAACCAGATGTATTCTGTGGTCCTTTCCAGATCTCAGATTTCATCATTTTAATCAAGTAAAAATATAGCTTCCTGATTGTAACAGGAGATGAGAATTAAGTTAGCAATTTCAAGCCGTATCAAGTTCCTCTCTAAGAGAAAGGCAGATTTAGTCAATGAGCTATGCTTATTTCTACACAAATTGAATTAGTGGAAAATGAAAGGGTCACCTGCTGAAGATGTCCCTTTGGCCCCAGCAGATAAATGCTTTCTTAGTCTGACTGCCTGGGAAAGCTTAAATTGGTTGTGGGCACACCTGTCAGCCTCGTTTATAGTTGTTTTGCTGCAAGATGCTTATTATCCTGCAAGTCTGTGCAGTTAAGTGCAGAAAAGAGAGGTGGTGTCAGACATTCAGATGATATCTATCTGCAATTTTGAGGCAGAATTCCTTTTTCAGAAAACCCCAGTTTTTTCTCTTAGGACCTTCAACTGATTGAATGATACCCACCCATATTGTCAAGTGTAATGTTTTTTCCTTTAGGTCAACCGATTTTAGGTGTTAACCACTTCTTCAAAACACCTTCAGAGCAACACCTAGATTAGTGTTTAATTAAATAACTGAGTGTGATAGCCTAGCTAAGTTGACACATAAAACTAGTCATTACCAACACTAAGAGGCCAGCAACCTCTGGGCACAACTTTTTTTTTTAAGATTTTTTTTTTAAATCTTTATTTGAGACAGAGAGAGAGACAGAGCACAAGCAGAGGGAGAATCAGGCTCCTCACTGAGCAAGAAGCCCGATGCGGGACTCGATCCCAGGACCTTGGGATCATGACCTGAGCCGAAGGCAGACGCTTAACCTACTGAGCCACCCAGGCGTCCCTGGGCCGAACTTTTGATTCAGTATCTTTCATCCCCTGGAATTTGGAAGGAAACATTATGTATGACATTAATTTCTCTTTCTTAAATGATCTGGTCTATGTGTGGACATTGCCCCCATTGAAAAATTAGTTTTGAAGGTCAAGGTCAAAGAGGACCGTGGAATGATGTTGATGGAAGGGCCTCTCAGAAGCATTCTTAAACAATTGTCACTTCACTAACTCCAGTAAAACACTACTTTCCTTTTTCTTTATTAAATATACAGCCCCACGAACACTCTTGGCTTGTCGGGCCCTCTGTAGCATACCTGTGCATGTTTGCCCTCATCATTTGAACTGTATGCTTACTAAGAGTGAGTTGTTTGTTCCCAAACCTGTTTATGCCCATTGTTCTTGCTAGTATCTCCTTATTTGTAAATCGAGGTGCTTGACCAGATCATCTTTCAGTCCCTCTTATCATCCTCCTCCCCTGATTTCTTTCCTCTCTAAACCTCAACCAGTTAAAAGCAAGAGAGAAGTGGGCACATCCAGGACTCTGTGCCCTCCTTGTCGAAAATATACCACTGGAATTCAAAAACATTTCATTGAGCAAAACTATTCTTTGGTAGGTCTCCTTAATCAAGCATGATGGTACTGCTGTGCAATGTTTGGATTGTACAGGTGTAAATAGAGCCTAATGAGGCTGGTAAGAGGGCAAGATGGGCAGAGTGGTCATGTCAGGAGGAGATGAGGTTGGCGGGGCTGGGCAGGGCTGTCTCCAGTGGCCCAGGCATGAGTGAGTGCTGTTGGCTTCAAGGCCTTCAAGTTCTGCCTGATTATTGCTCTCCAGCCCAAGCTATAAGAAGAAGGCATAGTCGGGCGCCTGGGTGGCTCAGTTGGTTAAGCAACTGCCTTCGGCTCAGGTCATGATCCCGGAGTCCTGGGATCGAGTCCCGCATCAGGCTCCCTGCTCAGCGAGGAGCCTGCTTCTCCCTCTGACTCTCCCCCCTCTCATGTACTCTCTCTCTCTCTCATTCTTGCTCTCTCAAATAAATAAATCTTTAAAAAAAAAAAAAAAGAAGAAGGCATAGTCATCATGGTTCTGATGGGTGCTGGAGCCTGTAATAATAAGTCTAATCAATCTTGCTGACACTTCCTGTTTTAGTTGGTGCTGTGACAAATTGTTTCTTTGCTGAAGTTCATCCCACATCTCAGTGGTGTGTATGTGTGTGTGTGTATATTTGGGGGAGTGGGGATTGCTTAAGGAAGCATGCAAAATTTTAAGAAGCCATAGAGTGCGTGGTGGAGGTCATAAAAGGAACTAGTTCTCTGTTTATCTTATGTTAGTCTTCCCATTTGATTTTAATCCAGAAAGCGGAAAATGTTTTTTAATTGCAGTCTGTGAACATTTCTCCTTTATGTTTTGGAATGTTTTGGCCTCAAATGACTACATGAAAAGTTTCTTTATTGACTTATGGTATATAATTTAAATCCCTTCTCTAGGAGCCTGGGCATGCTGATATTTCTATAAAACATTCCTATCCAAGGCAGGAAGGTTTCCACTGGGAAAAAATTTGGTAGGAGAAACCAAATTCCTTTGTCAGTATCCACCGGTAAAATCCATTTGTTTTGCTCTCTCCATGTATTGTGGGTGTATCCTCAACTTTTTGTCAGTGATTTTGAGTTTCTGATGTAGAACTTCATACATTCGAGGATTGGAGGAAAATTTTAGGGGAAAGAATCGTGTAACAATGACAGATGGTCTCAGAGTCTCTTACGGTCCTTTGAGTTACAGCGTTCTATGTACTATATTTTAGTACATTTTAAGCTATTTACTTGGTAATTTCATTCAAATGTCTTACTAGCACCTTAAAGTCGGTATGTGATCACCTTGTTATTTTCTGGCCCAAACCTGCTCTTTTTCTGTTCTCTGCACTAGTAACTAGAACTCTGAAGGTCAGGGCTGTCTGATCGCAAAGGGCAGCCTAGACTCTTCTCTCTCCTTTGTGCACTATACCTAGGGAAAGCATATAATTTATCCCTCAAATCAGGATACTTTTGTAAATCCAAGAGGGTACTGTTAATAATTAGGCCAGGACAGGGGAGGCGGGTGGGAGGATGGGTTAGCCTGGTGATGGGTATTGAGGAGGGCACGTTCTGCATGGAGCACTGGGTGTTATGCACAAACAATGAATCATGGAACACTACATCTAAAACTAATGATGTAATGTATGGGGATTAACATAAGAATAAAAAAAATTAAAAATATATATAAATAAAATAAATGATATAGCTGAAAAAAAAAAATTAGGCCAGGACAACAGATGCAAATTGAAGCTGTCTTGGGCAAACTGAGACCTATGGTCTCCAAATTATCTCCATGACACGCCTTAATGTCACTCAGCCTGTTTCCTCCTTTAGGTGCCTTTGCCACTGCATTGGTTAGGCCCCCAGCAGCCCTGACCTGGACTGTTATACCAGCCTAGTCTCCCTGCTTCCTCCCTGGCCTTCTCCAATTCATCCACTATCCCCATCCAGGTCACTCTCTGGCTTAAATCCCATCAGTGGCTCTGTGGACTAGAGGACAAAGACCAGACTCCTTAGTATAGAACACAAGGCCCTTCTGATGGCTTCTTGCCTTTCTAGCATCATTCCCTCCCATTTCTTCTCTGCACCCACTTCTCTGTTTTTTCTGACTTGCTTGCAGTACCTGACACAAACCATCATGTGTCATGCTTTTATACATGACATCTGCTTGCTTAAAATGCTGAGCCCTCTTGCCTGCCTGTCTGCCTGAGATAGTTCAAGACTTAGCTCAAAGGACCCTTATGGGGAAGACTCTTGTAATATAATAATGTGTGGATTTAGTGTAAAAGTATCCTGAAGGTAAGACGTGTCCTTGATCATTCTCAAGAAGTTTTGGGCCTCAGGACCCCTACTGTTCCTTGTGTGAACTTTAAACAGGTGCCCCCCTCCCCCTAGGCAGTTACAGCTCCTACAAGCTCACAGTTGAGTTGGAAAGTGGAGTTTGGCCTGGATTTGGGACTGCCACTCCTACCCACTTTTTGTTGGGTACATAGACTGCATTCTAAACCAAAGATGCAGGCCACACCAATATTCTGCACACAGTAGGAGCTGGGTGAATATCTGGGGGTTGAAAGTCCTCTAGGAGGGGCGCCTGGGTGGCTCAGTTGGTTAAGCGACTGCCTTCGGCTCAGGTCATGATCCTGGAGTCCCGCATCGGGCTCCCTGCTCGGTGAGGAGCCTGCTTCTCCCTCTAACCCTCCCTCCTCTCATGTACTCTCTCTCTCTCATTCTCGCTCTCTCAAATAAATAAATAAATCTTTAAAAAAAAAAAAAAAGAAAGTCCTCTAGGATGTGAAATCACCTAGTTTCATCACTGTTACACCAAGTCTACCAAAGGGCATGTGCTATCACCCTACCCTCCCTGTTGGCTACTCCCTTCTCCCTGAGGACGCCTTCTTCCTTGCTGCCATCATCTTCCTGCCCATCACACTGGACTCTTCCCAGTGAGTCCTTTGGTCTTTTATTTCATTTTCTTGCTGTCTTTTTTGGCTGGTAAGTGCCAGTTCAGATTGTCAGTGTCTTTTTTTCAGAGTGATACTGACTTATGTCCACTTACTTAACCTTACCTTTTTGACCTGCTCACCTGATGAGCACAGCAGTTTATAGTCATCATTTATCCATGTGACTTCTTGATGAAAAACGTATGCCTTTGCGGTATTTTTTAAGGTTCTAAGTGAAAGCAACTCAATCTGAACAAACTTAAGCAAAAGGGGTCTTTAGTATGTGGATTCTGCTCTATCTAGTGGATACCAAGAGTAGGGTTGCAGCGGCCTCAGAGGACCTAGGACCAGGCATAGGAATGCCATCAGGACACTCTCTGCCTCTTGCATTTCCTGCTCTATGCGTGTCTGCTTTATTTATCTCTCTGCCAATTTGTTGTCTCTGTTTTTCTGGCTCACACAATAAAAAAGTCATTGGGAAGCTCTGGGTTTTTGTGGTACAACATTATGTACCTGAGAGGGATGGAATGACTCTCTCAATCCCATTTCCAAAGTCCTGAGGCAGAGACTCAGTGTTCCAGTGGGGGCCAGATGTACTGTCCTGGACCTGTGGGGAGTGGCATGTAAGAGCTTGGTAGCCTCTGCAGCAATCATATAGATGCAAGCAGAAGGGGAGGGCTCATTCATTCACTCTCAACAAGGGTTTACCATGTGCCCCATGTGTGTCCACACTGCACTAGACACTGGGGAGATAGTGGGGAGCAAGCAGACCTGCCCTCTTGGAGCTTATGTTATAATGAGGGAGAGAAACCATTCACTAGGAGCCAAATAAACAGTATTTTTTTAATTTAAATTCAATTTAATTAACATATAGTGTATTGTTAGTTTCAGGGGTAGAATTTAGTGATTCATCAGTTGCATATAACACCCAATGCTCCTTACATCACATGCCCTCCTTAATGCCCATCACCCAGTCACCCCATCCTCCCACCCACCTCCCCTCCAGCAACCCTCTGTTTGTTTCCTAGAGTTAAGAGTCTCTTATGGTTTGTCTCCTTCTCTGATTGCATCTTATTTTATTTTTCCCTCCCTTCCCCTATGTTCATCTGTTTTGTTTCTTAAATTCTACATATGAGTGAGATCATATGATATTTGTCTTTGACTGATTTATTTCACTTAGCATAATACCCCCTAGCTCCATCCAAGTCGTTGCAAATGGTAAGAGTTCATTCTTTTCGATGGCTGAGTAATAATCCATTACACACACACACACACACACATACACACACCACATCTTCTTTATCCATTCATGTATTGATGGACATCTGGGCTCTTTCCATATTTTGACTCTAAATAAACAGTATTAAGTCGATGATGGGTATAAATATGGTCAAAGAAAGCTGCTTTGAAGAAATGGCATTTAAACTACAAGTGAAGGATGACAATGAATGGGCCCTTATAAGAGCAGGGTAAAAGCCTCCTGGGCTTCTCTGGGACCAGGAGAGAACAAGTGCAAAGGCTCTGAGTTGGAGCGAAGGAGTAGGGTGTCTGATAATCCGAGGCAAGCGCTCTGAGGTGACAGAGCGAGTGAGGATGAAAGTGTTATGACATGATGTTGGATAGGAAACACTTGCAGGTCACAGTCGTGACACTCAGCAACGGGGGGTCATTGAAAGGTTTGAGAGGCATCAGCATTGCCAGGCCCAGGGGCTGTATGGGAGGCATGGATTGGGCAGATAGGTGTGGAAGTTGGGGGACTGGGAGCTTTGGGCCTACAGATGGTCCCCAATTTATGGTGGTTCAATTTATGATTTTCCAACTCTACTGTGGTGTGAAAGCGATATGCATGCCATAGAAAGTGTACTTCGAAGTGTGAGTTTTGATCTTTTCCCTGGTTGGTGACATGCAGTAAGATCCTCTCCCATGACGCTGGGCAATGACAGCTAGCCACAGCTCTGGTCGTCCCTGCAGTCACATGGTTAGACAACCAATAAACTCACAACCATTCTGTCTTTCACTTTCAGTACAGTATTCAATAAATTACATGAGATATTCAGTGCTTTGCTATAAAATAGGCTTTGCATCAGATGATTTGGCTCAACTGTGGCCTAATGTAAGTGTTCTGAGCACGTTTAAGGTAGGCGAGACTAAGCTCTTTTGTTCAGTAGCTTAGGTATATTAGATGCATTTTCAACTTAGGATATTTTCAACCTTCGGTGGGTTTATCGGGACGTAAGTTGAGGAACATCTGTAGACCGTTTGAACTCTGATGATACTGATGGAAATCCCTTTGGGATTACTTGGGTATGGAAATGGGGGAAGGGGAGAATCAACAATGTCCCCTGGAATTTGGCTTGAATAACTGGGTGGATCATCATGGTGTCATTTACTGAAAAACCTGGAAGGAGGCACAGGCTGGGGTGGTGGGATGGGGTAAAATCAACAGGTCCATTTAGTTGACCAATTTTGAGATGTCTATAGGATGTCCAGATAAAGTCATCAGGCAGTCACTTGGATACATTAATTTGGAGCTGTTAAGAGAGATCTAGGCTAGACACAGAAATTTGGAAATGCATACATAGATCAGTATTTCAAGCGGTAGCACACATAATGTGCTTGACACCCAGAGTGGATCTTTTTTTTTCCCAAATGTTTATCATTTATTTATTAATTTTAAGATTTTATTTATTTTAGTGCATGTGTGCACACGAGAAAGAGAGAGAGAGAGAATAAGAGGTGGAGGGGCAGAGGGAGAAGCAGATTTCCCACTGAGCAGGGAACCCAACGCAGGGCTCCATCCCAGGACCCTGGGATCATGACCTGAGTGGAAGGCAGATGCTTAACTGACTGAGCCACTCAGGTGCCCCAGAGTGGATCTTTTTTTAACACTCCCTCTTTTATATGACAAAATATTTTTCACAATAATCCTGTAATAATTGGAAATATTCATATTTTCTTGATTTATTCTTTAGTTTTAAAATAAAAAATTAACAAGTAAAATTACAAGAATGCATTTTCATTTTAAAGATGTTTTCTGAAGCTAGTAAAATATTTATGAATTATATTTTACACTTACCAACAGAAGTATTATACTTTGTAGTTCACACTCAGTTTCACTGTTCTAAGTTTTGAAGACAAATACTCTGAATGCTCACAGAGAATGACAGATGAAATAACTCAAGTTTGATTTTGTCATTTTTGTGCTGTCATTGCTTATTCTGAATCTACTGCCTAATCACAGGGACATGTGGTACTCCACGGGGAAGAGACATGAACCGTATCTGACACAAGACTGAGTAATTTCAAAGTACTATGAACCTTTCTTGAAATGAATGCATGCAGCTGAGTCTGCAGGTGTTCTGTGGGAGAAGGGAAGGGCTGACTATATAAACGGGTTTTTCCAACTTCCCTGTAGAATACACACTTATTAAAGAAAAGTAATACAAATATGATAATTTGAAGCTTCAGACTTTTATTAAAACTCAACAGTAATTAAACTATTTTTTAGAACATAAATCAATAAAAGACAACTCCCCCTCTAAAAGGAGTATTTTATGACTGATGCTGTCTAGAATTGGTGACACTAAAATTCAGACCCACACATAATTGGCATATTGTTTCGAAAATCTCTATAGACCATGCACTCTCTTATGGATTGTACCGGGGATAAGCAGCACCCACTGCCTTGCCCTGGGTATGCCTCTGATTTTAAGCCATGGGAATGGCTGAAGCAACCTTGGAAGAGCGTGCATCTGGAGGAAAAGTACTAGGACCAAACCTCGCCACATTCTTATATGTAGGGAGTTAGGGAAAGAAAAATGAACCAGAAAAGGAGGCATAGGAAGAACAGCTAGTGAAGTAGGAGGAAAATCAGGAGTCTAGTTTCACAGAAGCCAAGAGAGAAATATATTTTAAGGAGAGTGGGGTTGGTGGGGTCCCATGCTGCTCAAAGATCATATAAGATGATGGCTGAAAAATGACCTTTGAATTCTGCAGCCAAGATGTGGTTGCTGACTTGAACAAGGTCAGTTTCAGGGGCGTGATGGCAGCGGGAGCCAGATGGAAGTAGATAGAGAGTGAGCAGGATCTGATCAAGGAGGGGCTGTGCATCTGGATGGCTAGTGTGAAAAGCTTGCCGAAAAGGGGACAAAAAAATGAAGCAGCAGCTGGAGGAGAATTTGGATCAAGGAAGGTTTGAAACTGCATATACTGGAGTGTACTTGTATCCTAGCAGGAAAGATATAACAGAGAGGAAGATGCAGATGATGCAAGAGAAAGAGGGAATAACTGAACGGGTACAGTCCTGGAGAAGGTCAGAGGGGAGAGAATCTGCAATAGTGCTTCTCAAGCAGTGATTCTCTGAGGATATTGATGCTGCTGCTCTGTGGACCATATTTTGAGTAGTGAAGATCTAAGGCATGGGCAGGAAAATGGCATTTGATAAAAATTAGTGAAGACTTTGGTGCATTTGAATACAAACTTTAAAATTCTGTAAAACCAAAACACCATAAACTTGGTTGAAGGCTAAATGTGAGAGAGGGAAAAATATTTGCAATTTATGTGACAAATGGTTAATTATATTCATGTTGAAAAAATACACAAAGCCACAGGAAAAAACAACGCAATAATAAATGGACAAGAGACACGAACAAGTAATTCACAAATGAAGAGCTCAATAAACATAAAAAAATTCCATCTCCATAGTAATGAGGAAAATCAAAATAACTGAGATACACTACGATACTCATCAAGTTGCAAAATGTGAAAAACTGACAGTTCTACAGTTCTAGAGGTGAATTAGCATGTACTCCCAAACACAGCTGATAGGAGTAATTTGGTAATATTTAATAGAGTTGAAGATGCTCATGTACTAAAATATAGAAATTCCACTTCTAGATATATATGCCAGAGAAATTCTTATACATGTTATACAAAAATATGTATAAGAATATTAATTAAAATATTGTTTATAGTAGAGAAAATGACAAGCAACTTAATGTCCATCAGTAGGAGAATGGAAAAATACATCGGCATAGCCATACAATTGAAAACTCTTCAACATTGAAAATTAGTAAGCTAGTGTTGTTCATCAACATGGAAAAATCTTTTAAAAATGTTGAGGGGCACTTGCATGACTCAGTCAGTTAAGCTTCCGACTCTTCATTTCTGCTCAGGTCATGATCCCAGGGTCCTGGGTTTGAGCCCCACATCAGGCTCCCTGCTCAGCAGGGAGTCTGGTTCTCCCTCTGCCCTTCACCCCACTCATGCTCTCTCTTGCGCTTGCTCTCTCAAATAAATAAATAAATAAATAAATAAATAAAATCTTTAAAAAGATTTTCTCTCTTTCTCTGCCCCTCCTCCCCCTTTTTCTCCAGCTCTATAAATAAATAAATAAGTAAATAGATAGATAGATAGATAGATAGATAGATAGATAGATAGATGATAGATAGATAGATAGATAGATGATAGGTAGATGTAAAAGTAAAAATGTTGAGAGGGATGCCTGGCTGGTTCAATTGGAAGAGCATGCAATTCTTGATCTCCGAGTCATAAGTTCAAGCCCCATGTTGGGTGTAGAGATTACTTAAATAAATTAAAAAATTAAAAAAATTAAAATGTTGAGTGAAAAAAGCAAGATATGGATTTATAGGTACAACATAACAGCAATTTATATAAAGTTTAAAACTTGCGAGACAAAGCTATATACTGTTTATGAATATACACACAGGGAGAAGTATAAAATATTCATGGGACTGATAAATGATAAAAAATTCAGGTTAGTGATTACTTCTGAGGAAGAAGGGAGGGAGAGATGAGGGATGGAAGACTGATAAGGGAGGGAAGTACAGGGACAACTGTATCAGTAATGCTTTATTTCCTCAAAAGAAATGTAAAACAAACATGACAATTTTCGGATTATGTAGAGCTGAATAGTAGATACAGGAGTGTTTGTTATGGGATTCTCTGTATTTTTCCCTATGTTTGAAATATAAGTAAATTTTAAGAAAAAGAATAAGCAACATTAAGTTCTAATCACTTAAAAGTGAACAGAAGTTCTTTTCAGAATCATCACAAAAACTCTTCATTGGACTCAAGGCTTCCAGCCTAAACATTATTCCAGGTGCCTGTGTTTCCCAGTATTAAGTACAAGAATGAGATTGGAGTGGGGTGGGCGTTTAGAACTCAACTGCTTATGTCTGGTGGGTAGGGAATGGTGAGGGTAGTAGATGGTGAAGAAGGATTTGGGGACAAGGCACTCCTAATTTTCTCAGAGGTCCCTTACTATCTTAGTGGTTCAAAATAACAGTAGATTCATCCTCTTCTAACAAAACTTGCTCTCCTAAGACCTTTATCTAAGAAATAAAAAGCAATTTCTGATTTCATGCTAATTTCCTCTGAATTTTACTAGCAACTGCGTTATTTATTTTTAGATTACACTGACAAGTGCATAGTTGTTTCTTCAACCTTATGTAATAATAGACTCATTGATTAACTTGAGAACTTAATGCAACATTTGTTATCTTAGGAACATGCGTCCCAAGAGTCAAACAATAGAGTACCAATATTCTTTTGGATTCCCAACTATTTGTAAATTTGGGGCAATCCTTTCCCAAATAGATTTTTTTTTTTTTTTTTGAGATAGAGACAGAGAGAGTGTGTGCATGTGCACCGGGTGGAGAGGCAGCAGGAGACGAGAGAGAGAATCTCAAGCATGGTCCATGCCTAGCATGGAGCCCAAGGCAGGGCTTGATCTCACGACCCTGAGATCATGACCTGAGCTGAAATCAAGAGTTGGTCACTTAACCCACTGAGCCACTCAGGCGCCCCTCCAAATAGATTATTATAGTGGCTTCTGTTCTTCCCCTTGGGAACATAATTTTGCAGTTCCTCACATCCAGAGATGGACTCTCTTTCTCTACCCTTTGAATCTGGGCTGACTATGTCTTATTTGGGGCCAGTAGAGGTAAAGAGACCTTGTGTCAGTTCCGAGGCTAGATGTCAAGAGACCTTGATTGCTTTTAATTTTTCTCTCAGAACTTTGCCATTGTCTTAAACAAAAACTTGGGATAGCCTGCTAGAGGACACCTCACCATGTGAGAGCAGGGCAAAGTCATACCAGACCAGCCAAAGCCATCGTAGACCAGTCAACCCACAATGAACATTATGAGTGAGCCTGAGATCAGCCATATCTCATATACATCCACGTAACTCATGAGAACTTAAAGTAGTTGTTTAAGCCACACAGTTTTGGGTTGACTTGTTAAACAGCCATAACTAGCTGACACATTATGCAGCCTTGAACCTTGGGAAGTAGTACTTGCGATGGAAGCTGAGTGCTCTGTGATCACATATAGCAACACTTTTCAGTTGCTTGCGACTTCGGTATAGCATATGCTAGAAATGCATTTCTCTAAACATCGCCTTGTGGCTGTCATTAGCTCATGAAGAAGTGATGAGTTTTTGACGTATTCTGTTGAAATGCATTCATGGGAAAAAGGCCAGGTAATTTTACTTAGATTCTTTAACCCTGACTTTCTTCATGCCTGTCACATGACCATCTCGAATCTTAATGTTATGGCAACATAATCACATTCTTTTGCTCATTAAGTAAATAGTAGACTAGAATTTCAATTTGGCTACTTCTTTGAGAGGAGAAAATTGTTGCAATGATACTGATGAAATGCTCACAGACTTACATGCCCGTAAAAATATCTCAATTATTTGTGTCGTTTTCTTTTTTCCTTTGGCCTTTCTCCATAAGCATCCACTTGGCATATTGCACAAAGGGATGTTTTCCAGCAGAAGGGGAAGAAAATGTTCACCTGTTTTAAAAAGCTGTCACCAGGATTCTGACACAGGCAAGGATTTTTCCTCTCATCCCCATATTACTTCCCTGAACAGACTGTAATTTCATCAATTTTCCATGCTTATGGTCATGAATGGCTGGCATTACCATATCTTAGTGTTAACAAAACGGGGATTTCATGGCTCCAGTTTTCACTTGAAGACAAGGAAGGCGCGAAGACCTCATCAGAAATATGGTGTGTCTCCTGTTGGCCTGAACATGCCTCTGGGTGTAGGCTTTCCTTTGCTTTCTTTTTCTTTTGTGTGGATGTCCGTGGCAGACTTACCCCTCACCCTCCATGCTCCACCCACCCATCCCCTGGCCCAATCTCCTCAGGTAACAAGGAGGCTGAAATCTTTTCCAAAGCCTTTTTTTTTTTTTTGAGCCCTAGAATGTTGGTGCTTAAGAAATCTGGATTCTTCCTTCCAGAATCTAAGTAGATTCCTTCCAGAATCTAAGTAGAAGCCATGTATGGGGAAACTTGAATAACATTTATAATAACAGATTTATTTCTCTCTGCATTTCCTAGACTCTTCATATGGCTTTGAAATGAGATAAAGGCATTTATTCTTTTAAAATTTGTCATTGTAAATTATGATAAAACCTACTGGATGTTGAAAGAACTCTGACATGTGGGGAAATGTGTTGTTACTTGAAGTTATTTCTCACTCTCCTACTTATCAGCTGTAGGACTCTGGGCAAATTATTGTAGCTTTTCTGTGCCTCAATTTTCTCCCATGTTAAATGATAATAGGAATGCCTGCTTCAAAAGATCATTATGAGGTTTAAGTTTGCTAAGACCTGTAAAATGCTTAGATTTGTGCTTGGCACATGTAAGCACTCAATAAATGTTAATTTTAGTTATTCTTAATTTTTTTAAAACCATTTATACATGTTTTATTTTTAGGATTGTATTCTTCCTCATAAATACTTTCTCATAATCTATTATATGAGTTTGATTTTCAACAACTTATAACGGGGTTTTATATTTGGTTCCGATAGCCCTATGGGTGTGGACAGAATGGGGATTATCATACCTATTTTACAGATGGGGGGAAAATTACATAGAGAATTATATGATCCATGTGATCAGCAATTCTACCTGTAAGTATATACCCAAAAGAATAGAAAACAGAAATTTAAGCAGATATTTGTACAACAGTGTTCATAGTAGTGTAGTCACAATAGCCAAAGGATGGAAGCAACCCAAGTGCCCGTGGATGCATGAATGGATAAACAAAATGTGTGTACATATACACATAATCAGTGGTCAGTGGCACTATCCAACAACTTTCATTTTTCACTTCATATTATATCTTTACATTCCAAAATATTTATCTTCCTTATTCTCTAATAGCTGCATAATATTCCAAAACCTTTCCCCCTCTTTCCCTCCCCTTTCCCTCTTATAAAAATACTAACTTATTATATTATAATTAAGATATAATAACATACACTCATTTAAAATATGTTATTCATTGAGTTTTGATAAACCTACCAATCAAGGCTTAGAACATTTTTATCACCTCCAGAAATTCCCTCAAAAGTATCCAAGTCAATTCCTCATCTCACCCCAGCACCTTCCAAGCAACCACTGATCTAATTTCTCTCTCTCTTTTTTTAAGATTTTATTTATTTATTTATTTGTCAGAGAGAGAGAGAGTACAGCAGGGGGAACAGCAGAGGGAGAGGGAGAAGCAGGCTCCCCACTGAGCAAGGAGCCCGATGTGGGACTCCATCCCAGGACTCCAGGATCATGACCTGAGCTAAAGGCAGATGCTTAACTGACTGAGCCACTCAGGCGCCCCGATCTAATTTCTATAACTATAGATTAAATTTGCCTGTTACAGAATGCCATATAAGGGGATCATGCTGAGTGTGGCTGAGTACTTTTGCTCAACATAATGTTTGAGACTGTGCTCCTTTTTATGGTTGAGCAGTGTTCCATGATATGAATATACCATAATTGCTTTATCCATTCACCTGATGATAACACTATTTAGGTTTTGACAACATTTGGGTTGTTTCCACTTTGGTGATATTATGAATGAAGCTGCCATGGACATTCATATGTAAGCTGTTTGGTTTTTTTTTCCTAGATGTGTTTTCACTTCTCTTGAGGAAACATCTAAGAGTAAAATTGTTGTGTTATATGTAGAGTGTGTGTTCAACTTTATAACGTACTGCCAAACTATTTTCCAAAGTGGTTGTACCACTCACAATGTATGAGAACTTCACTTGCTCTACATCCTCATCAGGACTTGGGATCTGATTGTGGTTTTAATTTGCATTTACCTGGTTACTAAATGATGTTGACCAACTTTTCATATGTTTATTGGCTGACTGTGTGTGTGTGTATTATTTTGTGAAGTGCTTGTACAAATTGTTTGCCCATTTTTAAAATAGGTTGTCTTCTTATTATTGAGTTGTAAGTGTTCTTTGTATTTATTCTGACTCAAGCCCTTTGTCAGGTGTATGTATCATGGATATCTTTTTCCTAGCATGAAGATTGGCGTTTCTTTTCTGTATTCCTTGAAAATCAGACTTTTAAATTTTAGTGAAATTGAATTTGTCAATATTTTTCTCTTATTGCTAGTGCTTTTGTATTGTGCTTAATAAATCTTTGCCCATCACAAGAGGATGCAGATTTCCTTCTGTTTCTTCTGGACATTTTATAGTTTCAACTTTTACATTTAGGCCTATGATCCATTTTGAGTTTATTTTTGTATAAGTGAGAGGTAGAGGTTAAGGTTCATTTTCTTTCATAGAGATATCCAGTTGTCCAGCACCATTAACCATTAATTGAAATGAATTCCTTTCTTTCCCCATGGAATTATATTATGGATACTATTTTTGAAAATCATGTGAACTCTCTCTTTCTTCTCCTCTGTTTATCTTTATGTCTATCCTTACTATTCTAGCACACATCTTGATTGCTATAATTTTATGAGTCTTAAAATCAGGTATTAAAAGCTCTCTAAATTGACTCCTCTTTTTAAAAATTATCTTAATTTTTCTAGTTATTTTGCATTTCCACATAAATTTTTAAATCAGCTTTTCAATTTCTTAAAAAAAAACCTGCTTGGATTTTCATTTGAATTGCTTTGAATATATAGATCAATCTGTGGAAAATGGACATTTTAGTAATATTGAGTCTACCAATCCATGAACATTTGGGGCTTCTTTAATTTTTACCAGTACTGGGTTTTTTTGTTTTGACTGTACTGTCCTAATTATATTTTGTTAAACTTATCCCTGGGTTTTCAAATTTTTTGATGCTTTTATAAGTGATATTAATACAGACTTAACATCATTTTTTTCTTTTCTTTCAACATTTAAAAAAATGTCATTCTATTATCTTTTGGTTTGCATTGTTTACATTGCAAAATCAATGATTATCCTTCTCTTCATTCCTCTATATGCATTGTCTTTTTTTCCCTCTCTTACTACTCTTAAGATAGTCTTTTTATAATTGTTTTTCAGCAACTTGATTAAGATATACCTTGTTGTGTGTTTTTGTGTTCTTTTTGGAATTCATTGTTCTTTATGGATATGCAGATTAATATATTTTTACTAAACCTGGAAAATTTTCAGCCACAATTCATCAAATTTTATCCTTTCCTACCACTCTATCTTCTCCCCTTCTAGAAGCCCAATTACTGCTTGATGTTGTTCCACAGTTCACTGAGGCACTTTAAATTTCTAAGCCTTTTTTCTCTATTTCTGTAGTTTGGATAATTTATGATCCCATGCTATATTCACTAATATTTTCTTCTGTAATATCTAATCTTCTATTAAATCTATCCAGTGAATTTTTCATTTCAGAAATTGTCTTTTTAAAATCTAGAGTTTCCTTTTACTTCACTTTTAAGGTTTCCATCTGCCTCCTCATAGTGTTCATGTTTTTCTTTAAATCCTTGAACCTGTTTATAATAGTTGTTTCAAAGTCCTTTTCCACTTATTCCATATTTTCTCCTATTTCTGGGTCTGTTCTAATGATTTATTTTTTGTGGATTATGGTTATGGATTGTATTTTCCTGACTCTTCATAGGCTAGTCATTTTAAAATTGTATTCTGGACATTGTGGATGCTAAATCTTTGAGAGTCTAGATCTTGTGGTCTTCCTTTAAAGCATGTTGAATTTTATTCTTTCAGCTAGTTATTTTTCTGGAAGATCAGATTTATTCTGCAAAGGCTTTTTTTTTTTTTTTTTTTAAATAAGGCTTTATCAGGGTGCGACTAGGAAAACCTTTACGCTTAGGTTAATTTAACCCTACTTTTAAGTTGTGATCTTTCTGGAATCTCTATTTAATGTCCTCAGTATTCTGTCAGGTCTCACCACTCCGGAGAACTCAACTGCTCTCAGCCGTGTGCTGGATCTCTTCAGCTTCTAGCTCCCCAGCAGCTGTTCTTGGTCTGGACTGTGGTGTCTTGCCCTATGCATGTGCAGCTTCATACTTAGTCAGAGACTCATGGGACCTCATAGAGATTTATAGGGATCTTCTAGTGTGTAGCTTTCTTTTCCAGTACTTTCCCTCCACAAATTCTGGTTGTCTCGCCTCTCTGAAATCTGACCTCTGTCAGTGAGACTACTGTGCTCTGCTTTGATTCTCTGTATCTGCACTGAGGTTTAGGAAATGCCTATGTGAAGAAATCTGGGACAATCATAGTGCTTACCTCATAGTCCTGAGCTGACAGTTGTCCAATGTATGAAAGTATTTGTTTCATATATTTTGTCCAGTTTTCATGGTAGTTTATGATAAGAGGGCTAATCCAATATTCTCCTTCCATTTTTTAATTTCTAAGAAGATGAGAAGTTGTCTTCACCCCCATGATTTATTAGTAGGATGGCTATATAATTTATTGTCCAAGCCTTCACCCTTTTGAGAGTAGAAGAGAGTGTTCTTAATAATTAACTACATGGATGCAAGAGGGTCGTTTTCTGTTGTAGGTAACATAGGCTCCTGAGATTGTGAACATGGAAATAGCAAACATTCCCTTAAATGTCTTCTGTCAAGATCAGTTCAAGTAGCTTCTGGATACATAACAGAAATTCAGGGCCAACATATTTATTATAAAAACAAATATCCACCACATTTCTTTGATTTAATTCTCTAAAGAATCTTGAAAACTCCCAATAATTTTATTTTGGGAGTATTTTATTTTTCCTACTGTATTTCAAAAAAAAAAATGAGTCTTAGAAGGGATATAAAGTTACAGACTGAGTGAAGTGCCCATCAGGTGATGTTATGTTCAATTTTTCACATGTGAAATTCAGGATTGCTCCATACAACAATCCCAAAAGACATAAATACAAACAAAAATCTCTTAATGACATAGTTGTTAGTCACACAGTGAAAAGAATGCTGGATTTAACTTGAAGAACAGGGCTTTGCCAGTTATTTGAAATAAAGCTGTCAGCAAGTTATGGTACCTATTTCAACTTCAAAGGCTTCATCTGTAAATACCTACCTATAGGTTTCTTGTGAGTTAATTATATAGTATTTGCAAAATACCTAGGCATTCAAACAAAGTAGCTATTATTGCTTATAAATAAACATCGAATCTACAGTAAGCATTCTAGTGATAACTATTGTTAATATTCATTTATTCTTATATACATGGAAATTATAATTCATCTTAGTTTAATCAAGAGTAACGATAATAATAACCATATATTGAGGGTTTACTATATGCCAGGCTGGTGCTAAGTGTGTCACTTGCATTATTTCATTTAACCCTTAAAACAATCCTGTCTGGTGGGAACTATCTCTGCTCCTACTTTACAAATGAGGAAACTGAGGCTCAGAGGGGGATGAGGAGGTTGAAGTCACATGGGTCATGTAACTATTAAAAGCAGGAGCCAGGGGTATCCATCTGTAACTTATTTGGGCAAATACCAGGAACTTATCCTTTTTGTGTCCTACTTCCTAAAGAGAGCATTGCCTCTGTAGCATGAATGTTAACCCACAAGAGGAACGTGAATAAGGAAGATGCTGAGGGGTGCCTTTCTTACTGGAGAGAAGCACTAGCTTAGGACGCTGTGCTGCCATGAACACATTGCTCAACCTCTCTGGACATCAACCTCTTAATACGCCAAGTGAGAGCACTAGATGAGATGAGCCCTTCTAAAAATTATTTTCTATGTTTTAATGCTCTCATCTTTCCATAAAGTCATAGCCTAGAAACTTCTCAAGATGTCTGGATCTAAAAACTTCCCAAGACATCCTAAGTCCTAAGTCTTATTTTACCTGCCACCAGGGGGCTCTAATGCAGGGAAGACAGGCCAGGTTTTCATTCGGCACCAAAAGCCCTGCTAGGATTTTTCTGTGAAAACTCTCAGGAACACTTGAGGCTTGCCTCAGACTTAGGAACATGTCTTCTATGGAATAGATGCCCAATAAATATTTGTTGATTATAAGTAGGACGCGGCCAGGCGTTGAAGTGGAGGGAGATTTAAGAGACCTGTGTTCTGGACGCTCACTCCTCTACCAAGTGGTTGTGAGGTCTGAGGGGAAGCCACACAACCTCTCTGGGCTTCTGTAACTCTGTAAAACAAAAATAATGGGGTTATTGGGGGAAATTAAATAATATTTTTAAAAATCACTTTGAAAAATATAAGTATAAAGAAATATAAAATATATGACAGATTTAAAAATGCCCCTATGAATACCAAAAAAAATTGTTTTGGCTCACTAGTACATTATCTTCTTTAGCAATGTCTCTCCCAAAACCTCACACCACATAGTTGTTACCGAAAGTCTTTAAATATGTTCACTGACACAGTGAGGCCTGCTCCCCTTCCCCAGTGTTCATGAGGTTCCCGTCCTGGTTCGCACACTTCTGCATTGCAGGTTCATACACTGGCTGGCAGTTGTATGTCATGGTTGGGCCGGAGTTGTATCCAAATTCCTGCTCCAATGAGGAATTACATATACCCTCAGGGCTGGTTATTATCTGTTCAGTCCCTGGCATTTGACACACACCCAGATCTTGTCCTTTTCTCTGGGGAAACCAGCGGATTTGATCTGAGGAATACGCACTGGCCACGGGGCTTCCATGGTTCTCTGATAAACTGCATATCCCTCAGTGGCACCTCTTACTGCTTTTCCAATTAGCAAGAAATGGCAGTCTTGAAATTTAGAAACACGTAACTCCTAAATATGCTTTCCACACTTTCTAGCCCAAGAACACAAACCTCTACATTTTTGCAGAAATATATTCTGCTGAGATTACATTTTCTCCTTCCTCTTCTAGGCTGCCCCACACAGGTTAACTTTCTCCAATACCTTTAGCATCTTACCCTTCCTGGGATTCAAAAACTCCAGTGGCTTCCCATTTTCCAGAGAATTAAGTCAAACTCCTCCAGGTCCTCTGATGCCTCCCACATGTCCGTTTCCAGCCCGCCCTGCTCCTGTGTAGGTAGACTGCGCTCGCAGTCAGCCTGAAGTCATTTCTGACTTCTGCACAAAGTCCATGCTTTCCCACCTGCATATGGCCAAGTCCTACCCATCCTTCCAGGCGTAGTTTAAAGGCCATCCTCTTTATGGAGTGATTTCTCCCACCTCTCAACTCTCACTTAGTACTTTCTGCTTTGTGTTCTTGGGAGCTATGACTTTCTTCCTCTGGTGTCCAATTTATTTTTGTATTCCTATGATATCAGCACAGGATAGGCCCCCTATAAATACTTGTTAGACAACACAAATGAATGCAATTTAATATAAAACATCTTTAGAGAGCATTCCATTCAAATACGTATTTATCTAAAATTAAAGTTCCCTTTTCTTTAGACATGTCTAGTTGGGGCCATTTCGACTGTCCCAGTTCCCTAGCTGACCCTTTACTGAGGTCTGTGCCTGCTCTTGCTAATTTTCTGCTTTTCTCCATATTAAATTTACGGCTTATATCAAGCCTGCTTGTTTAAATTTCTTTTTTTTTTTTCTGTTCCCACTGTTCTCATGTCCCTTTACAATGTATGCAATTACATGAGCTGCCTTTGAAAGCAAGATTAGATTTTAAATCTTGTGATTAACCTTTCACATTGCGAGATTGCCAGCTCTAAGTTTCTTGTGCAGTTCTCTTGTTTTGCTTCAGATTAATTTCTCTATTTCATCTCTTCTGTTTTGTGTTATTTTGCAACTCGATTCTTGGCTGCCTAGGCCCAGCTTGGGAATTTCTTGCCTTGCTACATTTTATAGAATGATTCTTCTGCACAAAATCAAACAAATCTATAAATGTGGGAAAACACCCAACATAAATCTGTCAGTTAAGATTATCGACATAGCTGCCAAAATCGCAAAATGCTTATTATTTTGATACTTTGAACACAAGGTTTTTGAAGGGGAAGTTTCAAAAATTTACTGAAAATATGAATTTACACGTGGAATATTGTCCTGAGTAGAAAACTACTTGGCTTTAAACATTAAATTGGAAGGCTTTTTGTTAGACAACATGATAAACTACTGAGTTTTGGTCTATACTTGTTGAAATCTTTTATCTATTTTTGTTTACCAAAAGAAGAGAAACTATTTTGAGCTAAGAAGAACACTTAGAACTTTTTAGAGATCAGTGGACAAGTATTTTGCCCGTCACCCAACAAAAATCGGAAAAGTGTGTATTTTTTAAAATGCAGGATATTCCTTCAGGAAATAACCAATGGCTGGCCTTATAAGTAAACAAGATATTTGATATTTTAAAGTGTTTTTCTTAAGATAATTGCAATAACCTCCAAAAAACTAACTCGATTTCCCGGCAGTCAAAATAAAACTAACATGAATAAACAATCAGTATTTAGACCCATAAGAGAGATTCATTTATAGTAATTGGTTATAGTCAACATCCTAGGCATGAAATTAATTCAAACGCGATCTGAAAACCCTGATAGTGTTAAAATGGATGTTTAATGTGTTATTAGTTAATGATATTTCATCTGAGGACCTTATCAAGTTGCACACAGCAAAGCTCTTGTCATTATTTTTTACTCTCCCAAAGTGACACTTTAATGAAATGTGTCAGCACACCAGTGTTAGGATACATTTCATTAATGCCCAGCACTTTTGTTCTATGCTTTACATTTGGAAACAGATTTAAGTATTAAGTGCCTCTAATGTCTGCAGCCAGGGAATCCTTTCCAAATTTGTAACAGTGACCAGAACAGACCGCATTACACTCTCCAAATGGTGCGGTTTTGCATTTGAATGTCTGAATTATCCCGGTTTCTTAGAGACGACCACAACACCAACATCTTAAATCCTCAAAATACTGTCCGCTTCATTGAATGCTCGTGATCTAAGCATATGTGTAATTATTCTGTAATTCTCCCCAAAATGTGATTCCTTGGAAATGCATACTAGGTCTCCTCTATTGTAAATCCAATGACTATTTCTTTGTGGCCACTTCTTTAAATACGGTAACAAGCAAGTCTGTGTGTCTGGGTGAACCGCCTTGATAATGATGATTTCTTCCCAAGCTCTCCTTGGGACACCCATCAGGGAAAATATGCCCCGCATTTGTTTAAGGGTAGAGACCATGATCACAAAAAGACCCATTTAAGATGGTATACATTACAACTAGAGGATTTCTTGCCAGAAACGGGCCTAATGTCACTCACAATAGCCTTAGAAATAGTCTTAGATAGTAAGTTAGAATTTGCAAATGTTACCAGAGCCAGCTGTGGTAATCCACGGCTGCATATAGATTTTAGAGAAGAATAGAATCCCATGCCCCTTAAAACAGCTTTGGATGTGGTCAACCGTGGAAAATTAAAACATACACTTTAAAAACTGACAGCTGGAAAGAAAGGTGGGGAGGGGGAGCAGTGGGATGAAATAGAAGGGAATTTTAGGATTATAGTTGAACCTCACTTTTTATTTTATAGTGTTGCACATTTTTTGGGGAAAACTCATTGGTGGTGACTTTCCCAGGGAACAGCCTTGGTGTGCAGTGATTTCAAGCCACAAGTGAGATGCTGTGTGTGGAAGTCCTGTGCAGATTGTTAATGCCCCATTCCAATGTTGCCAGGCTGGTGTTATTACAACCCCTCATTAACTCCTGTGTGAGTTGCTTAATTTGGCCATTTGGTTTACCAGAGTGCGGGGTTTGTGGGTGTTTACTGGTAAATACAAACGACCGTGGAGTCAGGGGGGAAAGGAAAGTCAACTTGAAGGGTCATAGTTACACTGTGGATAATTTGATAATCGCTCCATAGCAGGTGTTTGCATTGAGTAGTGCCCCGTCTTGGCGTAAGTTTGCAAATCGCTTGGCTTTTGCAGCCCGTGCCTCTCCCACAGCACCATTTTTAATGGTAGCTTTAAAAATGATTTCAGCATCATGTGAGCTGGGATGTTAGCTGTTTACTAGTCCACCTCATGCACTTGTTTATTCTTGGTGAGCATGTTCTTAGAATTTAGAATCTGGAAAAAAACATGGTGACAGAGTAGGAAAATCAGTCTTATTGATCATGTAAAAGAATTGTCAAGTTTGGAAAGAGGGAAATTTGTTTTAATCTTCCCCCAAATACACAAGCAAAAAGTGAAGAAGTGACAATGTTGGCAACTTTTGTACCTCCAAGGGGAGGACTACAGCTGCCAGAGAAAAGCAGTCCTCATTCGGAGACCTGTCCTCTCTACTTGCCCGCCTCTCATGAGGGGACGCCACGGCTGTGTTTCCATTCACCCTCCACTTGAGGTTAGAAAAGACCAATTTTATGTTGGAAAGTGATTTTAGAAATTTAAAAGAAACAAAAGAAACAACTCAAGAACCCAGAACCCACTCTGTTGCTTAGAGATTTAGGCTCTTCCCAAGCAAAGACCGATGTGCATAAATAAGCAAAGGGTATCTGAATGCCTCAAGTCTGTTTATATCTATGTTTTTAAAGTACTGTATCATTTATCCAGACATTATTTATTTGCCAATCTAAAAAGAAAGCAAATGTAACAAGGCTTCTGAGCAATCAAAATGTATGTCCCCAAGTCTGCTCACTAACTTTATGACTGAGAGCCCCTCACTACTCACTCAGAGCCTATTTACTCTTACATTGCAAATACTTCTAACAAACTTGGATGTCTGCTTCCCGGCACACAATAGTTTAAAAGCAGCATAGCAGATGGGAAACAAATGAGGAGAGGGTCTCAGACATATTGAGAGCAGCAAGAAATAATAGCTGACAGCTTGATTGTGAAGGGGGAGACAGAAAATCCATAGAAAGCAAACATAAAATGATGAAAGCTTAGCAGTTCTGGAGCCCTTCAGGGTTTTACAGTTTTACCAACCTGGAGGGTCTCACTGTATTACAGCATAGACTTGAAACTGAGGCTCAAGAGGAGATTGTTATTAAACGTGCCCGTCTTTAAAAAGGCACATTTAGAATAATTTCCACTGAAATTGGTGAAAATTAAGCTAGAAGTCTTTGTGCCTAGAAAGCTGGCTGTTAGTAGTTTGGAAATTTATGTTTATGTGACTCCTTGTCCATAATGCCAAATGATTAGTACATAAAAATTCCTCATGCTTTGGGCGCCTGGGTGGCTCAGTTGGTTAAGCGACTGCCTTCGGCTCAGGTCATGATCCCGGAGTCC
Source organism: Mirounga angustirostris (assembly GCF_029215605.1). Classification (NCBI taxonomy): domain Eukaryota; kingdom Metazoa; phylum Chordata; class Mammalia; order Carnivora; family Phocidae; genus Mirounga; species Mirounga angustirostris. The sequence goes on along the minus strand of NW_026991721.1, from coordinate 37,034,394 downwards.
GGGGATCGAGTCCCGCATTGGGCTCCCTGCTCAGCAGGGAGTCTGCTTCTCCCTCTGACCCTCCCCCCTCTCATGCTCTCTCTATCTCATTCTCTCTCTCAAATAAATAAATAAATAAATAAATCTTAAAAAAAAAATTCCTCATGCTTTGAGTGTTGGCATAGCCAAATGTTCTTGCTCAAATTGAATTTTATTAGTGTAATTCCTTCTATAGTGAGACAACTGGTATAGTGAAGGGAGAAACCACTAAAATGAGAACCAGGAGATGGTTTTCTTGGTCCCTGGACTCCCTCTGAGATGCAGGGTGTCATGGGGAAGGCAATCACTCTCCGGTGCTCAGTTTTCTCACCTATTCAGGGGGGTTCTCAGACCCCATCCAGCCTGACAGAGATTTTTCTGGAAATGGTGGCTCAATAAACTGTCAGCAGTTCTCTTTGTATCTGATGCAGCCCTGAACTACACAGGCTGCCTTCCATCTTGTGGGGATTAGAGGGACCAACCTCAACATCTGGACTCACCAGCACCCTGTCAAGATATTTAAGTGACTCTAAAAGGACTCGGAGCTCCCCCCCAAATAATAATAATAATAATAATAATAATAATAATAATAATAATAATAATGATGATGATGATAATAGCAATAATGATAATAAAAGGATTTGGAGCCTAAAATGTTAATGACCTCTATTAGTGGTGAAACTGTAGGAGATTTTTATTTTCTTCTTTGTTTCTCTTGTATTTCTAAAAATATATATATTCCTTTTTATCAGGAAAAAAAAGCATTAAAGCTATTTTTACAACACAGACCCAAAAGAGAAAAACTGGAGACATGAGGCCTCCCGAATATTGAGAGAAACTCATTCTTGAAGGCAGAGCACACAGAGGGGGGATCGTGGTGCAACCCGGAAATAGAACCCCCACGTCGAGGGATAGCTTGGCAACTATTATCCCAGCTACATCCATGTCTCAAAATCAGCAACAATTTCTCAGATTTGGGGAGGAAAAGTAGCAGCTGGTAAACCAGTGTTATAAAATATTAAAAGAGAATCCCTCAAACAAACAGTTTCTTGTAACGCTGGGCTCCCGACTGCTCCCTGGTCTCCTAGAGTGTTATCGTGGCAAAATGTCCTCACCAGGAACAATCTCACTGTGATTTGTCAGCTGCTAACTGATAAGGAAGGAGTATTGTTCTAGAACTCTGGATCTCTGGCTGTGTTCCCTGGGATCATCTCCTTGTACAATTGGTAAAAAATCTGCAGCCTACCAGAACCCTGCTTAAAAATATCAGAGAGACCAAGAAGGATCCAGGAGGCTCAGGAAACTGTAGGTTTAATGTCTGAGGAACCTGACTGGCAGGACACTGCCAGCAATGAGTCGACCGTGGCTCGGGAAAATGGGCCTGGCCTGGACAGCCCCAACTTGGCAACAGCTTGTGGGGAGTAAATCCTCTCACTGGAGGTTTTGCTTAATCTGAATAAATTCAATTTCAAAATCTGCCCTTGATCTAAGCCCCTTAAGCTTCTGGGGAGGACTGAGGGCCTTCAGGGTCAATGCCAATAACAAAAGATAGGAAAAAAATCCACCTTTCCTCATATCTCATTGCTGCATTCTATAAGCTGTTCACTCACTGCAGAAAATGTTCCTTTCAATAAAGTTATCTTTAGAGAACCCACCTCCCTTTATGTTAAAGCTAACATTCAGCACTTCCTTTTCAGACATTCAGCATGTTTTGTAGGAGGAATACTGGACAGAATGTTAGGAGGTGTGTTTCCTCTATCCCTGAACTTTGAAGAGTTTTAATCAAGAAAGGATGCTGTATTTTGTTAAATGCTTTTTCTGCATCAATTGAGAGATTCATATGGTTCTTGTCCTTTCTTTTATTAATGTGATCTATCATGTTGATTGATTTGCGAATGTTGAACCACCGTTGCATCCAGGAATAAATCCCAGCTATTGCACTACTGGGCTATTTACCCCAAAGATAGAGATGTAGTGAAAAGAAGGGGCACCTGCACCCCAATGTTCATAGCAGCAATGTCCACAATAGCCATACTGTGGAAGGCGCTGAGATGCCCTTCAACAGATGAATGGATAAAGAAGATGTGGTTCGTATATACAATGGAATATTACTCAGCCATCAGAAAGGATGAATACCTACCATATACATCGATGTGGATGGAACTGGAGGGTAATATGCTAAGTGAAATAAGTCAATCAGAGAAAGACAATTATCATATGGTTTCACTTATATGTGGAACATAAGAAATAGTGCAGAGGATCATAGGGGAAAGGAGGGAAAACTGAATGGGAAGAAATCAGAGAGGGAGACAAACCATGAGAGACTCTTGACTCTGGGAAACAAACTGAGGGTTGTAGAAAGGGAGGTGGGTGGGGAGATGAGGTAACTGTGTGATGGGCATTATGGAGGGCACGTGATGTGATGAGCACTGGGTGTTACATGCAACTAATGAATCTTTGAACATTACACCAAAAACGAATGATGTACTATACATGCTGGCCAATTGAATTTAAATTAAAAACCAAAAAGAATGTTAGGAGGCCTGGGTTATAACTCTGAATGTGCCTCTACCAGGAGTGGGATTTGGGCACAGCAACAGCTCTGGACTTCAGTGTTATAGTCAGGGCCATGAGGTGGTTGGGCTGGACATTTTCCTTCTAACTGTGGTCTTTTTAACACTAGTCCTTAGAAGTGTGGGGACGCCTAGGTGGCTCAGTTGGTTAAGTGGCTGCCTTCGGCCCAGGTCCTGATCCCAGAATCCTGGGATCAAGTCCTGCATGGGACTCCTTGCTCAGCAGGGAATCTGCTTCTCCCTCTGCCTGCCACTTCCCTTGCTTATACTCTCTCCCCCCCTCTCTCTCTCTCAAATCAACAACAACAACAACAAAAGAAATGTGTTTCCCCAGGGGTTGGAAAGATTATAATCAAATAGCTTAGTAAAGACCACATTCTACTTGGAGACTCATAGTGTCTATTAGCATATTAAAGGCTCTAAGAAGTCCTGTAATAGAGAAACTTTAAAAAATATTTTCAACTCAGAACTTCCCAAACTTCCTTACGAAACCACAGAGCCCTTTGTCTGGTAATAGCTGTTGTGAAACCAGAGTCCCACCCTGACAATGACATAGACGGGTCCTGTGTTTGGTCTACATGTTAGCAGTTGCATGATTATATATGTAGAGGGTGTGACTTTTTTTACATTGCTGCAGGCAATGTAAGATTGGAAGATACAGTTCCATCATTGGCTTAGGGAGTTAGGAGTCAAAACTACTCATCAGTTGTGTTAGCTTCCTGGGGCTGCTCTAACAAAGTACCACAAATTTGGTGGCTTTAAGCGGTAGAAATGTGTTTTCTCATAGATATTGTATTGGTATTGTGTAGCTATCCGTACAAATGCAATATGATGCGGAGTCATTACCCAAGTTCCTATGTGCAATATAAGGCCCCTTGCCACAGGCTGTAACAGCAGTATTATGTAGTGGCAAATGCAGTCCGGATTCAATTCTTCTAAGCCTCCGTTTCTCATCTGTGAAATGGAGATGCTAATAATACCCAACTCGTCTGGGATGGTTGTGAGGATTAAATGAGATAAAGCTTGTGGCAAGAATGTAGCACACTGCCTGGCTAATAATAAATGCTTAATCTATCTTGGCTATTGTGGTACTGATTATAATTAGAGGGTGGGAGTGCATTCTGTGAGACCTCCAGAGGAGTCCGAGCTCTGGTAGAGGCTCTGGAACCGTGGCTTGTGGGAATGGCTGTCTCTGAGCAGCAGGAGATCTGTCTTCAGATACCTGAAGCATCGCATAAGGAAGAGCAAGCCAGCTTGTTCTGTGGCTGCAGCGGACTGACTTGGAAGCTGTTTGTAGGAGGTGCAGGGGGAAAGATTTCAGCTCAGCTGGAGTGTCTGGGTCTGCCAGCGAAGGACGAGGGTGCTTCCGGAAGTGAGTTTCGCATGGCAGGAAGAGTTCAAGCAGCCTGGGCAGCTCTTGTCGGGAATGCTGTAGAGCCCATTGCTCAGCTCAGAATGAACTTCGACGATCATGTCTCAAGGCTAGGTTCTTTGACACCTCTTGCTTGGTACCTGTTCTCAAGTTTCTTAAGTCAAAAAGGTGAATTTCTTGTTAATGTCTTGATATTAGTCAGGATGGTCTTTCTTGTTTTCCCGGAGATAGAAATCCAACTTATACTGGGTTAAGGGGGAAAAAAGGAAATTACTACTTTACCACCCCTAACTAAAAAACTTAGGGCAATACTAGCTTTGGGCCCCAATGGATGCAGGAATTTAAACACTGTCCTTAGGATTCATCTCTTTCTCTCCTGTTCTCCGTTCTGCCTTTCCCCTGTGCTGACTCTATTCTTACATAAGGTTTCCTCTCACAGTGGAAATATTGTTGACAGTGACACCAGGCTTTCACTTAAGTTTTCAGCAGTCCCACCGGGTTCTACTTTTTGGGGTTATCCAGCATCCTGTAGCAGAGAAATTTTTTTTCAAATGTGGGCAATCCATTGTTGAACTGTAATTGGCCAAGCTTGGGTCACCTGCCCATCCTTGAACCAAACCCTGTGACCGAGGATTCAAAATGCTGTGATTGACCAGCCTGGGTCACATGTTCATGCCTGAGTCCCCATGGCTTAATAGTGATGGGAGTGTGGTTTCCTAAGCACAGGCCAGGAGCATTCCTAGAAGGTATGGGAATGAATGACAGACAGATGAAAGCAATAAATGTTCACTGTGGCCATATTAGGGATCTGGTGGCAACGAATGAGCGGAACCTTGCTTCCACCTGGCTGATTGCTGGTCTGTTGTTCCGGCTGGCTCACTGCCCCTTATGCAGAGTCTAGGTGGAGAGAGGCTGAGATTCAGCAAGATAACCACCCTCAACATTGCCTGGGGCTGCGTTGCTGCTCTGGCCCATGGGCCCTAGAGCTCCTGAGCATATGATGTGTTATCCTACCTGGGACAGTGTGAGCGTAAAGGGGCTGCTATGAATAATTATGCCAGGACAACAGGCATAAGCCAGGCCCATCCCAGGAACTCTCCCAAGTGTAATTATCCTATTGTGAGTAAATCTAATGCAATTCCACTCGGTTTGGCCAGTGTTGACAGAGCCCTTCCTGTGCTGGCTCTGGGGCAGCGAGGTGAAGTGCTATCAGTTTGGGGTGCCCTCATGTCCATGCCAGCCTTGGCAACTCCATACTCTCTCTTTCTTTCCCCAGCTCATCAAACCCTGTTTGCTGGCTGAGGTGTACCCATCTATCTTGTTCCTCAGCATTAGAATGAAAAACCTCTGTGTTAAGCCTCTCAGAGACATAAATTTAAAGCCTGGCTCTTTTGTTCTAGAATATCTGACTCTGGTTCAAGCCAAGGAACTCAAAGCATGAGTGAGTAGATGGGTGTGGTGAGTTTGAGACAGAATCCCTCCCTGGCCCTTAAGATCACACCCCAGTTCCCCCAACCATTTATTAGAGACCATACTTTCGCCAGTGAGTGTTCTTGGCACCCTTTTCAAATATTAGTTGACTGTATTTGTGTGGGTTTATTTCTGGGCTCTCTATTCTGTTCCATTGGTCTGTTTGTTTTTGTGCCAGTACCATGCTGTGTTGATTACTATAGCTATCTAATATAGTTTAAAATCAGAAAGTGTGATGACTGCATCTTTGTTTTTCTTTCTCAAGATTGCTTTGGCTTTTGAGGCCTTTCTGGTTCCATATGAATTTTAGGATTTTTTTTTCTATTTCTGTGAAAAATGCCATGGGAGTTTTGATAGGGATTATACTGAATCTGTAGATCACTTTGGGTAGTGTAGACATTTTAACAATATTAATTCTTCTAATCCATGAACATAGGGCCTTTCCATTTATTTGTGTCTTCCTCAATTTATTTCATCAAAGTCTTATACAGAGTATTCAATGTACATATCTTTTATGAACTTTGGTTCAATTAATTCGTTAGTATTTTATATTCTTTTTGATGCAATCATAAGTGGGATTTTCTTTTCCTAATTTCTTTTTTGGTTAGTTTGTTTTTAGTGTCTAGAAATACAACTGATTTTTATATATTGATTTTGTGTTCTGCAACTTTACCTAATTTGTTTGTTCTAACAAATTTTTAGTGGACTCTTTAGGGTTTTCTATATGTAAGATCACATCATCTGCAAACAGAGACAATTTAACTTCCTTTCCAAATGTTATGCCATTTACTTCTTTTTCTTGCCTAACTGCTCTGGCTAGGACTGCTAGTACCATGTTGAATAAAACTGGTAAGAGTGGGCACCCTTGTCTTGTTCCTAATTTTAGAGGAAAAGCTTTCAGTTTTTTGCTGTTGAAAATGACATTAGCGGGGTGCCTGGATGGCTCAGTCAGCTGAGTGTCTGCCTTCAGCTCAGGTCATGATTTCACAGTCCTGGGATAGAGCCCCTCATTGGACTCCCTGCTCAGCAGGGAGTCTGCTTCTCCCTCTCCTTCTCCCTCCCCCTCCCCCATTTGTCTTCTCTCTCTCTCTTTTTCTGTCTCAAATAAATAAATAAAATCTTAAAAAAAGAAGAAGAAGAAAATTATGTTAGCTGAACCTGTCATATATAGCATTTATTATGTTGAGGTACATTTCTTCTATACTTAATTTGTTGAGAGTTTTTATCATGAAGGGATATTGAATTTTGACAAATGCTTTTTCTGCATCAATTGAGATGATTGTATGATTTTTATCCCTCATTCTATTAATGTGATGTATCACATTTTTTGGCTTGCATATATTGAACCATCCTTGCTTCCCAGGGATCCACATGCAAAAGAATGGAATTGGACCCTTATCTCACACCATACACAAGAATTAACTTGAAATGAATTAAAGACTTAAATGTAATACCTGAAACAATAAAACTCCTAGAAAAAAACATAGGGAAAAAGCTCCCTGACATCAGTCTTAACAATGATTTTTTTGGATATGACACCAAAAGCAAAGGCAACAAAAGCAAAAATAAACTGATGGCACTACATCAAACCAAAAAGCTTCTGTACAGCGAAAGAACTAATCAACAAAATAAAAGGCAACCTACAGAATAGGAGAAAACATTTGTAAACTATATATCTGATATGGGGTTAATATATAAAATATATAACAAACTCATACAATTCAATAGCAAAAAACAAACAACTCAATTAAAAAGTGGGTAAAGGACCTGAACAGACATTTTTCTAAAAGAAGACATAGATGAGTGAAATAAGTCAAACAGAGAAAGACATGTATCATATGATCTCACTGATATGAGGAATTCTTAATCTCAGGAAACAAACTGAGGGTTGCTGGAGTGGTGGGGGGTGGGAGGGATGGGGTGACTGGGTGATAGACACTGGGGAGGGTATGTGCTCTGGTAAGCGCTGTGAATTGTGCAAGACTGTTGAATCTCAGATCTGTACCTCTGAAACAAATAATGCAATATATGTTAAGAAAAAAAAAAGAAGAAGAAGAAGGTAGCAGGAGGGGAAGAATGAAGCGGGGGAAATCGGAGGGGTAGACGAACCATGAGAGATGATGGACTCTGAAAAACAAACTGAGGGTTCTAGAGGGGAGGGGGGTGGGAGGATGGGTTAGCCTGGTGGTGGGTATTGAGGAGGGCACATTCTGCATGGAGCACTGGGTGTTATGCACAAACAATGAATCATGGAACACTTCATCTAAAACTAATGATGTAATGTATAGGGATTAACATAAGAATAAAAATAAATAAATAAATAAAAGAAGACATAGAGATGGCTAATAGGTACATGAAAAGATGTTCAGCATCACTAATTATCAGGAAAATGCAAATCAAAACCACGAGGACATATCACCTCATACCAGTTAGGTTGACTATTATCAAAAAGACAGATAACAAGTATTGGTGAGGATCTGGAGAAAAGGGAATCCTTGTACCTTGTTGGTCAGGAGGAAAATTGGTACAGCCATTATGGAAAACAGCATGAAGAAATTCAAGAAATTAAAAATAGAATTACTGTATGATCCAGCAGTTTCATTTCTGGTTAAATATCCAAAGGAGATGAAATCAGTCTCATGAAGAGATATCTGCAGTCCCATGTTCATTTCCGCATTATTCACAATAGCCAAGATATGGAAACCTAAGTGTCAACAGATGAATGCATAAAGAATATATGACGTATACACAATGGAATATTATTCAATCATAAAAAAGAAGGAAATCCTGCCATTTGGGACACCATGGAAGAAACTGGGGGACAGTATGCTAAGTAAAATAAGTCGGATACAGAAAGAGAAATACTGTATGATCTCACTTACATGTGGAATCTAAAAAATTGAACTCAGAACCAGAGGATGGAATGGTAGTTGCAAGGGGCTGGGTGGTGGGGGAAATGGGGAGATGTTAGACAAAGGATATAAACTTCCCATTACAAGATGAGTAAGTTCTGGGGATCCAATGTACATCATGGTGACTGTAGTAAGTAATAGTGTATTGCTAAGAGAGTAAATTTTAAGTGTTTCCAACACACACACACACACACACACACAGTACTATGAGGTAATGGATATGTTAATTAATTTGGCTGTGGAAATCATTTCACAATGTATACACATATTAAATCATGTTATATACCCTAATATTACAGTTTTATTCGTCAGTTATACCTCAATAAACCTGGGGGTGGGGGAGGGATCACACCCCAGGAGGCACTGACTACCTCACCTTTGGAAAATAGTTTCTTTCTACATGGACTCAAATCTGAAGTACTCCTGATGGTCAGCTGTGAGTCCTCTTTCGTCCATCCACAGTTCCAGAAGACTTCAGCTGGCCAACCACTCAGGTGACTTTGGGAAGGTATCTAACCTAGAGGTCACGTTGCACAGGAGAGGAACTCAAAGCCAGCCAGATTTGGGTTACATCTTATTTCCACTAATGAGCTCTGTCCTCTTGGGCTAGATGCTCACCTCTCTGAATCTCCAAGTTACTATCTGTAAAAGAGGGATAGTCATACCTCCTTTAGAGTATCACGGCGATGATTAGATAATGCAGTACACTTTTATAATATAATACATTTTAAAAAGCATACATAAAGTACTTGTAGAGTAGTTTTATTTAGAGAAATGTTATGTAGATAGAGGATAGAAAACAAAATCAGTGATGGTTAAACCACCATGCCCAAGAAGGATATAAAAATGGGAGTCAGATCTAAGTTCTCTGCCACTGATTTGTTATGTGACCTTACTTTACGTTGACTCTCTGAGTCTCAGTTTCCCCACTTGTAACATGATTACTAAGATGCTATTAAGAATTTAAAATTTGTGTTGCAGTTCATTTTTATGTCCAGTAAATTCCATGGCAAATGGGGCAAGGGAAAGCAGGGTTAGTCAGATTTCTGTCCTCAACTATATCAAGCTTGTTCTCACCTCAGCATCTTTGCTCCTGTTGTTGCCTTTGCTTGCCCCACTCTGCCCCCAGGTCTTTCTGGGAGTAGATTATTCCTCTGGCTTCAGTCAGATTTCACCCCAGATGTAATCTCCTCAGATCTCTTTCTTGACCACTCACTTTAAAGGGCCCCCTCACTTCATATTCCCCACTGTTGACATTTTTTGTTGTTGTTGTGGGGGACTGTCCTGTGCACTGTTTAGCAGCATCCCTGGCCTCTACCCACTAGATGCCAGTCACATGCCACCCCCAACCCCTGTCCAAGCTTGTGACCATCAAAAATGTCTCTAGACACTGCCCAATGACCCCCGGGGGCACAATTGCTCCAGCCAGTGCCATGGAGCAATTTGTCTCATGATCTGGGAACACCAAAAAGAGACCAGTAACTCCTATTAGTTCTTTGATGGTTTGGTGTGATTTCTCTCATTATTTACATTCCTCTAGTTAAGGCTTATGCTCTGCCTGACTCTCTGGTCACATGGAGCTCTCTCTCTGCTTCTCTTTATTACATTCCTCACTGAGGAGGAATCACTCCCAGGAACCAAAACTGGAATTGGTGGGAAAACTAATGACCCTTATCTAGAACCATGAGTAATGGGCTGATGGACGTGCTTCTCCATGGGCCCTTCTATGCAGGATACACACTGGCTGCAGGAGGAGGAGGCAAATCTAGCCAACAGATACAAATTTATTGTGCTGGCATGATGCTTTTTATATTAAATAGTATGCCATTAGGTGAGACATGTACTCTCCAATTTATTGTGGCACAACCACATCAGTATCTTGTATCTGTCCAGTCCACACATCTCCATGAGCTGCTTGGCCACTGGAAGCAACTGAAGTTCATGACCCATCATGCTTTAAACTTAGATGTGCTCATCTAAATGGATGTTCTAACTCCAATGTAATCACAAATAGAAGATGATGCTGTGGAAGGTGGGGGATAGGACAGCTCTGTGGAGAATTTTATTTGTGTTTCTACTATAGGTCCAGCATCACAGGCTCCAACTATATTTCATTTATTTTCTCCCTTAGGTAGAGGATCCTGGACTGGATAGAAAGTGTTCTTTTTCTCCTCATATCAGCTCCTCCTGCCTATTTGGAATTGTACCCCTGAGTTTAGGGGACTCAGTGAGAGTAACTAGATGAATCCAGGTGCCCTCAGATGATTTTGGTGGCCTTGTGCTATTTGAAGACTCTTCAGATTCTTTCTTGGGTATCTAACCTCCTAACAATGGATTGCTGAGGAATTAAATTTTATCTATTATTTAGGCAAATATGGGCTGGGACTTAATTTGATAAGAGCATTAGAGTAATTAAAAACTAAACTAAAATACTCTCTATTTCCTCATGAGAAGATATAGTCTATGAAGGCTCTAATCAGATTAAAATATTCCTGTGAACTGTTTATTACCTCAATAACAGTTCTTGCAGAGTTTAATGAACAGTTTACCTGTTATATCTTCAGAGAAACTTCCTCTCTTAATTTCTATGGCAATTCATTTGTACTGTTCTAAAGACCCATTATTACTGCCTTTCTCTGTATAAGAAACAATTTCTCCTAGACTAGAAGCTCCTTAAAGCTTATGACCATGCTATACACCTCCTTATCTCCATCATGTCCAACAGCGGGCAAAGACACACAGGAGATACTCAATATGTATTTTGTGGGTGATTGAATACGTAATTTGAAACTTGGGAGGGGAGGATGTGCTACAGTTTTATAAAAATAATGCATTTTTAAAAAAAGAAATCCTAGAAAACACAGAGACAAATAGAAAATGTAAATTGTCTATGCTCCCATTATTGACAAACATTGCAAATATTTCAGTATATCTTTTTTCTTTGAGATATGTTTAGACAATATATTTTACCATAATATTGAAATCATACTGAAATGCAAGTCTGCATCCTGCTTTATTTTTGCTCCTTACTGTGTAATATGAGCATTTTCTAAGTCATTAAATACTTTTCCAAAACACCATTTTGATTGACTACAGAGTGTCTCAGTGATGACTAAAAAATGATGTACACATGGGCATTGGATTGGTTTTAATATGGGCTATTATAAACAGTGCTTCGATGGACATCCTTATACAAAATATAGGATATATATTTTGATACATTCTCAGAGGTAAAATTATTAAGGGACACCTGGGTGGCTCAGTCAGTTGAGTGTCTTGACTCTTGATTTTGGCTCAGGTCATGATCTCCAGGTCGTGAGATTAAGCCCCTTATCTGGCTCTGTGCTGAGTGTGAGATTCTCTCTCTCCCTCTGCCTCTGCATGCCCTCCCCCATGCAAGCACACACACTCTTTCTCTCTCTCAAAAAAAAAAAAAAGTAAAATTATTGTGCCAAAAGTTATGTTTTTGAAGCTTTTGATACACATGTCTACAATACCCTTTCATTTTTCTCCATAGGTGTCCCAAACAGTAATTAATTAGGTGGTACTTTATTTATGATCATGGTACAGAGAAGGACCAACTTATGAGCAGTAGGAACAGTATCAACAATTACGATAAAGACAATAATAATGGCATCTCTACAACAAGTTACAGTTTAGAAAGCACTTCTCATGGGGTGCCTGGATGGCTCAGTTGGTTAAGCACCTGCCTTCGGCTCAGGTCATGATCTCGGGGTCCTGGAGTTGAGTCCCGCATCACATTGGGCTCCCTGCTCAGCGGAAAGTCTGTTTCTCCCTCTGCCCCTCCCCACCACTCGTGCTTTTGCTCTCTCTCTCTAAAATAAATAAGAAAAAATCTTTAAAAAAAAAAAGCACTTCTCACTTATCTCCTTTTGTACTTACTTCCTTTTGTACTCAAGCAGATATTATTTCAATTTTACAAATGAAAAAGCTAAAGCTTAAGAAGATTAAATTATTTGTTCGAGGTCATATAACTTATCAGAAGGCTTACATGTCCTTTCAACCACAGCAAGAGGACCAGATACAAAAATGAACAGGAGAGTAAATTTTGAAAGTTCTCATCACAAGACAAAAATTTGTCGGTAACTATGTGTGGTGATGGATGTCAACTAGGCTTATTGTGGTGATCATTTTGCAATATATGCAAATGGTGAATTGTTATGTTGTACACCTGAAACCAATATAATGTTAGATGTCAGATCTCAATAAAAAAAATTAAAAATTAAAAAAATAAACGGGAGATGGTGAAATGGACAAAGACAATGAATGTAATGAGAACAACCTTTGAAGATTGGAAATACAACCTTAAAGGACAAAGTGGAACATTTTGTGAGTAGATTAATTAAGAAAAAAACAAAACAAAACTATTGGAGCTAGAGGTATAAATTTAAACTCTAGGAACATTTCTCCTCTCTCTCTCAAAATAAATAAATAAATCTTATTTTAAAAAATTTAGAAAGGGGCGCATGGATAGCTTAGCCGGTTAAAGGTCCGACTCTTGATTTTGGCTCAGGTCCTGATCTCAGGGTTGTGAGATCAAGCCTCATGTTGGAGTCTGTGCTCAGCTGGGAGTCTGCTTCTCTCCTTCTCCCTCTTTTTCTCCCTCTCCTTCTGCCCATCCCCCCTCAAAATAAATAAATAAATCTTATTTTAAAAATTAAAAAATTAAAAATAAGTTCTGGGAACATTTAATAAAGAGTGGTTCCTTAAGCTCTTATACCTCAGAAATACTTCCCTAAAATACCCTAATCAGCTTGTAACTTTGTGGGCCCCCGATTGTATATGATTGGAGATAATGAATGTTCTGGGCTGGAGGTGATCTTATCAGAGAGGAAAAGGATATACAGAACTTATTTTAGATGCCCAAAGAATGTCAGAGCTGGACGAGACTTCAGAGATCATCTTCTCTAACTCCATACCAGCTACATCTCAGAGACGAGAACTAACTTTACTAACAAGGTCACACAGAGATTCAGTGTCACGGTTGAGGCCAGACCTGAGAAATGCAGTATAGATCTGGACAGAGGACAGAGAAGGAATCAGTTTAAAAAAAGCAAAGCAATTTTAAAGTTCTGGACCAAAGGAGGTCTTAATTCATTTAGCATCATATGAGTATTCCTGTTGTGTCACATCTAAATGCAGTTCCAATTTACAAATGATGCAAAGAAACATCCATGTAAATCACTCAAATAAGCTTTTCTGATTATTTTATTATATTTTGTTTTTTTACCTTTCACTAAGTACTTTACTGACATTCTTTCTAAGTCTCTTAATAGGATCATATGAGTCATACAAATAAGAAAGCAGAATCATACAGTATAAGGCATCTTAGTAAAGTATAACTAACCAGACCTGTTGATTCTCAAAATCACTTGGAGGACTTTTTGAGTACGGATTCCCAGAGCCCCACCCCAGAGATTCCTATTCAGTAGATCAGATGAACTTCACGACATCCTTCCAAACTTGCTTAAAAACAAACAAACGAACAAACAAACAAAGTATGCAAGCATTTTCAGTGTCAACTGAACCCTAGCAAATAAGACTATGAATTCTTAAGAAGTCTAAAGATACAACACAGAAAGATTTTTTTGACACGTCAACAGCAATGGATCATTCCTGCTTAAAAAGTAAATCGGGGAAGTAAACTCCTCAGTGTCTGTTCAGAATGACCCTATACTTAGACATGTCCGAAAAACTTAGGGAGGCAGGAATAGTCAATACATGGCTTTTCTGTTGTGTAAATGTTTGTACAGATGTTGTAAGTGAGACTTTTCAAAAAAACAAACCCGTCGGTTGCTGACAGCAGACAACTTTGCATATGTGTGTTAACAGGAGAATGTGCTGCGTTTCAGATGAATGGGGAAGCGGGTCTAAATGACTTTCAGATTAGCTGGAACAGATGGAAGGGTCACAGTTGGACAACTTGACACACCAGCATGAAGGCAACGTTGAAGTGGAGTTCATCGCCTCTGACAGATACTGTCAGTCAACCCAGGCGCTCTCTCAGTTCACCAACAGCCTGGATCTTTAAAGATTGAAAAAAGAATTTTTTTTCAAAGGTATTTTGATGCAAGAACTGGTTTCTCTGTTTTGGTTTTGGTTTTGGTTTTTAGGAAACAAAATCGATTATGTATAGACATTTTTGAAACTAATATGATATAAACTTGGCATTTAGGGGCTTTCACTCATAAATCATTTTGTCAATTTAGTCCACATGATGGCTTTTGAGGTTTCTGTCATCACACTGATTAAAACACAGAACAGAATACTAGAATGAAGGAAGTGCACTGTTCCACTTGAATTTTGATACCTTTTATCAGAACAATATGTGCAAGCAAGGATTAAAATGTAGTATATTATTAGGTCATTCTTTTTCTAGGTCTGACTTCGTAACTTATGTGTTCTTTTGCATGTGGTCCAAATAGTAAAAAATAACCAGATTCTCTTTATTGTGAGCTGCTCTTCAAGAATAAGATGGAGCATGGGAAGTAGCTTTGCCCCCTTCAGGCCACTTGGGGACCCGTGCAGAGTCTGAAGACCCTTCCAAACCATCAGCCTTATGTGGGTACTCTGCAGAAAGCTACTCCTCTTTTCTGCCTTAACACAGCAGGGTGATCCGAAGTAACTCACTGGTTCCTATGTCCTTCTATGCATGTTGTTAGAAGGTTGGAGTCCTGGAAAGTTTAGAAAGGGGATTGCTGCTTGCACTTTACCATCAGGGAGAGACTCTAATCTTGATCATTGGCAGACTATAGGCCCTAATAGTCTGGGAGTGACCATGGGTAGTATAGAGGTGATGCCAATTATTAGAAGCTTACTGATGGTGTTTCTATGGCTACGGTGGTTCTAGATCCTAAACCCATTTTCATAAGACCATGGACTGTGGCCCAAAGCTTTGAAGGGTGAAAAGCAATCCCCTTAACTCTGTGCTTACCCATGTTGCAGCATCATCATTTCCCCCCAACGATGCCCCATCTTAGGAAATCTGGCTCACTCACAATTTAGAAGAGGAAGCCCAAAGAACCGCATGAAGCCAGCCTGGTCACAACTGCTTAGACTGATGTAGACACCTGGCCCAAGGTTAGCTGTTTAGAGTCTCTCTCCTGGGAGTTTGAATTTTAGGCAGAGATTGAGCCAGCCTTCATCGCTGGTCATTGGAGCTGTAGGCATGTGGAGTAGCCAATATGGCTATCCAAAACCTCATGCAGGTGGAATTTGGGGAGAGTAGAAACTAAAAGCTTGACAGAGGAAAGTAATTTATGGAGGAAGAGTAGATGAGATATGGACAAAGAAGCCAAGGTGAGGGATCCACATAGCTCCAGATAAGGGGGAAACAATGGATATTTTTTCTGTTCTCACAAGACCCTGCTGTGCTTCTGCAATTTGATTATGGGAAGTTCCCCTTTATCTTCACGCTAAACTCACTTTTACTTAAACTAATTTGGTGGGGTTTCTGTTCTTTACAAGCAAATATCATGACTAGGGCACTATGAAATTCCCATTCCTTAAATTTAATTAATTAATTAATTTATATTTATTTATTTGACAGAGAGACACAGCAAGAGAGGGAACACAAGCAGGGGGAGTGGGAGAGGGAGAAGCAGGCTTCCTGCGGAGCAGGGAGCCCGATGTGGGGCTCCATCCCAGGACCCTGGGATCATGACCTGAGTCAAAGGCAGATGCTTAATGACTGAGCCACCAGGCGCCCCCTTAAATTTAATTTAAAACATTTATCGAGCACCTACTACGTAAGTGGCATTGTGCCGCCCTCTGTGGGTACAGTAATGAATGAAAAAGTCAGGGGCACACTCCGTAGGACAGTTCAAGTCAGCACCTTGTACTTCCCATCACCACCTCCTTCATCTCCTCCAAGCCATTCAAGGGACGTCTGCTGATGAACGTAAGGAAATAAACGGCAGTCCTCCTCTTCTCCAATCCTTCTTCCCCTTTTCCATCCACTTCTTTGCTAAACTGTCTTTAGGTGTCCACATGCACTCACTGTGGGCAACTGTAACGTGGCTTTTTGTCTCTTTGTTGTTCTCTGCCTTTCCATCCTACAGCCTCCTTCTCCATGTCCAGTTTGCTAGGTCCCTGCTAAGGAGTAACTGTATTAATGAATTACTATGGCTTAATGTGTTATTTATGTCCCTTATCTATTCCTAAAGGAGGAAAAAGCCCCCACACTTTGTGGCTTAAAACAACAATGATCATTTATTTTGCTCAAGAATCTGCAATTAGGGCAGGTCTTAGTAGTAACAGCTCCATCTATGCTTCATGTGGTATCAGCTGGGGCAACTTAATTCAGGCTTGGAAGATCCACTTTCAAAATGGCTCCTTCACTTGGCTGGTAAGTTGATGCTGGTTGTCAGTGGGGGAGTGCAGCTGGGGCTGTGGACTGGCGCCTTCAGTGTTCTTCTCCTTGGGCTTCTGCTAATTGCTTCAGCGTCCTTGCAGCATAGAGTTGGGTTCCAAGAGCAAGTACCCCAAGAAGACAAGACATTTTGGTGACTTAGCCTTGGAATTCACATACTGTCTTTTCCATAGCACAATATTGGTCAAAGCAGTTACCAAGACCCACCCATACTGAGTGAGAGAGGACATAGATTTCACCTTTTAACTGAGAATGGCAAGGTTCCAGAAAAGTATATGGTATAGGAGATATTACCATATCCTTTTTTGGAAAATCCATTCTGCTACAGTATCTCACCTAGATAAATATGCATCTAATCTGGGCCCATTTTAATCAGAGCTCATCCATGAAACAGAAGGCCACCAAAACCAGTGGAAGTTAAAAGGAGATTATAAAAAGGAGGCAAGGAAATCTCACAGTAACAAAATATAGGAAGTACAATGAAGCTCCATAGGAACTGGAAGTTGATGAGACAGCTATCTTTCCATCTCTCTCTCCTTCAGGAGACATATGATCTCTGACACTCCTTATCTCTGCACATTTGGTTCAACTTCCCACAGACTGCATTGTCAACATTCATGTGGTTGTGGAGATGGATACCCAGCAGACTCCACATAAACTTGTCACCCAAGTGCCCAGAGCTCTGTAATGTCTCTGGGTTTCTTGGTCAAAATATAAAAGGGATTCAGCCTAGTCCATAGGTGGATGCTCTGGGTCAGATGTCTAACCCTGTTCCCATCAGCTGTGGCAAGGAAAGGGTGTCACTCTATATGAACCTGATTTTCAAGCAGGGGTGTAGAAAGAGACACTGCCAAAGAAAGAAATATCGTGGTGAGGTATGCAGAGTCAGGGAATGAAGTGGTCAAGATCACCATCTTTTAGCGAGGACTACGTAATCTAATATAAGTAGGGATTTTGTGGCAGATCTTAGCTGTCGATAATGCTCAATAAATATTTGGTATTTTTGGTTTTTATTAGGCAGACATTGTCCAACTATTGTCACTCCACTGTCTTTTCCTCAAAGAATAAATAATCTACATTTTAGACACTCTGAGACAGTACGTGCAATATTTTGGACAAAATTAAACTTGGAATCAATGCTGAATGATTGTCATAAAAAACAGTTCAGTATTAATACTGAAAACTATTGCAGAGGAATCTAGATAGAAAAGATAATTAGTAAAAGCATGCAAACTCTCTTGTCTGGAATGTGTTCAGAGTAAAAGAAAATCATTAATAAAATAGTTTAAATTTATATTGATAAAAAATTGAATTCACAAGGGAGAATCAATAGAACTTTTATGGGTCAACTAATGAAGTACCAAAAATATATAAAGCCAAAATTGTGTGAAACATAAAGAGAAATTGAGAGAGACAAAATTATTGTGAAAGAGATTATCATTATCTGATATCAAGTAGATAAAAAGGACAGTACGCAGAATATAATTTTAAAAATGTATGTAACAAAGCTTTTTAAGCATCCATGGATCATGTAAAACATTGAAAATATACTAGGCCACAAAGAAAAGCTCAACACATTTTAATAGCATTAAGTGCCCTTTGTAATTGAAACAAAAGTTGAAATATACAGCTTTCTAAACAACAAGTGAGTGAAAGAAAAAAATCAAAACTTTAACAATTGTTTAGAAAGTGGCATCAGTGAGGGGTGCCTGGGTGGCTCAGTCGGTTGAGCGTCTGACTCTTGGTTTCAGTTTGGATCATGATCTTGGGGTCCTGGGATTGAGTTTCTTATCTGGCTCTGTGCTCAGTGCACAGAGTTGGCTTCTACCCCTCCCTCCAGCTCTACCCCTCCTGCTCTGCCCCTCCCTCTGCCCCTCCTCCCATTCACGCACATGTGTGCACTCTCTCTAAAATAAATAAATAAATGAAATCTTAAAAAAAAATAAAGTGGTATTAGTGAAAACACTGAATATCAAACACTATTGGATATGAAAAAGCTGTATCTGGAGCAAGACTGCTAAGCTTAAAGGTATCAGCTTTTTAAAAAAATTTTTTTAATTTAAATTCAATTAACATATTTATTGGCTTCAGAGGTAGAGGTCAGTCATTCATCAGTCTTATATAATACCCAGTGCTCATTACATCATGCACCCTCCTTAATGTCTATCACCCAGTTACCCCATTCCCTCACCCCCTCCCCTCCAGCAACCC
Organism: Mirounga angustirostris; assembly: GCF_029215605.1. Classification (NCBI taxonomy): domain Eukaryota; kingdom Metazoa; phylum Chordata; class Mammalia; order Carnivora; family Phocidae; genus Mirounga; species Mirounga angustirostris. Next base: position 37,015,446 of record NW_026991721.1, on the reverse strand, counting down.
TCAGTTTGTTTCCTATGATTAAGAGTCTCTTATGGTTTGTCTCCCTCTCTGATTTCATCTTGTTTTATTTTTTCCTCTCTTCCCCTATGATCCTCCATTTTGTTTCTTAAATTCCACTATGAGTGAGATCATATGATAATTGTTTTTCTCTGATTGACTTATTTTGCTTAGCATAATACCCTCTAGTTCCATCCATGTCATTGCAAATGGCAAGATTTCATTTTTTTTTTATGGCTAAGTAATATTCTATTGTATATATATACCACATCTTCTTTATCCAGTCATCTGTCAATGGACATCCGGGCTCTTTCCATAGTTTGGCTATTGTGGACATTGTTGCTATAAATATTGGGGTGCAGGTGCCCCTTTGGATCACTACATTTGTATCTTTGGGGTAAATACACAGTAGTGCAATTGCTGGGTTGTAGGATAGCTCTATTTTCAACTTTCTGAGGACCCCCCATATTGTTTTCCAGAGTGGCTGCACCAGCTTGCATTCCCACCAACAGTGTAGGAGGGTTCCCCTTTCTCCACATCCTTGCCAACATCTGTCGTTTCCTGATTTGTTAATTTTAGCCATTCTGACTGGTGTGAGGTGGTATCTCATTGAGGTTTTGATTTGTATTTCCCTGATGCCGAATGACGTTGAGCACTTTTTCATGTGTCTAATGGCCATTTGGATGTCTTCTTTGGAGAAATGTCTGTTCATGTCTTGTGCCCATTTCTTGACTGGATTATTTGTTCTTTGGGTATTGAGTTTGATAAGTTCTCTATCAACTTTGGATACTAGCCCTTTACTGATATGTCATTTGCAAATATCTTCTCCCATTCTGTCGGTTGTCTTTGGTTTTGTCGATTGTTTCCTTTGCTGTGCAAAAGCTTTTTATCTTGATGAAGTCCCGATAGTTCATTTTTGCCCTTGCTTCCCTTGTCTTTGGAGACGTGTCTAGCAAGAAGTTGCTGCCTGTGTTCTCCTCAAGGATTTTGATGGATTCCTATCTCACATTTAGGTCTTTCATCCATTTTGAGTCTATTTTTGTGTACGGTGTAAGGAAATGGTGCAGTTTCATTCTTTAGCATGTGGCTGTCCAATTTTCCCAACACCATTTGTTGAATAGACTGTTTTTTTCCATTGGGCATTCTTTCCTGCTTTGTCGAAGATTAGTTGACCATAGAGTTGAGGGTCCCTTTCTGGGCTCTCTATTCTGTTCCATTGATCTATGTGTCTGTTTTTGTGCCAGTACCATACTGTCTTGATGATGACAGCTTTGTAATAGAACTTGAAGTCCAGAATTGTGATGCCACCGGCTTTCTTTTCTTTTTCAACATTCCTCTGGCTATTCAGGGTCTTTTCTGGTTTCATACAAATTTTAGGATTATTTGTTCCAGCTCTGTGAAAAAAGTTGACGGTATTTTGATAGGGACTGCACTGAATATATAGATTGCTTTAGGTAGCATAGACATTTCCACAATATTTGTTCTTCCAATCCATGAGCATGGAACATTTTTCATTTCTTTGTGTCTTCCTCAATTTCCTTCATGAGTATTCTATAGTTTTCTGAGTAGAGATCCTTTGCCTCTTTGGTTTAAAAGTATAAGCTCTTAAATATAACAAATAATTAAATGGAACACTTAATTATATATATATATATATATATATATATATATATATATAACTTAAACACTATGTTTAAGAATAAATGAAAGATTATATATTTAACCAAATTGTTCTCATAAAAACTTGTATGTGAATATTTGTAGTAGCAACATTCATAATTGCTAAAATGGTAACACCCAAATGTCCATCAATTGATGAATGAATAAGTAAAATGTGGTATCTTCACATAATGGAATATTATTCAGCCAGGAAAGGAATGAAGCACTGAATACATGCTGTAACAAAGATGAACCTTAAAAAATAAAGCCAAGTCAAAGAAGCCAGATACAGAGGGTCATATGTTGGATGATTCAATTTATATGAAATGTCCAAAATAGGTAAACCTGTATAGAGAGATAGCGCATTAATGGTTGCCAAGGGTTGGGGCAGTGACGAACGCAGAGTGGCTGTTAATAATAGGCACGAGGTTTCTTTTTGGAATGATGAAAATTTTCTAGAATTAGATAGAAATTATTTGCACAACATAATGAATATACTAAAAATCACTGAATTGTATACTTTAAAAGGGTGAATTTTCAGAGTATACAGGTCTTTTACCTCCTTGGTTAAGTTTATTCTTAGGTATTTTATTCTTTTTGGTGGAACAAATGGGATTGTTTCTTAATTTCTCTTTCTGCCACTTCATTATTAGTGTTTAGAAATGCAACAGCTTTCTGTATATTGATTTTGTATTCTGCAACCTTACTAAATTCATTGATCAGTTCTAGAAGTTTTTTGGTGGACTCCTTAGAGTTTCTATATTTAGTATCATGTCATCTGCAACTAGTGAAAGCTTTATTTCTCCCTTACCAATTTGGATGCCTTTTATTTCTCCTCCACCTCATCTTCCTCCTTCTTGTCTAATTGCTGTGACTAGGACTTCCAGTACTATGTTGAATAAAAGTGGTAAATGGGACATCCTTATCTTGTTCCTGATCTTAGAGGAAAGCTCTCAGTTTTTCCTTATTGAGTATGATGTTAGCTGTGGGTTTTTCATATATGGCCTTTATTATGTTGAAGTATCTTTCCCCTAACACTTCTTTGTTGAGAGTTTTTATAGTGAATGGATGTTGTACTTTGTCAAATGCTTTTTCTGAATCTATTGAGATGATCATACCGTTTTTATCCTTTCTCTTGTTAATGTGCTATATCACGCTGATTGATTTGCAAATACTGAACCACCCTTATAACCCTGGAATATTTGACAGTTGATGGTGGTGAATGATTTTTTAATGTATTGTTGGATTCAGTTTCCTAATATTTTGTTGAGGATTTTTGCATGTATATTCATCAAAGATATTGGCCTGTGGTTCTTCTTCTTCTTTTTTTTTTTTGTAGTGTCTTTATCTTGTTTTGGTATCAGGTTAAGGCTAGCTTTGCAGAATGAACTTGGAAGTTTTCCTTCCTCTCCTTTTTTGGAATAGTTTGGAAGAAACTATAAAACTATATAAGGAACTTATGCAGCTCAACACCAAAAAAAAAAAAAAAAACCCCAAAAAGCAAAAAATGATCTGATTAAAAAATGGGCAGAGGATCTGAATAGACATTTTTCCAAAGATGACATACAAATGGCCAACAGACACATGAAAAGATACTCAACATCACTCATCATCAGGGAAATGCAAATCAAAACCACAATGAGAGCTCACCTCACACCTGTCAGAATGGTTAGAATCAAAAGACAAGAAACAAGTGTTGGCAAGGAGGTGGAGACAAAGGAACCCTCATGCACTGTTGACAGGAATGCATGTTAATGCAGCCAGTATGAAAAACAGTAAGGAAGTTCCTCAAAAAATTAAAAATAGAATTACAATATGATACAGTAATTCTACTACTGGGTATTTACCCAAAGAAAACAAAAACACTGAAAAGATATATGCATTCCTATGTTTATTGCAGCATTGTTTACAATCACTGAGATATGGAAGCAACCCAAGTATCCACCAATAGATGAATAAAGAAGATGTGGTGCATCTTCTTTATATATATATATATAATATTTTCCTCAGCCATATATATATTCCTCAGCCATAAAAAGAATGAGATCTTGCCATTTGCAACAACATGGATGGACCTAGAGGGTATAATGCTAAGTGAAGTCAGTCAGACAGAGAAAGACAAATACCATATGATTTCAATCATATGTAGAATTTAAGAAAAAAAAAATGAACAAACGAAGAAAAAAGAGACCAAAAAACAGAACAAAACAAAACAAAACAAAAAAACCAGACTGTTAAATACAGAGAACAAACTGGTGGTTGTCAGAGGGGAAGTGGGTGGAAAAAAGGGGGGTGAACTTTATGGCATGTAAATTATACCTCAATAAGAAAATATGCAAAAAAGGAGAAGAAGAGAAGGAGGAGGAGAGGTCATGATCCCAGGGTCCTGGGATCGAGCCCCACATCGGGCTCCCGGCTCAGCGGGGAGCCTGCTTCTCCCTCTGACCCTCTCCTCTCTCATGCTGTTTCTCTCTCGCTTGCTCTCTAATAAATAAATAAATAAAATCTAAAAAAAAAAAAAAAAACTGGGGCGCCTGGGTGGCTCAGTTGGTTAAGCGACTGCCTTCGGCTCAGGTCATGATCCCAGGGTCCTGGGATCGAGCCCCACATCGGGCTCCCGGCTCAGCGGGGAGCCTGCTTCTCCCTCTGACCCTCTCCTCTCTCATGCTGTTTCTCTCTCGCTTGCTCTCTAATAAATAAATAAATAAAATCTAAAAAAAAAAAAAAAAAAAAAAAAGAAGGAGGAGGAGAAAAGGAGACAGCACTCAGACAGGAGAGCAAAGGAAGGGGCATTGGCTGGGAAGCTCCTGTCTCTCAGCTCCACCCACGCTCATCCTTCTGTGCCCTGCTTTGTGATGCTGGGCCTGGATTCTGTAAACCACCTTCCCCTTTTGCTAGTGGGTGCCTAGGAGGAGCAACTGGCGGGAGATTGGAAAGCTGAGGAGGAGGAAAAGATGTGTGTCCGCTGTTGCTTGCGGCATCTGTCGCTGTCACCTCACAGCGGTTCCTTGGCATGGCAGTTGCGTTTTGTCCCCTTTCCTGCTTCCGTCCACACTCCCTGAGCCAGCCTCATCATGCCCCCTCAAGGAGCCTTGCAGTAGCAGATAGCAGCCCATCCTCAGAGACCATGTCTTAAGTTCCCAGAGCTGTCTCCTCTAAGGACGGCAGGTTCTAAAACCTCCAGCCCCTCCTTTGTTCCCCCTGGGGACTGGAAGCTGTGTTTGTATTTAGTGGCTCTGTGCCCATCTCTGAGGCCCCTCTGCCCTGTAAGTCTTGGCATACTTATTTCACTGGTTCCTTATGACACAATCTCTCTGTTCGCATAACTGTTGTGGTTTCTATTTTCCTGCTAGGATGTTAGAGGATATAGCAGGAAATAATGCGGACAAAACCAGAAGTCACTGCATTAGAGAAGAGAGAGACTGCATGTACAGTTACCAAGCAGTAGTAGTTCTGGGATAAAATAAAAAAAAAAAAAGACAAGCCTCTGCAAAATCAGATTGAGAGAGAGAGAGTAAGAAGACAGGTTTCAAAGCACAGGAAAAGATAAAGAGGTGTCCAACTTTAGTTTCTGAATTGAACAAAGTATTAATATACTCAAATTTAGCCCACAAGAAAAGTACAGCTGGAATTTCCCAATGGTATTGCATGCAACACACTTCCACATTATGGAACACTGTTCTAGTAATACGTATGACCTGAAAAATGTGTCCTATAGTCAGATAAATGTGGGAAATTCTCATATCTTTCCCATGGAGATTCACAAGGCTTGTTTGCATGTTAAAGGCTCTGAGGATCTCTGCTATAAAGAAACCCTGTTGAAGGCATTTCCCCAAATATTTTCCAAATGTATTCGATGTTCTACAGATACTCTAAGACACCAGCATGGAAACACTGCTGTAAATCTCCTCATTCATGAATATGGGTGGAAGAATTTTTTTAAAATGCTACTACACAGAATTTGGTAGTACCTTTTAACCAAGTAAAATGTATAACGGGAATGCAAGAATAGTCTGCTATAAGAAAATATGTAAGTAGGGTGCCTGGGTGGCTCAGATGGTTAAGCGTCTGCCTTCGGCTCAGGTCATGATCCCAGGGTCCTGGGATCAAGCCCCACATCGGGCTCCTGGCTCAGCGGGGAGCCTGCTTCTCACTCTACCTCTGCCTCTCCCCCTGCTCATGCTCTCTCTCTCTCTCTGTCTCAAATGAATAAATAAAATCTTTAAAAAAATAAAAAAATTAAGTATTTAAAAAAAAAAAAGAAAATATGTAAGTAAAATATATTATGGCAGAACAAGAAAAAAATATAACTAAGTCAATGAATGTTGAAAAGTGCTTGATAAAATGAGGACTTATTTCCGATTAAAATGCCTAGAATACTAGGAATAGATTAGTACTTCTGTAACCTAATTTAAAAAATGCATATCAAGCCAACTGTCATTTATCACATTCTGAGTCAGATTAATCATAAAATAACTTTATTGCAATATTGAGTTAAAAGAAAATTTAGGGGTACCTGGGTGGCTCACTTGGTTGAGTATCTGCCTTCAGCTCAGGTCATGATCCCACGGTCCTGGGATTGATCACCACGTTGGGCTCCCTGCTCAGCAGGGAGTCTGCTTTTCCCTCTGCCCCTCCCCACTTCTTGCTTGCTCTCTCTCTCAAATAAATAAATAAAATCTTTTAAAAAAAGTAAAACTTAAACATTGTACAATAAAAAGATCATTAAATGAATTATGGCATGGCCATCCAATGTAATTGTTTGCAATCATCGAATATCATTTTTTTAAATTGTGGTAAAACACATATAACCTTAAAATAGACCATTTTAACCATCTTAAGATACATGATTCCATGGCATTTGTTACATTCATAATGTTGTGCCATCATTACCATCATCTAGTTCCCGAATATTTTCATTATCTCGAAAGAAAACTCCCTACCCATTAAACATTACTCCCCATCCTTCCTCCCTCCAGCCCTGGACAACCACTAATCTGCTTTCTGTCTCAATGGATTTGTCTATTCTAAGCATTTCATATATTTAGAATACTGCAATATATGACCTTTGTGCCTGGCTTCTTTCTTTCACCTAGTGTAATGTTTTCAAGATTTATCCATGTTGTATCATGTATCAGTATTTCATTCCCTTTTATGCATGAAGAATATTCCAGTGTATAGCTATAACACATTTTGTTTATCCATTCATCAGTTGATGGATATTTGAGTTATTTACCCCTTTAGGCTATTGTGCGTAGTGCTGTTATGAACATTTGTGTACAAGTCTTTGTTTGAGTGAATATGTTTGTGCAGAAAATTAGATAGCATGGAAAAATTACAAAGTATTACACAAAGTGAGAAAAGGCCTACAAAACTATAATTATAGTAGCATTCGATTTTATATTCTACTATATAAAGACTAGATGCATAGAAAAATCTCCAAAGTAGTCACAGTAATTGTTACCGAGTCACAAATCTATGGACGATTTTTATTTGATGTATCTTTTTACATTTTTCAAGATTTCTACAATTAATATTTATTTATTTAACAACTTATTTAAGGAACAGTGCATGGGAAGTGAGCAAATAGAGGTAGTGTCACCTGTTCTTTTGGGGACCATGTCTGGGACAGATGATAGGTGATGTGGTACTAGTAGAGGATGAAAAATTGCAGGATTTGGGGGATGCCTGGCTGGCTCAGTCAATAGAGCATGTGACTCTTGATGTTAGGGTTGTGAGTTCAATCCCCACACTGGATTTAGAGATTACTTAAAAAGAGAGAGAAAAAGGAATTGTAGGATCTTTAAAAAGATGGATGATTTGAACGTATTTGTAATCTGCGCAGAAGAACTCAGCAAAGAATGAAAGGGTAATGATGTAGAGGACAGAGGAAGAACAAGTTTCTGATCTTAGAGAAATCAGAGAAGGGGGTGATCAAGGATAGAGATGAAAAGACTGGCCTTAAAACAGGAAGATACGCATTTTTCTCTTAGACTCAAGGGGTTTTAGGTCAGAGTGCAGGCAGGTAGGAATTGGGTGTAGGTGTGTAGAGAAAAGCTGGAGAGATTTCACACCTAATAGACTTAATATTCTTAGTGAAATAAGTGAAGTCAGAGGCTGGGAAGAGTGGGATGAACTGCGCTGTAAGCTTGAGAAATTAAAAGCTTAGGATGTACAACGCAGGCAACCAGGGACACCCAGCTTTAATCTGTTGTTTATTGCCTTCATTGCGTTCTAAAATCCATTAGTCATACTTTCATTTACAAAAACTTTCCTCCACATTGTTTCTTTTCTTTTTGTTGCAAATTTTGTCCTGTTTTATAGATGCACTAGCTTCTAGAGCTTATTGACATTACAAACTGGAGTTGTTTCTGTAGTTCTTTGTTTCTTAGGTCTCCCTATTTTCTCATTCCTTTATTGGTCCTTTCTTTTGAATTGTTGAATATTCCTGTGTATACAAGGAACCCTCTCCTTCTGCTCATCTTTATAGTGGAAAGTTTTTTCCGGTATTGAAAGTTCCGTGATTAATTATGTGTGACCTTTATATAGCTCTTTAAGCTCAGATAAAGGGGAAAGAGCACACTTCTGAGTTACTATAGTTTTACTCTTTGAATCAGTTAGAAGTAGGTCTGGCTGGGTCAGACATAGGAAATAACAGTATTTTAAATGAGATAGAAATTTGTTTCTGTCTTATGCAAAAACCTGGACGTAATCAGTTTAACACTGGTAAGGCAGCTCGCTCTAAGTCCTCAGGGACACAGGCTCCTTGTAGCTTTGCCACCATAAAGGTGTATTCCTTATTACCATGGCCCAACGTAGACTGGCAGCCATCACACCTACATTCTCAAGCAGGATGGAGGAAAGGAGAAAAAAGAGACTAAGGGAGGTTTATGGAAGCTGCCATGTGATACTTCGACTTACATCCCATTGGCCAGAATTTAGTCACATGACTGAATCCTAACTGCAAAGAAGACCGGGAAACGCTCTTTTTATTCTAAGCAGCAATACACCCCGCTGAACATTTCATTACTTAGGAAGAGAAGGAGAATGGCAATGAAGGGCAAGCCATGATCTCCGTCCATCTTTCACTGACCAGACACCATGGAGCAGAAGGAAGCAGCCACCAGAGGGGTCAAAGCAGGGATATTTACTTTTTGTGTGTGAGTTGTTTTTCCCTTGGATGTAGTTGTCTGAAATAACTTCACCACATTCTTTCCTCTTACTTGCAGGATGCTCTTGCTGAGAACCAACTTTGGCAGACTCTTCTGTGTATTTTGACAGATCATCCATCCATGTCAGGTATGGTCTCTTGCAGCAGGATCCTGATGCCTTTTGGATTATAGCACTCTGCCCTTTTACAGCTTTAAAAAACTTGGAATTTGTCCCTTCATTGATTCCTGCCAGAAATGCTGCATGCTAGGGACTGTTTTCTGGGCTCCATAGGGGTCTCTTTCTTTACGACTCCGTCTTTTTTCCCTCATGGCGTATTGTTGGTCCCTCCAGAAATATGGGAGTGCTTACACTGTAATCTGCGGAAATTCCTTAAAATTTTTGACATGTTAGTGGTACCATTCCCTACTTGTCCAGTGAGAAAATGGATTTTCCTCATAACAGTTGATTTTCTTTGATAATTTTAGAGATTTTGTTGCACGAGGGGAAGTTACACATAAAGCATAATATCCCATTCTTGGATCCGAATCCATTTTTTGTCTTTCTTATGGTGTCACAGATTGTAACTTGACATATACCTCAACAACTAGACTGCCTCCAAAGTTGAGATATTAAGATGCCTAAGACTTTTAAAAGGATTGGAATCACTTTTTCCAGGAACCTCCAGAAAAGATAAACACTACTGCGCTTAGAGCAGTCTGGGCGTGTTGGATCATAAACCCACTTGACTAACCTTAAGGGGGGGGCAGTTTTTGTAAGGATGTACATAAAATGAACCTAGAACCAGAAAACTACCTGTGCCACAGGTATCTGCTCTCTCAGTCTCTCTCAGGGGCCATTTGGTTTCTCATAATGATGTTGCTGCTCCTGTTTATGTCTGAGCCAGTCACCTAGCTGTCTGTCAACTGGCTTTCTCCTAATTTCAGTGTGTCCATAGTCCCGAGGGGACACTCTGGCCCCAGGTCTGCCTTGAGATTTCTCTGCTCATCTCTAGCAATTATTATCTTGTTCTTTTCAAATTCCCCAAAGAAGAATCTGATAAGCTCAGCTCAATTTTGCTAGCAGGCTTTTTAAGCATAAGTCACAGGTCATGGACAGGCTGCCCTCAAGCCCAAGTCCACCTCAGTTCATGTCAGCTGAGGTGTAGAGCAATGTGAGAAGCATGTGGTACAGAACAGGCCTGTTTAGAGCAGAGGGGCTATAGCTCTTGCTGGGCTTGTCTGCCATTGGCTCTGACCCCAGCTGTATCTCAGAATGTTCCACGTTCATTGACTCCCTTAGCCAACAAGAACAAATGACAATCTCCTTAGCCAAGCATTCAAGGTTTTACACTCTTAACTGTGTCCACCTTGCCAGTCATGCCTCCCACCCTCACTCTCTTTGGCAGCTTGACTTTGCCCCAAAACCCACAATACAAATTCTGCGCCTGGGCCTTTGTTCACGCTGTGCCTACCTTGCCTTCTCCCCCACTCCTGCCATCCTTCAAGGAGCAGCTGAAGTGACTCTTTCTTTATACCAATGACAGCTAATATTTATTTGGCATCAGCCATGAACTAGGTATACTCCTGAATATGTTACATATATAATCTCATTTAATTCTTTCTCCGTATCTTCCAATGTAGGTATTATTACTCTCATTCTACAGGCAGGCAAGAGGAGGCTTGGAGAATTTAAATTACCGACCCAAATTCACCCAGGGAGTAAATGTCAAAGTTGGGATTCTGAATCCAGGGCTGTCTGATTTTAAAATCTATACTTCTTCTGAAACCATGCTTGGTTATAAAGAATTTCCTGATGACTTGAACCCATGGTTTTCTTGCCCTCCTTTGCATAGTACCTGATGTCTCTTCTGAATGACTGGTTTGACACTTAACGGATGATTACTTATGCTACTGATTGTCTTTTGGGGTGTGAACTTCCCCCTTCAACTGAACTCTAAGCTAGTGGTTTTCAATGGGTGCAACTCTGTCCCTAGGAGGCATTTTGGGAATGTATGCATGTGGCGATTGAGCATCACAGTGATCAAAGAGGATCACTGTTATTTACTGTGCAGGGGCAATGCATAGGACAGCCCTAGGCAATGAAGAATTATCCCATAACCCCCAAGACTCTCTATGTTCCATTAGACATCCAAAGTTAAAAACTTGTTCATAATTATCCATAAGGTTCAAACCTAACTCTGCTTTAAATATAGACATCTACTAATCTCTGTACCGTTTTAACATGTAGAGAATTTTCCAGGAGTACAATGACCATTGTTCAAGCTGGGGGTGGGGGGGGGGAATGAATGATTATACTTTGTCTAGCTTGGTCTTTGGCCAAGAATTTTTCACCATTTCAGAAAATTATATCTACTGATGACAACACTGCTTATGGTATTTGAGTCTCCAACAAAATACAGCCATTACATTACAGTCAGCTTTTATGCCAATTACATTTACGATGATTCTATATGTAGAGGAAAACTTTTGACCTCTCTTAAACCAGTAGCGTAACCTACCTCTAGTATTCACATATTAAAATACATGTTGTTTTATTATAAATTATTTTCTTTTTATTTCTCCTTTATATTACTGATAGGGCATACATTGTTTTTTTGAAATATATATATAAGTAGATTATATCATGTATGATAACATCTATATTTCAAAATAAAGGGGATGTTAACATTATAGCGTTGGGAGAGAAGAGGACCGAGAAGCAGGGCTGTAACCCCTGGGAGGACAAGGACCAAGTTTCATGTTGTTTTGACTTCTCAGAAATCCTGGTAATACTTTGCCTCAGGGAGACTTGTGCTAATCCTAAAAGGGGAACATGGAGAATCATGCACGAATGTGCTTATTCTTATCAGAGAAAGAATGCTTGTGGGCTCAGTGGGGCAGCCTCCTCTCTATCCCCCAACCCTACTGATTTTTGAAGATCCACACACCAATCAGCATGTAGATTAAATCCTTTCTGGTTTTATCAAGGAAGTGCTTGGTATTTAAAAATTGAGATCTCAGAGATGGATCTCCTTAAAGTTTGCATATTGTGTATAATGATGTTCCAGGGAAATACTGGGGGAAGGGGAAGGATGAGGATGCTGCCATTACTCTTGGACTCATCTTCCTCTTTCTGGCTAAAAGAAATCTTTTTGGAAGAGGAGGGTAAAGCAATCATTTTGTTTATTTCACCCAATGAAATAAAAGGTGAGCAAGGACTACAGAATAAAAAGAACAATAATAAAAGTCTCATATGATTTCCTTCCCAAGTATTCTGATGCCTGTTGCCTTAGGAAACTTAAAAGAGAAGTATAACAACATGCATCTACCTAGCACATTTTAAAGAGTTGGGTTATAAGTATTAACAAAGAAGTATTGTCTCCTTTACTGAGAAGCCAATTTAGAGGACTCTGAATGGCAGGTGGGTGAATGTCCTTCAGAAGCCAGTGACTGGCTTAAAAGGGCCCTAAGAGTCTGGTAAATCCAAAGAATTCCATAAGAAAAACAGTAATAATATCATAATAAAGTCTACTTTTCTACTGAGCTCGTTTCCTACTGGGCATCTTACTAAATACTTTACATACATGATCTATTTTAACCTTTGAAAGAAAAGAGCCTGTGAGATAGATTATTATTGCTGTATTTTATAGTTGAGAAAACTGTGGCTCAGAAAGGCAAGTGAGCTGCCAAGGCTCCACAGGTTAGTAAGAGGTAGAGCTTGGATTCAAATCCAGCTTCATGCAGCTCCAAAGCTCATGCTCTTCTAGGACATTCTGAAGACAAACATGCCCCCAGAGTTTCTATGCCCTACAGGGATGCCCTTCTTTTTCAAAACCAAAAGAGACAGGGCTCAGACAACAAACAGAGGCTTTTTCCCTCCAGAGGAAAAAAAAGTCTCCTCCAAGCCAAATAAATAAACCCGTAAGAAGAACAGGAAGAAGGCCTGAGCCACTGGGAGTTGGCCTTCACCTGTAGAAGAAAGCACAGATTCGTCCTGGGGACGGACGGCCCAGTTTTTTTCTCTTGTTTTGGAGAGAGGCTTGGCTGTCAGGCTTTGATTCAGAACAGGAGTGCATTCAGAAGCATCCTCCAGCGAGGCTGGGAAGCTGCTCACATCCCCGGAAAATTCAGTGGGAGAAAAAGTTTATGGAAGCGAGTAGGAGTTTATTCAACAGTGTCTGAGCCCTTTCAGAACCATGAGTGAGTGTCTATAAAGGGGCAGTCAAGCATAGGCTGGGAATTATCCCTGTTGGGTGCCTACCTGTGACAGGCCCTCATGAGCTGCTAAGAGGCTCATTCAGTGCTCAGGGGACAATGGCCAGTGGGGACAAACAATTCGGAGGAGTCTATCATTCTGGTGGTGTTATCTTTAGCACTGAATAAAACCGGAGTTCCCCCTTTCTGCCTCCTAGTCAGCACTATTTTTAGGAGCCAGTGGTACTTTTCAACTCTCTTTCAGGATTTTTCAACAGGTTCACAAGGGCACGAAGTGCAGTATATAAAAAGAGGATAATGACTTGACTTGAGTGCAGGAAAAGGCCCAATGAACAGAGCAGCCAAGCTTGCCGGGACGAGAATAGATGAAAGTTTGGAGAAGAGTCGAGAAGAAATGGCATTGTCTGCATGGTGAGACTCCCCATTTTCCATACAGTACTTCCGAGATGCCAAAGTAGACTTTCTCAAGTTCAAAGTTTAGAGAAGAAAGAGTCAACTTTGAGCAGTTCTGAGTGAGCAGTGGGAATAATGCTGGGCGGCCTTCTGTGTTCACAGTGGTCGAGCGTGTGCCTTTCCTACATGATCCTGACGCAGTAGCTCCCTTTGCAGGGTCTGCTTTATGGTGGTGTGACCTGGGCAGTCACACAGGATCCTGTGCTTGGAAGGGCCCTGCACTTGGTTGAATGCCCGGCTTTAGCCATCCTGAAAGGGACCCCACATTTCTGTTATGCCCTGGGCCCAGCAAATCATGCAGCTGGTCCTGGATTAGAGAGACAAAGAACTGTCATATTACATAGTCCCAGACACCAGGCCTTGCTGTGTCAGAATTATATGGGGAGTTAAAAGTATAATTTATATTTTATAAATTCCCGACTGGTAGAGCCAGTCCTGTTTTTTGTTTTTTTTTGTTTGTTTGATTTGGTTTGGTTTGGTTTTTTTTTTTTTTCATTTTATGTGTTGTTCCTATTATAGGAAGAAAATTGGTGCTGGATTTTCTTTTTTAATGCATGCTGTTTTAAAATTCCCCAAGGAGATAGTGGTCTTTGTCCAAACCTGTGCCTGCATTCTCTGGTTAATTCTATATCCCATATTCTACACGGGATTCCATATTCAAGATTCCCTCATGTGATTCCATGGTCAGTGGCTCCGGAAGAAATGAGGTCCTTGCTGAAGTCTAGGGGGAGTTGGTTTCATCCTGCCGAGACTTTTTCTTGGTCTGCTAGGTATGGAGAGGAACAAAAGAAAAGTCAGCCTTCCTGTCTCTCAGAGAGCAAAGATCATAATACTTGCTGTTTCATAAGCCCAATCGCAGCACCATAGTTGGTGACAGCCAGAAATAAGACGACATTTGCAGAAAGCGAAAGAGAAACACACATTAACACTTTGGGACAGTGTCTCCCTGGACTGGAATTGGAAGCCTCCCACATTAAACCCAGAGTGGGGCCAAGGACATACCCTGGATGATGCCCTGCTCAAAATTAAAATTATATATTAATGACATTTTACCTAACTGACTTTGGATCTGGGTGCATGGGGGGGGTTACAAAGAGAGATATCATGCCAAACTATGTGATATGTGAACTTTCTACCCTTTAAAATTTCTCTAATTTTAAGAGGAAATTATTATAAATAGTACAATAATGACAAGAAACAGGAAACATACTGGATAATGATTATAGATGTGGCTTCCAATCTTGATTTCTGCATTTCTGACCGGGACGATGGGCAATTTCCTAACCTCACTGATCCTTGGTTGCCTCACCTCAAAAAGATGGAAGTAATAAGGCCTATCCTATACACCAAGGTTTTTGTGAGTCTCAGATGTGGCTAATGTGTGTCCTAAGCCGCTCAAAAGTGGATAATGTTGTCATAAATGGTTACAGGCAATGCTTAGCACTCCAGACTCTCTTGTTTGGACACAAGAGTCCTTCCCACCTCTGTCTCCTCCCACCTTCTCTTCCTACTTCAGCTTCTCAGTCTAACAGTGCTCAGGGAGTGTGTCTGCCTCACATCTGGAATGTCCAGGCTGCCTGCAGGAACCAGAACCTCTGTCTCGGAAGGGTTCTGGAGGACCCACTCTCAACCCCAACAGCCAGTCATCTTCAAGGGGTTATCATCCCAATGGCCATCATTCCCTCACCACCGGAGGGTTACCTCACAGATGGAGGACCTAGTCTGTGGGAAAGAAGAGACCATGACTTATTGGAACATATGGTTTCTTAATTCAAGTTAAAATGTCTGAACCCTGTTGCATCTGGTGCCATTTTAGTTTGTTAAAAATGCCACACAAGGCTGTGACTAAAGGGGAAGAAATGGAGAAAAATACAGTTATTACACACTCAAGAGCCGGGTTTTGCGGCTCATTACCCAGTGGCCTCCGTGACTAATTAGGTTTTGTCACTGTTGCTGGGTCATTATGCCTTAATTTTTTTGCATAGTTATTCAGCCGTCACTTGAGGAAAAATGAAGTAGAGAAATACCCTTCTCTGTCTCTCCTGCTCTGAATCACTCAGGCTAAAAACTTTCCGGGCAGAGAGTACCCGAAACTGATGAAATGATCATTTTGCCACAAAGGGACAAAGGAGTGTTAGTGGATTAAAGAAGCGCTTCTTTATCTGATGGTATAGACCTCATTGAGGAGTGGAGGGCGCAATTCAGTGGGGAAGATCATTAACTTTGAAGTCAGTCATCCAAAGATAATGTTTGTCCCTTTGCTTCCTTTGTTGCCCAACTGGCCTTAGCAACCTCTATTTTTTAACTCATCCTTGAAAAACTGGGGGAAAATGCATAATAAAATAAAGGCCTTAGGTTTTCTACAGGCCGGAGGCCTAGGTTAATTTTTGCTAGGAGCAGAGGAAATTGAAGATACCATGGTATTAGCACAGTGGGGTTTGTGTTGGGTCTGGGATAGTAAAAGGACCCATGGTGAGAGGGGAGACATTGGTGTCAATCATGGGGTGGGACGCCACAATGGCCGGTAATTGGCGTGGGTCCACCTTCTACGTCTGTCCCGCTGAGCCTGCAGCCCCCGGCCCACTCTTGAGCCCCATCGCTAACAAGTAAACAATTTATCAGGGTTAGGTCTCCTGCGGGTTGCCCCATCACACGCTCCATTCAGCCCCGGTACTCCCCCCAACCCCCATGCCAGGCCCGCCACACACACAAAAATTTACGTACACCGTGCAATTTGGGGCAGACGCGCCATGTAACAACAAATTTACAACAGGCCCACCATGAAAATGGCTGTGTCAATATAGCTGCCAACTGGGGTAGCAGAGCAGCTTGAACCGGTGGCCCCCAGGGGATGTCCGAGGAAGAGGGTCACAGGCATCAGATCATATCAGAGCTAATGATGACCCCTGCATTTTTGACACAATAACTCACACAGATGTTCACTAGAATCAATCAATGTCTTCTAAAGAGCCGCACCGTTTTAATGTCATTCTCTGGGTTTGTTTATTCTGAGCTTCGTCTTTTTGAATGGGTTGGGGCTCTTCAGGAACCAGAGTGTGGGGCTTGGGGCCTGTGATGAGGGTGTTGATGGCATTGGCTCTCGTCTAGAGAATAGGGCACTAGACTGTTCGGAAACCCAGCCAAGTCTCCTTCACCAGGTGTGCGACCTTGTTCAGCTTACTAGTTCCTTGTCGATGGGCACGTTTTGCAGATTGAATGAGGTTTTTTGTTCTTTGTTTTTTTTTTTTTTTTTTTTGAGCTCTATGTCCAGTATAACACATAAATCTATATAAAAAGAGAAGTAGTCTTTATTGAGAATCTCCTATGTGCCACGCTTTGTGTCACTTAACCCCACAACTTCTGGGAAGGAAATGTTGTCATCTACCTTTTCCAGATCCGGTAAGCAAAGCTTCCAAATGGAAAGCGAATAGTAGGTACCAGAAGTACAATTTAGCACCAAGTCTGTCTGCCCAGAGTTTATTCTGTTTCCATGCTGTTTTGCTAGGACCCAGGTCCTCTTAGGGAATTTAAAATACACAGTCTCATATTCAGAATGATAAAACAAAATTCTGCCTCCTGGAAAATATTTCTTTGGTGGGTTGGGATGGGGAGGGAAATTCCTTTAAGATGGGCAGAGTTTGCCATTACCAGCTTTTTATCTTTATCAGTTTCAAATGTTTTGTCATGGACTTTCCCTGGGAGGTTTTTTGTTTTTATTTGTTTGTTTGTTTTTTCCCAATCCAAGACACACTCAATTGCTGTACACACCATTATTTTATATACCACCAAGAAAGGAAAATTCCTGCCATTTATAATTTCCAGGTGCCACTAGTTAGTTATAGGCCTTATCCCTATTTGAATGAAGTTAAAATGTAGAAAAATTGTGCATTTGGGAATCAAATATATGTACTTGGATCTCAGCATCATGGGGCTGGTGAAGTTTTCCAAGTTCTTCTTGGAAAAAGCCTTGGCTTGATTTGCTGTTTCCTGTCTCTTTCTCAGAGGTCTGGACAAATCAGTACTTAGTAAGTGTCAAGGGCACAGAAGTCGGTGCATAAACAGTGAAAGAATAAATGAGTAAATGAAGTATCTGATGTCTTGACCTTCAGCTCCTGAATGAGAGCAGAAACTGCACTTTGGGGAGGAGTATTTTCTGTCCTGCCCAGGTGTCCAGCTCCTGTTTCATACTTTGACCTAGAGATAAAGGAGGTCCAGGCCAGAGCACCCTCTTCTTGGTGTCCACAGTTGCAAGTCTGGCTGATCCTGGTTCCCTGCAGTCTTTGTGTAGCCTGGCCCGCTGCACTCAGGACAGAGGAAGGGAGAGGGACAATCTCACCAGCCAGGAGTCTCAGCGCCATTGTCCTTCCTAGCAGCTGAGACAAAGGAGCAATTTTATGCTAATCAGCATACATGAAATGAGCATTTTTTACAAATTTTACTTCTTTCACTTGGAAACCCGATAAAGGAGTGGAGCCTGTAGGGCTGCATTCTTCAGCGGAGGCACGCAGCTGGTGGGGCCTTGGTTCGGAATGCGTGCAGGCGGTGGAGGACTTGACAGAACCCGCCTGGCCTGGCCAACTCTTTAGTTGGTTCTTCAGCCTGGGGTTCTCTGCATTTGTGGGCAGGGCCTCAGCGGGCATGGGCTGTCTTTGTGGAAATGAAACTGATATACTCACCTTTTTGAGGAGAGAATGATCCGTATTGGGGGTAGAGGGGACTTGTCTCCCAAATCAGAGGCAAAGGAAAGTAGAAAAGAGCCCACATTAACCAGACCAACACAAGGCAACTCTACAGGGAAGACTTCCAGCATAAGGCAAGTCCTTTGAAAAAGCAAAACGCTTACACATACTCTGGTGGGCACTTTCTGTCCTTTACAGTGTGTCCCCAACCTCCTAGATCCCCTATAAGCCTTCCAAGCACTCATGCTCCTGCTGAGCAGGCTCTGAGCTTACCAGATCCCACCTTTGACCCTTGCCCATGCTGCTCCCCTACCATTGCGGTGGCCTTTGTCCATCAGCCTTATCTACATCATCTGTCACAATCTTATGCATTTGCTTCATGTTCTGAGTCAACTGTCACCTCCACCCCCCTGTTTTTCCTGATTTCCCCTCATCAGAAGGGATGTCGTCTTTCCTTCCTGTTTAAAGATAAACTGAGGCGTATTAAAAATTTTAAGAGTTTACCTGAGAAAGCAGGGATTCCAGTTGGCTACACCAAACCAGAGGTGGTTAGGAGTCCTCCACCAACAGGAGCTGGGTCAGGACCTTTAAAGAGGAGGTACAAGCAAAGCAAGGACATTGTTTGGTTGGCTCTTGCTCAAAGCCTCGTTGGCTCTTTCCGACTGGTTGTCCTTAGGTTTTGATGCTATAACGTTGAGGCATTTATAGACTTAGATTTTGGTTTGCTTATGTAGGCCTCCTGGTTTCATTTAACACTCCTTCAACCCCATGGCCACTACCTTAGAGTCTCATTGCATCTGTGTGATTGTCTTTTGTGTCATTTCAGGGATACAGCTCAGGACTGCCCGAACTTGCAGGCTGCCGTGGCCTGCAAAGGACTGTGTCTGGGAGACAGACCCTCTACCAGGCGAGGTAGGACACTAAGACACAGATACAGACACTACATGCACCGTTCACCAGGCTGAACACAGAGCAATTTTTACAACTTTCTTAAAATGAAAAAAGAGCATCTTTAATGTTGAAAAATACAGAAAACCAAAAAGTTTTCAACCATTGCTGATCAGACTCTCAAACGTCACTTGCCTTGACTTTCAAATGCATTCTTAAATTTTCTGCAGCTGTTTATTTATTTTTTTTAAATGGCATTATTTATTTATTTGTTTTTTAAAGATTTTATTTATTTATTTTGACAGAGAGAGACACAGCGAGAGAGGGAACACAAGCAGGGGGAGTGGGAGAGGGAGAAGCAGGCTTCCCGTGGAGCGGGGAGCCCGATGGGGGGCTCGATCCCAGGACCCTGGGATCATGACCTGAGCCGAAGGCAGACGCTTAACGACTGAGCCACCCAGGCGCAGCTCTGCAGCTGTTTAATTGGGCCAACTTGGAGAGTCTTCTACTGGTCAGAGCTGGCACGATTTGAGTATCAATGGGACTAATAATAGCAATGGGTTGAACACATTAAATAGATTTAAATTCATAATTCAAAGTGCTAATCAAAAGATTCCAAAACAGAACTTCATGTGCGATCTTTAGAAGATCCTACAGCACCAACTTATTATTCTAAATAAATAAAGGGAGAGAATAAAGCATTGATCCTGCCTTCCTTGTATGATTAGGTCAGCATAGTAATATCAGGGAAGACAGATCCCTGGTGACACATTGTAATGTATTCTTTCATTTCCTCATTCACTCCTTCAGCAAACACATATTGAACCCTCTCCCTGCCAAGCCCTGTGCTAAATGCTGGGAATATAATGAATCTGAAGATCAGAATTTATCATATTGACCGGGGCAATGTTATGGCCAAAGGTAGGCACTATGTGATCACAGTGGTGCATCAGGGAGGGTATGATGGACTGTGTACCTGTCTTCTACCCCTCCTCAAAGGCAAGCTTCTCAGGGTATTTGGATCTTTTCTCTTTTGCTCCTGTGATGGGGGCATCAGCAGTGCCCAATAATGGTTTGGTAAATCAGCCTGGGCTCTTAGCTGTAAGCCACAGAAAATATCTCTGGCAAACTTAATCCAAAGAGGAACATGCTTTAAAGAACAAGGTAGATCACCAAACTGATGGGCAAGTTGGGGGACCAGGCTCAGAAAGTGGGTTAAGCAGCAAGAAATAGTACTAAGATCGTGATGTGGCAATAGTCTCATGGGGATCTTAGATGTTGATGCTGCCGCAGGCGTGACTATTCCCTGGGTGTGTGAGCCCCACGGGAGCATTGATCATGTGAGGAGAGGGCATATCTGACTCATCCTTTTCTGCTGTGGGAAGTAGAGCTGGGGCTCATACTGAGGCCATGGAGGCACTTTCCCCAAAAAAACAGGAAGGTTGGTGCTTACTAACCAAAAACAATGACAAATGTCTGCTACAGTTGTTTGACATGACTTATCGATTAGAGATGCCTTTTTCCTATCAATAAATCTCTGCACCGTGGGAGAAACCCAGGGAGCCTAAATGGGTAATCTGCTTCCTTTTTGTTCACCTGCCTCACTTCGGGGGGGTACCTTTGCATTCTGAACTCCACCTCTACTTCCTTTCTCTCCTAAACCCTCCAGTTGAAAACAGAGGGACCAGGAGCACCACGGTCTGTAGGACTTTTAGCCGGAATGGCTGCTCAGCCAGCTGGCTGTGGGGAGGGGCATTATTCAACTCACAGAAAACTAAGGGTTGAGGCCTTCCAGTGGAGCCTAGCCTCTCATCTGGGCAGAATCTCTTCTTTCCTGGAGTGCTTCCCTCCGGGAGAAAGCATGTCTTGGATGAAGTGGAAGAATTGGGATCTTTGAAATTATAACAGTAATTATCAGTGGGTCACATGTAGCGAGCACTTACTATATGTTAATCACTGATGTAACTTTGCATGATCATCCCTTTTATTTATTTATTTTTCATAATCATCTCTTTTAATCTTCAGGATAATGCTATGAGGTAGAGACAATTATTACCTGCATTTCATAGGTGGGGAAACTAAAATGCAGAGTGAAGTAACTGTCTAGGTCATTAGCAGAAATCCTCACCCAGAGCTTATGTACTATCAAAGAAGCACAGAGCCTGAAGTATCACCAAGGAAACTACAGTTGTGGTTCAGTGACTGATTTGCAAAGCTGGACTTGAACCCGTGTCTGGCCCACACTAATGCCTATTGTTATGAACTGACCTAACCCAGTTCGATCCATGAATAACTCAGATTCATTTTGGTAGATAGTTGTAGTTAGTGGTGGGTAAGTTAGCTTCTCTCCCGAATCCTGTTACAAGATTGTAATGTAGGTAAGTCTTAGACTAAATTCTGTACACATACAGATATTTACTAACAGTTCTGGGTAGTTTCTATACTCTGTCCTGTGAGCTTGATTAGACGCCAGCTCTCTGTTCTGTCAGGTGTAACAACCATGATGCATATGAAAGATTCACCTGCAGCAGACACAGCAACATTTCTGGGCAATGTTCTCTGCCTTCTAGATGGCATCACACAATCAGAAACTCTGCTAAAGCAATGGCTGGATGCAGGACCAATTTAGAGGTCAAGCCATGAGTGCCATTCCTCAGGGGTTCAGAATATAGCCTCAGTAGATTCTTATACCTTTGTTCACGTAAGGATGGGGTGGAAACTTAACCCTAACCTATTTTAGCCCATTCCTGAAACTTGAATGCCTCTCACTTAACCAATGAGAGCGATTTCCTAACATTTGTAATACTACTTAACAGGATGTTTGTCCCACTGTTAATATCCCCCTGTTTGATTCCCCCATGCCAATTAGCAATGTGTGAATTATCGATCAAGAATGACTTGGCATTTTCTGGAGTATAGCATTAGCTGACCACTCATGGGTAGTTCTTTCTTGACAACCTGTGAGCTGATCACCCCTGAAGTTACAGTTGAAGCTACCTGGCCCTTCCATACTATCACACAGATTAGACGGAGGTATTTTAAGGTACGGCAGACATTAGAAACCCCATTCTGCTGACCACCAAACTGAGGTGTCGACAGAAAAAGTCCCATAATCTTTGAAGCAGAGAGGCAAGGGTCTTTCTTTAGTAGTTGTATAGGTCCTAGCCTCATTTTACCTGTGAACCTCAGTTTCTTCATCTAAAATAGGACTGACTATACCAGCCAAACCTAACACCATACAGGATTGTTGTTGAGTTCAAGCAAAATGTAAATTGTCATCCCATCCTCCCAGCATGTCTTTGTCTACTGACTTGTTTCAAGGTTCTTAGAATCACTTATTTAAGTTAATTAGAGACTGAGGCTCTACAAACCCTGAAAGGAAGAGAATGGGGTTTAATCTCCAATTTAGACTCTTTGTGATACCTAAATGTGGTGAAAAATGAAATTAAGCAGAATATCCATTTTATCAATACAGGACTTAATATTCATATATTTTGAAACATTGCAAAGTGTTCCTGACTTTTTTTCAGATTTCATCTGAATGCTGAAAAGGCCTGGTCTGAGCTTTGGTTTGGACATTAAGCCCTACTAATTAACATTTGCCTAATCCCCCCTGTGGTTCCAGGGTTGTGTTCTCAAAAAAAGTGAAAAAGAGCTAATTATTAGGGCTTTGATACGAGAGTCCAGACATCCAGAGTTTCCCCCTTATTTCAGTGTCTTTTGGTGGTGCAGAGACAAAGTACTTGGGAGATTAACTCAATGTTTCAATACCATGTTCCATTCTTTGTTGTGCAAAAGGGAAGATTTTAACTCTTTTTCCTAGAACGGAAACCCCTTTCCTCTATGCAGGAATACACACAACCAAGACTGTTTCTTGCATTAACTTGATCAATCTTCCTTTGGACAGTCTCCCTTTCACAATTAAAAAAAAAAATAGAACAAAGTCTTGTTGAAATTAATATTTCACTCTTATCTCATTTGCTCCCTGCTCTGTGGACCCGTTTCTTCATCTGGTAAAATAGACAAGATGATTCCCCACCTAACTGACCCATGGATATTGTGATAACAAATTAAGTACTTGAAGTGAGTCAGCTTTAGAAAAGAAAGTCTAAAGTAATTAAGCTATTATCTGTAGTGTATATGTGAAGTTTTCATTCATGCATTTGTAACTTTATGTATGTATGTAATTAATTCAGCAGACATGTATTGCATGCCTTCTCTCTGCCGGGTAGAGAAGTGAATAAAATATAGTCCAGTCTTTAGTGAGAGTCCAGTATGCTGGATACAGATGGTTCTGTTTCTTCTCCCTTTTTTTTAAGTGCTTTTTCCCCCCTCTCTGAATCTTCAGTGCCCTCTCAAAAGCAACACAAACCCACACTGTTTTGGCTGGACTCAGGGTTGAAGTAACAAAAGTTGGCTCAAGCTGGGGATATGATTACTTACTAGGGGAGAAAAAGCAGCAAGCAATTCCACATTCATTCCCCTAGGAGAAAAGTTCTTTCTTAGCAACCCAAAGATTAAAGCATTTAAATTCTTTCGATGGTTCCAGTTTTGATGAAACAAAAATGGTATAAATTCATACAAATATTTTTCAGTTTAACTCAACTCCTATTTATTGAGTGCCTACTAGCACTCAGGTGACTGCAATTGCATTGCTGTTGTTTTCTCTCACAAAGGCAGTGGATAGTAGGTGTTGGATAGGATGTATAATTCATGCCAAAACACGTCTAATCATGAGTGTCTTTGGAAGGTATCACTCGTATTTGACTTCATATTAGCAATATATCTGGATTATTCATTCATGTTTTCATTTTTTGGCCTGGGTAAGCAAAACAAAGCAAAACAATACAACACAACAACAACAAAAAAAAGAAGGAAAGGAAACTTTGTGATTCAAAAATTGCAAATGTGGCCCAGAAGCCATTCGCCTGAGAATGCTGCTGCAGATTTGACATTGATGATGCATTCATTGTTGCCTGGCTTTAAGTGTTGCTAATTTGCCTGCCTGTGTTCCCTACATCATTGATCTCTAAAATCTTTCTATTGTGGAAATTAGTTGTATTTCTGTTCAGTCATCAAATGCAAAGGAAGAACTACTCTATGGTGCAATTGGCATTTGTAAAGGAATTCTCTGAAGTAGCTGTTAATACTACACAGTCTGATGAGTAACTGGTTAGTTTCTTCTCTGGTGGCAATGGCTGTATGGGAGAGCATGAAGTTTGAAGTCAGTGTTTCCTTATCATCTGGTATCTGCAGGACCGAGGGAAATAATTTCTCTGCACGATCTCAGCCTCTTTATCTCAAAATGATAATAATGTATGCAACTTCCAGGGTCTTCATAAGGATAAGTGAGACGGCGTATGCTATTGTGATGTGTAAGGAGCGATACGAATATTAATTGCACTTGTCACCTTACTTCTAATTAATGAGCATTCATTAAGCTCTCGGTGCTAGTTACCACATTACATTGCCTCAGGTCCTCATGGCAAATTGATGTTATTATCCCAAAATTAAAGCTGTGTCCTGGCTTTTTTTTTTTTTTTCCTGCTACGTCTTACTGCCTTTCTGCAAATGCTTGGACCGCCTGGATTCCATAAGCTTGCTTGAAACTCTTTCCATGATTCGGAATTGTAGTCCCTCTTGCAATCTCATCCAAGGAACATCTGCTCCGAGAAGCCAGTCAATATTGTGGAGAAGTTCAAAGAATGCAGACCATTAGTAGTGTCAGCTTTACAACCAGGAGGTAATGGCATTAAAGGAATGGTCATAATACCCAACAATAGTGACCTCATTAACCAGTGATTTATCATGATGAAAAGACCTGTTTAACCTTTGGTCTCCACAAGCTTTCTCCTTTTAACAAAAAGGTCTATTATTTCAAGTTGTCAGGAGATAATTTGTGAGTTGTTAAAGGACAGATTCAATTACTCTTAAGACAATTATATGGAAACTGTCCTCACTGCAAGGTGCCTGCACAACAATTTTTGTTTTCCTCGGTCATTTTTCTGGGAACAAAAAACACGGGCGTGTGATGAGTTTTGCTACAAGAAACAACTGCCATTGTACCTTCTTAGGGCCCAGCTGTAGATACCTGATTACAAACTGGGCTTTCTTTGGAACTAGTGTAAGGGGGGTTTGAATGAGATGGCCTCACTGACATATAAGGAGACGTGTCAAGCTCCTCTGTCAATTTCATGTAACATTTATGGAGGGCCTATCAGCCAAGTTGGGCTTTGTGGTAGGGGATACAGCAATGGATAGGCTGGACTCTGCCTTCCAGGAGGTCGGAGACGTCTATGGGGATGTTCTCTCAACTTGCATTTTTTATCCCCCTTCTAATGGTTCCTGAGATGATTGTGTCCCTATAGGTCTCCTGCTGCTCAGATCTGGCGGTGGCGGGGGGGGGGGTGGGGGGTGGCTTCTCCACCCTAAGGAAACTGATCAGAACCCCAGGGAAAGAGGTAGAAAAGAGATTAGAAAAGGTGCCTGTTTGGGGTTGTGCAGATTGCTTGGAAGGATTAACTTTGATGGGTGAATTTCGTCCCTGTGTTCCTAACGGAGGAATGAGAAAAACTATAACATCTGTGCCATTCCAGATCTGGGCCTCTTTAGAGCAGAAACTGTCAGTTGTGACAAATTGAGCCCAATTGTACGGAGGCTTTTGTGAGGTAGACAAATGTCCATCAGGGTCTCAAACGACCACCAAACTCCGTTCACTTGTGCTTTCTCTCTAATTTACGCCCTGGGTCCCTGAGGTGAGAGACCCTGCTATTTGATCGCCTGACCACAGTAAATAACCCCAACTGGAGAACTTTTAAATGAAGATGTTTAGAAAAAGTCCAACTTTCAGAGTGTGATGGCAGGCATTTCAGTGACTTGCTCACATTGTTTCGTTACTGATGCAGGAGGTAGAAGAGATACTGGAACTAGGATTATCTTTGATGAAGCTTGTATTCCACGGTAAACCTGAAACCCAGAGCTTGGTTATAGGATAAAATTTTTGATGCTGTACTTAAGAAAACGTGTTTTGCTTATTATTCATGTTGTCCAGATTCCTTGTATATTATTTTGAATTTTTTTCTTAAAGACTAATTTCAAATTTTTACCCTAGGATTTTCTTGGGGAATAGAATCCCCATTACCTGGTTTTAGTTGCTTGTGAAGTTTTTTATTTTTGTTTTTAAAAAATTATCTTCTTTTTTCCAGAAACGTGGTAAGTCATCCTTGATTTCATTAGGAGGGAAATAATAAACAATATCCAATTTTAATGTAATAAATATTTGTACCTGATTATATAGCATTATATGGATTTCATTAAAAGAAATACATCTAGGCTCTTGAAAGACCTTGAGAGCTAAGTAATTAAACAGCATAGTAGTGAAAAGAGAGGAAGGACCTAATAGAACCCATTCTTATACTGCCATTATTAATTTAATCATTCCACTTTTGAGTGCTGTATACCTGCTAACTTGCACAGAAGTTCTGAGGTAGCTTAAATAAAGTTGCAAGACAGATTTAAAAAAAAATCATATAAAGGAAGGATTAAGTAATTTTAAATTGGAGATAAAACCTTTGGCTTAAACCAAAGGGAAATACGATAAGTTACATAAATCCTATTTTGTAATAAACAGAAATACATGGGCTTATCAGCGAAGTCAGACCTTTTTGTAAAAAAATTCCAGGAAGAAGGTTTTTTTTATTGATGGTTGGGTTTAAACAATTAGTTTCAAAATGAAAATCATTTAGATCATTATCTCTTAAGGTCCTGGCCTTCACATTTCAGCAGAGAAAAAGATTGGAAACTAGGATCTCTATATACACCTTATATTCCACCACTTGAACATATCAACAAACCAGAAGAAATTAATACTGTGTCTATTATCTCAACTGAAAAACCTAAAAGTATATAAGTAAATACAGAAAAATTTTAAACAAAAACCCAAGACAATACGAAAACAGAGGTTTATAAAAATCAAGCTAATTATCTAATTACCTAAGGAAGAAAACCCAACTGAATGTTTCTTGATAATTATTGACATTACTGGCTTTGAAATCACCATTTTGAAGAACAATTCTTAGCATAAGATAAGCTATACATTCTTGGAGGACACAGATTTTACTTTGTTCATCTTCCCTATTATAGACTTATTACATGAGCAGGGACACAAAAAAGAATAGGTATCTGTAACCTTTGGCTAGGTTGAAGGGAAGTGGCCAGGATTGGTGAAAAGGACTAGGGTAAGGAGATTTCTTTGTGCATTGACTCTGGCAAACACCCCGAGCTTTGTTTGTTTGTTTGTTTGTTTGTTTTAAATAAACCCTTGGTTGGGGCGCCTGGGTGGCTCAGTCGTTAGGCGGTCTGCCTTTGGCTCAGGTCATGATCCCAGGGTCCTGGGATCGAGCCCCGCATCGGGCTCCCTGCTCGGCGGGAAGCCTGCTTCTCCCTCTCCTACTTCCCCCTGCTTGTGTTCCCTCTCTCGCTGTGTCTCTCTCTGTCATATAAATAAATAAAATCTTTTAAATAAATAAATAAATACATAAATAAACAAACCAACCCTTGGTAGAATCTCAAGGTTTTAAAACTGGAAGATTCTTCATGTTAAAGTTTTGATTTGTCCAATCATGCCCTCCCTCCACAAAGCCAATTTCAGAAAGAGTTGAGAATTAGTCATAGCTTGCCAGCAGAGCCGCATTGGAAAATAATCTCGTATTTGAGACCCAGTGGAATTTCTAGAATTGTTACCTGCTTATGAAGAGGAGATTGGGTCTGCAGGATGGGGAGCGATCCAAACCAGTTACAAGGGAAACAACACGCGCAGGCACAGGTGGGGCTCTACACCTGCCTCTAGAATGGTGCTTCTAGAACTATCTGTGCTGAAGAACCAGTTTTTCTCTTTTTTATTCCGAATCTATAACAGACCTATAAACGTATCAAATGCAGTAGCAATGAAGTACTAGGCAAATGAAATGAAGAAAGCAAAGACATATAAAACACAAATTGAGGTGTTTATTAGGTACAAAATTATGTTTCCATTAATATAATTAAACAATATAGGTAAAAGAGAAGAATTACAAAACTGTATTATGTAGTTCACTGAAAGGGTGCCTATAGGCAATTAGTATATAGAATTACTATTACACTCATGACTTTTTGCCACTCCTAAATCATAACAAAACAAAAAATTGTGAGTAAAATAGCAATTCCCCACATTTAATGCCTATATGCACACTTCGAGTGC
The DNA here is from genome assembly GCF_029215605.1 of Mirounga angustirostris. Classification (NCBI taxonomy): domain Eukaryota; kingdom Metazoa; phylum Chordata; class Mammalia; order Carnivora; family Phocidae; genus Mirounga; species Mirounga angustirostris. The sequence goes on along the minus strand of NW_026991721.1, from coordinate 36,987,166 downwards.
ACATTGTGTATATCAATAGCTTTTATAAGTCAAGTTAGTGAAGTATAATTTACACACAGCAGAATTCACCCTTTTTTAGGTGCACAGTCTGGTAAGAATAAAGGTGTACAGTTATGTGACCAATCAAGATATAGAATATTTCATCATCCTAGGAAGTTCCCTTACAATTAAACCCTTCTCACTGCTTCCTCCTTGGCCACCACCAACGTGATTTCTGATACTATGATTTTTCCTTTTCCAAAATGACATATAAATAAAACCGTATATGATATAGCCACATATGTCTAGCTTCTTTCATTTAACATATTGCTTTTGAGATTCAGCCGTGTTGTTACTTGTATCCATTATTTATTCCTTTCCATTGCTGAGCTGTGTTCCATTCTATGGGACATAGTACAATTTATTTATCCATGCACAAGTGGATGGACCTCAGAGTTGTCTCTAGTTTTGGTCAATTATGGATAAAATTGCTGTAAACATTTGCACACAAGTCTTTGTGGAGACACATGTTTTCGTATCTCTTGAGTAAATATCTGGGGTTGCTGTGTCTTATGGGAATTGTGTATTTAGCCTTCTAAGAAACTGCCAAAGTTTTCCAAAGTAGTTTCCCATTTTGCATTCCTACCAGTGATATATGAGAGTTCATTGCTCACCAGAACTCTGTATTGTCATTTAAAAAAATCTTCAGTAATTCTAATAGGTATGGAATGGTATCTCATTGTGGTTTTAATTTGTATTTCTTTAAATAACTACTGAAAGTGAGCATCTTGATATGTGTTATTTTGTCACCCTGGTCTCTTATTTGGTGAAGCATCATTTTTTTCAAATTTAAATATTTATTCATCACGTATAAGGAATATTGTATTACATACTGAAGATGAATAAGTCTGAAGGACATCATGGTCTACTGGAGATAGGTATTTAGATAAATAATTGGAATATGATATGATAAAAATATGGCCCAAGCTTGACATACAGAATCACATATGCATGAAGATAAGTAGACTTACTCTGCAACATAAGAACAACATAAGCAAAATAAACAATGCAGTTGGATCATTTTTAAATGAAAATTTTCACTTTAGAGAATTTAGATAATATAAATACAAAAGAGAAAAGTCACTATTAACATTTTGACTTGTGTATTCCACTCTTTGTGAGTATTTTTTGTTAATTTACCAAATGGGATCATACTACATCTATTTTTCTCCTTAAGCAGCTTTCTATGGTATTAAATATTTTCCTACAATGTCATTTTGATAGTTGCAAAGGATGCAATCATGTGTACATTCAAACATTTTTAAAACCAATCTATTATATTTCAGCTGTTTCCAAGTTTTTATACTTATGAACGATGCTCTATTGAACATCCTTGCAGTTGCACTCTTGAACAAAGTTTTCTTTAAGATAATTTTTTTGCAGGGAAATTTCTGGGTCAAAAGATATAAGTATTTCTGAATTTTTAGTGGGTATTATCAGATTTTCCAGTAAAGTGGTATAAATTCATATCTACCATCAGCATAACAAAGATGAACACTGTGGGTAATGTTTTTAAAATTAAAACAAATTCCGATTTCCTTGTAAGATTTTTTTTAAAGATTTATTTATTTATTTTAAAGAGAGAGCATGAGTGGGAGGGGTAGAGATAGAAGGAGAGAAAATCTCAAGCAACTCCACGCTCACTGCGGAGCCCATCACGGGGCTCTATCTCTTGGTCCTGAGATCATGACTTGAGCCGAAACTATGAGTTGGACACTTAACCAACTAAGCCACCCAGGCATCCTCAAATTCTGATTTTAAGTTGCATTTATTTGATTACTAGGAAGTTGAATATCTTTTCTGATGTGCATTTCCTATTTCTATGAATTATATCATGAATTTCTCCTTATGTCCTTGGTCTATATCTCTAGCTAAATGTTCATCTCATTTATTTGTAAGAAGTTTTTTTTTTTTCTTTTAGTGATCTACCATAATGCAAATGTGTTTTCTCTTGTCGTTTGCTTCTTTTCATTTTGTTCCTAATATTTTCTTCATTAAAGTTTTAACTTTATATGTTTTAACTTATCAACATTTCCTTATAGATCTATATCAGAATTCAACCTTGTCAAGTCCTCTTTCACTCTATGATTAGTTGAATATTTATCTTTTACATTTAAATAAATGGAGCATTTGGAATTTATTTGGATATGTCACAAAGAATAAGGATTTAACTTTTTTCCCCAAATGATGAGCCACTTGTCCCAGCTCTACTTATTGATAATGGATCTTAGATCTTTTTCTCAGCATTTTGAATCATATATCAAGTTCATTATATGCTTAGGTATGTTTCTGAACTTATCATTGTGTACCAAAAAATTTCTTGTCTTTTCTGAAAATGAAAATGCACAGTGCCACACTATTTTAATTACTATAGTTTTATAATATGTTCTAATATCTAATATCTAGGACAACCACCTCTGTGTCCTTCACACTGTTTATAATACTTCCAAAAAATGTTCTGGACTATTCTCAGATCTTAATGTTCTGGGTGTACTTAAAATTATATTTGAGTTTTAAAATATCCAATTGGGACATTTATTGAAATTTCATTAAATTTATAGATTAATATGAGAAAAATTTGCATCTTTATAATAATCAGCCTTATCACTGAAGGACATGCCAGGTCTCACCATTTACTAAAATTTTCATTTATGTTCTTCAGTAAAGTTTTATAGTTATTTTATTTATTGTATTTTAATTCCAATATAGTTAACATACAGTGTAATATTAGTATCAGGTGTAGAATTTAGTGATTCATCACTTACGTCCAACACCCAGTGCTCATCACAAGGGCCCTCCTTAATACCCATCACCTATTTAACCCATCCCTGCACCCTCCTCCCCTCTGGTAACCATCAATTTGTTCTCTGTAGTTAAGAGTTTATTTCTTGGTTTGTTTCTTTTTGCTCATTTGTTGTTTCTTAACAAATTTTCTTAACAACAAATTTCCAAGGTATTATATCATTGTTCTTGTTATTACTACTGGCATCTATTTTTCCATTATTTGTGTAAATTTGTGGAAATTTTCCAAGATTTGTGTAAATCTTAAATTACACATATGAGTGAAAGCATATGGTAGTTGTCTTTCTCTGATTGACTTATTTCACTTATTGACTTATTGTACTTTCTAGCTCCATCCAGGTCATTGCAAATGGCGAGTTCATTCTTTTTTATGGCTGAGTAATATTCCTGTGTGTGTGTGTGTGTGTGTGTACCACATCTTCTTTATCCATTCATCTATTGATGGACACTTGGGCTGCTTCTGTAATTTGGCTATTGTAAATAATGCTGCTGTAAACATAGAGGTGCATATATGCCTTTGAATTAGTGTTTTTGTATTTGGGGGGTAAATACCCAGTAGCATGATTCCTGGATCATAGGATAGTTCTATTTTTAACTTTTTGAGGAACCTCCATACTGTTTTCCACAGTGGCTGCACCAGTTTGCATTCTCACCAACAGTGCAAGGGGTTCCTTTTTCTCCACATCCTCACCAACGACTTGTTTCTTGTGTTGTTGATTTTAGTCATTCTGACAGGTTTGAGGTGATATCTCATTGTAGTTTTGATTTGCATTTCCCTTATGATGAGTTATGTTGAGGCACTTTTCATGTGTTTGTTGGCCATCTGGATGTCTTTGGAGAAATGTCTATTCATTTCTTCTGCCCATTTTTTAATTGGATTCTTTGTTTTTGGGTGTTGATTTGTATAAATTCTTTATATATTTTGTAAATCCTTTATTGGATATGTCATTTGAGGATATCTTCTCCCATTCCATAGGTTGCCTTTTATTTATTTATTTATTTATTTATTTATTTATTTATTTATTTATTTAAATATTTTATTTATTTGACAGAGAGAGACACAGCGAGAGAGGGAACACAAGCAGGGGGAGTGGGAGAGGGAGAAGCAGGGTTCCTGCCGAGCAGGGAGCCCAATGTGGGGCTCGATCCCAGGACCCTGGGATCATGACCTGAGACGAAGGCAGACGCTTAATGACTGAGCCACCCAGGTGCCCCTAGGTTGCCTTTTAGTTTTGTTTGTTGTTTCCTTCTCTGTGCAGAAGCTTTTTATTTTGATGTAGTTCAAATAGTTTATTTTTGCTTTTATTTCTCTTGCCTAAGGAGACATATCTAGAAAAATTTTGCTAGACATATCTAGAAAATTATAGTTATTTTAAATAGGTTTGGGGCGCCTGGGTGGCTCATTTGGTTAAGCATCTGCCTTTGTCTCAGATCATGATCCCAGGGGCCTGGGATCAAGCCCTGCATGTTTCTCCCCTGCCCCTCACCCTGCTCATGCTTTTTCTCTTTCTATCTCTCAGATAGATAAATAAAATCTTACACACATACATACATACATACATACATACATACATACATACATAAATAATAAATAGGTTCTGCAAGTTTTGCTTCATCCAACGTATTATATCGTTGTTCTTGTTATTACTACTGGCATCTATTTTTCCATTATATTTTCCAACTGGTTGCTACTTTTCTATAGCATTCTGAATAGAATTATTATAATAATAAATTATTATTCAGTAATAGACAAAATTGTCTAATTAGTTCCAATAGTACTTTTTATTTTGGTTAAAAAACTCATAAGATAAAATTTACAATTTTAACTATTTTAAGTGTATAATACAGCAGTGTTAATTATATGCATATTGTTGTGCAACATCTATAGAACTCTCGCCTTGCAAAACTGAAACTCTATATCCATCGAATAACAACTCCCTTTTCCCCTCTCCCAGCCCCTGACTTGTAATTTCTCTTTCTATTGGTTTGACTACTTTAGATGCTTCGTGTAAGTGGGAGAGCACAGTTTTTATCTTTTCCTAACTGGCTTATTTCACTTAGCATAATGTTCTCAAGGTTCATCTATGCTGAAACATGTAACAGGATTTCCTTGTCTTTATTTTCTTGAGTTTTCCATATGGCCAGTTATATAATCTATAAATAATTACAACTTTCTCTACTTTTTCGATTTTTTATTTCATTTCTTCATCTGGTATTTTACTATTTAGAAGAATCTTGCTGAGAATTTCAGGTAATTCCTCATAATGTTATATGTTAGTAGCATAGTAAGTTACATTATTACTTTTTTGTTTATTGAGGTTTTTTAAAATCAGGAATGGATGTTAATAGGTTATTTTATGTTGAATCATTTTTGAAATTTTAAAATAAACCCTATTTGGGTATGTTACATCACTCTTTTAAAAATATGCTCAAGTAGGGGTGCCTGGGTGGCTCAGTCAATTAAACATCACACTTGATTTCAGCTCAGGTCATGATTTCAGGGTTGTGATATTGAGCCCCATGTCAGGCTCCATGCTGGGCATGGAAGCTGCTTAAGATTCTCTTTCTCCCTCTCCCTTTGTCCTCCCCCCATGTATATATTTCCTACAGTGTCATTTTAATAGTTGCAAAGGATGTAATCGTACAATTGTGTGTACATTCAAACATTTTTAAAATTCACCCTTTGTAGATGTATAGTTAAATGAGTTTTGTGATATGTAACGACCAACCACTCAAGATATAAAATAGTCTGATTAGGGCGCCTGGGTGGCTCAGTTGGTTAAGCGACTGCCTTCGGCTCAGGTCATGATCCCAGGGTCCCGGGATCGAGTCCCACATCGGGCTCCCTGCTCGGCGGGAGGCCTGCTTCTCCCTCTCCCACTCCCCCTGCTTGTGTTCCTGCTCTCGCTGTCTCTGTCTCTGTCAAATAAATAAATAAAATCTTAAAAAAAAAAAAAAAAAAAAAAAAAATAGTCTGATTATCCCCAAAATGTTACCTCATGCTAACCCCTGGCAATTCTGACCCTGTTGCTTATAGTTTTGTTTTTTAAAAAAATATATCATATAGTGCTTGTTTGGGCAGCACATATACCAAAATTGGAATGACACAGAAAAGATTAGCTTAGCCCCTGAGCAAGGATGACACACAAATTTGCAAAGAATTTCATATTGTTTTAAAAAGACTATAAATATTAAAGGGGACTCTTTGAGTGGAAAGACCAAAAGTGATAAAGACAAGAAAGAAACAGAAAATCTCCAGAAACAACAATGAAACAAGTAATAAAATATCATATACATGGAACCATACAGCATGTAGCCTTTGTGTGTGACTTCTTTGACTTGGCACAATGCTTTTGAGGTTCATCATGTTATTACATGTATCAGTAATTCATTCATTTTCATTTCTGAGTAGTATTTTTCATTGTTGAGTGGTTGGATTTAACAAACTTTGTTTATTCATATTCACCAGTTGATAAACATGAGTTATTTCTGATTTTTAGTGATTATGAATGAAGTTGCCAGCTGCAATCACCTATAGGTTTTATTTGTATGTATGTCTTCCTTGCTCTTGGGTAAATAGCTAGGAGTGGAATTGCTGGGTCATATGGTAGGCACAAATTTTACCTTTATATGAAGCTGTCAAATTGTTTTCCAAAGTGACTACACTGTTGTATATATTCACCAACAATGTATGGGAGTTCCATTTGCTCCACATCCTCACTTGCACTTCCTACTGTCAGCTTTGTTTTCTTTTTCCTTTTTTTTTTAAAGATTTTTTTTTTTTTTAATTTACTTGACAGAGAGCTAGAGCACAAATAGGCAGAGAGGCAGGTAGAGGGAGAGGGAGAAGCAGACTCCCCGCCGAGCAGGGAGCCCGATGCGGGACTCGATCCCGGGACTCCAGGATCATGACCTGAGCCGAAGGCAGACGCTTAAGCAACTGAGCCACCCAGGTGCCCCATGCTTTGTTTTCTCTTAGCCATTTTAACAAGTGGCATCTTATTGTGGTTTTAATTTGCATTTCTCTCATAATTAATGATGTTAGCATGTTTACATGTGCTTATTGGTCATTCAGATCTCTTCTTTGGTGATGTGTATGTTCAAATAGTTTGCTAATCAAAACTTTTTTCTTATTGAGTTATAAAGATTTCTTTAGACATTCTGAATATAAGTCCTTTATCAATTTTTTTGCAAATATTTTCTCTCTGTGGTTTGATTTTGTTTCTTAGAAATGTCTTAACAGAAATTTAAAATTTTTATTAAGCCCATTTAGTCAGTTTTTTCTACTATGATTCATAGTTTTTGTCTTAAATTTTAAAAATATTTGCTTAATATAAAACCATAAAGATATTTTCTCATGTTTTATTCTGGGAATGTTACAGTTTTAGGCTTTACATTTAGGTCTGTGACCATTTTGGGTTAACCTTTGTTTATGTGGTGAATAAAAATTGAGATTTTATTTAATTTTAATTTTTTTTGGCATATAAATGTTCCATTTTTCCAGCACCATTTACTGAAAAGACTACACTTCATCTACTCCATTAAATGGACAGCTTTGTCAAAAATCAGTTGATTATACCTGTGGCAAATTTGTAGACCCTCTATTCTGTTTTATTGATCTACATAACAATATTTACTTGACTATCTCACTGTCTTTATTAGTGTAGCATTATAGTAAGTCTTTTTTTTAAAGTATAATTGATACACAATGTTACATTAGTTTCAGGTGTACAACATAGTGATTTAACAAGTTTATACATTATGTTCACCTCAAGGGTTGTTACCATCTGTCCCATTGCATCCTTATTACAGTATCATTGACTGTGTTCCTTATACTGTGCCTTCTAGTCCTGTGACTTATTTATTCCATAACACGAAGGGTTGTATCTACCTCACCCTTCACCTATTTTGCCCACTCTCCCACGCCCCCTCTTCCCTCTGGTAGCCATCAGAATGTTCTCTGTATTTATAGGTCTGATTCTGCTTTTTGTTGTTGTTTATTCATTTGTTTACTTGTTTTTAGATCCCACTTATGAATGGAATCACATGGTATTTGTCTTTCTCAGTCTGATTAATTTCACTTAGCATAATACCCTTTAGGTCCATCCATGTTGTTTCCAAATGGCGCAATCTCATCCTTTTTATGGTTGCATAATATTCCATTGTTTATATATACCATCTTTTCCTTTTCCATTCGTCTATTGATGGACACTTAGGATGCTTCCATATCTTGGCTGTGTAAATAATGCTGCAATAAATATGGGTTTGCATTTATCTTTTCAAATTAGTGTTTTCATTTTCTTTGGGTAAATACCCAATAGTGGAATTATTGGATCATATGGTACTTCTATTTTTAATATTTTGAGGAACCGCCATACTCTTTTTTACAGTGGCTGTACCAATTTACATTCCTACCAACAGTGCATGAGGGTTCCTTGAAATTAGTTGATGTTCTGATTTTTCAAAGTTGTTTTGACTATTTTAGATACCAGATTTTCTTTTTTTTTTTTTTAAGATTTTATATATTTATTTGCTAGAGAGAGAGAGAGAGTGAGAGTACAAGCAGGGGGAGCGGCAGGCAGAGGTAGAAGCAGGCTCCCCATCGAGTAAGGAGCCCGATGTGGGACTCGATCCCAAGATTCTGGGATCAGGTTAGGTACCAGATTTTCTATGTTAATTTTGTAATAAGCTTTTGATTTGTAATTTGTGTAAAATATCCTACTGGGATTTTGATTGAGATTGATTTAAATACAAAGATCACTTTGAGCAGAGTTGACATCTTCCCAGTATTGAGTCTTACAATCCATAAATATGGTATATCTATTTATGTAGGTATTTAATTTCTCTCATCAGTGTTTTATAGTTTTCAGCTCATAAGTCTTGCACATATTTGGTTAGGTTTATTTCATGGTTTTTTTCATGTTTTTTGGTGCTATTGCAAATGGCATTTAAAAATTTAATTTCTGATTGTTCATTGCTAGTAGATAGATGTAATTGATTTTTTATATTGACTTGCATATTGCAACCTTGCTAAACTCACTTATTACTTCTAGGACCATTAAAAATAGATTATGTGGATTTTCTACTTAGATGATCATATTGTCTGCAAATAAAGAGATTTCTTTCTTTCTTTCCAATTGTTTTATTTCTTTTCCTTGCATCTTTGCACTGGTTACAATCGCCAGTGTAATGTCGAGTAAGAGTAGTAAGAGCAAACCTCCTTGCCTCCTTGATTTTAGTGAGAAGAGCACTCCATTTCTTTCCACTAAGTATAATGTTAGTTATAGGTTTTCTAAGATAGCCTTTATAAGCTTGAGGAAGTACCTTTCCATTCCTAGCTTGCTGAAAATGTTATCATATCATGAATGGATGTTGGGTTTTGTCAGATACTTTTTTTTTTGCATCTGTTGATATGAGCACAGAGCGTTTTGTTTTTAGTTCACTGACATGACTGGTTAACTTTCAAATATTGAATTAACCTTGCATTTTGGGGATAAACTCTATTTGATCATGATGTATAATCTTTTATATTTAGGGATTCAATTTGACAGAATTTTATTAAGGATTTTTGTTTAGCATTCATGAGATTCTTTTCCTATAATGTCTTTCTCTGGGTTTGCTCTCAGGATAATGCTGGCCTCATAAAATGACTCAGGAAATGTTTTCTTCTCTTCTATTTTATGTAAGTGTATGAAATCAGCATATTTCTTCCTTAAATGTTTGATAGAATTCACCAGCGAACCCATCTAGGCCTGAAGTATTGTTTATGGCAAAGTTTGGATAACAGATTCATTTGCTTTAATAAATAAAGGGCAGGGGTTCCTGGCTGGCTCAGGCGGTAGAGCATATGACTCTTGGTCTTGGGGTTGTGAGTTTAAGCCCCATGTTGGGCATGGAGCCAACTTAAGAAAGAAATTAACAAATAAAAAATTAAAAAAATTTAAAATGACACTTTTAAAACATAGTTATGTGCCTTCTATGAGCAAGACACTGTAGAGCTGTGGGGGGCACCAAAAGAATATAATCTAGGATCTCCTATAAGCTGGAGAATATCGTGCCTGAATGTTCAGAAAATAATAAAGGACAATTAAAATTATCTATTTCTTCTTGAATAGTTCTTATCTTTCAAGGAATTTGTCTATTTCTCCTAAGTTATCAATTCACTGGCATAAAGATGTTTATAATATTATCTTTTAGTCTCTGTAGGGTCTATATTGATGTCGTCTCTTTCATTGCTAATATTGGTAATTCGTGTATTCCCTCTTTTTTGTTTCTTGATCAACATGGCTAGAAGTTTATCCATTTTATTGATCTTTTCAAAGGATAACTTTTAACTTTATAGATTTGTCTCTGTTTTTTTTTTAATTTTATTGATTTCTGCCCTTATTTTTATTATGTCCTTCCCTTTGCTTGCTTTGGTTTTAATTTGATTTCTTCTTTCAAATTTCATAAATGGAAACTTAGATTATTGATTAAAGAGCTTACTTGGTTTCCAATATAAACATTTAATGCTATGTATTTTCCTCTTGGCTACATCAATATTTCGTTTCTAATGTGAAAAATGAACTTGCTTCATGCTTAGGTTGAATTGACAGCTTTCTAAATGTTTAATGACAGTGTCTGCATTTCTGATCATGGATTGGTCATAAACATTTTGGTCAGCAGGTCACATTTGAGTGTCTCTGCTTTAGATCATGGGACCCGGGTTCTAATCCAGGTTTGCTCACCACAAGAATTAAGAAGTGAGGGCTGGGGGCGCCTGGGTGGCTCAGTTGGTTAAGCGACTGCCTTCGGCTCAGGTCACGATCCTGGAGTCCCTGGATCGAGTCCCATATCGGGCTCCTTGCTCGGCAGGGGGTCTGCTTCTCCCTCTGACCCTCCCCCCTCTCATGTGCTCTCTCTCTTTCTCTCTCTCTCAAATAAATAAATAAAATCTTTAAAAAAAAAAAAGTGAGGGCTGGAAGGAGAGTGTAGTACCTATGACCTGTGGGCCAGCCAACCAGGAAGAGGAAAGGACAGGCCTTGTGGAACCAGCAACACTTAATGCCCTACATCACCCAGGAGAGAGAAGTGGTTCCAAGGAATCGAGCGCTCTCCCACCTTAGGGAGCAGTCATTAGGAGGAAGGGCTGTCATTCTAACATCCAGAAGAAAGTAGAAATTCTGGTTCTACAAACCTATATAAATAAGGAGGAAGAAAGACAATGATTCTACTCTCCTTCTCACTCTCCTATTACCATCCACTTTCCTGATTCACTCACCTTAGAAATAAACGACATTCGATAGTTTCCTTTTTTTTTATTATTTAAATTAAATTTGCCATCATATAGTACATCGTTAGTTTTTGATATAATGTTTGGTGATTCATCAGTTCAGTGTAACACCCAGTGCTCATCACATCATGTGCCCTCCTTATTGTCCAGCACCCAGCTACCCCATCCCCCCGACCCGCCTCCCAATCCGCAACCCTGTTTGTTTCCCTGAGTCAAGAGTCTCTCATGGTTTGTCTCCCTCCCTGATTTCTTCCCATTCAGTTTTCCCTCCCTTCCCCTACTGTCCTCTACATTATTTCTTATATTCCACATATGAGTGGAACCATATGATAATTGTCTTTCTCTGATTGACTTATTCCTACCTAAGCTCACAGTGCTTAAGTGCTATGCATAAACTCAACCAGCTTCTTAGTGTTAACAAGAGAGAATGAAAGGTTTCTTGACTCTTAGCTTAATATATTCTTTCCATAATGGTGAGTTTAACTTATCTTTCCCTTGCCTTTTAGTTTATAATCCAAGTGAAGAGTGAAGGGTGTGTGTGTGTGTGTGTGTGTGTGTGTGTGTGTGTGTGTAGAGAGAGAGGAAGAGAGAGATGTGGATTTTCATTATTCAAAGGTTTTGATTAATTAACCTCTGGTTAATAGAGATAAATGTCATATAAAAGATTTCTGTATTAAGAAATAGGAATTCAAATATACCATATTGTCAACAGTGAGATATGTCCAAGTCACTGAATTTTGGAGCTAGGATCTGTCTGACTCAAAACTCTGTGCTCTTTTCACTTTGTCTCATTGCTTCTCGCATGTGATTACAAGCCCCAAGTCATAAAGGCACTTGGCTTTCAAGTCTCAAAGGCATAATTTTCTTGCTGTTTTCTCAATTGCAAACACTTGCCCCCAGAGTACTGACCCTGGGACATAGGGCTCTGATTGCCCTTATTCTCACTTTACAAGAGGAACGAAGGTTTTCACGGAGTAGTGTTTGAAGCTGAGACTAGTGTTGAAAGAACAGTTGCTCCTCTTACTAAATTGTCCCAAGAGCAAGGAGTCAGTTTGCTCTCTCCTCCCAGTCAGCCTCCCACCCCCAACCCATACCCCTTTTTACCAGAGAGCAAAGGAGTATGCATCTATCTGCATAGTCATTAAAATGCACCAAGTCTCAGAACTGGCTTTCTCTCCCCCTCATTTTACTGCCTGACAAAGGATTTGTGACAAAAGACCTTCTTCCCGGTTTGTAAAACAGTTGTGTAAAACTCGGACTGTAAAGTCACAGTTGACTGCTTTAATGTGGAACAGCTGGGAGGGTGTAGACACACTGGCAGGTTGAGACAGGGACTGGGAATGGTCCCCCATTCTGCGAAGGGTCGACTTAGTCACACCACCTGCTGCCCCTATTATTTCAAGAGCAAACCAGTCATGACAGCCTCAACAGACGGACACACGGCACCAGACGGTGCAAGGGAAGTTAAGAAAAGATAAATTAAGTGATCAATAAAGATAAGGGACCTGCTCAGCACTAAATGGTGCTGACAGACCAGACAAAACATGAAGCAAACGGGCATTTGATAATGTGGGGGTGTGAGGAGCTTAGCGTCAACCTTCATAGTATTGACATTTCGGAGACCACTGGGACATTGGCAGTGGATTTTCCTGGCTGGGCTGACTTGAGTTGGAGATGGTTGCCTTTATCTTTCCATTGTACATGTAGAAGAGTTCAGGGTCCATTGTAGAAGTGTACTAAGCCATATACATGGAGGAGATCACAGCTGGCGTTGACCTAAGCCAAACTAGATAGTGCATGAGGGTGAAATTTGAAGTCTAAGGTCCACAAAGATGCCTCTTCTTTTGACTTATTTGCTGAACATTCACCAATTTGTTCATTGCATCTAATCTTGAACAAGCATGTTATGGACTAAGCAGTGCGAGGTCATACTGGGTATGGGTGTATGGTGGTTGTAACGGTGATGATGGTACAAAATTGCAGTCGTTTCCCTGGAGGATGTTATAGACTAATGAGAGATACAGCCATCCCACTCCCAACACCCATGCCCCCAAACCAGCTTAGATATATTCTCTTAAGTACTATAGTAGAGGGATGTACAACATGCCAGAAAGTGACTCAGTTGGCTTAAAGGAATCAAGAACACGTTTACAGAGGAGACCAAGAAGGAGAAAGCTCAAGGAAAGACATTTTTGGCAGAAGAAACAGCACAAAAGCACAGATATGACAAATGTGGCCTTCCTTCCCAGATCTGGATCTGAGTTCTCAAAACCACAGGCTGCTCAAGGGTGAGTGATTTAAATAGTATAGTTTTATTAATGTAAACATGAGCATATAGTAAAGGAGAACAAAAATTCAAATTAATTTTTTGAGATAAAATCTAATGCTTCCAAGAAATTCTGGGCTTTTCTATAAGGCTGCTTCAGGCTTTGTCTCCAGATATTCTTGGGGTCTGTGCTTATTATTCTCTGCCATAAGTAGAAAAAGCTGAGACTTATGCATGAGGTGTTCACTTTGGTATAGCTAGAAAATGAGATGTCCAGAAGGAGAGCTTAGGATGGACAGGAGGAGAGAGCAGGAACAAGGCTGGTCAGAGGGGATGTGGCCATACTGAGAAAGGTCTCTATGCCTCTTATTTAGATGATGTTTTACAATGTACAAAGTACTTTTACAGAAGTATTTCCTCTGACCTTCATCATGACCCCATCAATGACTTTGAAGTGGGGATAACATGAGCATATCTGTGGAATTTGTTGTTTAATATTTGAATTTAAGAAAAGCTCTCTGGCTTTTGTAAGAAGAACGAACTCTCTGGAAAGATAAGATGAGGAAACTAAAATTATTGAGGGCCTACATTGTGCCAAGCACTTTAACATTCATTATCTTACAAAGGTTTGACCACAGCTGACAGAAAACTCAAAATAAAACCAGCTTAAATAGGTGCATTATTTTTAATTAATCATAAGGATATTCAGAGGTAGTCTTTGCAGGGCTGGCATGGGAACCACACTGTCTCTGGATTTAGGCTCCTCTAGCTCTCTGTTCAGTCACCCTCAGGGGCCAAGAAGTTTGTTGAGTTCCGGCCATCATGCCTTTGTTCCAACAAATAGGAAAAATTAAAGAAGGGCATGGAACACTCCTAATTAGATCTCACTGGCCCAGATTCAGTCATGGGAACACAGCTAGCTGCAGAGGATGCTGGGAAATGTAGTCTTCTAAGCAGGCAGCAACATGCTCAGATAAAAAGGAAGAGAATGGATCCTGGGGTTGACAACTAGAAGTTTTGCCACACAATCACAATCTAGGTGAAGAAGCAGTTCAGAGAAGGTAGGTGATTTGTTCCAAGTCACAAAAACCATAAAACTGCAGAGCCTAGGCTCAATTCAAGTTCTTACTGAATCTGAATCCGAAGCTACTTCTACTCTAATGCTCCACTTGGACCTGGGATGGTGGTGGGTAAGGAATGATAAACTTAAAGCTGAAAAATAGGAGTACATTGAATAGCATAATGAAGGCATGAACTGATGATAAACTCTTATACCATATATTTATAATAATGAACTACCATGTCTTGAATCTTGGCCACCTATAAAACTTTATTCTATATTAGCTCATTAATTCTCCCAAATTTGGGAGATAGTTATCATTAGTTCTTATTTACAGATCAGGAAACTAAGACTCAGAGAGGTTAAATAATATGCCCACATAGGATTCTCTGCTTTATTTTTATGTCATGCTATCTCTCAATGTATCATTAGAAAATAAATTTTGATTTATATAGGTTTTTATTTTTCCACAGTTTTTCTGAAATATTGCTATATTTAATTCAGATCTGAAAGGAAGTCCTTATGATTCAATTTCCTTTCCACTGGTAGTGGGGACGCTGAAGCACAGGAGTGTAACAACGGCACCCATGGTGATGACAGTGATTAGAGTTACAGTGTGTTGGATGCCATAGGGTAGGTGAGTCTCCAGCCTTGTCTCCCAATGCCTGCTTCCATGAGCCCTGTAAAGGGAAGAAGCATTGCTAAATGAATAACAAGAATCTACAACATTGAATGGGTCATGGTTATCAATAGACAGGGTCACTATGTTAAAACACCGCTACCATTTCCTGCTACCTCTGTGTGGTGAAGCAGATCCAGACAGGGCTCTGGGCACATGAGCGTGGGCCCAATCATCTCTCTCTTCCTCTATTTCTTCCTCTCTTCCCCCGCCCCTCCTCTCTCTGCTGCTTCTTCCTCTTTCTTTCTCACTTCCTTTTTTTTCCCTATCTTCCTTCTTTCCAAACCTGAGCAACTTTTTCTCTCTCTTCTTTGATTTTCTTTTCCTGTAAATCCTCCAGGAGGTAGATGATACTGAGATTGAAATTCGGGAGGAGAGGAGAGTGTAAAATCTCTGCTTCGTCCTCAAGCTGAAACCATGTGCTCTACCAAAGCTTTTCTGGAACACAGAACAAGGGTATGCCAGTGGCTAATGCCAAAAGGGCACTTTGATTTCCATCCACTTTTGTTCCTCATGTGTTTAACTCCCTCAGAAGGAGGGGAGAGTGCAGGGCAGGATTTGGTGATGCCTGGGTTCCTCACTCTGACAGGATCAATTCTTCCTTCACCAATAAGAAGAGTTTACCGTGTGCCAGGCACTGTGCTCAGCACTTTATACGCAGGACTTTACACACTCCACACATCAGCCGTCTAAAGGAGTCACAGAGCTAAGGACTTGCCCGGTGCATGGCCACCACTGCCCATGGCCATGCCACCAGGATCAAAATCCAGGTCTGTCTGATTCCAACCCTGCTCTTTCTGATGGCATGTATCAGTTTCCTCCAAAGTGCAAAGGGAGCCCACATGTGCCAGTCAGCCCTGGACCGGGAGCTGTTGCAACCCTAAATTAAATGGAAGATCTCCAGTTTTTCGAAAGCTGCTCCAGTCGTGACCATCCTAGTCTTTGACTAATGCTTTGCACCTGTGAGCTGATTCCAGACCAAGCTGGCCATGGAACCGTTTCCTTTTATGAACTGGGTTCCCTGACTCTAGTCCTGAAAAGGCTATGATCTATTCGTGTTTTCATATCTGCTCAGTAGGCATACCACATCCAAACTTGATCTCAGCAAACAACTGGAAGTGTTATGCCAGGGTGTGGAAGGTTCCAGAGGCAGCCATCTTACTCCTCATTTTGTTGTTCTGCCTTCATCTAGCCAAGTTTTTCTTAGCAATTTCTGGGCATCTTTTTTTTCCCCCCACATGACAATTACTGATCTAAGTAAGTGAGACATTGAGACGTCATGGGAAAGCTTATAATGGAGTACCTGAACCACCAGTCCTCGTCCAGGCTCTTCTCTGTGCTAGACTTAACTTCTCTGCACACCAGTGTCTTCATCTGCTTATTAGAGGTGACAAAATGCTGTTGAGCCCCAGTGAGTTAGTAATGCATAGCCATGTCTTGTAAAATCACCTAACAAATGTCATTTTTTGGTAATGATTTTTACTCTCGAATCTGAGCTTTTTCAGAAAAGAGACCATGTCTTCTTCACCTTACAGGAAGAATAACACCTGAACTATCAGATTTTTATAAGAATTAAGTGAAAAACTTGGGGCGCCTGGGTGGCTCAGTCGTTAAGCTTCTGCCTTCGGCTCAGGTCATGATCCCAGGGTCCTGGGATCGAGCCCCACGTCCGGCTCCCTGCTCCGCAGGAAGCCTGCTTCTCCTTCTCCCACTCCTCCTGCTTGTGTTCCCTCTCTCACTGTGTCTCTCTCTGTCAAATAAATAAATAAAATCTTAAAAAAAAAAAAAAGAATTAAGTGAAAAACTCTCCGTAAAGCACCCAACATGGAGCCTACATAAAGAGGTGGGAAATGAATATTAAATCTTTCCCACTCAACTCCTTTGTTTTATATCCCCAGGTCTTAGCACATACTAAACATTAGCAAATATTGAGATAGGCAGTACAACATATGGATTATTAACAACAATACTCATCATCAATACTTGTGCACCAGGCAATATTCTAAGCGTGTAATATATATCCACTCACGTAATCCCCATAACTACCCTTCTAGGAGAGTCCTATTATTATCCTCATTTTACAGATGAGGAAACAGACAGGAAGAGGTCAGTTACATTTCCCAAGGCATCATGCGAACACCTAGCAAAGCCAAGATGTGCACGTAGACTTTCTGGCTCTAGAGTTAAGAGTGTGGATCACAGACCATGTGTTCAAGTGCAAATGGCCAACAATTCTTTACAGCTCTTCCCATCAAGAGGCAGAATCTATTTTCCCACCCATTGAGCCTGGACTGGCTTTGTGACATGCTTTGATCAACACAATACAGGGAAGTAACTCTGTGTTCTGGGCCTAGACCTCAGTAGGCCTTGTAGCCTCTGCTCTCACTGTCTTGAAAGGCTGTCACTATCTGAACAAATCAGCATTAGTCTCCTTAAGGATGATGGGGAAAGAGGACCAGACATCCTCGTTATCCCACTTGAGGCCTAGACCTGTAAGTGAGGCCATCCTAGACCATCCAGCCCCAGTCACCCCAGCCCAGAGCAGCATAACCTTCTAGCCAAAACAGAGAATCATGAGAAATAATAAAATGGCTATTGTTTTAAACGATGAGGTTTGAAGTGGTTTGTTATGTAACAGGAGGTTGAACTGCTTGGAGGCCATGCGTCCTTGGGTAGGCTGCTTAGCCTCGCTGATCTCAGTTTCATTACTTACAAATGAGAGTGATTATTCCCACTTCACAGGATACTGCATGTTTGACAGGCTGTATGGTAAGTAGGTGCTCAAAAATGTTCAAATTTTCCCCGTGAAGAATATATTATGCAAAGATAAGCTTTGGTGGGATACAAAGTGGCTAGAAGATCAATTTGTAGATCAGGATTACAAAAATGGAAGCACATGATAGGGCACAAATGCTTGGAACAAGTAAGGGGGTATATTGAATTTTTGCTAAGAGGGGATTTAGAGCGTCAGTTGTATGGTTGGATTGGAGGACCTTTAAGGTTCATTCTGTTCCTGAGATTTGACGAATCTCTGGCATCAGGGATCATATGAGCCAGGTTAAAATTTTCCTCTCTATTTTTCTAATTACATTTCCTTTAATGCACACCAGTAGTGCCTGATTGGGGTTGAAACTGTGCATGCTTTGTTGAGTGATTGTGTTTCTAACTCTAACATAGCAGAGAGTAGGGGCTCAAAAATGTTAGCTGAATTGAGCATATAGCACAGAGGATCCAACTGCTTTTACTAACAGTGTTACCAGGAATGGACAAAATAATTAAAAATAATAAAGGCAGAGGGAGATGGAAATGGAGAGTTTTGTTTTGCAGTTTGGTAAAACACACATAAATATGCCCATAGGATGATTAGGATGTGGTGTTTTTATTCATCTGTTTGTTTTTTTGGCTTGCTGGCTTGGCTTTTTGTTGGATTTGTTTTTAAAGATTTGATTTTACTATGGGAAACCTTTTATAATGACTGGTATTGCTGATTCTCTGTTGCTTATGGGGGTCTCTTTGGATCCCTTAATCTCGCTGAACAATTTATCACTAAAAACCCTGCAAATGACTGAACTCAAACACTCAGACTTGCATTTGGTGAATTTTTTAATGTGTCCCTTCAGTGAAGACATATCGTAGCATAAACCCAATTGAAATGGAATATTTCAGCAATTGATAAAAGTATTTGCACTGCAAGTTTCACATTAGAATTTGGGGGGAGGCTCTGTGTAGGGGCTGTGGCTTTTAATAAAGAAAACTAAAAATACAAAATAAACCTTCACAGAATCTAAGTGAGTTGAAATATTCTCCTATACTTCTCCAGTATTTTTATGGAAGACAAAATTCCTCATCCACATTTCCCTCCTATGTTCCCTGGCTTCAAACTCTGGCCTTGTGATCCGCCCACATTTCCCTTCTTCACTCTTCGCTGGTGTAAGTCATCTCCCAGCTTTGCAAACCCCAGCACTGCTGATGAATAAACATAGTTCTGTCTGTGGCGCCCCATACATTTTGGAGACAATGTTCAGCTTCAAAGTTTTCAGAATTGCCTGGTCCGGTTTTGTTAACAACATTAGTGGGACCTCATTGTCGGGGTTAGGGGCGACACAATGGCGCATCTCTTACATCATCAAGCACAAGGAGCTCTGTCTCCAGCTGTACAAACAGCACAGGAAATGGATTTTTTCTTCGTGTTATTTTTCGTCTATTAAAATTATGCAAACCCAGCAAATACAACAATTGCTTTGTTAAGACTCCCGAAATGTCTAACCATTCATTTCCCAAGTAAGGAGCCTGCGGTGCGTTTGATGCTGAGGATTGTTAATCCCAAATGTGGAGAACTAATAAAATAATCAAAAAAGGGCCCCAGAAGTGTTGATAAATTTCAATTATCTCTTGCTCTGTCTCCCAGGATTGGACTAGCAGGATGGGACTGCCTTCAAGTAGTACTTGAGTCGGGGCTGCATTTTCTCTTCCTCGGGCCCCTAGGCACCGACGTCTGTCCTTTGTGGCTGAATCGCCTTAGTGGGGCTGGCGTTTGGAGGTGCTCAGGGCCGGAGGAGACAAAGCAGGCCCGCCGCACAAAGGCGAGGGAGCCAAAGAAAGCAAAATTGAATCTCTAGCACCCTGCTCCTGAGTAAACAGACAAAACTAATGGGTCTGCCATTTCTCCTCCCATCCAATTACTGGGTTCCAGTAGAGAGAATATGGCAACATCAGCTCACACAAATCCTAATACTCTTAATCCCTTCCATACATATAAACCTCACATCCACCCACATGACTTCATTACCCAAACCACCCAGGCAGACAGTGTGAAGGAATGGGCCCACCAGCTGCAGAAACCTGCCTTCTTCAGGTTTTAATCAGCTAATGAGGGATATGCAAATGAAAAGCTTATGGGATTATGCCTTGTCCAACAGCAGTTCACCCCTAGTGATAGAGGACTAATACAGGTGTTAGTAAACGGGTTATTAGACCCGGCCTAATTTAGGTCTATTCATGCCGCGCTCGCACTCTTAGCCTAAACATTTGTCCTCGTCCTGAGGGCCCAGCAGGAGCCATCTTTAGGCCTGTGGTAGGTCTGACATGAACTCTTCGCTAAAGATATGAAGTTAATAAATCCGGCCATTGGGTGTTTAGGCATACACAGCGACATGAGAGTGGCCTCTGGTAGGGGCTTTTTTTTTCTTTCCCCACAGGAGGAAGGGCCTGAGAAACTGCTGAGCAGCAGTGAGAGGGAGTTTTACTCAACATCATTCACCACTTACTTTGATTCACAAGGAAATAGGGGCAGAGACAGTGGTATATTGGTAGATGGTTGACAATAAGCTCTCTGGAAGAGAAAAAAGACCCTGATTTGTAAGTCCACTGATTTCCATGGTGTAAAGGCTCCTACCATGGATCATGCCTAACTGCCGACGTGACATCAAGCGTCTTGCAAAAATTCTCAAAAAATTAACCATCAGCTCTTGCAAGCCAGTATGAGCTGGCTCCGGTGGTGCACCACGGGAGGCAGTCCTGGCCCTCACGTGACCCACGGTCTAGCACAGTCATTCAAACTGAGTCTGGGAGCTGGACGCGGGGCTTGATCCCAGGACCCTGAGATCATGACCCGAGTGGCACGCAGGCGCCCAACCGACTGAGCCACCTAGGCACCCCAAAACTGTTTTTACTTTACGCTAAGATGCAACTCGCCTGTTTTCATAGATTGACATTTGCCCTGATGGTGCGAAAACAATGGTGATAAAACCGGAGGCTGAGCACAAACCAACACACGGCTAGAACACCACCGCTCACTTGCAGGAAAACAAAAAAAATTCCAGCCTCTCTTAAGAATGAAGAGTAAAACTCATTAATTTGATCAAATCTTGACCCTTGAATACATGTGTTTTTAACATTCTATGTGATGCATATGCATATGCACTAGGAAGTGCATATGAAGCACGTCTTCATACCAAAACGTGATGATTACTTCAAGACAAGCCCCGTGTGATGGTTCAAGTTCTGAGCTGAACTTAGCGGCTTTTTTCATGAAATGCCATTTTTACTTGAAAGAGCGACAAACTATGCTTATTCAGACTTGGGTATTTGACAGACATTTTCTTGCAAAGGAATGAGATGGGCCTGTCATTTCAAGAAAAACAACTGACAGCATCTGTTGCTAATGGTAAAATTTGAGATTTCAAGCAAAAATTAAAACTTTAGAAAGCTGTATCCCCACATCATGAATTTGACACATCCCAACATAAAGACTTTTTCAGTGAGATTAGTGGTGATATTAATGCAAGTGATATTTCAGTGTCGAGTAATGAAATGTGTTAACATTTGGAAGATTTGCATAACTTAGTGGGCTAATATTTTCCAAACGACCAATGCATGATATTACAAAATCAGGCATGGATAAAAAAAATCCTTTCAGAATGCCAGATAGACCAATGAGTTTTATTGTAACAGAGTATGAAAATCCCATTAAAATAGTTTCAACTTCCACGTTGCAACTAACCTTTAAGAAATTACTACTTGTTTTGTTCAGGTATAATGTTGAAGAATAAAGTCCAGTTATCCAGAAATGGTTATTAAAATATTCATTTTTTCCCAACCACATTATCTATGAGGCCAGATAGTCTTCATATACTTCAACCAAAATAACATATCCCAACAGATTGCATGCAGAGGCAGATAGAATTCAGCTGTCTTCCACTAAAGCCAGACACAAATGGGATTTGCAAAAATGTGAAAGTCACTCTCTTTACCAAACATGTTTTGTTCTGGAAAAGAGTTACTTTTCATAAAAACATGCTATTTATGTTGTTTTTATTTACATTTTTTAATATTCAGAAAAGTTTTACTACTAATAAAAACAAAACAAAACAAGAAACAACTCCAATGTCTACTGACAGAATGGATAGATAAATTGAGGCATATACATAAAATCTGATACAGCAAAGAAAACAACTCTCAGATATAATGTTGAGTGAAAAAAGCAAGCCCAGAGACTATGCACAGTCATTTATAGAAAGTTCAGTTATGAGCAAAGATGAGCAATATATGTGGTAAAGCAATAAATAGCAGTAAGTGATTGACAAATATAAAATACTAAAAGGTCTAGTGTAACATCAAAATTTGGCCAAAACCAAATATCACCATCATGGAACAAATCTGTGAGATACAAAAACAAACCTGAAACTTCATTTTTAAAATTAATTATTGCTACATTTTTTTAAAGATTTTATTTATTTATTTGAGAGAGAGAGAGAGCATAAGCAGTGGGAGGGGCAGAGAGAGAGGGAGAAGCAGACTCCCCACTGAGCAGGGAGCCTGATGTGGGGCTTGATCCCATGACCCTGGGATCACAACCTGAGTCAAAGGCAGACGCCTAACTGACTGAGCCACCCAGGTGCCCCTATTGCTACATTTCTTTTTTTTTTTTTTTTAAGATTTTATTTATTTATTTGAGAGCGAGAATGAGAGAGAGAGAGAGAGCATGAGAGGGGGAGGGTCAGAGGGAGAAGCAGACTCCCCGCCGAGCAGGGAGCCCGATGCGGGACTCGATCCTGGGACTCACTTAACCAACTGAGCCACCCAGGCGCCCCTATTGCTACATTTCTATTAGTCAACATGTTAGTATTCAAATTTGTTTTGTTTTATATTCAGAACAGGAAAATGATTTTTTAAATATGTATAAAACACTGTCAACTGCCAACCTGTTCCTGTGGACACTGAACGACACATTTATGAAACCATATAGATGCTCACTGTCAACTGAGGTCAGTGCAAAAACAAGATATTTTTAGGGTGCCTTTATTTTCTTTAGCATTTTCTTCATTAAATTCTTTATATTCTTTATCATAGAGGAGATTGCATATGATTTGCCATGGATGTGTTATAGTTTTTTTTAATGAATAAATATTTTTAAACTTTTCAGTTTTAACTTTTAATACCGAACATATCAAGAGATATAACCCTTACAAACAAAAATCTTTGGGATTCTCAATCATTTTTAAGAGTGTACAGGGGTCCTGAGGCCAAAAGTTTACCAACCATTGGTCTAATGGAACATTACTTTTCGTCTTGAAGAATCAGTCGGAGTTTGCCTGTTGAACATGATGGGAAGGAGAGGTCAACAAGATGGGTAAGGCCAAGAGGACATGGACTTGGGCTTCCTCAGAAGAGTCAGTATGGTTGGACTTGGGACATGGGGGACAGGCAGAGCTTGTGAAACTGCAGGGTGGGTGGGAGCCTCGTCCCCTGCCTACCTATTTTGTGCCATCCAGGAGCCACATGAAGCCTTTAAGCAGGGTCATGACCTAACCTACAACTTAGAAAGATCATTCTGGCCTCAGACATCTTAACCAGGGGCCAAAGGCTGATGAGTGAGAGCCCAACTTCAGAAATTTTCTTTAGCTGGCACTGTGTTCTGAGAGTTTAGAATTTGACAGCTGGATTGTTCCAGGCCCCCTCATTCCATGTGGTCTCACACTCCCCCTCCCCTGTGTTTATGTTATCTTCCTAGTCCTGAAATTGGTGTAAACCTGAGAACACCCCCAATGGGGAGATGGTGAGGTCCTCAACCAGGGGTACACTCTTTTGACTGGGCAAAACTGGGAATTTCTCTGTGCTTTGCCAGGGTTCTCTTCAGCCTGGGGGCTTTTGAAATGCCAGCGAAAAAAAGAAGGAGGGTTTGTGTAAAGAGCAAAATCAGGCTTGGAGAATTTTAAATCTCTTTAAGATTTCTCTAATTTTCTCATGGTGAAGAAAGACTTTTGCATGTTATGACTTGATTTTCTACAAACTATCTCTTCTGGGAAAATAGTAAATTTACATGCCTGTTATCATAAGGGATATCTCTTATTCTCTTCATCTTACAATAAGTTGGACTTTTAAAAATTATAACCGTTTTTTATTTTCCAAGGATCAGTGAGACATAATAAAAAGCCTGGGTTGCGGGGAAGGAAGCAAAGAAAGAAAAAGATCACCTCTAATCCCCCTCTGCATGGCTTTTATTATTTTTTTCATGTTCTCTCTCAGTGTTGGCCCAGAAGCATGCATAATGATTACATAGATGTCATCACAGCGTAGAAATAATTTTATATTCTACCCTCACTTTTCATTAAAGTGAAGAGAAAAATGGACCTACCTGAGTGCCTGTGGCGTGCCAGAGATGGCTAGATGCTGTAGCATGCTTGCTCTTATTGATTCTTACAAGTTTCTTAGTACAGCGGGTATCAATCAGACTTTGACATGGAGGTTACGTGACGTAAGTAGAGGCTAAACTGATACTAATTGGTTGTCAAGTTAACCAGCTTGTGAATGACTGAGGAAGGATTCAAACCTCCTTTCTCTGGCTGCACATCCCCTTCCTCTTTTCATTGCTCCATCATCTCCATGGTAACTTGTGTTGGCTTCCCTATGATCTAGTGGATTATAAACTGCCTGAAGGCAGAAACCCTGTTTTACTTGTCTTTATCCCCAGAACCTAGCACAGTGTTTGGCAGGTCATAGGTAGTTAATCAATATTTGTTGAATAAACGCAGCCCCCGCACCCAACTTGTCCCAGAACTCCTGAAGAGTTTAGGGCTAATGAGGGCCTCCTCCTCCTTTAATCAAACTGATGCAGCCAGGCTGGTCCGGGAACCCAGGGGAGGGTCCCACAGGACCAGCCAAAAGGGTCCTTGGCTTCACACAGGATAGAAATCAAACGCAAGCCAGAGAAAGTGGAAACAGTTTATTGAGTAGCGTGAGTGACAGGGAATAGCAGATGGGAGTGTGTGGGAGATTGGGAAAGGAGAGAAGAATGAGACTCATCGTTGCTTGGGACTAGGGATTTATATTGGAGAAGCGTCTAGGGTACATGTAAAATTGCTAATTGCTAAATTGCTGAAGGAAGGGTCATTCATGCCAGTGTCAGCTGAGGTTTGTTTGAAGCTAATGTCTTGGAACATGTTTGGGATCTGGCTGTTCTTGGTCTTGTCAGGTGTTTGGGGCTTAGGACAAAACTCAGAGAATGATTAGCTTTCTTGCTTCCTGCTTGGAGTGGGAACATAGCTTCTGTAGCTTATTCAGAGGCAAAATATGAAACATGAGTCAATGGGGCCTAGCAGAAAAACAGCAGAGTCAAAGCCTTTCTAAAATGGGAGTCCCAGGACACCTGGGTGGCTCAGTCTCTTAAGCGTCTGCCTTCGGCTCAGGTCATGATCCCGGGGTCCTGGGATCGAGCTCCACATCGGGCTCCCTGTTTAGTGGGGAGTCTGCTTCTCCCTCTCCCTCTGCTCCTCCCCTCTGCTTGTGCTTTCTCTCTGGCTCTCTCCCTCTCTCTCTCAAATAAATAAAATCTAAAAGTCAAAGAAAATAAAATGGGAGTCCCTTCAGCTCTCTACTGCAAAACTAGTATGTACTGGGCCCTTGACCAGGTACAGAGAAACAAAGACCAAAAGCACCCTGGAGGGAGGAAGGCAGGATACTGGGAGGGCAGTGTTCCGTGCAGGCGTCTGAGGACAGCAACACAGGGAGAAGCAGCTAGGGATGTGTGGGATCATCTGGGATGGCTCTCCAGGAGAGAAGGCTTTGTTCCATCTTCCACAGAGAGCACCTCAACCTCCACCAGCCATCTTTTGAAAATGTGCACGTGGCTACAAGAGACTAGAGATGAGAAGGATTTCATGTTGCTAAGGGTTGGGATTTCAGGCTCATCGTCTGCCTTTGAGGCATTTTATTTTATCTTACACAGAAGGGCATAATTCACATTGTTGTTTCCTGTGTACCATATTGAAATCCATTAAGGCATCTCGCAATCTGAATGAATTCTATTTGCAGTTCCTTCCATAAACAGAATAATTGCCACCACCACTACCCCTCTGCCATTTACCTTTTTATCTGGATCTATACACTAAATTTTCTAAATTTTATAGTTTATAGAGTTTGGAGTTAGTGTCATGTACCAAAGGTTTTGGCTTTTAAATTTTTCTGGCCTGTCATTGCAAAATCGAGGTAAACTCTTATTCGATTGGTGCCCAGTTTCATGAATTTGCTAATGTGATTCTTTGTGTTCTCTCTATACCGACATCTTCAGAATTCAGAGAGGTGATATGAGAGTTCTGGTGCTAGATGAAATTGGCCAGACACCTTTGCAGAGTATGTTGCACAAATACCTGAAGAAATGCTTTTCTCTCCCTTCAAAAATGTCATTTTCCAGGCGCATGATCTCATTGCTATAGAATTCCATCTTTGGATAACAGCATAGCCAAAGTCAGTGCTTAAGTACTTTGCAGGATGACTGCAGAAAAATTGTTCTGGTCTTTGGAGTGTG
Organism: Mirounga angustirostris; assembly: GCF_029215605.1. Lineage (NCBI taxonomy): Eukaryota > Metazoa > Chordata > Mammalia > Carnivora > Phocidae > Mirounga > Mirounga angustirostris. The sequence goes on along the minus strand of NW_026991721.1, from coordinate 36,960,743 downwards.
TGGGGTTATGGGCTGGGGGCAGGTGTCCAATTACACTTCTTTCCTCCAGCTCTTAAATTGTCTCCTTCTTCCTGCCCTTGCCCCAAACCTGGATTTCACTGGAGAATTCGTTGGCCTAAAATACAGAAAAGATATTGGAAGTATTTAGATGCTGGAATACCAGGTAATCATAGATACTTCTTTGCGGTTCTGCTTGATCTTGGTGGAAGAGTAATTCCAAATGAAAGATGTTGAACAGGGCGCTGTTCCCAGAACACAAAACAAGCTTTATTGTTTTTTTATTTGTAATCGTCTCCTTGAAATGGGGAAATTTTTAACCTTTTTGGTTCCCTGGGAGAAGAGAGGACCCAACTAAATTTCTTGAATTCTTCCTTACAAAAGTCTTTTTTTTTGTTCCCTAAATACTTTTGCTGTTGGAAATAAAGAACTCAACAGACTTAAGTCCTTCAGCAAATGTTCTAAACACCTAATTTGGGCCAACACCTTGTCCTGGGATTGGCCTGTTAACCTTTCACCCTTTACCCAGGCTGCCATGGGGGAATGATCCTCTTAGAATCCTCCCCAGGCAAGGCCACAACATGGGATTCTTAAGTCTATTTAACCTGGGGATTTGGGGAGGCAGCTTTTCCACCCTGCATTGTTCATCATTGCCGTTTGTTTTCTATAGTTCCTCCCAATTAGTTGGCCAGGGCTTTGAAAACACATGTGATTTTAATGCCTTGTAGACCATTCCTCTATTCTGACAGGAAGAAACGAGAGCAGGTTCATGACACTTTATAAGATGTCGTCATGCTTGCAGATCCAAGCATAGTCCATAAAGAAATAGGTGTCCCACTTATTACATCATGCACAGACAATAACTGACAGGTGTAACACCATTTAGAATTTACAAATTATTTTCGATATCCAACTTCCTTAGCTACTTAAAATAAACCTGTGGAGTAAGTGACAATTTTAAATGCCAAGTTTGCAGATGAGTAAACTAATGGCGAGGGAAGTCCAGGGACATTTCCAGAGTCGCTTAGTTAGGTAAACCTGAATTTTTTTTTCCAGATTTTTTTTATTATTATGTTATGTTAATCACTATACATTACATCATTTGTTTTTGATGTAGTGTTCCATGATTCATTGTTTGTGCATAACACCCAGTGCTCCATGCAGTACGTGCCCTCTTTATGGGGGGCTAACCCATCCCCCCACCTCCCCTCCTCCCCTCTAGAACCCTCAGTTTGTTTCTCAGAGTCCATAGTCTCTCATGGTTTGTCTCTCCCTCTGATTCCCCCCCTCATTCTTCCCTTCCTGCTATCTTCTTTTTTTTTTTTTTTTAACATATAATGTATTATTTGTTTCAGAGGTACAGGTCTGTGATTCAATAGTCTTATTGCCTATTTTCCATTTCCTTTCTCATTGGAATAATAAACTTTTAAAATTTAAATAATTTGCTGTTTCACTTGATTAATTCATTTTTCTTAATAAATAGCAACCAGCTAAGGAAAGTAGGACTTACCATAAGTCTACTGTTCTCACAGTGTAAGATTGGCAAGAGCATAGAGAAATAAAAGAAAAATAAAGCATTGGAGTCAAATAGAAAATCTCAAAAAAAGTAAGATCTAGTGCATTTGAGAACTTAAGATATGAGATGTATGGGGCACCTGGGTGGCTCAGTCGCTTAAACATTTGACTCTTGATCTCTGCTCAGGTCTTGGTCTAAGGGTCATGAGTTCAAGCCCCGTATTGGGCCCCATGCTGCGCATAGAGATTACTTAAAAAAAAAAAAAAAAGATATGAGATGTGGCATTCTATTTCAGGAAAAATACATGTTCCATTTTATAAATGGTATTGACTACCTTCCTGGAAGAAAAAGACCCCCTTACACAAACCTTATTGAAATATTACAGATGGATTACATATTTCAATGCTTTAAAATAAAATTAAAATTTTAGAAAATTTGGAAAAGCATTTGTAGAAACCTGTTATGAGGGAAACCTTCCTATTCATAGGACCTTGAAGCCATGATGAAGAGAGATTTTTTTTTAAAAAGATTTTATTTATTTATTTGACAGAGAGAGACACAGCGAGAGAGGGAACACAAGCAGGAGGAGTGGGAGAGGGAGAAGCAGGCTTCCCGCAGAGCAGGGAGCCAGATGCAGGGCTCGATCCCAGGACCCTGGGATCATGACCTGAGCCAAAGGCAGACGCTCAACAACTGAGCCACCCAGGCACCCTGAGAGATGTTTTTTAGAGTGACAAATATACCGTGACAAAATTAAAAAGCAGTGGTAGCCTAGAAAAAAATGAAAAATACATGACAAACAAAACAATGTTTCTACTATTCTTTATGCTCCCATAAATCTTAAAAGGCAAACCTTAGAATTGAGCAAATAATATAAACAGGAAATTCACATAAGAAAAGATCCAAAAGTCCTAAAACATAAGACAAAAGACTTAACCTCAGCAATCGGGGAGATGCCAAATATAGTAACAGTGAAGTACCATTTTGACCCATCAAATCAGCAAAACATAAAAAGAGCAATACCATTGTGAATTGGAGAGGATGCTAGAAAACTGCCATTCCCATAAATTAATGGGATATCGGAATTTGTCTATTACTACAGGCTTTTCGGAAAGTAATCTGGCGATACATATTAAAATAGACTTCATTTTAATGTATTAAACTTCCATTAGCTCAAGCAATCCTGCTTTAAAAAAAATACATTCCATAGAAATAAAAACATTAAAATAAGGTTCTAAGTTCAAGGGTGCTTATTATAGCAATAGTTATATAAACAAAAATAAAAATGAAAAGTATTCATGAATAGTGGTATCTAGTAAATGGTAAAACAAATGAGTATATCTACTCTATGGAATATTTTTCAGTCTTTAAACAAATTACAGTATATCTTTATCTCTTAACCTAGATGGATCCCATGTATTTATTAAATGAAAAAAATAGAAATTAATCTGGTGTGATACATTTTTACTTTATAAAATTTTACAAGTGTGTGTGCGTGTGTGTGTGTGTGTGTGTGTGTGTGGCTACTTGTGTGTACTGTGAACTTATCTAAGCCAATTTAGTCATGCACTAAATGTGATTAGGGTCATATTAGTAAATAATATTAACCTCTTAAAAGTTTTAGGTAGGTTTGGGGCACCTGGGTGGCTCAGTTGGTTAAGCATCTGACTTTTGGTTTCAGCTCTGGTGGAGATCAAGAGGTGGAGATCTCCTGGTCGTGGGATGGAGCCCCGAGTCCTGTCTCTGCACTCAGTGCAGAGTCCGCTTCAGATTCTTTCTCCTTCTCCCTTGCCGCTTGAGCAAGCATGCATGCAGGCGCTCTCTCTCCATTTGATAATATTTAATAAATAAAATCTTAAAAAAATAAAGTTTTAGGTAAGTTTAGTAAGCAAGTCTTAGACTCTATCCCACTGCATATATGAACATTTATAACAAGCAAGTACACATAGGTCATATCACAGTTCTAGAAGCTCAGCTAAGTCCAGCTCGGCCCTTTAGTTCTTTTCCTCACCATCTTTCATGACAAGTTCCCTTGAGCCAGATGTGACAATATGGCAGGGGCTGAATTCTGTTCTCCTTATGGTCTGTATCAGGCCATCAGAAATTCTCCCAAACAAATTGGACCAGTACTTTTTAAAAAAGATTTTATTTATTTGTTTGACAGAGAGAGAACACAAACAAGGGGAGCAGGAGAGGGAGAAGCAGGCTCCCCGCTGAGCAGGGAGCCCAATGCAGCGCTCTATCCCAGGACCCTGGGATCATGACCAGAGATGAAGGCAGATGCTTAACCGACTGAGTGACCCAGGCACCCCTAGATCAGTACTCTTTAGGATGAAGTCTTAGACACCATCCCTGAGGGAGAAGGCTATAGGCTTTGCTAGACATTTAAACCCTATCTCTGCAAGGAAGTGGAGTGTCTCTAAAAGAGTTTAGATAAATCATATATAATTGAATACCACCGGTTTCACCAATGAGAACCCATTTTAAACATCTATCAGGCTAACAAGCTACTAATTTCACCTGTGAAAAACCCATTTCTGACATTTACTATACTAATCAGTGAAATGTCTTTGTATTGATCAAAGATGAAGATTAATGATGCAGTTACAGTAGCCACATCTCAATTAGGGCAGCTGACTTGGCTTGTGACTTAAACTAACTAACACAAACGACTATCACATTGTCTGGGTTCAAGCATTTTGAAACAAATTAGCTACATCATAACAGTATGATAGGGAGGAGGTGGGGTATTCCACACAAGAACAATTCATAGAGGAGGCGGGGTATTCCACACAAGAACAATTCATACTGGTTGAGTAGAAATGGGCTGAGGATGGAGCTAGAATATTAACTTATTCTTTATAGACCTTTATATCATTTCCTTTGACACAACACACATATCATTTTTGTACTTTAAAAATCTTAGAAACGTATTTTTGAAAGAGGCAGTGACTTTTTACAAGTAAAAGCAAGGATTGCCTTTGCACATGCTCTTCTTTCTACGTAGAACATCTCTCTCTTGTTCATGTTAGCAGTGGTCTGCCTCCAGTTCTGAGTCTGAACCCCATGTCCTTTGGGAAGGCTGCAGACAGTCACATGCTTGTTCTCTATGCTCCTACAGCATTCTAAATATTGCCCAGCAGAAGATTCATAACAATTCCTATTTGTTTTTCCTGTTATATTATACATTTTATACATTGCTTTATTCAATGCTATGTCTCCTAGCACCATGCCTAACAATACTAAGTGCTTGCAAATATGTGCTGAATTCATGAATGAATGAGGAAGTGAGTGAATGTTGAGATACAGCATTTAGTTTGCTTGTGGGACCTTTGCCTTTACAATGCTTATGAAATAGGCTTAATAAGATTTCAACTTTCTTGCTCAGCCAATATCTTATCATCGTTTCATGCAAGAATATATGCATCACCAGCATAATTTTCAATACCAACATCTGCAATCCATAAGGAAGGAATAAAAATATCCTCCTATAATAAGTTGTCAGGCATCATGGAGTAGGAGGTGAAATTATACTACTCCAGACCTATATTTTGAGTCCTGGACTCACCATTTATTAAGTGTGGAATTTTGGAAGAGACTTTTTTTTTTTTTTTTTTTTTTTTTTATTCATGAGAGACAGAGCGAGAGAGAAAGGCAGAGGGAGAAGCAGGCTCCCAAGGAGCAGGGAGCCCGATGCGGGACTCGATCCCAGGACCCTGAGATCATGACCTGAGCCGAAGGCAGACGCTTAACCATCTGAGCCACCCAGGCGCCCTGGAAGAGACTTTTAACAACTCGCTCTGAGTTTCAATTTTGTCATCTGTAATATGGAATAAAAATCGCTACTTCAAAGATTTATGGTAAGGACCAAATGAAATAATATATGTGGAAACATTCCATGAACTATAAAGTTAGAGGGACATATTTTTGATTATAATGAATGTAGGATGAAGTCTCACATTTCCTTCTGGAGCATTAAAGTTTTTCCATTGTTAGGATAGGTGTACCATATTTAATCTTTTGGGCACCTCAGAAGGGAAGAATCATAGGATCATAAAATATTAGAGTCTGAAGGGATCACAAAATCCTAGGCCATCCTCCCCATTCTGTAGCTAGGAAAACTAAGGTCCAAAAAAATGTTCTGACTTTACTCAGGCCATAGGGCAAGTTGGTTCAACTGAGGTCATCATATGCAAAGGATCGTCTTACATCTTTTCACGGACTCACTTTTTTTGTGCTGCAAAAAGAAACTCATTTCAGGCAGAATTTGCCTTGCTTTGACAGAAAAAAGTACTCTAATCCCAAGCACAACACAAAGACTTCTTTGAAGAATTTATTCATGTGTTGAGCAGTGAATTCAATTATTGCAATGACAAATGCAAATTTCCTTGAAAAAAAATGTGTCATCTGTTGGCCAATTCATAAACGAATCTTACTACACAGTCTCCATGAGCTTGTGCAAGCCTTGTGCAACTCCAAGGAAACAAATATTAATGGCTATGAAAAAAGCCACAAAAACTCTAAAGTCTGACACAATAAAAAGAAAGACTGTGAACCACAACTCTGCCTTCCCATTGATACTGTGTTTGGGGAATTGTTTTGGGAAGAGAGCTTGGGGTTTTGTTTTTAGTGTGGTGACAATAACTATCCCTTACATTTCTGAAGGCCTTCAGAATTTTCAAAGCGAGATCACGCACATTCTCACTTTGATCCTCTCAACAGCCCTGTGATGGAAGCATGCAATTTTCTAAGAAAATCCACTCATGTTTTTCAACTGATCTCCTCTTTTGTTTCAGGCATATTGCGACTCAAGGAGCTACAAGTCTCAAGTGCGAAGAGTCAGAATAATTCAGAAAGACAAACATAATGGTTGGGTTTTTCTAAAGGAGCTGTGTGTGTGTGTGTGTGTGAATGATAAAGAAATAATAAGGAAATGTGGGAGGGAGTGGTGGAGAATAAGAATTCCAGTAACCTATGGGAATAGAATACTAGTGACAACTGGATTTGCTCTTTTAAATTGTCTATTTATATGCTTCTCTTCAGATAAGGCTAAAGACTTTGTAACCTCAATTTTGAGGAACTTTTTAAAAAGATTTTATTTATTTATTTGTCAAAGAGGGAGAGAGAGAGAGGGAGAGAGAGAGAGAGCACAAGCAGGGGGAGCAGCAGGCCGAGGGAGAAGCAGGCTCCCCACTGAGCAGGGAGCCCGATGTGGGACTCTATTCCAGGACCCTGGGATCATGACCTGAGCCGAAGGCAGATGCTTAACCAACTGAGCCACCCCGGCATCCCAATTTTGAGGAATTTTTAAGTTTGGCATGACAGTGGTAGTCGTGGTTGGTTGATTTCTTCAGTAACAGACATCACTAGCTATGTGATAGCAACATTGGGACAATATAATATGGCGGGTAGGAGTGTGGACTCTGGAGTCAGACTACCTGAGTTCAAATCCCAGATTCAAAACTTACTGGTTGTGTGGAGTTTGGGTAAGTCACTAAACCTCCCTGTTTCACTTCCTCTTCTGAAAAATTGTTATAATAAAACTTACCTTATAGGGTTATTGTGAAAATTGAATGAGTTAGTATATATAAAGTGCTTGGAACAGTGTCTGATACAAAATAAATACTATATGTGTTTGCTGTCATCATCATCATCATCATCGAGCATCAACATTGTTTCTGAATCTATGTCCCCGACCTCACTTTGAACTAGGTATTAGAGTGCAAGGTGTGTCTTATGATGTACAAGGCTTTATAGTTTGGGGTCAATGTTTTCTGAACCTTTTCACATAATAAATTGATGTGAAAGGATTTTGCAACCCATTTTGGGATTTCTTACACAGGGATTAGGAGTCCTGGCTCTAGAGCTAGACGACATGCACAAAATCTCTCCTCTACCACTTGCAAGCTATATGATTCTGGGCAAATTATTTAATCTAACTGGAGCTTGGTGTAATAATGGTACCTACCTCACTGGGTTGTTTGAGGCTTAAATGAGCTAATATATGCAGAGAGCTTACCAAAAGGGCTCCATATATTTGTAGAATTTGTCAGCATAAGAGAAGGAGGAAGAGAAATATACTTGCACTCAGAAACTAAACTTCCAGAGGCACCTGGGTGGCTCAGTCAGTTGAGCATCCAACTCTTGACTTCGGCTCAGGTTGTGATCTCAGGGTCCTGGGATTGAGCCCCATAGTGGGTTCCATGGCCCACGTGGAGTCTGCTTAAGATTCTCATCCTTTCCCTCTGCCCCTCCCCCCACTCACTCTCTCTCTCTCAGATAAATCTTTTTGTAAAAAAAAGAAACTAAACTTCCATTAAAAAAAAAGGAATCAAAAGAATAGCTAAAATGTAACAAAAACTTAACTGTGCCAAGTCTTATACTAACTCTGTGCATTATCTCATTTAATAATGATTTTATATATATATATATATGATATATATATATCATTCCTGGTATATTTCTCTCATCTTTTATTCTGTGACACAATTTTGAGGTCATTTTTTTTCTCTGTCTTTTTCTCTAAACAATCACTCTCAGCTGACCTGGACTTATGACGCTTTAGTAAGAATGCTGAAAAAGTGAGAACTGTGTCAGTTTCTTCAACAGTTTTCATCAAGACATCAAAGTCTCCATCCTTAGGTGCTCAGGAAGGAAGGACATTATGCACTGTGCTGCTAAAACATGCCTTCCATGGTCAACGATGTGCTTACTTAATGGCACAGTGGAAAAAATACACATGGGGAATGAAAATAAAGAATGTCTCCTTTTAAGTGCTAATACATCTTGGACTGATCTCTTTTTTATTATTTTTTTATGAAAGTATAGTTGACACACAATGTTACATTAGTTTCAAGTGTACAACATAGTGATTCAATAAGTCCATACTTTATGCTCTGCTCACCGCCAAGTGTAGCTACTGTCTGTCACCAGACAACTCCATTACAATATCATTAGCTATATTTTTTGTGCTATACCATTTATCCCTGCAATTTATTTGTTCCATAACTGGAAGCCTGTACCTCCCACTCCCCTTCACCCATTTTGTCCATCCCCTCATCTCTGTCCCCTCTGGCAACCACCAGTTTGTCCTCTGTATGTTTGGGTCTGTTTCTGCTTGTTTGCTTGTTTATTCATTTGTTTTGTTTTTTAGATTCCACATACAAACGAAATCATATGGTATTTGTCTCTATCTGACTTACTTCACTTAGCATAATACCCTCTAGGTCCATCCATATTGTCACCAATGGCAGAATCTCCTCCCTTTATATGGCTGAGTAATATTCTGTTATATTATCTATATCACATCTTATTTATCCATTCATCTATCATTGGACACTTGGGCTGCTTCCATATCTTGGCTATTATAAATAATGCTGCAATAAACATAGGGATGCATATATCTGTTGAAATTAGTGTTTTTGTTTTCTTTGAGTAAACACCCAGTAGTGAAATTACTGGATCATGTGGTATTTATATTTTAATTTTTTGAAGAACCTGTATACTATTTTCCACAGTAGCTATACCAATTTACATTCCCACTAACAGTGCATGAGAGTTCCTTTTTCTCCACATCCTCACCAATACTTGTTATTTCTTGTCTTTTTGATTCTAGCCATTCTGACAAGTGTAAGATGATATCTTACTGTGGTTTTGATTTGCATTTCCCTGATGGTTAGTGATGTTGAGCATCTTTCCATGTGTCTCTTTGTCATTTGTATGTCTTATTTGGAAAAATGTCTATTCAGGTCCTCTACCCATTTTTAATTGGATTATTTGGGTCTTTTTGGTGCTGAGTTGTATAAGTTCATGATATATTTTGGATATTAACCCCTTATTAGATATGTCATTTGTGAATATTTTCTCCTATCCAGTAGGTTGCCTTTTTGTTTTGTTGGTGGTTTCCTTTATTGTGCAAAGCCTTTAATTTGTCATAGTCCCAAGAGTTTATTTTTGCATTTGTTTCCCTTGCCTGTGGAGACATATCTAGAAGAATGTTGCTGAGGCAAATGTCAAAGAAATTACTGTCTGTGTTTTTTGCTAGGAGCTTCATGGCTTCATGCCTCACATTTAGGTCTTTAATCCATTTTGAGTTTATTTTTGTGTATGGTTTAAGAAAGTGGTTGGACTGAATTCTCGAGAAGATTCTCAGTTATAATCCCTGTGGTCTTCTTTGAGAGCTAAAGCTGACTTAAATAGATAAATGGCTAGCCTCAAAAGCAACTTGATTGTTTGAGGTATTGATCATCCTTTTGCTCTGAAGCAAATTCTGGGTTGTATGTATGCCTGTTAAAGGTAATGTTGTGTATTTAATAACTAGACGTAGGCTTTATACTTTATTTTCACAAACAATCTAGGTAATGCAGACTTTTTTTGGCTGAAATTATCTAGACCAGCATTTCAATGTGAGAATTGTTCCATATCAGCAATATTCTATATGATTGTCACTACCCACACGTGGCTCTTGAGCACTTGAAATGTGGTTGGTACAACTAGAGTATTGTCTCTCTAATTTTACTTATTTTAATGTTAAATTTAAATAGGCAGGTAGCACAATTATCTGTGGCTCCGTGGCTGCTTCTTTTAAGGTCTGACCACTGAGAGAACCTGGGAGCAGAAAAGGGCCTAGAAGAAGCAAAACCCAAGAGAGTAGCAATCTAGTGCCTGGATCTTGCCTCCTCAAACCTTTCTCTAATAAAAGGAACCAGAGCTCCTTTGAGAAACGACTGATTCAAGGGCTGGGGCAAAGAAGATATAAGATGAGCCCAGCGCCTTGTTTAATCAGAAAGCAAGGATTTGTTCAAAGAATAATGGACACATGTTAAAAAGACACAGAGGAGTTCTGGTTTTGATCCAGATGGAACAAGCATCCTTCACTCTATTGCTTCCATTGACTACAACTAAAACCCTGGACAGAATGTGTAAAGCAACTATCGGAGGACTCTGGGAAGGGGGTGGAGCAATGGACTGTGGAGGGAACCCAATGTTTGAGGGACGACCCAGCCGCGAACCTCTAAGGTTGCCTCTCTTTTCGCTCCTAGATATCTTGTCTCGGGCTCTAGGGCAGCCTAAAACCTAGAACGGCATGTGGGTGCAGACAGGAAAGGCTTTAATAAGAGCCCATGCTTATTGCACTACTGGGTATTTACCCCAAAGATACAAAAGTAGGGATCCGAAGGGGTACATGCACCCCGATGTTTATAGCAGCAATGTCCACAATAGCCAAACTGTGGAAAGAGCCAAGATGCCCATCGACAGATGACTGGATAAAGAAGATGTGGTATATATACACAATGGAATATTATGCAGCCATCAAAAGGAATGAGATCTTGCCATTTGCAACGACGTGGATGGAACTGGAGGGTATTATGTTGAGTGAAATAAGTCAAACAGAGAAAGACATGTATCATATGATCTCACTGATATGAGGAATTCTTAATCTCAGGAAACAAACTGAGGGTTGCTGGAGTGGGGGTTGGGGTGGGAGGGATGGGGTGACTGGGTGATAGACACTGGGGAGGGTATGTGCTGTGGTAAGCGCTGTGAATTGTGCAACACTGTTGAATCTCAGATCTGTACCTCTGAAACAAATAATGCAATATATGTTAAGAAAAAAAAAAAGAAGAAGAAGAAGGTAAGCGGGAGGGGAAGAATGAAGCGGGGGAAATCGGAGGGGTAGAGGAACCATGAGAGACGATGGACTCTGAAAAACAAACAGGGTTCTAGAGGGGAGGGGGGTGGGAGGATGGGTTAGCCTGGTGGTGGGTATTGAGGAGGGCACATTCTGCATGGAGCACTGGGTGTTATGCACAAACAATGAATCATGGAACACTTCATCTAAAACTAATGATGTAATGTATGGGGATTAACATAAGAATAAAAAAAAGGAAAAAAAAAATAAGAGCCCATGCTTTGTAACTGGAGGGCTTAGAGGCGGGAGTCCTGTGGGACACAAGTCTTTTAACTTTTCCACTCTGAATGAGAGCCAGCAAGGGAATAACAGGTCGCCCCACCCCCCCTTCAGTGACAGCAGCAGTGGAAGTGGCCCCGGTAGTGTGAAGCTTCTGAAATTTTCCCCACCCTTTACCAGGTGAGCTCCGTTGGTCTGGGTAGAGGTGCTCACTACAGGGCTGAGCCCTTGTGAGTTTCCAACGTATAGCAAGTGAGCACCAGCAACAAAGGGTCATTACTGAGATACTCTTTCTGCCATGGCCAATAATTCAAGATAGTCGTATCTGCTTGAGTTGAAAAAGCTGTATCCTTCATCAGTGCTCTGGATAGTACAAACAAAGGAAGGAGACAGAATACAGAATAGAAAATAATATTGGGGTCTTGGTATAACCATGCAACAGGAAAGCCTGACCCTCTCTATTGCTCCCAAACACTGCTGCTGTGTACTCCCTATCTGACTGTTATAAACAGCCATTCATTGGGAGGCAGCCTGGAGGCAAGAGAACATCCACTGTTTCCACCTCAGGCTATTATGTTGCTTGTAGAGGCCAAGGTGGCACCTAGTGATCAGAGTGGGAATAGAGTAGCAAGACTATTGCTAAGAGACAGAAACCACAGGGGTGGTGTCTACGTTCAGGGACCGTGAACAGGATTTCTGGCTTTGGGCCTTCGTCCACTGTCACTAATGGAACACTAACAGTCTAGCAGCCTACCATGGTTTTAAGGGTTGTTATTGCCAGAGAGAGATCGCAAGCTTGCAAAATAATGTCTTGAAATCGATTAGCTTCTTTTGCAATCCCTAGATGCCAGAGCTCAGAGCAATAGAAGAGAATTGCTAAAGCAGTGCAGCCTTCAGAACAGGAATTCCCCCAGAATGTACCTCCCTGGAGCGGCCGTGAGGCAAAGGACAGTGAAGCTTCTATCACTTGCAAACTTCGCCTTTGCTAATACAAACAGAACCTTGTTTCTCTCTTTTCCTGGCTAGGATGTCTCAAGACGTGTATCCTCCTCCCATATCTTCCCAGGCCCAAGATCTCCTCGGTCATGCCTCCAAGCTCATCCCAACCCTGAGAGTAGAACTGAAAGCAGAGGAGGAGGAGGGATCATATTCCCTTTGGACCCAGCTGACATCTGGATGTTCAAGCCTGGCCTGATACATTTTTCCCACTTTAAGAAATGCCCCAGCTCTGAGAAACTTCCTCACGACTGATTGCAATTTCCTTATTATCTGTTAAACTGGGAGTTTGAACTAGATGGGTGTTCAAGTTTTTTTTTGTCCCCAGATTCCTCTGGGACATGGGACTCAGGCATCTCATTAACTAAAGTGCACCCTATTTAAGGAGCCATGGCATATGAATGGGTCCCTCTAATTCCCTGGCACAATGCCATGGTTGCAGTAGGTTTCTTAGTGACTATTCCATTGATTACTAATCTGGGGCAAAGCCAACACAACTAAACCTTTCTCCATATAGGTTCATTTTGCCTTACTATTCTTGCCTTGGGCTGTTGTAGTCTTTTGACGAAGGTCTTAAATTAACAAGCTCGTTTCACATTTAGAACTAAGACAACCCTTCCTGTTCTCCCCATTCCAAATGAGAACAATTTCATCCCTATCACTCTAAGATCCCTTGTCCCCAAAAGCTCAGATACCAATTAGCCCCCATTGGAGATTAATAAACAATACAATAATGACAGATAAAAAGACTAATTCTTTGGCTGAGAGAATCACTTTAATTAATTTAATCCTGGCTGAAAGATCAGCTGTGCTCAGGCCTGCTCACCAGCAGGGTCCATTTATCCCAGTCTGTCCCTTCCTTGAAAGCCAGGGTGTGCTTGGGAGGTGCACTTAAGCAACAATGAGAAACAGATTGGACTGTCAGGCTTCATTAAAGGTCATCATTAGTATTCCAATTTGAAGACCATCGCTCTAGCTCAACCTTTTACCAGTTCTTCCCTGGCGCATTGTGAAGTTTGGTTCAGCTGTGAAACGTAAAAATTCTCCCTGGGCTCCCCGCGCCAGGATGGGTATCATTTGACGCCTCTCGCTCTGCAGCTTAAAGAACAAATCCCCCGGGGGGAAGTGACAGTCCCAGGACTCTATCTGAAAATCAAGTCCTGTGCAGCTGCCTGGGATCCGAACATTTCAAGGGATGGAACTTTCTAGGAGTCAGCCACAGCAATCAGAAATAGGACTTGTCATCTTCTCTGGGAATCTATTCCAACTGTTCTCTTGCAAACTAGCTGAAAAAGACTTCTTAGTGGAACCCCAGCTAGTGACAAATAGGAATCACCATCATTACTCTGGGCCAAAAGCTCAGTAGAAGGACAGGAAACCACCCCCCCGCCACCACAGTCTGCCAAAATTGCCCTCAAACCACAGTCTCAGCTGGCTTTGGGAAGACAGTTTTCAGCCTGCTCACTGAGCACAGGATGTGAAATGGGCATTTTCCTTCTCTGCAAACAGCCAATTTTTAACTACTTTCCCTCTGCTGAAGCAATTTTTATTTTTAGGTGATTGTGTGCACAGGGGTAAAATTTTACATACTTTTTGCCCTTTTTCCTAGTAAGTAGAGCAACAGCCTAGTCTCTGCCTGTTTCTGGAATTAGGTCACATCCTCTGGGCTGCTCCATCACCCGTCTTTTCTGACTCCTCCTGCCAGGTTGTTTTCAGCGGTTTATTTTGGTTGTTTTTCTCTTGACCCTTTGAACCTGCTTGTCTCACATCTCAGTTGGTGCCGGGCCGTGCTGTTCCTTTTTAAAACTAGGGTCTTTTTTGCACTGGATTCTAATCTCCAAATGAATCTCTCTCTGGAATGGATCTTATCCCTTCCTTCCCCCTTTCCTCCATGCCTCCCTTCCTCCTGTCCTCCCTTCCTCCTGTCCTTCCTTCCTTCCTTCCTTCCTTCCTTCCTCCCTCCCTCCCTCCCTCCTTGCCTTCCTTCCTTCCTTCCTTCCTCCTCTTCTTCCTCCTCCTCTTCCTCCTTCTCTCTTTCTCTCCCTCTCCCTCTCCCCCACATTCTCTCTTCTTTCACTTGTCATTGTTCAGGTTGGTAAACAATATCTAGAAGAGACAAAGTTAAACAGGAAAATAAGTGGACTGTCAACCACATTTGTCAACAAACACCTGATGTCCAGAGTGGTGTGTTACTGTGGACAAGGTTTCACTGGGGACATTTTCACAAAATCAGGGGAAAAGTAACTTTTAAGTAACTGCACTTATAAATGAGCCAACTTAAGCCTAAGTCTACCTTGCTGCAGTGGTTTCTGTTTCTGTTCGAGTGTCTTCTGAAGCTGTATATTTTGAATGATCTGGCGTTAGCCATAAGGATGAAGTCTTAACATTCACAGATCCCTCTGGTGAACTCAGCTTCTGACAAAGCTCAGCTCATGTCAGTGTTTCTGTGGGGCTTCCTCTGACACTCCCCTCTCCAATTAGAAGTCAGAGCAGCCTCATCCGTGTCCAGGAGCTGTCCAAGTACATCCTGAATGATAGCAATTCTAGCACGACCTTCTAGCTGCTTGTTTATGTGTCTGTGAGTAGCCTGCAAGCAAGGATGGCTTGTGGTTGTTCTCGTTTGCTTTATTTTTTAAATTCTTATACCCCTAGCACAGGCCTGGCCCAGAAAGAACATTCAATACAGATTGACTCAAAGAAATTATAATTACCACATGGCTCTCAGCCCTCAGTCCACTGGATTGTAAGTTCCATGAGGACACAGAATGCAAAGTCTTGTTCACTGCTGTATTCCTTACTGTCTGGGGGTATAGTAAATGATCAAACGATCAAATAATAGTTTTGGAGTCCCTTCCTCATCACACAAGGCTCTATCCTTCTGGAACCTGAAGCAGGAATCATATTTTAAGCCTCTCATCTCTGCTCAATGGCGGTGTTGATAATAATGGAAATTGCTGATTATTTGTGCAACACTCTATAGTTCACAGAGCTTGGCTGTATAACGTGTCCTGTTGGACCTATGGTACCAGTGCCTCTTGGAGGTAATGAGTCAAGAAAAATGGTGATGATCTCTTGGAGTTGTGTTGCTAGACAGATCAATCAGTTGACGAGTGCCTGCTGCCTGGGAGATAACAGGTGCATGAATAGTCATCAAATGAACAAATTAATGATCATGGATTGAATTCACAGCACTGTGTTAGGGGTCCTGGGAAATGTTTTTTAAAAAGTATAAGATATAGATCTTTGCAAAATAGGCTGAAGGAACCCTCAGCAACTTTGTTTGTGCCCTGTCCTTCTGCCCAAAAGGGCCCTACAGCCTTTATTCATCTGGATATCTGTGCTGTGTGATTATAAGTCCTACTAATTATGAGGCGAAGAGATCCAATAAGTCATTGATACTTTAGTGTAAATTAGTGACAAAAGCTCCCACCAAAGGTTGAATTCTGCTTCTCAAGTGTCCAGGGTAGGGCCATGCACGGAGTAGGCAGTCTATAGATGTGTAGAATCTGATTGAAACAGGAGAGGAGGAAGAGGACCCAAAGAAGGGTATTATCAATGGAAGGATTTGCAATATATCCTAAGGCAGCAGGGCCTGCTTGGCTTCGCTTAAACTCAACAGTTACTTTCCCTTTCTTCACCTAATCCACGCAAGATCCCATGCATTCTGCAGAATTGTAAGATAAAATAAGTGCCCTTTGTTACAAAGCCTCGAGTTTGGGGAGTGGTTTATTATGCAGCTTTATCGAAGCAATAGATGACTAACTTAGTGTGGCGCAGGTGCCTCGAGAGGCTGGTCTGGCTTCGGGCCGGTGGGGGGGTTGGGTAGGGAGGGTGTGGATGAAGCGGGAGAAACTAAGCAGGTGGCGCAGGACTGCACCCCACTCCAACCACAGCAGCCGTACTTTTATCTACTTTACATGCCAGGCTGAAGAAGGGCGTCTGAAGCAAAAACGTTTTCAAACCAGAGTGCTATTTGATCTCTAATGGTTTTTACAGATTGGAGTTTCTAGGATCCTATGAAGACTTCCCAAATTCTAAATTTAAGTCTCACTAGACATAAATGTGAATCCCAGAAATAAATACTATAGGGAAGGAGAAACAGCCTTCCCCACTGGACCCTTCCTAAACTGCAGAGGTTCTGTCTGCTCATCAGACGCCCTGCATGTCACCTAAATGGGATGAATGAGAATTTGGAACTTCATTTGGTCCCTTCTTGGTACTCATTGGTGGTGCTGTCTGGCCACCCATATCATGCTATCTTTTAAACCTAGGGAGTCTTTTCCAGATGGCAGGCTCAGTGTTCATTGGAAAATGCTTAATGCAGAACCCCCTGTAGTGGGCAGTTGCCATTATTTGGCTGCCCAGCCATTAGTCCCACTACTTTTTTTAAAATGCCTTTATTGAGATATAATTCATAAAGCAAAAACTGAACATATTTAATAGGTACAATTTGATGAGTTTAGACATATGCATACACCCATGGTACCATCACCACAATGACGGTAATAAATATCCTTCACCTTCAAAAGTTTTTTGTGTCCTCATTTCTTCTTGTGGTAAGAATGCTTAATATGAGATGTACCCATGTAATAAATTTTTAAGTGCACAAAGCCATGTTAATTATAGGCACTATGTTGTATTACAGACCTTTAGAACTTATTCATCTTGTGTACCTAAAACTTTGTACCCACTGAACAATAATTCCCCATTTCCAGCTCCTGGTAACCACCATTCCACTCTCTGCTCTTGTAAGTTTGACTATTCATATAAGTGGAATCCTACAGTATTTGGCTTTCTGAGACTGGCTTATTTCACTTCATATGACGTCTTCCAGGTTTATCCACGTTACTGTAAGTGGTAGGATTTTCTTCTTTTTTAAGGCCGAATAATATTTCATTGTATATATATGCCACATTTTCTTTATCCATTCATTTGTTGGTGAATACTTGGGTTTTCTCCATATCTTGGCTATTGTAAATAATGCTGCAGTGAACATGGACATGCAGATATATCTTTGAGATCCTGATTTCAATTCTTTTGGATGTATGTCCAGAAGTAGAATTGCTAGATAACATGGTAATTTTATTTTTAATTTTTTGAGGAACCTCCATACTGTTTTCCTTAGGAGTTGCACCATTTTACTTTCCCACCAACATTGTACTAGGATTCCAATTTCTTCATATCCTCGCCAATGCTGATCTTTTTTTTTTTTTAATAATAGCCCTCCTAACTGGTGTGAGGTGATAGCTCATTATGGTTTTGATTTGCATTTCCCTGATGATGAGTGATGTTGAGCACATATTCATGCATCAGTGGCCATTTCATATATCTTCTTTGGAGAAATGTCTTTTCGAGTCCTTTACCCATGTTTTAATCAGGGTACTTGGTTTTGTTTTGTTTTTCTTTTCTTTTCTTTTCTTGGCTATTGAATTGTAGGTAGTCTCACTTTTTATTTCCTTTCTGGATACTTCCCTTTTGTGTGTAGTCTTGGTAGGAAGTAGTAGCTAGCTCCTATCCTAGAAACTCAAGGTGCTAGATTTCACTCTCCATTTCATGTACAATAGAACAGACATGGGACTTCTGGTGGATCCATCTTGAGCAAGTAGTGCAAGGATTTGGGAGAGATGGATGTCATCTGCATTGCCGAGTAGAATTTGGACTAGACTGTTGGTGTGGCCATTCCTGATGCTTACCCTTCCAGGAGTCTCATGTTTCCTTCACAGTCTCTAAGCCTGGTCCCTCAGCCTCCTGTCAATTCTGTGAGCACCTAATGTCTACCTAATGGGCTTGTTTCTTTTTTCCCTAATATAGCCAGAGTCTGTTTTCATTGATGCAATAAAAAATTCCAATGATACTCTCTGTAAGTTCACTTTCCATCTGCCTCTCCCTCTATAGATTCCCAGAAGAAAATGGTAGATGTGCTAAATGTCTGAAGGGAAGAATACAGGCAAGAGACCAGAGCTAAATATCATGTTTATAGAGATTCAGACCTCAGTTTCTCTCTGAGTACATTTAGAATAAGAATAAATGGACTTGTGCTTTACCAAGTAGTTAGCTAAAGCCCTATGGTCATTATAATCTATTATAGGAAAATCTGGAATAGACAATGTTCTTTCAACCTTCCTCTTTCAGGGCTATCCAGTGGTTCCCAATCTTTAGTGTGCCTAAGAGTTATCTGAAATATTGTTCAAACATAAACATCCTGGATATCCTCTCCCCACCCTACATCCCAAGATTCTACTTCAATAGGAGATTCTGATGAGGGTGGTCTCGGGATTAAACTCTGAAAAACACAGGAAGCCAGCCTAAAGATGAAGCCATTACACAAAGAAGGAAAAATTAGAGAAATTCAGACAGAAACAATGGTAGAGCCCTATTCAAGCTGTGCCTAAAAGCTCAATCCACCTATAGAGTTGAGAAAGAGAATACATTCCTTGTATTATTTTTTTAAGACTTTATTTATTTATTTTAGAGAGAGAGAGCACTAGTGGGGGGAGGAGCAGAAGAGGAGGGAGTAGGAGGGGGAAAGAATCTCAAGCAAACTCTGTGCTGAGTGTGCAGCCTGATGTGGGGCTTGATCTCACAATCCTAGGATCATGACCTGAGCTGAAACCAAGAGTCGGAAGCTTAACCAACTGAGCCACCCAGGCACCCCTACATTCCTTGTATTATTTAAGCCAAAATTAAAATTTTGGTTTTCTGTTACTTAAAACTGAAAGCATCCTAACTGGTATGAAAATACTTTCATCTCATACATATGATTGGATAATCACAACCACCCATGAAGAAGGTTTTCGTTTTATTCCTATTATCAGATGATGAAACTAGCTAAAAAAGCTGGAATCTTTGCATAAATCAAGCATAATTTAGAGCCAGATCCATGGAGGTAGGTCTTCTTGAGGCATAGCGACCCTCTATTAAGGAAAATAGAATTGTTACACCTATTGATACTGATTTTGCATTCCACTACCTTCCTGGAGTCTTTTCTGAAAACTGGGCCCATTCTGATATTCATTATGTGCATATAATTTGGTTTTTCTTACATAGCCTTATGTTTCAGTATTTCCTTTTTTCCTCCAACTCTCTCCTGAGTTTCTCAAAGACAAAGACCACATCTTGAATCCCTCACATTCCCCAGAAGATGCTCGACCTAGAAGATTGCTAATTATTGGCTGACTGAATTAAAACAAAAGGACAGGTAAACCCAAGAGTAGAATAAACTGGTTTATTCAAATGTGTAACTGAGTTCCAGTAGTTTCTGACACATAGTTTGTCCTTAAAAATTTTCGCTGAATGAATATCAATTGAGTCTTTCTGTTATAATGAGACTCCACATCCATGACATTGGAGAATGGACTTTTTAGCAAAACATTGACAAACTAACAGTAGGTTAATATAGGGTCTCATCTTTTCTTCAAAGAATAATGCTTTGAGATTGACAAATGCTTTGAGATGGAGCAATGTGAAGATTCTGTGGGATGCTCTTAGCATCAGAGCTAGTAGTACTAACCATGAGATGTTTATAGCTCAACTTTCACATAATTTAAGATCAATATTTCTGCTTTGTTGTACAGTGCAGAGCAAGAACTGCATTACACTCCGTAAAAATTACAGCATACTTAGACCACAGATTAGGGCCCATATGGCAAAAAGATTTAAAAATTAAGGAATCGAGAACCAAAGATTGAGATTCTAGATTTTATAATATGTGCCTGCCATGTTTAATAATATTAATAATTACAAAATCTTATATGTTGCCTAAGTCATAAAAGTTTAAAACTATGCTCTTAACTTGGCATTTCAACATGGCATGGTAGAATAGAAAGCAATTGTTTTAGACTAGAACACCTGATTCCATTTCCAACTCTAACACATACATGGTATGGATGGACCTTAGGCAGGTCATGAACCTGAGACTTCTTTCCCCTTCTGTATAATAGAGATGACACTAAAAACCCACTCCACTGAGTCATTGCGAGGGTCCAATTATGCAATAGATGATGGAAAAGTACTTTATTAAATATATCATTTCGGGTGATTTGTGTGACAAGAACAGAAATTTCAAAGTAGCTTAAATAAAGAGAGAAGGTATTGGCTTTCATCACTGGAAAGCCCTGAGATGGATTAGGCTTTGCTCTTCTCCATTAGTGTATTTATCATTAGGTTCGTTTCATTCTTAGTTTTACGATGGCTGCCAGCAGTATGCGGGGCTATGGACTTCCTCGTTCACATCCTGGGAGGAAAGATGCTTCCCATAACCTTCAAACAAAAGTTCTAAGTTTTCTTGTGATTGGACTATTCCTGAATAACAACAGAGGTCAGGATTATTCAGACTGGTGTAGAGCAATCAGGGCTAACCCCAAGACCAAAGGATGAGGTCAATACTACCAAAAGTACATAGATGCTAGAAAATGAGTAAAGTTTTCCCAAAGGAAAGTTAGGAAACTGCGGTGGGGGAGGGGAATAAATGCTGAGTGGATACAAATCTTTACTCCATTGTATACAAGCACGGCTTTATATTTTGATTGGTATTAGTATCATAGCTCAATTTGGTATACAACTGTGTATTTAATCTATTTTACAGTTTTGCTTTAAGATATTTAAGTGGTTTAACTCATGCTATTTCCTTCCTTACTTTTTGTTGCCACTTCTCAAATTACTGACAGTGCTTCCATAATGAGAGTCATATACACATTTGATTTGTAGCATATGGAAATGCATAGAAAACTGGAAAGCCCTATGCAAATGGCAGATACTTTCCCTGCTACTTTGCTTGTCGGGCCTTTGGCTTTGGGGATGCTGACTAGCATGTGAGGATTGTGTGATTCTCTGGATGGCCACATTCCTCGGAAGCTAGATTTATTCATAAAGGATATGCATTGTAGGTTCTAAGACAAAACTCCTCAGCCCAGGCCTTATAAGACAATTTAGCCTCAGGCTTTTCTGAAACAGGGGGCTCATTGGCTCTTAGTATAATAATACTAGTCATTTTGGTAACAGCTTAATTTGTATAATGACTGACAGTTCACAAACTGCTTAAAAAGTCTAGGAGCAGTGGATGGATGTGAAAATTCTGTAGAATTTAGTCCTAGGTGTCAGATCCCTGAGTGAGTGGTATGTCTAGTGTAGACTGAGAGAAATCATAACCAAAATTACTAGTAGCATAATTATTTAATATCTAAACCCGATTTTATTTCTTTATAAACTTCCTAAATGTCTGCAGTGTTGTAATTATTGCATGTTTTAACATACCTTAGCTCATTTGATTCTCACAATCTCTTTTGAGGTAGGTAAGGATTATTAGCTTATTTGCTTTACTTTACAGTTGAGGAAACTGAACCCCAAAAAGGACAAAAGACTTGCCAAAGGTCAAATAGAAAGTGTCAAGTCCAGATCTTTTGATTCCAAATTCACTGTTCTTTCTTCATGCATATCAGATTCACTTTGGACTCCAGGAAAGGACTTAAACATTTGTGTTAGTAAGCACACAGGATCAATTAGTAAGATAGGAATAGAATCTTGGGAAGTTTTACAAGGTCAGAAGAGTCTCCACCTTAATCCCAAGAGGCTGCAGGAATGGCTTAAAAACACCAACTCTTAAATTCTGGAATTCTGGAATCCATATTTCAAGGGCAAATCATCATTCCAAGAGCCTTGATTACACTGTTAAGAATGACCTACCCATATTAAAGCATCTGTTTCTGACAATTAGCATGTTTTACTAACAATTAGGTTCACTTTTAAACCATGACCGCAGAGTGAACTAATGTTCTCTGGCAGTCCATCTTATCCCAGGGAAAGAGTAATACCATCCAAATGAATTCATGTTGGCCCTGTCGAAGTGTGTGATCTCCTCCATGCAATTCTAAGGGAAAGGGCCATCCAACTTTAAATTGAGGAATTTGGTTGGCAGATGAAGGCATTCATGTGGCCATTAACCATAGTTATCCAAGTTGATAACCATTACTCTCTTCAAATGGGTTTGATTTAAATCACTAGTTTTCCTACAAAGAACATATTTTTGGTTTTCATCTTTACTCCTATATTCATACAGTCCTTACAACTCAGATAGTTGCAGTGAATATTTCTTTTTTTATTTTAAGATTTTATTTATTTATTTATCAGAGAGAGAGCACGAGCAGGGGGAGCAGCAGGCAGAGGGAGAAGCAGACTCCCCACTGAGCAGGGAGCCCGATGCAGGACTCAATCCTAGGACCCTGGGATCATGACCTGAGCCAAAGGCAGATGCTTAACTGACTGAGCCACCCAGGCATCCCTGCAGTGCACATTTTTTTACCAAAGCACAATACATTTAATATAGTAATTTTGATATCCATTTTTGTAGAATGTTAGAAAACTGAATGATGGGATGCCTGGGTGGCTCAGTCGGTTAAGCGTCTGCCTCTGGCTCAGGTCATGATCCCAGAGTCCTGGGATCCAGTCTTGTGTCGGGCTCCTTGCTCAGTGGGGAGCCTGCTTCTCCCCCTGCCTGCCCCTCATCCTGCTTGTGCTCTCTCTCTGTCAAATAAATAAATAAAATCTTAAAACAAAACAAAACTGAATGATGATTTTGTAATAAGCAGAGTGAATTAAAGCAGATGCTTTTGAAGTTACAGGGGAGGGTGGTAACATGGATGTGTGGGGGTTATTTTTTGTTGTATTAGCACAACCAGACTATTGCCGAAATCATCTTCAAATAAATTCTTATATTTTGGATGTTTTATCTTAATAAGCATGTAAAATTATTTTAACACAACAAGCACATGTTTATCTTAAAATTTAATTACTATGTTTGCATTTCATTCCAGTCATTTACATGTAGCTGGATTTGTACCAAAAAGGGTATAAGGCAGGATGCTACATTTTAATTAAAAAGTAAGATTTTTAAAATGCATATATAGAGAATATTTCAGATCAACAGAAACCCAAAATACTAGCAGCTGATGTTGCACTCATCTTTTTGTTTATGTACAGTTTGAAAATAAACTCAAGTCTTTCCACTTTCCCATTCCCAAATGAATTCTTGATTCAGCCTGAATGTGTCCAGGCCAGTAGTGATGGTAGAAATCTTTCTGAACCTGCAGAATATTTACTGCTATTAAGTGTTAGACTCCCATGCAACAATCCCTAGGGGACCGGGGAGCTTCAGTGACTCCTTCTGGTCCTTGGTTCTCCTTTCTTTAAACTCGCCCCAGACAACATTGACTTGCTGACTGATTTATCCATAGCACAGTGATTTATTATGATTGACATCATGGCAGGATGGCTGTTGTATGCCCAGGTGAATTCTTTTCACCAATTAAGGCCTGGCAGTCTTTTATATTGGAAAAATAAGGACTACATTATTATTGTTACTACTGTTATTAGATCAGGTATTGGGATTTGACAAGAAAAATGGGATTATGAATTCTTGGCTTGCTGGGCTCTACTCATAAACCTTTCTTTGTTGTTGTGGTTGTTTTTAAGATTTTATATATTTTTTAAAGATTTTATTTATTTCTTTATTTGACAAAGAGGTTGGGAGAGAGAGCACAAGCAGGGGGAGCAGCAGGCAGAGGGAGAGGGAGAATCAGGTTCCCCGCTGAGCAGAGAGCCCTACGTAGGGTTCGATCATAAGACCCTGGGATCATGACCTGAGCCGAACCGACTGAGCCACTCAGGCACCCCTTAAGATTTTATATTTAAGTAATCTCTACGCTCAATGTGGGGCTCGAACTCACAATCCCACAGGCTCCACCGAATGAGCCAGCCAGGCGCCCCTCCTAAACTTTCTTTAACAACATCTTGACGTATAATAGGACATTTTCATCTGCTGTATTTCTGCAAGAACTCTAATTTCTATATTCCAATGAGTTATATTATACTGATCTCCATAGTCAAAGATGGTTTTTCAGCATGAGAATGAATGTAGCAGACCCAAACTAATTACACTTTTCACCCAGGAAGAGGAGGAAAATGCACTGTCTGCTGTTGTAATCAGATTATGTATTACTTGTCTTGTTCAGAAATGGGAAGCATTGTAACAATAAAATTTGGCAATAATAGTAATCAGTTCTGCTGCAGCTATTATGTCCCGAGCACTTCCTGTCCGTTGTCCTTTCCAATCCTCGCAAGAATCCTGTGTCCCAAGGCATCTATTCTACAGAAAATATGTACCCTTTTACCAACTTTCCTCATGTCCCCTACCTCCCAGCCCCTGACAAACACCATCCCGCTCTCTGTTTCTAGGAGCTTGACTTTTTTCCTTCCCTGATGGTATGTTTGTCTGCAAGTCATTGCAGTCAGCTTTGAGATATTTAGCACTGCACTGCCCTCTTGTGCTTTCATCCAAGTTTACAACATCAAGACGAGTAAAATCCCCTCACCCCCTTCCTCCCACGCAATCTTTCTTTTTCCACTTCAACAGTTGAGTTTGCCACTAGTTTTACATTTAAATTGAGGTTTTCGAAGGCTCTTCGCAGATAATGGTGTCTTTGTCCACACTGGAATCCTGAATGCTTCCTCCCCTGCACTCAAGATTTTCTCCCCTTCATTGCTCTCTTAACAGTAAATTGCATAAAAGTGGTAAAAAGACCCCAAGCCAGCCAGTTTCTAAGAGCTCAGATGTTTGAAAGACAAACTGCAATAGTTATCAAGCTAAGTGGTTGACTGTGTTCTGACAATTCATTTTTATAATTACTCAATTATGAATTCCCATTATAAATAATTAATCAATGTTAAATGGATCTCCTGAGAGGAAACACATTTGACAAATGACCAAACTGATGAAATCCCCAACTCAAAGGCATACTGAAAATGACTTAAGAAGAAAAGAAACAGAAATACTTCAAAATGACAAAACTGCTAAAAGATATTTTAAAAAAAACTCTATCCCCAAAGTAAACCAAAACAACCAATTTTTTTAAAACCAGTAACTGAGAAAAATTAGTTTTTTTCTAATTTAGTTTGCTCACCGAACCATATTTTGACTAAATTGTCCTAGGAGCCAACTTAATTTCAACCAAATTGCTTTCTTTCAAATCACGTGTAGCTAAATTATTTCCAATTTGCATTTGGCCAAATCCTATGCTACCCTCACAAGCCAATCAATATAAGACATTTAGTCATCAAAATGAGATTTTTTTTTTAAACCTCTCTTACCCAGAAATGGTATGTATGTATTAAATTTATGTCTTCCTTTGTATATCTTGCTGGGTTTTTCGGCCTTTTCATAACCATATAATTTGATCCTCACAAAAAGCTGAGATCATTCCTATTTTACACCTGAGGAAATGGAGGTTCAGTGAAGCTAAAGGATTAGTGGCAAGGCTAGGATGAGACCCCAGATCTTTTAGGCTCTATGCTTTGGCCAGTTCCATCACAACAGTGGCAAGAATATAAACCCTTGTCCTTAAGGATGGAACCGAGGACAGAGTTGGGAACATTCACATTCTGTTGTGGTGTACTAAGCAGGAACTCACAGGCTCCTGCTGTGGACTCTGAAGGAAAGGAGCTCCTTTTAAGGATAGAGTTGAAATATCTATTAGTCATTATGTGTGTGTACGTGTGTGCATTTAGCTCCTATGATGTGATGATATGAAAGAAAGGAACAAAAAGGGATTTTTTTTTAAGATTTTTATTTATTTATTTGAGAGAGAGAGAATGAGAGAGAGCACACGAGAGGGGGGAGGGCCAGAGGGAGAAGCAGACTCCCTGCCGAGCAGGGAGCCCAATGCGGGACTCGATCCAGGGACTCCAGGATCATGACCTGAGCCGAAGGCAGTCGCTTAACCAACTGAGCCACCCAGGCGCCCCAAAAAGGGATTTTTTAAGATTTTATTTATTTACTTGAGAGAGATTGGGAGAGAGGTTTCTTTGTGCCTATATTATGTCAGGCATCCTCCTAGGTGTTGGGGACATAACAGTGAACAACACAAAGTCCTGCCTTCTTGGACTGTTCATTCTAGTCAGACTGTTAGTAAATAGGAGAGCACAGTAGGTAATTAAGGGATAAATGTGGGGGCTCTGATAGTGACCTTGACCAATACTCAGGGAAAGGAAAAGTCAGTGAAGGTTCTAGTGTATGGAAGTGTGCCTGTGACATGGAGTCTCAAATGACTGAGGTCATACTTTCTAAACATGTTACAAAAGCACGTATTTTTGTCATTTCTGGAAATATCAATTTTATAGTAAGAGTAGGAGTAGAAATGTTTTTATTTATTTATTTTTAAAGATTTTATTTATTTATTTGACAGAGAGAGACACAGCGAGAGAGGGAACATAAGCAGGGGGAGTGGGGGAGGGAGAAGCAGGCTTCCCGCCGAGCAGGGAGCCCAACGTGGGACTCGATCCCAGGACCCTGGGACCATGGCCCGAGCCGAAGGCAGACACTTAACGACTGAGCCACCCCGGCGCCCGGAGTAGAAATGTTTTTAGATCTTGATGCTTCCATTTATTAGCCGTGTGACCTTAGATGGGCTACTCAATGGTTTTTACTGTTTCCTCATCTGTAGAAGGAGAATCCTATCAGTACCTGTGTTGTCTCTTACCTCATAGAGCTATTATGAGCATTAAAAGATAAGACAGAAAAAACACAGAAAGTACTTTGCACAGTACCTGACACAAATTTAAGAATTAATAAATATAGCCGCTGTATCAGTCAGGATGCTTTTGGTTGCAAGTGATTGAACCAAAAGAGAATTTATTGGCCTGCATAAGTATATCTCTGTCTGTAATTTCAGCTGGACTCCCAAGGATGGGTAGTATATGAATAAGACACTGAGCTCTTAAATATGACATGGGTCCAAACACTTTGCATGAATTATCTCAGTGAATCCTCACAACACCCAACGAGGTAGGTACTGTAACCACCCTAGTTTACAAATAAGGGAAGTAGAGCACAGGGAGCTTAATAGCTAGAAAGTGGAAGAACTGGGAATCCAACCCAGCTGTCTTACTCCAAGGCCTTTGTGCTTATCCCTCCCACAGACTTCCTCTGAAGACGTTAATGGTGAATAGATGAGGAAGATAAAGAGAGTTCCAAAGAGCATACGAAAATTTTGACTTGTGAGTTACTAAGGAATTCAGTGGAAAATCGTGTGTTCGCTTTACATGGCACCAAAAAAAGCATCTAACCAGCAGGCACCTAGAAAGCAGCTAATAGCTGTTTGACAAATGAATTCATTCATCCCTAGAGAATCTCCTTTACTTCTGCATTCTCCAACGATGCTTAATTATTTGTTTTTTCATTTGTGAACTACCCACCTCGCCCAAAAGTATTAGCCAGTAAACTTACGCATATAGTCATTTCATTAAAAAAAAAAAAAAGATATCAAAAGAACTGATAGTGAGCATCCTTATACTACATGAAGACCAGAGAAGATTTTTCTAACACTGGGGGTCCCGGGAAAACACAAGTTTCCGTCTTCTCTGGCGCCCCCTGGTGCTTTGTGGCGGAAACTAATCAAGGGTGCCGATGAGGACGGGAGTGGAGAGGCGTGGAACTGAAACTGGATCTGTTTTCTACATAGTACGCACACACCCTTACAGATCACACTTTTGTTTTCTCTCTCTGCACGCTACTGCAACCAGTGCCTGTGTCAGGAATTGTAAAATATTATGTGACCTGGGCTTCCCTAGTCCCCCTAGGCCGTGATCTCCTTTATCAGTTTGACTTTCCCTCGACTCCTGTTCCTAGAGACTCACACGACCTATAAAAGGCAAGTGAGGGAAGTGTGCATGACGTGTGTTATCCGGCAAGACTGCTCTCACCGGCCTCTCTCGGTCTCTCCCTCGTCCTCAGGCCAAGGCTCTGAATTCCCTGAGAAGTTGAAGCTGCAGGAAGTTCTCTTTGGAAGAAGACACAGCTGTTCTCCATTCATTTTTCCTTTACTGAGAAGGGCTTGTCCTTCAGTGTCTTGCAGAGTTTGTGTTTCTTCGCTAATGGAATGGGCCTTTTCACTCTTCAAGTCTTCCTGTGCACCAGAGGACTCTTACCCTCGAGTGCGGGAAACAGAGCTTCAGGAGGTAAATGCAAGTGACAGATCCCACATTGCCTTGAATCAGGTGTCCTGCCCCAGCAGCTGGGAAATAAAAGATTCTTACACTTCAGCTGGAACCAGCATTATATTTCCATGTAACTAAATAATTGGTGATAGTATATTAAAATTATGAATAATATGGCTGACTTTCATTCGGTGCTTAGTAGATTCTAAATACATTGCCGAGTACTCTGCATACAGCATCTCACTTCGTTTTTACAAGTCCCCTGTGAAGTAAGTCGTGCTATAATCCTCATTTTACAGATAGGGAAACTGAGGTTTAGAGAGGTTTCATGCTTGAGAGACCCTACAGCTTTGAGAGAATCCATTTGGTGGTGGTGTTCGAGCCAGAAGACTGTTGTTCCAACGCTGGTGCTACCTACCTACCTTTCTTTCTTTTTTTTTTTTTTTAAAGATTTTTTATTTATTTATTCATGAGAGACAGAGAGAGAGAGAGAGGCAGAGGCAGAGGGAGAAGCAGGCTCCCAAGGAGCAGGGAGCCCGATGTGGGACTCGATCCCAGGACTCTGGGATCATGACCTGAGCCGAAGGCAGACGCTTAACCATCTGAGCCACCCAGGCGCCCTACCTACCTACCTTTCTAACTGGGTGACTTTTGGTGAGCTGCTTAGCCTCTCTGTGCCTCAGTTTCCTTATCTGTAATACCAAAAATTCCTGCTCCATAAGGATGTTGTGGGTATTAAATGAGTCAATACATATAAAGTCATTAATGGTCCTTGACATGTAATAAGTACTACACTTTTTTTTAAAGGAGGAGTTAAGCTCGGGATGCTTTAGGCCGCTTATGTGGTCTCTTTAAAGACTGTTTGTTCTCCTTATGGATATTAGGAAATGGATCCTAATAACATGTTCTGCTGTGGTGAATTTCTCCTTCGTGCAGCAGATTCATCTGAGAAGCTTTAAAAACTATGGATCTTGGGGCGCCTGGGTGGCTCAGATGGTTAAGCCTCTGCTTTCAGCTCAGGTCGTGATCTCTGGGTCCTGGGATCATGTCCAGCTCCTGGCTCAGTGCGGAGTCTGCTTCTCCCTTTTCCTCTGCCTCTCCCCCTGCTTACGCTCTCTCTCTTTCTGTATCTCTCTGTCTCAAATGAATAAATAAAATCTTAAAAAAAAAAAACAACTATGGGTCTTGATTCAGTAGGTCTAGGGCAAGGCCCAGACATCTTCATTTTTCTGAAGCTTCAAGAGATGCTTCAGTGTAGTCAGAATGGCAGGTCACTGTCACAGCACTTAGATTTTTTTTTAAACAAAGTTCTTCCCTGTAATAAGACATGTATTCAGTGCCTGTTTTATACTAGATACTAAGTGCTTTACTTGCATCATCTCATTTAACCCCCTAACAAAACCTCCATGAGTTAGGTAATTATTATCATTCACACTTTACAGATGGGAAAACCAAGGAATAGAAAATCTAAGGAACTTACTGGAAGTCACTTGGCTAACTGGTGGCAGAGCGGGACTTTAAACCAGGTCCACTAATGCCACAGCATATTCAGGTAATTAGCCTCAACTGCCTTCCCATGTCCTGTCTAAGTGGGACTTTGCCATCAATCTGTGCAGTAAGCTGGTTTTGCTATTACTCCCCCCCCCCCATTTATAGATGAGGAGACTACAACTAAAGACTTGACCGAATGTACAGCTAGTCAGTGTGTCAGTCGGAGCTTAGAACTTGAAATCCTATGCTCTTTCTATATTGCACAGAACTTTAATAATTTTTTTTAAAGATTTTATTTATTTATTTGACAGGGAGAGATAGCGAGAGCAGGAACAGAAGCAGGGGGAGTGGGAGAGGGAGAAGCAGGCTTCCCGTGGAGCAGGGAGCCCAATGCGGTACTCGATCCCAGGACCCTGGGACCATGACCTGAGCCGAAGGCAGACGCTTAACGACTGAGCCACCCAGGCGCCCCTGCACAGAACTTTAAATAACCAAGGATGATAGTTATTTTAGAAAGTCTCTCATATGCATTACTTCCTCCTCTTTCCTGAAGTGATTCTCTGGTCCACACCTTCATCCCATCGGTTACTCTGGCGAGGGCTTCAACCACAAACCTTCTTCTGTCTTTATCCCTTCTCTGCACACCCCTGCTAGCTTCGTCTTCATCCACTAAATGTAGAGCTCATCGAGCAACACTTTTGCTTAAATTTGACTAACATTTGTCCCATTTGCCATCTGTAGTGGGTTGAATGATGCCCCCCACCAAAAGATATGTCCACATCCTGACCTTTGTGAATGTCGCCTTGTTTGGAAAAAGGATCTTGACAGAAGTAATTAAGTTAAAGATCTCCAAATGGGATCATCTTGGGTTACCTGGGCAATCCAATGACCGTCCTTATAAGACAGAGAAGACACAGACACACAGAGGAGAAGGCCCCGTACAGACAGAGGCAGAGTGAGAATACTGTAGCCACGGCCACGGAATGCCTGGAGCCACCAGCAACTGGAGGAAGCAAGGAACCGTTCTCCCCTACATCTTCCGGTGGGAACGTGGCCCTGCCGCCACCTCGACTGCAGACTTCTGGCCTGCAGATTTGAGGGAGAATAAATTTCTGTCGAAGCTGCCCATTTTGTGGTCATTTGTCAAGGAGGCCCTAAAACACTAGTGTACTGTCTCTTCACTTCTTGACATTTAGGGCTCGAGACATCTGTGGCTTCCCCACTCGTCCAACCCGATGTCTCAAATAAACCCTCTGCTCTAGGCTGGTGCCCCTTCATGGTCTTCTGTATGGGACCCTCAGATCCTTAATGTGCTTTCCCTCGTGTTGCTTTCTCTTTACTGGAAAGCAGACATGCTATTCCAATGGAAGTTTTGGTAACTCATCAACTCTCCCACCTTTGATCTTTTTTTTTTTTTAAGATTTTATTTATTTATTTGACAGAGAGAGAGAGACAGCGAGAGAGGGAACACAAGCAGGGGGAGTGGGAGAGGGAGAAGCAGGCTCCCCGCAGAGCAGGAAGCCTGATGTGGGGCTCGATCCCAGGACCCTGGGATCATGACCTGAGCCGAAGGCAGCCGCTTAACCGACTGAGCCACCCAGGCGCCCTCCCACCTTTGATCTTTTAAATGCCATCCATTTAGTACACTTAGCCTAGATTACCCACTTGGAGTGCCATTATCTTTCCTATCTTTGACCCTGGCTAAAACAGAGGGTGAAGGGCTGGAGCTGCTCACAGCCTTCAGGTTATCTTGTGGGGTCTGAGAGAAGATCATATGAAGGAGACTAGAGTTAAGGGAGCCAAAGGGACTGAGTCCTGGCCCCATTGGCTGAGACCTGACTCTAGGTTATGCCCAAGGCTGTCACACACACTAATTTCTCATTTGCATGAACCAGCATATTTTCTTTTTTGCTCCAAGCATTTTGAGTTGATATTTCAGTTGCTTCAAACAGGAAGGGTCTTAATTAGGTATAACTAAAAATATAGCTGAAAAGTGAAGATGCACGGATCCCCGATCCTAAAGAATCTCCATTTGACCTTAACACAGAATCACCTTCCAGTTCTGTTTCCATGAGGCCCAATCCTACAGCAGATAATATTTTCAGGTTTCTCTGAGATTCTGTCTCCCTTACACAATATGTGTATTCTTACAATATTCACCATCTTTACTCAAGTTAGCATGGGTGAGTCTCTGCCCCTTCGAGCAAAATGAACATAATAAAACAGTTCTCTTTTTACAGGTAACAAAATGGAGGCCAAGATAAATGAACAAACTTCATTTAAGTAAAGGTGATGTCAGACCTGAACTTGGCACGTAGGTCTTCTCGCCCAGGATCTTTCTGTGTTCCTTTTCCCTCCTTCCCTTATGCTTTTCTCTTCCCATTTGCCATGGGCTTTTGTGGCCTAGGACATGCCACATCATCTCAGGGACTTGAAGCTTGCCAACTGTCAAAGAAGAAAAGTCATGGGCTTGTCTTTCTCTGAGTTTCCATCTCTTGTCTCTATACTCACTTGGCATTTAGCATGTGCAAAACCCTATGAAGGTTTTGGGGATGCTTGATAATGTTAACATGTACTTTTATTTAGCTCTTCAACTATTCATAACTGGCCTTTTCAGGTGAGAGTAAATGTGTCTGGTAGCTGATTCATCTTGGAAAGATCTATAGTGCCTGGTACAGCATTTAGCTCACATTAAAAAAATCAGTAAGTACCCATTGGCAAGATTGACTAAAAGGATTTTAGGCAACTGCTGGCTAAGCTGCGGAAACAAAATTAAGGTGGCCCCAACGTGATAGAAGTTTACTTCTCTCTCACTGCCCACAGGAGGGCAGGCAGTCCAGGGTGGGTGAGTGTCTCTGTTTTAGAAAGGCATCCAGGGACTCAGGTTCTAACTTCTTGCTCTGCTATCTTCTAGGGTATTTTTCTTCCCATAGTCAGAGCTGGCTCACTAGCTGGCTCACTGGCTCAGAATGTACCACATTCACGTTCTGGCCTAATGATAGGAAGAAAGGGAAAGTGAAGGGAAAGCAGGTAACTTTCTTATTAAAATGTGATTCAGGGGGCGCCTGGGTGGCTCAATCAGTTAGGCCTCCGACTCTTGATTTCGGCTCAGGTCATGATCTTAGGGTCATGGGCTCGAGCCCTGGAACTGGCTCCATGTTCAGTGGGGAGTCTGCTTGAAGATTCTTTCTCTCCCTCTCCTGGCCTACCGCCCCCCCCCACTCATGCCCTCTCTCTCTCTCAAATATATAAATAAATCTTTTAAAAAATGCAAAAATAAATGAAATGTGATTCAAACAGGTACATATTATCTCTGCTTGTAGCTCATTGCCTAAAACATTGTCACATAGTCACATTGACTTGCAGGTGATACTGGGAAATATAGACTCTAAATGGACAGTCATGTGGTCAGATATAACTTGGGACTCTCTTGCTAAAAGGAAGACGAGGAACCATTTAATAACATTCACTAAATGACTAAAATTAAAAAGATTGATGATACCAAGTGGGTAGGAGAATAAAATGGTATGTTCACCTGAGCGAACTCTTTGGTCATTCCTCTCCTAGGTATTTACCTAAGAATAATGAAAACGTATGTCCACAGAAATACTGGTACAAGAATGTTCATAGGAGCCTTATTCATAATAGCCAAAACCAGGGAAGAAACCAAGTGTCCATCAACAGGAAAATGATGCAACATGTTGTGGGATATTCGTACAATGGAATGCCGCTCAGCAATACAGAGAAACAAAGTACTGATACATGGAACATCCGGGGCTGGCTTACCATTTGGCACAGCAGGCAGAGTGCCCAGGCCCATGAGAATGTTCTAGTTTCTTTAAAATCAGGAGGAAAAATGAACTTTTAGGCTGAAGAAAACATTTTATTAATGTTAATTAATATGGACATATTTGTTTTTATAGCAACACAGTTATAAGATATAAATTTTTAACTTTGTTTTATTAAGAAAGGGCCTATGAGGTCATTAGGGCCTGTGAAGGTCATAATGCAGCCCTACAAACAATAAGAATGAGTCTTTTTTTTTTTTTTAAAGATTTTACTTATTTATTTGACAGAGAAAGACACAGCGAGAGAGGGAACACAAATGGGGAGTGGGAGAGGGAGAAGCAGACTCCCCGCCGAGCAGGGAGCCCGATGCGGGACTCGATGCGGGACTCGATGCGGGACTCGATGCGGGACTCGATGCGGGACTCGATCCAGGGACTCCAGGATCATGACCTGAGCCGAAGGCAGTCGCTTAACCAACTGAGCCACCCAGGCGCCCAATAAGGATGAGTCTTAAAAGCATTCTGTTGAGCAGAAAAACTTGAGGTACCAAAGAGTATATGCTGTGTGATTTTATGTAATGAAATTCTGTAACAGACAAAACTAATCTGTATTAATAGAGATCAGAAAACGGTTGCTTCTGGGATGGGGAGGGATTGCCTAGAAAGAGGAATGAAGGTATGATTCCAGGATGACAGAAATGTTCTATATCTTCTTTTGGTGGGTTACCTAGGTGTATACACAATTGTCTAAAATCGTGGAACTGAACTGTTAGGACTGGTACATTTTATTGTATAGCAATTATGCCACAACTAAAAAAAAGGAAGAAGGGAAGAATGGACACTAGAGGGAAGTTAATAATCTCTGCAACAGATTTGATGAATGAATTCTTGAGACAGCGCTAGCTGACAAGATTTTAAGTTGCATTTTAGTAGAAAAGCTGTAGGGACTCAAAGGGAAGGGTCTAAGCACCGTGACGGGCCACTGGGGAACGAATCACTCTGCTCTGTATCATTCAAGGTTTTTAACTGCAAGCAAGAGAAAGTAGCTCTGGGTAATTTAAGCAGGAAACAAAATTTTGGGAAGAATAATAGAAACTATAAAGAACAGGCTCTGAAAACAGGCAGGAATTGCGGAGGCAAAACAAGAAATGATCACACCATTAGTTGGCTGACAGATCAGAGGATGCCCTTACACTATGCCTTTGCCCCACCCAACCAAACCCTATCTCAGGCTTCCACTGCATCTATTTATTGCTCCCCCCAAAGCGAAAAACCTGTATGGCAGTGTCCTGCCTCCCACTTACTTTGGAATTCCCAAAAATAGGGATAGAGTTTGAATGCTGGGCAGCCCCAAATAACCAATGTTTACAACACAATCTATCTCTGTAGTTTAGATTCCTACTTGTGATTCTAACTCCCTGTCCAGGACTTCCAAGATCCAGGGCGTGTCCAGTGTAGATTGTTATGTTCTAAACACCACTGACCTGGCTTGGGAGAGGGAACCACAGGATCAGGTGTGGAAGATCACCCTGGCTCACCATCTGGGACCTGGGCAGCAAAACCAGTTATACTGGTGAGCTATGGTGAGAGCGAGACTTATACAAGAGAAATATGTGAAAGGCAGATAGGATAGGACTTGGTGATTAAAATGGGCTATGGAAGGGCTCCTGGGTGGCTCAGTCCTTAAGAGTCTGCCTTCGGTTGGGTCATGGTCCCAGGGTCCTGGGATCGAGCCCCGCATCGGGCTCCCTGCTAGGCGGGAAGCCTCCTTCTCCCTCTCCCACTCCCCCTGCTTGTGTTCCCTCTCTCGCTGTGTCTCTCTCTGTCAAATAAATAAAATCTTAAAAAAAAAAAAGAAAAGAAAAGAAAATGGGCTATGGAAAAACCAGGAAAAAGGAGTCAAAGGCGACAGCCCAAGTTTCTGACTTGAGACAGGAGGGAGGGGTGAGGAGTTTGAGAACGCATAGGCACAGTGAGACCCAAGAGAGGCAAGGAGCAGGCTTGTTTCCTTTCTGTTTGGGGTGGCTGGGTGGGAAAGGTTAAGGTTTTGACGCAGTGAACTTGAGACAGCCGTCCAATACACAACTGAAATGACACGTTTTAGAGACCAGCGAAGGTCCAGTCTATTGGCTGAAGCCATGGATAAGGGCGAGCTTAGCCTGGGTGGTGACAGGAAGAGCGCAAAGAGGGCGCTCGCGATTGCTGACGTTTAGGGAGCCGTCTCCAAGCTTGCGACACCGCCTGGCGCTGCGCACGTGTTCGCGGCCGGCCAAGCCCAGCGCGCAGACGCCAGTCCGCGCCCCGCCCCCGCCCTCCCCCAGGCCCCGCCCCGCTGGGCGGGGCGAGGCAGCAGCGCCGCGAAGTCACCGGAAGAAGTAATCGGGTAGGCGCGGGCTCAGCCGCCTGCGACCCCCGGGCGCACTTGGGAGGGGCACCACCCAAATGGGGCGAGGGGACGGGGACCCGCCGGGAAGGGGTGATGCCGGGACAGCCGGGCCCGCGGCGCTGAGCGCGGCCGTGGCGGCTGCGGCGGTGGCACTGGTCGCCGCCCTGCTCCTGCTGCGCTGTGAGGACGCGGGGTCGGGGGCTGGCTCCAGGTAACCCCTCCGCGCAGGGGACCGAGTTGGGCTCTCGCACCCCAGTGGGCGGGGGAAGGAGGGGTTGAAACCCAGAGTACCGTCGGGGAACGAGGCCTCTGGGTGCCATGGCACCTGGGCGCATCTCCTGTTAGGGCTCAGGTGCGGGGGATGGCCAGGGTGTCACGCCCTGCAGGTGATTCAGCACTTTCCCCTGGGCCCAGACTGCGGAGAATAACAATACCTTTTTCCAAGCAAGTAAACCACCATCGTTCCCCAGGATAAGCAAGGGCCATCCCTTAAACATCCCAAGACCAGCCGCTATCGATGTTATTTCTGCAGCATGGCCAAGACTGAGGCGCTGCCGAAGCTTCGGGAAGACTTCAGGATGCAAAATAAAACTGTCTTTATTCTGGGCGCCAGCGGGGAAACCGGCAGAGTGCTCTTAAAAGAAATCTTGGAACAGAGCCTGTTTTCCAAAGTCACGCTCATTGGCCGGAGAAAGCTCACTTTCGATGAGGATGCTTATAAAAATGTGGTGGGTATTTGAGCTGGGACTCAAAAATGTAATTGCAGTGATTCTTCGGGGTGAACATATATTCATGCCTAAAGGCTGAACATTGCCCGGCCGGTGGTGGAGGAGAGGTGATCACAATGTGGCGGAGAATGGTCTGTGAGAGGCCCTCCTGGAAGCTGGAGTCTTGGTTATAGGCCCAGGTTGGCCTCCCCACTCACTGTATGACCTTGGGCAAAGCCCTTCTCACAATCTAGACCCCTATAAGGCCGGCCTGGCTTGTAATGAGGGCTTTGAAGACAGAGAAGAGCAAGTTTTCAGGGCCATTCAAGCTGGGTTCTACAGATAGTCCGGTAACCTGGGGCCATTTTCTCAACCACTTTGCTTGTTTTATTTACCTGTCCACCCAATATTAATGTCAGTGAATTGCAGGCAAGGTCTATGGCAATAAAGGTGAGATTATTCACCTACAAGAATTTCCCTGCCTAACTTCCCAGGGCTGCAGTCTTGTAAGTGGAATATTCTCTTCATTGTCACACTTTCATCATTAACCAAATGACATGCCAGACTTCCCCTAAATATTTGAAGTCTGAGCTTTGTGGAGATTCCTTTCCCCATGTAAAGGGAGTTGTGAAATGCAGTAAATTAAACTATAATGTAATCCTGAGACCCCCACAGCTATAGACATTGGTCCCACAGGCTTCACAGGTGGACCATTCCAAATACCAAGTGGTCTCACAAATAAATGTTCTTAATCCCTGTAGGTCCATGGTCAGGTCATTTTACGTCTATCTTATGTCCATCAGGACTTTACTGTTTAAAATGGACATCTTTGGGCGCCTGGGTGGCTCAGTTGGTTAAGCGACTGCCTTCGGCTCAGGTCATGATCCTGGAGTCCCTGGATCGAGTCCCGCATCGAGTTCCCTGCTCTGCAGGGAGTGTGCTTCTCCCTCTGACCCTCCCCCCTCTCATGTGCTCTCTCTCATTCTCTCTCTCTCAAATAAATAAATAATATCTTTAAAAATAAATAAATAAAATGGACGTCTTTGCTCAGACTTAGTTAATATGTGGTCTTCACAGTCTGACTTCATGGAGTGTGTCAAATACCTCCAGTAATTAGATATTGAAATTGAGTTCTGTGCTTTGATAATCAAGTTTTGGTGGCACGTCTTTTGGTTATGCACTTAATGGGAACATATTTTTCTTTAGCATACTCACAGTGCCAGAAAAATCCTTTAGAAAGAGCTGATGGTAAGGAAGGAAAACTACATTTTATTTGAACTCCTGGATCATGGGAACTTCTCAATCTATCTTTTTTAAGTTTCACAACAAACTTACGATGTTATGTGGAGGTTCTTTTTTTTTAAAGATTTATTTATTTTAGAGAGAGTGCATGAGCAGGAGGAGGGGCAGAAAGAGAGGGAGAAGCAGACTCCCTACTGGACTGAGCTTGATCTCACAATCCTAAGATCATGACCTCAGCCATAACCAAGAGACAGACCCTTAACTGACTGAGCCACCCAGGCATCCCTACATGGAGGTTCTTTTCTTTTCTTTTTTTTTTTTTTTTAAGATTTTATTTATTTTTTGACAGAGACCGCGAGAGAGGGAACACAAGCAGGGGGAGTGGGAGAGGGAGAAGCGGGCTTCCCGCGGAGCAGGGAGCCCAATGGGTGGCTCGATCCCAGGACCCCGGGATCATGACCCGAGCCAAAGGCAGATGCTTAACGAATGAGCCACCCAGGTGCTCTTACGTGGAGGTTCTTAAATCTGAGTGAGCACGAGAATTACAGAGGGTGCTTATTAAAAGTGCATTTTCTGCTTCAGAAGTATTGGTGCAACACCTAGGAATATGCCTTTTTTATCAAGCACTCACTGGCTGATTCTAACACAGGTGGTTCATGAATTGGACTGAAGGAAAGATTATCATTCCCATTTTATTGCTGGAAAAACTGAGGCATATGACTTGGCTAAGTAACTTGGCCAAAATTACATGCTTAGTAAGTAGCAGGCTCAAGAGTTAAACCGAGGTCTTTGAGATTCCAAACA
This sequence comes from Mirounga angustirostris, assembly GCF_029215605.1. Lineage (NCBI taxonomy): Eukaryota > Metazoa > Chordata > Mammalia > Carnivora > Phocidae > Mirounga > Mirounga angustirostris. Next base: position 36,921,922 of record NW_026991721.1, on the reverse strand, counting down.
CCATTCCTTGCCCTGACATTGTACTTCATTAGTATCCCTCCTGGTAGTAGAGACAGGTCTTTTATTTTTCCAGAGAGAAAATTATAATTGAACCTGACTTTAGAGATCTGAATCACTTACAGTCCAGTTATGTGTACCGTGGACATATAAGTGCATTGTTGATTTTGAATTCAGATTAATTGCTTTTTAGTGGGGGAAAAAAATGAGCTTGCAAAAAATTTTTATAATATGATTATGCATTTTCCTTAATTTAATTTCTATTTATCTTATTAAACTTGGTTTGTCTCCCAGCAAAGTATCAATTTGGTAAATAGCATCTGTAACAGTCACTTGATCATAGGTCTTAAAAGCTACCCAGTACCTTATTTATATTGTGTAAATTATTAAGTGTATCCATGCTTCATATCTAATGCCCCAACTTTCTGCCACTCTGCACAGTGCCACTCTAGCTCTATCAGAAGTTTCTTACTAAGTAAAATAAGCACACTATGTGGAATCGCGATTCCCATGCCCTAGGAATCTGCCCTACTAAATAGACTAACATGGAAAAGATGGGAGAATGGCAGAAGAGATTCCAGAGCAAAGAGCTTGCAAAATTTGATGACAAGTGGGCAGCCTCTTCAGTAATGTTCTCTAATTTATTCTTTAAATCTAGAGGGGTATTTTTCTTTCTCTCTCTCTCTTTTAATAACATCAAGTTATATACAGCTGTGTCCTTGTTGTCTAGAACCAAGAAGTGGTGGACTTTGAAAAGTTGGATGACTACGCTTCTGCCTTTCAAGGTCATGATGTTGGATTTTGTTGCCTGGGTACCACCAGAAGAAAAGCTGGAGCGGTAAGGAAGACATAGACCCCTTTCCCTTTTGCTGTCTGGTAATGTCAACTATTCCTTTCTTGCTTACTCTTTTTCTTTATATCCGTAGTGCTTACATGTAATAAGCTCTTATCATTTGTGATTTCATATGCTGCTGTAACCTTTGCTATACTTTGAATAGTACGGATAAATTTATCTTTCCTTCAAAGTAATCCTTGAGTTCAGGCCTTCGTGCTGGAGACATCATAAATATTTACAAGGTCTTGCCTCTTGCAAATAATTGCTGTCACTACATCCCCTGACTAAGGCAGACCATTACGTCTGAGTAAAAGTAACTGGCTCATGCTGTTAGCAATAAGCTTTTTTTTTCCTTATAAATGTTTTCAACTTAAAGCATTCTCTCTCACATAAATGATTTGCTTCAACCTGTTTTCATGCCAAGTTTTAAATTTATGATATAGAACATCAGAACAGAGGCACGATTCAGCTGCCTTTAGTGATGACTCAGCTTTCAGTGGTGATTCAGCCCCAGTGGTGATTCAGCCCTAACTGACGCAGACTGTTCTAATCCACATTTTATCTTCTTTTTAATGGTATTCTAAATCACATCAGCCTCTGTCCAGAAGTCCTAGGTTACTATCTAGTTAAAAGTCATTGCTTACTACATAGACCCTCAGCAAGTGTTAATACCTCTTAATTTATACCTTGACTATAGTTTATTCCTCTCTCAGAGGATTGTTGGAGCTAAATGTGTTTATTTATTTATTATTATTTTTAGAGAGAGTGTGCAAGAGTGAAAGTTGGGGGGAGGGAGATGGGAGGGGCAGAGGGATAGAATCCCAAGCAGGCTCCACGACTAGTGTGGAGCCCGAAGTGGGGCTCGATCTCACAACCCTGAGATCATGACCTGAGCCAAAATCAAGAGTTGGACGCTTAACCAGCTGAGCCACCCAGATGCCCCTAAATGTGTCTATTAAGGTATTATGCTATTATGGTAGCAGGATCAGGATGCTACCATGGGGCCTTATCATAGATTTATAAACAGGCCCATGTATCAGAATCATTAGGAAGGCACGTGGTTAAGAACTATTGGTTTATACCAACTAAGGAGTTCAGCTCAAATGTATTTCTCTGGCCCTGTTGGTGATCCAAAGAATAATTCTATTTATGCTTTTGGTAGGGATGTATTTCCCAATCTTTTGCAGTTCTCTCATGTCCACTTTGGAACCCAGCTGGGTTTTGAGCTCTGTGCTGGGACGTATGGATTATAGAGAAGTTTGACTCTCCCAGGAATTGGCACATTGTGTCTCCTAGAAAGGGTCATTATCCTGCTCAGCAGCAAGTACAGTCATTTCTGTCCCAGCGACAGTCACAAGCAACGTGCCCTCTAAAAAGCATTGAAAAACTTTTGTTCTAGTACACTGCAGGTTGAACTGTCTCAGGTGCCAGGCTGATTTTGGTGGTGACTCAGCAAAATAAAAACGACTGCATTAGGCATAGAGCAGTTGATTTTCATCACATAAGGCAAATCTCATTATAGGGTGTTCTAAGAAAAAGTTGAAATTGCTTTGTTGCATTCAAATTTTGTAAAGCAATTTTAATCAGAGGAATTAGATGTCTTCCCTCTCCGGAATATTTTTTTTAGGTGGAGTTGGTTCCCCACCCGTTAGGCTACGCAATACCTTTTGTTCTCCAAAGTCAGTTTGAAAAGATAAAAGTATTCATGGGTAAGCAAGAGAAAAAAAACTAGTAAGCCAAATATAACCTCAGAAATGAGTTGGGGGTTAAATGTGACAGAAAGTAAGCTGACATTTCCTCCAGAATGTCTTTTTAAAAAAATTTTTTTTTAAAAATTTGATACTAATTTCTATTGGATGCAATATAAAGTTTGGAGGTTGGGATAACTTTGGGCAATTTAAAAGAGGTGATGGTTCACAGGTGGTTAGGTAATAATAGTTGTCTGATGGGGGACTGTGGATTTCCAAGCTCACCCTACCTGCTATTCTGGGTCAGCAGCCCTGTCTGTAGACAAAGAGCTTATCAGGTAGTTACTGAGATGCAAGCCTGGTGTCATTCATTCTGTAGCTGTTTTGTAACTGGAACATCCCATAGTTTTCCTTAGTGGTAGAACTTTCCAGTAGAAAAACTTGAAGGACGTCAGGGTTTCTGTCTCATTATTGACACCCTCGGGGTAGCCATCTTATTTCCCTTTGGTCTTCAGTGTGTGAATTTGCTGAGGTTCTTACACAAAGCACCATACCCAGGGTAGCTTCAACAACAGAAGCCTAGTGTCTCACAGCTCTGGCGGATGGAAGTCTGAGATCAAGGTGTTGGCAGGTTTGCTTCCCCTGAGGGCTGTGAGGGAAGGAACTTCCAGGCTTCTCTCCTTGACTCCTAGATGACCGCCTTCTCTCCGTGTCTCTTCATTCGGCATTTTTCCTGAGTGTGTGTGGCTATGTCCAAATATCTCCTTTTTACAACAGCACTAGTCCAGGTAGATTAAGAACCACCACACTCAGTATGACCTCACCTTAACAACATCAGCAATGACCCCGTTTCCGAATTGGGTCACATTCTGAGGTACTGGAGGTCACGACTTCAACATACGAGTGTTGGGGAAACTATTACAACCCATAAAATTCAGGCTATTCAGATTTCCCCTGAAACTGGTGTCGGGATAGGTCTGTTAGCTTTTTCAGCTGTTTGGAAAACCATTTTGTTTAGTCGTGTTAGATGCTGATCTTTTTCACACTCACAGGCCCCAGTTGCCCAACAGTGCAGTGGCTTCCTTACTTGGCCCCAGTCCAGATCTACTGGGTCAGAATCTCTAAGGCTGGAAGCTTGGCAACTACTTTTAGCAAGCTCCTTGGGAAATTCAGACGCAGCCAACCCTCCTCTTGTTGGACCTGCTTTCGCAAAGCATTAGGATGTGTTAGTCTTCCTCTCCTGCTGCTTTTCTAGGTACTGGAGTCCCAGATGGCCTTCACCTGGCTTTCAGAAGTAACTTGTGTGCTAGTGAAGGTTGTAATACCCTTTGAAAACCAGATCTACTTTGGCCTGGGGTGTGGAGCAGAAACGCACAGATGTCACTGAGAATAGTGCTTTCCCCTTATTTGTCTTCAGAGAAGGATGTGGTTCGTGAGTTTGAGGTGGTGTAATGTGGTTTCACCTCTCCATGCACTTCCTCACAGTCCAGGTTCTTGGATTCTGTTGAATAGACAATGCCAGTAATGTGATTAAAGCCGCCGTTGTAACATTTATGAGGCATCATTAGAGTCTCCTGGCTTCTGATTCGAATCAGAATGAAACATTCTTCTAATCCAGGGGCTTGCGGACCACAGGCTCTGGGCCACATACAGCCTACCTGTTTTTGTATAGCCCATCGAGCTAAGAATGTTTTTATATTTTTAAATGGCTAAAAAATGTCAAAAGGGGAATAATATGTCATGACGTGAAAATACAAGAAATGCAAATTTCAGTATCATAAATAAAGTTTTATTGGGACACAGCTGCTGTCATGACTTTGTATATTATCTGTGGCTGCTCTTGTTCCGTGATGGCAGAGCTGTGTCACTGTAACAGAAGCCTGCAAATCTGGAAGTGTTTGCTATCGCATCCTTTACGGGGAAAGCTTGCCGCCTCCTGCTGTAATGTGTACTGTTTGATTCGATGTCTAGAAAGGGCTTGTGAAGTCACAGGGCCCCCAGTGACTTGAGGCTCTCTGTTTGGATACCAAATGGCCATGGGGCCTTGGGTGTGCTGGGTCGCTCCCCTGGGCCAGTGCCTCCTCGTCGGTACCGAGAAGGAGGTGACCACTGATCCCGTTAGCCTGCAGAATTCTTTGACTTCCATCACCCAGAGAAAAGAAGGCCCCAAATGGAAACATTTTGTGAGGACGTAGAGATGGACTCAGGAATCTCAGTTATCTGTTTGATTTTTTCTATCCAGAGCTTTTTCTCTAACCAAGATCTTGGTTCTACCACCATACATCAAATATAGAGATGCCTTCCAGAAATACAAACAAATGGGGTCTCAGATTATACCATTTGTTGTTTGTCAGCATCTCTGTCTTGTAGTCTAATTTATAGGGCTGGCTTGAAATGGAAGTAAAGGAGAAAGAATCTGAAGCAGGAATATGGCTAAGTGCGCCCCTTTACAGAATGACAGATCCTCCCTCCTTGGAGAAGGATGCCCTGGATGTTGAGTCATTGTGGCATGCTCTCTGGTCATGCCCGTCACTGCTGAAATACCTTGTTAGGAGAAGTTGTTCCTAAGCCAACGTGTTCCTAGTTTTCAGGATTGTGTAAAGATTAGAAGAAATACTTAGTAGCTTTGGATTTTAATAAGATTTAAAGAGTAATTGGAGAATTTGTCTCCCTTGATGATTGTGGAGCCTGTGAAGGTAGCTCTGCTGAGTCATATTACATTGCGCTTATTCTTTTGAGTGGGTGTTGGGAAAGGAAATTTATAGTGGGAACTTATTTAATCAATTCCTTTTTCTAGAAGGAACTCTGATTCCTAGCTTAAAGTAAGACACACTGACTATAGAATCATAAAGACAGTGTAACAGAATGGACTTAATGCTCTCAGAAGAGATGTCTTTTCTCCTGCCATATGGTTAGGGAAACTAAATATGGTTTTTCTGGGAAAACACATGAAAACTGTGTTTCTGGGATATGAAGTATCTAGTTTCTTCTGTTGTTGTTTGTTTTGTTTTTTTTTTTGCACCGTTAGAGAACAAGAAAAGATGTTAATAAGATTTTAAAGATAGCTGCCTTCTATCTCTAAATGGACTCTTCCTCACTGCAGAGAAAATTAGTGTGTGTTGGTATCTCCAAGTCTGTCACCAGGATCCACGTTTAAGTTTGGTTTCTAAGTCCTTGAAAGCCGTTGACCCCTTTGCTTTTGAGTTTCATTCACCAGCTAAAAGGCCACGCATCAGGGTGGGGGAAGTGGGCTTGGAAAAATGCGGATTTATAATCAGCTTGGGGTCTCGGAGGATTTGTGAAATCATTTTGGATTAACAGCCATTGATTGCTAATAAAACAATATTTAGCTTTGTCCAGAGAACAGCAGTGGAGAAAGATATGGGCACCTTGTCAACAGGGCCCATTGAACAGGGGTGACGGGCTAAGTGTGGGGGTCTCTGCAGCAGCGTGGGTGCTCGTCCTTCACGGGGCCGTTGTCAGTTGTTAGCCAGGCCCGTGAAAGGAAGGACGCCAGAGTCTGATGGCTAGGGTGGTATTGATGTGCTTTAGCTGACTAATCAGATTGAAAAAGTCCCATGGCACTTATGTCACTTTAATTTTCATCAAACAATTGGAGATGGCAGGACTCTATTAAGGAGAGGTTGATCCAGAACTAAAGCCAAATAAATTAGGGTCTCAGTTTAATCAAATTACCCCTTTACTGGCCCTGGATTAAGCGAGAGAGACAGCGTCGGTCCAGGGACTTGTGATTGGCTGAATCTTTCCTTTATTTTTAAAGAAGCTGATGAAAGAAAAAAAGCATTTTAACAGAGACACGATGATAACGCTTCCAAGAAAGAGTGCCAAACAGCAGCAGCAACGAAGAGGAATTTATTTCACTAGTCAGCGCTGTGATTTCATTGTGAATAACAGAGCTGGGCTCGAAATCAGAGTTTGGGGATTCCTCCCGCACACGTAAAATCTCAATTCGGAGAACGGCTCTGAGGAGGCTCACGTCCCTTTCTCAGGAGGAGCAGAGCAGTAAACTCGGTTCGCTTCACACGGGTGTGAAAGAGCCGCATCGGGAGCTGCAATCAGTGTGTAGGCGAGTCTGCTGCGAGGCTCGAATGTGCAAGTGTACAACACGGAAGGAGGTGGTGGTGATGTGTGGGTGAAGAGTGACGTTTATGTTACCTGCCCTGCAGGTAGTGGCTAAAATGTACCATCACTGCTGACAGAGGAGGACAGGAGAGGCTTTGGGGGTCAGGGGGACATTCTGGTTCTTGATCCGGACGTCGGTTGCAGAGGGGGTTCAGGTGATGAAAAGTCACAGCTCTGTCCTTACAATATGTTTACTTTGCTTTTATAATCGACTTCCATACACATCTGAAAAGGTGTGGGCCTGTTGTTTTAAGATTGAAATTTGTATTAGTTTCCCACTGCTACTGTAACATCCTGCCTCAAATCTCTTGGCTTCAAACAACATAAATGTATCATCTTACAGTTCTGTAAGTTAGAAATCCAGCGTGTGGGCGCCTGGGTGGCTCAGTTGGTTAAGCGTCTGCCTTCGGCTCAGGTCATGATCCCAGAGTCCTGGGATCGAGTCCCACATCGGGCTCCCGGCTCGGCAGGGAGCCTGCTTCTCCCTCTGACCCTATCCCCTCTCATACTGTTTCTCTCTCTCTCTCGCTCAAATAAATAAATAAATAAAATCTTTAAAAAAAAAAAATCATTAAAAAAAAAAAAAAAAAAAGAAATCCAGCGTGGATTTCGCTGAGATAAAATCAAGGTGTCGACAGGCCACGTTCCCTTCTGGAGGCTCTGGGGGCGAATCCACTTTGTTACGTTTTCCAGCTTCTAGAGGTTGACCTGCATTCCTTGGTGCGTGGTGCCCTCCCTCCAACTTCGGGGCGGGAACAGGAGACTGAGTACTCCTCACACCGCCTAGTTCATCCCTCCTCTTCTGCTTCCCTTTTCCATCTTTAAGGACTCTTGTGATTACATTGGGCCCAGTTGCAGAATACAGAATAATCTTATTTTGAGGTCAGCTGATTAGCAACCATAATTCCACCTGCGGCCTGAATTCCCCTTTGCTGTATAACCTAACGCATTCACAGGTATGGGGATCAGCACACGGACATCTTTGTGGGGCCACCCCAGTTATGAATGAGTCCTTTTCACTAGCTGGAGGCAGTGTGAGATAAGAAGGAAGATGGGTACAATGGAGAGCATGGCTCAGAGGCAAGAATATGCATTCCGCTCTCCGCTTTCTCTTCTTACCACAAGTTCACCAAGTCACTGGCCCTTGTTTTCACATCTCCCTAATGAAGGGGTTGGACGTGGTGTTTCCTGAGGGGCAAGACCCACCTCTCCTTATGAAATAAAACATTTAGGATCATTAAGTACCCTAGGGCAAATTTTTAATTAAAAAAAATCATTAGAGGGCGCCTGGGTGGCTCAGTTGGTTAAGCGACTGCCTTTGGCTCAGTTCACGATCCTGGAGTCCCTGGATCGAGTCCCGCATCGGGCTTCCTGCTCTGACCCTTCGTCCTCTGACCCTATCCCCTCTCAGGTGTTCTCTCTCTCTCATTCTCTCTCTCTCAAATAAATAAATAAAATCTTTAAAAAAAAAAAATCATTAGGGTGGTAATGTCGTCTTCCAATTTGGAATCGTCATTATAGAAAACCTCATGATATAGTGGTGGGTCTAAAGCTCACTAGACTTTAGACTCCTCTCCAGTGCTCTGGAGTTTGAGGATGGCCAACATTTGTGGTAGTCCTGAGAAGCTGTTGCTTCATGACATTCCCTTACCTGGGTACAGGCATGTGTCCTTCCATTAGGCCCAGGCAATGAGTTTACATTCTATTGTTTGCACCGTTCTCCCCACTCCTCCTATTTATTGCCACTTAGTCCTTTTTTTTTCCCCCCAATTGGATTTGCTTTTTCTCTGCTTTTATTGGACTTTTATTCATTCATTTAGATATTTTTAGGTTACCTATCATGTGCCGGGCATACACTGATGCTGAGATATGAATTAAGAAGAAAGACCCTACCACTACACTCATCGGACTGAGTCTAGACCAGTGGGTCCCCAAACATTCTTGATTGTATACCTGTCAGTAAAAAAAAATGTGAGGATTCACTCTTTACTGTATATGAAGTATGTTGTAAAGCATACCCCCAAATTGGAAATTAAATAGATGTTGTTCTCATAGTGCCTGGATAGAGTTCTCAGCTATCCCCTGAGACCCCTGCCCATGAGAGCTGACACAGAGAAAATTGAGAATCGGAAAGTTATTAAAAGACAAAGAAATGTGTGACTTCAAGCCGTTTCTTAGCCTGGTCTTATTGTTCCTTTTGTTCCTTGCAGATTTGTTTGGTGTCTGTGTCTCAATGTCACTGTCCTTATTATTTCACTGGCCTTGCTGCCGCAGCTGGTCTGTCTATCCTGAGGATCACACTTGGAGCTTTTCCCATGGCCTATGCTTGGATGCATTTTATTTAGATCTCCATTCCCCTGCAGTCCTCCTACCCTGCCACCCAACCTGAGTAGTAATCCTTAAGATGAACTCGCAGCTTTTTGGAAATAACTCACATCCTTTTCCCCCTCAGGAAGGATTTGTTCGTGTCGATCGAGATTATGTCCTCAAGTCTGCGGAGCTGGCAAAAGCTGGAGGGTGCAAACATTTTAACTTGCTGTCCTCTAAGGGAGCTGATAAGTCAAGCAATTTTTTATATCTGCAAGTTAAGGTTTGTGCACATTTCTATCTTGCATATACTTTTGAGAACCCTGGCTAAGTGGCACTACAAAATAATGTAAAATGCTAAATAATACAGAAATGCATTAAATGCATTATATTATGCATTTTCTATAGTGGCAGGGACTGTTTTTTTGCATGGATATGTTTAGTAAACAGGAGTGATTTGAAAGATAATTTCCAATGTCTTTCCCCGTGTTGATTATCCAGTAATCATGAAATGAGTTGTGACAGCTCTGGTCTTGAATATCAGTATGGAATCTTAGCATTAGAAGAGACTTGGAGGCAGTGATTCTTAAACTTTTCCAGCGTAGATGATATTTTAGTATTGGGTATGGCTCTTGTCCTCAAGGTATCTCTAATATGCTTGTTTGGGGATTCCCCGAGGCTAGACCCAAGTTTGGTAATTTGATAGAAGGTCTCACAAGATGCAATATATAGTTATATTCACAGCAATGATTTATTACAATGAAAGGCTAGGAAGCAAAGTCAGTAAAGGGAAGAGTGCATGGAGTGAGGTCCAGAGGAAATGGGCACAAGCTTCCAAGAGTCTTCTCTCAGTAGAGGCACACATGCTTAATTTCTTCAGCAACGAGTGTTGAGAAAATGAGAGAAATTTGCCTGAGCACCAGAGTTCAGAGTTTTGATGGGTCAATCACATTGGCACCCTGAGCCTGGAAAATAATTATAAACTTCCAGAAGGAAAGCAAGTGTTCAGCATAAGCCACATCATTTGTACAAATAGTTTAGGTAACGTAAACTACCCTATCAGTTAGGTAATGACGGGGACACTCCTGAAATCCAAGTTCTTGGACACAAGCCAAAGGTCAACCTTGCAGACAGGACTTTCTACGATTAAAATAGAGTCTCAGCCTGCTATGTTAACTCTTCTATGCACCCTGCTAATAGAGACAAAACATATCTTCGTGAAAGCTAAGAGATTTGTCCACATAAACACTTGTATGTGAATGTTCATGGCAGCATTATTCATAATAGCCCGAGTAGAAACAGCCCAAATATCCATCAGCTGATGGATGAATAAAATCTGGTATATACATACAAAAGAATATTATTCAACTGTAAAAAGGCATGATACATGCGATAACATGGATGAACCTTGAAAACATTATGCTAAAAGAGAGAGGCCCGTCACAAAAGGTCACAACTTGTAGAATTCTGTTTATATGAAATATCCAGAATAGGCAAATCTGTAGAGACAGAAAGGTTAATGGTTGGCTAGGGCTTGGGGGGAGGGGATGGGAGTGAGTGCTAATTGGTGTAGGGTTTTGGGGGGCAAAGAAATAATTCTAAACTTAGATTGTGGGGAAGGTGGCATGACTCTGTAAATATACTAAAAAACATTAATTATTAATAAGTTTTTCAAAAAGCTGCCCAAGATTGTGATGCATCAGGTGAGGTGCCAAATGAATGGTATGAACAGGCCAAGAAGGAGGAGAGCGTGCCATAAAATTCACAAGGCCTTCAGATGTCCCTGTGTCTGGCATTTCTGTTCTTGGAGATGCCTGGCATGAAAATTCATGGTTGGTCTAACAAATTTAATTTAAAGCCATCATATAGATGTAATCTCAGTCTCTTGAAATTTGATGGGATTTGTTAGGAAGATGGTAATACAGAGCATCTGTGGGTCTTCTGACCCACTGGAACTACCTGAAAACCAAAAAAGGTGGATGTTCATCAGCCTGCAACATTAATTCTAGACTAAGGGGAGATTATTCATTGATGGTTGAACTCCTAACACATTACTTAGTCTCTGGAGCTGTTTTAAAATCAGTCACATGAAAGGCCGGACTGACTAGGCAGCCATCCTCTCAGTCAGGACATCAACTCTCTACTGCCTGTCAGGATAAATGATCTCTTCCTTAACTTCCCAGAATCTAGAATTCTAGGTAAGGATATTTACAGTTATTGAGACCCGCAGAAGCAGATTATCTTCAAAACCCCAAGTTATTCCCTCTTCAGCATTACAGTAAACTGGTCTTCTTGATTAAATACTAAAATTTGGTTTTGATTAACAGGGAGAAGTGGAAGCTAGGGTTGAAGAACTACAATTTGATCGTTACTCTGTGTTCAGGCCTGGGTAAGTGTTCATACTGCCCAACAGTACAGTACTGTTCGTCATGCTCCAGAAGTTAGTTTTTCATTTGAAGAGGCTGACAACTAAGATATCTAAGCTATGAAAGAAGTTGACTAGAGGTGGATTGCTTCTCCGAAGAACATACCTTCTGGCTTTGAAGGAAAGGGTAGACCGTTTGTTGGTGCCAGGTTCAGAGTAGCCTGGAATTTCCTGGGTGGCTTTTGCTGCCTTAAAAAAAAAAAAAATTCTCTTCATTCACCAAATAAAACATTTCACCCATTGTATTAATCTTTTCAGGCTGCCATAACAGAATAACACCACAGACCGGGAGGCATAAGCAACAGAAATTTATTTTCTCACAATTCTCGAGGCTAGAAGTCCAAAGTCAACGTGCCAGCAGAGTTAGTGTCTGCCAAGGCCTCTCTTCCTGGTTTGTAGATGGCCTTCTCTCTGTGCCCTGACATGGTCTTTCCTCTGGTGCACGTGGAGAAGTATCTGATCTCTCTCCCTCTCCTGTAAGGATACCAGTCCTGTCCGATCAAGATCCCACCCTTAGGACCTAACTTAATCTTAATAACCCCTCATAAATGCACCGTTATCAACTACAACCACACTGGGGATTAGAGCTTCAACATGAATTTGGTGGGCTGGGCACAGTACAGTTCCTAGCACCCTCTATGGTCTGAAGACAATAAACCATCTCTTCCTCTGCTTTTCTTTTTCTCTTTAGAGTTCTACTGTGTGACAGGCAAGAATCTCGCCCAGGGGAATGGTTGGTTAGGAAATTCTTTGGCTCCTTACCAGAATCTTGGGCCAGTGGGCACTCTGTGCCAGTGACAACTGTGGTCAGGGCCATGCTGAACAACGCAGTGAGCCCAAGCGGCAAGAAGAAGGAACTGCTGGATAATAAGGCCATCCATGACCTGGGGAAAGCCGATAGCTCTCTCACGCCATGACCACGCTGGAGAAACGCTTTCTACTGTAAAGCTCAACACCCGCCACCTTATTGGTACTTTCAGGGACAAAAAAAGTCAGTGTGCTTTAACGGTGGTTTCGCTAGTCTCAGCTGCCCAGATCATATCAAAAATTACTGTGTTCTGCACCAGCAGTTCAGAGCCTGGGTGGACGTATGGATACATCACCCAGGGAGCTTTTCAAAAATAGAGATTTGTAGGCTCTACCTCTAACCTCTGAAGAAGAATCTTCAGGGTATGAGCGCAGGAATCTGTTGGTTTTTTTAAAGCTTCCCCTAGTGTTTCTGGTGCCACTGGTGGGATGGCCTGCTTGAAAAGCTTCTCTGCAGTCAGAGTAGCAGCACAAACTTTATCTATTATGCAGATGATTTCTATTCTAAAATTGTCATTTGTGTCTTTGAGTTACCCGGCCCTGACTGCTGTATTTGTGTCAGTGGGCATCGTGCCTTACTACTTCTTTACAATGTATAATAAAAGTCATTATATAACCGAGCTTGTATAATTCCTGGGAGAACTAAACATAGGAAGAAAGATAAATGGACAAGTCCTGGGTGATCCTTAGAAAATGTCCAAGTATCACTGATAACGTGCAGCGTTTTGGCCAGTGGGATGATATAACAGCGCTAGTGTTTACCCGGTGCTGGCTAAGTGCCAGCCTATGCACATGCTGTCTGTCCTGTAGCCCTCCACAATCCTTGTAATCCTGATGGGTGCTACAATCATCCCCATATCTTGGATGGGGAAACTGAGGGCCCAAAGCTGAAGACCTGAAGCTAGGCTATGGCAGAGCCAGGATTCTAACCCAAGTCAGCATGACCCATAGCTTGTATTATTTTTAACGACTCTGCAAAAGCCTCCGGTATCTGTATATTTTCAGGAAGTTCCACTTAACAGTGAATGTGCTATGGATGAATAAAATTGAAATATTTGTTTTCTTTTATAGGGTTTAGGATCCCAGTAATGATTAACCACAAAATGTTCACATAGCCAGTAGAAGTGTATGTCAAGGTGCCACACTTTAAAAACTATGGAAAAGGAAAGATGCAGAAGGAAGGGTCAAAGTCAAGAGGAGTACACAGTGTTAATTTCCATCCAGGAACAAAGGATAGTGGTGAAACCCTGTCTTAACCTCTGTGCTGAGGGAAACAGTGATTTGAATGATTCAGTCCATTTTCACAGGGTCTACAGTATGCCAGGTACATTTCAAGCTTCAGTGGACATCAGATGATAAAGGCCATTCCCTTTAATTGGGGGTGTATATCTGTAGAAGGGATTAGACATTCCCATTGTCAGTCACCCCGGAAAGAGACATATTTTAGGAAGGGGTGGGGTCTTAGGATGTGGACTTTAGGAAGGAGATGGAACATTCCTCCTGCCAGGCAGGGTTCCTTTGGGGTTGGACTCTGAAGAGCCTTTGTGTTTGGGTGATAACAGGCATGGGTTCCAAGGAGTGAGGCATGAGGCGAGGGGACCCTAGGAGGACATCCTGATGCCTGCGGGCTCTAAAAGCTACCCCCAGTGGCTAATTTTAAGTTATCCTCTCTATGTTATTTTCTTGCCCACAGAACCTTCTGTCGGGTCATGTTCAACTTCCTATTCTGGTCTCAATAGTGAGATGGGATGTTAGGGGTAGGGTCTGTCTGTGTTCATCTTTGGAGTAGAAAGGAAAGTGGCTCCCTCCCAAACCCAGCATCGTGGTGAGACATAAACTTAAAAGGACAAGATTCTGGCTCAGTCACCCTTCTAGACTGTATGTTACTTACTTTAGTGTGTTAACCTTGACTGGGTGTTACAAAGGAACTGAGCAGATATCCCTCCAAATGTTATACACACAGGGAGAAGGTGGCCCATGCTGGAGAAAGAGTTTATGTTGGAAGGATAGAGCAAAAAGGTGGATGGGCCCAGGTAACCAGAGGCCTTGAATTATTTAATTCAGCATACCGAATGCTTCCTAAGCACTCCTGGGCACATAGGCAGTATGGATACATCAGGGAACAGTAAGTTTAACCTACTGGAGCCAGCAGCTATTCTGGCAATGTAAGGACAAATATTCAAAACTAATATTTGATAGATTCTGTCCTCTAGTTTACAGATAAGACAGAGGAGTACATTCAGAAGAGTTGAGCAATATAAGGCATCATTTTCACTCAGCAAATTTACCAAGTACCTACTATGAGTTAGGTCATCTATTATGTGCCAGAGAAACGAAAGCAAAGAGACAAGGCCCTTTGAGACAAGGCCCAGCATTGGGGGTAAAACCAAAAAAAAAAAAAAAGAAAGAAAGAAAAACAAGCAAATGGTACATGCTCAGTAAGAAACTAACAGAGGGCTGCTGGAAAGACAGTGGAAACTTCTTGAGAAATGGTGGTTTGTATTTGTAGAGCATTCTTAGCAAAAGCCTTGAGGTGTGAAAATGATTAAAGGCTGGAGGGTGGGACCCAGGGTGAAGGGTTGGGTTGACATGGAAGTCAGGCAGGATTATGTGGAGCCTGGTAGGCCAAGGTAGTCAATTTAATTGGATAAACATGTGCCAGTCTCTGGAACTAGAGCTTGGTCAATTACCTACTGAAATTACTGCTGCCCACTCCCACCTAACAAAGCATTCTGTGGTTTGAGTAGATGTTAGGAAGGGGAAAAAAGCCATGAAGAACGGAACGTTTGTGTTCTTCCCACCCAGCAGCCATTATGTCACTTTCTAAACGTATGGAAGGGCATCACTCCGTCGCTTAACCGAGGTCAGCTGCTTCCCATTGTTTAGGATAAAGTTAACACTTATGTCCAAGCACTTTACATGTATTAAGTCATTTTATCCTTAGAGTGGCTCTGTGGCTAGTGCGGTCATTATCTTTGTTTTGGAGGTGAGGAAGTGGAGGCAGTGAGAGGTCTTGATGTTGCTCAAGATCAGAGTGACAAAGTGACAGACGTAGGATTGAGACCGAGTAGGTTGGATCGGAGTCCATGCTCTCACTTAACCACTGCACTTTAAAGACTAAAACCCTTAAAATAGTCCTCCATGCTTTGGCACCTGTGTGTGCTCTAGTACCCCCACACTGGCTCCTGCAATCCTGTCTCCCCACCCTGCTGCACCCCAAGGGAATCAGGGAGCCCAGGAACCAGAGTCGAGTCTCAGGCCCTTACTTGCGCTCCGTCTCTCCGCCACCAGAGGGCGCCGCGGGCCGGCCGCCCCCTACACTAACGGCCCATTCCTCGAATAAGAGACGCGCAGAGGGCGCGGAGCCCATTGCAAAGCCGCTGGGCGCCTGCGTCTCTGGGCTCAGGGGCACAGGCGAGGGCCTCCCGCTAAGACGTGCCGCAGCGCGAGGAGGAGACAAAAGTCACATCAAAGTCTGCGACGCTCAGTCCAGCTTTCAGCGCCGACTCGGCGCGCGATACATCAACCTTGCCGCTGGAGGAAGCGGAGCCCCGGCTCCGGCCCCGCCCCCAGATCACGTGACCAACAACCACGGCCTCGAGGCCGGAAGCGCTTCCAGGTCCGCGCGCGCGCGGTCTCGCGTTTCTAGGCGACGCTGAGGCTCCCCGAGTTGCGTCCTTGCCTTGCGCTCGCGCTCGTTCCCAGGGTTCCGGGCCCGGTTTGCTCGGCGGCGGCCGCGCGTGCGCTGCCCAGCCCGGTCCCCGCCCCCAGGCGCGCGAGATCCCGGGGCAACACAGCCATGTGCTCGTTAGCGTCGGGCTCTGCGGGTGGGTATCTTCGGCCCCTTAGCGCCGTGTTCGCCCGGCACGCAGGCCGCGGGGCGGGACAGAGACCCTCCCCTCCCGGATGCGGTGCGGGACGGTGGGGCCTGGCTGGGAGGGCGGGGGAGGCGCGGGCGAGGGCCGCGGGGAGCGGGGCGGAGGGTGGTGTCTCGCGCTGCTGTCGGTCCCGGGCACGGCTGATGGTTTGCATGTGCTAGGCGGCCGGCGCGCTGTGGAGGACGAGGACGACCTGCCAGAGCTGTCCGACAGCGGTGACGAGGCCGCCTGGGAGGACGAGGACGATGCTGAGCTCCCCCACGACAAGCAGCAGACCCCCTGCCTGTTCTGTGACAGGTTCGTCCTCCTCGGTGCCCGAGCCCCGTGGGTCCGTTCGTCTGAAGTCCAGCCCGAGCGGCCTGCCCGCGAATCCTTGAACCAGTGGTGTGGAGTGAGGGTTTGTTGACGAAAGGAGGAAGCACAGTGCTGTAGAGGGAAGAGCCGTGAACTGGGAGCCCAGCTTATGCCAGCTTCTCTTCCACAGGCCTCAGTTTCCCCTAGTGTGAAATCTGAATCTGTGGTTCCCAAACCTAGTTGTGCGCCCTTGTCACCTGAGACTTTGAAAAGATGCTGAAGCCCGCGCCGCAGCCCTTCTAAATCAGGGGTGGGGCCTAGGAATCTTCTCTTTTCATAAAGGCATCTTCTGAGTAACAAGTTTGCCAGTCACTAAACCACATAATCCCTCAGGACCCTTCCAGCTTTATCATTCTGTTTTTCATTAATGAGTACGGAGCTTCTCAGGTGTAATACTTCCATTGAGCCGTCTGAAGAATCACCTTTCTTAGGGAGGGGCTCCCCACCCATTGCAGGGAGAGGAATTGATGCCTTTTTCACTTAGGAAAAAGACTATGGTATCAGTGACTTGTTCAAGGTCACAAAGCTGTGGTTTGCCTTATCTCCAAATCCATGTTTTTTCCACATAAAATTCTGCCTCTTCATCTCAGTAAGCTTTAACTTTGGTCGACGCTCTGGACAAGTGGGCGTGAAAGAGGCCTGCTTGGCACTGGCCAGTGTTACCTGAATAAACATTTTTCCAGTTTCCCATAAATCTGGGCATGGTGCTGATTGGCGGTATATTGGTTCCTCTTGATTGTCATTGTTCTCACACGTAGCGCCCTTTGCGTAGGTACAGAATGTCTCCATATACTCCAGTTGGCATAAAATAATATTTATTGAGCATCAGGGATGTACTTCTTTGTAATAGGCTAAGTACAGCGAGGTAAACGTTTGTTGAAAACTAACTGCTGCAGAGGTGCCGAATGTACAGAGGTATGCGGCTCCTCCTCTGTGTGTTCCTATCTTAAGAATCCTTCGGTTTCGCAGGTCACATAATAAAGAGGTTTGGTCTTCACAATGTCTGTAACACAAGTACTTTCACAACACTACAAGATCACTTTGGGAAAATGCCACCTATAAAAATTACATTTTATGCTTTATTTCTAAAAGGAGTCTGAGCTGCCACAGTTCAAAGCCTCTGGAAGCAGCGTTGACACAGAGCAGAAAAGAATCTTCTGTAGGGAATTTTCATATCTTGAGAGAAACAATCTATCACAGGGAGTTCTCTTCCTTAAAAGCCTTTTGATAAATTCAGTGCTATTATTTGGCAAATAAATGAACCTTGACATTTAAAATGTAGTTAGTGTAGGGTGTAAAACGGGACTCAGAAGTACTAATTCCCTTTAGAAATGCTGGGTCCCTCTCATCTACAGGGATGTTTGTTTTTTTCTTAATTGGATATAAAATAGGAATCAGCAGAATGGGGGGGATACATATTTAACATGAAATCAATATTTAGACTTTTGAGAGGACTATTTCATAAAGAAGTTGTTTGATTTTTCAGGTTATTTACATCTGCTGAAGAAACGTTTTCACACTGTAAGTCTGAGCATCAATTTAATATTGATAACATGGTCCATAAACATGGTGAGTATTTTTTAGAATAAAGAGAATTTTAGTTGTGAAATTTAAGTTCAAACTTTATATTTTTCCAGATCTTTCCTTTCCTACACAAGCTCAGTGTAGTGAAAAATATAACAACAGCCTATCTTACAAAGTTGTTTTGACAAGTAGCCTTTGAGGGAGGACTAATTATAAGTCATTCTTCTAGATAAGATTCGCTATATTTAAGATTATATTGACTTCACAACTAAAAAGGAAAAACAACCTTGGCATGTGATTGCATTTTTATCATATTAGAATTAGGGAGAGCAAGGATGGAGGTGGACTTTGGAAAAGGAAGTGGGTCATTGTGAAAAAAGACAACTTACCAGGTTGAAGCATAACATGAACTTCAGGGCATACAAGGTTGAGTTTGGCAAGAGTATAGAAAAAGGAGTGATGAAGTTAAGGGGATGAACAAAATATTTAGATGATTCTTTTGAAACTTGCATTTGAACATACTTCCCTTACAATTAAAGTCTGCTTCTTTAAATGGATGCCGAAGAGTTACACGATTCCACTAAAATTAACTGAATACAGAATTGTTTTTTTAGTCCCTATATTTGCTATCAACTAGAAAAGACATTAAATATGTGATAAATATGTTTATAAATCAAATTCAACCGCAACTGCTTTTGTTAAGACATGAATGACTTACTGGGTTTTTTAATGTGCATTTTTAAACTGAATTGGAATCATACTTTAAATATAATTTTGTAATTTTTTTTCACTTAACAAATAGAGGTTTTTGTATGCTGTTGTGCATATAAAACATTTTAAATGCTGTTGTTTCTTATGACAACATTTCTCACAACAACTAATTCCCAGTTGGTTAGATATCCTGTTGCTTTTCCTTTAAACAGTGCTTCATTTCTGGAAAGAGAACAAGCCTCATTGTTTTTTAATTTATATCATTTAACTTCATGTAAAAGCTAGTATACTTTGTATACTCCATGTCCGGGCAAAATTGTAATTTGGTAGGCACCCTAAATGTAGGGGATTTAGAGACTTTGGGCTCTAATATCAGCTGCCAAATACTTGGTAAAATCTACAACCGAATTTTCCTGATTTGTTTTGTTCTTACAAATGAGGATTTGAATGCTAAAAATTAATTTCCTGCTTTTTAAAAATGCAAGAAAAACATTAAAAACTGTTATCCATGTGGCTGTTTCTCAATTAAAATTTTCAGAAGTATTTAAGTCACTATTTCTAGTTCTTAATAAGAAATTCAAAATATTTTAAGTTATAGTTTAGAGGTTATTATTAACCAGAGAAGCTTCTATAGAATAGGTCAGTTAAACAAAACTCATATTAAAATAGGTGAATTTTCTTTTTTTTTCCCCATTAGGACTTGAATTTTATGGATACATTAAACTAATAAATTTTATTAGACTTAAGGTAAGTTGGTAGCTTAATTTACAATTTTGTTTGGAAACTAAAGAAATACCACAGTGACTATTGGTGCGTTAATTTTAGAAGAATACAAAGAACTGCTATATAATCATCATATTGGGGGAATCATGGACTTTAGGAGCTGGTACAACATACAGCACCAAGTAAATGAATACACACCATGTTTAGTAAAGTTATCATTTTTAACTGTGTCCAAGAGGTGAATTGATTTTATGTGAAAAAGTAATTCAGTGTCAGATAATACCCGTATTTCCTAAATCAGAAATAATTTCTAGTGTGATTTCAAGTACTGTGGTTGTCTTCTTGTTCTATTTTTAAATACTTAGTCCTTTTTTCTCTCCTATTCTAATGAATGTTTATGATGCTACTTCCCCCAAATCCAAACAATAAAAAAGTGCGAAAAACCCTATTGCTTAATCTAAGCAATCGTCCAATCAAGTTAATGAAATGACAGGTGAACATAGACTCCTTAAATAGAGATTTTATGTGAAGTAGACATGGTTCCTTTTTTGGGGGCTTAATTTTCTTATTTTTTCTGGGGCGGGGGTTTGTGATTATATACAATGAAAAGACATGCAATTAATTTTACGTCCAGAATCCTACAGTTGAGTATATGAATTCCATATACAACCCAGTGCCTTGGGAAAAAGAAGAGTATTTGAAGCCAGTATTAGAAGATGACCTATTACTTCAATTTGGTAAGATGAACATACTGGGTCTACTTTAACATAGGGTCATTTGTAATGGCAAATGGTGGTTAAGTTTTCTAAGGAAATATATCATCTCCTTAATTCTTTAAAGACCTTACTAGGTAGTTGGTTTCAATAGGAAAGTTAAGTTATTTAAGAACTGTTAATTACACTGACCGTTACTAGAGAGAAATTTAGAAATAGGAGTTTCTTTAAATACTGTGTACTAGATGTTCTGAAACATTGGGACGCTTGAGAAAATAATTTTTAGTTGTAGACTGATTTTTCTACTAAAATTGACTAAAATTTTTATTTAGTTAAATTAACTAAAATTAACTAAATTTTAAATTTAAATTAACCAAAATTTTTAAATCTACTGATTCAAAATAATTTTATTTTTTTATTTTTTCTGCTTCAAAGTAATTTTAAAGTAGATTTAATAATATTTGCTGCTTTTTGTCTGATATATTTAGATGAGATAATTGACTTTTTTTAAAGACATCTAATTTACTGAGATTTTGGTGTTGTTTTTCTTTTTTAAGATTTTATTTATTTATTTGACAGAGAGAGACACAGCGAGAGAAGGAACACAAGCAGGGGGAGTGGGAGAGGGAGAAGCAGGCTTACCGCCAAGCAGGGAGCCCAATGCGGGGCTCGATCCCAGGACCTTGGGATCATGACCCGAGCCGAAGGCAGACGCTTAACGACTGAGCCATCCAAGCGCCCCTGAGGTTTTGTTTTGATGCAGAACAGATTCCACGCAAATTTCCATGGGCTTACCTACATACACTAACTCTATAGCCTTCCTTGTGGCAGGGCCACTCTCATTTCTTGACTGTAGCTTTCTTACTTATTTATTCTGTGCATTTGCTCATTCCCTATTTTACTCTTTTTAAGATTTATTTATCTGAGAGAGAGCACGCAAGTGGGCGGAGAGGTAGAGGGAGATCATCTCAAGCAGACGTCCCCCTGAGTGTGGAGCTCATGGTGGGGCTTGATCCCAGGACCCATGAGATCATGACCTGAGCCAAAATCACAGGTCGGGCTCTTAACTGACTGAGCCACCCAGGCACCCCAACTCATTCCTTATTGAACAGGGATCTTGTGAAAATTCTGTTGGCTTCTTATAAATACTTTATTGTTATAACTTATCAGGGTTAATAATGTGTGCTTTTTTCCCCTTTATACTGTCTTTCATGTTTCTTGTGTCAGGTGAGGTAGAGGGTTTGCTCTCTTCAGGTCAGTGAGACCATTCTAAACAGACATGTACCTTCACATACAGAAGTCTGACAGTGTGGAGTGGAGCAGTACTCTGATTAGTGAGAACTGTGGAGAACTACTCATTTCCTTGAGAAGGACCATCATTAAGTTGTGTGGCAGTAAGGACCTTAATGTAGGATTCAGGAACTGTGTGACCCTGGACAGAGCTTTCTTTTATTAAGTTTTCATCTGAGATTCTTTCTGGCTCCAAAATGTGGTGAGTCCCAGGTTGATTCTTTCCTGTTTTTACAAATTCTCTCTAATTTCATTTCTCCCAAGAGTGATCAAAGTGATCTCTTTGATAAATGACAAAGTGCGCACTAAGTGCTCTCTATGACTTCCTAAATTCAAAATCATTTATTGGAACACTCACAGGATGAAAGTGTATGTTAAATGCTTTAGAAACGTAAAGAAATGAATCTTTCCCTTAGGGAGCCCATAGTCTTAAGAGTGTTTTGTTTTTAAACGCCTGTCTTGTATTATGAGGTCAAATATGGTAAGTTTTGTGAGAAGTCGAAAAGGTAGTACTGTTCAGAAGAAGAAGAGGTTATTCAGATCAACAGATATTGAATGTTGTGTCCTGGTCACTGTGGGTACAGATTGGTATTGAATCTAATTCTTCAGCGATATATAAAGTTAATTTCTTTCAGTTGTAATTTGTAAAAAGGTGATAATGACACCTACCTTATAAAATTGTTGCAAAGATAATGCATATTAGCACAGCACCTGTCAGAGGGTAAGTGCTTAATAAAGGAGAATTTATTGTTTAAATAAGGCCTACAGGAGTTTGGATGAAGAAGCCATGACTGCGATCTGGAACACTTAAAGAGGCCTAGTAAAAGAAGGAGAACTTGAACTGGGCCTGTCCTGGAGTGAACTGCCTGCATTTTCTCAAATAGTCTGTGCTCCTAGCCCTTGGTGGAGAGAGATGGAAGAGAAGGTCATCGCTCTCTTGGCTCCAAGCTTTATTACTGACCATTGCACCTCCACTGCCTTTCAGTAAATATTTATCGAGTGTCTGCTAAGTATTAGGCTTTGAGGATTTAAAGATGATTGAATTAATAAAGGAGATGACTAAGAAAATAGGCAATGCAAGTACAGTATAAAGGGGGACAAGTAACTTTACAAGGGAGAAACCTGGCAAACACTACCATAGCCAGATAATCACATCAGTGATAAATCATGTTGCTATTATCAACTCTTTATATAATGTGATGAGAATGGCACTTTCCCTCTAGTCTTCCTCCCCAAACCAATAACCTCAGTCTAACATGAAAAATCATCAGACATACAAAGTAAGGGTCATTCTACAAACTACCTGACCAATACTCCTCAAAACTGTCAAGATCATCAAAAACAAGGAACATCTGGGCGCCTGGGTGGCTCAGTTGGTTAAGCGACTGCCTTCGGCTCAGGTCATGATCCTGGAGTCTCTGGATCGAGTCCCGCATCGGGCTCCCTGCTCGGCAGGGAGTCTGCTTCTCCCTCTGACCCTCCCCCCTCTCATGTGCTTGCTCTCTCTCATTCTCTCTCTCTCAATTAAATAAATAAAATCTTTAAAAAAAAAAAAAAAACAAGGAACATCTGAGAAACTGTCATAGCTAAGAGAGGCTTAAGGAGACCTAACTGAATGAATTATAGTATCCTGGATAGGATCTTGGTACAAAAAGGGGGTATTAGGGAAAAACTAATGGATATGCACTTACTTTTTAACACAACAGTTTCACAGATAAGAATCTATTTTGAAGGTACCCCTCCAACATTCTGAAAATACATGTACACAAGTTTAGTCAGTATAGCATTGTAATTTCTAAATATTGACAACAATTTAAATGCTCATACATAGGAGAGTAGTTGAGTAAACTCTGGTATATCCACACCATCTGTTAAAAAAAAAAAAAAAAACACCAAAGATCTCTGAACTGATGAGTGATATCCAAGACATACTGTTAAACAAGAAAAGGCAAAGCTCAAAGGAGTATCTGTGGTATGATATTCTCATCATGTAAGAAAGAAAGGGATTTGAGAAGATGCATGTGTCTGCTCATTTGTACAAAAGAAATACAGGAAGGATAAACTAGAAACTAAAGAGAGTAGTGACGTGTGGAGTTTAGTGGGACAGATATGGAGAGAAGGGCACAATGGGGTTGAGGTAACAGGGATAACGAGGGAGTGGCGTTTCTCTGAGGGTATCTTCTGTATAGCCCCGACTCTTAGGACTGTAGTGTTATTTCTCATAGCCTTCATGTAATAAAACAAAAAACAACAAAACAACCAGGATGTGTGAGGGTTATGGTGGTGCAAAATGGAATGTAAACACTAACAGATGAACTCAACTGTATTACAAAGGAATAATGTAACTGCTGAAGGGGGTGGCAAAGGAAAGAGCTGTTTGAGTAACTAAAATCTTGACTGGATATTGTGCTGAGGCTCCAGGTAAAAAGACTACGTAAGTGCTGTAATCTAGTCAGTAAAGGGGTTTCTCGCAGGGTATGTATGAATAGCAATTCTGGGACTCCGTATTGTCTATAATAGCATCGACAAGTAAGTAAATATATTATGGATAATAAGAGCTAGGTTTCTCGCTGTTGGAGAAGGAGGTTTCAGATAAGGAAGTACAGAAGGATGAAATGAGTCCTATGGTGATAGATTGGAATTGGAGGTATCAGTATAAATTCACAGTTTTTAATATACATACAGATAGATACAGAAATGTAGGTGTCTGTGCATGTGTGGGTTAGTATAGACACATGTATTTCCTAGCTCTGTTGAGAGAGCCTAGAAAAACCCCAGTAGCAATGAGTATGCCTTTTACCCAGATTTTAACACTATTGTCCAATAAAAGGAACCAAGGCTCTTTAGAGAAGTGCTTGATTCCATGAATGGTGCAGGATGATAAAAGATGAGTCTGGAACAGCTTGTGCCACAAAATAAGGAAGTACTTAAAAAGAAAAGATGGGGAGGGGGACCTTACACAAGAACACAGGAGCCAACCTGAAGGACTCTTCATGGCCAAAGCTGGAGTAGTTTGAGCAACAGAGAAAATGATAGTATTCGGTTTTAGCCCATAGGAGAGAATAAATATCCATGGATCCATACTGACATAATCAACTAAATAAATAAACGGAGAAGGAGCAGCTCGAACTTAGAGTAAAATTTTCATTAATAAATATAGAAGGGAAGAGAGAAATAGAAAATCACCATTAGGCAAACACCATAGTAATAACTTGAAGAAAAGATCCACCAATGGAGGGACACCTGGGTGGCTCAGTCGTCAAGCGTCTGCCTTCAGCTCAGGTCATGGTCCCAGGGTCCTGGGAGCGAGCCCTGCATCGGGCTCCCTGCTCAGCTGGGAGCCTGCTTCTCCCTCTCCCACTCCCCCTGCTTGTGTTCCCTCTCTAGCTGTCTCTCTCTCTGTGTGTCAAATAAATAAATAAAATATTTTTAAAAAAAAGGATCCACCAATGGATGCTAAGATTAGTGGGCAAAAATTTAAGATGAAATAGGATTTGCATAGTTCAGAGTATCTCCCCAAGAAATTTAAATACAAAGGAGATGTTAACTTTTCCAGGAGACAATACCACAACTGAGTGATCAAGGTTAACATCACCATTAATAAGTCCTGTTGACACCTTGGTAAAATGCACTCAGGATATAACATCATTTTTCTGATGTTCTTGCCAAAAATGTATAACTTTATTCCAATAATGAAAAAACATCAGCCAAACCCAAGTTGACGGACTGACTACAAAATCAGTACTCTACAAAAGTGTCAGATACAGTTCTTAGGTGCAGTGTTCTAAAAATAGGTAGTTCAAAGTGCTGAATATTTTAGTTCCGATCTTTTATATGTTTCTGAATTTTTCTAATTCATCATTCATTGATAGGGGTGTATTTACATTTCTATGACTGAAGAATTGTCTGTTTTTGCCCTTTGATTCTATCAGTTTTTGCTTTTGTGAGGTTTCTACTCATTTATAATTGTTATGTCTTCTTGATAAATTGACTATCCTTTGTGGTAGTTCTCAGCTGCCAAAATGAAGTATCCAGGTGATTTGAACCTCCTGAGACAGAATGTAGATGTGGAAATTCATCTTCCTGAATATGGTTAGGACTTCTGATAAATTATAGTTATGGATCTTAATGTTGACTAAATCCTTTGTCCTTTTCAACATTTAATATATATGATTATCTACATTATTAGTGTTGAAAGTTTTTACTCTTTTATTGCAGCAAAAAGCAAACAGAACCTTGCTAAAACAAAGAAATCAATTCCTTTGTTCAGTTCTGATCTGTAATTTAAACTAACAAATTGGCTTATAAACAGTTTGAAGAAGTTTGAAAACAAGATACATAGAGTTGTAGTAAGAAGTAGAAAATCTGGTGTACCGTCCTTAACGTATTTTGTTGTTCTCATTAAATTTTGGTGAATTAAATAGTGAATGAATCTATAGTTTTTTTTAAAAGAGAGACTCGGTGTTCTGTCATGCTGATAGAGATTAGTGGCATACGTACTACTGCTTTCAGAAGTTGTTTGACTTAGGCTCTAGTCTCTAAGTTATAATATTCTCATGTATTTGTTAAGCTTAGTTCTTTTTTCTCAACTGAGTGTCACAACTAAAAACTGAGTAAGAAAAAAAGCCATATTTCTCCCAGTACTGTACTGAAGAGAAAATATATCCACATTGTTTTTATTGCTTTAAGTTGATCTGAAAGTTAATTGGACTGGTTAATAGACACTGGGATTTTGACCACAGTCACTAACTCCATATATTAACGTCTGTTTGCAGAGTTATTAATTCTACAGTGGAAGTTAATGAGTTTATACATAGTGAAATTAAAATTAAGTCAAGAACTTTTAATATTAGGAGTTAGGATATCAATAATATCAGCAATAAGACATCGGTGTATAGATTGTACTACCCTTTTACCTAGGATGAATAAGTTACTGAATGTGTAGAATTCTTTATGTACACACTGTCCTTAGTGAATATCTAAATGTAATACCTGTTATTCTATAGATAAAGACCCAGAGTCTGAGAAGAGACCTTGCATAGTGGCAAGAATATGAGCTAGGAGGGCAGGCATGGGTCTGTATCTTAAGTTTATTCATTCAATAGCCAAATGACTTTGGGCTACTCACTTAATTTCTCTGAAATTTATATTTCCCATGCCTTAAATTAGGGATAAATATTTAAATCTTAGGTTTTTTTTTTTTTAATATTTTATTTATTTGACAGAGAGAGACACAGCAAGAGAGGGAACACAAGCAGGCGGAGTGGGAGAGGGAGAAGCAGGCTTCCCGCGGAGCAGGGAGCCCGATGTGGGGCTCGATGTGGGGCTCAATCCCAGGACTCTGGGATCATGACCTGAGCCAAAGGCAGACACTTAACGACTGAGCCACCCAGGCGCCCCCGTCTTAGGTTTGTTTTGAGGAAGAAATGAGATGCAATGTTTGTACTTGAAAGAAACCTGGTGATCAATACATATTAGGGCTTTTTCCTTTCACTTTTTTGTTTCTTCCTGAGTTTGGTTCAGTATGATTAATGCTTTTATATATGGTTAATTTAGCCACCTAACGAAAAACTTAGACGGAGAGCATGCTCTTTAAATGTAAATGGAAGCAGTCTGGATATTAAAGATTTATTAGAAGTACTTTTACAAATATTTCTCAGTTGGCTGCATAATAGGCACTTAGTATATATTTATTGATAACATGTTTATATTTGCTTCATTGTCAGAAGGTGGCCTGATAATAATGTCCATTTATTTCTTTAGATGTGGAAGATCTTTATGAACCAGTGTCAGTGCCATTCTCATACCCCAATGGACTCAGTGAAAACACATCCGTTGTTGAGAAGTTGAAACATATGGAAGCCAGGGCACTGTCTGCTGAAGCTGCATTAGCTAGAGCGCGTGAGGATCTGCAAAGAATGAAGTAATTTATCAGTCTTAAAGAAAATTAGTTATTTAGATCCCAAAAGTAACACCACTAATAATAAGGTGGAATATGGTAAAACTTTTCATGTACTGGAAAGCACAATGTAGGTATTTAATTTTAAATTTATTTTAAGTTAATTAATGATATGCAACATTTTTATATGTTATATAGTTGATTAACATAAAATTTTGTGGTTTTACCTGTTCTCACATACTTCTTTTTAATTACTTTTGTACTAATGGTTATTGTTCTGGGAGTGTTGTCCTCTTGAGTGCTTTTGTTCTTTGCCTTCCTTTGAATTACTCTGTATCTAATAGATTTTTCCATTTACTTTTTTTCTACTAGGCTTTTAAAGGGGAGTAATTAATATTTTTTAGGGTTGGGGACAATACAGTGTTGAAATTTTTGTTTTTAAAGAATCAAAGTATAATTACATAGTATTTAGTTAGAAAACCAGATACATAGGATGGTTTTCTCCAGTGAGTAAATTAGCCTTCTTCTGGCTTACTACTTCACAGAATTTAATGTGCATATGAATCACCTGAGAATTTGTTAAACTGTACATTCTGATTCAGAGGTCTGAAATAGGGCCTGAGATTCTGCATTTCTACCAAGTATAGCTTCAGCTGTTGGATTTGTAAGTTGGTTGCCATTCCCTCAGTGCCCATTTGATGGTTTGCCAGAAGGTCCAGCAGGGAACATAGTATAGCTGATTGTGGTTCCCTTTCCCCATTTTGAGATTTTATGCTGGTTAATCTGGTAAACAACAACTCTGCTATCTGCCTCTTTGCATTTCTCCCCCATGTACACATTATAGATTCTTAATATGTTGTGATCAGAGAGGGAATTGAGCTTTAGAGCAGCAGTGGGTGGTGGTGTTGTATGTAAATAATTCTCAATTTGGGTCAACTTTTTGTCTGTATAACCCTTCCATGAAATACGGTTTCAAAGAATATTAATAGTGTTGAAATATACCACATTGATCAGCTGCTAAAATAAGATTTTAGAACAATAGAAATAATAAAGTTGAATAAAGATAATGTGCTTTTGTTCAGTTGAAAGATACAAACAGCTATAATCTTCAGTTGGCAGGGTTTTCGTGGTTTGCAGAGGGAATGTTTACATATGGGTTTAAATATGCTGTTGCGTAAGGTCCAGCAGGGGGAGCTTTCAGTTCCTTAGGATAGAATGTTGTGTTGGAAGGCTCATCACACTGCATACCCCACTCCCTCCCCTTTCCTCTCCCTCAACCTCTAGCCTTTCCTCTTTTCATGGTCCAATAAACCTGTCTCAAGGGTGTATTTCAAATTGATTACAGACAATTTGCTCAGGATTTTGTGATGAACGCAGATGTCAGAACCTGCTCGTCATCTGCCATTGCAGACCTCCAGGAAGATGAGGATGGTGTTTATTTCAGCTCATACGGGCATTATGGGATACATGAAGAAATGCTGAAGGTTAGAAAAGAGCACAAATGCACCAAATCCATACTAAAGGAAAAACAGAATAAAACAAGTTCTTAATATATATGCTGGGAGAACTGGGGGTTTTTTGGTTTTTTTTAGAACTGCTTTTTAAATCTCTTTGGTGCTTAATAGCACATCTTGGGTTGAAAAGACTGGAGGAGCATCACAGCCACTGTAAATTCCATTTAAGATCATTATTAATCTTTATTATGAAATCTTTACTTTTGCTTGAAATAGAACATTGGAAAAAACTGGTGCTCTCTTAAGAGCAACTATTAAATAGGAACAAATAAATTATACGTTTGCCTTTTAATGTACAGAGGGGATGATTAATTTTAGTGTTTTAAATAGCAATACTGACTTCAGTTTGGGCAAATAATTTTTTGGTACAAAGTTTAATTATAAATAATTCTCACAACTGTCATGGCATAACTTTTTTACATTTGAAATCATTGATATGTAGAATTTCCTAAATTGGTCAAATCAGATTTTTAAATTTGGTTGGTTTTAATTTTTATAATGATAATGTCCATGTAAAATATAAGTAGATTTTTAGCTACAACTAGTAATTATACATTTGATTATGTTATTATAGATTGTAAAATAGTAAGATCTAATTTTTTAATTCGGTAAAACTAAAAATATCTATAGTTGAACAAGTGTTGGAATGTAAAAAATTTATTGAAAATGTTAGATGTTCATCTCTGGATTTTAGATGCCCCTACCTTTTCTTGAAAACCAACAAAAAATTCGTTCCTAAATCCTTCCTCACGAGATTATTTTATTTTGGAAAGCCCTGAGACTGTGTTCCTGTGACACAGATGCATTTAAAACAACTAGGGATATTTAATAACATGTATGTATTTTGTTGAGTCAGGTTAGCATTATCACAGAGTGGAGGTCTGCTGATTAATAGCAATTGTAATTACTTGGGGTGTTTTAAAGCAATGTCATGTTATTTCTCTACTAATGACATGTCACAGTTGGTTGTGCTTTTTCTTGTCACTTGGGTAATGGCATAGCATTATAAATAACAGTTATAAGTGATAAATTATTTTAAGTCCAGAGTGAGTTTGTTTAAAAGAAATTGACTTACTCTGTTTT
Source organism: Mirounga angustirostris (assembly GCF_029215605.1). Classification (NCBI taxonomy): domain Eukaryota; kingdom Metazoa; phylum Chordata; class Mammalia; order Carnivora; family Phocidae; genus Mirounga; species Mirounga angustirostris. The sequence goes on along the minus strand of NW_026991721.1, from coordinate 36,892,031 downwards.
CTTTGTTAAAATTAATTTTATTGTGTCTAGAATTTTTTTTTTTAAGGAGTTCACTTAAGCCCATGTTCGTCATTTTAAATCGCCCCATCAATTTAAATGCCATGAACCTTTAACACCTTTGGTATGGAAATAGTGTGGGTTTTCAGACAGATAAGGTTACTGAGACTCCAAGTAGATAGTACATAAAAGTATCCTAGGTACAATCATCAGGGGAATCCAGTTTGACTACTTATTTCCAAATGTCTGTTCTGGACATTTGTGGCTGTATATCCATAACTAGAACATCTTCACACCTTGATGGTATAACCCTAAGTCCTTTTGATGTACATATGAATTTAAGAAGTTCCAGCTTGAAGTTTCCAGTGCTAACCTTTCCCTTTTAGAGAATCATTTAAGAATCCCTTTTAATATAATTTTCCATGCCTCACTTCCTGTTAGCTGTTACACAATGTAATTACCTCTCCTTGGTGATGACTTGATTAAGTGTTCATAGGAAAAAAGGATATATTCCGTGCAAAAAGAACTATTTATCCAATTTATATTTTGCCAACTTATATACTGCGGGTGAGTAGGAAATGTTCCGTATATCAAGCTGTTTCGTATCAAAAACAGTTCTTAGCTCACATAATCTGTTTAAGGTTGTGCTACTACCAGAATCTCACTTGATCTTTATAAATAATTTAAAATTGAGAAACCATGAATAGGGTTTATTTTTATGCTTAGAATTGGGCTTGCTTTTTATAGGGAGAGAATTTGGATTTTTGGTTACTTAGTCTCATATTTCAATGACACTATTTTGGCATATGTTGTGATTATAATTATAAATAAAGGTACTTTGTGATCTTACTTTCTGGGGCTCAGATGAAGATAACATTTTTGAATTCTAGAGATACAGTTGATGGAAGGATGGATTACATGAACTTTCAGAATCCTTTGCCACTTTATCTTTCTGAAGAACAGTCATTGTTGACTAATGTTGTAAATCTGAGATGCATCACTCTCTTTTTTCCCAAGAAAAATATTGTTCATCCTGGTGAACATTTATCACAGATCATAGTACCATTACATAATTTTTCTTTACTACATTCTTCTCATTGTATCTCCAGCCAACTCATGCATTCCTTCCACCTTCATGAGCCTATCATTTAAAACATACTGGTATTTATATATGTAAAATTTGTAGTATATACTTTACTGTAGTCTCATTCTTCAATTTTTTTTTTTTAACATTTGTAGGAATAATTCCATGGCACTTTACTAGTCTTAAAAAATTATTTTGCTTCTTAGTATTAGAGCTCTGATTTTATTTTTCTTTTGTGTTTCTTAGTTCTAATAGGCTGGTGAAAAAGATAATTTTTAAGATTTCTATCTCCTTGTTTTGTATTGAAGTGTTAGTGTTTTCTTAGAATACATTTTTAGAAGTGGTTATGAGTGCTAGTCTTTATTTGCTTGCATTTTCATGTTTAGTGGTTTTTCTTTCAAAACTTCAGTTATTAAGTTGAAGCTCTGCTATGTCCAAGGCACTCTGTTTGGTATACTTTGGATTTTATTGCCCCAGAGTGAGCATGTGAATGAAAGCAGATGGATCTGTAGAAAGAGCCCAGATAAAAGACTGTAGTTGAGGGAGCAGTGGTGCATGGATTTAGGACAGGAGCAGTGGTGAGGCAGTGTGATTGGCGAGAGCTTTCCAAGTGACTGCCTCCTAGACTGATGTTCACCCAGCAGAAATCACTGGTTGTAATATGAGTATAAAAATGACAAGTGTATGGAATTGTATATATTTTTTTAAAAGACTTTTAAAATTGATTAGTTAATATGTGTAAATTTATTTAAACATTAGATTCTTTTAGTAAGTCTTAAAATAATTTCAGGGAAAGGTTTAATAAACCTTATTTAAAATTTTGTGTATAAAGCAATTAGAAATAATTCCATCAGAAAACATGGAATTAATTCTGCTATTCCCCATTTTTATATCCTGTAATTAAGTAAAACAACTTGGCTTTTAATTTAATACCTTTATGTGTTTTTTTGCCCTAAAATTGTTTTTTGAAGGGTATAGATTGCATAAATTTTGATATCATAGCATTTGCTGTAATATTTCTTTTTACCTAGTGTGAAACCCAAAACTGGAATTCCTAATCTATTTTTATCGTGCTCATTTTATTTTCTTGACAGCAGAGGCCCTTACTGCTTAATTTGCTGGCCGTATATGTCTCAACTGAAGTAATTTAAAAGGGAATCGGCTCTATTCTTGAACTAAAATAAATGTTTGCAATCGATGCCTGTCTCAGTCACAGGTCATGTGAGACTCCAGAGTGTAGAAGTCTCAAATGTGAGCTGCAGGGCTCAAATGATTTACCTTTGGGATTATAGGCTTTTAAGCATAATTTCTTACTACAGACATTTCTAGAAACAAAACAGGATTATAAATCAGATAGGTGCTGATCAGTGACTTTCTTAGAAAAACCATACTCCATGTCGCTTCATTTTTATATGTAACTGTAGCTTTTACATTCACCTGTTTTGGTTATTTTTCTCCCTGTTTTAACATAGCATTTTAACATTTAACACAGTAGACTCCCTTTACTACAGGTTGTCAGGCTCTAGATTCCAGGCCCTATTTGAAGGAGCAAAACATCATGTTCAGCTTCTATTAGCTTTAATTATCAGTTGAAGTCTTGAAATGATAACGCGTGTCAAGACAAAAATGTGTACATCTTTAAGAATTTAGACCTTATCTGACTTTCAGTAATTTTCTTTGTGTGTTGTTGGCATTTCTATTTTTTCTTGTTTTTTTTTTTAGGACAAAAAAAATAAATTTAGCTTTCCAAGCAAACTAGCAATATGTGATAAAATAACAAATCCTAGAAATTTTTATATTTTCAGTCTATCTTATAAACAATGCTTTTCTCTCTCTACTCTAGGACAAAGTACGAACAGAAAGTTACCGAGATTTTATATACCAAAATCCACATATCTTCAAAGACAAGGTGAGTAGCATAGGCTATAGAATTGTACATTTCATGTGGATCTTGGGCAGTAGAAGTCCTCTCTTGGGGTCTCATTGTGCTAGCAGTTGATTTAGTGTACTCTGGCTTTATTTCATGGAAGACTTTTATGATGCTTCTCTGTGGTGCAGAATCCTGATAGCAGAAATGCTGATTGGTGCTGCCATTCAGTGTATAGATTTTTTAAATTGAAATTCATTAATTACAGTGACATGGTTTAGTTAAACTTTGCTTATCCAGATTATTTTGTTTAAACCATACTGTTGATTTACTGTGATTCCTATGAATTTCAAATGTATCAGATAAGCCCTGTACCAAAGCATACTTTTAGTGATTACTCTGGTGTGTGTTAACTAGTTAAAAATAATTTTAAGAAGTTATTATTAATAAGTAGGGTCAAATATTGTAAGGTAGAACTTAGGTTCTTTCTTTTAAGACCTCATTTACCCCTTTATGAGACACTTTGTATTTTACAGTTAGTCTTAATATCATTTCAGGGTATTTCAAAGATGAAATTTCACACTGTGTGTGTGTGTGTGTCTGTGTGTGTGTGTTTGATATTTGTGTCATTTTTCTTTCCTCCCTTATGAATTGTTTTCATTTTTTCTTCTTCACTTCCTCCTTCCCTCCCATTCTACGTTGGCATGTTTACCTAAAAGTTCAGATTTTCTGTTTGTTCTTTCTTACTGGAAATTAGTCCACTAATTTAGTCAAAGATATTATCATTTCTGCCACATATATACCTCTGGGAATTTTTCCCCACCCTTTCCAGTTCAAGAATATATATACTGACAACATACCAGGTTTTTATAATTCCCCTTTCACCTTCATTTTAAAAGATAGTTCTCCAAGGTTATTTCATAAGCTTTACATGATATTGCAGCAGTGACTAACAATCTTTATATTTTAAAAAATTTCTTTTCCTGATTTGTGTATTGTTTGGAATATAATACAGATTGGCTTTTCATTTTCCTTATCTGTTTCCCAAGAGCTGTGTTTCACTTGTGACTTAGCTGAGTTAGACAGTTGAAATTTATATGGTACTCTGATATCTTCGCCAAAGCATTACCTAACATGAAAGGTTTATGATAATATGTATTTCTTTGTATTTACTGATCCCCTGTTATAGACAAATAGGTGATTTCATTTTTAAAATCTTACTTTTTATCAGTTCTTTGTACATAGCTTTTTTGTGTGCTTTTTATATGTTTTACAGCAGAGACTAAGAATTTTTTTATGTTTGGTTTTTATAATTATACCCAAATGCTGGAACAATTTTTTTAATATGTCTAAGAAACCACTTTGTTTCCCAAGAAGCAAATATGTTACTATTAAAAATTTTGCTTTATATTTATCGTTGGAGTGTACCCAGATTTTTCTTTTATTTTTTCATTAATATGTTGTAGAGAAATTAAGTATGTACTGGCCTGGACATCATTAGTCCTGCCTGGCTTATCAGGAATGAGATATATAATAATTTTAGACAAGTGGGTGGATCTCTTTGGGCCTCATCTGTAAAATGAAATCATTTTAACCCCTTCTGGTTTGAAAATTTTATGATTATTTTAAATTGTAAAAGCAATGGTTTTGAGCCATCTTTTCATAATACTTTTTGATGCAAATACTATAAGAATTTGTTAAGTGAAAGTAAGTTAGAAGTATCTTTTCCAGTATGCTTCTGAATAGACTCTTGTCTTATATAAAAATATACTGAAAAGGCACAAATACTTATAATTAGAAGATTAATCATTGAGAAATTAAGTAATTCTGAATATTTCTATGTATATGGAATGCATCTTAGTGGATTCGTAGACATACACAGTCCTTTCTGCTTCTGGTTTTTAATTTGTAACGGTATTATAGAAATGTTACGTATATATGTTATGCATTTTCAGACAAAATACATGCCCATGGAAAATACATAATGTTTCAGTTATTTTGTGCTTTACTTCTCTTACTGAAGACATTAAATCTGCCGAAGTCAGAAAACAGCTTATAAATAATTTGGGAGTATTTTTCCTTAGCAGTTTCTCTAAAATGCTTTCATTTAAGTTAATCAGTGTGTAATTAGTTTTGCTTAGCATTTACGGCTTCTCAAAAATATACTGCAATGTAAAATATTATACCTATCAATTTTTAATTCCTTAAAAAACACTTTCAGGGTTTAATTTCTGTAATTAACAATATTAAATAATCTAGCACTTTCATATTTTTAAATGATTTGGGATACTTTATTATACTATGGCTACAGATTTAGAAAATTTACTACCATGTATTTAAGTAGCATTTGATAATTTATATATTGCTTTCAAACATGTTGTGTCGTTGTCACTGTATAGTATACCTATAACGAGGCAGGACAGGTATTTATCTCCTTTTGCACATGTAGATATTTGAGACCAAGAGGTTAATTGACTTGCCCTAAAACAGGCAACTAAACCAAAAACAAACACTTTCCTCCTAGTCTAGTGTCCTTAACCTTGTGCCACTGCACTTGAAACACGATTATGTTAAAATAGAATGAATAATTAGGGTGGGATGCATTCGTTGTATTTTAATTGACATTATTTTTCATATTTAGGTCATACGATTTTTGTGTGCCATGATAAAATATGTTCATAAAATTATCTTTTTTAAATGTATGAAATAACTTGTTTTCCTTTGTTTTATTGCCATTGTTTTTGTTTGCTTTTATCTCCATTTGGTAGACAAACTTTATACGATACTAGCTTCTATATCATATTATGTAGTACATAGTAGAGATTTATTTTTCAAAAAGATGCTTATAATGAAAAATGTGTTTCTTCCTTCCTTCTCTTCCTCCATCCCTCCCTTCTTGCCTACTTTCCTTTATTCCTCTCTTAGTATTGTTTGAATTCACAAACCTCCTGTGGAGGCCATATGGTTTCTCAGATTTAATTTAATTTGGGTGGCATTTAATCATGTTTTCACGCACTCATAATTAATTTCTATTTGTAGTCCATTGAAGAAATTCACAGTTAGGTGCCTTCACTATGCTTTTGATTATTATCTACAGTTAAATTGATTCACTTTTTTTCTTTTCCTTTTTTTTCCCTTAGAAAAAGGAATCAAATTCCTTCATTTTATAAAATAATGTTAGTTTATTCTGTCATCATTTTTACCTTCCTTTGATTCTATCAAGTTTTAAGTTTTAGTTTATTACCTAATTTTGAGTAGGTGTAATAAATAATTAATATATAATTAAAAATATTTTTAAAAATATAGCTTTAGAAGCAGATTGGCCTATGTTTGCATGTTAGCTTTACAAATTACCAGCTTTATGATCCTGGACCTGTTCCCTCCCCTCTCTGAAGCTCTCTCATTTGCAGAATGAGGATTAAGTAAGACTTTTTTTTTTTTTTTAAAGATTTTATTTATTTATTTGAGAGAGAGCACATGAGAGGGGGGAGGGTCAGAGGGAGAAGCAGACTCCCTGCTGAGCAGGGAGCCAGATGTGGGACTCGATCCCGGGACTCCAGGATCATGACCTGAGCCGAAGGCAGTCGCTTAACCAACTGAGCCACCCAGGCACCCCATAAGTAAGACTTTTATATATACACACACACACACACACACATATATGCATATGTATATAAATTATGTGTGTGTGTATTTAGGGTTACAAAAGAACACATACTTTAATTGGAGTATATGGTATATATCCCTCTGTACTTAGCTTTCTTCATTCAACAACTTTTCTTAGAGATGATTCCTTAATTAACATTCTTTTAATGGCTTATATGTCCGATGTAAGAATGTCCATAAGTTTTCATTTTTAATACTAGAAACAATTCATATAAAAATATAAAATATTTAAATTTGTTTTTAATATATGTGAGAGTACAATAATAAGTTAAATTCCTAGCAGTGGACTTCCTGGGTCAAAAAAGGTTATTTATACCTTGGATGGTTTTAGTGCTGCCAGCCTGTCTTTCCATAAACGGTGTGTGATTATTGATATTCCCAGTCACCATTGCCAAATACTGTAGTATCAAACTTCTAAATTCCACACTGACTTTTTATTTTTAATTTTTAAATTTTGCAAATATCTTATTTCAGTGTAAGTTTCTGGGAATTTATCACTTATGATTGTGTTATATATTTTTCCACTTTTATTTTATGCCATATAATATTTCAAACTAATGTACTATAAGTGCATATGCTATCTATTATAGTATTTTCTTGCTGTTATGGTTAACACATTTTATTTGTAACTTAAGAAAATGATTTAATTTTGTTTACAATGTCGTATAGTTTCCACCTTAAAATCCTTAACTTTTTTGTATGTTAAAGTAGTTATGTTAAAATGTACTGACTCAACTCTGGACGGGGCACATGTACAGGAAATAGATTCTCCCTCTGAAAGCATATATAGGGCCTTGTCCTTCTTGGAAGGGCACAAGTTAGGAGACACAGAGTAGTAACCTTTTGACAACTTTATTTCTTCAACAAAAATCAGGTTGTTTAGATTTTCTCTCTTTTGGAGTCAGTTCTAGTAAATTATGTTTCCAAGATATAATGGAATGAAGCACTCCACTCGTAACAGTAAACAATACAGAGATAAAATGCATACGAACAAACTTAAATAATGTGCAGGGCTTATATGAAAAAACTTTTTTTAAAAATCTGAAGAACATGATACATGATTTAAACAGTTTGAAAGACTGTGTTCTTGAGTAGGAAAACTCAAATTTTCCATTTTCCCTAAATTAACTTAGAATTTTAGCTCAATCCCCATAAAAATACCAAGACTTTTTTTAAAAAACCTAGACAAGTTTATTCTCTTGTTTTATGAAAAAATAAATATATAAAATTCTCCAGAAACACTGTGAAAAAAATTTTGCAGTGAGGGTGTACCAGCCTTACTAGATACTAAAACATTCTGTAAAGCTTCTGTAATTAGAATAATTACTGGCACATGATGATGTAAACTAATGGAGCAGAATAAAAATCCAAAATATATACAGAAATTTTCCTTAATGCTCAAGGTCCCTGTCTTAGTCCATTCAGGTTGCTGTAACAAAAATACCATGAACTTAGGGGCGCCTGAGTGGTTCCGTCGGTTAAGCGTCTGCCTTCAGCTTAGGTCGTGATTCCGGGGTCCTGGGATTGAGCCCCTCATTGGGCTTCTTGCTCAGCAAGGGAGCCTGCTTCTCCTCTCCCTCTGCCCCTGCTCGTGTGTGCTCTCTCTCTCGCTCACTCTCTCTCTCAAATAAATAAATAAAATCTATAAAAAAAAATACCATGAACTTAGTGGCTTATAAACAACAGAAATCTGTTTGTCACAGTTATAGAGGCTGGGAGGTCCAAGATCATGGCACTGGCTAATTCTGGCGAAGGCCTGCTTTGTGGTTCATAGAAATGCCTTCTTCCTCCAGAGAGGAATCTGTGTGGGGCCACTTTTAGAAGGGTACTAATTCCATTCATGAGGGCTTTGCCCTTATAACCTAATTACCTCCCCCAAACCCTCATTTCTAATACCATCACTTTTGGTTAGGATTTCAACCTACAAATTTTGGAGGGACACAAATACTCAGATCGTAACAGTCACATATCAAATTAGTAGGGGAAACACAGACTGTTTATAGCATGTTGGAACAGTTGATTAGCCATCTGAACAGAAGTACAGTTGAAACCATACCTCTTAGTATATACTATGATAAAAACAAACTTAATGAAACCATAAATGAACTAGAAGGAAATATATGAGGATGAAATAGGGAAGAAGATGGGGAGGGTCAGTCTAATTATGATCAAAATCCAGAAGGAAGCCATAGAAGACATGACTGATGAGATTTACTGTAAGTAAAGAATTTCTACGTTGCAAAAGTCACTGTAAGCTGAATCAAAAGACAAAAATATATGCTGAGAGGAACATTCCAAGTTATATTATAGAGGTCTAATCTACTTCGCTTACAAAAAACTGTTATTTGACAAGATTTATAAGAAAATTTTGATTAGAAATTTGATAAGAAAAAACAACTGGAAAATAGGATATTAAGTACATAGTTTACAAAAAAAAAAGAACCACAGATGGCTCTGCAACATAAGGAATGATGCTAAACCTCATGACAGTGGAATTGCATGTTTTAACTAGACCAATATATCATTATTTTGTACTTGCAAAATTGGCAGAAAGCCAAAAGTTTCATTATATGTTCCATAGGCTAGCCTCAACTGTAAGGCCAATAGCACTTAAAACATTGCTGGTTGGATTGTCCTATGGAAGATAATTTATTTGATTATGTCTGCCACGATTACAAGTATGTATATTCTCTCTGACACAATGTTTTCACTTTTAGGAATATAATCTATAGATTTATTCATGTGTGAATGGGGTTGGGTATAAGGTTATTTATAGCTTTGATTATCATAGTAAAATTTCAGAAACTACCTAAATGTCCATCAGTAAAGAACTAGATCAGTAGATTCTGGTACAGCCATAGTATGGAATCCTATACAACTGTATGAGAGAAAGAAGTTCTGTAAATTGATACAGGAAGATCTCTACATTACATTGTTAGATACAAAAAGCAGTGTGTAGCGAGGGCAGTGGGTATGCTTCCATTTGTGTAGAAAGGGGAAGGAAAAAAATGTATGGTGTTATATTTGCATAGAAAGTCTCTTGAAGGATAAATAAGAAATACAGTTTTTGGTGTGTAAACTATGTGACTATATTACCTAGTTGAAGAATAAAATAATTCTTGAACAATTTAATAAATTCTTAATTCTAGTTCGATTTTTCTTACAGTAGCTTCCCATTACTCAGAATAAAATCCAAAAGTTCTATGGGATATGGCCCTTCTTAACCCCTGACCTCACCTCCAAGCAACCTTTTCTCACCCAGCTTAGCCACATTGGTGTTGCTGTGCTTTGCCTTTAATATCGTCCATGGCCAGAAGACACTCCTCCAGATCTCTGCATGGCATGCTCCTTTATTGCCTTCAGTTCTGTGCTCACATGTGTCAGAAACATATTCACAGACCTATTGAAGATTCTGAAAAGATGTATCCCCTCTTCCCTGCTCTAACCTCTACTCTGATGCTTGATTTTTCTTTATAACACTACTACCTGACATTATTTTGTATTTGTTTATTCATTGGTCTTCTCCACAAGATGGTAAGCTTCATTAAGACAGGGACTTGGTCTTGTTTGGCTATATCCCATGACTGTGATCAGTGCCTGCTCTTAACTGTGAATATTTACAGGAGAATACTGAAATCATTCCATTTTTTGGGATAAGTGCATAGGATTTAGACCATCAATAATGAAAGACTTAAGGCACTACAGTTTTCAATAATTTCACAGAATAGTATATATCTCTTTGTACTTTGCTTAATGTGTGTCCTCAGCAATTTGTTTTTGTTTTTTATTGACAAGCAGGTTTCACTATACTATCCTGGAAATAACATGCAGTTCTTGATTTAGAAATAATTGCTTTTTACCTGTTCCCAATATCATCTTAAACTTTGGTTCTTACTACCTTCACCAATGGTAATGAGTATCATTTTTATTTATTTTTATTTTTTAAAGATTTTATTTATTTATTTGAGAGACAGATATAGTGAGAGAGCACAAGCTGGGAGGAGAGGGAGAAGCAGGCTCCCTGCTGAACAGGGAACCTGTTTCGGGGCTCGATCCAAGGACCCTGGGATCATGACCTGAGCTGAAGGCAGATGCTTAACCAGCTGAGCCACCCAGGTGCCCCAAGTATCATTTTTAAAACTTATATTTTGAAGTTCTGGAAGCCAATTTATTTTTATTGTACCTGTATTGTTTAAATGAGTTGAATATTTAATTTTGGAAATGGAGGGGATATGACAATATTCTACATGTAGGATTCCTTTATAAGCATTTTTTAGTTGTATTGGATCAGGCTATCCTGCTTAAGTTATTTCCTGCCTTTCAAACTTGAGAAAGTTTATTTCTGCTAAAATTTAGAATTACTAAGCCTAAATTAGAGCATGCAGACAGTAGGGAAATTAGAAACAGAATACTTCCCTATTAAATCTGTGGAAATTGCTTATTTCATATAAAACATCTCTTAATTTATATTGTTGCATCTGATTGTAGCAGAATATGGCCAAACATGCTATTGAGAATATGAAACAACTGGCTTAGTCGTTGAACACAAGACTCTTGATCTTGGGGTTGTAGTTCAAGCCCCACGCTGGGCATAGAACTTATGTACACCCCTCAAAAAAAGAACTTAAAACAACCCATTGTAATGATACCTTCAGTTTCTTCAAATAGAAATTACTACCATCGTCGATCTGTAAAATTTTAAAATTTCGTGGTCTGTTCCTTGCCAGTAATGTCAAAATATATGAATGGAACGTAAAATACTAGACCTTCTCAGTAACATCTGTTTTTTTATTACACCAGGTAGTTCTGGATGTTGGTTGTGGAACTGGAATTCTCTCTATGTTTGCAGCTAAAGCTGGGGCAAAGAAGGTTCTTGGAGTTGATCAGTCTGAAATACTTTACCAGGCAATGGATATCATAAGGTAGATGTATTTTAAGGCTTGACTTAAGATAATTTTTAAATATGATGATTTGACAGGTCTTCTTGTCCTTAATAGCTATCTAGTGCAGACTCAAGATGTGTCTTTTAGTAAAAATTCATTCCAGAATAATAAGATTTTAGGTTAGATTGAGCTAGGCATGTTTGAGCTATAAACAATCTTTTCACAGTTCTCATTGATGAGAATTATTTTTATATAATTTCCTCTTTCCAGTTATGGCTATAAATATGCTAATTATAATAATACAAAATTAGAAATCGTTGGCATATAGGGTAATATTGTTAGAAGACTCAACAAAACTGAATATTTATTTCAGTAATGTTTCCTTTAGCAAATAACAATCAGACTAAAGACTAAGGGTTATTTTTTTTTCTTTTTTACAACACTAACCTTTGTGCCTCCTTCAAATTAAAATAAGTAAATTCCGAAATGACTACAAACAAAGCAGAGTGGATTAGTTTATCCCCTAAAACTTAATTTTATTCTCTAAAAATATCTCCTCTCTTTGAGGAATTAAGTTAGGTTAATCGATCAAGGATTGACTTTACAATTGGCTTATGTCGCAGCAAGGCCTTTTATTTGAACTACAGCTTATAGAACTAGATTTCTTTAGCTGTATACTTAACAAAGCACCTTAGACTTGGAACTTAGGAGTAATTTTCAGAGTAAATAACTAATAGGAACTTCTCAGCAATTCTCTCCCCCACGGCCTCCCCCTGCTTTGTTGAGATATAATTGACACATCACATTGTATAAGTTTAAGATAATACAATGTATTACTTCGATACCTTTGTTTATTATAAAATGACTACCACCATAACATTAGCTAACACCTCCATTGCATCATGTAATTACCATTTCTTTTGTGTTGAAAACATTTAAGATCTACTCTCTTAGCAACCTTCAAGTATATAAATACAATATTACTAACTATAATCACCTGCATACATTAAATCCCCAACAAGAGTTCTTAAATGTCCTCCCATTGATACTTACGTTCTGTTCTTAAAATTGGTTAATATTAATTATTTCTTAATAGTGTTAAATATAGTTATGTAAGATGTTTAAACTTTTAGATATTATCGCATAATGTAGAAGTGTAGTGTTGTGGTTCAAAGTGCAAGGTTTGAGTCAGGATTGGTTTGAAACCTCACTCCTACTTACCACTTATTTGAACTTCAGTTAAATTATATCTAACCTCTTTGACACCTGCTATTTCACTGTCAAAATAAAAATAATAATGAATACCTCATATGATTATGAGCAAGGTAAGTTACAAGTAAGATACACATATAAATTTCTTTGGCATATTGCTTGGCACGTAATAGTTACTCAAAAGTTAACTACTATTAACAAGTACCAAATTAATGTTAATGAAAAAATTACATTGATCTTGCTTAGATTTTTCATAGTTCTGGGTTTGTGGTTATTATTTTCATACTGGAGAAAATGGTGTATGTGTTGCATATATATAGGCAACTCTGTAATCTAGTGAAGTTTTTCCTAGTTCTTAGGATACCAGTAAGGACATCATCATCATTTTGGGGTTTCCATAAAGAGCACCCTCACTTGCTTGTGCATTGCCATCCAAACAAATATGAGAACCAGTGTTCTAAACAAGAGATTGTTTTAGAAGAATTATCAAAGACTTATTGTTGATAGGAAGATTATGATAAGATATTTCTATTTGAAGCTCTAATCTTATAAAAGACCATGTACATTTATGTATTAATTTTTATTTTTGGTTTCTACAAAGTGAGACTAGATGTGCTCTCATTTTAATTCCTTTATGGAAGAAAAGGATAGTGATAACACTCATTTTACTTTGTATTGTTTTGTTTTGTTTCATTTTATTTCACATAGAATTCCTAGTGCCTTTTTAGAAATATCTTTATATAATGATTATATTCACATTCATTGTATATAAAATTTACTGCTGCAGTGTATGGAACTTTTGCATAGGGCATTTATTGAGAATGACTTAGCACTCAGTTTTAGGTACTTCATTTTAATAATAAAAATTGCTAACATTAGCACTGTATTGAATTTCCTTTGAGGTAGATATAATTACAGTATATGATTATCCTTATTATAGAGATTAAGAAATTGTGGCAGAGATTAAGTAAATCTCCTTATTTCTTGTGGAGCCAGGATTAGATCCCAGGCAGCCTGACTCCATAGTTCATCTTCACAGCTAATCTACTGCACTGTATCTCCGTTTTACTACTCACAGGGCATGTGTTAGTTGTATTCAGTAATTTGCTTTACTTAGAACCGATAGAGTTTGAAAATCAGACCTTTTTGCTTTAGATAAATTTTGTTTTGGATAAGCCAACATTAAACTGTTTCTTTGGAGATACTGTCCTTTGCCTATTTATATTGTGAGAAAGATAGTTATTTCCATAGTGTCTATAAGCATCTCTCCCTTGTCTTTCGTTTGAAATTTTGAAATTTATACTGTTGGGTAAAAGAACTTCTGTTCTTCTATTTGTGAGTGTCTCTCTAAAAGGATATGCAGGAAACAGTTTACTGTTAATATTCTCACAATTTACTGGCTCATTGTTCTACTGGTTGAGGAGGCAGCATAGCATTTCTCTCAGCATCTAGAATCACATGACTTGGTTTCTGGTTTTGTTTTTGATTAATTAGCTACATAATAATGGGAAAATTACTTCTTTTTTTTTTAAAGATTTTATTTATTTGTTTGACAGAGAGAGGCACAGCGAGAGAGGGAACATAAGCACGGGGAGTGAGAGAGGGAGAAGTAGGCTTCCCGCCGAGCAGGGAGCCCGATGTGGGGCTCGATCCCAGGACCCTGGGATCATGACCCGAGCGGAAGGCAGACGCTTAACGACTGAGCCACCCAGGCGGCCCGGGAAAATTACTTCTTTATTCTCTGGTTTCTTCCTTTATAAAATGAGGTTGATGGTGGTAACTATCTCATAAGTTTGTTATAAGGATTGAATCCATTTATGGTGCTTTACAAAGTGGCTGGCGTGTAATTGCTTACTAAATTTTATCAGTAATTGTAATATTATTAATTAGTAGTAAGAGTGGTATGTTTAGCTTGGTACCAGTGCCTCAAATAATATTTTATGTTTTGTTGGTTATGTTTCTAAAATAATCATTCATTGTAGCTATCCCCCCAAAATATGGTGACTCTGTTTTCTGCATTTTTTTTCAATTATTCATGGTCTCTACTCTCTTATACCATTAAGCTTCAAGCTTTGGCCAGTTTTATTCTGTACTCACCCTTGAAATCTACTCCCAACTTCTCTCTCTCTCTTTTTTTTTTAAGATCTTCTTCTTCTTCTTCTTCTTCTTCTTCTTCTTCTTCTTCTTCTTCTTCTTCTTCTTCTTTTTAGAGAGAGAGAGAGCTCATGCATCCATGGGGGGCGGTTGGGAGAGACAGAAGGAGAGAGAGAGAATCTCAAGCAGACTGCATGCTGAGCACAGAGTCTGACCTGGGGCTGGATCTCATGACCCTGCGATCATGACCTGAGCTGAAGTCAAGAGTCAGACACTCAACTGACTGAGCTACCTAGGCACCCCCTCTCAACTTCTCTTATACTTGTCTATTATTGTATATTGGAGCTTTCTAGAATTATCATCAGTCAGTGAAAACAACTCTTCCAATTAGCAGGCTGTGAGTTGTCTTTGCTCTTCTGAGGCTATTTTGTCAGAGATCTGTACATAGCAGAGTTTCTATAAAATTCTGTAAGCTTATATCTGTAAAAAAGCACTTTAAATTCTAAGAGGGACACTTTTTTTTTTTTAATATTTTATTTATTTGACAGCGAGAGAGGGAACACAAGCAGGGGGTAGTGGGAGAAGGAGAAGCAGGCTTCCTGCGGAGCAGGGAGCCCGATGCAGGGCTCAATCCCAGGACCCTGGGATCGTGACCTGAGCCGAAGGCAGACGCTCAACCAACTGAGCCACCCAGGCGCCCTGAGGGACACTTTTAAAATGCATTTTTCATTACTTTTTTTTTTTTTTAAAGATTTTTTATTTATTTATCTGAGAGAGAGAATGGGAGACAGAGAGCATGAGAGGGGGAGGATCAGAGGGAGAAGCAGACTCCCTGTTGAGCAGGGAGTCCGATGCGGGACTCGATCCCGGGACTCCAGGATCATGACCTGAGCCGAAGGCAGTTGCTTAACCAACTGAGCCACCCAGGCGCCCCAATTTTTCATTACTTTTAAATATATTTAGTTTACAGTCCTTGAATTACGTTCAAAATATGATAAAATAGTTTGTGTTCCTTTATTTAAAAAAGAGATCTAATATTTCTAAAGAAATGAGTTTAGAATGGGGTAAATACTGATTTTAATGTAAACTGACATGTATATTAGGGCATATATATATATGTCACATATAAATATATACATGTTTGGCCTTAAGAAGGTCAAGCTTGCAGTTTTGAGGTTGCAGACATGAATAAAGTAGAATATAGGTTTTCAAAGATGTTGTATTAGCAGGGACAAATAGAACGCAAAGTGAAATATGGAAGGAAGGAAAATTGTTTCTTATTCGTGCTGTTGTACTTTGAACTCTTTAGTGAATGATCATTTTATTTTATTTTTTTGAAGAGATTTTTTTTTTTTATTTGACAGAAAGAGACACTGAGAGAGGGAACACAAGCAGGGGGAGTGGGAGAGGGAGAAGCAGGCTTCCCGCTGCCCAGGAGCCCGATGCGGGGCTCGATCCCAGGACCCTGGGATCGTGACCTGAGCCGAAGGCAGACACTTAACAACTGAGCCCCCCAGGCGCCCCGTGAATGATCATTTTAGAAACATAAACTTACCTAAGGATAGTAGAGCTATTGAATTGCCAGACAATTGTATACTGTATTCACCCTCAGGAAGCAGGGATAGCTTCTGGTAATATTTTTACCATTAGTTGGGCTGCCTTTGGCTTCTCATTGACTCGGCCATGGAATAGCTCATTATTCAGACTTCTGCATATTATTGCAGAGGAACTTTCATGAGAAGGTTGATCCATCATACAGCTACAATGCAATACTTTCAGTCTCACTATGACATTAAAGATGCAATCTTTTATATTGCCTGTATCTAGAATGCTGTTAGAAATGAAACAAAGAAAAGCCCAGAGAATATTTGATCTGTTGTCATGTTTATATAAGTGTCCTCTGGATTCTAGGACAGGAGCTGTATTTTCTTAATCTTTTTATTCCGAACACCTAGCAAAGTGTCTGATTCACTGCAAATGCATAATAAAGGTCCTTGAGAAGAATGAATTTAACATAATGATTTTAAAGATAGTGGTAGCCCCTATATCAGATTTGGAACAAGATCACAAAATATACCAGGATAAGTTCTTGAAATAAGGATGTTCCTTCATATTTTGTTTCTAAATTTAATAGAAATAACATAGAAGAGTGAGTTAAAGCTGCAGAGAATTTTGAACAGCTGATAAGGCTAAAATGGTAAAAAATATATTTGCTGCTCATAAGCCATAGAATTCTTATGAAGGTAATGAAGGTGATCAAGGCACTGTACAAGAAAATTAAATTCATTTCTTTTCCCACCCCACCAAACCCTTAATTTCCCTCCCACTCAGTGATCCTGTTTGAAGGTCTCATGACTACCCAGTAGTCCAGTAGTTGACTGGGAAAACTCCTAAAACTCAATATAAAGTTGTATTCACAGTTAAGATTTATTATAGCAGAAGACACAGTTCAGGGACAGCAAGAAAAAGATATCCATCAGTAAAGAGGTCATGTAGAGAGAGGCTCCCAAGTAATCCTTTCTTTGCAAGAGTCACACAAGATGTACTTTTCTCTCTAGCTGCAAGTCTCAGACACATGTAAGATGTCTCTGCCTGACGAAGTTTGCTTGAGTTTTAAGAGTCCATAGTTCTCAGGGCACCTGGGTGGCTCAGTCGTTAAGCGTCTGCCTTCGGCTCGGGCCATGATCCCAGGGTCCTGGGATCGAGCCCCACATCCGGCTCCCCGCTCCGCAGGAAGCCTGCTTCTCCTTCTCCCACTCCCCCTGCTTGTGTTCCCTGTCTCACTGTGTCTCTCTCTGTCAAATAAATAAATTAAATATTTAAAACAAACAAACAAGAGTCCATAGTTCTCAAAGAGAGCTAGTCATACAGGCACCTGCTCTATGACCCGCCCCCCGCCCCCCCGCCATGGTGTAAATGCATGTCAGACACCAGGTACACATCAGGAATATTCATGTTTCCTTTAAACATGCTGTCATTCTGGTTGATCCTGGTCCATGGCTTAGGGCATATAGAATAGCATCATTACACAATAATTATGTGAATGTTCAGGACTTTTGTTAGAGTTTGGTCAAGAATTATTGCCATGGTTACAGAGATAAGACCTGAGAGAATAGACCTGCATTGATGCTTTTCTCATGGGTAAAAATTGAAAACCTGGGATTCATACTTAACCTTTGCTTCTTTTTACCAACATTCCTGTTGGAGATAATCCTGTTAACTGAGAATCCTTAATGTTTCTCAAATCCATTCCTCATCTATTATTGACGTGTCTTGAATCCATGTCTTAGTTCCCATTCTTACATTTCTCACCTGAATTCATACAGCTGCGTGTAACCAGCTCGGTTATTTGTACGTTGCCTTTGCCTCCCAGCGGGTGTCATCTGTTCTCTCCAGGGCAGCCAGACTGATTTCCCTCCTCAATTCTCCTCCCCTTTAAGTAAAAAAGAAAGGAGAAAGGGATGTGTTTTGTGTTGGGAAGACATAAGAGATGATAAAGAAGAAACTAAAGATTACCTGTGATCCTAGTATGAGAGATCACTATCAGCATTTTGTAAATTTTTAAAGCTTTAGGTCAGGAGATGAAATACATAGAAATGTGAAATTTCAGCTCCTCAAGGTTAAATAGGGATTTTTCTCTTTTTTTACCACCAGGAAAGGCAATGTGGCATATAGTAGGTATTCAATTTAAATACTTATTTAATGAATGAGTTTATAAATTAATGAATTTTCAAGACCTGGGACATCAAACAAAGCAAATCAACATCAAACCTGAAAGCCCATTTTCTCTGCTTGAATCCAGACAATTCTTTTCATTGTTTTTTTTTCATTGTATTAGAAGCTGAGTTATTGCTAATTTTAAACAATAAATGTTCTCAATGTTAGGAATTCCACAACTACACACCTGTAGTGTAGTTGGGAGGGAGGCAGTTCATTGTATTCGAGGAATACAAGCCTTATTCTGACTCCATGTCTGGGGCCTGCATTTGAAATGATCTGCCTGGTAGTATTTATTTTTCATGGGATATACTTACATCTGCCATTTGTGTCAAATGGTTAAGAATCCTTGTTTTTGGGGGCACCTGGGTGGCTCAGTCTGTTAAGTGTCTGCCTTCGACTCAGGTCATGATCCCAGGGTCCTGGGATCGAGCCCCATGTCGGGCTCCCTGCTTGGTGGGAAGCCTGCTTCTCCCTTTCCCTCTGCAGCTCCCCCTGCTTGTGTTCTCTCTCTCTGTGTCAAATAAATAAAATCTTAAAAAAAAAAGAATCCTTGTTTTTTTTGTTTGCATTTATGAATAGAGGACTAGATTTTTTTAATAAAGGTAGCTGGAATGTGTTTTGTTTCTGAGGGGAGTGGAGGGAACCCTCCCTTTCTTCCCCTCCCTGCCCTTCCTTAGCACTCATGTATTCTTCTAGATGAATTTTGTCACAAACTTTAAATGCCACTTGCTTGATTACAGGTCTTCATTGCATGAACTTCTGTGATGCTTTATGCTGCTTTTATTTATCTCCCTACTAGACCATGTTCTTCTTTGGACCTACACCAGGTCTTTAATCTAAGTCACATTGGACAGAAGGACATTACACATTTGATCCTATGTTTCCCATTCTGAAAAATCCTGAAATGACTCTTTACTGCCTTTAAATAAAATCTAGACTCTTGAGTATCACCTCTACCTCTCAACTTCGTCACTGTATACTTTTTATTGCTCTAATCATAGTGAACTATTTATAGTTCTATAAATTTGCCATTTCTCTTACACACACACAGACACGTGCACACAGAGATGACCCTCCCTTACATATATATATATATCCCTTACATATATATACACATATATATATGTATATATGTTTTTGTGGGTGCTCTTTTCCCGGTTAAACTCAAATGTCCCTCACTTACTTCAGGGCTTTTTATATAAGCTCTGTGATACCCTATGCTGTTTACTATTCTCTCTCCCCTAGACCATGTTCTTAAGTGTGTGGACTGTGTCTTTCATCTCTGTATGCCCAGTATAAGATAATTAATCATGCTGATGTTCCTGTATCATGAAATAAAAGTTAAATTGCTACTTTTACGATAGAACAACCAATACTTTCCCATCTTATTTCCTAACAAAATTTTCACTCAGAAAAATAGATGATTTCAGTACTTACTGGATTAGTTAAGAGACTTATTAAAATACTGTTCTTGGGCGCCTGGGTGGCTCAGTTGGTTAAGCGACTGCCTTCGGCTCAGGTCATGATCCTGGAGTCCCGGGATCGAGTCCCGTATCAGGCTCCCTGCTCAGCAGGGAGTCTGCTTCTCCCTCTGACCCTCCTCCCTCCCATGCTCTCTGTCTCTCATTCTCTCTGTCTCAAATAAATAAATAAAATCTTTAAAAAAAAAAAATATTGTTCTTATTACAGTGTCATATTTCTATAGATTAAAGCTATGCTAGTTTCTGAGCAGGTGATTCTAGAGATAGAATTTTTGGCATGCTTTTATGCTAAAGAAAGGTTTAGTGAGTAGCCACTTGAGAAAAGTCAGTAAAAAGTATAGTTTTTTTCATGAATGGGAAATCAGGTGGTGATTAAGATGAGCAGTCTCAAGAAAGAGGTTATCTATGTGAATGATACCTGTGTTGAGCTGTTTAATACAGAATTACTGGGAATTATGGCCTTTGTCTTTTTTCTGTGTATTGCCTGAAATCTTAATCTTTCCTGTTATATTTATATTTGAACAAGTAATTACTGTTGCAAGTAGGATTATGACTTGTAGCAGACAATAAACAGCCTGAGCAGATGGCCTCTTACAGAACACATCTTGTTTCAGCATTAGCATTCTGAAGATATTTCTAGGCAATGGGAACATTTTGCTCTTTTAAGAAGCTCACTTTTTGTTTCCTTTGAAGTGTTTGTAACTGTTAGAGCCTTAATAAATATTTCAGTAAATAGGGCGCCTGGATGGCTCAGTCGTTAAGCGTCTGCCTCCGGCTCAGGTCATGATCCCAGGGTCCTGGGATCGAGCCCCGCATTGGGCTCCCTGCTCCATGGAAAGCCTGCTTCTCCTTCTCCCACTCCCCTGCTTGTGTTCCTTCTCTCGCTGTGTCTCTCTCTGTGTCAAATAAATAAATAAAGTCTTTAAAAATATATATATATGTATTTCAGTAAATAGTAAGCAACTACAGCAGTTTTATCGGAAAGAATTTTGTTAAGTACTTATTTGAAAAAAAACCCCAAATATAATAAAGCATCCCTTTTTTTTAATTTTTGTGTGAAATGTAACATATGTATTAAAAGTGCATAAATAACAAGAAATAGAACATTACCACACTATAGGTAGAATCCCACCCACCTCCATTTGCCCTTTTCAGTCAGATGCTGCCCTTGCCTGATTGAGGAGCTACCGTCTTGACTTTGATAGTAATTACTTCTTTTGTGTGCTTTATACTTTAACTACTTACATCGCCATCCATCTAAATAGTTTACTCAACTCTGATTTTCAAATAAACAAAATGATATATTATGCATTTTTTTTTTGTCTAGCTTGTTTTGCTCAACATTTTTTTTAGTGTTCTTCATGGTATGTGTAATAGTTCATTCATGTTTATTATTGTAAAGAATGCTGTGGATGACTATATCACAATTTTCTGATCTGTTCCTGATGGACATTTTTTACTTTTCCAGGTTAGAGCTATTTTGAAAAATTTTCTTACAAACTTTTTGTACATAACAGTTCTGGTTGGTATTGTCTTATCTTTTCTATTTTTTTCCAATTGGTCTTATAGCACCTCATTGCAACTTAAATTTGCATTTCTGTGATGATTAATGAGGCCAAGCACCTTTTTAGGTGATTATTGGCCATTTGAGTTTCCTTTTCTGTGAAATATCTGTTGATACCTTTTCTCAGATTTTTGTTGAGTTGGATCTTCTCCTTTATTTGTAAACGATCTTTATATTTTTAAAATTTTAGTTGTTTATAGGTTTTATGTAATGCAGATGTCTTCTCTCATTCTTGCATGCCTTCTCACTTTCTTCATAGTGTCTTTTGATGTACTGAAATTCTCAATTTCCACAGAGCAAAATTCTTGTTTAAGGCTATTTGTGAGCTGAGTAAGAAACTTTATGGAGATATTCTCCTATATTCATTTGTAAATGCTTTATAGTTGTGTTTTACATTTAGGCCTGTAATCTCTTGGGCATTGTTTTTGTATATGGAATGAAGTAGTCATCCAGTTTTATTCTTTTGTTTTTTGTTTTGTTTTGTTTTGTTTTTTTGTAATCTGTTTAAATGACCTAGTTGTCCCAGTCTCACTTATTACAGAGACCGTTCTTTCCTCTCTGTTTTGCACTGTCATTCATCTTTGTCAAGAATCAAGCACCCATATATGAGGGCAGTATAACCTTTATACTGAAATTCTACTAAGGCAGTAGAACAGAAAATTACAGATTACTCATTCATGAACATACATGCAAAAATCTTAATCAAAATATTAGAAAACTAATTGAGCAATATATTGGAAGGTAAAGTTTATCCCAAGAATATAAGGTTGGTTAAGTATGAGAACATCAGCCAGAACAGTCTACTGAGATCATCTCAATAGATGCAGAAAAAATGGTATGATAAAATTCCATATCCATTCAATGTATCCATGTATTACAGTGCTTAGCAAACTAGAGCTAAAAAGGAATATCCTAACATGATATATTGTATCTACAAAAAAACACAAGCCCTATGGCCCATATCTTGATGAAGCATTGAAAGCATTTGCTTTAAGTTCAGGAACAAGACAGAGATACCTGCCATCACCTCTTCTGTTAACTCTGTAAAGGAGATCCCAGTACAGCAAGGCAATAAAAGAAAGCTATGAGAATTGAAAATGAAAAAAGAAAACTATTCATATTCACTAATGGTATGTTTATAAATATGGACTTTAGAAATAAACTATAAATAAATTATTCCAATAATAAAATTATCAAGATGCTGAATACAAATTAATATACAAAAATCAATTGTATTTCTATAAGGAACATGAAACAGACATTGGAAATTAAAATATGTCAAAGTATATTGTTAATATTTCTAACCTCCTGGATAATGCAAGGACATTAATTCACTTTTAATGGAAAATTCACCCATGGGTTGAATATCCCACAATAAAAGTTGTGCATGAATCACAAGTCCGCTGTTTTAACTTCTTCTTATAACATTTTCTGCAATAATTTCTGCTTAGAATAAGCCTGTAAAGGCCCTAATGACCCTACTAGGATATAAACCATCCTCTACAAAGCTTGTTGCTAACTCCTTAGTAGAGACCTCATCTAATTCCTCTTTTTCACACTGTTTTTCCAAAGCCATATAAACTGTCCTTCAGTGAGCTGGTTTTTGTTTCCTCCATTTTTTCTTTTGTCACTCCCCCTTTCTTTTGTATGTCAGCAACATCATGCAGTCCCATTCTTGGTAATTAAAGTAATCAGATACTACCTCTTAATTACATATTACAAGGTTGCATAAAATGCTCAAGAATGAGGAGTCACTGAATTCCACATCTATCATCATCTCTGTCAGTAGCATTCAATTATATTGTTATTGTAAAGTCAGTCTAAGTTTACTTGCACTCACAGCATTCCTTCTGCTTTAGAGGACTATCTATGTGTTGGGAAGAAGGCAGAGCAGTTACCCTCATGGGGTAGGTATACTGTAGCCCAGCTCTTACTTACTGAGCAGTTTAGTTGTTGTACCACCTAGAAGCACCTGTTCACTGCAACATATGGATCTATCATCAACCCAAGTAATCCTTTCTGCTCTGTTGTATATAAAATAAGTGATGCATCCTCCTGATTGTCCATGCCAATAATGATTCACTAGGCTTTTCTGGTACATCTTTGTGAAATGCTCTATTTCTTTCACAAAATAGGCTCAGTACTCAGGAGTCCTCTGATTTTGTCCTCCATCTACCTATATCATCTTTGGGATAACCCATAGCCTTAAGTTCGTTACTTTCCTAGTGGATACTTCATCTCCCCAGGTAGCCATATAAGCATAAGGAGGCCTTCCAGTGAGAGGAAAAACTGTTCTTACAGGTTTTTTTTTCTCTTGGTATTATCTCCTCCCTGAAAGGACTAGCATTTATCAGACATGCTAGTAACAGCCAGAGAGTAGAACTTTTCAGTGTCTTCTCCTCTGCCCACGAATCCCTGCCAGGCCAGTGGCCAGTTTCTCCGAGTCTGAGTTTTCCCATTTCATACCAAAGATGTCTTGGTAACCATCTGAGGATTAGATCCTTCTATTTTTTTAGTCCCCTTCTTTTCCTGGTTTAAAAAGTACCCTGAGCCTTTGTGATTCATGGATCTGTATGAGAGTTCTCCTAATAGCACTACCCTGAGCTAACATATTTTCCAGTAGATTCACACAAACCTGATTACCCAGAGATATTACCCAGTATTAAACTTCATTAATAATTTCAAAGATATTAGCAATCAAGAGACTCATATAGTAGGGAACAATCTGGTACATGGAAAGGGGCTCCTTACTTAGAGATCATGTCTAAACTGGGTGAGAGAGTACGTGCCTGACGTAGAGAAGGGAAGACCAAAGCATCTGCCTTTAATGTCCCAGACTTCTCTCTAATTAGGACCTCTTAATTGCCTGTATTTTTGAAATTGTAAAGCTTGACCCTGGTTAGAATCTGTGGTTCATGATCCTTTGTATTCACTCACCCGTAAGTCCATCCTCTTTTCTTATTCCTTCATATTTCACTGACTATCTCAGATCATTTTCCTTCTTCCTGAACTAATTCTTTAACATTTTCTGCACTTATGGCTGTAGCCAAACAAAATCAAAATGGTGTTGGTTTGCTCAAAATATAATCTGCTTCTGTTTTGGAGATATTTTTCTCTGCATGGCGATTCTGGGTTGGTGTGATAATGCTCTAGTATGGAAGTCCGTAAACTTCAGCCATGGACCAGCCACCTGTTTTGTAAATAAAGTTAGGACAAGCCGTGCCCTTTTGTTTACATATTGTCTATTGCTGCTTTTATCCAACAATAAAACTTGAATAGTTGCAGCAGAAACCATATGACCTGGGAGTCTAAAATATTTTTTATTTGAGAATTTAATAAAAAGTTTTCCCACCTCCGCTCTCGTTCATTGGTATTATCATTCCTTACCTTCTGGTTTCTGTTGTTGCTATTAAGAAGTCATGTGTCAGAGTAACTTATTTTTATTGGAGGGATGAGGGACGCCTGGGTGGCTCAGTCAGTTCAGTGTCTGTCGCTCAGTCAGTTCAGTGTCTGCCTTCAGCTCAGGTCATGATCCCAGGGTCCTGGGATCGAGTCCCGCATCGGGCTCCTTGCTCAGCAGGGAACCAGCTTCTCCCTCTGCCTGCCGCTCCCCCTGCTTGTACTCTCACACTCACTCGTTGTCTCTGGCAAATAAATAAATAAAATCTTTTTAAAAAAAAAGAGAAAGGATGAGAATTTTCTACAATTGACAAAAAGCATTAAGGCATAGATGAATCCAAAGAATCTAAGACTAATTTCTTTTAAAGCCATACATTACAGTACAGCTTCAATAAATCAAAAACAAAGACAAAATCTTCAACAAAGAGTGCACAATGAAGGTGTCCCTCATCCTTTATTTCTTCAAGGATTTTTATTTCTTCTCTTTCTGTGACCTCATTTATTTCTGTTCTAGATCTTCTTACTGTATAGTCTTAGCTATGCTTCTGTAGTGCTCTAAAGCAAGTGTTGGCAAGCCTTTTCTGTAAATGGCCAGATAGTAAATATTTTAAAGTTTGTGTGTCACTTGTGCTGCAGTTAAATAGCACACTTCTAAATAACCAACCCATGGTTCAAAGAAGAAATAACAAGAGAAAGAATTTAGAAAATATTTTGAAGTGCATTAAAAGCACAGTGTATCAGAATTTGTGGGATACAGCTAAAGCCATACCCAAGAGGAAATTTAAAGTTTTAAATGCTTATATTAGAAAAGAAGAAACAGGGGCGCCTGGGTGGCTCAGTCGTTAAGCGTCTGCCTTCGGCTCAGGTCATGATCCCAGGGTCCTGGGATCGAGCCCCGCATCGGGCTCCCTGCTCCACCGGGAAGCCTGCTTCTCCCTCTCCCACTCCCCCTGCTTGTGTTCCCTCTCTCACTGTGTCTCTCTCTGTCAAATAAATAAAATCTTTAAAAAAAAAAAAAAAAAGAAGAAACATTTAAAATCCATGATCTAAGCTTCCATCTTAAGATATGGTAGAGAAAGAAAAGTGAAATATACCCAAGAAAGCAAGTAAAGACAGAGATCAGTGCAATACAAAACAAAATAATAGAGAAAATTAATGAAAATGAAATTTATTTAAAGAAGATAACATTAATAAATCTCTAACCAGAACTATCGAGAAGAAAAGATACAAATTATCAATATTAGGATTGAAGATGGGAACATCACTACAGATCCTCTAGACAAAGGATAATGAAGGAATATTACAGACACTTTTACGTCAATAAATAATGACAATTTAGGTGAAATGGAAAAATACTCTGAAAAATGACAGTTACCAAAATTGATTCAAGAAGAACTAGAAAATCTGAATATACCTAGATCTAGTAAATAAAATGAGTTCGTGGTTGCCTGGGTGGCTCAGTGTGTTAAGCGTCTGCCTTTGGCTCATATCATGATCCCAGGGTCCTGGGATTGAGCCCTGCATCAGGCTCCCTGCTCAGTGGGAAGCCTGCTTCTCCCTTTCCCCCTACTTGGGCTCTCTCTCTCACTATCTCTCTCTCTCAGATAAATAAATAAAATCTTAAATAAATAAATAAATAAAATGAGTTGGTAATTACAGTCCTTCCCACAAATTAAACTGCAGGCTCAAATAGCAAATTTCTCATAACATTTAATGAAGAAGTAATACTAAACTCTTGGAGGTGGACAGAACCCTTCACAACATAATTTATAAGGCTGATATTACAGTGATACTAAAGTCAAACAGATATTCCAAGAAAATAAACTACATACCAGTATCCCTATGAACATAGATGAACATCCCTATGAACATAAAATTTAAGATTTTATTTATTTATTTGCTGGAGAGAGAGCGTGGGAGAGAGCACGAGAGTACAAGCAGGGGGAGTGGCAGGCAGAGGGAGAAGCAGGCTCTCTGCTGAGCAAGGAACCAGATGTGGGACTCGATTCCAGAACCCTGGGATCATGACCTGAGCGGAAGACAGAGGCTTAACCGACTGAGCCACCCAGGCGTCCTGTTTTCTTTTTTTTTAAAGGGAAACATACTTTTTTAATTGAAGTAGATTTGATATACAGTATTAGTTTCAGGTGTACAGCATAGTGATTAGACATTTATATACATTACAGAATAATCACCATGGTAAGTCTAGGAGATGGAAATGTTTTTAACAGAAAATTAGCAGATTGAATCCATCCAGGATAATAAGCTATGACCAAGTGGAGTTATCTTAGGAAGGCAAGGTAAGTTTAACATTTGAAAGTCAATATAATTTATCATATTAACAGAAAGGAAAGAAAAACTGTAGAATCATCTTAATAGGTGCAGAAAAATTATATGTCAAAATTTGTAACTCATAAGGAAAATTCAGCAAACTAGCAAAAAAAGGACCTTTGTTACCTGATAAAGATAGGTAGTGTCATTTTTGATAACAGTTAATGAATGCAGGGGATGTACACTCTCACCACTTCTATTCACTGTTGTCTTGGGGAATCTAACTTAAAGTGCAATAAACCAAGAAAAGGAAATAAAAGATTTGAAGGAAGTAAAACTTTCATGACACCCAAATGACATGATCATATACATGTAGAATCCTAAGAAATTTATAAAATAAATCACCATGTTGTACACCTGAAACTAATATAACTCTGTATGTTAACTATAAAGAAAATAAAGGAGTAAAATGTTAAAAAAAGAAATATATAAAATAACCACTAAAAATCCCATAGTTACGGGATTTGTGAAAATATGAAAATTAATTATACTTTTTATTAGTAGTCCCAAACAAGTAGACATTGAAACTTAAATAAATATATAGTATTTACAGTACAACCAAAATCATCAAACATTTAGGGGTAAATTTAACAAAGTATGTCTAAGATATTAACACTGAAAAGTGCATTACATTACCAAGAGCTGATGCTAAAATTCATTTGAAAACACAAATGACCTAGAATAGCTAAGAGAATTTTTTAAAAGAAGAATAAAGTTGAAGGATGTATACTGTCAGATTTTATGACTTAATTTAAAGTTGTAGTAATCAAGAAAGTGTTGTATTGGCATAAGGATGCATATTTAAATGTTGAGGCAGAATTGAAAGTCCAGAAATAAACTTACACATATATGATTAATTAATTTTTGACAAAGATACCAAAGTAATCCTTTGGGTTAGTGATTCTTTTTCTTCAGGGAAGTTGAAACTATCCCTTGTAATAGTTTTTCCACCATATCAGTCGGTATTATTATGGAAGAAAATGAACATGATACTATGTGGAAAAATTAATTCAAATGGAAACAAAAGTTTTAGAAGAATACAGGTGAAAAGACTTGATGTAGGCAAAAATGAACCACAAAAGAAAAAAAATATTAATTGGTCATTGTCAGAATTAAAAACTAGCTCTTCAAAATATACCATTAAAAAATTAAAAAGCCACAGAATGGTGGAAATCATTTACTACACATAAATCTCAGAAGGTTTTTATCTAGGATATGTTAAGAATCCTAAAATTCAATAAGAATACAGCTGATTTGATTTTTTAAATGGGCAAAAAATTGGAATAAAAGGCAATGTAGGGATATGGCCAAAAAGCACATGGGAAAAAATGCTTGATCATTAGAAAAATGCAGTTTATAACAATGATGAGATCTCATCACACAGTTAAAATCTAAAAGCTTAACAATACTAAGTGTTGACAAGGATGTGAAGCAACAAGAATGCACATATACATTGCTGGTGGAATATAAAATTGTATATGCACTTTGTAAAACAGATTGACAGGTTTTTTTTTTTTAAGATTTTATTTATTTATTTGAGAGAGAGAGAATGAGAGACAGAGAGCACGAGAGGGAAGAGGGCAGAGGGAGAAGCAGACCCCCTGCCGAGCAGGGAGCCTGATGCGGGACTCGATCCCGGGACTCCAGGATCATGACCTGAGCCGAAGGCAGTCGCTTAACCAACTGAGCCACCCAGGCGCCCCAGATTGACAGTTTCTTTAAAAGTTAGATACTTTCATTTGACAGAACAATTTTACTTGTACACAAATGTTTATGGTAGCATTTTTCATTATAACCGAAAGCTAGAAACAATCCAGAATTCCATTCACGGGTATGTGGATCAACAAAATTGTTTTATCCACACAGGAATACTAAGCAACAATAGGGAATGCACTAGTGATACACACAAAAGTATGCATGAATCTAAAAAGTATTGAAATGAAACCACACACAAAAAGGTACATTTGCTATGATTCCATTTATAAGAAACTCTACAAAATACAAATCTAATATGTAGTGAAAGAGAGAAAATCGATGTTTGCCTGTGAACAGGAGGATTTTCTGGGAAGGAGTGCTAATGAATATTTTCGAGGAGGTAGATATGTTCTATATATTGATGATGATAGCAATCACTCAAATGTCTCTTTTGTAAAAGTCAACAAAATTTACCCTTTAAATGAATGCATTTACTTTTATGTAAATAATACCTCAGTGAAGTTGGGGAAGGACATCCTCCTTTGTTAGCAGAAAAAATCCTTTGTAATTTAGATGTACATCCTCTGAGGATTGAGAGTTTAACTAGATATAAACTTAGCAGCTTGCTTTTAACTCTGAAATTATCTCCTTATCTAATTCATATTTTAAAAGGAAGGTGGAAAATATGCACTAGTCTTAGATTAAGCATATAAAAATACCTAATGAGTGTCAGTGGACAAGGTTAAATAATTTAAGATTGTAGTAGATAGGTCAGGTTCTATGCAGCATGTAATATTTTGAGGAAATATGTGCTGAGGATGTATGTGCTGCTTTCACAAATATTTGATTCTCATAATCGGCTGTCAAGTAGATAGGTCAGGCATCATCATTCTCTTTTACACATGGAGCACACCGGCTTAGAAGATTATGATATAATTTGATGAAGATCATTTAGCTGACAATTACGAGAGGATCTAGAGCTCAATTCTCTCTCCACTGTGAAACACTACTTGCCTTTAAAATGTACTCTTGTCTCTTTCCACCCCTCCCTTAAAAACAAAACAAAACAAAACATAACTTTATTGACATGTGTTCTTGATAAAATTCAAATTTTTTTCAGGCTGAAGTTTTCAGTATGGGTTCAGGGTATTGCCATATTAATCAGAAACATTCTTGGACATTTATGCAGTGATCAAAAAGTAATTCTAGTGTTCAGGGAATAATCAAACAAACTTTGAACATACAAAATAATACGGACAGTTACCAACAAATTATGTAATTTAACTAGTTTTCTGAGTCTGTTTACCATACTAATTTATTTCATTATGATAATTTTCAGACTAAATAAACTTGAAGATACTATTATACTAATTAAAGGAAAGATTGAAGAAGTTTGCCTTCCTGTAGAAAAAGTAGATGTTATTATATCTGAGTGGATGGTAAGTGTTTGCAAAAAAAACTACTTGTGTTGGTTTTAAAAAAAGAAAGCAGTGAATAAGGTAGTAGTTTTCTGCATTTAATTATGTTTGATAAATGGCAGAATAATGGTATTATTTTAAAAACAGCTACAATCTTTTTATGGTAGTTTATTCTGATATGGCACTTATTTACTGGCCATTTGTAATCTTTTTAAAAAGAGAATAAAGTACCTTTTTTACTTTTAAAATCATAATAAAGAATTACTGTTTTCCTATTTTCTAAATTTGTGGAGACCTAAATATGTTTGCTGAAAAGCCTGTGAGGACTAGTAAGGACTTACTAGGACTGTTTCATCAAAATTAACATGATGTTGCCACTATTGCTCTAATACTGAGTGTCCTATCTTTCTTACATCAGGCCATGTAGTCAGTGTTCTTTATCACATAAAAGAGAATTTATTAGCATGATTAAAATAATAAAATTAAGATACGTTTATAGCTTTAGAATTTGCTTTTGAAATCGTAAGTCAGGGCACAGAATGTTTATTTTTAAATGTATATGAAGTAAAACTAATGGTATTTGACAACTGATTTGACTTGTTGATATGCCAATTTGATGAAGACAAGTTAGTGTTTCCAGATAAAGATTTCTTAAGTATTTGGAGAGTTTTAAAGCCTTTTTTTAAAAACCTATATTTGATACATATATTTTCAGTAAATGAATTTATCAAAAAATTTTGGGAAAAATGCATTTTGCTTTATAATTATCTATAAATTTTGAATAATCATAGCAATAATTCTAGCAAAATAGCAGGGATTTTAGGGAGCTTTTGAAATGTTCAGATTTAATGTATAAGTAAATTTCAGTCTAGAGCCAGTGACAGTCACTGTTGTTAGCAGTTACTCTTTTGTACATGAAAGAATATGTTGATTTTTTTATGGTAGGGTTAGCTTCTAATAATTTTTAATCACAATGTCATTATTTTTCTTATACCAGAGAATTTGTATTAGCACTCTGATTTCTTTTATGAATTGGGTGAAAAGATACGGATTTAGTTACATATAATTAAAAATCCAGCATCTTTTTAAGGATGACAAAAAGGTGCTTTGAAGAAGTACATTTGAGGCATTTACTCATCAATAAGTTAAAATAGTGTATACTAAATGTTGGCTGACATGCTCATTTCTCCAGCACCATTTTACTTTTCTTGGAAAATGCATCTATTAAATTACTCCAAATTAGGATATAAGCAAACTGAGACAGACTTTACTAAACTTTCTGTCATTTCAGTTGAACATTTTTCCATATCTGGTTATAAATAGTTGGATAGTTCTTGACCTGCCTAGCAGAATTATATTTCTAGATAATGATATTCTAGGAATTTTCATTTCAAAATCTGAAAGATGATCTAGAAGTACTAATATTCAATTAAAATCTTAGAGCCAGTTGGTATAATAACAAAAAATTAGCTGGATTGAGTGAATTTATGAGATCATCACATTTACAATATGAACTTTATTGAAAAGCTGTGCTGTTCTTGGGCTTATTTGTCCTCAGGTGCATTTTATTTTACACTCTTCTCCTGCCTACTTCTGTACTGAAGGAGGGCTAACTCTGCAGGCTGCTTTTTCTAGGCTCCAAGGACAACCATCTTCCGTGGGGTTTGGGAAACCCAATGGGAAACACTAATAGGAGATTTAAAGAAAGGGAAGAGTCAGGGCATTTCTTTGCTTCTGTTTGCCTCTAGTTGTATTGCTGGCAGAAGCCATTTCTTTTGTGACTCCAGTTCCCACTGGACAAGTCTGTCATAATTCCAGTGTCCACTGTGTGACTCTGCCCTGGACTCTTGTAGCACTGCTTCTTCCTTTTGTCTCTCTAGCCTAGGAATGGTAGTTCCTTCCTGGTGTCTGCTGATGTCCAGTTGTCTCAGTCCCTTCTTGATCACTTACCATATCTTTTACCCTCTCTGTAACCAACTTCCTGTATTCATTTTTCTCTGTTTTCATGACCTATGGTTTCTGTTCTCCTAGACTGTAATTGATATAAAGGGTACCTTTCATTTTGGAGGACTGGTCAGGTGTGATCTCTGCCTTTATTAGGAAGGCATTATAATACAAATAATTCTGAGTCACCGGAACCTGGAATGAAAGCCAGTTGTTTGGAACCAAGGTGCTTTCAGAAGCCCTTCACTAAGAGAAGTAAATTAGTGTATTCAGGAAGTATTTCCTTATTCCTCTTCACAAGGGTGTAACTTAAGAGTTTGCATTATCTTACTGTCTTCCTTTCCTTATAGACATCAGTGGAATTGAAGTCTAGCAGATCATGTTAAATGTGTTAGGTGGAGCATTAGACACTATAATTTATGGCCATTATTCTAAGGCAGGCAACTTTGGATAGCCTTATTTCTCTAATAAAATTTGCATTAAGCTTTTTAAGTAGGCTTATGCTGGAATGTTTTGAGTCAACTTTGTGGATTGGCAATATTTATAGTACTTTCTAAATCCTGTAAATCCTCTTCTAAATTGGGTACTTCTAGGATTTCTGAGCTGAGTAGTTGGAAAATTCCAAATACCTAATTAACAGGAGGAACAGGTATGCTTTCTAAAATATATCCAACATTTTCCAGATATTCCTGCTTTGGCTGAAATGATGGGCCAGTGGTAGATGACTGAATATTTTAAATCTATTTTAAACCCACATTTTCATGAACCAGCATTTTAAAACTAAGATATATTGCACAGAATCCTCTCTTTGTCTTTTTTTTTTTAACATATGGTGGTAATGGTACAAAAATCTAGAAAAACACCATTTTAAGCCATAACATACATTTTTTTCTCTTTTTCTAAAAGTATTTTCAACAAGAAAGGTCAAAAAAAGAATATACTCGGCATAAAAATTGGACTCAGATGTTTAATGGACTTGTAATGCAGTGTAGCAATGTAGGTATTGTATGTTACAGAGATGTACATTTTGTTTTCTTCTCCTATAGTCCACTAACTATTCCATGTTAATCTAGATTTATTTTTTTGTCTACAACTATTCATGAACTTTGCTTTATTTTGGAAGATGTTCTTAGTTAAGCCTGCTTCTCCCTCTCCCACTGCCCCTGCTTGTGTTCCCTCTCGCTGTGTCTCTCTCTGTCAAATGAATAAATAAAATCTTAAAAAAAAAAAGAATGTAATTTTAAAAGCCAAATCATTGCTGTTAGCATATTATTTAATAAGCCATCACTTGCCTCTTAGAGTTATGAATTTTCAGACTTAGGCTTTCTTTTAATTTTATATTTTCATTTTTTATTGAATGGAATTTCCATTTGGTAAAATTATTATCAGTTATATAAATAACTGGTATTAAATAAATAACTGAAATTAGCCAATATTAAATAAATAACTGAATGAATAAATATGAGTTAAATCAGTTTAATCTCTATAAGATGTTAGTATTTATGCCTAAGAGTATCTCCTTTCATTTTCCATATTTTACTCTACCAATAGAGCCATTCTTTATGACATCTTATTTCTGATTGTCTAATAAAACTGTCCAAAGTAAGTGTCCCTAATTCTGTGCTACAAACCAGTTAAGCCAGATTAACTCATTTGGTGTTAGTGTTTTCCATCTATGTTTTCAGTGTGACCTCCTTATAAATACATAGATAAGATCCTGGCATCATATGATATGATTGCCAGTGATGATTCTTGTTTGCACCTTTGTTTTTTTCCATCATCAGGATTATCAGCAGAATTATACATTAGGTGAACTTTATATTTCATTGTCATGATCATTCCTGACCTACATTAAAATTGTCTGAAGTCCCTTTTAGCAATTTTTCTATCTTGGCTTGCTTCTCACAGAAGCTACCTAAAATTCCTCCTTAAAATATTCTTGGATGTGTCCTTGAAATTTAAGAATTAACTTTCCTACCTCATCTTCACCAGCACAAGTGTATCTGTGTAATACACATGAATGCACACACCCACACCCACAGTGGTATCTTTTGTTCATATTTAATACTCTTTATTAATGAGTAGCATTTCAAGATATCATTTAAAAAACAACATGGCTTGTGATTTGGCTCATCAACAGTCCACAAACTGACCATGAAGCCTGTCATAGGTCACATTTTTTTTTTTTTAAAGATTTATTTATTTGACAGAGAGAGACACAGAGAGAGGGGAACACAAGCAGGGGGAGTGGGAGAGGGAGAAGCAGGCTTCCCGCGGAGCGGAGAGCCCGATGCGGGGCTCCATCCCAGGACCCCTGGATCATGACCTGAGCCGAAGGCAGACGCTTAACGACTGAGCCACCCAGGCACCCCCATAGGTCACATTTTAAACTGGTGGACGTTGAAATGTTTTTGTCGTTTTTAGTCTGACAGTGAAGCCATGTCATTTCAGCCAACTGCCATGAGCATAGGTGACCTTTCCTGGTCTGTTTTTAACAACACAAATTAGAGTGTATTGTAATTAATTGTTCATGTACCTTTTTCCATTCTCCTGAGACTGGGAGCTAGGATTTACTTGGTATGACCAGATTCTATCACAGGGCTTAGCATGATGAGGGAATGTACACCATAAGAGAACTTTACAACTTAGAAATTCACTGGCCATAGATATAATCTTATTTATAATTTGCTATACAGCACATGAAGTCAGGAAGGTAACATGACAGGGTTGAGAATGGTGCTCTGGAGTCAGACTACCTTACCCTTCGCCCTGTTTTGCTGCTTAGGTTTGTTGCCTTGGGCATGTTACTGAACTTGTCTGTGCCTCAGTTTCTTTCTTTATAAAATGAAGATAATAGTAATACCTACTTCATAGGGTTTTTGTGAAGATTAAGTAAGTTAATAGATATAAATTTCTTGAAGCATTTTCTGCACATAATAAAATCTCAGTAGTTAGCTCTTTGGTTTTGAAAATTGTATAGTCTATTAAGCACTTGCTAACTAATGAATGAGCTGCCTGACTAGGTTATTCAGTAAGTAAAATTTGAAAATGGTAATATACATGAAGTAAAGACTATTAACACTTGGGTGAAGAACATTCCTAGTGCTTCCCCCCTTGGTTTATGAGCCCTTTGTTAAAGCAGAAGAAGTAATGCTGTTTACTTCTACCTGTGAATGAAAGAAAGCTCCTAAAATTTTCAGTTTTCATTTTCAGACAGTTGGACATTTAATATAAACACAGTTAGATTATCCTATGTAACTGAGTTGGCACAGTTAGTGTGAAGTTTCTGCTTAAAAGTTATCCATGAATAGATATTTGATTCACAAGAGTTGAGTAATCATATAGATGCCACCAGTTTGTAATAAAGAAAACTTGCTCATATACACCTCAACCTGGATTTAGAGAACCTGCCAATCATGTGTTTGAGAAATAACAGATTAGGTATGGTGTGAAGATTTGGGAGGGAAAAAGCATTATTTGTATTTCTGTGGAATGCAAAATTCTCACAAATTTTTAAGATAAAACATTAGCCTTCATAGCTTTTTGAGCCCTCCCAAGGCTGATTTTACTAAGTCCTTCCTAGTTCCTTGGGAGTTTCAATCCATTCTCTTTTGCCATTTAGAGATACTTCAAGGGACAAGTTTAAGAAGCCATGACTTACACTGCTTCTTGAAACTGATTTAAAAGGACTTGATGAAGATAATTGTCCCCTGAGGTTTTCTTCTCTTGGGTTACAGATCTTTCACATGTTATATTTTCTTTAATAGAGTCTCCAGATAGGCAAAATTTAGATAGATAGCAGAACTATGAAGTCATTGTTCAGTTAGGTGAAGTGAGAATTAGGGCAGGAGTTAGTTACAGTAAATTTTGATCTGTTCTTAGGAATGAATGTTTTTTTCTGACCTGTTTTTGGTAGATTATGTATTTTGAGTAAATTCTCCAGTAGTGGTGATAACATCGATTTGGTCTGCTCTATTTTCCATTCTCTTCCCTTTATCCATTTTTAATACTAGAATATTTATTTGGGAATACCCAATATAAAGTAACATGAAGTTGAATGAATTTGAGGCTACCTGATCTCAGGAATTCAGTCTTCAGTCTTACTTTTATTAATTTGTGCTTCTGTCCAATAAAAGCAAGTGACCAGAAACAAACCCAAGGCTTAATCTAGTTTCTGTTATTAGGAAATGACATGTAATTTGTCTTGATCAGTTTTGCTAAAGGTTTGTCATTTACTGCTCTTTTCAAAGAACCCGAATTGTGCTTTGTGTTGATCTGTCAACATTTGTTTTCTATCGTATTGATTCCCACTTCAGTCTCTATTTCCCTCTACTCTCTTTAGAGTTTAATTTGCTGCTCTTTTCTAGCTTCTTGAAAAGGAAGCTTATTAGATCATTGATTTCCAGCTTTTCTTTTTCTAATATTTGGCATTAGAAGCTAATATTTCTAAGTACCGATTTAGCTGAATCCCACATTCAAGTGATTTTTTAAAAGATTTTATTTATTTGTTTGTCAGAGAGAGAGAGAGAGAGTGTGTGCACAAGCAGGGGGTACAGCAGGCACAGGGAGAAGCAGGCTCCCTGCTGAGCAAGGAGCCTGATGCAGGACTCGATCCCAGACCCTGGGAGTATGACCTGAGCCAAAGGGAGACGCTTAACCAACTGAGCCACAGAGGCGTCCCGACATTCAAGTGATTTTTAAAAATAGTTCTAAGTATTACTTTTTTCCTGAATTATTATCTTTTATGCTGTTATTAAAATAAGAAACATTCAAGTATTATCATATTTGAGAGATAATCTACCATTAATAAAGCAAAATCCCTGGCACTCTTGTTCTCTACATAAGCTGATGATGTGCTCTGAGGAACCCTTATTGCAGA
The DNA here is from genome assembly GCF_029215605.1 of Mirounga angustirostris. Taxonomy (NCBI): domain Eukaryota; kingdom Metazoa; phylum Chordata; class Mammalia; order Carnivora; family Phocidae; genus Mirounga; species Mirounga angustirostris. Next base: position 36,854,797 of record NW_026991721.1, on the reverse strand, counting down.
ACCAGTAAACCCTGAAGAGCACACATTTTACTTTTTTTCCTTAGGGATATCAGTTTTGACGTCATTTCCTCTTTCCTTGTTCAGTTCTACTGTGATTACTGTTTTTTAGAAGAGAAAACACACACACAGTTTTTTTTATTAGATAAGCAGTAAGCTTGAATGTGATGTGCATAACAGGCAAACACTAAGAGATTGCAAAGACAGAAAGAAATCTCATTCTTTTATACAGCCAACAGATAAAACCCATTACAAGCATGTTCCTGAGATAAAAAATAGTAAGTTTTGTGACTGTTTTTAATTCCTAGTTTTTTCCATTTCATTACATAACCAGAGAAGGAAATTCTGGAATGCAATTGTATAAGAATTTGAAAGGCAGTACATAATTCAAATATTTAATAATGTTTAAAGACTAGTGGTTGTCACATTCAGTGTGCTTATGGTTCATTTTGGCATTCTGTGAAATTTTAGTTAATTTCTTTTGGCGATATTTCTGTTGGAGATCTTTATTTTTTTATTATTTTTCTGAGAGCTCCTTATTTATTCTAGTTGCCAATCTGTTGTTAAGGCTCTTCTCATATTTTCTGCATCTCCTGGTTTCTGGGCACATATTAGAATTTAACTCTCTGTCCCCTTCGAAGTCAGATGTGGCCCTATGACTTACTTTGGCCAGTGAAAGTCATATCCAGACAGAATGTTTAACATCCGGTACACAGTTTTCCATATCCCCTTTTTACACATCAGTTACTCTGGAAGCTTGTATTAATATGAACCCTCTGTCAGCCTGACTTCTGAGTAATTATAATAAGCAATGACTCTTGTCAGCCTGTAATGTAAGAAATAAATCTTTTCTGTTTTCAGTGATGATTTGGATACTGTTTGTTAATGTAGGATAACTTAGCTTGTTGATGGATACAACTGATGGATTCCCTATCAGTTATGTTTGTCAGCAGCACATGGCTTATCATTGCATTATTTTTTGGTGTGATTTGATGAATAAGACATACTTAATGAATTAAGTTTACCAGAATTCTTTTATTGTTTGAGTTTTTGTATCTTGTTTAATAAATCTTTCTTGAATTGCCATTACATATTTATTAGACTTATCTATCTTTTATGCCTCTTATACTCCTTCATATTTTCTCTTGTTTTGACTTTTTTGGCTGTATTCTGGATAATTTCTTCAGTTCAGTCTGCCAACTTATTAATTTTTTCTGAAGCTCTTTCTAATTATCTGTTAAACTCATCTATTGAGTTTTATCTCATTTAAAAAAATTTTTTTTTTTTTTACTTCTAGGAATTCTCTTTGGTTCTTTTAAAATTTTGCTTGCTTGTTACTCTTATCGTCAAGCCTCTTTTAATCTCATAAATCGTAAACAATATCCAGCAGTTTTGCAGATCTGCTTTTGCTGACTATTGTTTCTACTAGCCTTCATTCCTGGTGCTTGGTGCTTATTTATTTGAGTGTTTAGTACTATTTGATTATTCTGCGATATATTTTCTAAGGAACTTTATCTGTGGAAAACTCTTTGGTGCTTGGGTTTTACCCCAGATAATTTGGCATTTGTTTTTGCTTTGTACCTGGGATATTTACAGATGCAGACCACTGTTATTTATTCTTTTTAATTTTTAAAAACACTTTATTAGGGAAAATTTCTAATGTAAAAAATTTAGAACAAATGTTTCAATGAACCTTATGCACCTATCACCCAGCTTCAACAATTGTCGATATTTTGCCATTTTTGTTTTATTTATCTTTGCACTATTATATTTTTCTGCTATCTTTTTTTAACCGATAAGGACTTTTTTAAATGTATATTTATTATGTCATTGAGCCTAACAAAATTACCGATATAGGCACAATTCCATATTCAAAAAAAATTCCTAATACTCAGTCTGTGTTCACATTTCCCTGATTGCTTCATGAATTTTATATATTTTTTTACAACTGATTTGTTTAAATCAGGATCTGAGTTATGTCTACATGTTGCATTTGATTAATTTATCTCATAAATCTTTTTTTAATTAAGCTTTTTATTTTGAGATGATTGTAGATTAATAATCCAGATTATTAGATTAGATAATCCAGAGAGATGCCTTATTCTCTTTACCCGGTTTCTATAACATCTTAAAATCTATGGTGCAGCAGCACAACTAGGATGTTGATACTGATATTGATACCATTGGATACAGAACAGTTCTATCACGGCAAGGAGCCCTCCTGTTATCCTTCTATGACTAAACCACTCCCTCTTCCATTCGCCAGCCTTGACTTCTGGCAGTCACTAATCTGTTCTCAATTTGTATAATTTTGTCATTTCAAGAATGAAATGGAATTGTATAGTATGTGACCTTTTCGGGTTGGCATTTTTCACTTAGCTTAATTCCCTGGAGAGTCATCCAAATTATTGTACATATCCATAGTCTCGCCCTTATTTCTAAGTACTTTTCCAGTGGTATGAATATACCAAAGTTGTTTTAACCATTTAACTTTTGAAGAATATCCAGTTTGGGGCTATTACAAATAAAGCTGTATGAACATTTGTGCATATATGATTTTGTGTGAACGTAAGTTTTCATTTCTCTCAGATATATGCCCAAGAGTACAATAGCTAGTCATATGGTGATTGCATGTTTAGTTCCATAAGAAACTGCCAAACTGTTTTTGCAGAGGGGCTGTACCATTTTATATTCTTACAGCAATGTGTGACTGTTCCAGTGGCAGTATCTATCTACGTTCTTGCCAACATTGTATATTGTCACGATTTTTTATTGAAGCCATTCTGATAGGTGTATAGTGATATCTCATTATAATTTTAATTTGCATTTCCCTAATGGTTAATGATGTTAAACATCTTTTCATGTGCATATCTGCCTTCTGTATCTTTTTCAGTAAAATGTTTGTTTGTGTCTTTTGCTTTTTTTCTATTTGGATTGTTTATTTACTGCTGAGTTTGATAGTTCTTTTTTACTAGTTCTTTATTGGATATGTGGTTTGCAAATATTTTTTCCAATTTATAGCCAGTCCCCTTAACAAGCCTTTCACAGAGCAAAAGTTTATAATTTTGATAAAGTCCAATTTATCAGTTTTTATTTTTATGGATCATGCTTTTGATATCAAGTCTAAAATCTATCGTCTATACATTCACCTCCTCCCTTTTTTTCTTGCCATTCTTTGAAGAAACTCAGTCAGTTGTCCTGTAGAATTTTCTACTTTCTAGATTTTGATGATTGCATCCTCATGGTGTCACTTAATATGTTTTTCTATCCCTTGTATTTCTTGTAAACCAGAAATATGGGGTCCAGAAATAGAGGTTTAACAAATTAAAGTTGTTGTTTCCCCCCGCCCATGAAAACACTTCATGGGGGGCAGTGATGGTTAGTTTCTGTTGCCTTGAATCAGGGGACTCAATGTCTGGTTGTCTCCTTCTATTATGTTAAGGTTGATCAGTGGCTTTTTGGAGCTGTCAGCCTAATCTATTCATTATAAACCTACCTAATGGTTTTAGAAGCTATTGAAAATGATTTCTTGGATTCATTATTTCATTAAAAGTTGCCAAGTTACGATATTCTACCTGTACCAGTTATTCTCTATTTGTTAGCTGAAATTATTCCCAAAGTACTTTCTCTCCTCAAATATTTGGTTATGAACTGTAATTTGAATAGGAAAAATAGGATAAAATTTCAGTATTTTCTATTTATTTGCCATTTTCAGAGTAATGAATTGTCATGCAATGTCATTGCTTATAATGTTTATTTTAGTGGACAGATGTAGCTATTTTTTTGTTATGAAAAATTATGAGTTTATACTGATTTTTCCAAATTAAGATTATGGAATTTTTTAAGTTTTTAATTTTATACTTGTATTTCTTTACAGAAAATCTTGATTTCTAAGATAATGCTAATTACTTATTGACTTTATCATGTAATTGCCCATTATAGTTTTATAAATCTTATACCACCTTTATTACTAACAGTAAGGCTTCTACATGCAGTTGAAGATTTCTTTGTAATTTCTTTTGTTCTAGAATATAGCTCATGGGAAATATACAGTCTAACTACTGTGTTTGAAAGTCATTTGAAGTAATTAATTTCACAGGTTAGTATGTCACCAACATGACATACAATCAGATTTATTTATTTCCTTGTTCTTCAATTTGGGACATTGCTTTTTCCTTTATTTAGTTTAATTTTGTGTTTTAATTATGAAGAAATGATGTGATTCTATTTCTTTTGTCCCTTAGTGAATAACCTTTTTATAAGCTTTTGACTTTTTAGAAAAAATATTAGATATTTATGTATTTATATTTTCACTCTTTTGTTATATAAAAGTTAGCATACTTTATACATTGTTATATATGTGTATATATATGTGCTCTAATATAATTCTCTTCAACAGAAGTACTAATACTTTAGTTGTAATTTTTAAAGTAGAATATCCAGTTATAATTAAGATTTTTTTTTTCAACTGGTATGGGGATTGGGAACATTTTTAGAAATTAATATTTATTGGGGCACTTGGCTGGCTCTGATAGAGCATGCAACTCTTGATCTCAGGGCTGTGAGTTTGAGCCCCACATTGGATAAATAAAACCTTTTTTAAAAAGTAAAAATTAATATTGCATTTCATACCCTTATCCTTGGAAACCGATTCTGTAACTCTGGAGTAAGACCCATATGTGCATTTGGAAAGATCTTGAGATGATTTGGTTTTTCCTTTTTCTTTTTTTAAGATTTATTTATTTATTTGAGGGGGGAGCATGTGAGCAGGGAGAGGGGCAGAAGAGGGTGAGGGAAAGAATTTCAAACAGACCCCCACTGAGCGTGGAGCCTGCTGTGGAGCTCAGTCTCACAACCCTGAGATCATGACCTGAGCTGAAACCAAGAGTCAGACGGTCAGCTGACTGAGCCACCTAGGCACCTCCAGTTTTGCCTTTGATAGGCTTGCTTTTTGGACCATTTGCTGCAGTTTGAAGAAAGAACCAATTTGACTGTCAGTCTTTTGTTCATTAAGTGAGAGTGCCATCTAGTGGGGAAGAGACTTTTAATATGATAGAAGTTTTTTGAACTTTAGAAGAGTATGCAGAAGGAATTATCTCCTGTGCTGTTATGTTCTCCAGAAGTCCATGGCACTAAGAAGTGAGAACTATATGTTGTGAGGTATGAGGAGAGGAAGGAAATAGTCTTGCAGGAGAGTAGCAAGCACATAGTAATTGCTTAATAAATGGTAGCTACTACTATTATTTTCATTCTTCTTGCATGGGAGGTAACGATCAAGTGAAGTAATAATGAAATAGGAGCTGCTCTAACAAATATTTGTTATATACATGTAAAATTTTATTATTGCTTTTTTACTATATAATTACACAGAAGTTACAAATTTCATCTTGTCTTTACACTACCACTCAAGACCTACACTGATTCCCCAACAAAATCTGTTACCAAATTCTTGTGTATCCTTCCTGAAACGTTATAATAAGTTATACATATATCTCTACCTCTTGGCACATTGATTCATTTCTTTACAAACATTGTGAGGCTGCTATGTACCTGACCCTGTTCTAGGCAGGATAAAGCAGTGAACAAAATAGATGACAAGCCCCACCCTTACATTTAGTGTAGAGTAAGCATATTCTGCATATTGTTCTACACCTTGCTTTTTTCATCTCCTTTAAATCTATAAATTTCCCATTATGACTACAGTAGCTGTATCCCACAAATTTTTTGTTCAATTTAAAATATTACCCTGTGATCTCTGCTTTGATGAATGAATTATTTAGAAGTATGTTGTTTAATTCCTAAATGTTTGGAACTTTTTATCTTTCTGTTACTGATTTATGATTTAATTTGGTTGATATCAGAGGACATACTGTCTGTGTTATCATTACATTAAATTTGTTCAGACTTGCTTTATGGCCCAGAATATGGTCTGTTTTGTTGAATGTTCCACATTCATTTAAATGAATGTGTATTCTGCTGTTGTTGGATGGACGTATATAATTGTCAATTGGGTCAAGTTGGTTGATAGTATGATTCACATCTTTTAAGTGCTTATTATTTTAAGTCTATCTGTTCTATTAACTACTAAAAGAAGAAGAATGCAGTTTCTACCGATAGTTCAGGAGTTGTTTCTCTTTTCATCTGTCAGTTTTTGCTTCAGATAGTTTTATGTAGTTTTTAGGTTCATACACATTAGAATTGTTATGTATTATTGATAAAGTTTGGCTTCTTTTTTTTTTTTCTTTACCATTATGAAGTATTGTCCTTTGTCCCTATTAAATTTGGTCCTTTAGTTTACTTTAGCACTTTTCTAATTAATTGTGTACTATTCTAGACACATTTTAACATTTATAAACAGATTTGAGTGTGTGTTCCTTTTGCCTTCTCCCAGACAATTGCATATTATATAACTAGTCATAAAATCTTCGTTTTAATAAGTTGTGAAATACAACATGCACAGAAGATAGCATAAACTTACAGACCCAGTGTAAGAAATAGTTACATAATGAACACTTGTATAATCATTAGATCAAAATATAGAAAGCAGCTGTCAAGTATCTTTTCAACTTTCTTCAAATATCTTTGTATACTAATTTCATCTTCAGATGTCTCTTACAATATCTTTCCAAATATTTTAAAATAACTTTTTATCTTTTAATTGTATCTGTTACAACTTCTTTCCCATCCCAGAGAGGTTACCACTCTCCTGACCCTGTGGTAATCATTTACTTGCTTCCTTTATGTTTTTGCCACTTAGATTTACATTCCAACTCAGTGTAGTTTATATTTTCCAATTTTTGAGATTTATGTAAGTGGAATCAAAATATAAGTATGTTTTTGTATTAAAAAAATAGCTTTTTGCTTTCTTCACTAAGTCATGTTTATAACATTCATCAATATTGCCAGTATGGATAATTTGTTCATTTTCATTTTTGTATATTCTATTGTGTGACTGTATAACAATATGTTTCTTATTCTGCGGTTGGTGGACACTGGATCATTTCCAGTTCTTTCACCATGACAAATAATAGTGCTGTCGTATATAGGTACATGTATGCCGTTACACTCAAGTGTGTTTTTCTACATGTATATTTAGAAGTAGAATTGCCAGATAACAGGTGTGCTGCTCTTCTGCATTACTAGATGATGCCAAACTTTTCTAAAAGTTGTAAAAAAATTTTTTATTGTTCCATAGACTTGTCAACACTGGACATTGTATGACTTTGTAATTATTGCCACTCTGCTAGTCAATAGTAGTTTCTATTTGTGTTGAATTACTAATGAAGTTCACCATCTCTATATGTCATTATTGGCTCTTTGGATTTCCTGTTTTGTGAAGTAATTGTGTATAATTCTTTGTCCATTTTCCTTTGGATTGCCTTTTTTTTCCCTTAATGATTAGTGTTCTTCGTGGGAAGTAAAGATATGTGTGTGTTTGATATCTTTTCAAACTCTTTTTAATTCTTTTTATGTTTTTTGATGAACAGAGGTTCTGAATTTTAATCTAGTAAAACTTATTGGTCTTTTTCTTTATAGTTAATACTCCCACCCCACCCCAGAACATGAAAATATTCTCCACAAACTTTATATCTTTTTAAGCTATATATAAGTCTTTAATTCACTTAGACAGATGTGGGAATAAAAATTGTCTTTCTGGAGGCATTTTGATGATACAGATCAAAACCTTAAATGTACATGTCCTTTAATCCAGAAATTCTGCTTTAAGAAGTTTATCTTAGCCAAATACATAAAACACCGAAACGTCGTCTGTGTGTGTGTGTACATATACATGTTCAAAACTTTTTTTCTTACCTATTCTACAGTAAGTGAATGCAAAACATACAGATATTCTTGTTGCTTGATAACATCAGCCACCTTGCATTTGCCAAGTGTGTAAGTGTAATATCTGTTTCAGTCATTGTAGAGCTGTCAGTAAGGAAAATACCTCAGTATCTCAGTATCTTCATTATCACATTTGTGATAAATTCATTAGCATTAGCACATTTTAAGTTGAAAGAGTCAAGGGATAGACTGGGGAATCTTTGAAAAAACTTTACAATTCAGGTATTCAGTGTGTAAGGCTATTATAAATGTAATGGTGAAATAAACAGAGGTTACATTATATCCTGTAAAAACTTAAGTTTGGTACATTTTTAGCAGAGAGCATTACAGATTAGGAGAAAGTGCTTATCTAATTACTTTTTGGATATCTCTAGAGCAGTGGTTCTCAGTGGTGAAGGGTATACAGTTTTGCCCACCTGGGGCTATTTGGGTATTGGGAAATGTCTGGAAACATCTTAGGTTTTTACAGCAGTTTTGGGGGTTGGGGGGGAGAAAGACAGGAGGAGAGTGCTGGTGGCCTTTGTTAGGTAGAAGCCAGGAGTACTAGTACACATCATACAATCGACAGCATTGCCTCTACAATACAGTATTATCTGGCCCAAAATGTCAGTAGTGCCAACGTTGAGAAACCCTGCTTTAAAGTTCTCGTTCCTGTGCATTGATAATAACTCAATTTCTAAATGAGATCATATTATAAAGGCCACCTGACCTAGTATGGGACATCAAAGAAGGTTTTCCTTAAAAGGTGTCATCATTAAGAATATACTTTGTCACACGGATATACAATAGACATGTCCTTAACCAGTCTGCATTTAATTCAATAAATTAATGATGTTCTGCATTCTCTCTGTATAACGTGCTAGATTCCATGGCTAACTGAACACTTAAAGCTGGTAAATTGCCTTCAGTATGCTGCTCCTGTTTTGCTCCTCTTAATTGCGTTATAAGTTTACCAAGAGCTTATTGTGCTTGTTTCCCTGCTTCTTTACATAATATCAGTTAATATTAACATAAACTATTGAACAGGATTGTAAAAAATATTCCTGTTGAGTAAAGTAATGAGTAAAATGATTGTGACAGAATAGAAGTGGGAAGGTGGGAATTACAGAACTCAGAGATTCTCCATACCCTTAGATTCTTTTTTCTATTTTAAAATAATCCAAACTGGAAATTATAATCCATTATGAGTGTGGTTTATGCAAGGAAGATTGTGAAGATCCTAATTAATAGATTCCCCCTCAAAGAGTATTAGTAAACATATCTATATTTATTTGTATTTTTTCCTTAAAATGTATTGTTTTCAGTTAACAACCAACTAGTAGTCCCAATCACATTGGGTAACAGTTCTGTCTACAGCAAATTTTATAGAACTGAGAGTACTATTGGAAAAAAGTGTCATAAAATATTTATCATGCTTCAGAAATATACTAAAAATTGGGTTTAGATTTTGTAGCCTTGGGCGCCTGGGTGGCTCAGTCGGTTAAGCGACTGCCTTCGGCTCAGGTCATGATCCTGGAGTCCCGGGATCGAGTCCCGCATCGGGCTCCCTGCTTGGCGGAGAGTCTGCTTCTCCCTCTGACCCTCCCCCCTCTCGTGCTCTCTCTTTCTCATTCTCTCTCTCAAATAAATAAATAAAATCTTAAAAAAAAAAAATTAAAAAAAAAAAGATTTTGTAGCCTTGTTTCTCTGTTAGAAGTAATCTTTTATTTTTATCTTTAGATAAATTAAATTATTGAGTATTTGTCACTAGACTTTCTACAGATTAACTCTTCATTTTATCTGTAACTCTCCCCTGCCTCTCTTTTTATAATAATTAATTATGCCTAAGAGTGTATCAGTAACTCCGTTATTTGCACTAAAAAAAAGAAAACCTTATAGTGAAGGTATCACAAGTTTCTTTTATCATTAATTTATTCTCAGAAGATATGAACAGACATTTTAAAAATAAGGTCCCCATTTCAATGAATAATGTTAATATCGTAGTCCCAGATTTAATCCAATGTGTACCTTTTGTAGTAATTAATTTTTGAAGTGTAAATGCAAATTTTAATTTTAAAAAGTAAATCACTTTGGAAAGAAGCGTGCCCCATGAGCATCATGGGAGAAAATATTGGGTATAATTCTCTTCCAGATGGCACCCCTACAGGTGAGGCAGCAGCCTGTGAAATTACATTCTGAATTACACTGCAGATGAGCCGGACATTTGGAGCTGCTCCTTTTGATATCAGTAATAAATGCCTTGGTTCAGAACCAAGGACAGTTCCCAGGAAATTAAAGGCTATTCTATCCCGTTGGGAGCCTATAGTAAAATGAAGTTTAACAAAGTGGAAAGTTGAGAAAAAGGACAATAGTTAGCAATACATATATGAATCTTTTCATCTGCTAATATTTAAAGCTAGATATATTAATTTATCTCATAGATATCATATACTGGTTCTACATATATTCTAATATTTGCATGGATTTTCTAAGCTGATAATTTTCATAATGGATGGTGGCTAAGAGCCAGTTGCCAACTAAGCTATCACTCTGAAATATTATGAATCATATACCTATTATAAATTCTAATCTTGTTTAATATGCTTTATGGGAAATTTTTCATTTCAGAACACTTGAGTCCTTAATTACAAAGGTAGTATATAATACAAATACTAAATCTTATTTTAAATTAGGTAAATCAATTTAAGAAGCAACATAGGATAGTTATTCAGAACGTGACTCTGTAGTTAGACCAAGGTTCAAATTCTGGGTCATTCAACTATTTCTGTGACTATGAGCTGTTTTTTAAGTCGTATGGTTTTAAGCTATTTAACATTTGTAAGCCTTAATTTCCTTATCAGTTAAATGGAAATAACAGTAAGATGTGCTTTGGGAAGAATTAAATAATTCTTATAAAGATACTTAATACAATAAAAGTCAGCAATTATCACTACTATTTGAGAATTTTAATTTTAGAAAGCAAAACAGCATTTAAAAATAACCAGTTTTAGGGGTGCCTGGGTGGCTGTCAGTTTAAGCATCCAACTCTTGATCTCAGCCCAGGTCTTGTTCTCAGGGTTGTGAGTTCAGGCGCCACATTGGGCTCCACGCTAGGCATGGAGCCTACTTTAAAAAAAAAAAAATGTTCTTAAAATAACCAGTTTTATTAAGTACCAGAAAAGTAAGAAAAAGCAGGTACTGTTTCATTTTTAACAAATATAATGATGTATGATATTAATAACTCTTATTCTTTTATTCATTTAAAAATTTCGTACTGAATTCCCGCTGTCTACCAGCCACATTTGTAGCCCTCAGGAATATAGCTTCAAACAATATAGATAAAATCCTTGTTCCTCTTGGAGCTTACATTTTAGTCAAGAGTTAAACACAAAAATAAACCACATTTTAATTCATGAGGGTCACAATGAAATACAAAGTAGGGTAAAGAGATGGAGGTTGATAGAGGAAAAAGATGATATTTTATGTGGAGACATCAGGAAAATCCTTTTTGAGGAGGTAATAGTTGAGCAGAAATCTGACTGCTGAGTGAAATGAATGACCAATAAAATTGTCAGTCTTCACTGAAGACTAAATATGAAGAAATGTGAATCTATTCTTGGTTTGAAGGAATGCTTTTCTGTTGATTTACTAGATCAGCTAGTCTTTAAGTTAAGGTTTACAAACTACTTTGACAGAATAGAAGCCTCATCATATACTTACATAAGCAATACTTTGATACTGAAGTCAAAAATTATAGATACAGAATACCATTGTTAATTGTACACCAATGAAGAGAGAAAAGGGGGATAAAAATGGGGAAAGATGAAAGAAGAAAGAGTTACGTTAGCCTTCTGCTTCTATCCATGTTAGCCTAATTCTACCACATGGTAGCTGACCCCACATAGTGACTTCTATCAAGTTAAAGAATCACATGATACAGTCTTTCATAGGTTTTATGTGTTAACCCTATGCCAAGAACTGTGCTAAATCCTTTACCTGTATCAACAAAAGCATTTGATTATTTGCTTTCAGAAATTCTCTGATCAATAATGATGACTGATTGAAAAAATGGGAAGGAAAAACATGCCATTTATGAAAGGGTATTTTTGCTGCCAAGGATGATTATCTTCTTTCTTTTGTTTGTTTGCACTTGATTTTACTGTTGAGTTTAGCAACAGTAGGAAATGAATCCTAAAACCATTGTTTTGTAAGGGGAGCAAAAAATTGTCCAGTATTATTCATCCAGTCATATGACTTAAGTCATTTAACTTCTCTAGTGTTGATGTCTATAATATGAAAATTAGGTCGTTTGAATAGTTAAAACCTTAGAAACTATCTCTAATACAGTTTGATCAGAATTGTAAGCTTAGCTAATGTAATCATCATAGGGTATGTGGAAAAATGCTTATTGATGTTTACTATTTTAAATAGAAGCAGACATATGGGAGCGTCTTAAGTGCAAATACCAAAATTTGAAGTATTAAATAAAACGGATTTTTTTTTTTTTGTCTTGGGGGAAAAAAAAATCCCTGTGATTATCTTTGTGAGAAGAATCTTAAAGTTGGAATTGGCACCAATTTGGCCAATGTGACCAAATTACTTTTATTGGGTTTTAAAATTCTATTTCTTAATGTAAAGAAATTTTGAGTGTTTTATATTTTTTTGTATGTGCACACATATACATAGTCTTGGTTGGTCTGAAAAAAGTGACACAAGAAAATGTATTCTCTTAGACCCCTGGAAAAAGAAAAAACAGGAATTCCAGTTCTGAGTCATGGATTGTAATATAGGACCATTGACTAAATAAACGAGATGATTCTGGACAGGCTCGTAAAACTTTACTCTCTAATTTATTAAATATAATTTTAAAATTTTGATTAGTCTTTACAAGCCTATTTTTAAATGTATTTTTAAATAGCTCTTAATTTTTTAAGCTAAATTAATAAGATTTATTTTTCTAACCTTTTCTGTGTATTAACATATTTAATCTTCAGAACAGCCTTATAAAGTAGAATACCATAATTGTCACTTTACAGATGAAGAAACTGAGGCACAATGATGTTAATTTGTCCAAGGTCATATAGAGAAAGGGACTCCTTGGGGTGCCTGGGTGGCTCAGTAAGTTAAGTGTCTGCCTACGGCTCAGGTCGTGATCCCAGGGTCTTGGGATCGAGCCTCCCACCCCAAAGCAGGGAGCGCTCCCTGCTCAGCAGGGAGTCTGCTGCTCCCTCTCCTTCTGCCCCGCCCTCCTCCTCCCCCTTCCCACTCATGCTTATGGTCTTTCTCTCTCTCTCTCTCTCTCTGTCGAATAAAATAAAATCTTTTAAAAAAGAGAGAGAAAGGGACTCCGCTGGGATTTAAATCCAGGAGTGCACCCTTTTCACCACTATATTATTGGTATTGACTTTAGCACCAGTTTAAAATACGCCACAATTTAATCTCTGGTAGATAGCTAATAATAACTTTATCATAAATGCAGTAAATAAGCATGTTGTTAGAAGGCGCTACTTTCAGTTACTGATGGAAAAGACTTTGGTTTATTTGTGGTACATGGAAGTAAGATAGTTTGGACATAGGAAACAAAATACTTAGCTTTTTGCCAACTACTTTGAAAGTTAATAGTAAAAACAGTTTGACACAGTGCCAAATCAATGACAAACTAATTTTTTTTGCCCCCTTCCAAAAAAGACTAGACTATAATGAATACTTAAGTTTGTATCAAAATGTGAATTAATTTATTTTAATTAATGTTTTAACATGCAGTAATCTTGCAAATAAGGACTGTTTTTTCCCCAAGCTATTAACATGTTTTACCAGCTGATCTTTTTCCTTTGTCTGTGCATACATATACATAGTCTTGGCTTGTCTGAAAAAGAAGTAATAGAAGGTAAATAGAAGACTTCTCTTTTAATAATTCCTTGGAATCAATTAAAATTCACTTTAATTAACAGATGAATGCTTATTTATAAGCAATTGTGTGCATAGATCTGCATGAATTATGTCAGATTGATAAAGATTTCTTAGTTGACTTCCAAAAGTTCCTTGTTCTTTGAATATGCAGATGATATTAACAGTGAACAAACTTGTAAGAGTTAGACATATTACAGAGATACTCTAACCAGAAGAACAGTTTCCACCAAATCCTTAATTTTCCTAATGCAAACAAATTAATAAAAGGCTTTGTTGCTAAGTCTTTCTTTTGTAGGCAAGTATTTTCTTTTCAATGAATTGGTATGTTGCTGGGATTGGGTAAACATCAATGTAGAGTTGCTAGTGGCAGTTTAATTAGGTTTTTTTTAAGTGATTCAGGCTTGTGAGCTACATTTTCTATAAATTTAAATGTGCTGTTAATCTCTTGTGAAGATTTGGGGCACCTGGGTGGCTCAGTTGGTTAAACGACTGCCTTAGGCTCAGGTCATGATCCTGGAGTCCCAGGATAGAGTCCCGCATCGGGCTCCTTGCTCAGCAGGGAGTCTGCTTCTCCCTCAGGCCCTCCCCCCTCTCATGCTCTCTCTCTCTCATTCTCTCTCTCTCAAATAAATAAAATCTTTAAAAATAATAATAATAATCTCTTGTGACGATTATCCATCCCAAGTTGCAGGTTTTTCCTCTTCTAGAGACCCCTTTAAAAAGTCTTTGTTCATGTGGTTAAAGAGTATTGCATTTATCCTGTCAAACAGTTATTTGTGCACAAAACAAATGAGTAAGTGAGAACTTAGAATGCGTCATTAGGGCAGAATTCATGTTGGTTTATTCTAAGCAGTAAAGTGTTTTATGTGCTAAGCACTTGACTCTTCCTACTGCTCTGGGTAGTTGGGGGGTAGGCTCTAAAAGGAGAAAGACTGACTCAAGCTGTCATTGATCCCTTACTCATTATACCAGTAGTGGTAAATTTTCTTTTCACCTGTGCTACGATTATCCTTTCTTGGTAGAGGATTCATTACTGGTCTCTAAAATCTGGAGTACTCCAGGGCTGTATTTCATGAACGTAGAACACTAGTTGTGCAAGATATTGATAGGTGTAAAATAGGAAAAGAAAAAGGTTTGTAGGCAAACCTACAAACGTAACCATGTTACGTTAAGATATGGTTAAGATATATTCAGTAGACCTCTTTACCATAACACTACCCAGAACTATCAGTGTGCTAATGTGCATTACGAATCTCAAGATGAGGATAAAGCATCTGGTGTTTTTTTAAAGGTTTCCTTCCTTCCTTTTTTTTTTTTTTTAAACAAAAGAGAAAGTCACTGGGCAGGAAGCTCTTTGGGAAACGCTATTCCAGACCAGGCTTTCTTAACCTTAGCCCTATCAACTTTGGGGACTGGACCGTTCTTTGTTGTGGGGCTTCCTGTGCATTGTAGCATGTTTATCAGCATTTCTTGGCTTTACATTACTAGATACCAGTAGCACCCTTCCTTCCCTCTGAGTTGTGACCATCAAAAATGGCACTAGACATTGCCAGATGTCCTCCAGGGGACAAAAATGTGGCTGAGAACCACTGTCTGGATTAATATTGCAATATTCCAGGGAGTTAGAGGGTACATTAACAATTCCTATCTCAGATTTTCCTTTTAATGAGGAAGAAACAATGGTCTAGAAAGTGGAAGCACAGATTAAGAAAGTTCAGTACATTCGACCGTAATAAACTTTCTGGGTCCACTTTATACCCTGGCCTGATTTTTTAGATGTACTTGGAGAATTTAATGCAAAAAGTAACTTCAAACTTTGCAGAAAATTATGCGGCAGAGACAAAAACATATTTTTTGTAAAAAGAGTAGCCCAGATATTTAAATTGATATACTTATGAAGATATTGATTCCACATTTCTAAATCTTTTTTTTTTTTTTTTTATGTTTTTTATGCAGGGCTATTTTCTTCTTTTTGAGTCTATGTTAGATTCTGTCCTTTATGCGAAGAACAAATACTTGGCAAAAGGAGGATCGGGTGAGTAAAAATTCTAGTTTTAATAATGTAATTTTAGTCTGGCAGAACCAAGTGAACCTTTGGATTTCAAATAAACTATGTGACAGAGAAAACTCCCAATAGAAATGAAAGATGTTTCCATTAGATGAAGCTTGAAGATAGTTGTTTACTGTTGATAGTAGAACATTATAGAAGATATGCAGGACTTCAAGTTAATGGTATCTCAAGAATGCTTTTTATAAAAATACTAGTGGTAGGACTAGCTTTGGAAGCTCTTTGCTGTTGAAATCAAAATCTAACAAACTCCTTTTGATTTTTAATGCTTATGACATTTAGTCTTTTTTTTTTTTTTTCCAATAGAGTATTTCATACTAGGTTGGATATTACCTACTTTACTGGACAATTTTCCATGACTTCACTAAATATATAAACCTGTCATCTCTGTGATTTAATGAGAACATTTAAAAAGTGATTGGTTTCTACTAAGTTTATGAAGTGCAGCATACCCGATCAGTATTTTTATACTAGACATACTGGATTTTTTATCAGTATTTTTATTAGATCGCAATAAATTTGGAAAGCTTTCTCATATTAATTCTGTATACTCTAAATGAGAGTATGTTTTGAGAATGTGTTTTTATAAGCCTTCTGCTATGAACAGTTATATACAAACAGTCCTTTTCAAGGCAGGGATTATGTTTTGTCCATCTTTTACTCTTGAACAAGCTCTACTGCTCCTGGAACATAGATAGAGCATCATGTAAGTTTATTTAATCAAATCATTAAAACTGAATTGGATAGCATCTGTCTCCCTTCATTTACCTCTCCCTGAACCTTCACTTTCTCAAAGCTTCAAGATCAACAAATGGTTTCTGTGGTCAGAGTACAGTTGATAAAATTGTTATGTAAAGGGGCGCCTGGGTGGCTCAGTTGGTTAAGCGTCTGCCTTCAGTTCAGGTCATGGTCTCAGGGTCCTGGAATCAAGCTCTGCTCAGTGGGGAGTTTGCTTCTCCCTCTCGCTCTGCCCCTTTCCTTCCCTTCCCTCCCCTTCCCTCCTCTCATGCTCTCTCTCTCTCTGTCTCAAATAGATAAATAAAATCTAAAATCTGGAAAATTATTATTTTAAAAAAATAGATGAAAATTGGACATTTTGAACTAGTAACATAAAGCACTTGATCGTAGTTATGCCTCCTGCCCATCCATATTCTGTGAAATCACTTTGGCAATTATGGTACAGTAAAAATCAGTGAGGCCAAAACATAAAGCACAGAAAATTCTCCAGTACAATAGAATTCTTTAATAATAGCTTTTAAATGGTTTGCCTATCTGTTTCAAAATACTTTCATTTATTTTATCACTATATTTTCTGCAAGCATTTCAAGATGTATTACTGATCTCTGACATGAACCTGGCTAGAATTTTTAGATATACTTTACCCTGCAAAAATTGGCTATATCTTTCTATAGTTGCAGTGGCTTTTTTAAAATGACTGTTATACTTAATGACTGAAACTAATTATTACCTACCATTTGTTGATTGTCTACTAGCTGCCAGAAACTATACTTTTATTTATATTATTACATGTCTAATCCTCACAACAGCCCTTTGAATTTTAGAAACAAAGGTGTCCTAGAGGACACATAATAAGTGGTCAAGCCTTGACTATTTTTTTTAAAGACTAGATCTGCCAGTTCCAATATTCGTGTTCTTTTCAACATCCCTTCTTGTTCCCTACTAAAGTGCACTTTATTGAATCTGATTCTTGCCTTGAAGTTCTAGGGAAGATTCAGGAAACTGTTTCCATACCTCCCTGAATGGTATTCATCGATCTTACTGAAGGACTGACAGCAACTTAATACATTTAAATTGAACTCCTGATGAAATTCATTAAGAACTTACAGCATGAAAATAATGAAGTTATAGTTGATTAAACAGTAGCAGAGTATTTCCCATCATCAGGGATGTAGTGGAGGCTCCTAAGTCTAGTTCTTTTAATTTTTATGTACCTAATATTAGCACTGAGGTAATCTGGAGGCATATTGAAGAGAGGTCAGCATTTAACTGCCTAGGCTGTGCCATTGAATGTTGCTTGTTAACAGAATTAAGAGAAAAGAAGGCAAAGTCAGAAATGAGTAACATGAAGTAGACTATTTAGCTTATTTTGTATTTGAGTATGCCTGATGAATATCTCCAATCATCTAGGTGCTCATTCTTCTGTTACAAAGCAAATTTTTCTTTATGTTTTTCTAAAAGAAAGATTTACTAAGCAATTAGTGCAATGATTTTAGAAGAATGATTGAATTATGAGAGAGGGAAAATATTAAAGATTCTTATAAACATGAAGGGACCACAACTGATATTTTCCCATGAATTTAGGTTCAATTTATGTCTCACTATATATACAGTGGTATGGAGGAAGTCCTTTATAAAACACAGTCAGCCAAAGTATTTCTTCTCCCTGTTATCACCAAGCAAATTCTGAAGTATTTTAGAGGTATTCATTTACTGCTATTACTACTAAAAATATAATTTTATAAAGTTAATGAAAATGTATTTACTAAAGATTGCTTCTATTTTTAGCTAAGATTTATAAAGCACTAGTTGTGTCAGGAACTGTAGTGTTTTACATTCAGCTAGGCTATAGATAAAGAGGAAAACTAAGGAAATGATTTGCTGTGGGCGGGGGAATGGGTTAAATACCCAATGGGTATAAGGAGGGGCACTTGTGATGAGCACAGGGTGTTGTATGTAAGTGATAAGTCACTAAATTCTACACCTGAAACTAATATTGCATTGTATGTTAGCTAGCTGGAATTTAAATTAAAAATTGGGGGGAAAGAAAGATATGCTGTGACCTATGCATATTTTTACAACTAGAATTAAGACAAAAACAAATGTATGTTTTAGGATGACTACATAGAATGTATGTATTTAATACCCTAACAATGTCAAATACTGTATTTTACAAAAATTGGAAAGAGAATGCAGGAGGAAGGTAGGAAGAAGTGTATATACTTGAGTTGCATTATCTTTAATAGCAGGAATTCATGGACTCTCATTTAAAGGTGACAAATCAAGTAATAGAATTGTAAGCACATTTAGCACTACAGAGTTAATATTAAAATAATACTATTGATTAAATTTAGTGGGTGAAGCTTGTGGTGAGAGATTCTGTCTTTATCTTGATTATGGTGGTGATTACATGACTGTATGTGTTTATCAAATCATGTAGAATACTACCCCGAAAAAGCCAAAAAGAGCAAGTTTTATTATTGTGTGTAAATTATACCTTAATGAAAGTGACATTTAAAAAAAGTGAAGTATCATTTCCCACCTTGAAGTCAATTGGACTACGACATGGTTTGATTTCTAACTCCCAAAAAATATATTAAAGCTGTGTACTAACTTTGTGCCCACCTCTGTATTTGCTGTTAGTATCATCAATACATCTACCTTTTGAGTTAAAAAAAAAAAAATGATGGAAAAAAGAGAAGGGGAGGAATAAAGAAATATACTAATTTTATCATTGTTCATGATAGGAAATTAATAAATAGTGTTGAAAATAGAGAACTAAAGGTATTCTATAATGTAATTACAAAGTTAGCTACTAAAACAAAAACACAAAACTTCCTAAATATAAGAACTAATATTTAGGAAAAAGTCAAAAAGACCATGTAGTGAACTGCTTAAAAACAAAAGAAAACAGAAACTACAAATGCAAAAAAGATAGCATAAAATGGTAGAGTATGATCAAAAAATGTTTTTCATATCCATCAATGTAAATGGGTTAAACTCACCTATTCAGAGAAAACGAATTTCAGTTTGGATCACCAAAAAAACCCCAATTTTGTGTACTTATAGAGGCACATCTAAAACAAAATTATTTGGAAAAGTTAAAAGGATGAAAAAAGATAGTTAAGTTAAGCAAATCCCCTCAAAATGAAAGTAGAAGTTTGGTGTTACTGATACCAGGCAAGAGAGAATTGGAGCAAAATGTTATATAATCAATCATATGAGTAGGACTTAGAGCTAAGGTATAAAATCATGCCCATATTCATAGATACTCAAAAGGTTTTTGACAAAGTACAATTTACATTCTTAATTTTTTTAAATGAGAAAATATGAATAATCACACTGGCTTATAATGGTAAAGTATATTTATCTCAAGTGAAAATCTGTATCATGTTTAATGGGAAAATACTAAAAACATTTCCTCTATAGTCAAAACAGGATTTGGATGGCCACTATTACACCATTATTTAATATTTTACCAGAGGTACTAGTCAGTGCTATTAGAAAAGAGAAAGAACATAGAAGATAAACCAAGAAGGAGAGAAAACTAATTCTATTTGTAGATTCTCTGATTCAAACCTAGGCACTTCAAGTGAATCAACTGAAAAATGATAACAAATAATAAAATAATTTAGTACATTATTGAGCTACAAAATAACATCATTAGAAATAAGCAAAACTTACATGCCAGCAGCTTTACTACTAGAAGAAGGAAGATAAATAGATGGAAATATAGATGTTCTTGGAAAAGGAGAATCAGTGCCATAAGGATATTGATTTTCCCAAAATTAATTTAAAATTTAGTGTAATCCCGGGCGCCTGGGTGGCTCAGTTGGTTAAGCGACTGCCTTCGGCTCAGGTCATGATCCTGGAGTCCCTGGATCGAGTCCCGCATCGGCCTCCCTGCTCGGCAGGGAGTCTGCTTCTCCCTCTGACCCTCCCCTCTCTCATTCTCTCTCTCTCAAATAAATAATAAAATAAAATCTTTAAAAAAAAAAAAAATTTAGTGTAATCCAAAACCATTGACATTTGTTGAAGACAGATGATAAGTACATGAGAGTTAATTATGCTCTTTTGTTTTTGTGTGTATTTGATACTTTTATAGGATAAATTTTATAAAATTGTAATTCCAACAAACAGGTTTGGTGTTTTTAATTAGGATTTTTAAATTTTTTGGTAGTAATGGCAAGGAAAACTGAGAAGGGCACTGGCAGGGGGAGCAGGGAACAGGAAGGCTAGTGCTACCAAATTTAAAACATTACAGAGCCTCAATAATTAAAGCAATGTTCTTGAATGGACAGATAAATTGAACAGAATTGAGAATCCTGGTATAAACCAAGTAATATATGGTATATCATATAATTTACTGTAGTAAATTATGTTGAGACAGTTAGGTAGCCCTCTGTCTTAAAATAAAAAGAAAACATAGGGGCTCCTGGGTGGCTCAGTAGGTTAAGCGTCTACCTTCAGCTCAGGTCATGATCTCAGGGTCCTGGGATTGAGCCCTGAGTCTCCTTGTGTCAAGCTCCCTGCTCAGCAGGGAGTCTGTTTCTCCCCCTCCCTTTGCTGCTCCCCTGCTTGTGCGTGCTCGCTCTCTCTGTCAAATAAATAAATAAAATACTTTTTAAAAAAGAAAACACAAATTATAAAGTAAAAAATCCAGACAGTGTAAATATTACATGAGTCAAGATTAAGTGCAAAAAAAAAGGATAAAAATACTGGAAGGAGGGGTGCCTGGATGGCTCAGTCGGTTAAGTGGCTGCTTTCGGCTCAGGTCATGATCCCAGGGTCCTGGGATCGAGCCCCATGTCGGGCTCCCTGCTCGGTGGAGAGTCTGCTTCTCCCTCTCCCTCTGCCTGCCTCTCTGCCTACTTGTGCTCTCTCTCTATCTCTCCGTCAAATAAATAAATAAAATCTTTAAAAAAAAATACTGAAAAGAGACATATAAAGTTGGGAAGGGCAGCTTTCTAAATAAGAACTTAGATTAGAGGCCTTTATTGAAAGAAAGATTGATAAATTTGATTATATAAATAAATTTCTAAATGACAGCATATGCCATATACAAAGTCACACAAGAAAGTACAGACTGAAAAAATTTTCAATTCCTGTCACCAACAAAAAGCTAATCCCCTTAACACTTAAATAGATCCTACAAATAAGACCACAAACCCAATAGAAAATTGGGCAAAGAATTGAATGGCAGCTCCCAGAAAAGGAATACAGATGACTCTTAAAAATGTGCTCAGTCTCTGCCCTATTCAGAAAAATGTCCAATCTGAGGAATCCTTGTCTTACTCAAGGTTGCACTGAATACTCCTGTGTTTTTCTTGAAGTTATAGCTTTGACATTTAGGTCTATGGTTCATTTCAAATTAATTTTTGTCTATGGTGTGAAGTAAGGATAGATGTTAATATGTTCTAGCACTCTTTCTTTGTTGAAATGATTATCCTTTCCCATAAATTGCTTGGCATCTTTGTTGAAAATTAATTGACCATATATGTGTGGGTATGTTTTTGTATTCTGTTCATTTGATCTGTAAGTCTCTTTTTTCATCAATACCATACTAATTATTTACTGTAATTTGCTTTGGCAGTTTGGTCCTTGTGTGTGTGTCTGTGTGTGTGGTTTTTTAAAATAAATTTTATAATCTTACCAGTTTTGAATCTGTCAGTCTATCGATTTTAAAAAGATTGCTAGAATTATGATAGGATTGGCTTGAATGAGTAGATCAACTTGAGAGTAATTAGCATCTTAACAGTGTTGTCTTCCAAACCGTAAGCACAATATACCTTTTCATTTTTTAAAGTCTTTAATTTCTCTTGGCATTATTTTGTAATTTGCAATTTAGAGATTTTGCACATTTTCTGTTAAGTTTATTCTTTTTAAAAAATCTTATTTGAGAGAGAGAGTGTGTGTGTTGTGTGCGCATGAGCGGGGCGGGGGGGGTTGGTATCTCAAGCTGACTCTGCACTGAGCACGGAGCTCTTCACAGGGCTCAATCTCACGACCCTGAAATCATGACCTGTGCTGAAATCGAGAGTCGGACGCTCAGCCAACTGAGCCACCCAGGCAGGCGCCTGCCCCTGTTAAGTTTATTCTTAAGTATGTAAATTTTTTTGTCATTTTTACAAGTGGAAATTTTTAAATTTCATTTTTCTGTTGTCTACTACTAGTACAAAAATACAATTGATTTTTGCTTATTAACCTTGTATCTTATGACCTTGCTAAGTTTACTTGATAGTTCTAGTAGTTGTTTTATAAATTCCTTAGGCTTTTCTATGTGACCAGTCATGTTGTTTGCAAATACAGACAGTTTTTTACTTCTACCATTCCATACTTTCTACCTTTAATTTGTGGGGTGGGAGGTGCTATAACTCTTTGAATAAAATAGGAAACAAGTCCATTGAGATATAAATAAATAAACGAGGGGCGCCTGGGTAGCTCAGTCGTTGAGCATCTGCCTTCGGCTCGGGCCATGATCCCAGAGTCCTGGGATCGAGCCTCGCATCGGGCTCCCTGCTCCACTGGAAGCCTGCTTCTCCCTCTCCCATTCCCCCGCTTGTGTTCCCTCTCTCACTGTGTCTCTCTCTGTCAAATAAATAAATAAAATCTTGGGGCGCCTGGGTGGCTCAGTTGGTTGAGCGACTGCCTTCAGCTCAGGTCATGATCCTGGAGTCCCTGGATCGAGTCCCGCATCGGGCTCCCTGCTCGGCAGGGAGTCTGCTTCTCCCTCTGACCCTCCCCCCTTCTCATGTGCTCTCTCTCTCTCATTCTCTCTCTCTCAAATAAATAAATAAAATCTTTAAAAAATAAATAAATAAAATCTTTAAAATAATGAATGAATGAATGAATGAATGAATAATCTGAAAGTTTGATTAAGAATGGAATAGTTACCTAGTTTCAAAGAACCTCCCCACAAAATAGCTACCAATTACAAAAAGAGTAAATTTCAATGTAGAAGCATAGCAGTCTCCACCTTCATCAAGTAATCAGGGTTGACATTCTCAGGAATGGGTCAGATTAAAATTGTGGTCTGATAGGAGCATATAGAAATCATTTCTTTGAAACTTCCTCAGAACTGGTAATAGTTTTGTAAAATCATAATTGTTGCATAGAACATTTAGGAGGTCATCATAGGAGATATCTTCTTCCATATTAGTAGAAAAGAATGTTTTTACTGCCTTTCATCACAAGCAAAATGAAAGATTTTTCTCCCTCACAAAACTAGACTCACATTTCTTCTGGGGTTCTTCAGAATATACATCTTTGAGTTGTAATTATCAAGATTATGAAGTTGAGGACTACGTCCAGTACAATGCACAATTACCAAGGCCGTCAGTTCCTAACTTACTGTTTCCTGATCTTGACAGACCATCATAATCACTGGGGCCTTTTGTTAAAAATATGGATGTTTGGGCCCCACATCGGATCCTTTTGAACCAAAATGTAGGGGGAGAGTCCTATTTTAAGAATTTATTTATTTGTTTGTTTGTTTGTTTTAGAATTTATTTGAAATATATATTTTCCTTAGTATCACTCGAGGTTATTGTCGGAAGAAATAGAAATCTACCTTGGCTATTCAACAGAGTAGGACTTTATTAAAAAGTAGGTAGGGTAGGTTATTAGGTTTTTGTGAGAACTAGAAAACCAGGCTGGAAGGTTATGCAGCCAGGAATAATGTTTAAAATTATGTTACAAGCCCGGTTTAGAAGTAATACCACTAACCTAATATTGGCACTAGCTGACATATTACATTGCTGATCTTACCAACAGTAGGCATTGCTACCTCTGAGAAGTAGCCAGAATTTTAGGTGTTTATCATTCATTTGTGGACATAGGTCATATGTGCATGCCTAACCTACAAGGGAGAGAGGGAAAGCAAGCTTCTGTCATTTTCAGCCTCCATAGAGGCTGGCAGGCCCTGCCTTGTAACATAGAGAATTTCACAAATAGTTCAGAAGGGGGCAGCTAAATAGAGTGGCAGATATATAGGTATATATGCTTCACCAATAGTTCTGTCTCTCTCCACAGTTTTGCATTGGAATTTGCATTGGAAACCTGATCTATGCTAATAAGAAATTGCCTCTGTTATAAAGTCACCATTTGCTTCTGTACCTTCCTAGCTATACTTTATGTGGAAAGCTGGACTGTACAGCTTACTCACTGCTCCCTCATTTCTACTTGGTTGCTTTCCTTTTAAGTGTTTCTTTTTGCACCATGATCTCCTTCCTTAACTCAGCTGGAGTAAGTAAAGCTGAATGTTTCCATTTTCCTCACTTTGCTCTGAAATTTTATTAATCTCCAATCTTTCTCAACCCCTTTCACCTTCCTCTTTCTCTTTCAACAAGTGCCCGTTTACCTTGGGAAAATGGGGTTCCTCTTTCCCTTTCTCCCATTTGAAAAGCATAAAATGTAGCATCATGCATAATGGAAAGCATATAGATTTTGCAAGTAGACCTTATGTTGAATCCCTGCTTTGTCAGATAACAGTTAATCTAATTAGCTGATTAAGACTGGTAATTTGGGCAAGGTACTTTACTGCTACCAACTTCAGTTTTCTTATCTGTAAAAGGATTATAATCTAGCTTTATAGAATCAAAATCATTAAATGGGATGCTTGAAATGAAGTGGTTGCTCAAAAAGGTTAATTCCCCTCCTGAGTTACATCTGGTAAACTATAGATTTACAGTGAAGTGAGCTATAGCTAGCAAAATGAGATTAGTGTTAGGTTTATACCTTATAAAAGTATTGAAATGAATTTAGGCATCACGCTATTAAGACTTGACTTTCACATAGTTCAACTCAGGGTAATCACCCACTGCTTGTGGTTCATAGTGCTTGGAGATTTCCTTTAGTATTTCCATAATTCACTGTCTACTTTCTTGTCTTCACATCTGTGTTTTTCACATTTGTTATTTTTGTTTTGTTCAGTGATGTTGCAGTAGTATCATTTTCTACTGTTTTTCAATACATAATTTTTCAGTGTATAGTGCAGCTAGCTAAGCTGGGCCTAGTCACTATTTATAAGTTAATGGTGGGAAAATGTTTCCAATTTCCAAATAAGAATTAATTTTTTAAGATATCCTTATTATATAAATTGGAAATTGAGGGGCACCTGGGTGGCTAAGTCGTTGAACGTCTGCCTTTGGCTCAGGTCATGATCCCAGGGTCCTGGGCTCGAGCCCCGCATCGGGCTTCCTGCTCGGTGGGAAGCCTGCTTCTCCCTCTCCCACTTCCCCTGCTTGTGTTCCCTCTCTCGCTGTGTCTCTCTCTGTCAAATAAATAAATAAAATCTTAAATAAATAAATTGGAAATTGATTTTTAAGCTTATTCAACTTCAGAATTTTTGCTGATTTAGTAGCTTAGTAGTATACTTCCCTTTATACATATCAATCATTTTGTCATTGACTGTTAGTTTACTAAAATCTTTCCTCCATATTGTTAACGTGTATTGTGAAAAGAATAGTTTATTTTGACTTATTATCTCCTTTTGTTCTAAACCTTTTTACTCTCTGGTTATTTATATACATGCAGTGATGCCAGTACTTACTAGAAATTGTTTCTTTATGCATCTCAGTTTTACCCTTTAGTGTCCCAAATTTTGTGAGGCATTTCTAAGGGATAAAGGATTTCCCATCTTTATTCACCATGTGAGCTGTTTGAGCTGTTCTAGTGACAAATGAATTCTGGGCAGTGAATCGAGAAGGACACAGATGTCAAAGCCATGAATTTATAAATGGTCTGTTAAGAGGGTGCTTTGTCCAATCAGCGCTTTGTTAATTTCACCTATAAGAAGGTATAATTATTCAATTATGCTTCTATGATTTCTACAAAAATCAAATGACAAATGTGTCAGAATGTGAAGGTAAAGGGTTAGTCATGATTCTGGCAGGTGGCCCAAAATCTTAGCCAGCTGTGAGGAGGTGGATATGGAACTAAACTGACCTGTAACACTGATTACAGGTCCTTTATGAATATTCATTCGTCTTACTAACAAAGATAAAAAATAATTTCATTTCTAAATGCTAGCAAATAAAGAAACCATAATTTTCTGTATCTTTGTGAAATATAATTACCTTGAAAAATATACCTCAACACTAGAAAAAGTAAAGTCATATTTCTCTGTTTGTTTCTTCTTACCAAAATATTTTTAAAGTTTTTTAAATTTATTTTAGTAAATTATAGTTTTTCCTTGTGAAAAAGTTATCCTTATTTCTTGGTAATATTACTAGTATGTCATAATGCTTGATACAGAGCCAGAGGTCAGCAAACTTTTTCTACAAAAACCAGACAACAAATATTTTCAGCTTTGTAAGCCCTCCCGTCTCTGTTCCAACTACTCAGCTTTGCCTCTAGAACACAGTGCAGCCATAGACCATAGGTAAATAAATGAGGGTAGCAATGTTCCAGTTAAACTGTTCACAGAAATAGCAGGGGGCTGAATCTGAACCATGGGCCATTGTTTGCCAGCCCCTGATATATGGACTAATGATATTTTAAATTTTTCACTAAGATTTTTAATAATATCTGAAATAAAAGAACTCTGGGCCGTGTTAAGTAACTTGAATGTCTGTGCACTACAAGACTCAGAAGGATATTCAGTTTCCCATAGACTATGGTGTGAATGGCACTCCCCGAAGTAGTACAATATGGTGGCTCTGATAATGACCTCCCTCATCCATTTCTCCCACATCTATATCAGGGGTATCTGTATCTGGCTTGCTGCCTGTTTTTGTAGATAAAGTTTTCTTGGAACATAGCCAAGCTCATTTATTTACATATTGTCTGTGGCTGGTTTCACAATTCTAGCAGCAAAGATAAATAGTTTCAACAAAGACCATATGGCCCACAAAACCAGAAATAGTTACTTTACAGAAAATGTTTGCTGATCCCTGATCTGTACCCTAACTATATTCCTTTTTAAGGATGGAGTTACAGGGCAAAATGTGGGACACTTGTATGATTGCCTTACTAAGTCCAACAAAAGATATATAAAGAAGTTGCCAAATATCTAAAGTTACTTTAGAATTCTGTTTCTGCTTCAGTGTTTCTCATCTAAGGATCTGGTTCAAGAAACTAAACATGCTTTCCTGTAGCTTATGCTCTGCTGGTTCAGCATAGTCAGCAACAAATCAGATACCTTGAAGAATTTGTATTAGTCAGGAATTTAAACACAGTCAAGAGACTTACCGTGTGTATGTGGAAGAGGAGGACTGTAGAAGTAACTCAACGGTCCATGGTAGCCCCGTACCCAGTACTCTAGCCCAGTGCAGCTATCACATGCCTCACATGCCCCCTTAGGGAGGACTTGAGAAACTTCTTATCAGTGGCATAGCACCAAGTAGTTTTTCTGGGTATCTCACACGTCAGGCTTGAAAGGAGCAATTGCTTTAATGCCAACAGATCTTATCATGGGCTTTATTAGGAAGATAAGTTAGTGCTGCTGTCATTGAATAATAAATTCCTAAGGCTGTGGATAGAAACAAAGTTTGGCAGAAGGGGAGGCTCACTTCTCTGCTGTTTAAAGACTAGTTAATCATGGAATTATTTCTTTTGTGCATTTCTTTGGTACATATGTACTTGTTTTCAGTTTATTGATATAAGAAAATGTGATTTCTACTTTAATTCATGAATCCCCTGAATTTTATTTGAAGGACAAAGTTAATTTTGTTATTTATTTGTCAGAAAAATATTTTTTTAGTTTATTTATTTGAGAGAGAGTGCACAGTGAGCGAGAGAGAACACAAGTGGAGGGGGGAAGGGCAGAGGGAGAGAGAGAAGCAGGCTCCCCGATAAGCAGGGAACCTGATGTGGGGCTAGATCCCAGGATCCCTTGTTCCTGACCTGAGCCGAAGGCAGACGCTTAACCAACTGAGCCACCCAGGCACCCCCAATATTATTTTTTTTTTAATTTGGTGCTATACAGACTTTTTACCCTTGTTATTAGAATAGTTTCTTCCTGAATCACTCTATTCTGTCACCTCTCTTAATACTTACTCTCCTGGTTTTCTTCTTGCTTTGGTGGCCCCAGCTTCTCAGCCATTTATTATCAACCTCCTTCCCTTCTACACATCCCTTAAATTCTGGTACTCATTATGTACTCTCCCTAGATGAACTCATGAGCTCCCGTAACTTACATTTCCATTCATATGATTATCATCCCAAATTTATATCTTGAACCCAGATCATCTCTTAAATTTCAGTCCTGTTTATTCAGCTGCTTATTGGATATTTTTACCCATTTGTCCCATAAGCACTGAACTCTTTTGTTCCTCTTGACTCTGCCCTTATTTATTCTCTAATGTAAGGGTTAATACCAAGATCTGCCCCACTGCGGAAGCTAAAAACTTGTCCGTGACTCTTCCCTCTTCATTACCTCCACAGCCAGCCAATCCTGTGAGTTCTTCCTCCTAACTATCCCTTGAACAATGTGGGAGTTAGGGGCATCACCTGCCCCACCCCCTATGTGGTCAAAAATCTATAACTTTTAACCCCCCCCCCCCCCAAACTTAACTACTAATAGCCTACTGTTGACTGGGAGCCTTACCAATAACATAAACAGTTGATTAACACGTTTTGTATGTTATATGTATTATATACTGTATTCTTACAATAAAGTAAGCTAGAGAAAAAAATGTTATTAATAAAATCATAAGGGAAAATACATTTACAGTACTGTACTGTATTTTTTTTAAAAAATCCATATATAAATGGACCCGTGTTGTTCAAGGGTCAGCTGTTTATATCTCCCCCTTCCATTCCCACAGCCATTGCTCTACTGCAAATCACCTGGGTTATTACAAGTATCTCTTGTTTAGTCTTTGTCTTAATCTTGCATCTTCCCATTCATTCTCCACATTGTACTCCATCTGGCTTTTCCAAAACCAAAATCTGATCAGGTTGTGACCCTATGTAAAATTGTTCACAGGCTTGTCATTATTCTTAGAATAAAATCCAGTTTACTAGCATGGTTTATCCAGCCATGTTTTCTTTGCTCCCTGCTTACCTTTATAGTCTTATATCTCACTCTCTTAAATTGGAGTGTATATTAATTGTGACCCCATACGCACACTGCTCACTCTGCCTAGAAATTCCCTCCCCACTCCTAATTTATGTGGCCTTCAGTTCTTATATAATAACCCGCACCCCTGGGGCACCTGGGTGGCTCAGTCATTAAGCGTCTGCCTTCAGCTCAGGTCATGATCCCGGAGTCCTGGGATCTGGCCCCGCATTGGGCTCCCTGCTCCGCGGGAGGCCTGCTTCTCCCTCTCCCACTCCCCCTACTTGTGTTCCCTCTCTCGCTGTGTCTCTCTCTGTCAAATAAATAAATAAAATCTTAAAAAAAAAAAAAATACCTGCACCCCTGCTATAGCCAAATCTGAATTAGCTGTTTTTGCTGTGAGCTCCCTCAGTACCTTATACCTCCCCTTTCTTAGTATTTATTACATCACCAATAATTGCCCTTTTTTAAATGATTTGTCTCTTTCTACATGTTTCAGAGTAATGTGTAAAGATTTAGTATCTTTTTAAAGTTAGCATATTGTAAGTTTAACAAATACGTTCATTTCCGGTTTATTCAATTATGCTCTCTTGCTTTAATTATTTTAATAACCCATCATTGAAATCCTTATTTTAATCTTGCCATCACTGTAATGGAAATCTTTTTTTTAAAGATAGGACTTGGTTATTTTCCCTGACCTATACCTCCATTAATCCCCCACTACTAGTAATCAATTGCTAGTAATTCATACTGATGATTTGGGGATTTATATTTAGCCTTTAAAAAAGTATATTTTGCCACAAACGGAGATAATGATAAATTGTTGGGTATTTTATCTGTTACAGTCTACCCTGATATTTGCACTATCAGCCTTGTGGCAGTAAGTGATATGAATAAGCATGCTGATAGAATTGCTTTTTGGGATAATGTTTATGGCTTCAACATGTCCTGTATGAAGAAAGCAGTTATTCCAGAAGCTGTTGTGGAAGTTTTAGATCCGAAGACTCTTATTTCAGATGCTTGTAGTATTAAGGTAGGTGTTTTTACCAGTTTTATTTTAACAGAATTGCCATTTTTATTAGTTTTCATTTATGAGTTCAGTATTTGAAATTAACATATTGATATTATATATGGGCTTTCAAAACAGTGATTATTCTTCCTATATTAACCAGGCTAATGTACCTTGAGGTTACAGTATTTACCAGTTGACTATATCATCCTTTGGAATCACTTATCTGTATATTGCAGTTCCTTATACTGAGAGGCTTGAAGGCGAAAAGTCCTGCTGTATTATCATTTCTGCTTCATCACCACCTCCCTGGCCTTGTTCTAGTTTCTCATTTACAGCCAGATTATTCATTCATATCATATATTCTACACAGTTTAACATCTCACATTCAAATTTCTTCCACCTTTTCAAATTAAGTAATTACAGTGAATTTGCCTATGAAACTAAAGCCCTACTCTGTTCAGATTTCTCAGTTAATTCCTTTTGTGTTTTAAAATCTTATTGTTGGGGTGCCTGGGTGGCTCAGTTTTTAAGCATCTGCCTTCGGCTCAGCTCTTGATCCCAGGGTTCTGGGATCGAGCCCTGCATCAGGCTCCCTGCTGCGCGGGAAGCCTGCTTCTCCCTCCCCCACTCCCCCTGCTTATGTTCCCTCTCTCGCTGTGTCTCTCTCTCTGTCAATAAATAAATAAAATCTTTTAAAATATTAAAAAAATAAATAAAATCTTAACTGTTCACCATGCCAATCTCTAGTTTTATTGTGAATTTTGCTGTGTCATATTTACATAGGTTAAATAATAACTTTGCAGTGAAAAGTCATTGCTTTTCTTAAAAAGTCCTTAATTTGTCTGTTTTAATTAGATAAATTTAGTTTGTTCAGTTTTAGGTTCAGAACACTGTCTGCTTTTTGTAGTCATACTTTCATAGCATCAATAATTGTTCCCTGCATAAAATGGATATTCAATAAATATTTGTTAATTTTCTTAATAGATAAAAAATATTTAAAGTTGGCATAGAATAATAAACTTAAAAAGTTTCTCAACAAGAGCAAGCTGATTAAAATTGCATTTAGCTTCTAAGAAAAAACTATAGCCTGGTTAATGATTATAGTACTGTTGAGGGCTCTGGTACACTGATAGTAAGAGATTTATTTGTATTCTTTGATTATGGGTAGGAGTGTGCAGTTCAGTCAACTCAGCCTCAAGGCTATGCAAAAAGAGGAGGGTAGTGGGGGAAGGGGCTAATTTTTCTCTCTAGTGCTCTTTGTTTAATGCCAAAAACTGCTATGAAGAAATAGTTGAAATAGAAAATTTTAGACTGATAACAAAGGTGTTTAAAAAGTACACATACCCTTTCTCTTTTTTTTAAACATTAATCAATGTTTATTTACTTGTTTGTTTAGGTAAATATATTTTGTTCCACGTTCCACAATCCTCTACAAATAGAAGGCAACCACACTATAACTTCTTTAAAATTTTCTCAAGCTATTTAAAAGAGGGTAGTGGCTCAGGTATATAGTCCTGTGAATTGTGTATGCTATGTCATAATCTACTCATGGCCTCCCTCTCGTCCCACTGCCATGGTCTGTCCCCATCTGCTCTCCATAGTGAAGTGAAGAAGGACTTGAACCAAGGCAGTAAGGAAAATAAGGCTCTTTGGCCATTGTTTTCCTGAGTTAAATCTTCTTCCTTGGTTTGGCTCTTTGATTTTATCCGTTACAGTTTTTCCTAATATCTAACAAACTTTTCTTCAAATGCAATTACAAAAAGGAATCCTAAAACACCTTATCCTTTTCATTAGCCTATGTTTTCAAGTTGGCATTTCCTATAAAAATGTTGACTCTTACCATGCATAATTTATAGCAAATGTGTACCACTGGTAGTATACAAAATGATTTTAGTTGGAAAACAAGAAAAGAATTTTATTTGAAAATATTTTAGTGTATCTTAGAAAAACGTTAACTAGCACATCAGAGCCATGATTTGATATATAGTGTTCTTACAAGAAGTCTAAGTAAAAAAATACTAATTTGGTTTATACAGAAATTAACTAAATGATAGTGCTAGTAGCCTTTAAATTTGAAAACAACTCCAGAAGTGAGGTTTGAATGATTAAACTTTGCAAAACATTGGTTTACTGCATTAAAAAGGATATTTATCTGTTTGATTTTGGTTTTGTTTTCACTATTTTTACTAACTTCTTCCTTCCACTCTTTTTTAATGGGTAGCAAATAGATTGCCATACAACATCTGTCTCAGCTTTGGAATTTTCTTCGAATTTTACCCTGCAAATTACAAAGACATCCATGTGCACGGTAAGCTGTTTCATCTCCTTTCACAAATCTCACTAGCAGTGTAGTTGATTGGCAGGCTAATGAATTAATTACCAGACTGTGATAAATGAAAAAGACTATTGCCCTCGACAGTCTATCTTTGCCTTTGTTAGGCTATTGAACGGATCTGTTTTGATAGGTCAGTAGACTTCAAAAAAGTTGGTTTAGTTGAGAAGAGAAAGTAATAGGACACCATATTTGCACAATGATTTTTCTTTATAGAGTCTTCCTTATTGCCTCTCATGTAACTAATTGAAAGCACTCATCTTTATCTTAATAGACAAGTTCATGTCCTACACCTCCTAACAGCTCTTCACACTCAATGTAGATGGAAGTAAAATATGTTTATTTGGTATAGTATTTTATATTCCTGTGTAAAATATAATAAATGATGATATACCTTTCTTTAAAGAAGCATCCTGGTGTAATGGGCATTAGAAAAGTTAGTATGGATTCACATTTGGTTCTGCCACTCACTAGCTTGTTACTGTGCTCAAGTTACCTAGGTAATCTGTACCTCAGACTAAACAACTGCTTTCAGAAAAATGGTAATAATTTCTATCTTGTAGACTAGTTACACAGGTTAATGAATTAATATATGTGGAAGCACCTACGAAGTAGCCAGAAATGCTAGGTTATTAAAATATATTAATTTTTTTCTTTCTTAAATAATTTCTAAATATATATTAATACTAAGATAACAATATTTTTTACCAGAAGACTCAGAATGTTAATAAAATGTGGGCCTTTACTTAAAGTATGAATTTACATAGGTGGTAGTGATATAAATATTTATATTATTTTGAAAAATTAATTGTATAGTTTTTGAAATACTAATTATACCTTAAAAATTAAAATTTTACTGAAAACTGTATGGTCAGTAACTGTGTGAAACAGGTTATGGTCATGTTGACTTTGACTCTTGAACCTGATTTTTTAAAAGATAGACATACAAAAGATTTTATGGCTTCTTAAAAATTGTTTCCGTTCATTTTGATCCAATAATTATTTTCTATCCATGTGAGTTTAACAGTGTGCTTTGATGTTTTGAGGAATTCTTTTCATTGAAATTGGTTTTACAGTTTTTAAAAGGTAAATATCTAGATCCCAGATTTATTATTTCAGGGCACCCATTATATTTGTTTAACTGATAAAAACAAAATTTCATTCTTCCCCGATTTCTCCCAGATTTCTCCCAGATTTTCCAGTTGTCCTTTATAGTAACTGAAATGATTTGGTCAATTGAAATTACAGGCTAAAGGTTTTAACTCTTAGATTTGCTCTGTGTTTGATGTTAGTAATCCTTGAGAATTAAAAAAGACCTCTTGATTAATGACAGTTGATCAATCTATAAGGGAATTCTTAGATAGAAATTGCCGGATGACCAGTATTATTAAATAATATTATTTCAAATCTTCTTTCAGTGCCCTTCACATGAATCAAAGTAGAGCAAATGTAAAACTGTAGTCAAGACCTGAAAAACTGTTTGTTTTTAGTTGTGCATATTTTTTAGCCTTATGTAGACAGAGGAGTTTACTGAGTTTTTTTGAAATGTTCTTTATTTTTTGGGTTATTGGTCAGGGTTCTTAGTTTCAGACTACAAAGTCCAAATCAGCTTCTTAAAGCAAAAGGTGATTTACTGAAGAGTTAAGTAACATAATTCCAGACACATTGGGAGAGCTAAAGGAATAGCCAAAATACTCGTAAACCGCATCTTAGAACTAGCCTGCTACAAAGCAGGCTGCACTGCTGTAGCCCCCGTAAACCCTAGAGCCCTTGGCCCTCTCAGTAAATGGGAGGCCCCACTGACCTCCCCAGATGAGCAGAACTCTTCACTGCCATCCTGTTCCTATCCCCCCTGCCCAAGTCATGCTGTTCAGGTCCTCTGTACAGATCTTCATTCAGCACCTCTGGCTGCACATAGGTCAGGTTGTACACTAGCGATTAAAAAGTCTTAGGAGGTGGTTTTAGCTGCAGTAGTGTTATGCTACAAAAGAGTTTCACAATGCATATACAGAATTATTTTCTATTCTTTTTATTTGACATAGAGTACAAGAAGCTTTATGTTGAAATAAATTATACTTATCCTTTAATGATCTTGGTTTTATTCTGTATATTTAAAAGAATAAAATAGAAATAAAACACAAAAAAGCTGGTAAACTAAAACTAATGATGTAATAATGTATGGTGATTAACATAACAATAAAAATTTTTTAAAAAGCTGGTAAAGTCTGTTTAACACAAAAATTATAATAGAAATTTTTGTATTAAAGAACAAATCAAATAGGTACTTGCTGCATTTGTTCCTGTACAGAGTTCCATAAGAGAAATAAATCAAAAAGAAACTGTTATATTACCTTATATCTGTAAAGAGCCTTTTAGATTTATATTTTTTTCCCAACATGCCTGAATGATTTTAATATAGAAGTCTGGAAATGAGGTAGGTCTGGGGTTTAGGTAGAAGGTGGCTGAAGATTGAGTGGACTTGTGTATGTCTGATCACTGCTGAAAAATGTACTTCTGTAACTCACCTTTGAGAGGAATGTATAGTTTCAAACCATATTTATTGGATGCACACCAGGTACTGAACATAAAATTTTAGTACTTATTCAGTGTTAACCCTTCTGAGACTATTCTGTCAAATAATTTGTCAATATAAATTGTCTTGGTGATAATGTCTAAGTCATTGAACACTTGCATGCCAGACAATGTGCTAATCACTTTAAAATCATTATTTCATTTAGTCCTCTTAATAACCATTTGAAGCAGGTACTAACATTCCCATTTTTGGGGGGGGTGAAGAAAAATAAATCACTATGTCTTACTTGTGAAATATCCTGACCCCCCAAAAAACTCTGGTGGGATTGTACAAACTATTAAAGGAAGATACAGAAACTTATGAATGAGATATTCAAGGTGTGGAAGAAAGGAGGTAGCCTGTTGCATTTGAAATAGATCTGAAAAATCTAAAACATGTTGCATATGAAACAGGTCTGAATAATGTGATTCTCAGCCAATAGTCTAGCAGTTTTTGGTAGGGAGAGAGAGAGTATGATCAAAATGCACTCTTTCTCAGAGATAGGGGTGACAAATTTATATGATAAAATAAGTCACATATCCCATCCTCTTTGCTGCAAAGAAAAAGTAGATCTTCGAAATTTTTTTTCTTCACATTTTCAGAGTATATTTATCGTTATTTGGTTTTAGGAACTTTCTTTCCTTCCCAGCATGCTTACCCTAACGTGAGCCTGGCATGAGTTAAGGTTTTGTGGCCTGTAATGCCTTTATTACAGTTTCATTATTTGTGAATCCCAACTATCCATCCATATCTACTCCCAACTATCTTTTGCTCTTTGAGGTGGTGCCAAGTCTTTACACTCTTCTGCTACCAACCATCTGGAGCTATTATGCAAACCTAGTCTCTAAAGCTACTTTTGAATAGATAGATTATTCGCCTGGTTACTTGGGAATAATCCACAACAAAGGTATTAAAAAGGATGAGTGCCTAATTGGAACTTTGTTTCTCCTTTATATTGTAAGAAGAATTAGTGAAAATACTAAAAATAAAAATAATTTTAAAAAAGCAATGCGTGTCAAAGAGATGGAAAAAGTTACTTTGGGGAAGAAGATGTATGGCTTCTAGATAGAGTAAAGAAAAAAGTATTTGCTTTTGTACTGCTGAGTACAAACCTTCAAATATATTAAATACTTTCTTCCTTGTGCTTAAAACTTGAATGCATAGTCAAAAAGTAAGATGGATGATTTCTCTGAGTAGTTAAGCCCATTTTAAATATATGCACAACCATTTATTTCTAATGAGATTCTAAATTTGTAGCCTAATTAAAATATTAGAGGAAATTGGATTTTTCAAAGTAACAAGATGCTAAGAACACCCCCTTTGCATTTAATTTCAAAAGCATGTGTGCTGTAGACTGATAGTGTTTTTAGATGGCTTTCTCAAGTTTCTCAGAACCTTTAATAGAAAACATCTTTTCTTTGCAGTCTTCACCACCAACACACAGGGGTACATACACCACTGAAGAAATTTGATAGCATTTTTAATGTAGTGTTTTGCATTAATAAACTTTTTTATGTTTTGGGGAATTTAACGGGACATAATAATCATATGTAAGAGTCTTGGATCTTGGTTAAAGGATAATTTTCCAATGAATACTTGTAGCGTATACATAGGGATTTTCTGAGCATTTTTTATGTATCATATATTACTGACAGTTTAGGTCAAATTGCCTTTGCTTTTATGATGGGATATGAATTTAGTTAGCACCTGACTGTCTATCACAGTAGCCTGCCTAACCGTGCAGTAAATGAGCAATAAAGTCCATTATTATATGGGAAGTTTATAAGTGTTCAAAAGCAAGTGGTTTAAAGCCATACAATTTAGAACTAATATGTTTTATTTTGTGAGTTCTAGTGTATTTTTAATGTCATTTATGTAATTGTATAATATTCTCCCTTTTTGTTCCAGCAGCATTTATATTGGCATCTGTCTATATAAGCTCCTTAAAGATACAGGCAAGCAGATACATTAAATGACTCTTCATATTGCCTTTTGTGTAACAAATGAGTTGTTTACCTTAAAAAGGAAAATAATATGATTTTATCAGATTACATACATAAATCTTTGACATATAAAGATTTTTATTTGATACATTATCTCTTAGAGCAATCATTTTTATATATTAATTTCAGCATTATATTTTCTTTTATTCTACATCTCTGTTAGCATGCACTGGAACAGTGACTGGTACAACAATGTTCAGTTTGTATAAACTTTCCTTAATATATTTCTAAACCTCATTTAACAAAGAACAACATTTTTCCTAGGCATTTTTCTTTTACTACAGTTGCTAAATTAAAGAAGAGCCACTGGAGTAAATAAAAAAGAGCAGACTTTTTTTTATATTTGTATTTAAAAACCTCTTACAATAAAGTCTTTTGGATTTTATCAAAGTACATTAATATGAGTACAGAGACATTGAGAGGTTTTTAATTTTTTATCAAAACTTTTAAGATCATTAATATAAGAATTTATATTAACAGATATTTCAGTTTGTTAAACAAATATTAAATACTGACTGTGTCCCAGGCTCTTGTCTGAAGTCTATGCACAAACACACACACACACACACACACACGCACAAAACCTGTTCTCTGTCCTGAAAAGGCACTTATGTGAGAGGAGACAGGGGCTAAGAAAATTTCAGTATAACTTTAAAATTATG
This sequence comes from Mirounga angustirostris, assembly GCF_029215605.1. NCBI lineage: Eukaryota > Metazoa > Chordata > Mammalia > Carnivora > Phocidae > Mirounga > Mirounga angustirostris. The sequence goes on along the minus strand of NW_026991721.1, from coordinate 36,816,682 downwards.
AGTATAGATATATACACAGAGTGGTTTGGGAACAGGAGCCAAAAGAGAGATTTTCTGGAGGAAAAATTGTAGTTTTAGGTAATTAAATTTTTTAGCCAAGATTCTATGAGGAAGAAAAAAACACTTTACCCCCCCCCCCCAAAAGATTTTATTTTAAATGAGGAAACCTGTTTCCAAGGATGAGAAGATTGAAGGAAAAGACTAAAGTCTAGTAGCCATTTAAGAAGTTCACTTTGGGATAATTTCTGTTTACCTATTTTTTAATTCACTGGTCTTTTCGTCATCTGTATTCTTCCTGCTGTTAAGATAGCTGCTAAATACTTTCATATTAAATATCATGTTTTTCAGTTCCATAATTTCTATTTTCATTTTTTGAGTTATCATTCTTTCATTTTTTTAACCAGTTTGGTCGATCTTTTTATCTAAATTTCTTAACATATTAATAATCACTCTTTTAAGGTCTATTTGCTACTTTCCTAAGCCAACTGTGATTCTACTTGTTATTTTTTTTTAAGTTTTATTTATTTAAGTAATTTCTGCACCCGAAAGTGGGGCTCAAACTCACAACCCCGAGACCAAGAGTTGTGCACTCCTCCGACTGAGCCAGCCAGGCACCCCTGTTGCTTTTTGCTTTTGATTATGGGTCACGTTTTCCTGTTTCTTCTCATATTTCATAATTTTATGTTTTGTGCTAGCCATTATTTGAAAGGATAAATCAGAGTAAAGTAGGTGATATTTTCCCCTAGAAGGGCTTCCACTTAACCTCTGCCTGGGTTGGTAGAATTGAGGGGCTGATACCTATTATCTAATCTGGAATTGAGCTTGGTCAGGGCTGGGTACCACGGGCACAGGATCAGGGCACTCCCTCTCACCAATTTCTTGGGATGACAATCAAAATACAGTTGAGTTTAGGGAGAAAGACAAAGCACAGGATATTGGAAAATCTGATCATCGGTGGACCTCTCAGTACAGAGCAAGGAGTTGGCAGGGGTAGGAAAGGTCCTGATACGGATTTGGCATGGCTCGTGATCTAGTTGAGAATTGGCAGACACAGCGAGAGGGTGAGTTTCAAAGTGAAGAGTAAACAGTCTAGTTGAGCCTTCTCTTCTTAAGAGGGCATTAGCTCTCAGGATTAGTTGAAAGGTCTGTTCATATAAACAGGTTTTCTTAAGGTGCCTGAAGCAAACAACTTTATCTTCCTGGGCAAGTTTCGGGAATAGCAGAGAGTTGAATAATAATGTCATGTTAATGTGACAGTGAACTGTGTGCTTGTAGATGATTTTGGCTTTGGGATCTAAGCATTGCAAGAAAACCTCTCTGCTCTGCCTGCTTTGCAGTACAACCACCAGCTTCATCCACCTTCTGGGTTTACTTGCTCTACCTGTCAGGCTTCTCCAGATTCTAGTGTACCATATTAGCTCAGAGCTGCCCATTAAAAATTGACTGGGTTCTCCTTGTTCCAGCTAGGTTGCTGTGCCTGTGGCATTTTTGCTGCTTTTCCCACTAAGGGGCCCGACATTGGGTAAATGCCTTCAGGTATGAAAACCACTGTTTCTCTCTGCTCAACTAGGGAGGGCTGGCTGGCTCGTCCCTCTCTGGAAATAGTTTATCTAGACTTCTTTGCCTCCAAGATTCTTCGATGGTTCTAATGAAAAATATGACTGTTTAATTTAGCGAAGGTTTTTTTATTTTTGTTGTTATATCAGAGTGAGGATCTTTTGCAAACCTCTACATCCTAACTAGAAACAGAAGTCCCTGCATGCATTGTTTTTAAAAACCCAATCTGGAAAATCTGGGCTTATGTATTTAAGATTTTTGAAAGTTAGGAAAAGTAAATGAACATAAACAAATTTAGTCCATGAACTAAAAAATAAATTGTATGTTACCTCCTAATTCTCATTTTGGTTTTCTTCCCTGTTTTTAAATGACATACTTGATAAATGATAGATGTATTTAAGAGGCACTGACATTTAGCTTTTGATGGACTCAAAACAAGTCTTTGGTTAACAGTTTTTTAAGGCTAATGCAAGTGTTATTAAATGAAACTTTAAAATGTTTAAAATTCAAACTTTAGTGATTCCTTACTCATAGTATTCTTTGTTTTTTATTTTACTTTTTAATTAAGCTTTAATTTTTTCTAATAGCTTACCAAAAAACTTCAAGTGAGCCTATTTCTTTGTAATTCTGTTCTTAAATCTTCTTGAAAAATCTCAAGACGGTAGAAACCTGCTAATTCCAAACTCATTTCTTGGGTATTAAATCAGCTCTTAGTACTTTTAGGTGTAAATTGACCTAATTTTGACCTTGCAAAGCTAGTCAGCTAAAGAAACTAATTATTAAAACACATCTGTGCTGCTTAGAAATTGTAAGATTTGTTTTGAACTTGCATCATAGATTTTAGTGGGACATCTGGTATATATTTTAATAGGCTTCATTAAGTAAATTTTATGTGTTGGGGGGAGGACGTTTCTAATTATGTGATTCTACCTCTCCAGTCAGTTTTAGTTTTCTCCTTATATAAATGACCATATGATCTAGAGCATGGCCATAACTTTGTACTGTTCTCTGAAACCTGAACCTTTGTAGTTAGGCTTCAGTGGTGGTGACGATACTTAAATCTCTTCAATTATTCTCAGAAACTGTTTTTGAGTAGCATTATGTGCTAAGAGCTGTAAGGCATTGGGAATGTAATAACAAGCCAAAACAGTTCTTTTATTCACAAAGCATAAATGAGGGAGACAGATATTTAAATTCATTTTATGCTTACATGTGATAAAGGCATTCTAGTTATATAAGAAAATGTCGATATCTTTTAGAGATGTAAACTAAAGTAATATGGGGGAGAAATGACATATCAGGCATTTGCTTCAAAACAGTTCAGCAAAAAGAAGGGGACGGAGGAAGAATAGATGAAGTAAATTTGCCAAATAGTGGTAACTGTTGAATACAGGTGATAGGTACTCAGAGGTTCTATAATTGTGTGTATGCTTAAAATTTTTCATACCTCGATGTTTTTAAAGAATAATACTAACCAGACAGCATTCTAAGAAATGCATAGGAGTGATGAGGCAAAGGTACTGTGCTAAGTTGTTACCATACAACTGCTATAGCTACCAAAGCTGAACACATGCTTATTCTATGGCTTAACTATTTCACTCTTAGGTCTGTACACAACAGAAGTGTGTTCGTGTTTGCCAAAAGACATGTACACAAGTGTCCATTGCACCCTACTTCATTATAATCCCAAACTGGAAACAAGCTAAACATTTATCAGCAGTAAAATGGATAAATAAATGTAGTATATATATGGAGTAGCATATACCAATGAAAAAAGATGATCTTGAGTGTACACTACAAAATGGATAAATTCTTTATGAACAGAAAAAAAAATCTGGAAAGTTTAAAAACATACCATGGAGTATGTGGGTGGGTCACCTGGTTAAGCACCTGACTCTTGATTTCAGCTCAGGTCATGATCTCACAGTCCTGCAGTGAAGCCCCACATCAGGCACTGTGGTTAGTGGGGACTCTGCTTGAGGATTCTGTCTCCCTCTTCCCCTCCTCCCAACTTTGCACATGCACACACGTGCGCACTATCTCTCTCTCTCTCAAATAAATAATAAATCTTTAAAAAAAATAAATAAAAGCATATTTTTTAATACAGCATGGCACTCTGTTACAAGCTGTCTACTTCATCTGGAGCCCAGACAAAGAAATGATGATGTGTGCCATTGCCAGAAGAACTGGCTGAATTGAACTTAGTGAGGGATGGTTTAGACATTGGTCTCTAATGTAAAACTTTACTAAGGGATTTTCCAGAGTAATTTTGATTACCTGATTTTCCCATTATGTGATTAATTCTTTTTTTAATTTAATTTAATTTTATTATGTTAGTCATTAGTTTTTGATGTAGTGTTCCATGATTCATTGTTTTCGAATAACACCCAGTGCTCCATTCAATACGTGCCCTCTTTAATACCCATCACCAGGCTAACCCCTCCCCCCACCCCTCTCCCCTCTAAAGCCTTCAGTTTGTTTCTCGGAGTCTATAATCTCTCATGGTTCATCTCCCTCTCCAATTAACCCCCCTTCATTTTTCCTTTCCTTCTCCTAATGTCCTCCATGCTATTCCTTATGTTCCACAAATAAGTGAAACTATATGATAATTGACTTTCTCTTCTTGACTTATTTCACTTAGCATAATCTCCTCCAGTCCCATCCATGTTGATGTAAAAGTTGGGTATTCATCCTTTCTGATGGCTGAGTAATATTCCATTGTATATATGGACCACATCTTCTTTATCCATTCATCTTTTGAAGGGCATCTCGGCTCTTTCCACAGCTTGGCTATTGCAGACATTGCTGCTATGAACATTGGGGTGCATATGGCCCTTCTTTTCATTAAATCTCTGTCTTTGGGGTAAATACCCAGGAGTGCAATTGCTGGGTCATAGGGTAGCTCTATTTTTAATTTCTTGAGGAACCTCCACACTGTTTTCCAAGGTGGCTATACCAATTTGCATTCCCACCAACAATGTAAGAGGGTTCCCCTTTCTCCACAACCTCTCCAACATTTGGTATTTCTTGCCTTGTCCAATTCTGCCATTCCAACTGGTGTAAGGTGGTATCTCAGTGTGGTTTTGATTTGAATTTCCCTAATGGCTAATGATGATGAACATTTTTTCATGTGTCTGTTAGCCATTTGTATGTCTTCTTTTGAGAAGTGTCTGTTCATGTCTTCTGCCCATTTTTTTACTTGATTATTTGTTTTTTGGGTGTTGAGTTTGAGAAATTCTTTATAGATCTTGGATATCAGCCCTTGTCTGTAGTGTCATTTGCAAATATCTTCTCCCATTCTGTGGGTTGCCTCTTTGTTTTTTTGACTGTTTCCTTTGCTGTGCAGAAGCTTTTTATCTTGATGAAGTGCCAAAAGTTCATTTTTGCTTTTGTTTCACTAGCCTTTGGAGATGTATCTTGAAAGAAGTTGCTGTGGCCGACATCAAAGAGATTACTGCCTATGTTCTCCTCTAGGATTTTGATGGATTCCTGTCTCACATTGAGGTCTTTCATCCATTTTGAGTTTATCTTTGTGTATGGTGTTAGAGAATGGTCGAGTTTCATTCTTCTGTATATAGCTGTCCAATTTTCCCAGCACTATTTATTGAAGAGACTGTCTTTTTTCCATTGAATATTTTTTCCAGCTTTGTCGAAGATTATTTGACCATAGAGTTGAGGGTCCATATCTGGGCTCTCTATTCTGTTCCATTGGTCTATATGTTTGTTTTTGTGCCAGTACCATGCTGTCTTGGTGATCACAGCTTTGTAATAGAGCTTGAAATCAGGCAATGTGATGCCCCAGCTTTGTTTTTCAACATTTCCTTGGTGATTCAGGGTCTTTTCTGATTCCATACAAATTTTAGGATTGTTTGTTCCAGCATTTTGAAAAATGTCATGGGAATTTTGATCAGGATGGCGTTGAAGGTATAGATTGCTCTGGGCAGCATAGACATTTTAACCATGTTTATTCTTCTGATCCATGAGCATGGAATGTTTTTCCATCTTTTTGTGTCTTCAATTTCTTTCATGAGTGTTCTGTAGTTCCTAGAGTATAGATCCTTTACCTCTTTGGTTAGATTTATTCCGAGGTATCTTACGATTTTTGGTGCTGTTGTAAATGGAATCGATTCTCTAATTTCTCTTTCTACAGTTGCATTGTTAGTGTATAAGAAAGCAACTGATTTCTGTGCATTGATTTTGTATCCTGCCACATTACTGAGTTGCTGGATGAGTTCTAGTAATTTGGGGGTGGAGTCTTTGGGTTTTCCACATAAAGTATCATGTCATCTGCGAAGAGAGAGAGTTTGACTTCTTCTTTGCCAATTTGAATACCTTTTATTTCTTTTTGTTGTCTGATTGCTGTTGCTAGGACTTCTAGTACTATATTGAACAATAGTGGTGAGAGTGGGCATCCTTGTCTTGTTCCTGATCTTAAGGGAAAGGCTCTCATCTTTTCCCCATTGAGGATGATATTCGCTGTGGGTTTTTCATAGATGGATTTTATGAAATTGAGGAATGTTCCCTCTATCCTTGTACTCTGAAGGGTTTTAATCAGGAAAGGATGCTGTATTTTGTCAAATGCTTTTTCTGCATCAATTGAGAGGACCATATGGTTCTTCTCTCTCCTCTTATTAATGTGTTCTATCACATTGATTGATTTGCAAATGTTGAACCACCCTTGCATCCCAGGGATAAATCCCACTTGGTCATGGTGGATAATCCTTTTAATGTATTGTTGGATCCTATTAGCTAGGATTTTGTTGAGAATTTTGGAGTCCATTCATCAGGGATATCCGTCTGAAATTCTCCTTTTTGATGGGGTCTTTGCCTGGTTTGGGGATTAAGGTAATGCTGGCCTCATAGAATGAGTCTGGAGGCTTTCCTTCTGTTTCTATTTTTTGAAACAGCTTCAGGAGAATAGGTATTATTTCTTCTTTGAATGTTGGTAGAATTCCCCAGGGAATCCATCAGGCCCTGGACTCTTGTTTTTTGCTTCAATCTCTTTACTGGTTATTGGCCTATTTAGGTTGTCAGTTTCTTCCTGTTTCAGTCCTGGTAGTTTATAGGTTTCCAGGGAAGGCATCCATGTCTTCCAGGCTGCTTAATTTATTGACATATAGTTGTTGATAATAACTTCTAATAATTGTTTCTATTTCCTTGGTGTTAGTCGTGATCTCTCCCCTTTCGTTCATAATTTTATTAATTTGGGTCCTTTCTCTTTTCTTTTGGATAAGAAGTCTGGCCAGTGGTTTATCGATCTTATTCTTTCGGAGAACCAGCTTCTAGTTTCATTGATCTGATCTACTGTGTTTCTGGTTTCTAAGTCATTGATCTCTACTCTAATCTTAATTATTTCTCTTCTAATGTGTGGCTTAGGCATTGTTTGTTGCTTTTTCTTTAGTTCTTTAAGGTGTAAAGTTAGTTGGTGAATTTGGGATTTTTCTGTTTTTTTGAGTGAGGCTTGGATGGCTATGTATTTCCCCCTTAGGACTGCCTTTGCAGTATCCCACGGGTTTTGGACCGATGTGTTTTTGTTCTCATTGGTTTCCACGAATTCTTTAAGTTCTTCTTTGATATCCTGGTTGACCCAAACATTCTTGAGCAGAGTGGTCTTTAGCTTCCAAGTATTTGAATTTTTTCCAAATTTTTTCTTGTGATTGAGTTCCAGTTTTAAAGCATTATGGTCTGAGAATATGCAGGAAATAATCTCAGTCTTTTGGTATCGGTTGAGACCTGATTTGTGACCCAGTATGTGGTCTGTTCTGGAGAAAGTTCCATGTGTGCTCGAGAAGAATGAGTCTGTTGTTTTAGGGTAGAATGTTCTGTATATATCTGTGAGGTCCATCTGGTCCAGTGTGTCATTCAAAGCTCTTGTTTCTTTGTTGATTTTCTGTGTAGATGATCCGTCCATTGCTGAGAGTGGAGTATTGGAGTATTGAGGTTTCCTACAATTAATGTATTATTATCAATATGACTCTTTATTTTGGTTAACAGTTGGCTTATGTAGTTGACTGCTCCCATGTTGGGGGCGTAGATATTCACAATTGTTAGATCTTCTTGTTGGAAAGACCCTTTAAGAATGATATAGTGTCCTTCTGTGTCTCTAACTACAGTCTTTAGCTTAAAATCTATTTTGTCTGATATAAGAATTGCTACCCCAGCTTTCTTTTGAGGTCCGTTGGCATGGAAGATGGATCTCCATCCCTTCACTTTCACTCTGGATGTATCTTTAGGTTCAAAATGAGTCTCTTGTAGACAGCATATGGATGGGTCCTGTCTTTTTATCCAATCTGCAACCCTGTGCCGTTTTATGGGAGCATTTAGGCTGTTCACGTTGCGAGTGATTATTGAAAGATATGAATTTATTGTCATCATGTTGCCTGTGAAGTCTTTGTTTCTATAGACCATCCCTATAAATTTCTGTTCTTTATCACTCGGGGTCTTTCTCCTTTTATAGAACCCCCCCCTTAATATTTCTTGCAGGGCCGGCTTAGTAGTTACATATTCTTTCAGTTTCTGACAGTCTTGGAAGCTCTGCATCTCACCATCCATTCTAAATGATAGCCTTGCAGGATAAAGTATTCTTGGCTGCATGTTCTTCTCATTTAGTACCCTGAATATGTCTTGCCAGGCCTTTCTGGCTTTCCAGGTCTCTGTGGATAGGTCTGACGTTATTCTGATGTTCCTCCCTCTTCCCCCTAACTGCCCTTCTGATGGTTTCCTTGGTTCTAAGATTTGCGAGTTTTACTATTACGTGCTGGGGCGTTGGTCTCTTTTCCTTGATCTTGGGAGGGGTCCTCTCTGCCTGTAGGCCACAAATGTTTGTTTCATTTCCCAGATTAGGGAAGTTCTCAGCTACGATTTGCTCAAATGTATCTTCTAGTCCTCTCTCTCTCTCTCCCCACCCCCTCTGGGATCCCAGTAAGTCTGACATTGGAGTGTTTCATGGCGTCTATGTGACTAATTCTTTACATAATATATGACTCTACTGTAAAAGGAAGCTTTGTCTCATATTCAGAGGGATTCTATCTAGTCTGATATTGTTTATATTTTGATTAAAGTCCAGGTGTACCCAATGCATTGCCTACAAAATCTTGGATATTTCCATCTGACCCCCCTGCAATCTTTCATTTTTCCCAACCACAGAGTCTAGCCTTCTGAGCTAAGCCCCAGAGGATTTTAGCCTTTTTAAAATCTAGATTTCTTCAAATAATTTTCTGTGGCTAGTTGCCTTCCTATCTATTTTTGTACTCTTGCCTTGGAAACATACCATTAAGAAAAGTTTAATTTTTTTAAAAGATATGTTTCCCACTTCCTATTAACTTTGAGGTGTATGTTCATTGATTAGAGTAGCGGGATGAATCACCTGCAATATTAAACCATTATTTAAACATGCTTAGAGAGAATGCAGAAGTCCACAAAATGAGAAACTCTGAAGTTGAGTAAAATAACGTGTCCTTAGAGTGAATAGAGATTCCTGTGCTTGATCCTCCTTTGAAAGCCATGCTGTAAATAATGCCTCTGAATCTGCATTTTTAGAAGTCCATTAACAGTGATTTTAAAGCCTCCAGTTGAGTTATATTATAAAAGGATTTGAACATCATATTGTTCTAAAATATAATTTGGAGTGTTGAAATTCTTCTGCTATATTACAATCATAATTTAATTCTAGATAGGAATAGGGTCATGCTTGAAATCATCAATGCCAAGGGTCAGAATAAATTTGAGAGAAATAATCACACTCAAGCAGGACTGAAATACTTATCTCAAGCACAGCAATAAGCATAAAAATGGTTTATTTATCAAATAATCAATAATAGTGAACTCAGATTAGACATGTCAGGGGAGTTCCTCCCTACACTTATCTCAGAGGTTGCCAATTAGCATTATTAGGTTGTGATAATAAATGAGTTTGACCAGGTATTTTCCTCTTTGATTCAGGCAGTTATCCCCAGAATAATGACCTATAAGGAAGTAATCTTCTCAGTTTAGATTTCCTTTGACTTACACTGTAGCAGAAGCCATCATGAATATTGGCATTCAGAAATTCTGAACATCCAAAACACCTAATGTTTCCAGCCATCTGATGTATATGTATGTATTCACAGGAAGGATCAGTCTTTATTGGGAGATGAGTCTAGAATTGGAGAAATAAATTTTTGTTACAAATACCATATGGCTCAGAACATATTAGTTACCAAAATCAGTCCATCTTTCTCTTTTCTAGAAGACTGAATGAGAAAAGGGCCAATCTTGAAATAGTAGGGAGTTTTCTAAAAATGATTAAAATCAAAGAGGAAAATTTAAATAGTGTTAATGTAATACTGTGTTAAAAGCTTCAGCTTTCGGGGTGCCAGGGTGACTCAGTTGAACATCTGACTCGATCTCAGCTCAGGTCTTGATCGCAGGGTCGTGAGTTTGGGTCCTGTATTGGGCTCCTTGCTGGGTGTGGAGCCTCCTTTAAAAAAAAAAAAAAAGCTTCAGCTTTAGACCCAATGAACTGAGTTTACTAGTATGACTTTAGAAAGAGGTATTTAACTTCTCTGTGAATTTCAGATTTTTCGTCTGAAAAGCGGAGATCATAACACCAATACCTACTTCCAAGTTATTATTTTGAGTGTGCTAAATGAGATAATGCACACAAGCACTTATCCCTATGCCTGGCTCATAGAAAGTCTCCATAAAATAATCCAATTAATATTTCATTCATTTTCCTGTCTTGTTGCATTTTTAAAGAAAGGGTTATTTGTTTATTTTTAACTTATCCATTTGGTTATGGAGATTTTAGATTGTGAGAATTGATAGATGGAATTTACTTCTTCCATCAGAATTGAGTAAGTATAACTGATGTGGCTGTACGTACCACTTCAAAGACTGTGGTTTTGTTGTTGTTGTTGTTTTAAGATTTTATTTCTTTGAGAGAGAGAATAAGTGGTGGGGAGGGGGCAGAAGTAGAGAGAGAGAGAAGCAGACTCCCTGCTGAGTAGGAAGCCCGAGGCGGGGCTCGATCCCAGGACCCAGAGATCATGACCTGAGCCAAAGGCAGACACTTACCGACTGAGCCACCCAGGCGCTCTCAAAGACTAGTTTCTTTACAGGCAAAGGTAATGCAATGAAAACTCTTTAATCTGTCCATATACCTGACTATCTGATATACTGGAGAAATGAGACCTTTATTCAAAATGTTTCATTTATGCAAATCAGCTTCTCAAAGCAAAATCACTTCTTTTCTACCTACAGTTTTGCAAACAGTCACATTTTAAATTTCTAGATCACAAAGACAGTGACATAACTATTACAGAATGCCCTTAGCTTTAACAAGTGATATGTTCTGGCTGTCCTGAAAGATTGCACCATAGCATTCCATCTGATTTCTTATTCTTTTCTCCTCATCCTTTCATTCAGCATCCAACCCCATGGATATAGGATGGGCCAGAGTCAGTCCTGGGGCCCCAGAAATGTAAGTGATTGTCTTACCCAGTAGTGTGCAGAGAAGGCAGTCAAAAAAACACTGAAATTACAAATATAAAGCCAGAACTTATGATAACTGGTATAATTACCTTCTCTGAAAAATTGCAGCCTCTAAGGGACAAACATAAATGAATGCTACCAGGTATTTAGTTCTCACTTCAGATGTTGGATACTTTTTTAGTAGGAATCAGATGGGGAGGTGGAAACCATCCTTTTACCTCACTTTTTTTTTTTTTTTTTTTTAAGATTTATTTATTTATTTGAGAGAGAGATGCACATGAGCAGGGGTGAGGGGGGAGGCAGAGGGAGAGGGAGAGAGAGAATCTCAAGCAGACTCCCCACCAAGTGCAGAGCCTGATGCGTGGCTGGATCCCAGGACCCTGAGATAGTAATCTGAGCTAAAATCAAAAGTCAGTTGCTTAACCGACTGAGCCACCCAGGCTCTCCTACCTCACTTTTCAAAAGAGAAAATACCCTGTTCATTTCTGGAAAGTAAAGTGCACCACATCTTCTACCTGCCCTCTTTTTCCTGTCTGTCAGAGTTTCTTTCAGTGTTCCATTTCTTAATTTATACTCCCAAAGGCTTGTAAAAACAAGTAACATTTGGTAGAACTTGATCACCTTGTCACAAAAATGGGTTTTAAGAGTTTTCAGTTTTAAACCTCTTCAGTCATCACGAAACTGGTTATCTTTTTTGTTCTGCATTGATTTTTAAATTCAGTGTATCTGCTATTTTGTTCTTAAAATTTATAATGTTTACTTACCATTGATAGTATTTTCTGCCATTTGAGGAACTAGGAATGGGCCATAGAGCCTTTAGGTGGGTAGTTTTTAGGGAACATTGAAAAGCAGCATGAAAAATGGAATATAAGGAAACAATAAGCATTGATATAAAACAGTGAGAAACTGATGATATGTCAGGAAGCGGGTAGGAGATAGAAATCTAGAGAAGCAGCGGGCTGCAAGTTTTTTAGCGGCAAGCACATACACACAAAAATACTTTTCAAGACAATTTTCACTTAAGCAGCATGTATTGAATAGTACTGTGTGTACTAGGATGCTAGTTCTGGCTTCTGCGTTAGGTACTGTGAGTACAACACAATATAATCTCTGACTCCCAGGACCTTAGTTTAGGAGGAGAGGCCAACATATAAATAGATAATTGTAATATGGTATTCTATAAGAGAATTTAATAAGAGAGGCATATAAAAGATACCTTTGGCCTGGCACACTCTTAACTTCTTGTCCTCAATAATCCTACTTATATTTAAGATTTTACCTTAGGCATGGCTTCTTCCAGAAAGCCTTCCTAATATCATATGCACTGGATTAATGGAGAGCAAGTAATTGTTGTTGGTGTAGACTTAGGGAATGTTTCCCTAAAGTAGTCGACATCAAATAGCTATTTTGAATTCAAAAAAATAAGTTATAAGAGAAGTAAAGCATCATGATTTTCTTTTCCCAAAGGCTGATAGGAGTTGAGCATATTATATCACTTGATTATTCATTTATTGGTTCTCAATTAGCAAATCTTTCTTAATTGTCTATAGTCCCTGCACTTCCTGGGCTCTTTCATGCCTTTGTAACTGCACAGTTGTCTTCACTGTTGAGGTGGAATGTCCGGGTGTTGTGCTTGGGCAGTGAGGATATGGAGGAGAGCACAGACGTGGTGAGACTGCCCTTAAGGGCCTGTTGGTCTCTGTAATTAAACCAAAAGTACTATGAACATGGAAAGTGTTATTACAGGGAGTGGAGAAACATCTTTTCTGTGGGATTAGGGAAGACTGCCCAGAGGAAGTAACATTTAAACAGACACATAGTAAATGAGGAGAAGCTAGTTTAGGGAATGGGGGAGTGTTACAGGCAGGGAGCCTTAAGTAGGAAGAAAAAATGCAGTAATAAATCTGTCTCCTATAATGGTGGACTACATAAAATGGAGTGACCCTTTTGCTGAGAACAACTACAAAAGCTAAAGAAAATATAAAATACTGTCTGTTTGAAGGTATCAGAGAGATAAATTAGTAAAGCATTATCAAGCTAAAACTCAGAAAAGAAGAAAATCCAAAGAAATGAGACTGACATTTGGGACTGCTTTTGCCCTAAAGGCATTTACCAATTCAGAAGTAGCAGCTAAAAGATTTGTGTAGCCCTTTGATAGCCTCGCATGGATAGGAATACAAAAATCGGGCCTTTGTGATTCCCCAGTGCTTTGCATTGTGACCATGAAAGATTGCACCCAAGAATAGGGTAAAATTATAGATAAATAAACCCTTGCATGGACTGCAGCCTAGCTTCAAATCATCTGGGTGACCCAGGAAGTTCTCAAACCCCATTATTAGATTAAGATGATCTTCATGTTTGCTAGCACCCCCAGATTCCTTGCACAAAGATTCTTTCTAGGAGATCATTCTCATTGGTCTTAAATTATTTCTACAATTTTTCAAATATAATGTTCAGATCATAATCAAAGGTAATCAGTCACACAGGGACACAAGACAACATAAATCAATAACCAGCTGAAATAGTAAGTAATAAAAACAGAGCTCCAGGTGCTCCAGGTTTTAGATATGTCAGATATGGACTTTAAAAATAACTCTGGGGGCGCCTGGGTGGCTCAGATGGTTAAGCGACTGCCTTCGGCTCAGATCATGATCCTGGAGTCCCGGGATCGAGTCCCGCATTGGGCTCCCTGCTCAGCGGGGGTCTGCTTCTCCCTCTGACCCTCCCCCATCTCATGCTCTCTCTCTCTCTTTCTCAAATAAATAAATAAAATCTTTAAAAAAAAATAAAATAACTCTGCGCGGCACCTGGCTGGCTTGGTCGTTAGCGCATTTGACTCTTAATCTGTCGTGAGTTCAAGCCTGATGTTAGGCATGGAGCCTACTTAAAAAAGTTAGAAATAAAAATAATTATGCATATTAAGTTGAAGGACAAAAGAAATTGTAAATTTCAAGCCAAAATTGAAAACATTTAAAAAGAATTATAGCAGATTTGAAAAGGAGTCAAACAGATATTCTGAAACTTAACTAAAATGAGTTTAACAGCAGATCTTTTTTTTTTTTTAAAGATTTTATTTATCCATTTGAGAGAGAGAGAGTGAGAGAGCCCAAGAGGGGGTAGGGTCAGAGGGAGAAGCAGACTCCCCGCTGAGCAGGGAGCCCGATGTGGGACTCGATCCTGGGACGCTGGGATCATGACCTGAGCCGAAGGCAGTCGCTTAACCAACTGAGCCACCCAGGCACCCTAACAGCAGATCTTAACACACTGGTATAGAGAGGTTTATTGAACTAGATTTTAGGTCAGAAGGAAATATCCAGGGGCACCTGGGTGGCTCAGTCGTTAAGTGTCTGCCTTCAGCTCAGGTCATGATCCCAGGGTCCTGGGATTGAGCCCCACATTGGGCTCCCTGCTCAGCAGGTAGCCTGCTTCTCCCTCTCCCACTCCCTCTACGTGTGTTCCCTATCTCGCTCTCTCTCTCTCTCAAATAAATAAATAAAATCTTTAAAAAAAAAATGAAATATCCAGTAGGAAGCATGGAGGGATACAAGGATGAAGGTATGGGAAGGGCAAGAGATAGAGAGGATAGAAGTAAAGTCCTAATACACCTTTAAATGGGAGTACCAAAGGAAAGGAGGTGAGACTATTTCAAAACAGTATTTGAAGAGTATTGGCTGAGGATTTTCCAAAACAGATGAAAGACAATGAGCTACAACTCAAGAAGCACAACATAACCTAAATAAGATTCTTTTTTTAATTTTGTTTTTATTCAAGTATAATGATGATAGTGTTACATTAGTTTCAGATGTACCATATATCATACCATATCATACCATATATCAGCAATTCTATACATTACTCAGTGCTCGTCAAGATAAGTGTACTCTTAATCCCTTTTATTTCACCCATACCCCCATTCACCTCCCCTCTTACAACCACCAGTTTGTTCTCTGTATTTAGGAGCCTGGGGTTTTTTGTTGTTGTTGTTGGTCTCTTTCTTTCTTTCTTTGTTTTGTTTCTTAAAGTCCACATATGAGTGAAGTCAAATGGTATTTGTCTTTCTCTGACTGACTTGTTTTATTTAACATTATGCCCTCTGGGTCCAACCGTATTGTTGCAGATGGCAAGATTTCATTCCTTTTATGGCTGAGCAATATTCCACTGTATAAATACACCATATCTTCTTTACCCATTCATCTACAGTGGGCACTCAGGTGCTTTCTTATCTTGGATATTGTAGATAATGCTGCAGTGAACATAGGGGTGCATATATATTTTCAACCAGCAATAATCGCATTTCAAATTAGTGTTTTTATATTCTTTGGGTAAATTACCCAGTAGTGGAATTACTGGATAATATGGTAGTTCTATTTAATTTTTTGAGAAACCTCCATACTGTTTTCCACAGCAGCTGCATCAGTTTGCACTCTCACCAACAGTGCATTCCTTTTTCTCCACATCCTCACCAATACTTGTTTCTTGTGGTTTT
This sequence comes from Mirounga angustirostris, assembly GCF_029215605.1. Classification (NCBI taxonomy): domain Eukaryota; kingdom Metazoa; phylum Chordata; class Mammalia; order Carnivora; family Phocidae; genus Mirounga; species Mirounga angustirostris. The sequence continues at coordinate 36,801,168 of NW_026991721.1, read as the reverse complement.
TATTTTAGTCATTCTGATAGGTATAAAGTGATATCTCATTATGGTTTTAATTTGCTTTTCCCTGATGATTAGTGATGTTGCATATCTTTTCGTATGTTTGTTGACCATCTGTATGTCATCTTTGGAAGAATGTCTATTCAAGTCCTCTGCCCATTTTTAATCCGATTATCTAGATTTTTTGGCGTTCAGTTGCATAAGTTCTTTATATATTTTGGATATTAAGCCCTTATCAGATATATCATTTGTAAATATCTTCTCCCATTCAACAGGTTGTCTTTTTGTTTTGCTGATGGTTTCCTTCACTGTGCAAAAGCTTTTTATTTTGTGTAGTCCCAATAGTTTAATTTTGCTTTTGTTTTCCTTGTCAGAGGAGAGATATCAACAAAAATGTTTCTATGGCTGATTCAAGGAAATTACTGCCTATGTTTTCTTGTAAGAATTTTATGGTTTCAGGTCTCACATTTAGGTCTTTAATCCATTTTGAGTTTATGAATAAGATTAATTTTTAAAAATTCATCCACTTCTAGATACATACCCAAGAGAAATGAAAACATATGTCCGCACAAACACTTATACATGAGTGGTCATAGCACCAGTATTCATAATAGCAAAAAAGTGGAAGCAAACCAGATGTCCATCACCTGGAGAATGAATAAACAAAATGTAGATACATACAGTGAAGTAATATCTGTCCATAAAACAAAATATGTATTGGTATGTGCTACAACATGGATGAATCTTGAAAAGGTTATGCTAAGTACAAGTAGCTAACCACAAAAGAATCCCATTTATATGATTCCATTTATACGAAATGTTCAAACAAGGCAAATCTGTTAGACAGGTCTCGGATTAGAGGGGGAATGGATACAGAATTTCTTTTGGGGGTAATAAAAATGTTCTAAAATTAGATTGTGCTGATGGTTGTACAACTCTGAATATTCTTTAAAAATTTGAATTACACAGTTTATTTAAATAGGAAAATTTTAGGGTATGTGAATTATATCTCAAAAAGAGGGAGAAGAAATCACCTAGAACATCCTAATAAAACTACAGAAATCAAGAAGAAAATCTTAAAAGCAGTCAGTGGGGCTATGACTAGAGCACTGGAGTTACCTTCAAGGGAGCAGTAAATAGACTGGTAAGTGATTTCTCAGCAGAAAGAGTAGAGTTGAAAAGATAATACAGTGATGACGTCCTCAGTGTACTAAAAGAAAATAACTGCTAACCCTGAATTTTACCCAACTAAAATATCTTTTAAGAATGAAGCTGAAATAGGTGCGCCTGGGTGGCTCAGTTGTGAAGTGTCTACCTTTGGCTCAGGTCATGATCCCAGGGTCCTGGGATCAAGCCCTGCATCAGGCTTCTTGCTCAGCCAGGAGTCTGCTTCTCCCTCTCCCACTCCCCCTGCTTGTGTTCCCTCTCTAGCTGTCTCTCTCTCTGTCAAATAAATAAAATCTTAAAAAAAAAAAAAAAAAGAATGAAGCTGAAATAAAAATATTTCAGATGAACAAATAAAAAGAGAGAAAGTTTGTCCCAGGAAACCTATACTAAAGAAGATACTAACAGGAATCCAGGCAAACAGAAAATGACCCCGATGAAAGCCAGAATACAGGAAAAAGTAAAGATTAACAAAAGTGTTAAATATGCACATACCAGTAGTTCCACTGCTGGGTATATACCCAACAACAGTTAATACATATGTTCACCAAAAGACATGGTCATAAAAGATTGTTCAGGGGTGCCTGGGTGGCTCAGTATGTTGAGCGTCCAACTCTTGATTTTGTCTCAGGTCATGATCTCCGGGACCTGGGATTGATCTCCGGGACCTGGGATTGAGCCCCTGGTCAGGCCAACGCTTCTCTCTCTCTGCCCCTCCCCCCCACTCGTGCTTGTGCTCGCTCGCTCTCTTTCAAATAAATCTTAAAAAAAAAAAAAAAAGAATGTTCAAAGCACCATTCATTAAAGCCTTGACTTAAAACTACTTAGTGCCTGTCAGTGCATCTTAGACTGGATAAATAAACTGTATAGTCAAATATGCCTTACAGCCGTATAACAGTTTAAGTAATATATAACAGTATAAGTGAATCTAAAAAACAATAATGGGGAAAGTAGCCAGTCCACAAAATACTACATGATGTGTGATTCCGTTTATGTTGAAATATATAATAGGGAAAATGAATCTGTGATCTTAGAAATCAGGATAGTAGTGAGGTTACAAGTGCTGGCGAGGATGCGGAGAAAACAGACCCCTCGTGCACTGGTGGTGGGAAGGTAAATCAGTGCAGCCGCCATGGAAAACAGTGTGAGGTTCCTCAGAAAATTAAAAACAGAATTAATATATGATCCAGCAATCCCACTTCTATGTGTAAAGGAAGTGAAAACAGAATCTCAAGGAGATAGCTGCCCTGCCGTATTCATTGCAGTCTTATTCACAACAGCCAAAATATTGGAGGAACCTAAGTGTCCATCAGTAGATGAGAAGATACACACACACATGCATATATATATATGCACACATACACTGTGGACTATTCAGCCATCAGAAGAAGGAAATCTTGCCATTTTCAACAACACGGATAGACCTTGAGGGGATTAAGCTAAGTGAAATTAGAGATAAATACTGCATGCTATCACTTACACGTGCAATCTAAAAAAGCCAAACTTATAGAGCAGAGAATAAATTGGTAATAACCAGGGGATAGAGGCTGGGAGAAATGGGGAGATGTTGGTCAGAGGATACCCAGTAAGTTCTGGGGATCCAGTGTACCTCATTATGCGTATACTTAATAATACTGTGTTATATACTTAAAAGTTAAGAGACTAGATCTTCAGTATTCTCACCACAAAAAAGAAATGACACAATTATTTGACACGATGGAGATGTTCATTAATGCTGTGATGGTAATCATTTTGCAATATATAAGTGTATCAAATCAACACATTGCACACCTTTAATTTGCTATTGTTATGTGTTAATTATATGTTATATATGTGTCAGTTATATGTTATATGTCAATTATATCTCAATAAAGCTGGTGAAAAAAATCAGAATAGTAGTTACCCTGTAGGGGTGGAGGTGCCTAGGATTGGCTAGGGCGAATTACTAGGGTGCTGGGATGTTCTATTTCTTGATCTGAGTGTGGGTTTCATAGCTGTATTCTGTTTGAAAATTTATGATGTTCACTTAAGTGCACTTTTTTGCACATACACTGTACTTTAAAAGGTTTTTAAAAGTGAAAATATTAGTAAATGTCAGTGATTATTGAGTGTATAAAACAGCATCTTGTGTTTATAGCTAGGAAGAAATGTAGAGCAGTTAGGGCATGTAAGCTATCAATTTATGAAATGTCAGAATTAAAGTACTTATGTTGTAGGCTCTGAAGAGGTGATTCCTTCTCCCCCCCCCAAAGCACTTTAATAAGCAATTTTGAAATTACAAGGGACCCAGATAAGTAAATTTAAGTGAAATTTGTTATAATCTAGGAATATTTTAAGTAGGTCACAAATTAATTATATTGAGTTTTTCAGTAAAAATACCTTTTTAAAAATATTTTTAGACCTATTGTCTGTTTTGCTACTTCCCCTATTGCTTGGTCTATTTCTAAACACTACTCAATTTGGCAGTATCCCTTGAGGAATATATGGCACTTAATGTGTATTGTTCCCTAGAGGAATCATGAAAGAAAGAAAAGATGCAAATTTTCTCTTGGGATAAAATAGAAAATTAATTGAAGAAGAAAGAGTCCATAATTTAAGGTATAGTACTGGGAGAAAATCATATATAATTTTCATATTTGTTGATTACATCTTCTTAGTTTTAATACCAGTTATTACTAACAGAGTTCATACTCTTTATGCAGCAGCTTGCGTGGCTTATGTTTATGTTATCATCTTGTTTTTTATATACAGTGATGTAAGCTATAGTAGCTATAGTAATCATTTTTATGCATTTTCTTCTTAGGCTTTCTTTACTTGCTTCAGACTCATCATCAGTTGGCTTTTGAATTCTGTATTAAGATTTTGAAAGAAATACTCCAACAAAAAAATGAATTGTATTTTTGTTATAGTGATTCTGCTGCATGGATTACAAACACTCTATCTCCATGCTTGGATAAACTCCATCAAAAGCACATTATCCTCCTACTTCTGTGGCCAGCTGCCTAATTGTATCTGCTGTAACCACACGCTGTTGGAACATGATACCAATGAAGAACAGAAATGATAAATTACTCCCTGCAGGTGATAGTGATAATGATAATTTTTAATTTCCTTCTTCCTCATAAGGTCTAGTCTGGTCTTATTTCATTGGCTGCCATCCTGTTACATATACACATGATACATTTTCTTTAAAGAAATACTCATCACACCAAAATATGTGAGGAAATAATTTATTTTGATTCCAAGTCATTGTTCTTCAAATGAGCATATATAAAATGAACTGCATCTACCTTTGTGTATCTGGGATAAACAAGCAAAATGTGGCTTGAAACGGATTTTTAAATACTCAGTTTACACATACTTTGAGTTCTTTTCTTCCTTTTTGTGAAATCCTCAAAGAAGAAACAAACATTTCATTTTGAAAGACTGTATTCTAATGCTTAGGAATGTTTAAGATGCACAACAAAGCTACATGCCTGAATTCTTCTCCTGTATATGTGGAGGATTCCCACCAAATTGCAAATGTGATCAAACTGTCCCAGAAGTTTGCTGTATGTGCACGTATTTTCCTTTTCTTCTGTTTTCTTCTATAATAAGCATTGTTGTTGTTCTTAATTACCACAGATTCTCCCTTCTCTCAGGCTAAGGACTTTTTAAAAATTTTTCTCACAGTGGTGTATAATTCAGTGAAATTTTATTTAACTGTGACCTTGCCTTTGCAGATTAACCCAGCTCCTACCGATATTTTATTTTAATGCTTATTTTCCCCTCAGCAGTTCCCTTTGCCCCTGACAAGGTATACATGTGGAACAAAAGATAAATTTATTCCGTGCTCAGGCCTTATAACCTATCTGATCTTTTTCAAGCACGTGTCAAGCTGTGCTCCAGTTATTTATTACCATTGCCTATTAGTCATCATTTTCAATTTCCTGTGGTTGTTGTTAATTCTTACATTTGAATGACTTCCACAGAGAGAGTGTAAGTTCATTGAAATTAACATTTGAAAGACCTAGAGATAGCCTGTCAAAGTGATGGTAACAAGGTGGTGAAACTAATTGAAAAATGGTGGCATATTTATGTTCTTCAGAATAAATAGCTTTGTCCCCTAATCAGCTGACATATTTGATTGGTTATAATGGCTTTGCAGAAGTAAAAACACTAATCATAGTTCAGTTGGGTTTTATAGACTATGATTCAAGTTTAAAGTTTTTTCCTCCTTTTTTCTATATCTTATTTTAATTATTAAGGACCACCTATGGGTGGGGGGAGCCCTTTCCCTTTCAGTAGCATTCTGTTTGAGGGTTAATACCCATGTTAAAACCAGAAATGCCCTTTGGTTTTTTCAGAGCAAGAGTTTTCTACTTGCTCAGTTATGTGAATCTTTTTGGGTTTTTGTGGATTTTTTTAAAAGATTTATTTATTTTAGAGAGAGCGCAGGAGCAGGAAGGGCAGAGAGAAGGGATCTCAAGCAGACTCCATGCTGAGCGTGGAGCTCCAAACAGGGCTCGATCTCACAACCCTGAGATCACGACCCCACCTGGAACCAAGAGTTGGTTGCTTAACCAACTGAACCACCCAGGCGCCCCAGTTATGTGAATCTTAACTGTCTGATGAGTTGACTATCTGCACGTAATTTTTTACTGCAGGCAATTTGTTCCTAACTTCTCATGCTTCTGCTTCCTATGTGCTATAATAGAACTGATTTTGATATTACCCTCCACCAGACATCATTAGGGAGGTAAATCTGTTTGAGTTGAAGAAACTAGGATGCATTTCAGAGGGAACTATAAAGTAGATGTGACTTCAGATTTATCTTTGTCATAGTTCCCTGCCAAATTCTCATAACCAAAGTGAATTATATCTTTCATTTTTATTTATTTGTCTTGAGACTTAACAAACTGTTTTCTTACTAACCCAAACTACACAGTATTTCTTCCACTGTATTTTTGTGGGTTTGGAGGAAGGTGAGTTTCTTCTTTGATTTTTAACTAAATTTCATAGATAGTTCAATTTGGGGATTGGAAGACAGTTCTAAAATACCTTTGTATTCTCAAATATTCTGATTTTTTAATTTTGTTGTAAACTCATGCATCAGCCTCCCCTCTTCGTTTAGACCTATATACTCTGTTATAATTACAGTTGTTCTAGCATAATAATATTGCCAGTCTGTCTTTTACCAGAGTTAAGTATATGATGTTTTACTTTGTATATTTTATACATTTCAGACTTAGATCACATTTTCTGACAATGTAAATTGTTATTATAGTAATGTTGGTATTGTGTTATAGTTGGGAAAACTTGTCATTTTTTTTTTCAAAATCATTTAGTTCCTATTACATATTAGATATTGCCCTAGCCCTTGGGGGTACAGGGATGAGTGATTTTGGGGTGTTGCAAAGGGAACTGAAAGAAAGGTAATAGTTAAATTGAATGTTTCTCCATGCAATACTATAGATCATTTAACTCAAGTTTTAGAAATAATGTGTTATCACAGAAGCTGTTCATTTTTATGGGAAATGTAAATTATAGGTAAGGATAGAGAATATGAACATTCCAAATCTATCATCCACATTCAATAGCTTGGTGAATATCTTTTCAGATATGTACATATATATTCATATTTGCATAACATATAATAAGTGCCAATAATATATATATTATTCTTTTTACCTAATAGTATATTGTGACTACATTTCCAAATTGGTAAATATTTACCTATAGGATTACTTTTGATGGCCAAAATGTTATTCCATCATATGGAGGTATTAAGATTTGTTAACTGGTCACCCGTTGTTGAAAATTTAGGCTAAAATTGGCATCTTATGGCTAAATCTTTGCAACCATACTTGATAAATTTCCATAGTATATTTTTTTGAAAGTTTAGATTACTGGGTCAATGAGTATATGCATTATATAAACATTTTGATTGAGTCCATAACATATACTCACACAACAGAAAAGTGCGTAAATCTTAAGTGTAGTTTGATAAAATTGCACAAAGTGAATATCCACCATGTATCCATGCAGCAGTCAGCTGAAGAAACAGAATATTACCAGCAGCCCAGGAGCATAACCCCTTTCTAGAATCTACCACTATTGAAGGGTAACTACTATTGTGACTTAAAACACTGTAAGTTGTGCTGTTTTGAATTTTCTATATATAGATAGAATCAGAGCATGTGTACCACTTTCGCTGTGACTTTAAATTTTATTTTATTTTGTTATGTTAATCACCATGTTACATCATTAGTTTTTGATGTAGTGTTCCATGATTCATTGTTTGCGTATAACACCCAGTGCTCCATTCAGTACGTGCCCTCTTTAATACCCATCACCAGGCTAACCCATTCCCCCACCCCCCTCTCCTCTAGAACCCTCAGTTTGTTTCTCAGAGTCCATAGTCTCTCATGGTTCGTCTCCCGCTCCGATTCCCCCCACTTCATTTTTCCTTTCCTACTATCTTCTCTCTCTCTCTCTCTTTTTTTAAACATATAATGTATTATTTGTTTCAGAGGTACAGGTCTTTGATTCATCAGTCTTACACAATTCACAGTACTCACCGTAGCACATACCCTCCCCAATGTCTATCACCCAGGCCACCCCATCCCTCCCAACCCCCTCCACTCCAGCAACCCTCAGTTTGTTTCCTGAGATTAAGAATTCCCCTCTCTCTTTCAAATAAATAAGTAAAATCTTAAAAAAAAAAATAAATCTGGGTTTTTTTGTTTGTCTCTTTGTTTCTTTGTTTTGTTTTTTAGATTACACATATAAGTGAAATCATGTGGTATTTGTGTTTCTCTAACTAATTTCGCTTAGCATAATACCTTCTCGGTCCATCCATGTTGTTGTTGAATGGCAAGATTTCATTCTTTTTTATCCTGAGTAATATTTCAGTGTGTGTGTGTGTGTGTGTGTGTACCACATCTTCTTTATCCATTCATCTATCGATGGGCACTTAGGTTGCTTCCATATCTTGATTATTATAAATAATGCTGCAATAAACATGGGTGCATGTATCTTTTCAAATTAGTGGTTTTGTTTTCTTGGGTAAATACCCTATGGAATTAGTAGATCATATAGTATTTCTATTTTTAACTTCTTGAGGAACTGCCCTACTGTTTTCCACAGTGGCTGCACCAATTTACATTCCCACCAACAGCCCAAGTATTCCTTTTTCTTCACATCCTCGTCAATGCTTATTATTTCTTGCCTCTTTGATTCTAGCAATTCTGACAGGTGTAAGGTAATATCTTATTATGGTTGTGATACTAAAATTTTAAACTTCTCATATTAAGTTTCTGCCTATCTGTGGTGCTTAAAAAGCCTTCTTCACATCCCAGTTTTATAAACACTTGTATATGTTGGTGGGATTTTATTCTTCTTCCTCCTAACCACCCCCCAACCCCCTGCACTGATCTTTGTGATTACATCTGCTTACATGGAAAACCCCCACCAAATGATGTTATGTTATGTTTGCCTTAAACAATCATAAGTATTTTAAAGGAATTTGGAGGGAAAAGGTAATCTTTTGTATTTACCAAACTATTGATCATTTCTGTTGTTTTTCTGTTATTTTTGATTTTTCAGGTTTCCTCCCAGTATTATTGCTCACCAACCTGAAGAACTACCTTTAACATCTCTTCTAAAAAGTCTTTTGGCAATGAATTCTTTTAGTTTTCCTTTACTTGAAACTATCTTTATTTTGCCTTCATTCCTGAAGGATATTTTTGCTGGATATAGAATTTTGAAAGGTTTTTCCCCGCTCCAGTGTTTTTTTCTTTTCCATCTGAACTTCCAGTTATGTGTATGTTAGATGCACAGGTCCCTGAGACTCTTGCATTTTATTTCAATCTTTTTCCCTGATTTTTCAAATTAGGTACTTTCTATTGACTTATCTTCACATTCAGTGATTTTTTTTTTTTCTCTCTGTCATCTCCATTCTGCAGTTCACCGCAGGGAGTTTTTTTGTTTTGGTTATTGTATTTTTTAATTCTAAAATTTCCATTAGTTGTTTGTTTGTTTGTTTGTAGTTTCTTTTCTCTACGAGAATTCCTATCGTTCACTTCATTTCAGTGTGTTTTCTCTAACTTCATCTCTGTCACCTCATAATGACATAGTTAGAATTCCTGTCTTAAAGTCCTTGTCTCGTAATACCAGCTTCTGGGCCATCCCATAATTGACATGTGAGCAGTAGCTCTTCTCTTGAAAGTTAAAGACATTTTCCTGGTTCTTTGTATGTTGAATAATTTTTTATTGTGTTCTGGATGTTATGCATGTTATGTTGTGTGTCCTCTCGGCCCTATTATAATCATCTGGGGAATGTTGTTGATGTTTGGTGTGAGCGGGCAGTCGACCAATTAAAGCCAAAACATTAAGTTCTGTCAGCCGTGTCTGGGCAGGCGGTGGTTCACATCTCAGTCTCGTTCTCTAAACATTTGCTATAGTGTTTTGGGCTCTCATGCACATATGCTGTTCTTAGTGATTAGTCTGACTTGTAGAGGTTTTTCAAATCTCTGCTTTGTTCTTGAGATCTTGTTGATTTTAGGTTTTTGAGGCCTGTGCCAGTGATTCAGATTTTAGTTCCATTCTCTCAGCCTTTGTTTTGTTAATTTGGATCTAACCTGTAGTTCAGAGGTCAGGCTGAGACTTGTGCAGGCTCATACAAAGAAGTAGGGTTCCTCTCCTCCCCCATATGTATCACACATACTCCATTATTTTCAGTTGAAAATTATTAGTTCTATCTAAGGTTAGTTATTCGCTGATTTCATAAAGTGTCCTGACGACATAATAAGACTAGCTCAATTTAGTAAACTGAAGACTGAAAATTATAACTAAAATTTATTGAAAACCTGCTATATGACAGACCTGTGCTAGGTAAGGGGCACAACAATATGAATTACACATAGGCTTTGCTCTTAGAAAACACTGCAATCTGGTAGCGTGAGTAACTATAAGATAGTATGGTTAAGTACTGTAATAGAATTGTATATAATAAGCACATTCTCTTAGCAAATGTTTATTGTGTACTATGGGCCAGGCACTGCTCTGGAGACTGGTGAACAAGACTGGCATACAGGAATAAATTTAAGAAAACAATTGAATTAGTCTGTGGAGGGATACCAGGAAACCAACTGAAAGAAGTCATGTTTTAGAAATGTTCTGATTAACTACATGGTTTTCTATAATCTGTATCTGAGTACTGCATTGCTTTATATTTGTCTGTTTCACAGTATTATAAATAGTACTTTGATTCTCTCTTGGTATCTAAAATATAATGAACCTCAGTGTTAAATATTGAACTTGTTTTGGGCCCAATCCATATTAACCTCACAGATCAATAAAACTTCACATTCTCAACAAAAAGCAGCAGAGTACATAAATTAGCTTTAGAGTGATTTTTCAGTCATCGGTGTCCTATTTTTAACACTTTATAAGCTTTTTTTATTGCCAGTTTTAAAAATAGATTAGGCTAATTCCATTAGTGAAAGAAAAAGGGATGGTATCATTTAAATTTTAAACAAAAAGAAGTGAAAATTACATATCCTCATCTGAATATTCATCTTTTAGAGACCTTTTTGTACTATCACAGTAATCTTTAGAGTGACCTCAGAGGTTCTCCTTTGGGTATTTGTTTAAACATAAGTTTTATTTGAGTACTATTATATATTTTTCATTTATCTTCAGGAAAAAAAAATGTGACATTTAAAAATTCCGTTGATCTCATCACAAAAATGTTCATAGTACTTTGCTTTAAAATTAGATGCACAAGGTCAGAAGAAATTAAATGAGATCTTTGTATAAAAGAGTATGTTTAAGTTAAATTTATTGCTCTGTAACAAACCACCCTAAAACTGAGTGCCTTGAAGTCACAATCATTTAGATTTATTTGTGTATGATTCTGCAGTCTGGACTGGACTTATCCTCTAGTTCTCTTCTGGTTTCTCCCTGGGTCTCTCAGGCTGCTGCAGTTGTCTGGTTTGACTGGAGCAAAGAGCTCCAAGATGGCTCAGCTTGCACAGCGGCCTCTCTTTGGGAGAGCATGGGTCAGGTAGGGGCTGGCTGAGGCCTCGTCCTTAATGTGGTCTCTCACTTTTCAGTAGTCTACCACAGTCATTTCTCTCATAAAACACATATTGATTATTTGATTAGCCTTGTTGCCCTTATTATTATATTGTTTCTGTGGGGGAAAGCCAAATTATATTAATTTATTTTTACATGTAACATCTTTTCCAGGAAAAAATAGTGGCCTGTCATAAATTTAAGAGGTATCTAGTCTTTGAAATGGTTTCTTGTTGCCATGTCTTGAAATACTGAATAATTAATTGTTATGTCATGTAATTAGTTTAATAATTATTTATATTCCCTTTTTTTCTTTTAATAGGCAATTGCTGGCTACTTTGATATATATTTTGAGAAGGATTGTCACAGCAGGGTAAGTATCATGAGTTTTCTCATAAGAATTAATTATGTGAAATACATTGTATTTTATTTTTGTGCCCCAAGGTATTTGATCATAAGCATTTTGCTGTTGTAAGCAATTGGAGCTTGTATTTGATGGAGTAGATTAATGTAGCATGATATTAAAAATCAGATACTTTTGAACTCTACCAATGCAGGTCGTGTTCTCCACGGGCCCCCAGAGTGCCAGAACACACTGGAAACAAACAATATTTCTATTGGAAAAGCCATTTTCAGTTAAAGCAGGTAAGAAAGAGGGCGCCTGGGTGGCTCAATCGGTTAAGTGTCTGCCTTCGGCTCAGGTCATGATCCTCGGGTCCTGGGATCAAGTCCCACATCGGACTCCTTGCTCTGCGGGGAGCCTGCTTCTCCCTCTCCTCCCCACTTGTGCTCTCTCTCACTATCTCTGTTTCTCTCTCTCAAATAAATAAATAAAATATTAAAAAAAAATTTTTTTAATTAAAAAAAAAGCAGGTAAGAAAGAAAAGGGGGAGAAATGAATTACTCATTTTGAAGTAAACAATATTCCTTCATTCTACAATGACTTTTTGTGTGTCCACTGTATTTGAAGCAATATAACAGATGCTAAGTAAGGTAAGATGTTCTTAGAGCTGCATAAGTTTTAGATGGCATATCATTTCATTAAAGTGGTGATTTAAAGAAAACTCTAGATTAGATTTATAATTCCTGCCACTTAAAATGTGCTTTAGTATGTAGCTTTTGAGTACCACAAAAAAATTCTGAAAACTTTTCTTTAAGCAGTAACTAATACATTACTAAGTTGCAAACATAACTAAAAATACTTTCACCTCCAAAGTGACTGAAGAGAAATATCACCCATAGAGGTGAAGTGTAAATTAAAGAGAATGCCATTCAGTAGTTACGGTGTTCAGTATATATGTCTAGGGGGCTCTCCACTGTCTCCACCTGCTCAAATCTTAGTGCTCAAGGACTGGCCTAATTCCACATTCCTCTGTCTTACACCGCATTGATTGCTCACTCTGATGAGAACCTACAGTTCTTATGTACCTACACCCTTAGCTCCAAAGGTTAGAATTTAACTATGGAACCTTTTTTTATTTAAATTGTTTATTACATATAAGTTGTCCTCCCCCACCTTCACTGAAAGCTTTCTGACTATATGAAACCTGAATGTACAACAAACTTCAATGAAAAGATACTCAACATCACTAGTAACCAGGGAGAGAGGCCAGTTAAAACTATGTAAGAAACTGTTTCTTATCCATCACTACAGGAAAAAAACATAAAATTTAACAAGGCTAAGTGCCTGCAATTGTGTAGCCAAATGGAACTTTTATACTCTTCTGCTGGTAGTCTTTATTGGTACAACTTCAGAGAACAGTTTGCTACCATCAAGTTAAGAATAGATGTATAAATATCCATCACTAAAACCATTTTTTTCTAGGCATGTATTGTGAACAATCTCCCCTGCAGCCTGTCTACAACAATCTTAACAAAAGTATGGTTTGTAGAAGTGAAATATTGGAGGCAACCTGAATGTCCATTAAAAAAGATATATGGTAGTTGCATACAGTAAAATCTCTGTAACAGATAAATCATATATTTGTGAATATCAGAAGCAACATTAAGCAAAAAAAGTTGCAGAATGATTCCTACAATACATTGTTTATATGGAGTTTAAAGACAATGAAACAGTTACACATACACATGTAGTAAAATAAGAAGCGATACTTAAAGGATGATAACTGCGGAATTCAGTATAGTGGCTACCCCTGAGGAGAGATAGAAATAGGAGCACGGAAGGTAAAGAGGGTTCAGTGCCATAGATCTGAATTATTCCTTTTAGATTGAGGGAACTGTGGGAGAATGTTAAGATTTGACAAAACTGAGTGGTGGGTCCAGGTGGTCATTATATTGTTCTCTATATGTTTAAAATATTCCATAAAATTCAATTATAGTTTGATTTCACTGTTGATGCATAAATTGAATTTAGTAGATGCAGATAAACACTATTAGAGTAAAGCAGCACCTTGTTGTCATGTTTTCACTTTAAGATTGCAATGCTGTGGAAATAAAACCTTGATGGTGTCATTTTCTTTCTCCAAAAAGCTTGAGCACAGCAAAACTGAAGTGTGGTGAACACAAATGAAATTTTATTACATTTTCATTTGTTTTTGTTTGATTGATTGGTTGGGTTTTGTATAGCTTTGGTATTTGGACTGATATTTGGAAACTTGAAAATGTTGCTTTCTTCTTCATGGTAACCATTTTATTATCTTAATGCTAAATTTTAAGGGTAGTGCTAATTCATTCATGTTTTAATCTTGAGGGAGACTTAAAATAGCATTTGAATTTTCTCCTACCTAATTACAACAAAATATTATTTTGTCTAGTGAAATTTTGAAATCCTAACTAGTCATTACCCAGTAATCCTTAGAGTAACTGATTCAGCTTTTTTAGAATACTATGAAGGAGGTGTGTGATTTTAATATTGCCTTCTTGTCTACATTCTGTATTTCTTTCACTGCCATTATATATGTGCTGGTATTTAAATAGCAAGACCAGTACACCACAAAATTTTGGAATCCCCTAAAATATAACCGGGAAAGACTTGAAAGGGAAATTTCAAAGTAAGGAAAATTCTCAGCTATGATAGTATAAATATGGAGGGATTATATAAGGAAATACAACACTTTTTTTTTTTTTAACCTTGCTAAACTCTGATGCTAGTACTAATGAATAGAAGCCAGAAGTTGGAGGGCAGAGTACTGAAGAAGACATGCTAATCAGAAAAAGCCTCCAGAAATCTACACACAATGTCCCCTTAAGTTTTAGATGAGTACTAAGATGTATGCATATAGGATGAAATGCCTGAGGTCAAGCAAAGCATCTGGGGCAGCTGTGAACAAATAGTTCTCAGAGTTTACATGGGGCTGTGGGGTATGAGTTTCAACCAGCTAGAGTGGGGACTCCTTTTGGAATCAATATATGCAGTCCAAAAAGACCATAGCGTCATAGTGGGAATAAACTATCCCTAAAATAAAGGCTAACCTGTATGCTCCTTAACAAAGCTTAAAAACAAGCCTTAAAAGAAAAAAAAAAAATGGACCCAAGTAACTTTATTGGCAACAAAGGAAAACAAAAAACCCTTGAACAACATAAAATTCGTCATGGCCAAAATTTCCAATAAAGCACTGAATGCAGGAAAATATCAGTTGATAGAAACAGACCCAGAAATGAAATTAGCACACAAGCATGTTGAAACTACTAACTACTTTTATATGAGAATATATTTACAATCCAAAAAGAACTTCTAGAGATGGAAATTATAATATCTGAAGTGAAAATGTCATTCGATGCAATTAACAGAAAAAACAGGTCAGTGTTCTTGAAGATGCAGCATAAATGTATCCAAAATGAAGCACAGAGAGGGGAAAAAAAGATTTTTTAAAGAAACATATCCACAGTATCCTGTGGGAAAATATGAAGCACTCTAATTTAAATGTAATAAAAGAAGTCCCTGCAAGAAGCCGGGGCAGAAAATATGTTTGAAGATACAATAATGGCCAAATTTTTCTTTCATTTGATAAAAGCTATAACCCACAGATTGTAGAAACTCAGTGAACCCTAGGTAAGATTGACAC
The DNA here is from genome assembly GCF_029215605.1 of Mirounga angustirostris. Taxonomy (NCBI): domain Eukaryota; kingdom Metazoa; phylum Chordata; class Mammalia; order Carnivora; family Phocidae; genus Mirounga; species Mirounga angustirostris. The sequence continues at coordinate 36,785,926 of NW_026991721.1, read as the reverse complement.
AAAGAAAACAACACCAAGACATATTGCAAACAAAGTGCCAATAAGTAGTGATAATAATATAAAGTCTTAACATGAACCAGAGAAAAATTAAACAGAGGAACAAAGAAAGAATAATTTCAGAATATTCTTAAGAAACTATGTAAGCCAGATGATAAATGACATTCTCAAAGTGCTAAAAACAACTGTCAACCTAGATTCTATATTTAGAATATATTTCAAAAATGAAGGCTAAATAAAACTTGCCCAGAAGAAGAACACTGCAAGAATTCATCTCCAGCAGACCATCAATACAAGATAAAGTAAGTTCCTCAAGTGAAAGGAAAATATCACCAAATGGAAACTTGAATCTAAACAAAGGAATGGGAAATGTCAGAAATAGTAAATGTGTGAGTTCCTAAAAAAGACTTTATTTTCTCACTTTTTAATTTTTAAAAGATAATTGACTAAAGTAAAAATAATGTATTACGGATTTCAAAACATAGCAACATAAAATGTATGGCAGTAATCAAAAAAAATTAATGAGAAAATGGAAATATATTAAGTTCTTACACTGGACATGAAGCAATTTAATGGTAAATTATGATAAATATGTATATTGTAAACACTAGAGGAACAGGTAAGAAAAAAGTTTAAGCTACAAAATAAAGCTGATAAGCTATTAGTGAAGATAAAATGGAATCTCAAGCAAAAGATTTAGTTCAAAAGAAGATGCAAACATAAAGAAATAGAAAACAAAAGGTATGGGGCGCCTGGATGGCTCAGTCCCTTCGGCTCAGGTCATGATCCCAGGGTCCTGGAATCAAGCCCAGCATCGGGCTCCCTGCTTGGTGGGGACTCTGCTTCTCTTGCTCCCCCTGCCACTCCCCCTGCTTGTGCTCTCTCTCCCCCTCCCTATCTCTCTCTTTCTTTCTCTCTCTGTCAAATAATAAAATTTAAAAAGAAAAGAAAAGAAATGGTGTGATGGTAGACTTAAATTCAAAATGAATGGTCTGTATATCCACATAATGGAATATTAGTGCTAAAACGAAATAAACTATGATGCTATGAAATGACATGGAGGAATCTTAAGTTCATATATCTGAGTGAAAGGAGCTAATCTGAAAAGGCTACACACTGTGTGATTCCAGCTACATGGCATTCTGGAAAAAGCAAAACTGCAGAATGAAAAAAGCAGTGGTTGCCAAGGGCAGGGGATACAAATAAGCAGAGCACAGAGGATTTTTAGGGCAGTGAAAATAAGCTCTCTCACCGAATGCAGCTTGAATAAACCAGAATGCAGGGAATAGCTATTTGAGATCTCTGAAAAGTAAATTGGAGAAGACCAGAATTCAAATACCTTGAACTGGTGATAAATTTATGATTTGTTTGCCTCCAATATCCCCCAGTCTGGTCTCCAGACAGCCTGAAACCCAGAATTAAGGCATCAGCGAAGACTAACTAGCTCCTCTAATTCTAACTTGAGGAATGGGGAAAGGATCTCCTAATGCTTAGGTAGAGAAATCCGCATTTTTCTTTTCTATATTTCTCTTTGTTCTCTTATACCCTCGCCCCCAAATAACCCCACAGTGGCAGCAGTGGGGACCCACAAACATCTTAAATTCTGAGGGATGGTAAGTAAATGAGTGGGTGTGGCTGTGTTCCAGTTAAACTTTATTTACAAAAACAGGCAGCCAGCCTCAAAGTCCTCCATAAAACAAATCTCCAGGCACAGATTGCTTCATTGCAAATACTTCCAACCACTTCAAAAAGAAATAACACCAATTCTATACAGTCTCTTCCAGAAAATAGAAGAGAGCTAATTTTATAAGGGCCTTAATACAAAAAACCAGACAAAAATTATACAAGAAAATTAAACTACAGAACAACATCTTTCATGAATATAGATGCACAAATTGTCAACAAAATACTAGCAAATTGAATCCAGCAATATTTTTTAAAAAGAACAATACACTATGACCAAGTGAGGTTTAGTCCAGGAATCCAAGACTGATTCAATAATACAAAATTTAAAAATATTGTAGAATTATTTAATACAGTCAACCGTGCTAACAATCTAAAGAAAAACCACATGGTCACATCAGTGGATGCAAAAAAGCATTTGACAAAATTCAGTATCTATTCGTGATAAATACTCATAGCATACTAGAAATAAAAGAGAACTTTCTGAACCTGATAATAGACATCCACACAAAGTCCACAGTTAGCATCATACTGAATGGAGCAAAACTGAATGCTTTTCCTCTGTTTGGGACAAGGCAAGAATGTTCACATTCACCACTCCTATTCTCTTATATTGAGGGTCTTAGCAAGTGATAAGGAATGAAAAAAGAATTAAAAGTCATTGGAAAGGAAGAAATAAAACTGTCATTATTTATAGATAACATGATTGTGTCCACAGTGGATTCTAAGGAATCTTCAGGAAAAACTACAGAACTAGTAAGAATTTAGCAAGGTAGAAATTGACAGGCTGATTCTAAAATTTGAATGCAAATGCAAAAGACCTGGAGTCACCAGGCAATTTTTCAAAGAATCATATTGGATTCTTTTACTATGTGATTTCTAAACTTATTAAAGAGTTCTGTTAAACCAGACAGTAAGGTTTTATACTATATAAAGACATAGAGATTAATATAACAAAAGAGAATCCAGAAATAGACCCACTTTTGTATAGTAATTATATTTTTCCAAAGGATCGATGTAATTCAATGGGAAAATGATAGTCTTTTCAAGAAATGGTGCTTAGAACAACTAAATGTTTGTACAGGAAAATAATCTCAATGCTTACCTTATACTATATTCAAGAACCAACTCTAAATGAGTCAAAACCCTAAATACAAATGTATAAAACTGCAAAATTTCTAGAAGATAACGTAAGAGATAATCTTTGAGATCTGGGGTAGGCAAAAGTTTACGAGGGTGAGGTAATGGTAAGACTCATTGAACTGCACATGTAAAATGTGCACGTTTTACTGTATGTAAATCATGCCTTACTAAAGTTAATTAAAAAAAAAAACACCTCACTGGACTATCAATATTTCCAGGATAAAATCCAAATTCCTTACGTTGGCCCTTTATAATCTGACCATTTTTCATCATTTCCAATCCCACTGTGTTACATTCCACATCATAAGCCCATCATATGCTCCAGCTCATATGGACTTTTACAGACTGCTCATTTTTTGGCTAACTTTGCTATCTTTTCTTACTCCTTGCCTTTGTCTAAGATAGTCTACATAGAAAGCTGTTTTGACCTCTTTCACTTGATAAATTTCAATTTTCTCTTTATTACCCAGCTTATTTCTATAAATCTTTCCTCACCTTAGAAAATTAATTGCTGTCTTCTTCGTTCTCTTAGATCAATTCATGCATACATCTGTTATCACATCTCAGTATGCTGTGATAAAGGGTTCTAATAGATGAGTTGTCTTTCTCCTTTTTGATCTGATGTAGTATTTGCCATATTGTAAATATTTTGCTGAATATACAAGTAAGTATAGTAATATGCATTGTCATTGAAATCTCATTTCCTCTAATCACCTTGGGTGACATCATGCCAAGGGCATTTACTGGCTGTTTTATTTGGTTTTCCCATTTTGTCAACTCTGATGTTCTCAAAAATTTTATCATACTATTGAACTTGAATAGATTGGTATTCAGATTTATCTTGGCATGTTTGAAGAGTTCTCTGTAGTTGGGTTTAATTAAAACTAAAAGTAGTTTTGGACTCATTATGCTCTAAAATTATTAGATAAAATTTAATAAAGCTGAATGTCTAATCAGAATAATTTACTGTGTGTATAAACCTTGTCTTAATATCCAGAAAGTAATATAAGATTTTTTAAATAAAATATTATAAATATGCCTTTCATCATGCTGCCTAGATTGTGGGGCATGGGGCAGGTGTGTGAATATCTTCAATAATGATAAATCTCTTTTTGCACCCTTCAGGGTAGACTTGATATTTAGAAAGTAAGAAAAGATGTTGTGTGAATAAGGAATTTCTCAGACTAAGAATTGTACATTTGGGGGCACCTGGGTGGCTCAGTTAGTTAAGCGGCTGTCTTCGGCTTGGGTCATGATCCCGGCGTCCTGGGATTGAGCCCTGCCTCGGGCTTCTAGCTTGTCGGGGAGCCTGCTTCTCCCTCTCCCTCTGCCTGCCTGCTGCTCCCCCTGCTTGTGCTCTCTCTCTCACTCTCTCTCTGTGTCAAATAAATAAAAATAAAATAAATTTAATTAAAAAAAAAAGAATTGTACATTTGGCCACAAACAAAATGGAACTATAAAATAATGAACCTAGTTTGTTTTGTTTTGGTGTTTGGCTTTTGTATTATATTTTATTCACAACCTAGATCTAAAAATATTTCAGAAGAAATGCTGTCAACATTTGAGCACTTGCAGCATTCTGGGAGTAACAAACCACCCTCCCAGAATGAATGCTTTTAACGTAGTTAAAGAACACTTAGTTTAAAGTTTAAATTCAATGTGTTTGTCCCCTTTCCTTTAATGTACAATTTTTTATTGTACAAACTTATATGGCAGTGTTTACTGTAAAAATCAAGATCTTTTTCATGTAATTTGGCTTTGAAAATATGACTAAAATCAGGCTATTTATTTTTCTTTCTCTTTATGTATCTAGTAAGCTTTTATATAATGGAAAATCCATTTCTCTTTTTTCTTTCATTCTTGAAGCTGTAATAGTGATAATAATGATTTTTAAATTTTCCCCCTTCTGGGGCAATGAAATTTCATTGCTCGGGAAGAAATTAATTTTAAAAAGCCACTATAACAGAACTGAAATCAGTTTTGTTCTTTGAACTGCAGCACTGCTTTGTGGTACTAATGGCCGTCTGCCGATGGTAAAAACAGGGTGATACAGCTCAGCTCCACAGAGAGTGTCCTTTGCAGCTCTCACCACCGTATACACGCTTAACAGCATCGGTCATTTCATATCTATTTGACACCGAGTAATTACTACGATCCATTCCAGTATTACAGCCACTGCCTTGGCATTTTTGTCAGGCCTAAACAATTGACGGGAGTTCGGCAGTGTGAATTACGTATTTATTTCTGTGACCCTTCATGCTATTTAATTAACTTTAAAAAGTGCTGTTTGCACCCTCATTTTGAAATTGAGATTATTACAGAAATAGTTACTTTGCTTGTATTTCAAGACATGAAAATTATACTAGCTTATAAGGTAATTACTGTTATGACTCTTTAATTATTCAATGTTTAATATTGATGCTTAAAATTTTTTCTTTCATGAAAATTTAACAAAAGTATCCATTACTAGTTCATCTTGACTTGTGCTATATTTCTAAGCTGAGGACTACATGGAACTCTTAAATGTATCCTTTAAACTTGAAATGAAGAATTTGATGACCTGCTTCATAAGCTCTATAGAACATTTCCATTTTGACCTTTATCCTAAGGATTGAATAGAACATTTACAAACAAGCCAACTTTCATTTTTTTAACACCTCCAAGGCACTTAAACAGCAGCAACCATTAGAGGACATGCACTAAAAAGAAACATTTGCAACAATACCTCATATACCTCAACAAAATCACTAACTTGAATGCACAAAGGATTTTTTTTTTTTAGGTGGTAAACATTTGAAATAATACCCATCACCACTGATAATCACTGAAATGCAATCAAAGCAGTCAGATTCTGGTGGTAGTTTAAATAACAAAAATACTTCTGTTGTTCTCTTTTACTCATTTTTGTTTTGTTTCTAATAACACCCAGCGTTGATGAAGATGGCAGGAATGTAAAACTGGAATATACTTTATGCCTTTTTGGAAAGTATTCCACTTCTGATCATTCATCCTAAGGAATCAAATCAAAATTCACTTTTTAAAAAATATTTGCTCTTCTAAGAAGTGAAAGTATAGTGTTTTAAATTGCCTTTTTTTTTAATATTTATTTCTTTATTTTGGGGGGAGTGCAGAGGGAGAGAATCCTTAAGCAGACTCCCTGCTGAGCATGCAGTCCGACAGGGGGCTTGATCCCACTACTCATAAGATCACAATAGGAGCTGAAACCAAGAGTCAGACGCCCAACGGACTGAGCTACCCAGGCACCCCAAGTTACTTTTCTTTCTTTAGAGTATCTTGCTTTGTGGAATTTTGTTATCATTTTTGTATAATCAAGTCTTTAACCTTTTCCATTTGGTTTCTGACTTTGGTTTCATACTGAAAAAGATTGTATTACTATATTTACACATTTCTGTTGAATTCTTTCCTCAGTGACTCAAAATGCCCCACTTACATGTACTAAATCGCCATAACAGATCTTTTGGCTTCTCTACTATATTCCATTTATCTCTGAGTCAGTTTATTCCTAAGCTGCCACATTTGTTAAATAATTTTTTTCCATAACTTACATACAATAAAAATTCACATATCTTCATTGTATACTTTGATGAGTTTTGACAAATGTATGCACCATCCTAATCAAGATAAAAGATATTTGCATCACTCTAAAGTTTCCTCCTTGGGGATGCCTGAGTGGCTCAGTCAGTTAAGCATCTACCTTGGCTCAGGTCATGCTCTCAGGGTCCTGGGATCAGGCCCCACATCACATTGGACTCCCTGCTCAGCGGGGAGCCTGCTTCTCCCTCACCTTCTGCCCCTCCCCTGCTTGTGCGTGCTCTCTCTCTGTCAAATAAATAAATAAAAACTTTAAAAAATAAATAAAAATTTTTTAAAAAATAAAATAAAAAGTTTCCTTTGATCCCCTATGTGATTATTCATTCCCAGCTCCAATTCCCAGACCAAGACAACCACTGATCTGCTTTCTGCCACTATATATTAGTATTACTAGTACTAAACTATTGGTATTCTTTTAAAATGTTATACTTCTTTGCTTAACATATTTTGAGGTTCATCTGTATATCAGTAGTTTGTTCCTTTTTATTCTTAAATAGTATTCCTTTATATGACCATACCACAGTTTACTAATACCACATTCACCTGCTGCTAGACTTTGTGTTGTTTCCAGTTAGGGGCCATTATGAATGGAGTTGCTACAAACATTCATGTAAAAACATGTCTTTGTGTGGACATACATTCTCATTTCTCTTGGGTAGATACCTAGGAGAGGAATTACTAGGTCTTATGGTAAGTGTATGTTTAACTTTATAGGAAACTAGCAAATTTTTTCAAAATCACTGCACTGTTCAACTGTTAACTGTTAAAATCTGCACTGTTAAAATCAAATTGTTCAACGTTCCTACCACCATAGTGGGGTCAGCTGCTCCACATCCTTGTTAGCACTTATAAAAAAGGTCAGCCATTTTAATTTGTCATTCTTTTGTCTGTAAGCAGTCTTTTTAATTAGCATTTGCCTGATGACTAATGATGTTGAGCATATTTTCATGTGTTTACTGGTCATTTGTATATTTTGTGTGTGGGAGGTGTCTGTTAAAAATACTTTGCTGAATTCTTAATTGGGGTGTTTGTCAACTTACTGAATTAAAAGAAACCTTATATACATGGGTACAAGTTCATTGTCAGATATATGTGGTGTTAATATTTTTATCCCAAATCCCAGCATTTCTTTTCATTTTCTCAATATATTTTGAAGTTTGTATTTTTGTTTCCTAATTAAGAAATCTTTGCTACCCTAACATCATAGAGTTTTTCATACATGTTTCTTCTAAAAATGTTATAGTTTTGCCTTGTACATTTAGGTCTATAGTGTATTTCATGTTAATTTTAAGAATAATAGTTCATTTTTTCCAAATGTACATTAGGCTGTTTCTTCATCATTTCTTGAAAAGTCTGTCCTTTTCCAATTTAATTACTTGGCTCCTTAGTCAAAAATTAATTGACCATATATGGATATGTCTTTTTCTGAGCTGTTTTGTTCCATTGATCTATGTATCTGTTCTTATGCCAGTTAGACACTGTCTTCATAAGATGATGTAAGTCCTCAGACTTTGTTCTTTTTCAAAATTGTTTTCATTATTCTAGATCCTTTAAATTTCCATATAAGTTTTAAAATCAAATTGTTAATTTCTTACCCAAAAAAGCCTGCTGGGATTTTGATTGGAACTGTTTTGAATCTATAGATTACCTTGCAGAGATCTGACATCTTAACCATATTGTTTTTGTCCTCCATCCACAAGCAGAATGTATGTCCCCATTTACAGTTGACCCTTGAATAATGTGGTCAACCTCCTATACAGTCGAAAATCTGCACGAAACCTCTGACTCCCCAAAGTCTTAACTACTGATAGCTTCCTGTTAACCAAAAACCTTTCCAATGACATAAACAGTCTATTAATACTTATTTTGTGTATGTATCATATATTCTTAAAGTAAGCTAGAAAAAATGTTAAGAAAATCTTAAGGAGGGGCACCTGGGTGGCTCACTCAGTTAAGGGGGTGCCTTCAACTCAGGGGGCTCCTTGCTTAGCATGGGGGGCCGGCTTCTCCCTCTTACTTTGCCAATCCCTCTGCTTCTGCCCTCTCTCTCTCTCTCTCTGTCAAATAAATAAAATCTTAAAAAAAAAAAAAATAAGGAAGAGAAAATGCATTTACAGTACTTTACTATATTCATCAAAAAAAATACACAATTAAGTGGACCCATGCAGTTCAAATCTGTGTCGTTCAGGGGTCAACTGTACTTTCATCATCTTTAGCACTATTTTGTAGTTTTATGTGACTAAACATTGTACATATATTGTTAAATTTATCTCATGTATTATATGCTTTTTTTTGACGCTGTTGTAAATGCTCATGGGCTTTTATTTCAACTTCAAATTCTAATTCTACATTGCTAACATATAGAAATGCAATTTTCTATTCTAAGATTGCTAAACCATCTTACAGTTCTAGTAGCTCTTTTTGCATACTAGGATTTTCTCTGTATAAGACCATGTGGTCTGCAAATAAAGACTGTTTTGCTTCTTTTTTTTCCGCCCCCAAACTATATCCTTTTTTATTCCTTCCCCCACACCTTCATGCCCTGACTAGTACATCCAATACAATACTAATTAGAGGTGGTCAGAATGACCATCCTTAACCTCAGTTCCAATCTTAGGAAGAACACATTCAGTCTTTCACCATTAAGAATGTTATCTGGAGTGGGGTGCCTGTGTGGCTCAGTCGGTTAAGTGGCCCACTCTTGATTTTGATCTCAGGGTCCTGGAGTCGAGCTCATCACTCAGTGTGGAGTCTGCAGGAGATTCTCTCTGTCCCTCCCCCTGCGCTCATACACTTTCTCTCTCTAAAATAAATAAATCTTAAAAAAAAAAAAAAAAAAAAAACGTCGGGCGCCTGGGTGGCTCAGCCCGTTAAGTGTCTGCCTTTGGCTCAGGTCATGATCCCAGGATCTTGGGATCGAGCCCCACATCGGGCTCCCTGCTCAGTGGGAAGCCTGCTTCTCCCTCTCCCTCTACTGCTACCCCTGCTGTGCTCTCTCTTTCTCTGTCAAATAAATAGATAAAATCTTAAAAATAAATAAAATGTTATCTGGAGTTTCTCATAGATTCCTTTTATCAGCTTGAAGAGTCCTTCTATTGCTAGCTTGCTGAAAGTTGTTATAAATTAATTCTGTCAGATTTTTTCCTGTATTTTATGAGACAGTAGTATTTTTCTCTTTAGTCAAAGGATTTTTGAATCTTTGTTTATGAGGGATATCTAGTAGTGTGTTAAGTCTTCCATATTCTTTCTGGTTTTCTATCTAGTTGTTATTGCAATTATTGACAGAGGAGAGGTGAAATTCCCAATGATAATTGTGGATTATATGTGTCTTCCTGTGGTTCTGTCAGTTTGCATCATGTGTTTTGAAGCTCTGTAGTCATACAATCATACATAAAAGTCATTATGTGTCTTTGTAAATTGAATGATCATTTTGAAATATGTCTATCTCTGGTTATGTATTTTTTCCTGAAGTCATCTTTGTCTGAAATTAATACTGCCATTTCAGACTCTCTATGATTAATATAGAATTACATTTTACTTTGACCCTTTCTTTATATTGAAAGTATATTAAACACATTACAGTTAAAGTTATTATCTGTGATACTAGATTTAATTCTGTCATTTGCTATTTGTTTTTCTCTATCCCCTCTGTCATTGATTCCTTTTTTCCTTCTTACCTTTTTTTTTTATTGAATATTCTTTTATTATTTCATTTTATCTCCACCCTTAGCTAAATAACTACATGTGTTGGGTTTGTTTTTATAATTGTTGCACTAGAGTTCCAGCATGCCTCTTTAGCTTACCAGACTACCATCAAACAATAGTACACCATTTCATTTATAGTTTAAGACTCAGTAATTTTCTTCCATTTACCCCCTCCAATCCTTTGAGCTATTGTAAAAATTTCACTTCCCCAAATGGTGCTATATATAGATTTATCTCCCAATACATTGTTGTTAGTTATGCTTTAAATATTCAGTTATGTTTTAAATTAATTTTAAATTTTTTCATTTTTTAGATCTACTTTGTTCAAAAATTAAACATAAAATTGCCCTAAAATTTAAATCGATTAATTTTTTCCAAAATGAGTGAAACATCTCACAACAATAAAAGAGAAGTACTAGGTATACATTATTACTTTTCTGCTAGACTGTATTCCTTGAATTCTTTTTTTTTTTAATTTTTTTATTAACATAATAATGTATTATTTGTTTCAGGGTACAGGTCTGTGATTCACAGCGCTCACCATAGTACCTACCCTCCCCAGTGTCCATCACCCAGCCACCCCATCCCTCCCACTCCCCTCCACTCCAGCAACCCTCAGTTTGTTTCTGTATTCCTTGAATTCTTAAACACATCTTTTACCTTTCTTCTATAGGTGAAGCCTTGAAAGGAAAGATCACAGTCCACAAGAATAAGAAAGATCCACGTTCTCTCATTGTGACCCTCACATTGAATAATTCAACTCAAACTTATGGTCTCCAGTGAAAAGACTACAAAAGCACAACTAACTTGTGGGTTTTAGTATGGGGGTGGGTTATGGGTAGGGGGTGGAAAGAGGGGGTTTTATGTGAGCATGTGGATGGATGATGGATCCTTTCCTAATGAGTCTCCTCAATACTAGAGACACATGGTAGGAATCTGATGTAATTTAGCTAAGGGAAAGGAACAATAGATCCTAGTGGACCACCTACACAATTACAGTCTTGGAAGTCTGGTCAGCAAGATTTTACTAAATGTAACCATTATATTGAGTTTAACTATACTGAAAATCATTTAAATAGGCCTAAATTTGAAACAGAGATAGTCTTTTGTTGTTTTTAATGTTTCTTACTATAAATTTTAAACACGAGTAACTGATTATTTGGATAATGTTTTATTAAACTAGTAACTATACACAAGCTATTATACATTTTATTGCAGATTTCTACTCTGAGGAATAGTTTTTAATTGTATTATTTGCTAGAATATCAGAATATAATTAAAGAACTGTTAGTATACCTACAGTTGTGTTATTTACAGTTATTGACTCAATTTGAAATGCAGAATAGAAAACATTCAATCAAATATGTACAACTATTAACATTATAAAATGGTATTTTAACATACTAAAGCCTTTTATAAAATCAGAAGCATTTAAAACAAGTCTTAACAAAGGAGTCAATCCGTTAAAACGGATTTAAGGACAGCTGGGTCATATCCTTTTTTTCAGTTAAACAGCTGGTTCTTTTTCAAAATAAGACACACACAAGGCAGCATAGCGTAGTGTTGAGCAGTGTGAGCTCCGGAGTCACTGCCTAGGCGCAGGCTCTGGTGACAGCTCTTACTTGCTGTTGGATCTCAGTCATGTTCCTTAACCTCTCTCTCCCTTTATGAATGTGCCAGTTCATGAGTTAATACATTTCAACTACTTCAATCAGTGCCTGGCACATAGAAGACAGTCAGTAAATTCTAGGTGGTCGGTATCATTAGGCAGTCAAGGATCCCTTTCATGGAATATGTGCTATCTACATTAGATTCGTTGGGGAATCAAATACTACCCTTAAGTACATGAATGGGTGGGAAGATTTTAACAGAAATTAGTATTTAATGTAGCGAAAACTATTTTGAAAATTGTCTTTTGGTCTTAGAGAACTGGACTTCTAGCAATGGGAAAATTAACCCCTTCAAATGCTGTATTTCAGGCCATCTCTTTTAAGTCTTGTTCTATAAGCATGATTTCTGTTTTCACTGGGTTAAACCAGCCAACTTGTTTTTGATTTAGAACATTACTAGAAATATGTGGTGCTGATAACATAGCTCAAAGTACTTTAAATTTTGTCCGGAATGACTTCATGTACAAATTTGAGTGTGGTAGAGTGATAAAAATAAGGAACCCCCGTGAAAAGATTTAATGGGTTTTTAAAGTAACCAAAAACCGCCTAATTTTTTTTTGCTTTATTTTTCTTTCATGTAAGTGCATAACAAATATTTTTTACTATTTAAAAAAGTATTTCTCAAAAATGATTTTTTTAAAAAACTCTTGTTAGATTTGCCTAGGATTTTCACCCCGTGGCTCTTTTGATTTTCTCCTGGTTATAAATAGGCCAACCATAGTTGGTAGATCTCTGTTCTTTTCAGTTTGCCTTCCCAGGCTGAAACATTCTAATGTGTGTACCAAACATTTTAAGAGAACATGAGAATCCAAATATTAGCTCTTCGATTGGAATTTCAGCCGTTAAACTGCTACAAAAAAATTAAAACTTCACAGCCCATGACAATGATAAATACACTGTCCTTTCATGCTGTGACAGATGCACATTTATGGATAGCAAACTACTCTGTCCCAAGGATTTTATTTCATTTCCATTAAGAAAATATTTTTCCTCCTGTTTTTCTTTGTGAAATTAACATTGTTATTTTGTGTGTAGGCTGCGTCCAACTAGTCATCTCTGTTTACTAGAACAGTGTTTTCTGGAAGGATTGTTTCAACAAAACAACTCTTGAGGGTGTACAGCATTGCACAAAGTGGTCCAATAAGGAGCCCCAAGTGCTAGGAATACATTGTGAAATAAATGAGGGAGCTATCATTTCACTTTGAAATAATCCCTGTTTGAGAGGGAGGGCAAGTAATTCTGGTCCTACAGGGTTATTTGCTTCTTACCATTTAATCTAGATTAACCAGTCTGGTCCTCCTGTGTTTTCCATTATTCTACCTTTCTCTCTTTTTAAAGTGGAATATCTAAAATGTATTGTGTGAAGTTACTGCCTTGAGCTCAGCCCATACTAATCTCACCAGTCAACTATCAAGTGGAGGGAGTGTGCCAACAGTACTGCTAAAAACTCCGAATAGGAAAGATTAAAACAGGATCATATATCACTTAGCTCCTGCCAGTCATGCCGGAAGTGATCATTTAAGCTGCTTGGCTGTAGCATAGATCCAGAACATCTAGAGATCCAGATTTTTCTGTGAAGAATACCTCAAAAACATATTAAATATACAATACTGTCACGGAATTTGAATCTGTGATGAAAGGCAAGGTCAGTGAGATAGCTGAGGTCAAGCATTGCCTACTGTGGGTTGGCAAACTATAGCCTGGGGCCAAATCCACCCCGTTGCTCATTTTGATAAGGCTTTATTGGAGCAGAGATAGCGAATAGTGTAAGTAGAATATTTCTTCACAAGATTCATTAATGGCCATGGCAGAGAATATACACGCAATAGAACACATTACAAAGACTATAGTTTTTACAGACTTGAAGCTAAGCAACTAGATGTACTTCATTTATGAGACTTAGAGGATTAACCAAGACTTACCCTAATGTAAAATATATATATATATAAGTACTTACATAATTGAGACTGGTGTCTGGAATTGTAACAGTGCCCTGTGCAAAGGAAATTAGCACAAAACTTTGAAGCTGATTATCAACTTCATTTAGAAAGTTTTAATAAGACCAGAGAGAGGTGCAGACAGAACTTTTCAAAGTTAGAGATGGTTGAACCCCACCCACGAGCTACAGACTAAACTACGAAGCACTTCTGTGAATCTCACTAACCTCTGGGTGTCTTAAAAGGGCTCTGGACCCAAAACTAACTGCCAACAGTAGAAGAGACAGTTGGGGAAATTGCTTTGTATCAGCATTTTTCAACATGCCTTGAGGCTCCCAATGCCTGCCTTGCTTGGTTCTCACCCTAGCATGTGGTGTTCCTGTTGTATTAATGCACGAGGCCCCATGGGAAGGTATGTAAAGTCCCTGCCCAGCTATCAGATGAGGCCATGTTGCCTTGGAGGCTCATATATTTTTAATGATTTTGTGTTTGTTTCCTTACTATAAAGTAAAGGTAAATTTTTCCAAGCAGAATGATGAATAAGCGAAGTACTTTTAAAGTGTCTTAGCAATTGATTTGTCCTTCCCAATAAAGTTTTGGGTGCAAAAAAAAAAAAAAAGCCTACCAAAGAAACAGTTTTCATATAGTGCCTTAACATCTTGGCTAATGTGGAACAGTTAGCATGCATTTAGCTCTAGAGCATACCTAAATACATACAAAAATAGTCTATCATTGAGTTCATTGTAATTTTTTAAAATTAAGATAACAATAGCTTAAATAGTAAAGGAAGATGAAGCCCCAGCCTCCCTTGTTCTGCATCCCAGTCTCATATCCCTGTGCAGTTCTGTATGTCTCCTCTTTTCTCTCTGAAATCCCTTGCCCTCCTGAGGACATTGCTTCCCCCAAAGGCCTCTTAAATAGTGATTGTCCTCTCCCACACCACTTACCTCCCTACACTTGGATGTGCAGTAAGTGACTTCCTGGCTTTTGGTTGTCAGTTATAGACCATTTTCTCCAAAATCCTTCCTACCCCCTCCCATCTTTGTCTTTTGTCATCAAGACTGCAACACAAACCATCTTACCTATCAACTCTCCACCTCCAGATTAATCTCCATTCCTTGAAAGTTTTAACTGCCACCACTGCCCTACACTGCTCCTGCTTCATCAGTGAGTGTAAGATTTCATGTGAATGATCCTTTTATACGCTGACCTTTTGTCTCATTGACCTCATCCAGTGATCTTGCCTATAACCTTAACTCAGCCCCTCCTATGGTCATCCTGTAGAACTGGTCAAACAAGAACTCAAACTCCTGTATAAATCTCAACATTAAGTATCATTCTAACTACCTCTTTTCAGCACACTCTCTTTTGTAATCCAATTCCAGCAATCCTTCAACTCCACCAAGACCAAAATCCATTCATTCATACCACATGTCTTCCATCCTTCACCTCTTCATTTTTACACCTCTCTCTTGGATCGGCTTAAAATCCATAGGCCATCATTATAAACACCCCCTTTCATATAGCTGCATCTTCTTCGCCTCTCCTTCACTTTTCTGTACTCTTGACTAAACCACAGTTCTGCTTCTAACCCAAACACATGACTGCACATATGCAGCTCAGTGAGGCTGGAGGTAAACACTCAACCATACTGATGGTCTAGTCTTAAATTTATGACTCCTAATCTCAGGTGTCCAATAGTCATTTCCCTGGTCTGTTTATCTCACAGACTCCTCAGTGACTATTTTATACCTTCTCTCTGCCAACATTTTATACCTTCTCTCTGCCAACCTCCAGAACATCCTTCTCATTCTTTCAGCTGAAGTCCTTGTTTCCTGTTTTACTGAGAAAATAGGACAAATCTGAGAACTTCCACAGGTTTCCATACCACATGCCCCAGTCGATCTTTATGCCTGTGCATTGCCTCCCCACTAAGTGAACTTCCGTTGCTTCTAGCTAAGCCAGCTTCTCTCCCTGTGTCCCACATCTCCTTCTCTGAGTAGTTCAAAGTTAATTGCTTCAGCATGTTTCCCCTGTATCATCAGATTTTCCCTCCACCTCTCTCCAGTTAACATACAAATAGGCTATTATTTCACCTATGATATATTTTTTTTTAAGTAGACTCCATGCTGGACATGGAGCCCAACACAGGGCTTGATCATGACCCTGAGATCAAGACCTGAGCTGAATTCAAGAGTGGGACGCTTAACCAACTGAGCCACCCAGGTGCTCCTATGATGAAAAAAAAATTAACTCCACTTTTCCCTCTGCTATTGCCACATTTCTAGTTTTCCTTTTACATTGAGACCACTCAAAGAGTTTTCCATGTTCATGGTCTGTGCTGCTTCTCTTCCCATTTTTTGAACAACTGTATTAAGGTATAATTTATATAAAATAAAATGCACATGTTAAGTGTACAGTATGACTTGGCAAATGTATGCATATACTCAACACCCCTGTTACTATTTAGAACACTTCTTTCACACCAAAAAGTTCTCTTGTGCTACTATGCAGTCAACATGTATCCCCACTCCCTTTTCCAGGCAAACACTATCCTGATTTCCATCAAGATAAATTTGTTTTGCCTGTTTCAGAACTTCATGTAAGTGGGGTCATATAGTATGTACTCTTTCATTTCCACCTTCTTTTAGCACAGTGTTTTTTGAGATTCATCATGGTTATGTGTGTCAACACATAGAACACAACACACATTCATCTTGGCTTTCCCCACTCTCTTCCTTCCTCCTTGACCACTCTTCAGTTGCCTTTGTTGGCTTTTCCTCGCTCTTCAACCTTTACATGTTGGCACCTTAGTCCTGAGATCTCTTTTCTGCCCATCTTCCCTCCCTTGGTGATTTCATCCAGTCTTACTGTTTTAAATACCTAGATGTTGATGATTCCTCAGCGTGTGTCTCCAGCCATCTATCTCCCACTGCAGACTATATCCAGCCGCCTACATGACATGTCTACTTAGCTGTCTCCTGGGCATCTGAAACTTAACATGTTTCAAAACTATGTCTGATCTTTCCCAAACCCTGCTCCTGCTATCTTTCTCTACGTCACTTAATGGAATTTCTTTTATTAGCTCAGGCCAGAAACCTTAAGGTCATCCTTGACCTTTATCCTCAACTCCACATCCAAGCTGGCCAACAAATTTTACTGGATCTACCTTTAAAATATATCCAGAACCAAAATAGTTCTAACTACTTCCATCACTGCTATCCTGGTCCAAACCAGCATCATCTTTCACCTCAATCGTTAGTTCTCAAAATGTAGCCAGCAGACCCCTGGTGACTCCAAAATAAAACTTGCAGAAAGTCCAGGAGATCAAAACTATTCTTGCAATAATACTGATACATTGTTTGCCTTTTTCACTGTATTGGCATTTATACTAATGATGCAAAAGCTATTGTAGGTAAAAGTGCTGGCCCTTTAGCACACAAATCAAGGCACCAAACTATTACTAAAGTAATCATTTTATTCTTCACTACCACATACTCTCTTTAAAATGTCCTTGGTGACATGGTAAATATTAATTTTATTAGATCTTTACCCTTGAATACATGTCTTTTAATATTCTGTGTGATACTAATAAAACACTTTTGCTGCATGCTGAAATACAATATTTGTCTCCAGGGAAAGCACTTGTGCAATTGATTTGTGACCTAAACTAGCCACTTTTTTCATAAAATATTATTTTTACTTGAAAGAATGACTGAGAAACTATGGCAGGCATTGTCCTGCAAAAGAAAAAAAAAAAACAACTGACCTTAGCACTTCAAATAAAACAACTGGTAGAATTTGTTGCTAGTGATAAAATACTAGTTTTCAAGCTAAAATTGCAATTTTTGAAAACCTGTATCTATGAGCTTGAGGGCTTCCCAATCCTTAAAGACTTAAAGATTAGTGGCGTAGGGGAAGAAAAACAACTTTTTGCTCTACTCTTAAGTTCTCAACTATGACCTCTGTAACAAAAGACAGACTAACAAGAGAAAAGCATACAAATTTATTTAACACCGATATGTATCATTGCACTTCGCTTTATCGTGCTTTGCAGATTTTTTGCAAATGGAAGGTTTGTGAAGGCAACCACTATTAGTGCCATTTTTTCTAACAGCATTTGCTCACTTCTTGTCTGTGTAATTTCGGTAATTCCCACAATATTTCAGACTTTTTCATTGTTACTATATTTGTTATAATGATCTGTGGTCCGTGATCTTTGATGTTACTGTTGTAATTGTTTTGGGGCACCACAAACTGCACCCATATGAGACAGTGAACTTAAATTGATAAATGTTCTGATTGTTCTGACTGCTCTATGGACTAGTCATTCCCATCTCTCTCCCTCTCCTTGGGCCTCCGCTATTCCCTGAAAACAACAATATTGAAATGAGGCAAATTAATAACCCTACAGTAGCCTCTAAGTGTTGAAATGAAAGGAAAAGTCACATGTCTCTCACTTTAAATCAAAAGCTAGAAATGTTTAAGCTTAGTGAGGAAGGTCTGTCAAAGGCAGAGACAGGCGGAAAGCTAGGCCTCTTGCACCAGTTAGCCAAGTTGTGAATGCAAAGGAAAAGTTCTTGAAGGAAATTAAAAGTGCCACTCCCGTGTACACACAAACTGTAAGAAAGTGAAACAGCCTTATTGCTGATAGGAAGTTTTTAGTGGTCTGGATAGAAGCTTCAACCAGCTACAACTTTGCCTTTAGCCAAAGCCTAATGCAGAGGAAGGCCCTAACTCTTCAGTTCTGTGAAGGCTGAGAGAGGTGAGGAAGCTGCAGAAGAAAAGCCTGAAGCCAGCAGAAGTTGGTTCATGAGGTTTAAGGAAAGAAAGTCTCCATAACAGAAAAGTGCAAGTGAGTGCTGTTGTAGAAGCTGCAGCAAGTTATCCAGGGGGTCTAGCTAAAATAATAAGGTGGCTGCACGAAACATTTTCAGTGCAGACAAACAGGCTTCTACTGGAAGAAGGTGCCATCTAGGACTTTCATAGCCAGAGAGAAGTCGGTGCCAGGCTTCAAAGTTTCAGAGGATAGGTTGACTCTCTTATTAGGGGCTAATGCAGCTAGTGACTTTCAGTTAAAGCTAAGGTTCTTTTACCATTCCGAAAATCCTAGGTGCCCGAAGAATTATGCTAAATCTACTCTGCCTGTGCTCTATAAATGGAACAACACACCCTAGATGACAAGACATCTGTTTACAACATGGTTTACTGCATATTTTAAGCCCACTGTTGAGATGTGCTGCTCAGAAAAAAAAGCTTCCTTTCAAAAATATTACTGCTCATTGACAGTGCACCTGGTCACCCAAGAGCTCTGATGGAGATGGACAACGAGATTGATGTTTTCATGCCACATCCATTTTGCTGCCCATAGGTCAAGGAGTAATTTCGACATTCAAGGTTTTTTTAAGAAACGCATTTTGTAAGGCTAGAGCTGCGACAGTGATTCCTCTGATGGGTCTGGGCAAAGTAAACTGAAAACCTTCTGGAAAGGATTCACCATTCTAGATGCCATTAAGAACATTTGTGATTCATGGGAAGAGGTCAAAATATCAACATGAACAGGAGTTTGGAAGAAGCTGAATTCCAACACTCATGTTTGATTTTGAGGGGTCCAAGACTTCAGCGGAGGAAGTAAATGCAGATGTAGGGGAAATAGCAAGAGAACAAAATTAGAAGTGGAGCCAGAAGATGGGACTTTCTGAAATCTCATAATAAAACTTTAAGGGTGAAGGACTTCCTTCTTCTGCTGAGCACAGAAATGGTTTCTTGAGATAGAATCTGGTCCTGGTAAAGACTGTTGAAATGACAACAGATGATTTAGAATATTACATAAACTTAACTGATAGAGCAGTGACAGTTTGAGAGGACTGACTTCCGTTTTGAAAGAAGTTCTACTGTAGATAAAACGCTATCACATAGCATCACATGCTACAGAGAAATCATTTGTATACGAGTCAATCAATGCAGCAAACTTCATTGTTGTCTTATTTAAGAAATTGCCACAGCCACCCCAACCTTCAGCAGCACCACCCCGATGAGTCAGCAGCCATCAACATCATGGCAAGACCCTCCAGCAAAAAGATTGCGACTCGGGGCGCCTGGGTGGCTCAGTTGTTAAGCATCTGCCTTCGGCTCAGGTCATGATCCCAGGGCTCTGGGATCGAGCCCCGCATCGGGCTCCCTGCTCCACGGGGGGTCTCCTCCCTCTCCCACTCCCCCTGCTTGTGTTCCCTCTCTCGCTGTGTCTCTCTCTGTCAAAAAATAAAAATAAAAAATCTTCAAAAAAAAAAAAGTTTGCGACTCACTGAAAGCTCAGATGATGGTTAATATTTTTTAGGAATAAAGTATCTTTATGTACATTGTTTTGGGGCCGCTGGGTGGCTCAGTTGTTAAGCATCTGCCTTTGGCTCAGGTCATGGTCCCAGGGTCCTGGGATCGAGCCCCGCATCGGGCTCCCTGCTCCGCGGGAGGCCTGCTTCTCCCTCTTCTACTCCCCCTGCTTGTATTCCCTCTCTTGCTGCCTCTCTCTGTCAAATAAATAAATTTAAAAAAATAAATAATGTACATTGTTTTCAAACAATGCTATCACATACTTACTAGACTACAGTACAGTGCAAACATAACTTTTACACACAGACAAAAAAACAAGAAATTCAGTTGACTGGCTTTATTGTGACATTGGCTTTATTGTGGTGGTCTGGAACCAAACCCACAATATCTCTGATGTATGCCTCTATAAGTTTTACATAACACAGGAGCCTTCACAAGAAGTAAATGAAGACCCAAGGAAACAATTAAACCTGAAGGTTTTATATTAGGTTTGATGTAGAATGGAAAGTTGTGGGAAGATGTGATAGGACAAAGGTAAGCTAAATGTAGTAAACTGGGGGAAACAGCAAGGCCTCTTCGTCTGAGGCCTATCCTCTCTGGGTTCCTTCATTTTGGGAGATATTCCTCTCCTCCCAGGACAGGAGAGCCCCTCTCACATGAGGGTTTTATGACCTGCTACAGGGGAAGTCCGAGAGTGTTTTCAGAAGGTGGAAGAAATCTTGAGAACGGTCAAATATATGTTCATTCTAATGACCACTGTTGAACACTGTGGGTACACCTATTTACTGAGAAGCAACAAATCACAAGCAGAGCTAACAAAATAGAAGGGAGGGAGGAAGGGAGGAAGAACCCTTCCTGCACATGCCATTTTCCAAATTACTTCAGCCTGAAATATTCATTGTGCCAAGATGCCATATTTTGGGGGTAGCATGTCCTGAACCTGATCAGAAGTAATAATAACATCCTTGATTTTTGACTATATAATGAAATGTGTCAACATTTGAAAGATCTGCATAATGCAGTGAACTAATATTCTCCGCCACCCAAAATGCCTAAGGTTACAAATATTCATTCTAAGGACAAGATAAACCTTGGATTTTAATGAAACAATATAAAATTTTAGATTCCACATTGCAATTGACCTTTCTTAAAGGTTTTTTTTTACTTAAAAGTAGTTTTAAGAAACTGCTTGTCAAGTTTGGGTTGGGTACTGAAGAAGATTATCTATATGAGTCCATATTTTCTTCATATACCTCAACCAAAACAATGTATCTTAATGGACTAAATGCAGAAGCAGCTATGAGAATCCAGCTGTACTCTGGTAAACCAGAGAATAAAGTGATTTATAAAAATGCTAAACAATATCACTTCTTACTAAATATTTTTTGTTTTGAAAATATAGTTATTTCCATAAAAATATGTTAATTTTATTAACATGTGGGCTTATTCAGTGAATTAATAAGCAAATACAAATGTTTCTCAGTTTTAATTTCTAATATGGTAAAATATCAATAGATGTAACCCACATGAACAAAAGCTTTTTGGGGCTCTTAATTTTTAAGAAGTAAAGGGGTCCTAAAACCAAGAAAGTTTGAGAACCACTGACTTAAACTCTCCACTCCCCTCAAAAAAAACCCAAAAAATAAAACTTCAAAGCCTAAGACCATCAAATGGTTCAGTAAAACCCTGAATTTGCTTTTTCATTAAAGCTCCCCAGAACATGCAGACCTGCATTTGGGGACAAGTGGTTAAAGCTACCAGTAGAGAAGATTTCTGAACCAACAAACTAGGAATGATTTTTGGTTTTTTAGTATAGTACAGTTGACACACAACGTTACACTAGCTTCAGGTGTACGACAGAGTGATTCCACAAGTTTACACATTATGCTATGCTCACAAGTGTAGCTGCCCTCTGTCCTGATATATCACAATTACAACATGTCCTATTCCTCATGCTGTGCCTTTTACTCCCGTGACTTGCTCATTCCATAACTGGAAGCCTATATCTCCCACTCACGCACATTTAAATGGTTTTTAACTTACTTGCATGTTGATCCTTTTCAAAAAGTAGATAATTTGGTGTGTTTTAAAATTGGCAAAGGCTAGTTCTGCTGTGTGAAAACTACATGGATATAGTTTAAACTTCCTTAAAAAGATCAAATATATTATTTCTTTTTTTAAAGATTTATTTATTGTTTTAGAGAGAGAGAGAAAGAGAGAATGCAGGGAAAAGGGAGTGGGAGAGAGAGAGACTCTCAAGCAGACTCCCTGCTGAGCGGGGAGCCAAGGCAGGCAGGGCCGGATCTCACAACCCTGAGGTCACAACCTGAGCCTAAATCAAGAGTCGGATGCTTAACTGAGCCACCCAGGTGCCCCTCAAATATATTATTTCTAAAACATTTTAATATGGTTTCATTTATTAATAGGGAAACAAGGAGAAATTATGAGTAAAAATCTCTTCAACACACAGCTACATAAACTGATAATATCAATAATTAGGAATAGTTTAGCTAATGAGAAATCTTGATCAGAAAACTTTGTTAAACCGTATAGATATATTGGGGCACCTGGGTGGCTCAGTCATTAAGCATCTGCCTTTGGCTCAGGTCATGATCCCAGAGTCCTGGGATCAAGCCCCGCATCAGGCTCCCTGCTCAGTGGGAAGCCTGCTTCTCCCTCTCCCACTCCCCCTGCTTGTGTTCCCTCTCTCGCTCGCTCTCTGTCAAATAAATAAAAAATCTTTAAAAAAAATTTTTTTTAAATCCTATAGATATAGTTTTATAGCAATAGTGACAGCAAGGATTTCTTTTAAAGTGGTGTTTTTAACCCCATTTCTATCCTAAAGGTTTGGAAAGAAAAGCTTTTGTATGGTTTAAGAAGTGGCTTTGAGATGTTTTCGGAAAGCAAGCAGCGTATATTTTTCCCTCTTTGAAACTGGACCTGAGACCACAGGAACATGAGTGGAGCCCCAGGTCTTTCTTTCATGGCTGTGCGTCTCCAATGACTCTCCTGCTGGGACCCTAATAGGATTTATTCCCCTTACACCTTCATCTGCTCTGGCTCCTCATGGGGTTCTATGGTACTTGATTTAATGAGATAACTCCTGTGATCCAGGGCAAAAAAAAAAAAAGCCTATCTTTTCTTTAAATAGACAAAGGATAGCTGAGGGAATTCAGAATTATGTTCTCCGCTGTCATTTTATGTGACCAATATTTAATGGCAATCCTGAATATGCTGAGCTTTGAAGATGACAGCAGTCAATCTCAAAATCTCTGCCATGGCTGGGCAGACTGCATCTCAAAGAAATCTATTTAGCCTTGATAATGTGGAAAGACAGTAGCTGGGAGGGGTCTGGGTGGGGTACAGTAAGAACTTGAAACAATCTAGTGTCCGTGGAATAAGCAATAAAAGTGTATGTGTGAAATGTTTAAAGTAACTAATGATGGAAATAAGAGTAATAGACACTGGGAAGGTTATGGCAGTAGAAGTTAAGCAAAATCCTCCTCTATCATAGAGAAAAGGAACAGATGATGTCTAAAATGGATGCATCAAAATATAGAGATATAATTACATTATTTAGGAATGTAAAATTGACCACAAGAAAAATTTTAAATTATTTAATAAATTTTAAAATGTTGGTTCTTGGAAGCAATTGTTCCAGAGGACTGGAGCAAGGGAATCTTGTTTTACTATTATTATGATCTCTTCTCTTGTAATCTGATTTTATAACCAAGTATATATAGGTAATATATATAGTAAAATATACATATATATAAAGTATAAAACATTTTTATATAATATAATAATATATATAGTAAAAATAAAATATTTATGTAGTAAATCTGACCCCCTCTGATAGTCAGGATGGGGCTGGAGAGAGAGAAGGAACAGGGTCTAGGATGTCCGACCAAGGGGCTAATGTGGTATATCTGATTTTGCTGTTGGCCATGTTCAGCTGTGAATGATGAACAAGAGGATTTGCGTGGCCTGCAGTAGTCCTGGTGTCTTAGCCTTCCTGTCCAGATTTGGATGCAAGACAGGTAAAAGCTCATGATAGTAAAGAGCATTAGGAAGTACAATTTCAAAACTGAGTTATTTCCACATCCTTTGGATGGTCTAGAGAAATGGTCCTATCCTGGTCAAGCTACCTATAGAGGATTATAGACGTGATATAGCTCTGGGGAGGGTAGGCCCCTTTCTCTGCCTCAGCCCCATAACAAGTCATACTTTAGAAAGAGAGATCTTGATTCTGTGCTTGCTACTTAGGCTGGAGTTGGAAGAGATACATGACTTTTCATAGCTTGTTGGTTCAGAAATCTTCTCTACTGGTAGCTTTTACCACTTGTCCCCAAATGCAGGTCTGCATGTCCTGGGGAGCTTTATTGAAACTGCAGATCCCTGGATACCATCCACGGAGATTCTCATGCTGTAGGTCTTGAATAGCATCAGGAACCTGTGATGATTCTGACCGGATGTGGGAACCACTGCTTTACTCCAGTCTGGTTTATGTAACCTTCACAACAGTCTTAAGAAGTAGAAGACCAGGGGCGCCTGGGTGGCTCAGTTGGTTAAGCATCCGCCTTGAGCTCAGGTCACGATCTCAGGGTCCTGGGATCAAGCTCCACATAGGGCTTCCTGCTCAGCATGTAATAGCATTCAGCATCCTGCGGGATGGGTGCTCCTTCGAGTCCACTTTGGGACATGCTGTGCATCTGGGGAAATCCTAGCAAAGCGATTAAAGCACCAGCTCTGGAGCCAGACCACCTGAGGTTGAGTCCCGGCTCCACCATTTCCTCGTTGTGGGTCTTTAAGCAAATAGAAACTTCCTCAGCTACAACATAGGAATAATAGTAATTCCTATTTCCTATGGTCATGGTGAGGATTAAATGAGTTAGCATATACGTAAAGTGCTTAGAGCAATGCCCGGCCCCTGAGAAGTGCTACCTAAGTATACGCCGGGATTACCCTTGTTACACCATTCGGCCTCTAGCCCAATCCTCCGTCTCCCGACTCTCAGGTTTCCCAGCAAGCAGTATGGAAGAAGGCAAGGGTCGCTTGACATTCTTTCCTAAGTTCAAAGCATTTGTAGCTACACTAGAAGGATTTAGGATTTGTCATTTTCTTCCCAGAACCTGCCCACTCGGACTGTGATTTTAGATTTTAGATTTAAATAAAAATGCCCTTAATTAGAAACTATTTAGATAGCCCAGGACATTGATTAGAGAGGAATTTTCTCTTGCCATCAGGAAGATAATGGTGACTTTATAGCAGGCCTCTTCCTTCTGAGTCAGCATCATCAGGAGCAGGAATTGTCACCTTTCACAGAAGCCTGGCTCCAGGGTCTGGCCTTCCTAGCTCTCCTGCATCCATGGCTTCTCCCCGGCACCTGAAGGGCATGAACGCGTCCACTGCTTTGCCTTTTTGCCAACTTTGCAAATTGCATTCCGCCTGAGTAAAAGGGATGGTGGTGAGGTGACCGCACACAGAATCCCACAAGAGCTGGGTTAAGGGAAACGAGTTGTGACTTCACCTTAGTTTTGTGGAAATCTGATTTTATTTGAAAAAAAGTGAGTATAGGCAAAGGGCATGAAGAGGTCACTCAAAAAAAAAACACATAAAAGACCAACAGACGTAAAAATATTTCTAACCTCACTAATAATAATCAAAGAAATGTAGGGGCGCCTGGGTGGCTCAGTTGGTTAAGCGACTGCCTTCAGCTCAGGTCATGATCCCAGAGTTCCGGGATTGAGTCCCGCATGGGGCTCCCTGTTCGGCGGGGAGCCTGCTTCTCCCTCTGACCCTCCCCCTCTCGTGCTCTCTCTCTCTCTTTCTCGCTCTCAAATAAATAAAATCTTTAAAAAAAAAATAATCAAAGAAATGTAATAACTTAAGACAACATATTTCTTATATTAGGGCAAAGATTTTTTTTTTTCTAATTGATAAAACCTAGTAATGGCAAGAATATGAGGAAAACAGCATTCTCTGACACTATTATTAGGGAGTATAGAATCTTTTTGGAATACTATTAAATATAAATCAATATTTGAAATGCATATGTGCTTTGACACAGCAATTTGACTTTAGAAATTTATCGCAAGAAGATAAAATTGGGAAGGAAACAGAAGTATGTGTTCAAAGAGGCTCAAAATGGCTCATAAGTATAAAAAAATGGGAAACAAAACTGATTATGTATGTGATAGATTAAATTATTGGTCTCAATTCTTCACCCCAGTCTGCACTCACATGTCTTCATCATAACCAAGGCCTATTTCCCCATTCCTTGACTTTGGACTTGACTATGTGGTGTGCTTTGAATGGTATGTGGACAGATTCTTGGCTCCAGAAGGAGGATGAGAGACATATGGAGGAGGGCCACCCTTGCCCCTATAGACAGAGCAGCTATAAATTGAACCTGAACTACCCAGCTGAGGCCAGCCTAAGTCCACCAAACTCCACCCAGCCTGCAGACATGTGATACTTATATAACATATATATCCATCTGCATCTATATGTGGAATTTATATGGAACATGTAAAATTATATAAATTATAATTTTATATAAACTTGCTCTGGATTACTTATTGTATAAGTCACTACAACTGAAGGGTGATTTGTTAAGCAGCAGTTGCTCACCAGTACAGTCCATCGGTAGCACATGTATGTGATACCACACTATGCATTTGTTTTCGGCGATGGTATGATCTATACTTACTGGCATGGAAAGGCGTCTACTCAATACTGTAAAGTGAAAGAAATCAGATTTCAGAACACCACCTATCTAGGTACAGTTACACACACACAGATACAAGAACAGATGTTTTGGTTATTTCTAGAGGGTGGGAATGAGGGATTTTCTTTTCTTTTCTCTGTAGTTTCGTATATTGCTTTTATTTTTCAAAGAGCACCCATGTTTTTTAGAATTGGAAACATGGCAACAGCAATGATTGTGATCTATACTGAGAGAATAAAAAAGACAAGTCTTTCTAGAATAAAGAGAAATGCAGTTAGGAAAAGAGGAGCCCAGATTACATGCAGCCTTGAAAGGTGGACAGAGTTCAGGTGTGATGTATTGAGAACTAGAAATAGACATAATAGTTAGCATTGATTAGTGCTCCCTCTTTGTATGTGGATAAGTGAATGATCTCATGTAGTCCTCATAGCAACCCTATGGGGTCATAATTTCAACTTTCCTCATTTTACAGAAAAAGAAACAGGTTCAGGGAGGATGAATAACTTGCTCTGGATCACATAGCTTGGATTTGAACCCAGGTCTGTCTCCAGAGCCCATATTCCTTCCAGTATGCATGCTTATTCTCATTGCGTGGCTTTGAGTGAAGGAACGGCATGGAGGGGTGACAAGGAGGCACTAGGTATGGAATCCAAACACCCGAGCTCTTACAGCTTGAGGGGCTGTGGATAAAGGATAGGTGGAGGGCATTATAGCACAGAGGGTAGGTCACAGAATCAGCCACAATCAGAGGTCCAAACCGATCAGCACTTAGGAGCTGAGTGATTGTGCAGCAGTTACCTAGGCCCTTCTAACCTTGGCTTTATCCTTCCATGAAAATGTAGAATAACTAATAAACACCTCCTTCATAGTCATGGGAATCACTTTGGTGCCTGGCACATGAGCCCCCCCAATCAGTGGTTGCTAATATTTTAATATAAGTAAAATACTTTGGAAAACAGAAAATGCTCAACAGATACTAATAGTTGCAAGCTACAATTTGAATGAACACAATATTTAAAGCAGGGAGACATTCCAGTGGAAGAATCCACAGGACTTGGCAACTGGTTGGCACCTGCAGATGAATGAATGTGACAAGATTAGAAGGTCGCCAAGGTCTCAAATCTGGAAAAATAGTGATGATCTTGATGAAGAAAGCTTCATTGCTGATTTGTGAAAAATGTGTTGAAAAGTCTGTGGCAATGAAGGCTGTCTGTGAAGGATATGTTCATTCATTCATGCACAAATACCTATCGTGTGCCTGGCACTGTAGTATACTCAAGCGCATTATGGTGTGAGGTGGTGGTGGGGGACAAATCTCAATCAGATGATCACACACATACATGTAAAATGCATCCTGTGATCAATGCAGAGAGAAGCGGTACATGGGCTCATGCAAACAAAGAACTGGGAACTGTTTCCTGAGAAAGTGATGATTCAGCTGAGATCTGAGGGATGAAGAGAAATTTAAACCATTTAGTTCAGGTTGTCACTTTGCAGATGTGTGATCAGCTTCCTAAGAGGCAGTTTATGTTTGGTCACGTAAATCAGAGGTTCTTAAACTTGAGTGTGCACCTGAATCACAGGGAGGGCTTGCTCATAGACGCACTGCTGGGCCTTACCCACCAAGTCTGATGCAGTGAGTCTGGGCTGGGGCCTGCGAGGTGATGCCAGGGCTGCTGATGTGGGACCTGCTGTAAATGAACACACACAGCACCTCTTGCCAACAGAACTAAACACGATCAACTTCTAACAAATGTTTTCCAGGTTGCGCACCACAAAAATCAATTTCCAAAGTCTTTTGGTTGAAATGTTTTTACACCAGGTTGAATGTTAACAGTACATGTTCACCTTTCTCTTTATTGAAAAATGAAAAAACAAAAAAACGCCACTGTAATCGTAGCCTTGCCCTGCAGTTAGCTCTGGGCGAACAAATGTCAGAGCACCGTAAACAACGCTAATGGAGTCTTTGAAGGGGAAGAGGAGTGCCTGGCCTCCCGAGACTGCTGTGGGTGCAGAGCCAGATGGGGGGGGGGGGGGCGGTGGCGGGGAGGGAGGTGGCTGAGCTGGCCGGGGAGTGGGTTGGTGGGATGATCCTATAATTTCCGGCATGGGAATTCTGTTCCTTGGAGGCTGGGAAAAGGGAAGGCTATCAGCCATCAACCACTGATTTTAATACTTTGCAACAACACCACACAAGAAATGCATGAATATATCCCCGTCTAAACAAACCAAAGCAGTAGAGATAAGGCCTTCTCAGCACTCGTTCTTCTCTTCCTTTCCCCAGGACTGATTTCTGGTGCCAGTTTCGTGTTTGTTTCCAGACTCTCCTCTATGCTGTTTCTATGGGAACAATTGATTCTGGTTTCCCGGGAAGCTATCATGCTCCTGGTCGTTCCACAACTTACCTTTTTTTTCCCCATTCATTGGTATGTCCTATGGATTTTTCCATGTCAGCATAGAATTCCAACCATGCTTTTCTTATTTTTTGCATTACTGCGTAAGATAGAACTAACGAAGTTCCTTTATAGACAAGCTGCTTCCTCCCCTGCCAGTTTTGCTGCTATTTTGTTCTGTTTTTTTCAGTGCCTACAAGCAATGCTGGAGGGAACATTCTTGGACATGCCTTCCCATAGGCAGGTGTGGGTGCTTCTTGAAGGCACATATGGAGAAAGAACCACGGAGGCCCAGTATTTGAGTGTTTTACGTTTTAACAGATATTGCCAGACTGGCCCCCTACTCCCGCTCACAGTGGACACGGCTTCCTTATACGTGTGCCAATAATTGGTAATATCAGACGTTTCAGTGCCACCACGCTGGTGGGTGAAAAAACAGTATTTCATTCATGTTTTAATCTTCATTTCCCTCATTACTAGTAAATTTGAGCATATTTTCATATTTCTACTGTCCATTCAATTTTCTTAGCTGCGAATCACCTAGTTCATGATCCTTTCTCTTATTGATTTGAGACATTCCTTATGTAATCTAAATGGGACTCTTTTGTCTCTGTATGTTTCGCGAACACTTTCCCCCATGTGTTTTCATTTTAGCTTTGTCTATGGATGTCTCTTCTAGGATGGAAAAGTTTCATTTGGGAATAGTCAAATTCATCATCCTTTTCCTTTTAAGGGCTTTGCTTTCTGTATCTTGTTTAAGAGGGTCTTTATTCCCATCTTCAACTATCTTGGTCCCACTTACGTGAATTATCTTTAACGTCAGTGAGCTGTAGAGCCAAAAGTGATCTCACAGGCCTAGCAGTCTAATCACTTCATTGTAAAGCTGAGGAGATGCCGCACAAGCAGGGAATGTGGTGTGTAATGCTAACAGAACTCCCCCACCCCGGAGCTGAGTGACAGAGCCAGGCCTTGAGCCCGGAGTTTCAGATCCCAAGGAAGCGGACTCTAAAGCATTCCCTGATGCACCCACCATGACTTTGAACAATCTCATACAGAGAGGCCCCTGACTGAGAGAAAAGTCCATTACAGTTGGCACTGGGGACCAGAGAGTCAAAGGGCTTGGGGAGATGCATGCCACTCCCCAGAGCCAGGCTGCCTGTCCCCTCACTTATGGGGAGGCGGCGTGGCTCTACCACCTACAAGCTGTATGACCTTGAGGAAGTGATGTTCTGCCTCAGTTTCCTCATCTGCATGGTAGAGATCAATAATAGCACATACCACAAAGGGTTGTTATGAGGTTATGTGCAATGATGTATCCATAAGGATTTAGCATGTGATTTGTGCCCAGTTAATATTAGCTATTATTTATTAATAACAATAACAACATATCATTATTCTTCCTTGTTTCTGGAAACTTCTGTAACTTGGGTTTCTGAGGCCTCACCGGCTCATGGGTGCCTGTTTTGGGCACTTCTTGTCTACTCCTCCAGATCCTGCCAGCCCACTTTGGACTCCAGCCACCGTGTAGTGATCAGTTCAACACAGACTTCAGCCTGCTTTGAGCAGGGACACCTGTCAGTCCCTCCCTTTGGGCCACCTCTCATGCCCCAGGCCTTTTCTGACACCCTGGGCGGGACGCCTGAGAACTTGCTGGAAGTGCTGGGCAATTAACACCCTCGGGCCACTGTGACCAAGAGGGTACTGAGCCAGTGGACATACACTTCCCTCTTCCACCCCTGGGCACAGTCCTGAGACGCATGCCATTAGATTCCCAGAAGCTGCCACGCATCACGGGGTGGCCAACTCCACAACACATCCTCATAGTGTATGTTTCACTTCCCCTCCTCCATCCCTCCTGCTCCTTGGGATCATATTCCCAAATAAACTCCATGCAGGCCTTTATCTCAGGCTCTGCCTTCAGGGAGCCCAGGCTAAGACCTAACGGGACAGAGGTATCTCAACTGTCACCTGTTGGTCTCCAGCACAGGACCTCAGGCTCAGCCCCCTAATCCAGCACCTTCCTCCTCCCACAGTATTTCTGGGAATCCTCAAGGCCAGCTCCCCTGTTTCCATGAGTCTTTCCCATGTGTTCTTTTCTCTGGGACCCTCACTGATCATCACTGCCTGAGGAGCCGCTGAAGGTACTCTATTGTCCCTTCAGATCCTGCCTGCGCCTGGTGAGGATGCATTCCTCCTCAAAGCACTGTGTTCTGGTGTTCCCAGACCTGCAGCCCTGAAGAATGAAGGCAGCATTGCATTCCCAGAGCATTCCCTCAGGGAAGCTACAGGGCAGTACGAGAGCTCACGGGAAGAAGGACATGCCCTCTAACCATCTCTTGTCACCTACCCCTTTGGCAGGCTGCTTGAGTCCGTCCTGCAAACGGCTCCTCCAGCTTGCCCTTCTGCTTGCCCTCTATAGGGCTCAGACACAAGTCCCTGGGACCAGGCTGGGGACCAAGAGCCTGGTAGATACCCTACCCCCTCCCCAACCCTGTCTTCTCCCCTAAACAACAGCCTTTTCAGGATTAGGAAACTGAACTCATCTGTTTATCTCATAGATATCTGAAACCCATTTTAGACTATAGCCAAGATCTCTGGTGTACTTGAAAGATAAAGGGCCCCGTGCATTTTACTAGTGCTGATGTCTGCATCTCAGAGAGAATCATTTCACTGGGCCTGAGACATACCTGGTAACTTTCATTCACTGGGACTTGGCTCAGCTGCTATGGTTCCAAAGCCTTCCTTGTACCCCTCCTCCAGGCAAGGCTGGGCATTCCTTTTGCTATCAGACACAACCCTGTATGGGATCTGACTCCTGTCTCTGTTGCAATCATTTCTAGTGCTGACGCTCCCATCAGACTGGCCAAATCTTCTGGGGGGTAGAACTATCACTAACAGATGGATTCAGACACAGACCACCTAGCTGAGGAAGACAGGGTAGGACAGAGGCATCTCAATGCTTGCTTGTCCCTTCCTCTAGGCTGTATGCTTCATGACAACAGAGTCCATGTTTACTGCTGTATCCTCATACCTAGAAGAGAGCTTAGAACCATATATGCCCCATCAATAGTTATTGAATAAATGAATGAACTACAGATCTATTTCCATATGTTTTCTCTCTGGAGACATTAACTGGCTTGATTTTCTGGTTTTCTTCCCTTCCCAGGGAGGAGGAGGGCATGGAGCTAATCTTCTTCCCCCCCCCCCAACCCAATGGTGTACTGCAGATGCATTTTTGCAAATGTAAGCTTGAACCTCAATGTCAGGCAAGCCAAAAGTGCACCCCAGAGAGCCAGGGGGAGCAGTCATCCAGAAACACGGTGCTACGGAAGGGCTGAGAGCAGATGAGAACTTGGCCACTGAACTGAAACTGTAGGGCAGAAGGTAGAGGGTACTGTGGTATATTTTTCTTTTGATTTATTGCTTTTGTAAGAAGTGGCTCATGTTCCCAGAGAATTATGAAGATAACGTAAAAATCACTACACATCCTGCAATCCTGAGGGAACCACTGTTAACATTCTGAGCATCCTTGCAAGAATTTCTGGATGCATGTGTTAGGTTATGTTCACCTACAAATGACTGACAACGAAAATGATGATGATGTAAACGTGATCACAGCTCGTTTCTCTCTCACGTGGACGTCTGCCTAGGTGTTTCAGGATTGGCGAGGATCTCCACTGTGTCAGTCACCCCGGCTCATTCCGTCTTGTCACTGTATTGTATGTGGCCTCCATCTTATGTTCCCGAGGACAGCATCTGCATTCTAGAGGAATGGAAAAAAGGAAGGAAAGGAAGGGGGAAAAAAGGAGGAAAGGAAGGAAGGAAAAACAAGAGAGATTGCAAGAAAGGCCAAAGGAATACATATATTTCTGCTTATATCCCATTGGCCCGAACTAAGTTACATAGCTGCAAAGGACACTGGGAAATGTAGTCCTTTTTCTGGCAGCCATCTGCTCAGCTACAAATCCTATTACTATGAAGGAAGGGAGAAACGGATATCCAAGGGTATCTGGCAGTCTCTGTCATAGTGTTTATGCAATAATACGTAACAGGATCCAGAGACAGTATAATAGAGATTACAAGCTCTGGAGATAACCAAGGGTTGAAATCTGGCTTTGCCACTTACTCTTCAGTTTTCTTGTCTGTAAACTCGGGGATTATAACAGAAGAAACCTATTCCATAGGACTGTTGTGATGATTGATGAGCTAATGTATGTAAAAGGGCTTAGCACAGCGCCTGACAATAAGCTCTCAGTAAAGCTCAGCTCAGCTCTATGGTTCTAATCTTCTGTTCTTTTTTTTTTTTTTTTAAACACTCCCCAATACAGCGTGGATAAAGTTCTAACTCATCATCTGTAAATTTACTTATCTTATCCTTTTAACGACTTCATAGGATCCCATTATGTGGTGAGAACATAATTTATTTAACTAGACCCCCCCCTTGATCACCATTTTAGGTTGTTCCTAATTTTTGCCATTATCAACGATACTTGCATCAACATTATTTTGTCCTTGCATGATTATCTCCTTAGGGTAAATTTCTAGATGTGGGCTAGCTGGGTAAGGTTCATGCAAGCAATTTTGATAAGTAATGACATTTCACCAAACGTGGGTATTATTAACAGCTAGCTCCTGAGGACATGGAGCATTCCATTATAACCAAGTTTTGAGCACCGACTATATGCTGAACCTTGTGCTAGTTGCTACAGAGGGTCCAGAAATAAATAAGCCATGCCCTGCAATCAGGGAGGAAATAACCCATCAGGATTTGTGAATACAAAATTCGGATGCTGTGAGTATTGATGACCTGGGGCTCAAGCTAGGGTGGGAGTCTGAGAAGGTCTCCCTGAGGAAGTGCTATATCACCTGGGACCTGAGGCCCAAAACATGTATGGGTGTGGGGAAGGGGAGGATTGGAGCAGGAAAACATTATCTAGGGGGAAAGGAAAATGTGTGTCGAACAGATAAGATAATGGCTAAGAACATACACTCTGAAGCCAGAGCGTCTTGGTCCAAGTCATGGTTCTGCTACTTATTACCTGAGAATGACTTCTTTAGGCCTCAGTTTTCTCATCTTTACAATGGGGGTGACAGTAATTATAGGATTATAATCAAGATTGAAGAAGTTAATGCACAGCAGTATTTAGACGAGCTCCTTGCACCTAGAATGCATACTGTTTCAGCCAGTTTTAATCCTTTCATCTTCCTGCCTTTGCTTAAAAGTCAGCCCAAGGGCGCCTGGGTGGCTCAGTTGGTTAAGTGACTGCCTTTAGCTCGGGTCATGATCCTGGAGTCCCTGAATCGAGTCCCTGGATCGAGTCCCACATCAGGCTCCCTGCTCGGCAGGGAGTCTGCTTCTCCCTCTGACCCTCCCCCCTCTCATGTGCTCTCTCATTCTCTCTCTCTCAAATAAATAAATCTTTAAAAAAAAAAAAAGTCAGCCCAAGACTGAGAGTTCAACAGTCAGCATCAAAGCCACCCATTTGTTTCCCCTGTTTTCCCCAAGGGTTTCCTCTTTCATTCTTTCAACCTGCATTACGGAACACCTCCTAGAGTGTAAGCAAAATAGTCCCAGACCCAGGCTTCGAGAAACAACTGGTGGTGAGAGATACTTGAAATTAAAAATCTCATACAAACAGAAGCCCATTTAGCTAGGAACCAGTCTGCACTGGGCAGAGCACCACAGGGTGATCTGTGAGGGCTGATCAGGGACAGGTCCAGCGAGGACATGAGGGAGAAGCCAAGACCTAGGGGACTAGGTGACTAGGGGGTTAGGGGAGAGAGGAGACCGGCCGAGGGAGCAGCCTACGGAAGGACCCTGAGAAGGGCTTGTCTAGCATAGGAGAGGGACTGAAAGACAGCAGTGAGCTAAGGGGAGGAGTGAGTGAGGGCATAGGAGGGCTCCAGCCCCCAAACAAAGACCACCTTGGAGTCTCAGGGTGAACGAGCCGTCTGTGTCCTATCATGAACACCTCTGTAGCCTCTCCAAGGTCTTCACTTTTGCCACCAGAAAACTACCTTCCTTCCAGCCACTAGTTTCTCAAAACTTCCTTGTACTTGGCTCCCAAATAATCCTGAAGCTCAGGAGAAAAGTCCATACAAGCACTTTTTCAGGAAAGAAACAGCATCTATTGAACACCTGGTTTGGAACAAGGAATGCTCTGAGCCTTTTGCCCATCTTACCTCATTTACTGCCTGAGAATCTATGCAATAAGTAGTAGTATTTCTCCTTTTGAGAAATAATAGAGACCCAGAGAGCATAAGCAATTTGCCCAAAGTCACACAGCCTATCAGACAGTAGAGTCAGGTCTCTGAGGCCAAGGGTGAACAGTTACTCCAAATTGCTCAGGCCATGGGGCAGTCCTGGTGTTTCACATGGGCTTGTTAGAATCTCAGGAAACCACTTGGCTGTGCAGTGTGATACTTTCAGGCAGCAGCAAGCTGAAAATTACAGAAACCTCTTTTCAACCAAGTGTAGAGTTCATTAAGCTGCAGGGAGCTCTTAATATCTTCAGCATTTCCCGGCAGCTCTCTGCTCCATGAATAAAGGAAAGAACTAATACCCATCCCTAAAAAGGTGAATGAAAGCTTTTGCTAACTAAAATACTGCAGATGAGCGTCTCCCCCATTTGGCCGCAATTACCTCGGCTGGTCCCAAGTTACATCATTGCTAGTGAAATGATTAACAAAATAATGGTAATGATACCAACGGTAAATTAAATGGAAATAAAAGGAGCTTAGTGTACTATTCAATTTCCCGCTTGGGGACCACTCCTAAGTTGTGTTCTTCAGCTTCCCACTGGGAATTTCTACATGTAAATAAATATGCCTGGTTGAAACTGAACTTAGACCTCTGTACGGGCCTAACTCTGGGATTGCTTCTCTCTCCCGCCAGGAAGAGTTCCCGAGGCTAATGTCAGTGAAGATGGATTTCCCCTCCCCCCAAAATGTTCCAGTGAATTATGTAAATAGAGACAAACACCTTATAGGGCTGACCTCTGTCACAGAATTTGACATCCTCCTGCCCTAGCCAAACCAAGTGGAAAATTGGATTTAAAGAGAACGAATCAGGACTTCCATTGCAGCCCAGATGCTTTGTGGTGTCTGGGTTCTCGCCACCACAAATCAACACAACCCCACCAAGAGAAATTACCAACAGATGTGACAAGGAATGGGCATGACAGTTGCGGTCCACTTCGTGTCACCAGCAGGTACCAATCTTGTCAGAGGCCTTTTTATTAGGGTTTCAGCCATAGTCATTAGTTTTTCCAATAGTTCACCCTACAAGAAGAATGACAGCCCTGGGTTTAAAATCCAGCTCTGCCTCTTATTAACTGTGTGATTTCAGACCTGTTACTTAAAAAGCACCCTGGGAACCATTTCCTCATCTTTAAAATAAGGATAATAATAGTACCTATTGACAATGTGGCTTTGAGAAGTGGAAAGAGAATACATGTTGCAGGGCCTGACCCAGGCTAATTGCTCGAGAAATGACGTCTATTCTTACTGTACTATAGCCTCCAATTAAAGGTTGATTCCATTTCAGGATGAGTATAAATTTGGTTTTAGACTCTGATTTTTAACGTGACTTGAGGCTGCCTTAGGTCTTGAAGTTCTATTGATATCAGCTTGTATAAAGTTAAGCTGTTCTTTTAAGAATTACCTACCTGACACTTATTAGCAACGTAATTTGGAGCAAATCCTACCTTCACGGGGTCTTAGTTTCCTTTTTTGTTCAACTGAAATTGAACAAAGATAGAATTATAAGACTCTCAGAAGATATAAGAGAGATGAAATTATAAGACTCTTAGAAGAAAACATAGGAGTAAACTTTCATGACCTTGGATTAGACAGTGAACTCTAGATATGACAAAAAATGGACAAGTGGTAAAAGAGAAGATTCACAAGTTGGACTATATCAGAACTGAAACCTTTTGTGCTTCCAAGGACACCATCAAGAAAGTGAAAAGACAACCCACAGGACGGTAGAAAATATTTGCAAATCATATATATCGGATTAGACATGAATCCAGAATCTATAAAGAACACTTACAACTCAACAACAAAAAGACAAATGAAATGATTTTTGAGCAGGCAAAAGATTTGAATAGACATTTCTCCAAAGAAGACAGGCAAATGGCCAATAAGCTATGAGAAGATGCCCAACATCCTTGGCCAGCAAGGAAATCCAAATGAAAACCATATGAGATCGTGCTTTACACCTACCAGAACGACTGTAAAAAAGACAGACAGTAACAAGTATTAGTGAAGCTGTGGGGAAGTTGGAACCCTCGTACATTGCCAGTATAAAAATGTGAAAAGGTAGGGGAGGGGGGTGGGAGGATGGGTTAGCCTGGTGATGGGTATTAAAGAGGGCACGTTCTGCATGGAGCACTGGGTGTTAGACACAAACAATGAATCATGGAACACTACATCAGAAACTAATGATGTAATGTATGGGGATTAACATAACAATAAAAAATAATGGAGCAAAAAATTTTAAAAAATGAAAATGTGAAAAGGTGCAGCCACTTTTGGAAAACAGACTGACAGTTCCTCAAAGGATAAACACAGAGTTACTTAATGACCCAGGAGCTGCACTCCTGCTAGCCAAGAGAAATGAAAACATCAGGGGCACCTGGGTGGCTCAGTCGTTAAGCGTCTGCTTTCGGCTCAGGTCATGATCCCAGGATCCTGGGATCGAGCCCCACATTGGGCTCCCTGCTCTGCGGGAAGCCTGCTTCTCCCTCTTCCACTCCCCCTGCTTGTGTTCCCTCTCTCGCTATCTCTCTCTGTCAAATAAATAAATAAAATCTTAAAAAAAAAAAAAAAAGAAAGAAATGAAAACATCTGTCCACATGAAATCTTGTACAGAATATTCACAGCAGCATTATTCATAATAGCACCAAAGTGGAAACAACCCAAAGGCCTACTGACTTATGATGAACCTTGAAATCATTAGGCTAAGTGAAAGCAAAGCCAGTCACAAAAGACTACATATTATATGATTCCATTTTTATAAAATGTTCAGCATAGGCAAATCTGTAGAGACTGACTCCAAAAGGCTGGGAGGAGGGGCGTTGGGAGAAAGTAGGAAATGACTGCTGGTGGGTACAGTTTCTTTTGGGGGGGCGGTGATGAAAATGAATTTTTTAAAAAGATTTATTTATTTATTTTAGAGAGGGCAGGGGAGGGGCAGAGAGAGTGGGAGAAAGAAACCCAAGCAAACTCCCCACTGAGCATGGAGCCCAACAGGGGGCTTGATTCCACTACACTGA
This sequence comes from Mirounga angustirostris, assembly GCF_029215605.1. NCBI lineage: Eukaryota > Metazoa > Chordata > Mammalia > Carnivora > Phocidae > Mirounga > Mirounga angustirostris. Next base: position 36,747,448 of record NW_026991721.1, on the reverse strand, counting down.
GACCAGGACCTGAGCCAAAGGCAAGAGTCTGACACCTAACCAACTGCACCACCCAGGTGAGCCGGTCATGAAAATTATTTAAAATTAGATTACAGTGATAGTTGGTCAACTCTGCATATATGCTAAAAAAACATTGAGTTTACATTTTAAAAATTCAATGGTCTGGGGACATGATGATTTATTTGGACCTTGTCCAATTTAACATTTTATAGAATAGAAACGGATCTTGAAATGGTGATGGGCCCTACAGGAAAAGAATTCATGGTTGTGCACCAGCCTGTGTATAGCGACAAAGCCCACCATCCTACTATAAAAATTAACTAATTCACGGGTTAGCTGCTGCGTATGCAAACTGGTGGTCAGGCACTTTATAACCACTGACGTTTGTTGGGATGCTCATCCTATGCCTGCTCCTATTCTACGCACTTTCCATGGGTCTCATTTAATCCTCACAGCAGCCCTAGGAGGGTTCAAATGAGAAACTGAGGATCGGAGGGTTACAAAGATAGGAAGTTGAAGGGTTAGATGCAAATGCAAACAGCTTGACTCCAAAGCCCTTGGCCATACTTCTTTCTACCCTGCTGGCTTCCTCTATACATCTACCTGGGTGAGAGGAAAGTGTGTGCTTAATCAGCAGTGAGCAAATAACGGAGTTAAAAATAACCTTAACATTTCTAGGTTTAGTTCTTAAAAGCAGGTGGGTGGTATGATCACTGTTTTTTAAAGCCGTGAATTCGGCTTCCCTGGATGCTCAGGCAGGCACTGCGATTTGCTTGCAAGGCACACACTCCCGGCTTCCCAGGGCTAGAAAGGCGCCTCTTATCAAAACCAGGCTGACTATTCTTTTTAATTTTTCCTTTGTAAATGTCTGTAATGGAGCAGCTTCCCAGAGAGCTCCTGGAGCTCCGGATTACTCCACAGCTGGGAAGTTTGCTCCAGAAGCCCTGAAGAAGCCAGATTTCAAAGCGCCCTGTCCCACAGTCCGCAGTTCTCCCATCATAAACGCCAGAAAACGCCTCGGGGAAGGTAGCGAGCTGGAGGCGGCGGCAAATTGCGAGGCCCCGCCTTCGGCGCTGGCGGTCCCGCCCCGGGAGCGGGGGCGGGAGCGGGGGCGGGAGCGGGGGCGGTTAGCTCGGGCCCCTACCCGGCCCTCCTCTTCCTGCGCACGCTGGCGGCTGGGCCTCGGGCTGCAGCAGCCTGCGGTAGCCTAGAATGTTCGCTCGCCGCGGGCTTGTGCCTGAGAAAGCCCAGTGCAGCTCTGGAGCTTAGCATAGATAAAAGGAAGGTTGGTGCCCACCCTGGGCATGAGCTGCAGGGCTCCACATGGACAGCTGGGCCTCCAGCGTGTGGGCGGCCCGCTGGGCCAGGCGTCCTGCCCGGCCCCTGCCCGCGTCCTTGCCCCGCGCACGCGGCCCCCCCGGCCCCGGCAGGCCAGGCAGCCGCGTCCTAGGTGTGTGCCCCAGTCGCCAAGGCCCAGTGGACCGCTGTGGGCACCAGAGGCTCCTTTGGGACGACGCTTCCTTTGCAGATATCTGGCGCTTTTGCGAACGAATTGTCAAGGTCTGTGTTTTAAAAACAAAACAAACACCCAAGCCCTAGAAATCCAGAATTGTGTGATGACATGACCCGGGGTGACAAAACAGCCCCAGAACACTGGATTCCCTCCTCCTCCATACCCCCACTTCCAAGAAGGCCTTCCTGGTGGGGGAGGCGGGGGCGGTGTTGGGGGCTTGCTGAGCCCAACCTTGGGATTCCCTGTCTACAACCTATTTACAGGCGGGTCCAGAGGTCCCAAGGCCATGCTTGTGCCCCCTTCCTGCATGGCCTGATCTCCCAGCGTCAGATTCACTGCTCTAATGAATGTCTCTTTAACTGGCGAGGCAGCCCTGAGAGTGGGAAGAACCTGACACCGGCTGAGCCAGATCATGGAGCAAATCAACGGTGGTCTCCAGTTCCTGCACCGAGGGGCAAGAAAGCACCGAGGAACATAACGCAGTGGAGATCGTTTTATTTTCCGGGACTTCAGGGAGGTAAAGTAACACAGGCACATACTTCGGTGAACCACCTGAAACGGGTGGAGGTGGTGAGACCTCCCCAACTCCCTTGCCTGAGTCACAACAGGCAAGTGCTGCCTTCTTACCTGGACGGTAGGTCAGGTTAATTGGAGAGGAGGCAAGCCTGAGCCGGAGTTGCTTGGGCAAGCAGAAAGGAGCCTGAGGTCTGCTCTGTGTTCATCCCTTTCCCTCCCCAGGCTCAGTCTCTCTAGGACTACAGAACATCTGATTGAAGAGACATCTAGTCAGGAGGCTTTCATGATCCCCCAGAGCTAGCTGGCAGGGGGTGCGGAGGGGGGGGGGTGCGCCTCGAGCCGACCTCCCTTTCTGCCTCTGTAGCATGTGGGGCGAGACCTGCTGGGTCAGCCTGTGACTCTGACTCACTGTGAAACCCAGGCTGAGTAATAGAATCTGAAGCTCTTCCTGTACATTTTCAAGATGGTTCTCTTGGGTTTTTTATTCCTCTCAGTCTCTCTGCTTCTGGCCTAAAAGAGCTAGGCCATAGTCAGATGATCAAAGCAACTGGTGCAAGACAATTGCTTTGATTTGCTGTTTGCTTCAACTCTGCATTACCCGCAGTAGCCTTTCTAATGAAGCCACTCTGAGCACAAGATTTTAAAACTCACAGGTATCAGGGCCCTTGAAGTCATCAGTCCTTCCCAATCTGTCCCAAGGCCCCCTTACTCTAAAAAATATTTTATGTACCCTCTTTACTATCCTGAAATGAAACTCAGAAATAATATAAGCAACCTGTATATATGATTTTTAAAAAATCATCCTAATATTCTTACTATATTAAATAGAAGAAGTTAATTTATTAGGAATATATACTTCAATACAGACATGTTTGGGTACAACCCAACTAGAGACATAATGAAGTCAGAGCCTCCTCCTATGCACAAAATCATGTATATGATTCAGTGTATATGTCTGTTTGAGCTCCAAATGCACAGGGATGCAGGGGTGTTGTATTGGTGACTCAGAGATCATGAGTCCTGTCAGTTTTCCAAAATGAGTTCCAGCATTGGTGGTTCAGTGGTTCATTTTGCGCTGGCCAAAATGAATTCCAAAAGAATTTAAACAACTCTCGATTAAAGTAGTACTACTAATAAGGTAACCCAACAAATTCTACTCCTAAGTATATGTTCAAGAGAAACAGAAACACACGTCCATGCAAAGACTTGTACAGGAAATTTCACAGTTGCATTATTCATAACAGCCAGAACAGGGAGACCTTCCAAATGTCTGTCCACTGGCGATGGGTTGAAAAGCAAAGGGTGGTGCACTTCAGTGGAATACTATTCAGCAGTCCTAAGAAGCAAGCAAACTAATCACCCATGGCACAACACAGCTGAACCTCAAAAAACGTTACGCTAAGTAAAAAAAAAGAGAAACTCAAAAGGCTACATGTTGTATGATTCTGTTTATGTGAAATTTCTGGAAAAAAAAATCTCTTGAGACAGAGAACAGATCAATAGCTGCCTGGGGGTGGAGCAGGAGTTGACTACAAACAGGTACAAGGAATGGAAATGTTCTGAGTCTGCACCATGGTGATGGTGGCCTGGCTTATCCAGGCCACTGACATCACTGAAGCGGCTAAATACTTCCCTGGATTGATAATGCTTTAGAAATGAGTGAATTTTGGGGCGCCTGGGTGGCTCAGATGGTTAAGCATCTGCCTTCAGCTCAGGTCATGATCTCAGGGTCCTGGGATCGAGTCCCGCATCGGGCTCCCTGCTAGGCAGGGAGCCTGCTTCTCCCTCTGCCTCTGCCTCTCTCTCTCTCTCTGACTTTCATGAATAAATAAATAAAACATTAAAAAAAAAAAAAAGAAATGAGTGAATTTTATAGTATGTAAATCACAACTCAATACAACTATTTTTAAGATGTACTCTACCCTTGATTTATGTGGTAATTCCATTTTTTCAAAAATTCGATGTACACCAGTTGTGCCAAAAATGAATTGTATTCATATTAAAGCAGAGCCAGATTTTAGCATCAGGTAATTATGAACAAGTTTTCCTGTCCATGAGTGTCCAGTAGGACATGGGACAGTTGTGAGGGACAGTTTGCTGTGAGGGACTGTCTTACATGTTGTAGGTTACCTACTATTCCTATCTCCTGCCCAGTGAATTCCAGAAGCAGCCTCTAATCACTGTGACACTGAGAATGTCCCTACAGAAGTCCAAATCACCCCCTAAGAAGTAGTTTCATCCCCACTGACAATTCCTGATGTAGTCCAATGTCACATGGGGAGACTGAGGCCAGGTGAGGGGCAAAAACTTGCCCAGGCTCCCAGAATGAGTTAGTGCTTAGTGGCATTTGACCCAGACATTTTTTTTTTAATATTTTATTTATTTATTTGACAGAGAGAGAGAGATCACAAGTAGGCAGAGAGGCAGGCAGAGGGAGAGGGAGAAGCAGACTCCCTGCTGAGCAGGGAGCCCGATGTGGGTCTCGATCCCAGGCCCCGGGGAATCATGACCTGAGCTGAAGGCAGATGCTTAACAGCTGAGCCACCCAGGCGCCCCTGACCCTGACATTCTTTTTTTTTTTTTTTTTTTAAGATTTTATTTATTTATTTGACAGAGAGAGACACAGTGAGAGAGGGAACACAGCAAGGGGGAGTGGGAGAGGGAGAAGCAGGCTTCCTGCCGAGTAGGGAGCCCGATATGGGACTCGATCCCAGGACCCTGGGAGCATGGCCTGAGCCGAAGGCAGACGCTTAACGACTGAGCCACCGAGGCGCCCTGACCCTGACATTCTAAACCACACCTCAGATTCTCTGGCCTGTATCAGACCTATATCATCACTCTTATATTTCTTTCTCTCCGGACTACTCCATCCTTCTGGTACCTAACATGTAAACAGCTCAGGCTCATTCAAAGTTACATAACAGAGGAGGCAGGCAGGGATCTAGAGATTGTCAGTATTATGCTAGCCCAGGAAATTCATCATCAGGGAGCTCAAGCCACGGGGGCAGCTGGTTCTGTGAGTCCCAAACATGAAGCTTCAGTGAGTGTATGGGTCCAGGAATGTCAGGTACCCTCCACGCAGGCTGCAGTTCCAACATCTCCTGGGTCAAACATTACTAACGGATTATGGCATGCCTCCCTTCTGAGACTGGATGCAGATTCCACCTCTTTCTCAAGACAGCCATTGTTATTGAAATTTTCAGAAGAGACAAATAGTTACTGTCCTAGAGGTGCTGGGTCCAGAGAAAGGAAATGGGCTGGGTACAGGTATGAGACAAAGAGCCACCATTAGTCCAGGAGGAGGAGAAGGCTTCTGGGTGTGATAAACAAAAGAGCAGACCAAAATGAAAGACCAGACAAGGACACGGGAAACAACATTTCAGCCTTTGGTTCAGACAGATGGGTCCTCAGAGAGCAGATGCTCAGTAACTGCTTGATGAATGACCACTGAGAGAAAAACAGGGACTGTCTGTCCTGGTTTTATAGCAACATCTTGGTCAGAACCCAGGTAGGTAGGTGTGTGTTGCTCCCCGAAGTGAGACTGGAATCCAAAGGTCTCTGAAGCTGATCTCATAGCCTAAGCTCTCTGGAGAGTCCTTGTTTTATGTTAGAGGAGACTCATCCTGGATCCAAGGAGTTCTCCAGCACAGATGGATGTGATCACAAGAACAGGTTTCTCTTAGAGGGAACCAGAGAGACTCATGCAATGTCTAAGATTTGGGGAATAGAGTCTAGTGGCCAAGGGCATGAGCTTTGGAGTCAGACAGACGTGGGTTGAGATCCCAACATGGCCAGTTACTAGCTTTGTGATCTTGAGCAAGTTGCTTAACTTCTCAGAAGTCATTTTTCTCATCTCTCCATGGGTTCTAATTCACAGAGTGTTGTGAGGGTTAAATGAATGGACATTCAAATATCTCTTTGCCCATTTGAAAGTAGCCATGAAATTTAGTGAGGATGGCCTGCATCCCAAGCTTCAGGGATAGGTCACAACTGATCTAATCACTTCGGATAATCCCAGCCCTGTTGCTACACTGATTGGTTTGGGGATGAGTTACCTGGGCTGTGCCAATCAACATGTGGTTTTTCTCCTGGTTAATTCAGTTTGGTTCAGCCAGTAAAATTCAGAAATGTTGTTTGGGTGGTAGGAGGAGGACTGACTCGATCTCTCTCTCTTTTTTGTCTCTCTTTCTCTTTCTCTCTTTCTCCTCCTAGATATGAATGAGGCATTATGTGGCCTCAGCTTCTGCCAGAAGCTCTTTTGTATCCATGAGTAAAATCTGGCCTGCAGAAATGCAACACATGGACTAAGTCAGAACTAGATCACAGAGAAACCAAGCCAGACCCCTGATTAAGCTTTACCTGACCCAGGATGATCTGTCCCTGGACTTTTAACTCAAAAAATGGATTGGGCTTCCTGTTACTTAAAACGTAAAGGGTTAACACTTGTAAGCGCTCAATAAATGCTAGCAATCAGAACTATTAGTATTTTGATCAAGAGGATTACTAACTGAAGACCAAAAAAGGGTTTGACATTTTCATCCCAAGGTACAGCACAATTTTTCCAATGGCATTCAGCTATTTCACACCTTTTTTTTTTTTTTTAAGATTTTATTTATTTGAGAGAGAGAGAATGAGATAGAGCATGAGAGGGAAGAGGATCAGAGGGAGAAGCAGACTCCCTGCTGAGCAGGGAGCCTGATGCGGGACTCGATCCCGGGACTCTAGGATCATGACCTGAGCTGAAGGCAGATGCTTAACCAACTGAGCCACCCAGGCGCCCCTATTTCACACCTTTATCAAACCAATTAATCCAACAAGTAATGATTGAGTTCCTACCACGTGACCGGCCTGGTGCTAGGTGAGCCGCTATGGTGGAGAGCCAGACAGATTAGGTACTGCCAATTGCCCAGACCCACTGGCCCGAGAGCCTCACTCCATCGCCACCCCTCTGAGGGGTCTCCTTCCTACGGAGCTGGAAGGGTGAGCTGCATGCTCCCAAGTGTGTACATCCCTGAAAGGAAAACCTTGCAAAATGATAAGGCATGTGGAAGCTCTGCGTGGCAGCCAAACAAGCGGTTTTTAGTGTGGCATTGGCAGGACTCACTCCTTCCTTCCTGCCTCCCCATACTCGGCCAGGTAGACCCTCCTCACCTTCCTCTCCTGCTGCGCCTTCATCTGCCTTCAAGACATCACCAGAAGCTCTCTAAGATGCTTCCTGGCTGAGGCAGATGCTCACCGTCCTCCTCTTGGGACCTCACATCCGTTTCCCTCCCCTGCTCGCTTAGTCACTCTGGGGCTCCTGGCTTCCAGCTGCTCATTCTTCCAGCTGTGACCTTGCCCTGCCCTTCAGGTTGTGGACTCTCTCAGTTCACCTTTACCTGTGCCTTCCAGCCCACTGCGCTGTCTCAAGGGCTCGCTTTAAACCTGCCCATAGCCCCACTTGCCCACAGGTGGCTTATAGGGGTTCTGAAGATAATTCCATTATGCCGAGATTCCTGACTTCTTCTGTAGCTCCTGGCCCCCGGCCTAGACTTGCCTCGTGCCTAAATAAATTCCGACCTTTAACATAATGGGGACAGTGCCTTGTCCTGACTCAAAAGCTGCATTGCAAAAAAAAGGGGAAAATGCTGCATTGCTATCCCATTTTCCCCAGCCTTGCTTTTCCTTTTGTCATATATGCTGAAAGCAAACAAGTAACACATATTTAAGGGGGGGGGGGGCCTCACGTTATAGCATATGATAAAGTAGAAGGTTAAAGCCTTCCGTCTGTTTCCCTCAGTCCCTCTCCGAGACAACGGTGCTACCAGCTGGCTGTGTAGCTCTGACCCAGGTAGTCCTGGGTTCTAGAGGCAGGTCCCCTGGATTCAGGTCCCACTCTACCACTTGTTAGCTGTAGATACTGAACAACATAGCTAACCTCCCTGAGCCTTGGTATACTTATGTGTAAAACTCAAATGATAACAGGACCTACTTTTGAGGTTGCCTGGGATGGGGGTGGAGGAACTAAAGATAAGAAAGGCAGGAAAGCACTTAGAACAGCGAGTGGCATATGGTTAAATGCTTAATACATGGAAATTATTACCTACCTCATTTTTAGTAACAGTCATACAGGGTTCCATAGTTTGATGCCTTTTATTATAAGCTCATGTGGTTCATAGGTTCACTGACCAGTTACTCCAGAATCGTGATCCAATACTGAGAGTGAGTATTTGAAGTTGGGGCCCCTTGGGAAACCCAGGATCTGTGGTTTTGGTTTTCCTATTTGGAATCCAGTGACATTGTTCATCCCAGCTTCAGGTGTTCACATGCTGGCTAGCAGATACCGCAAGAGACCATTTTCTAGCAAGGGTCACCTCTGCATTCTTCTAGATGTGTTCTCGAACTTACACACCCTTTCTTTCCTCCCAAGTTCTGTGTCCTGGGGAGCCAGCAGCCTGGATGGCCACCTCTGCTCTGACCTGAGCTTACTACCAATTAGAATCAGAGCACTTTTTCCCTCTGCTCTTCAGCATGCTAGGCTGACAACACCCTTGCTCCCTAGCAGGTTAAAGCAATCCCAAAATATCTTTGAATAGTTCTCTTTCCTGGAGAAAAAGAAAGGAAAGAAGCAATAGACCAGATGGATCTAAATTGAACACACTTTTCTCGGCACTTAATTTCCCTTACACCGAGCACAAAAGTCATTTGGGGGCCTTCTGGGAATACTTCCCAAGCAACGCCTGGAGTTTTAACCATTTGACAGCCGTAAACCATACTGAGCCTCACGGGGCTTAGCTCCCCACCCACCACCCACGAGCACGATCAGAAACTACCATTTACCCTGGGAAAGCGTCCTGTAAGTGGCACCAACCAATCTTCTCCAATACAAGCAGACCACAAGTGGTGCTGACAACCATGCTCAGCAGAAGATGCAGGGGAGAAGGAGAAAGAGCCAAGACAGCCCCTAGAAGCAAATGCTCCACCTTCCCCAATTAAGATGTCCATGTCTCTGTTGTCCCTTTTTGTTCATGGCGCTGTCCCATGGCCATCTCCAGATCAAAGGCAGACGAGTAGGAGGTGGAATTCCTAGTCATTGTTTCTTGTTCACCACCTGTATCCAGCCAGCTAGCTGGTTGAGTCTACTCAAGGATGGGTCTTACATCCATCCCAACTTTTGCTTCTCTATGGTCTGTTTTCTAGTTCAACAAAATGTACTGGAACTATTGGGGGCTTTGTCGGCACTCAGCTGAAAGAATACATCCCAACAATCCTCCTTATTCATTGTGGGACCTCCAGCAAGTCACTTCACCTCTCTGAGTCTCGGTTGTCTCATGTGTGAAAGGGGAAGACAATGCCCAACGCAGTATATTACTGTACAGATAAAACAAGAGCTGCATGACAAGTGCTGATACCCACTAGTGCTCAATAAGTATCTATTGGACGATGAAGAAGTGAACAGAGACTTGCAGTTAAATGGGTTGGAATTGCTTTGTATGTTTACTTTTTTTTTCCCCCTAACCATACTAAAATGGAAATAAAGAGATAAATAGAAGTGTAAACTTACAGGGACGCAAAGAACAAAAGGAGCATAACCTTGATCTGTGACCCCTAGGCACAGGAAACAAAAAAGAAACCATCCGTGTGACACCTGCCTATCAGTTAGTCCTTGCGTCATGAACCACTCCAAACATGATGGGCGAGAACCACAATCATTTGCTCACAATTGTGCGAGTCGGTGGTTTGGGCTGGGCTCAGGTGGGTGCTTCTGCTGTTATTAACCGAATTCACCCCTTTGCAATCAGGGGGGAGCTGGGGTGACTGTGGGCTGGGCTCTGCTGGGTGGGTTGGCTTCTCCCTCCCTGTGGTCTCTCACTCTGCAGGCGGGGGCTTTTGCTTCTTCACCCAGTGGTCTCAGAGTTCCTAGCAGCCAGCGGCTACCCCCCAGTGCACAAGCTTCTACTTGACTGGCATTTGCTAATGTCCCATTGGCACGTCACAGATTCAGCGTGGGAGAGAGTTGCAGAGAGTCAGGATGCCTTGATTCATGAGGGAACATTCTGCAACATTATTGCACAACTTCTGACGCACATTCACCATCTTTCTCAGTTAAGAGGATCATGTCTCCGTTGCCTATTGATAGAGATGCTCTCCAGTGGTACTGACAGAGTCAGAGGTAGATCGAAAGGGATAAAAGCAGGTGCACAAGTGAGATTGACTTAGCCAACCAGAGAAAATGGAAACCAAAGTCTGAAGTGGGGGGACACCAAGAGGGAAACTGGGGAATGCTACGGATCCCCAGAGAGTCAGAAATTGAAGGCACCAAGTACATCTGAAATTCAGAGCACAGGTGGGGCTGCAAACAGAGGAATGGGCTGAAGGCCTGCGTAAGAGGCACCGTCCTGCCCCTCTGCATCTTTGGTCCTGCCCCGCACAATCCAGTGAATACCCGTCCATAGCCCAGAGTTAAGATGGACCCTGGGCAAGGTGAAACCAGGATTCTTATCTCGGAAGACCAGGCACTGCTGAAGGTGGGGGCACCGTACTAAAAACTGGGGGGTTACTCAGCTAACAGTAAAATAACAATAATAAGAAAATTAGATGATGCCACAAGTAGATTAATAGAAATTCCAGAGAGAGAAAAAATAAATGAAGAAGTTATCAAAGACTTCAATACATTTCAGTACAATTTCACAGTTTAAAGAAATGAGTTTCCGAATTGAAAAGGCCCACTGAGCACTTTGCAGAATTAATTTTAAAAGAAAAAAGAATGTAAAGAAAGAGAAAAAGCAGAACTAAGGGAAATCACTGTGAAAGTTCAGAATAGCAGGAATAAAGAGAAAATCCTAACAGCTTCCACAGAGAAAAGATCAAACAAACAATCAACAATGAAAACGAGACCCACAGAGGCTCAGAAATCCAGATGGCATCAGACTTAGTGGCCACAGCAGGTGCTAGAAGATAGTGGAGACGTGCTTTCAAAATACTGAGGGCAAATGATTTTCATACTAGAATGCCATACTCAGCCAAGCTGTGATTGTGGTGGTAGGCTAACGATATTTTAGACATTAAAGACCTGAAGAAATTTACCTTACACGCATCCTTTCTTAGGAAGTTACAAGAAATAAGAAGTCACAGAAAACAGGACCTGCCTGTTACTAGCATATTGTCTCTTGTCTCAGAACTGTAAACCCACACTTGTAATACTCTGCTACGTGATGCCGGACTGAGATTCTGAAAATGCCTTCCGCCTCGGCCAGCTGGCTCCCTGTTAACTTGTGCTCATAGGGAAGGGGTTTGCCAGAGGGGGACGGGAGGGCTGGAGAAGGACGGAGGGACGTGCTCCCTCCTGTTTGCTTCCTATCTGCAATTCCTGAGAGGATCACGCTGGCCACCTCTTCACCTTGGCAGAAAAACCTTCCTGAAGCAACAGCTGAAGCCAGTTTGCAGTTTTCCCAACACTTGCAGAATCTACTTTACTGTGCCCTAGATCTAGATCGCAATACCAGCACCAGCACCAGCCCAACCACCGCCTTCACTGCCCCACCTCCGCCTTCCCACACATGCAGTTAAAATTACTGGTATGGCTTTTGGCTTTTGGCTCGGGGAGGCAAAGGTGCAACTTTCTTCGGTCGTCCCGAATCCAGGTTCATCCGACACCAGCCACCTCCGCCATGCCGCCTAAGTTCGACCCCAACGAGATCAAAGTCATGTACCTGAGGTGCACCGGTGGCGAAGTCGGTGCCACGTCTGCCCTGGCCCCGAAGATCGGCCTGCTGGGTCTGTCTCCAAAAAAGGTTGATGATGACATCGCCAAGGCAACCGGTGATTAGAAGGGTCTAAGGATTACGGTGAAACTGACCATTCAGAACAGGCCCAGATTGAAGTGGTACCTTCTGCCTCTGCCCTGATTATCAAAGCCCTCAAGGAACCACCAAGAGACAGACAGAAGCAGAAAAACATTAAGCGCAGTGGAAATAATCACTTTTGATGAGATTGTCAATATTGCCCGACAGATGCGACACTGATCTTTAGCCAGAGAACTCTCTGGAACCATTAAAGAAATCCTGGGGACTGCCCAGTCTGTGGGCGGCAATGTTGATGACCGCCACCTTCATGACATCATAGATGACGTCAACAGTGGTGCAGTGGAATGCTCCGCTAATTAACTACAAAGGAAAATGTTTCAATAAAGGATCATTTGACAACCAAAAAAAAAAAATTACTGGTATGGTTTCTGAAACCTGATAGTAGTGAGAGGAGACCCCCGCCCAATGGGCTATGCATCAGACTGGTGGGTTGCTTGAATGGATAGCCCCAGTTGGTGACCTTCCTGTATCTATGCTCTTTGCAGACTGACTTCCAGAATCTTTCATTGAAACATGGAATCTGTTTCTCTACACCTTGATTCTGGACTGCCACTGTGACTTGTTTGGCTGGGAGAATGAGATGGAAGTCATGGTGAACCAGTTCCAATCCTAGCCTCAGGAGGTCTTGGGTATTTCCTTTCTCTCTCTTTGGAGTCCTCGTCTCCACCATGCAATCTCAGCTAACCCGCTGGAGGAAAAGAAATCATGGGGCATGCCATCCTGCAGCCAGCTGCCTCACCCCTACCCTCCCAAGCAGGGCTGTAGTTAACTGCAGATGCCTGAGGGAGTCCAGCTGAGCCTGGGAGGACCAGCGCGAAGAGCTCAGCCCAAACTCCAGCCTGCGGGACTGTGAGCTGAATTAAGTGATTGTTGTTTTTAACCACTACATTTTAGAGTGATTTGTTGTGCAGAAATAGCTAATTGATTCACAGGCTTAGTTAGAGAGCAACCAGTCCATATTGGAGCAGGAGGCCTCAAGGCTCACCAGTGGATGTATTCAGGAAACAAAATGATACCCTTAGATAAGCTAATGTGTTTGAGTATGTTGAAAGAATATTTACATTTCTAGGGGAGAGTTAAGTAATGATTTGCTTTTAGATTCATTCATAGAAAGCTAGGCAATTTATAATCAAAAAAATTGTACAAGAAAGACAATGCATCATAAAGTTTGACAGGTCTTACCTATGAATAATATTCACACAACCATAATAAAGCAAACACTGAATATTGTTTTAACTTTAAATTATGGTATAATGATATTGGGAGGCCGGGGCTGGGTGTGACTCATGCACATGTGTGATGGAAGATGAAGAGGTAAAATGGGGAGAAATCTAAATCCTATCTTCCATGATTAGAAGTCAAGAAATAGCAGAATGAATATGTTGGAAGCATAGAGAAATTTCAGAAGAAACAACTAAATTAAGTAGATGGCTCTGTGAAGTCACAGCGTTAGTGGGGTGAGTTGGGACTTATTGTAAGCTTTGTGGTACTATTTGATATGACTGTGTGAGTGTAATAAATAAATATATGTGTGTGTGTGTGTGTATATATATATATAATAAAATTCAAATTTACTAAAATGAATGGCCTTTGTGGTTTTCCTTCTGCAGTAATTGCCAACTCACTATTGTGAACTTGATTCCCAAGGCTTGGTTTCAGCAGTTCTGTCTTTCTGTGTTTTTACTAGTGGAAATGCAGATAATATTCCTTAAAGTTCTCTTGTGTCCTATGGGCCCTTGCTCCCAAATCTAATCACCGTCTTTGGTTCTCCCTTCCAAATACGGCGGCCCACCTATCTCACCATCATGTGTGTACGAGAGCTCAGGACATCTTCCCAACCAGTTTCCCCATCTCTCATCTTTCTTGTTCCCTTCAAATATTCTTCACTGAGCTACCAGAAATGATCTTTCTAAGCAAGTCATCTCAGGTCATGGCCCTGTCTAAAATTCTCCTTCATCTACTCACTAAAACGGCATGCTTGGTCCTTCATGGTCTGGGCTCTCACCTTTCCAGCCTTATCTCTTGCCACCTGTCAAGCTTGTCTCCAGCCACATAGCCTCTTCCCACCCCTTGTTTTTGTCATGTTCTGGTTTTCTCCTTAGTTTTTGCACATGGGATTCCTTCTGGCAGACCCTATTGGTTACCAACTCAAAATTCACTCTTCCTTCTCTTTTTACCTACAGATTCCTAGAAATCCCTCCATCTCAGGGAAGGCAGGACCTAGTCTTAGTCTGGAGGTGGGCATATAACCCAGTTCTGGCTAATTATTTGGAAGAGTTCTGGCCATGGAACATCAGGAAAGCTTTTCCCTTCGTGATAAGAGGAAAGTATGCAAGCAAAAACTCCCAACCCCATGGAGATGGGCTAGAGACCTGGACCTGCTGTAGAGCAGTGGGAGGAAGAAAGGGGGTGCCTCCTGGAACTCAGGCTTCCTACAGTCTCTGCACCAATGATAGAAACACCACGTGACATTTTGCTGTAGAAAAATAACTCCTCGTTTATGCCACTGCTGACTAGGGCAACACTTGAAGCTGAAAGTGTTTGTATTGGATATACCTACACTTCCCAGCCTCAAGCCTGCTCATTAAAGAGCTCTGTCCCTGACCCTGTGCACCTAGAGCTGCTTTAATTATAGCATAATAGCTAACAGCACCAGATCGGAAGCCAGACTGCCCCGGTTCTTCACCCAGCTCTACTGCCTACTGGTTGGTAACCTTGCACAAGTTATTTCTCCTCTCTGTGCCTCAGGTTCCTCGTCTATTAAATGGGGATAAGAAATTATTAGCTGTATCTAATTATCATAGGGAGTAAACGAGTTAATAGATGGAATGTACTTTGTACCTGGCTCCTGCTAATCATTCCCTTAAATTTTGCTGTTATTAAATAGCAATATATTAGCTTCATCATACTCAATCACAATAGCCTAATAATCCTTTTCCCTGATAGGTTGTAAAGTTAATGAAAGCAGGGATACATTTGTCTAGTTTATTATATTCTCAGGGATACTTTGTCTAGACATACTGCCCAGTAAATATTTACTGAATAAATAAACATAGATCATACAACATAAACAGTATACAAAAAGTAAACCAAGTCAAACATTAACCCAATTGGAAAGGCTTTGTTCACCTGAAGTCAGTGAAAGGAGTTATAAATTCATAGCTTTGTGAGTTCTAGAAGGCTACTGCAGGAAAAATGCCCATCATTGCTTCAAAAGACTAAACACCCATGTGCTCATCAGACCCCCAGTGAGCAAGCTTCATTCCATCAAGGAAAAAACCACAAGATCAGCCAAAAGATACTCAATAGCCAGTGTTGAGCCAGATGTCTGTAAGCAATTGCCTTGGCCTTGTCCACATTTGGCCTTCTGAAGATGGAGACTGTATCAAAGATAGGATGTGGGAAATAACAATAAATCAAAGCACACCAATTCCAGATAACTGTTCCTCCAGTATCTTTTTTGGTTTATTTTGATTTATCATGCTTTTCCTTGCCATTCAACTAGTAACAGAGGAACTCCCACTCTCTGGGCTTTCATTTTTTTAATTAATTAATTAATTTTGGATTATTTATTGATTTCACAGAGAGAGACACAGCGAGAGAGGGAACACAAGCAGGGGGAGTGGGAGAGGGAGAAGCAGGCTCCCCACCAAGCAGGGAGCCCAATACAGGGCTCGATCTCAGGACCCTGGGATCATAACCTGAGCTGAAGGAAGATGCTTACCCGACTGAGCCACCCAGGTGCCCCTCTCTGGGCTTTCAACTCATCCTTATCCCTCACTTGAGCTGGAATGTCATGACAAAGTTATCCTTTACAGTGTGTGTGTGTGTGTGTGTGTGTGTAAATAGAGAAGAAAAATCTAGCACAAGTAATTAGGATTTTCTGGTTAGTATGCAGTTTTTTCCCCCTCATGTCTGCTGATAGGTAAGACAGGGAAAAATACTCCCTGGGCCTTCAGAAAGTTTCTACCATCCATCCTCCTGATAAATCACTTTCTTATCTCTTGCTTTCCCCTTCACCTTGAGCAATTATAGCATCTTTCTTTGCAAAAGCTCAGTAATTGGAAAACTGGTTTATGAATCTGCTAACCTTTTCTTCCCTAAAGGTTTTTTTTCCCCATCATACAGAAAGCTAAAGGAAAGAGAAGAGAAAGGGGGGGAAAAAAGTATGTATTTTGTGAGATCTAGAAGGATGAAAATTGAACTTATTTAATATTCCCACTAGTTACTTTTCAAGAAGAACTTGAAAAAGGGGCACAAGAATTTGTCTTTTTTTTTTTTTAAGATTTTATTTATTTATTTGACAGAGACACAGTGAGAGAGGGAACACAAGCAGGGGGAGTGGGAGAGGGAGAAGCAGGCTTCCCGCGGAGCAGGGAGCCCGATGTGGAGCTCGATCCCAGGACCCCAGGATCATGACCTGAGCGGAAGGCAGACACTTAACGACTGAGCCACCCAGGCGCCCCTGGGCACAAGAATTTGAACCTTTGGATAACAACAAGGCTGAAGGTACATGAGGCATTTTCTTTTAAAAATGTATATTTTGGGGGGCACCTCACTTACCAAAAGGAAATGAAAGCATAGCGAGGCTAGAAATCACTTGCCTGAGGTCATGGAGTTAGTAGTAAAGGAGCTAAGACCCCAAAGAGGTCTGACTGGAAAGTGCACCGTCCCCACCAATGTGGGAACCTATATAATATGGGTCACCAGCATGGGACAGTTATCTGGAGCTGTTGTAAAGCTCCCTCTGGTCTTCTCAGAGCTTCTCCCTTCCAAGTGCAAGGTTTTCATCAAAGAGATCACCACACACAAGGAGGGAAGGCAGGAGATGCAAAGTACAGTTGGCACGTGTGCTTTGCTTGTTCCGGAAGTATTTTTAGGGACGCTTGGGTGGCTCAGGCAGTTAAGCGTCCAGCTCTTTGATTTCAGCTCAGGTCACGATCCCAGGGTCCGTGGGATCAAGCCCCAAGTTGGGCTCCACGCTCAGCGGGGAGTCTGCTGGAGATTCTCTCTCTCCCTCTGCCCCTTCTGTGCTCGCACTCTCTCTCAAATAAATAAATCTTTTTTTAAAAAGTATTTTTAAAGACAGTGTTATTAGGCAGGTATTTTTAATTTGCAACAACAAAAATTCCCATCCCTTTCTAGGATGCTTCCTAAACCCAGAGAACATCTGCAGAGGGAGTCCCTGCCCATCACCCTTGTCAGCCTCTCGCTAGCTATATGGTCTTGTGCAGGGGCTCCGCCTCTTTGTGCCTCCTTTTTCTTGTCTGTGAAGTGAACATAATAATAGCACGTCTCGGGGCACCTGGGTGGCTCAGTTGGTTAAGCAACTGCCTTCGGCTCAGGTCATGATCCCAGGGTCCTGGGATCGAGTCCCACATCGGGCTCCCGGCTCAGCGGGGAGCCTGCTTCTCCCTCTGACCCTCTCCTCTCTCATGCTGTTTCTCTCGCGCTCGCTCTCTAATAAATAAATAAATAAAATCTTTAAAAAAAAATAATAATAATAGCACGTCTCTCACGTCATGGGCCCAGAGGGCAGAGCCTTCAGCCACAGAGGATTATTCCCAGGCCTTGAAACCTGGTGGAATTTTCACTGATGGGTTTTAAAATTTTACAATTCTTCTTTCTTCTTTCCATTTTCTCCCTTGAGGAATGGGGATGTCTATAACTGCCTGCCCCACCATTGTATTTTGGAAGTAAATAACTTGTTTTCTAATTTCCCAGGTTCCCAGATGGAGAGGAATTTTGCTCTAGGATGGATCATACAGAGTCTCACCCATACTTGATGTAGATGATTTAAATGGTGAAATTTGGGACTTTTGACTGGGTGATATTTAGATGAGATTTTGGATTTGAGTTGATGCTTTCATGGGTTGAAATTTGGGGGAGTGTTGGAGTGGGGTGACTTTATTATACATGTGAGACAGATGTGAATCTTTGGGGGCCAGAAGGCAAATAACAGGAGGCTGAAAAATGCCCCCCCCACCAAAAAAGATATCCATGTCCTAATCCCCAGAACCTATGAATGTTATCCTATATGGGGAAAAAAAAAAAGTCTTTGCAGATGTGATGAGGTTAAGAATGTGAGATGGTGAGATTATCCTGAGTTATCCAGAAGGGTCCTAAATGCAATCACATGTATCCTTATAAAAGGAGGGCAGAGTGAAATTTTTCACACACAGAGAAGGTAATGTGGAGACAGACTCGGCCCTAAGCTAAGAAATGCTGGCGGCCTCTAGAAGCTGGAAGAGGCAGGAATAGATTCTCCCCAGAGCCTGTGGAGAGAGAACAGCCATACAAACACCCTCACTGTAGCTCAGGGATACAGACTGCAGTCTTCTGGCATCCAGAACTGGGAGAAAATAAGTATCTGTTGTTTTAAACCAGCAAATTTATTGGGCATTTGTTACAAAAGCATCCCACTTCCAGGTACCGGAATCTTTATTCGCTTCTTGTGGCTGCTAGGGTTATTGGAAAAATTAAATAATTGCATACATAGAAAGCCCTTAGAACAGTGCTTTAAAACAGTTGTCCTTTGTTTTTGTTAGTATTGTCATTGTTATGGGCATTGGAATGTTTTCGGGAAATAGAACTTTGTGGGGTCCTTCACCAGGGGTCCATGGATATTCTGGAGTGAACTATGAATTCCTAGAATTTGTGTATAGAACTCGAGGTGTATGTGCATATGTGTAGTTGTATATCAGTTTGCCAGGACCACAGATTGGCTGGCATCAACAACAGAAATTCATTGTCCACTAGTTCTGGAGCCTAGACACCTGAGATCAAGGTATCATTTGACAGGACTGGTTTCTTTGAGGGCTCTGAGGGAGGAATCTAAGCCTCCCTCTATGACCATCTTCTCTATATCCCTTCACAAGATCTTCTCTCTAGGTGTATCTGTCTCCATGTCCGAATTTTCCCTTTTCATATGGATACCAATCATACTGGATTAAGACTTACCCTAGTGACCTCATTTTAACTTGATTACCTCTGTAAAGACTTACCTCCCAATAAGGTCACCTTCTGAGGTCTTGGGACTTAGGACTACAAAATATTTTGGGGCAAGGACACAATTCAACCCATAACAGTGTGGATGTTTCCATGGCTTTCATCAGATCTCAGAAGTATCCAGTACGCATGCTCATACGTGCATAATCAAACTTGCTTACAGAGAATAAAAATCCTCTCAAAGGATAAAAGCCTAGCAGGAGAGCAGCAGGTAATGAATGGTTTGGGGGAGGGACTTCAAAGCGCTAGGATTCTCATCTCAATAGGCAGATGTCAGCTTTACGTGGTTGAGCAACCTTAACCCATACTTGGAAGTAAGCAGTTAATTTGAAGGCCATGCATGCAGTGGAAGAAGCACAGGCCATAGATAGACACCAATCTCCTTTGACACCTCGGCTCTGTATGGCCTCACATAACTGACTCAACTTCTAAGATTGTTTCTTGGTCTGAAAAATACCGCCTGCCTTAAGGCTATGGATATGAGGTACCAAACTCAGTGTCCTGATCCTAGCAGGCATGCAAAGACCTATTCTCATTATGAGTGGGGTACAGCTAATGGATGGGAGCCAGCTCCACGGCAGCACAGAATACGGGAGTAGTGGTGACTCACGCTCTGCCCTCAGTCGGAGGCTGCTTGCCTCTTGTAAGTGAGCTTGGCAGGCCCGGCTGACAGAAAATGGCACTCAAGAAAAATGGCCCATTGGTCTTCCAGTCAACCAGAGTGGCAGGTAATCCTAGAGTTGCAATTTGATAGAAGACTCTTGCCCCCACTTGGGGCAGGCTCAGTTTCACGTTGTATGGAACATGCAATGTGTTAGTTAGGGTAAAGTCTTAAGTTTCTGTAACAAAGAAACTCCAGAGGGCAGCAGCTTAAATGAGATAAATATATTTGTGTTTTATGTCATAGGTATTTGGATATGTCATCTCTAACTGGATTGCCAGGTGCCCAGCTAAACGCAATTACTATGGAAGAAGAAGAGAACAAATAGTGTGTGTGTGGGGGGGGGCGGTTAAGCTAGCAGATCGCCACATCTAGCTCATGGGATCCTTTCCTTATTTGAGGTTCATCAGTGGCCCTGTCCTTAGATAAGTGACCTTCTTGATCATGCTCCTCTTCAGGAAACACCCTCGTTCTGCAACATACACACATGCATGGACACCTGTATGATTCAGAACATATCTATGGGCCTCAAGTCCATGAACAGTGGAATAGTAGAGATTCAAGTTCTTATGATTGCACGGTATTTTGCAGTTTACTTAGTTCTCACCCTTCTGTTATCTTATTTGATCTTCACCTCAGCTTTGAGAGTTAGGCAAGACTTATTATCTCCATTTTAGAAATGTAGATATTTTTCCAGTGCTATGGCAACTTGCCCAGCTCAAGTGCAGCGTGCACACAAGAGCTGGGGATTAACACCCTCAGGAACAATCCTCAGCCAGTAAGGGATGAGAGTCTGTGACAAATCGCCTCCTACCTTCCTTGTCCCCTGGTGGGAGAATTCTGACATGTATTCCACATGGTACCTAAACTACAATTGCCCACAGTGGTAACTCACTCACTAACGCTCCCTTTACTGACTCTTCTCCCATCCCTGTCTTACTTTCCTTGCTCCCTCAGCTGGAACCCCCTCCCAAATAATCCACCTACATCAAAGGCCTTGACTCAGGGTCTGGCCTCTTAGAGTCCTTTCCTAAAGCTTCCCAAACTGACGTTGAGATGTAGCTATCTCTTTCTCCTTGGATGAGAGTCTATAAACATGGGTACATAGAATTCTGGGTGAGTCTGAAAACATGTGATAGAGGGACGAACAGGGTCCAGAACTCAGAGAGAGGATCCTGATGCTGTGGGCAGCTTGGGATCCAGCCCACCTTGAAGTCGGCTGCATTTTGACCTTGACCTAGCCATTCCTTGGTACCTTGAGCTTCAGATAGTTTTGAGTTGGTTTCTGTCCCTTGCAAACAAAAGAGTTGTGGTGGGATGATGTTAATTTTCTTCTTTCTGCTTATATTTTTCTATAATATAATAAAAAAAAATTTTAATGCCCAAAATGACAGAATAAAGTTCTAAAGGGGAAAAAAAAGGTATTGGAAACGTCTTTGACCAGTGTCCCCTTGAATAACCCATGTGAGGGCACAACCCACCTTTTTCTCTTAGTATCAGTGAAACCAGGCCTTCATGAAACAACAGAATCGCTGAACCGTGAGTTGTCACAGGCAATCACACTCCCCAAATGCTCCCACAGACGTGAATGACTGAGGGTCTTTCCTCTGTCAGCTCCACCAATCACCCAGACTCTTAGAATGGTTTGGATGTAGCTTCTCATTTGGCCCCAAAGCTGTGCCCAAGTTAATGACTTGGAAAAACATGCTATCATCCATATAATCTGTAAAAACCAGAGAGAGCCCTGAATCAGGCATTTCCACTGCAGAGGAAGCATTCACAAATCCTGCATGTTTCAATAATGTTTGCATTATTTCTCACAACTGTTTAATTAGATTCTGTGTAAACAGATGGGCTTATGTCTTCGGTCCTAATAGTTGTAAAATTTGGATAGTGTGCATCCTGACAATTACAAATATTGGCAGTTACCAAGTAATATTCTTTCCACTTAAAAAATTCCTTTATGCTACAGAGAAAGCTGATTTAGTCTTTATACTAAACATACTATGGCTTTTTGTTCCCATGGCTTTTTTAAAAAGCCAGAGGTATTCACAGATTGCTGGGCATCACTGGGAAGAGGGATGGAAAAAAACACTGAGCGCAGTCACCCCCTGCTCAGAGCTTGGGTGCACCTCCATATACAGCTCCATGTCCGTGTCTTGAGGCAGACCTCAAAAAAAACAGTCCAGGTAAGATAGATCCAATTTTCAAAAATATGCAATTTCTTTAAGTAGTAACTTATATATAATCTATAATAAATATTGGAGGGGTGCCTGGGTGGTTCAGTCAGTTAAGGGTCTGACTCTGGATTTCGGCTCAGGTCACGATCTCAGATTGTGGGATCGAGCCCCATATCAGGCTCTGCACTGGGCATGAAGCCTGCTTAAGATTCTTTCTCTCCCTCTTCTCCCTCTGTTCCTCCCCCCTTCCTCTCTAAATACATATATATATTTAGAAACAATCCAAATGTGAAATAATTGTTTATTAGTTAAATTGTGGTGTACTCATCCTATGAAATCTGTGTGGCAATTAAAAATGATAATGTAGATTTTATGGCAATGGGGCAGAGGTATATCAACTATATATTATAACAGATCACAAAAGACTATGAACAGCATTATCTCAAATTTGTAAAAATAAAAACCATCTTTCTATACATGAACATCTAGAAAGTCTTACAGCAGAATGTTAATAGGATATATTTTGGGGTGGTGGGAATATATATTTTTATGTTCTTCAAGCTTTTCCAAATTTTCTATAATGAACATGATTTTATAATGAGAAAAACAAAATAAGAACAAAACCTAATTAAAATACAAAATCATGTTTTAGAGAAGGCAGTAAGGTGACATATAAGAAATCAGGAGGTGGGGCACCTGGGTGGCTCAGTCGTTAAGCGTCTGCTTTCAGCTCAGGTCATGATCCCAGGGCCCTGGGATCGAGCCCCACATCGGGCTCCCTGCTCTGCGGGGAAGCCTGCTTCTCCCTCTCCCACTCCCCCTGCTTGTGTTCCCTCTCTCGCTGTGTCTCTCTCTGTCAAATAAATAAGATCTTTAAAAAAAAAAAAAAGAAATCAAGAGGCTATTCTATGATTTTTAAGGCACTCATTCAAAAACACTAAGTACCTACAGGGTGTCAGTACACGTAGAAATACAGGGCTTTGAAAAAGTCAAGCTCTTCTGCCTTTGAAGTGTTCACAGTTTAGAACAGCACTGTCTAATAGAATTTTCTGCAATGATGGAAATGTCCTCTGCACTGTCCAGTGCAGGCAGCTACTGGGTACTAAGAACGTAGTTAGTGTGACTGAAGAGTGGAATTTTACACTTTATAATTTTCACTTAATTTAAACATAAGTTAAAAAAAGGGGGGGGGGCGCCTGGGTGGCTCAGTCGGTTAAGCGGCTGCCTTCGGCTCAGGTCGTGATCCCAGGGCCCTGGGATCGAGCCCCACGTCGGGCTCCCTGCTCGGCGGAGAGCCTGCTTCTCCCTCTCCCTCTGTCTGCCGCTCTGCCCACTTGTGCTCTCTATCTCTGTTAAATAAAAAAACAAAAAAAATCTAAACATAAGTAGCCACAGGTGGCTAGTGTCTTTTCTGTAGAAGAAAAGACACACATGGAAATAATTAGAATGCACTAAATGCTAGAGAAACACACAGGATGGAGATATTAACTCTGCTCATTAAAAGCCTCTGAAAGGAGATACATTTTGGACAATGGGTCTAAAGTTATAGTTAGGAATTCACTCTGGAGGGAGAACATTTTAGGCAAAGGATACTACAGATGCAGAGGCATAGACATGACTGGCCTGGAACTTTTTATTTTTTTAAGATTTTATTTATTTATTTGACAGACCTCGAGAGAGGGAACACAAGCAGGGGGAGAGGGAGAAGCAGGCTTCCCGCTGAGCAGGGAGCCCGATACAGGGCGCTATCCCAGGACCCTGGGATCATGACCTGAGCTGAAGGCAGAAGCTTAACGGACTGAGCCACCCAGGTGCCCCTGGGCCTGGAACTTTTAAGAAAGAAAAAAAACAAAAAACAAAACAAAGTCATCAGGCAAAGATCATGTCCCATCAAGAAAGGTAGGGAGGGGGGCACTGGGGTGGCTCAGGCATCTGCCTTTGGCTCAGATCATGATCCCGGGTGCTGCTTCTTCGGGCTCCCTGCTCAGCAGGGAACCTGCTTCTCACTCTCCCTCTGCCCTGCCCCCCGCTCCTGCTCTCTCAAATACATAAATTTAAAAAAAAGAAAGAAAGAAAGAAAGCTAGGGAGAATAATACCTAGACAACAATCCAGTAATATCAGATCTACAGAAAGGAATCATTTTGTTACTTGTCTAGGGGAATACTGTCACAATTCAGGTAGTAACTTTCAAGCCCACTAAAACCTGATATCTCAAGTAGAAGGAGCTCTTTGTCTGAGCCAAACACTATTCTAGAAGTTTTCATATACTTTATCTCATTTAATCACCACAGAAACCCCATTTTACTGAAAAGGAAAGCAGGGCTCACAAGATAAGTAACCACCGAAGAACATTCAGGTAGTAAGTGGATGACCTTGGATTCAAACTCTTGATTTAGGTCTAATTTTAAATTACCATAAAAAGATCAACATATACAAATATATCCTGCTACCCCCACCCAGGAAGACCATGAGACTGAAAATAGAAACACTCTGAAATAGAATGCAGACCCTAAGAGGTTATGTTAAAAGATTTCATGGATCATTTCTCAGCTCTAATGGTGGTATCCCAGGAGACAACTTCCATCATGATAAATTAACTCTGGGCTGTCTTTCAAAGATCATAGACTGAGCTGGCCATTGTTTGATATGGTCTTGTCCTGTACTGAGTGCTGCAGATTACTGGAGCCAACAGTACCAAATTTGGTGCCAATGTCCAAGGCCCCTTAGGCCCAATTCACAAGGGTACCACCAAGTGACAAAACCATAGGGTCCTGAAACTTATCTGTGTTACTTACTGGTATAAAGAGTCTTGAATTTTCAAAGTCCCATGTCCTGGACCATTGTCTTCACCACTGTGCCTTTCTGAACCTCGTTCAGATTCGACTCAGTAGCCTTGGTTAACTCCATCAACTGCTTTTATAGTGATTCTTCCCAACATCTGTTCCGCTCTACTTGTGGGAATTCCTGCTAGGTTTGCATGACTTTGAACTCATTTTTTTTTTTTTTTAAATCTCACTAACTAGGACAGCAACAGAAGGCCAGGGGAAAAAGGAACATTCAAGAGAAAACAGACAAAAAAAAAAGAGAAAACAGAGAATCTTCTTTACTAACCCTGTAGACATAAAACGGCAATTTTCTTGTACTTCATATGTTAGAAATTTCTTATTTCCAATAATGAATATATCTGAGACTTGACCTCTGTTACAAGGCTGGTATCTCCCATTTTGGGGTTTGGGAAATTTTAACAAATGGATAAACAGGGAAGACTTGAACTTGGGAGGAGAATACTAATTAGTTAACCAAACATATGCAACTAGTAAAGCAGGACTACCGGAAGAATGATAAGAAAAAGGAGCAGAGGAAAGAAGTGTTGTTTACCAGGAATCATTGATGTTTCATTATGGAAGAATTAGAAACTGGAAATTTTCAGTTTAGTGTAATTTTCGTTTATTTCATAGTTGAATGTACATTACAAGGGTGGGGGTGGGAGGCTCAGATCATCTTCATGTTTTCCAAGACCATGTCTTCTAATGGTTCCAGCTCAGCAGAGCTAGGAGATAAAAATGCCAGGACTTTAGAAGGAAGACTAGCCAAATATTAGTGGCTCGGGTTCTTAATTAACTGAATTCATTTTTCTGAGCTCTACTCCTCAGAGGAAGACAGTAAAATAGATGGAGGCTGAATACTTTCTAATAGAAATAGCCTGTTTGGTGAATATCCTCATTAATTAAAGTCGAGGGTGATAGGGCTGAATTTTAAAAACATTTTTTATACATTTTTTTACATAAATTGATAACTATGCCAATTACAACCATTTTTTAAGTATGGTCTTTCCCCTCTTTTTCCTGTTTTTTTGTTTTGCTTTTTGTTTGTTTACCTCTCCCCCCCCCCTCCTCTCCACTCCACTCACCCCAAAGCACACTGGCCACCAGTATCTGTGTTTTCACATTGTACTGGATCTCTCTCTCTCTCTCTCTCTCTCTGTCTCTGACACACAATGGGATCATATTATACACCTTTTAATGCATCTTGCTTTTCTCACACAATACCTCAGGAAAATCTGAGCCAACTGTGTGACTCTAAATCATGCTTTTTAACAGCTGCAAATCATTCCATATTTTAGCTATACTATTCATCTAATGTGGATATTTTTTCCCTGGGCTTTCATTTGTCAACCACACTATAATCAACATTCCTGCACTGAGCCATTGTTTTTTCGGGTTGATTCCTAAGAGTGAGATTGCTGGATCAAAGGAGAACACAGTCCTTTCTTTTTTCTCTCCCTTTAGAAGAATAGATGCTAATAGACGTTGTTTCTAATTTGCAAGTGACCTTGAGCACTCACTTTTCCTCCCTCAACCTCTGTTTTCTCACTGGTAAGGGAGACATGTGGGACTATAGATGACCTTGAATGTCCTTTGCAGCTTGTTCTAAACTTATCTGTGTCTGCGCCCACTGCCCTGTGTTTTGCTGCAGTGAAGTGAGAATCATCCCTACTGCTGACTCAGGAACAAGCGTCCTGCCTGTCTGAGTCTCAGGATTTGGAACCTACATTTTGCACACAGACTAGTCATTTAGCTGAGCCACTGATTTCCAACTTCGGACTCTACTGAAATGCCTTGGTGAAGGAAGCTGTCTGTACTTGATTAGTTCGGTTCTCCCTGACACCTGAGGTCCAAATGAGAACTGGACAGCAAAGGTCATTGTCATTTTTCTTGAGATTTACCTTGATCCAAAAAAAGGTGTCTCAGGACACGTCCATAGCAGCCTCTGTGTTTGGGCACTTTTCCAGGATGCTCCCAATTTTCTTTTAATGAAGATAAATACTTGATTATTGCGTGACCAAACCACTGAATAAGAAGGGAAAATGTTGCAAAATGATTACTTTGTAAGACTTTCTACTCTGTGCATGTCTACCCATTTTAAACCTTCTGGATCAGGGAGAAGCACCTGTCTTATTTGCTAAATCAGATGGACTTCGAACAGATAATTTTTCCAGCCTGAATAATAGCAGTTGCTTATTGATAGCAAACTAGGCAGCTGACCTGCCTAGGCACTTCACATGCCTATTTTCATTTAATCCTCAAACAACCCTTGAGGTAGGTTAATATTCTCATCATCCTCATTTTACAGATGGAGAATTTACCCCCAAGGTCACAGAGGCTAGGAGGTGGTGTAGTCTGTATGCAGAGTCCATATTCTTAGCACAAAACAACACTGTAGTGGAACAGGGCAGCAGTGGGCAAGTGGGACAAAAACACTGCAGGGCTTCTCAACTCTCTTGTTAATGCCACCCAAAACCCACACTGAGCCCTCGCATCCACCTTCTATACAAGTTTAGGGCTCAAAATCATCCCAACGCCCTGTGCTCACATTATATCCTGAATGGTGGGGTGGACCGGAGTCAACACAGATCTGGGCTCAAGATCTGGCTCTGCCTGCTGGCCTTCGGCAAGTTTCTTCCCCTTTCTCTCAAACTAGCCCCTCGGCTCTTTCTCACCTGCTGTCCGGAGGAGGAGAGGAGGTTGGTACCGCCAGCGCCAGCTAACCCCGGAGCGGGCACTAGTAAAAGGCAGGCTTCTCTCCCTCCTGTCTTCTTCCCTGGTGCCGCGGAGGGCAGCACCTTGAAAGTGCTGGGCCACCCTCCAGGCCCTCTCCTGTCTGGGTTCCAGTTTGTCCCCCGTGTCGTGGCACAAACACCGGGTCGGGCGGCCTCTTCTTCAGTAGACGCCACCCTCTCCCCCCGCAAATGCCGGATAGACATGGATTTTCTTTCTTTCTTTCTTTCTTTTTTTTTAAGATTTTATTTATTTATTTGACAGAGAGAGAGACGAGAGAGGGAACACCAGCAGGGGAAGTGGGAGAGGGAGAAACAGGCTTCCCGCCGAGCAGGGAGCCTGATGTGGGGCTCGATCCCAGGACCCTGAGATCATGACCTGAGCCGAAGGCAGTTGCTTAACCAACTGAGCCACTCAGGCGCCCCTAGACATGGATTTTCAAAAAAATAGCTATTTATTTGCTTATCAGCAAGGAGCGGGGGGGGGGGGGCAAAGTGATCGAAGGCGAAATCAATTACTATTTTTCATCTTTGACAAAGTAATTAAGGCCAGAGTGACTGGTTAATTCCGACCGAATGGCTACGCGGTGATGGATGCGGATTTACGGCCTCTTCGGCGACCGCGCGCGGGCCGGATTATCACTCCAAACAGGCGCCGCGGAGGGCGGGGGGCGGAGGCCCGAGTCCGCAGGACTTGCATCTTTTATTCTAATTCTTTTTTAATACTGCGGCTCCATCCCGGCGCTGCCCAAGCGCTGACACACAGCCGCACGCCCGACGAGCTGCCCCGGGCCTCCAGCCTCGCCACGCTCGCTCCCTCCCGCCCTCGCACCCCCACCCTGCTGCCCGCCGGGGCCCGCCACCCCGCCTCCGCGCTGGCATCACAGCGACCCCTCTTGGTCTCCCCGCCCCAGACCCTCCCTCCACGCGGAACGCAGCCCCTCCTTTCTAGAATCTTGCGGCTGGAAGTGGGGTGCGGCGGGGAGCTCAAGCAGCGCCCCCACCCCGCAGCCTTCTCTGCGCGTCAACCGCCTCGGAAGGGCCTGACGCGTGACGGGCGCCAGGCGGGAACCCAAGTGCGCACTAGGGGGGTTGAGTGGGGACGGGAGCGTCACTTGTGCCCAGGGCCGCAGTACTCCCGGCTCCCGCCCCAGCCTGGGACGTCAGTGCGCCCAGGAACGTCGGGGTGCTAGTGGACGCTCCACCCGCTCCCACATAGCGGGGGCGGCTCAGATGCACGAAGAAAGGCCAGAGCTTTTCCAATTCGTGACTGTCCACGGTGGAAGTCTGACCAGGGCCCGCAGAGGGGGGGCCTACCCGACCCAGGGGCGCGCCACGTGGTTCGGAAGTGGGGGCTGTCAGGTCTGCCCCTTACCCTTCTCGGATCCTCGGAAACGGGGGTCTGTTTCTGAAGAAGCGCCAAGCAGGCTCCCTCGGCTTTCCCCGTGGCTCCCAGAGTCTAGGGTGCTTCCCAGCGCCCAGCGAGGCAGAAACACGCGCCCCTGCGGGCTTTTGGGCCCCACCTCGTCTGTTGCCCTCCTACTGCCAGAGACCAGCACATTCCCACCCTGGTCTTCCTTACTCCTTCTCCCGGACCTCGCCTGGCTCCCCGAGGAGCGGGCCTCGGAAGAGAGCGCGACTGGGCCCCCGCGACATCCCTGTAGAAGGGGTGGGGGGAGATTTTCCGGGGTTTGAACGCGACTTTCTAAATCTCAGTTTCCCGGGCTTCTCAAAGGTTGTTGCCAAAACTAAATGTAGATAATTCGTGGAAAGCCCTTACACAATGGTTCAGTGTTGAGAGCTTAATAAATGTTAACGCGAAACTACAATAAAAAGCGGCGTGAAACCCGCAAGTTGACTCTCAAGGAAGGCTTTATCAGGGAACCTATGCTCGTTCCATCCTATTGCAGACCGCGGGTCGCAGCTGGTTGCCCTCGGAAGGGCCAGGCGGGCAAGCCAGTGAGCCGCGGTACCCGAGCGCTCTAGAGCAGCTCGGAAGGAGGCGGGAGGGGTCTCCGCAGTGCCCGGGGCGCTCACCGCAATCTGCCGCCGCAGCCTCCGCCTGCGGCCTCCATGGCATTGTCCTCCTGCCGCGTGGGGACTGCCCAGCCGAGTGCGACGGAGCCGACCCCGAGGCGGTGGGGCGGGCTGCGGATGGCGGGGAAGGGACAAAGTGCCTTCCTCGGCTCCCAACCCCTGAGGCCAGGGGTTCCCCCAGCGAGGCTGGCCAGAAAGGAGAAAGGGGAAGCGTTTCATTACGAATCCCCTTTTAGTCTTCTTTGTAAAGGTGTCTTCCCTTTCTTCTGATTATAGCCATTGCTTTGTACTAACAGCAAAGTCCATCTTTGGGGCCACCCCTCACTCCTGCTGCAGTACAGTAGAACATCCTATCCTGTGGCTTCCCGGTTGCCCAGCCCTGCTGCCTGGTTGTTGGAGATCTCGATTTGGAGGACCTCCCAGACCTTTCGCTTCCACATCAGGCCTTGCCGTGGTGGATTTTTATTGAGAGGGCTATGAAGAAAGAATGGTTGTCCTTTGACTTTGAAAGTGACCTAAGAAGGAGGTTACTGTTGGAAATAATTTCCTCTTTATTTCTCGAAGGTATTTTCAGAGGAGCCTAAACACAATGAGAACAGTCATAATTTTATTCAGAATTTCTTTTGTGTTAATAGAGATAAAAGAGGAAGGCAAATATTGGACCTCAATTTGTAAGCGAAACCCCTAGTTTTCTGGGAGGGCTGTCTAACAGCCCTCTAACACTAGTTGTCTGCCAGGGTAGGGCTGTGAGGATCTGAAGTCCGCATACACGAAGGCAGGTACACCCTTATAAATGAAGGACACGTGAGCACCAGCCATCCCAGAGCTGTGGCGCTACGTGCAGACCCTCGATCTCGGGGTAATATTGTGGAATCCACTGCCTGCAGATCCGAGAGGCAGCAGTGGGGATCTAGAGGAAGAGAAAGACAGAAACATGACAGTGATTTAATTCCGTCCCCCTCTCCCACCTTGTAGCCCAATCCGCTCTGTTGGCGGCTGCGCCTTGCCTTGGGTGCAGTGGGACGTGTCCCTCCCATGTTTCCCTTAATTAGGAGGAGGCAAACTTCTGTCATCCCCTCCCGCCAGCTTTGGTTTAGTAATCAGACCCACATGAGTCACGCCGAACACGCAGCCCCCTCCCTCTGGAGGGATAACTGGCCAGCGTACTCTCGGTTGTTGTCCCTTTAAAACTCGAATCCAAGGGGGTATGATTTATCAAACTTGTATTATCAAGAAAATGTCAAACGAAGGGCACCTTGCTTTGCACTGACGCAAACCTGGCCTTTCCCAAGGAGATATAGAAAGCGCCTCTCTTGCTGGAGTCAAACCCAGTCTTGTCAATAGCTGGTTTCACTCTCTACCCGTTCAATCTGTTGCCTGTGTCAGACATGGTGAGTGTTTGCTTTTGTTCTTTTAAGAGGAGAGGAAGCTGTGGGTGGAGGGAAGGCAGATTCGTTTAGAATACTTCTTTTTGAAATGTTCTGTGCATTTTGGAAGAGGAAGGGAGGGCGATTCTTGAAGCCATAGGTATTTTGTTCTGAGCATCACCTGAGGTCGGAAAGAGGTTTCTGAGGCTGTGGAGGTTGGAGGGATCTCCTAATCGCGATCCCGGGCACTGTCCTCGGTGCTGAAAGCCAGGTGCCGGTACTGAGGCTAGTCGCTCAGAGTCCTAGAGGCTATTGAGATAAGAATGCTTGCCGGAGCCAAGGTATTTAGACCTAGTGCAAATTAATGAGTTCTGATCTGTGCATTTATGAAAGACGGTTAGATGAGATGCGCGTGGTTGAGGTGAAGGTTATATGATCATTCTTACAGTATAATAGTAAATATTGGTGCTAATAATAAGGGAGCCCTGAAAGATAACACGAGGAGAGACAGCAGACAGAAAAACCACCGCTGGTATTTCTCTTCATTTGAAACTCAGTTGAGAAAAAACAAATGAAAATTCGTCCTGAGTTTTGGCCCCCAAGCAGGTGTAGGGGCATGAAGGACATTAGACTCTTGTGAATAGTTACTGGAGGGAGAAGGAGAATCCAAAAACTTTGCATGTTGTTTTACATACCTGGGAGTCTGGATGTGTGTAGGTTGTGTAAGATAACAAACCTGGTTACTATCTTGTGTTTTACATCTGGTTTATTATGGTTGTTGTGGGGTTGTTGTTGTTCTTGTTGTGTTGGTTGTGATCCTTACCCCTGCCTTTGCTACCTGGAGGGCGGGGATGGGTTTGGTGCGCTGGGATTCGCACAACCGATTTAGCCTGAAATACTCCAAGGTGCCAGGGCATCAGCTTTGTGGCCACAGCTTGCCTATAGCTTATTAAAAAAAAGAAAAAAAAAAAAGCAATGTGCATTATTGAATGACAAAGGAAATGGGGCGGAAAATTAAAGAATCTTTCTACAATGGTGATGGGGAGGTGGGCACCCTACAGCCGTGATATGAAATCCAAAGAGGGTAGGGAGCTCATGGCTGTAGGGCTATTTCCACCCTCCTCTTCTCCCCCCTCCAAAACAAAATAAAAAATTAAAAGTAAAAACAACAAACATTACTGTTTTCTTAGTTTCCCCACCATCAAGGAGAGGACTATTAACTGCTTTATGCCATCTGGTTATTGACAAGACAGGCAAATTGAGAAATACAGTTTTTTTTTTTTTTTGAGAGGGGAAAAAAAAATCCAGGTTCCAGTTTATTCCCTAGATATTGTGTCTGGACCTGAGTGGTGAACGTCTTTATATGTAGATACAAGTATTTTTAAAGCAGCCGTGACTTTTGTGTGTGTGTGTGTGTGTGTGTGCACAAACTTCACATTGCATTTGCAGGATTGCGGTGCTCCCAAAGAAATGAATACACAACCAGCCAACAGCCTGGGGGCGGCGATGGCTCTGGGCCACCACGACGGCCGGTGCGCGCCCAGGACGAGCCCGGAGCAGGAGCTTCCCGCTGCCGCCGCCGCGCCGACGCCGCGTGTGCCCAGGTCCGCTTCCACCGGCGCCCAAACTTTCCAGTTCCCTGACGCGCGAACCTGCGAGGCCGAGTGGCCGGGAGTGGGGGCTTGCAAATTCAGTAGCCCGCGGGCGCCGGCGGCCTCGGCAGCGCTGAGGGACTTGAGCGAGGAGCGCAGCGCCCAGGCCGCCGCTCTTTCTGGGGCCGCCGGGCCCGGCAACGCTCTTCATTGTAAGATTCCGGCCCTGCGCGGCCCCGAGGGGGATGCTAACGTGAGTGTGGGCAAGGGCACCCTGGAGCGGAACAATACCCCGGCTGTGGGCTGGGTGAATTTGAGCCAGAGCACCGTGGTGCTGGGCACGGATGGAATCACGTCCGTGCTCCCGGGCAGCGTGGCCACCGCTGCCGCCCAGGTAAGCAGGTCGCGCTCAGCCCGCGCCGCCTCCTGCTCCCTGGCGTGCGAGGCGAGCCGGGCTGTGGCGGGTGCACGTATGCTGATGGGGAGACCGGTTGGCAGTGCCAGGTAATGGATGCGGGAGGCAGCTTTGGGGCTTCGGAAGCTCGCACTGCTCTGGGGTCCCCAGTTCAGGGCGCGAGGGCTGTAGTGACCCTGCCAGAGAGATGGAGAACTCAGGAGCTGCAGCTACCTGTCCCTCCCCAGCCTCGGTAGTCTCGGACATTGGGGTGCAGCCTCATTAAGCAGTTGAGGCAGATAGGTTTATGAAAACAGGACTCCCCCTTTTGTCTATGACTGAGTCTTTAAAATGTTTTCCCTTAATTAAAAAAATTTAAAAGGGGGCACCCGGGTGGCTCAGTCAGTTGAGCCTCTGATCGATCTCAGCTCAGGTCCTCATCTCAGAGTCCTGAGTTCAAGCCCCCCACCCCCTTGGGCTCCAGGCTGGGCGGACCCTACTTAAAAAATAAAAATTAAAAAATAGGGGTGCCTGGGTGGCTCAGTTGGTTGAGTGACTGCCCTCGGCTCAGGTCATGATCCTGGAGTCTCGGGATCGAGTCCCGCATCGGGCTCCCTGCTCGGCAGGGAGTCTGCTTCTCCCTCTGACCCTCCTCCCTCTCATGCTCTCTGTCTCTCGTTCTCTCTCTCTCAAATAAATAAATAAAATCTTTAAAAAAAAATTAAAAAATAAAGACGGAGGAACACCCCCACCCCTGCACCGTGGGGAATAACATTTTAAGTACTATAGCCTTTTCACTTAGAGTTACCTGCTATCACATGAGAATTCACTGATGAGAGGTGGGTTCACATGAAAGTACTTCTGAAGCTTAAGCTTCGGGACTCTTCCAAAACCCAGTAACTAATTTTGTTATCATAACTTTGTATATTTTGCTGTGTGTGTGTTTTTTTTTAAGGGGACCTACCTCAATTGAATAAGCTCCATGCCCCACAAACCTGAACCTTCCTCTGGATTTGATCCTTTATGTTCAACCAGAGGCATGAAAACCACACAGAGCAAATCCCAATCCTGGGTTAGGGATAAGGCAACCAATACTGGTTACTATTACCCTCTCTCATGTGGGGGTTCTTGTCTTCTTCCATTTCCCTCCAGTCCCCCTCCTTCCTCTGTCCTGTGTCACCTACTTCAGTTCTTCCCTTCCTACCCCTGTCTTTCAGCAGTCTCCTCCCCTTCCCTTGGCTTGGGGGCTAGGCATGCATCTAGTACTGGGTGCTGGAATCAAAACACCTGTGAGCGTGAGATTTCAGGTTTATACAGCCCTTGTGTTCATAGTCATTCTATTGTTTGTACACACACACACACACACACACACTCATCCTCAGGCTCACACCACAGGAGCCCAGCTGCTAGAATAATAACTGGAAATGAACATACATGTAGGCTTTCCCACTCTGCCCCTGTTTTTGGAGTCCACTTCTGGGGCGTTTGTTGGTATATATTAACTGCCTGTGACAGCATGTGCCCAACAGTGTGACCCAGGTGGAGGCAGAAGATTGTTCCAGATGCCTTGCTTAACCTCCGCACTGCGGCACCAGCAGCGAAACTCCCACCGGTTCAGCTCGGGAAGAACCGGAGGGTGGGTGGGGCTGGAGGTGGTGTGCACGGGAGAGGAGCGGAGAGGGGAATGTTGCAAATGTTCAGAGTAGATGAAGCTCAGCGTTTGCCTATCTTCAGCTCTGCCCATTTTTCTGTTCTTGCCTTTCTGACACCTGCCTTGGCCCTCCTCTCTTCCAGAGACTTCCTCCTCTCCTGATAGCTCCTTTACCGCCCACAGCCTGTGCAACAGTGTGAGGCATACCAGGTTGCTAGAATAGGAAATGAAGTATGACTGAGGAGGCAGAAGCTGGGCAGTGATTTGGGTCCCTGGAACCTTTGTGTGGTGTCCAGGTGCCCTGAACATTTTGAATTTATTTGAGGTGGCTTCACCCCCATCCTTTCCTGCTTAGTAGTGAGGCATTCCAGAACGAGGCACTGCCCCTAAGAGAGCATCTTAGGGTGAACATGGAGAGGTAAGCCTCAAAGGTCCATAGATGGCTGGAGCTGGAAGGTGCCTCAGGGGATAGTTATTCTGAGCCCCTCGTACAGCTTGGGGCACAGAGGCTCGGAGAGAGCAAGCGGCTTGCCTGGGATGATCCAGTGGTAAAGTTTAGACCAGAACTCAAGGCATTAAATGTCCTGTCTCTTACCATATCTACCTTCTCTGTTCTTCCTCTTGTTTCACACCCACATCTCCCTCCTTCCTGTTTCCCTTTCCCTGGTGTTGAGAGGTGCCCCCCTTAAATTAGCCGACCAGGCAGGTTCTGCCTGTAGGCTTTGGCAGAGAACGTGAGGCAGGGGCTCTGGCTGGCTTCGGGCATTGCAGCTCTATTTCTCGCCTAGCAGACTCCAGAGGGAGAAAGGGCTGAGGAAGGGGTGTGTTGAGGGTTTGGGGGAGGGTGGGGTTGGTTAGAGATCTGCTTGCTGGGGATTCTAGGCATGATATTGGGGGGCTGCTTGCCAACTAAACTCTTAGTCAGGGGTTGGGGTTGGAGGGACCTGCTTGCAATCAACCAACAGGTTCAAGGTTTGGGGAAAGCTGCTTGCTGGTGTGCCCTGACTGCAGGATTTGGGAAGGAGGGCTTTAGGGGTCTGTTGAAGAGGAATCTTCAGATCAGAATTGGGACTTGCTTGCTGAAAGAGTCTCAGGGCAGGGTTGAGGGGTGAGGGCCCTGCTTGTAGATGCATCTTCTCTTCCAAATTGGGGTCCTGCTTGCCAATGCATCCTCGGTTGGAAAATGGGGGCCTGCTTGCTGGGAAAGACCCTCAGCAGGGGGGAGGGGTGGAATGGGGCCTGCTTGCCGATCGATGGGGCTGTTATCCGACAATGTGCTTTTCCGCCCCCAGGAGGACGAGCAAGGGGATGAGAATAAGGCCCGAGGGAACTGGTCCAGCAAACTGGACTTCATCCTGTCCATGGTGGGGTACGCAGTGGGGCTGGGCAATGTCTGGAGGTTTCCCTACCTGGCCTTCCAGAACGGGGGAGGTATGGCTTTTCTGGTCTTTCAGCCTGCGGCACGGCGGGGCGGGCACTTGCGGGTTGGGGAGGTGCCCAGAGCCGGGGGACTGGGCTGGGAGGGGAGGCTCAGAGCAGCCTCCTCACGCTCCAGCCCCATCCCCAGTAGGCATCAGTGCTGAGCCAGAGGGCAGGAGCCACTGTAACTGGTTGGCACTAGATCCAGGAGGCTTTTATCAGAAGATGGAGCTCAGGGGAGAGGTGGGCCTCCGTGATCCCCCACCAAACCAGCTTGGGAGACAGGATCCTGAGCCAAGTGGGCATTGACAGAGGGGAGTTCAAACTCTAATTTAGCTGATTAATATTCTGGTCACAGCACACTCTATATACCTAAACAGCAGTAGCTGTGTGGTCCTAGACACTAAATTAAGGACGGTTTAAGATTATAACCTGGAAATCTGAGCCTACCTAGGAGACTTTGAGAATGGGTATTTGAGTCATGCAGAATGCAGGAGAACCACATGGTGTGAGTGGAGAGAAGCTGAGGGTTGTATTCTCGAAAACCTCTCAGAAGTTCCCACACACGTACATCCTCTTGGGCATAAGCGGGACAGATTTTGACTTTAGCCGAATCGTTTGGCAAAAAATGGTTTTCGTTTCATCGGTCTTCACTGGGTGGAAGAATCTGCTTTTGAAGGAAAACCACTTCTGAAATGGTGAGGATATCAGGCACACACCAGCTGCCAGTCCTCTAGAATCCTCTGTACCTCTTCTGTACCCACCAAGGAGGAGGGACCCGGCACATTCAAGGTCCTCTTCGCTTGCCCTCTCCACCCTGAAGTGTCTTACCCAGTGGCTTGCCGGCCCCCACACATTGCCCAAACTGACAAGTTCCCCTCTAGGAGTAGGAATTTTCAACCAGGACTCCCTCCTAGGACCAAAGAAACCCTCACCCCATCAGGTTAGGGTTTTTGGTTTTTGTTTTCTGTTGGGTGGGCTCCAGACAGTAGACACGTGCTGCACCATGGGATGCTTAAAACAGAAAAATATGCCTTCTCCCCTCCAATTCCAAATTAGGACACATTGACAAGTACTTATGAGGGCTGCAGATCCTTTGCAATCAGAGATGCCCTGGAAACAGAAGAACGTGTGCGGGCCACACAAATGTAGGCACCCCAGCTGGGTTTCCACTTGGTTTTCTGCAAGAGTCCCAGCCCAGGGTGCAGGAAGTGGGCCCGAGATGCTATAAAAAGGCTTCCAGTGACAGGGAGCGGCTGGGTACACAAGATGGGGCTAGGCAGGGAGTTTCAGCCAGGGGAACTCAGCTGGTGAGACTACCCACGTTTTGCTCCCGCCTCCCCCCAGGGATCTGCAAAGTGTGTTTCTGCATCTGGCCCAGCGGTTCCAGGAGCTCCTTGTGGAGCCAGGGAGGGGGAGGCAGACTTTTCCGCACTGCATCTCTGGCCCCTGCAGCCCTCAGTACTGGGTGGAGAGCCCTGCCTCCTCTTCAGGAGCGGAAGAGAAGAATTGCATAATCCACATCTTTCTCAAAAACCCCCGTCAGGAGAGGCCAGAGCAGGATCCCTGGTTTTACTCCCCATCAGTTCGAGGCCTCTGCGGGGCCTTCCCTGCCTGGAAAGGCCCAAGCGGGAAAGGTCCTTCTGCCAGACAGGAAGTTGGAAAGAGTGGACCAGAGAAAAGTCAGCTTTCCTTCTGTGGAGCACAGGGTTCTGGGCTCTGGCCTCTCTGATGCCCAAATTGGGTCTGACCCATGCAACAGTCTTCCTGGTCCCATCTTTTCAAAGATCATGGCTGTTTCCCACGGCCTTCCCAAACAATCTAAAAGAATCGTTGAAGGGAAAAAACCCCAGAGAACCTCCAGCAGTCTGTGGCGGCCTCCCCACTATTACTGTCCTGGTTGGGGGTGGGCGGTGTTCCAAGGAATAAAGAGATGAAGAGGTGACAACCTCAGGGAGCTCCCAGTCTTGATAAGACACCAAGTAAATATTGTCAAGTGCTCAGTGCCTGGGGAAGTGACTATGGGAGGACAGAGAGGGGAGGCTTCTTGGAGGAGGAAGCAGCATTTGAGTTGACCTTGAAGGATGGAAGGGACTTTTATGTGGGGAAGGAAGTTGAGAAGTGCCTGGTGGCTCCGGTGGTGGGGAGAGGAATATTCTAGGCACTTGTCTGGCAGAGCAGACCCAGGACCTATTGCCAGGAGGTGTGCTGGTAACTCGGGTTATTGCACAGAAGGGCTCTTGGAATCTACCTTAGTAGATGTTAGGTCCTTGGAGGGTAGAGATGCCCAGAAGATTTCACCAAATCTGACTCCAGTAGAGAGTCAAAGGTGTGGATTTGTTGCATGCTGGAAGACCTTAAGTTGGGGACATTGAAATGCTATAGTAAGAAAAAGAAAAGAAGAGAAAAGAATAAAAACCAACCAGCACACAACCACTAGTGACCCGTCCAGTGGGGAATTGGAAAGAGGAGTGTGTTTGTGGGGTACTCTCACATTTTGTAGAGGAGGGCTGTTAAATGTTCCTGGGTGCCTGTGCTTGAGCTGGAATATCAAAGGTTTCCTGGAAAATGAGGGGGAGCCAGCTCCCACCCCAGAGGGCGAATGTGGTCCAAGCCAGCCTTGGTTTCCCAGGGGTCTCACTTCCCGCTCTCTCTTCCCAAGGTGCTTTCCTCATCCCCTACCTGATGATGCTGGCTCTGGCCGGGTTACCCATCTTCTTCCTAGAAGTGTCTCTGGGCCAGTTTGCCAGCCAGGGGCCAGTGTCTGTGTGGAAGGCCATCCCGGCTCTGCAAGGTGAGTCCATGAGTGCACCCTGCCTTCCAGCCTCCTCAGCCCTATCCTGCTCCCTCTGGCACCACGCGGCCTCCAGGAGAGCAATTTGCTTTTGTGAACAGTAGAATTCAGGGTTTCCTTTATTTGATCAATTCCACCTCTGGGACCCTCTGAATAATGGCCCAAGATTGCCTCTGGCATTGTTCTGTTCCCAGCAGAATGCCTCAATGTCCCTGATAGAGAGAGTCCACTCCGCTGTTTGTGTATCCATCTGTAAGAGAGCCAAGACCTAGCTCCCCACCCTGTGACCAACTGTAAGAATTCCCGAGGATTTGGGGTGGAATAAATCCCTGGAAATTTTGCTTCTGCAGGCTGTGGCATCGCAATGCTGATCATCTCCGTCCTAATAGCCATATACTACAATGTGATTATTTGCTACACACTTTTCTACCTGTTTGCCTCCTTTGTGTCTGTCCTGCCCTGGGGCTCCTGCAACAACCCTTGGAACACGCCAGAATGCAAAGATAAAACCAAACTTTTATTAGGTAAGTTTGGATATACCTACCTTAAGTGGTGGGCACAGAGATTAAAACAAACAACCAAATATACTTACTTCTAACATTTCTTTTTTTAAAAAATATTTTATTTATTTACTTGAGAGAGAGTGTGTGAGAGAGAGCATAAGCAGGGAGAAGGGATAGAGAGAGAGGGAGAAGCAGACCACCTGCTGAGCAGGGACCCCCCCCCCCCCAATGCGGGACTGATCCCAGGACCCTGGGATCCTGACCTGAGCCGAAGGCAGATGCTTAACCAACTGAGCCACCCAGATGCCCCTAATTCTAACATTTGACGAACTCATGGCTCAGAGGAGGAGTAATCAAACTTTGTTTGCTCAGGACTAACTGGAGTGTTTGTTAAAAATGTAGATTAACATAATAAAAAAAGGGGGGATCTGAAAAAAATGCAGATTAACAGGCCCACCAGATCGTCTGTATATTAGATTTGGGTGGGGTTGGGAAATTTGCATTTTAGCAAGGTCTCCAGGCGATTCATTTCATTCGTTTGCAGGGTACAAGTTGAAAGCAATGGGGTCTTAGAACCTAGGAGAGTAATGCATGGGATCCTGAGTTCACACTTAACAAAATCCTGCTCAGTGCATGAGGTATTTATGAGAACAGATGCTTGACCAGAAAATCTCTGATAGAAATGTACATAATGCAGTATCTAGAAATGGGGACATCCGTCTGTCCAGGTAGTCAGAGAGAGTTCCTGAAGGTCCCGGTCAGACCTGAAATCCCCCAGGACTTGAGGGCTTGCGGGGAGCTTGCTGGGTCAAAGGCAAGTGGGTGAAAGTGAGGAGGAGCAGGGCAGGCTTGGGGGCAAGACCCTCTGGTCTAAATGACATCTCTGCCCCTAAAAGTACGTGGGTCTGGGTCGGGTAACTTTTCTCTCTGGATCTACATTTTCATCATTTCTCAAGTAGAAATAATAATATTCTTGTTGCTGTAAGGGCAGCAAGAAACAAAGGATAAGGGAGCCCTCCAGAAATCGAGGTGCCTCAGTCACCTTTGGTCTCTGGTCATTTCAATGGGTGTCAGTAAGCAAATAGTTTCTTGTTTTCCCAGCAGATCTGTTAGTCCCCTTAAGCTCACTCTGTGCTGAGGTCAGAATCCCGTGATCTCTACATGATTGGCTCTTAGTGTTGGCCTCCAAATTGGCCCCTTTGCCCTCATGGCCCACACACTGCAGAGCTAGGGCATTATTCAATCCTCTGAGTGTGTCAAGAGAGAAAGGTGAAGTCTTCCCTTCCACACCCCCAGAGAGATGCACATACTAAAGGCAGTAATGCACACTGGAGCATATTTACACACGTGTGTATGCACATGCACGCCATGACCAACCTCCACCTAGAGAGGTTTTGAATAAGACTGAGGAAGAGCTAAAACTAAAGACATGTGCCCATTAAATTCAAACCTTGTGCACCTGGAAGTGCTCAGGAGTGGGGGGTGGGGATTTGTGGAGGTTCCCAGATGTGTGGCTCACTGATGGTATGACCAAGAGTAAGTGTCCCTTCGACTCTCTGGGCCTCAGTGTTCTCATCTGTACAGTCTCCACGTCGATGGATTCTTCGGTTAGGACAGCGGTTCTCAGCCCAAGCTGCTACGCATCAGAATCACCTGGGCAACTGATGAATCAAAACATCACTTAGGGTCCACTTCAGACCAATTAAATCAGACAATTTGGGGATGGAGTTTTAAAGTTCTCCAGGAACCAAAGAACCGCTAGGTTGGAGTTTGCCCCACACCCCTTCATTAGGATGCCCTTAACCATTTTTGGAACGTGCCCCACCTTCTTGCCCTGCAGTTTCTGCCCGCCCAGTGGTCACCTCTGCAAAGCTGCTCTTTGAGAGAATGCCACTCAGTAGCCGTTCACAGAATCACAACTAACAGTTAGCTGCTGGAATGGTTTGCTAGAACATTTTCCAGGACGTAGGATCTAGAGTGCAGAAATACCTCAAGGTCGTCCCGGAGCCTTGCTTGTCCTTCCCAGATTGTGCCTGGGAGGGGAAGGGCTGCTGGCTTGATTCAGGCTCCGTGGGAAGTTTCCATTGAGACTTCCATCAGGAACCACGTGGGACAACGTGATCAGTGTCCTGAAGCTGTCCTCCAGGAGGGAGAGTAGTTCAGAAACAATATTCTCTTCTGCTAACAATATCCACTAATATTTCTGTAGCACCTTAACACTTAATGATAATAGCTAGCATCACTTCCTACACACGAGGCACCATGGTAATCCTTTTACTCATATTACCAATGTACCACAAGCCAACACA
The DNA here is from genome assembly GCF_029215605.1 of Mirounga angustirostris. Taxonomy (NCBI): domain Eukaryota; kingdom Metazoa; phylum Chordata; class Mammalia; order Carnivora; family Phocidae; genus Mirounga; species Mirounga angustirostris. The sequence goes on along the minus strand of NW_026991721.1, from coordinate 36,706,101 downwards.
TGGCTTCTATTATTATTTCCATTTTATAGATGAAAAAACTGGAGCTCAAGGTCATAGAGGTAGCTCTCTGATAGACCTGGGATTTGAACCCAAGTTTGCCTGCCTCCAAAGGTCATGGTCCTAAAGCACCATGCTAAATGCTCCCCAGTCTACAAGGTGGCTTCATAAATGATGTCTCTGCTCTTCCTAATAAGAGCCCTATGAGTTCCAAGGGGCTGGAGACATGGTTACTATTTTGCAGGTGAGAAAGTAAACTCGAAGGCTCAGAGAGTGAAGTGACAGGCTGTAGATGGAAAGGTAGAACCAGCACCGAGATCTAGGTGTCAGGACCCCTAATTCTCTGCTTATCCAGGGTTCCTGAAGAGTCCATGTTCCAGCAGGTTCTGCTCCACCAGTTGGGGCAGAGTGACATGAGTCTACATGTTCCCTGTTAGTAGCTGGGATTCTGTGGGGTAAAAAGAAAGGCTGTGCCAACTGTAGTTTGACTTCAAAGTTCCATTTCTGGGGATCCATCTTAAAGGGAAAATCAGAGATACAGATAAAGATTATATATGATTGTTCATGGCAGCTACATCCACAGTCTTGGAAAACACTAGAAACACTTAACCAAATTCAAGTAATTACTGAATAATCCCATGGTTCAAATTAATTTATAGTACATCCATAGGATGAAGTACTCTATAGTCATTAAACATGAATATTTCATAAAACATGGGGAAATCCTCACCCAAATCCACAAAATGTGTTACTGATTTGGGACCATATTTTCTTTTCTACATTTTCTATGGTAGATACCTATTTATTTTATAGTCAGAGTATGTGTATGTATAGATATGGATATATGTATACACATGCACACACACATGTATGTATACACATACATAGGCATGCATGTGTACATACATACCTTTTGGAAGCAAGCTGAGCATGTTGACTAGGCCAGGTATGTGGGAGGGGGTGCCCCTGGTTTTGTGGAGTTTCCAGTATGGCTCACAATAACCCAGGACACCTTTAAAGGCAGAGTAAGGGCATTACACAGCTAAGCTCCTAGTCGACTGGTAAAAACCATAAAAACTATGCAAGCTCTGAGCAGAGAGAAACAATGGACGTTTTTCACTCCAGTTATTCCCTGGGAGCACAGGGACAGGCTGGACAGATTTTTATCTCATCCTTAGCAAGTGCTTTACATTTTTCCTTTTTTTTTTTTTTTTTTTAGAGCAACGTGTCAATCCCCACTCTTTCTTTGTGCAGCCCCTCCATCTCTTCTTCTCTGTGCTGTCTGCACATGGCTGTGTTCCATTACTGGGGCCAGGCTAGCCCTTGTGGAAGTGCTGGTCCTTCGGGGTCCTGGGCTGACTTCAAAAAGGTGGTGATGGTCTGACTTGCAGAGACACTGGCAGCTTTATGGCCCCTGATGGACAAGTCAGGAGTTCAGACAGTGGATATTCCAGACTCTTTCCCAAATGGCCATTCTGAGAGAGTCTTGTTTAGGAAACGGAAAAAAATCCCTTCCCCTAGTGCAGTGTTCTGCTAGTAATCTCCAGGCTCAGCCTCTCCCAGTAACTGCCCTACCATGAGATAGCGGGCCACTGGTCTCAGGAGGGAGGGATTGGATGGCTCGCAGTTATGACCTGCAGTCATAGCGGGGAGGTGTCTGTCCCATGGCTGGCTCAGCATGGCTGGGGTCCTGTTGCTCCCACCACCCAGCCTTGGCTCTGTCCCTGGGTAGAGGCTGGGCTTGCAGCATATTTCTAAGTTGTAGGTTATAAGACTGTCAATCCTTCAGGTCTCTGTAACGGAGAACGGCTAACCCATGCCTTGATGAGGGAGACCAGCGACTGTCCTGTGAAATGTGGGAACTGGCTGGGTCCTTTAAAATGGGAACACCATAAATACCATTTCTATTTCTGGAATGGCTGCATTTTCATTAGAACTTTAATTAAATGATCGCTTTTCTCCCTGGTCTTTTATGTGCTTTCATTTATTAATAATCGCCCGAGTAAAGAGAATCCCATTCCAACAGCTTCCAATTTAGCGCGATCACGATCGCTGTTCTTTGTTCGGCGTTGCTGGGCCGCGGAGCGCTGCTGACGCGGCCCATCATTCCTCCGCGGGCCCAGCGGAAGGCGCCGGGCGCTGGGAAGCACGCTCCTGCCGCCCAGTGGTGGGAAGGGGTACTGCAGGAGGCCTGAGGCTGCGGGGAGCCCGCCGCAGTGACGCCGCAATGGTGTGACCTTGCCCTGCCGCGGCGAGCGGGGATCCAGAGACATCCAGAGCCGCTCTCTAGGGAAGGTGCCCCGCGCGATTCACTGTGGCAGTTCTGGAAGCAAGCGATGTGGCCTTTGCCCGCATGTTAGCGATGTCTTCAGTCTTAGGGGATGGACGTACTTTTTGGCAGAAGTTCAGGAAGTAACTACTGTGCTTACTTACAGAGAAAGGGATAGAGATGGTCCTTACGGTCTTCATTCAGATCGCTGCTGGGGGAAGCCATAATGATCCCTCTGTAAATATTTGATAGTTATTAGGCCGGAATCCCTCTGTCATTTGAATTAGACTAAAGAAGAGAATATTGAACAAGAAGGTATTTTGAGGACATTAAAAGCAGTGGCTCTCAACCCCGGGAGATTTTTCAGGAGATATTTGATAATGTTTATAGATATTTGGGGTTGTCACAACGGGGATGGGGGGGGGGGGGTTGTGGTGGCAGGTGGATGCTCCTGCCATCTAGTGGGCAGAGGTCAGGGATGCTGCCAAATGCCCTGCAATGCGCAGGACAGCTCCCACCGCAGAGAATTATCTGGCCGCCAAAGTCAATAGCAACACCGTTGAAAACCCTGGTCTAAAGAACTCATCAGAGATGAGATGAGATTCTTATAATTGTTGTTTTTAACATTTTATCCGATACAATGAGATATTCTGGGGGAATGGGTGGGAGGCAGTAGTGATTTATGGCTGGCCAGGAGCACTGTGGGAGAGGATGCTAAGGACTAGAGATGCCCACCCCATAAAAAGGTGTAACAATGACGACTGAGTTATTGGCTAAAACTGAGAGAGTCCAGCAGTGCTCTAGGCATTGTGAGAATTTTTTTTTTCATCCTCGATGTCACTTACTTTGGGTTTTGCAACAATCTTGTGAGCTAGACACAACTGTTACCAGACAGTGGAGGCGTGGACAGAAAAAGGAACTCATCTCAACTCTCAGGGCAGAGGAGCCTCGGAACCCACAGTCTTACCCACTTTGCTGTTCCACAGAGGGCATGCACTGGGAGTTCATGCACCAGACCTGGGTGGCCCTGTGCTCTTTTATTGTGTTGTAGTTTGGTCCATGATATTTAAAAATAATTTGATCTTATTTCCAATATTTTAAAATGGAGAGGTTTCATGTAAATACCCAAATTTTCTGAGTCTTTTCCCAGAGCACCTGGAAAAGGCATGGCGCTGGTTGGCTGAAACAGTCTCTGGTTTGCCAGAGTCCCCGCCTCCCCTTATTACCCTCTATTTTATGCCTTCATCATTTATGTCACCAGCCTGGCGTCTGAAGGTGTTTGACTCTGTGATCGCTGCTCTTTGCTTCATAGTAGAGTGGCTGAGAGCATGGCTCCCAGAAAGAGAATGCTTGTTTGGCTCCTGGTTTTGCCGCATGACCTTAACAAGTATGCTCTTCTCTGTGCCTCCGTTTCTTTATCTGCAGCATAGACAGTGGCGATACCTACCTCATGGGGTGATGCGAGGCCTAAATTGGTTGGTGCATATAAAGCACTTACAACAGTATCTGGTATGCTTCGTGTAAGTGGTAGCCATTGTTACTGTTGCTTTTCACTCCTTTATAAAATAATACCTTTTGGGATAAAATAGTATCTTGGTGGACTCTAAACTATCTGTCAAGTGATCTGTATTTATAAAGGGGTCAGAGAGGCACTGTAATATGGTCAGAAGGACTTCAGTTTCTTCCTATTTAAAATGAACATAAGAGGGGCGCCTGGGTGACTCAGTCAGTTGAGCATCTGACTCTCAGTTTTGGCTCAGGTCATGATCTCAGGGTTGTGAGATCGAGCCCCGCATTAGGTTCTGCACTGGGTATAGATTCTGCTGAAGATCCTCTCTCTCCCTCTTCTCCTCCCCCTGCTCTCTCTCTCTCTCAAAAAAATAAAATAAAATGAGCATAATAATATATACCTCCCAGATTTGATGAGGATTTCATGGGATAAGCATTGTTAAAGTGTCTAGCACAGGGGCGCCTGGGTGGCTCAGTCGTTAAGCGTCTGCCTTCGGCTCAGGTCATGATCCCAGGTTCCTGGGATCGAGCCCCGCATCGGGCTCCCTGCTCCGTGGGAAGCCTGCTTCTCCCTCTCCCACTCCCACTGCTTGTGTTCCCTCTCTCGCTGTGTCTCTCTCTGTCAAATAAATAAATAAAATCTTTAAAAAAAAAAAGTGTCTAGCACAATGCCTGACATACTAAGACCCACATGGTTAGTCCCCTTTCCTCATCCCAGCCTAGATCAGGTCTTCTCAACCTCGACACTCCAGACATTTTGACCGGATAATTCTCTGTGGTGGGGGATGTCCTATGCATTGGAAGATATTTAGCAGCATCAGTGGCCTCTACCCACTAGAGGCCAGTAGCTCCCTGTTCCCCAGATATGACAACTAAAAATGTCTCCAGACATTGTCAAGTGTCCTCTGGGGGACAGATTCGTCCCCAGTTGAGAAGCACTGTGTTAGGTCTTGTTGGAGGCTCACAAGCACATGGCATGGTCACTGCCTCCGCTACCCCATGTGAGTGTGTGGAAAGAAGATGCAGTATGTATCTTAAAGCATTTACTCTATGTCGGCTTCAAGGTGAACTCCTTAGTAAGCTTTCAGTGGGAGTAGTCCTTCAGAAGGTTTGCTTATGTCTGGTTAAATTTCAGATTGCAGATTTCAATTTTCAAATTTCAATTGCAGATCCATTTCTGCAAGCCATTTGTTTTCTGTGGAGTTGTAAGAACCTGGGTTTGAATCCTGATTCTCTTCCTTATTGGCCGTGTGATTTGAGTAGAGTTACTTAGCCTCATTGAAACTTTTTCCTCACGCACCTGGGTGGCTCAGTCATCAAGTGTCTGCCTTCGGCTCAGGTCATGATCCCAGGGTCCTGGGATCGAGCCCCGCATCAGGCTCCCTGCTCAGCGGGAAGCCTGCTTCTCCTTCTCCCACTCCCCCTGCTTGTGTTCCCCCCTCACTGTGTCTCTCTCTGTCAAATAAATAAAATCTTTAAAAAAAAAAAATTTTCCCTCACTTTTTTAAAGACTTTTATTTTTAGATTTACTTATTTTTACTTTAGAGAGAGAGAGAGCGGGGGGAGGGGTCAAAGGAGAGGGAGAGAAGAATCTCAAGCGGACTCCACGCTGAGCATGGAGCCTGATGCGGGGCTCAATCCCACAACCCTGAGATTGTGACCTGAGCCAAAATCAAGAGTCAGACACTGAACTGACTGAGCCACCCAGGTGCACCTCCCCATTTAAAAAATGGAGGTAATAGCACCTACCGCTAGGCTGTTGTGAACATTAATGAGATAACACATGCAAAATGCTTGGCATGCCTCCAGCCACGTAGTGAGTGCCCCCAAAATGAGAGCCTTTGGTATCAGCACAAGGTACTGCTGTGGGTACCAGCGTCTCTGGCATGAACAAAACATAATCTTGGGGTTCATCTGCACCTAGCTTTGCTCAGTTAACACTTTCCCAAAGTCACTCCTCCATATTGGGCAAATACTTTCGTCCCTTGTTTTTCAGTTGCTAGAGAGAGACATGCATGTATTTTCTGTACAGATCTCACCATGTTTCTGCTCCATCTTCTCTTAAACAGATTCCTGTGTCATCAGTGACCATCCCAAAATACAGATCAAGAACTCAACTTTCTGCATGACTGCCTATCCCAACTTGACAATGGTTAACTTCACCAGCCAGGTCAATAAGACATTTGTCAGTGGGAGTGAAGAGTATTTCAAGTAAGATTTTTTTTTTTTTTAACTTTCTAAGGGAAACCCAGTGAATGAATGAATTTTCAAGTTGTTGTCTAGGGGTGTGTGTGGCCCAAGAGATGGGTTGCCTCCCTCTGCACCCTCCCTACCTACTTGAGTGACCCGGAAGGAAGGTTTTTTCCCTGGCTGGGCTTCTGAGAGCAGATTATTGGTCCTTGTGGTTCTGGAGAGTGGAGGTGACTGCGTGCTTTTGGGACTAGAATTGGTGCTGCTCTCACTGCTGATGTCGGTGACAGAACACTGCAAAACCTTCAGCCAATGTGGTCAAAGCAGACCTTCAATAAACTAGGTGGTGGTGTTTCTTTTTCTTCCCTCTGAACTTGAGAATGGAAGAGAGGCAAAAAGTAAGAAAACAGGTCATAGTCAATGATTTAGTTTAAAGAAGAATTAATTTTTTTTTAACGGTTTTGCCTTACTTTTGTACTTTCTACATCCATTTTTTCCAGTCTTTGAGGATTGAGGTTCAGGAGTACAACGAAATCCTCAGCCATCATAGGAAGATTTAATAAAGTGTATGGAATGATTTCTTAAGGTAGATGAATGTGGACAGAGCTCATTGAAGGGTAAATAAGGAATGTTCTCCAGTTAAGCTTATGTTGGGGTTATAAACTCAGATGTGCTAGGGGCTTGGCAGGGAGGTTTTGAAGTATGAACAAGACAATAGGGAATGGTGGGGACTGTGGCAAACTAGAGAGCCTGTCTTCCACGTGGGAGAGAGGTTGCTGCTGCTTAGCTCCAAATGGTCACTGTCTTGTGGGAAGGTGGGCCACTGCTGCTAGAGTTTCCATTTTATTTTAGTTTAGTTTTTAAAGATTTTATTTATTTGAGAGAGAGAGAGAGAGAGCACAAGCAGGGGGAGGGGCAGAGGGAGAGGGAGAAGCAGGCTCCCCTCTGAGCACGGGGATCTGGGATCATGACCTGAGCCGAAGACAGACGCTTTGCCAACTGAGCCACCCAGGCGCCCCACTTTTAGTCAACTCTTGAGCCCAGGTTGCCACAGGGGTTGGGACAGAAAGGAGCATGGCTGTTGTAAAATGCATGGCGGTGCACTGCCGGGCAGCCTCCCAGGTATGCACTCGCTAGCGGGCTGGAGGGCGCTCTTGCCAGCGAGGCCAGGAGTGGTGCCACCTTCACGTCCCTCTGTAGGTCAGAATGTTCTGGGCTGCCGTTTCTGCAGTCCCGTAGAGTCTGGATTCTGGCCGGCCCTTTGTTCAGGTCACAGAAAAACGCCAAACTAAGGCACGGCACCTGCATCCAGGATGAGGGAGCTGATCCTTGAGGAGCTAAAGGGATTGTCTGAGTCACGACTCCATGTCCCCACGACTACCTCCTGTCCCCAGGAGTGTGGCTGCTTGCTTGCCGTGCTACCAGGCTACAAGCTACCCTCCGGGGTGTGGGGGCTGCCAGGCAGGCCACGGCTTCTCGAGCAGATACACAGATGACAAGCAGCCGCCTTCTGCTTGCATGTTCTCGGTCTTGGACTACATTCCTTGAATAAGGGCCAGGCAGCCCTGCTTTTCCATTTCAGCCAACCTCAGCCGGGACACGTACCCAACGGCAACTGGAACTGAAGTACAGAGAGCAGCAGTTTTAGTCACTGAGCACAGTGACTCTGTTTTTCACATTTAAAAGTATACAAATACAATTGGGGTACAGCCTCTTAAAAGATTAGAACATTACAGAAAAAACACAAAAATCATCCTTGACAGTTCAGAGTCCGTATTAGTGGTGTGCCCTTGGAGAAAGACGCCAGCCTCGGGAGTGCCTGTTGGCAGGCTGGGCCAGGACCCCCAATGCTGTTGGACTTGTCACGCTTGTCCTGGGGCAGCTCCAGATGCCAATGGAGCTAACTTAGCCTTGTTCAGAGGCTGCCCAGGGCTACGAGAGGCTTCCCAGCACGTAATTAGGAACTGGGTAAATCCAGCTGGCCTTTTTGCTGACAACTGTGGGCTCAAACTCAGATCAGAGCATCCCTCACCCTGATCTCATAAGGTCCCTAACTGGGGGGGTGAGGAGGGCTGGGTCAAGTCTCCTGGCTCTGCTGGGAGATGAAAGGCTGCAGACTGTCACCTCCCTCCCTCCTCATTCCCCCCGCTACTCTCTCTTTCCAATTCTTAGGTACTTTGTGCTGAAGATTTCTGCTGGAATTGAATATCCTGGGGAGATCAGGTGGCCACTAGCCTTCTGCCTCTTCCTGGCTTGGGTGATTGTGTATGCATCCCTGGCAAAAGGAATCAAGACTTCAGGAAAAGTAAGAACTTTTATTTATCTAAAAAAAAAAAAATCTCTGGGACCCCCAGGGATGGTTGTGTCATGTAGCCACAAAAGAGCCTTGGAAAGAGAGTCAGGACACATGGGGGTAATTCTGACTCTGACCCTGAGTAGCTCTGGGACCTTGGGCAAGGGACTTCACTCCCACCTGTAAAATGAGATAATAACACCTTTCTTTCAGGGCTCTTTTAAGGACCAAATGAGACAAATGCACACAGAGCTCCCAAGGGAAGGTGTGGGTCTTGATTAGATTCCTTTCTGTCCTGTCAGGGACCGCCGCTTCATTCAGCAGATGGGCCCCGCATCCTATGATTCTGTCACTCTCCCTAGGCCCCAGAATTAGAGCTACTGGCTTTTTGCTTCTTGGCCTGGCTGCCCAGTCAGTTATTGCTTCTGCCGAGAAGCTGGAAAAAGACCAAAATTGTGAATTGGAAAAAGACCAAAATTATGAATTGGATTCCTTCTCATTACTCTTGCCACCATGGTCTGGACTTTTCACGCCCTTTTTGCAACCCCCCCAGCCCAACACTCTTCCACTTCATGTGCGCAGAGCCCTCCATGGTGACAGTCCTGCCAGTGGGATTTTGGCTGAGCAAAGACTTGGCCACTCTTGCTGAGCAGTCGCTTGGCGGGCCCTTTGGAGAGGTTGGAATTCCCACCCCAGGCTCAGTTCCAAGGCACAGAAGGCAAGGACTCTGGGAAAGCTCAGGGCATGCTGGACATTCTTGTAAGGGTCACACTGTTTTCCCTCATCTTCCTGCTGCTTTAGCAAAAAACCCCATTGAATAGTTAGCTGGTCAGTTGATGATAACCAATATTATTTAATCATCCTAAGAGTTATTTGCATGGCTCAGGATGAAACCCAAGATGTCTTTCAGGCCAAGGAGTGAGTATGACGGTGGTGGACTCAGACCTGAGGTTGTGGTATTGATTTGGTCTAGGTGTCCCAGCCGGCATCTCATACCCCCCACCAGGTGCCCAAACCTGGCACCCTTCAGCACAGAGCTGAGTCTGTCCTCTCCCTGGGCACATGGCCGTGCTCATAGGTGCCTTTGGATAACAGCTCTTTCTGCTGCCTGCCCTGTAATCTGGAGCCTCAGGGACTTGAGTTGTGGGCTCCAGCAGGATTGTCAGCATTACAAGAGGCAGGGGTTACACCTCAACTCACATAAGGTTGGGGGAGAAGCAGACTGGGGGTGAGGAGCTGGGTTCTAGTCCAGGGCTTCCCCTGGGCTTTGCTGAGTAGGGACATCTCTACCTGGGCCATGAAGCCTGGCTGAGCTTCTGATTTGCTCTTAGCTTTTATTTGTTTTTCTGCTACAATGAAAAGCAAAACTTCCTTTATCCTCACTATTGCAGAAGTCTTTAGTTTCCCCATTTCTAAAATAAAGGCAATCAGGCTGGGTGATGTCTAAGATGCTGTAGCTCTAACGTTATTCTGTCTAAACATTTGCTGGGTGAGCTGATCTTAGTTTTCCTCTCTGACCTCAGTTTCTTCATCTGTAAAATGAGAGCTGGGATCAGATGACCTCCGAGGACCCCCTGCTGGCTCTGAATGAGTGGTTAAGACTAGATTGTTTTTGTTTTTTTTTTAAGATTTTATTTATTTATTTGACAGAGAGAGACACAGCGAGAGAGGGAACACAAGCAGGGGGAGCGGGAGAGGGAGAAGCAGGGAGCCCGATGTGGGGCTCGATCCCAGGACCCTGGGATCATGACCCGAGCCGAAGGCAGACGCTGAACGACTGAGCCACCCAGGTGCCCCAAGACTAGATTGTTTTTTGAAGACAGCAAGAAGATGGGGGAAATGTTGAGATGACCCTTACAACAATGGCCTGTGCGTCCTGGGGTTCCTGGACTCCTTGCCTTCTGTGGCTTGGAACCCAGCCAAGTGCTTGCTTAGCAAGAGTGGCCAAATATTTGCGCAAACAAAATCTCACTGACAGGACTGTCGCTTACAACTCGAGATAGAGACAGGGCAACCTTGACCGTGATTGACATGCCAGATAGGTCTCTAGCAGACAGGTCTCTAGCAGGATAGGCAAGGGGGGGTGACTGCAGGAGAGAAGATGGTAGTTAAGGAGGGAGAACAGGGGTCCCATCAGTGACCTGGGGGAGGATGGCCTGCTGGCTCTAGAATTAAATCAAACTGCGTTCAAATCCTGCCTTTATCTCTTTCCCATTGTGTAACTCTGGACAGACTATTTGACCCACAGAGCCTCAGTTTCTGCATCTGTAGATTGGGGATAGCGGTACATACCACATAGGATCATTATAGGGATTAAATGAGATCCGCCACATACAATACCTGGCATATGGTCAGTTCTTCGCTAGCATTAGCTTTTTTCTGATGACGAATGACTGATGTATTGGGTGGGCACTGCGCCACTCTGACATCTTGAAAGCAGTGACTCTGGTGGGGAGATGGGGAGAGAAAGGGAGCCTTGTTGAACACCAGGTGCCCGGCGTTGAGCTAACTGCGATGCATGCATCAGTTCACCTACCTGCACAACAGTCCACTAAGTAAGGACATTTGTTCCCATTTTGTAGATAGAGAAAGTGAGGTGCATCCAGGCAGAGTAAATTGCCTGAGGCCACACAGCTTTTAAGTGGCAGCGGTGGGATTTGAACCTAGGTCTGTTTCCCTTTAAAGGCTGGATTCTTTCCTCTACCTGACATCCTTTCCCCAGGAGGGGCTGTTAGGAAGAGATGGAAATGCAGAACTGTGGAGTCATTTTTTGCATGGGGGGGGAGGGAGAGAAAAGTCCCCCCACTGGGAGCCAGCACCCTGGCGTTCCTACCCCCTCTCTACACCACCAGCTGTCATTGCCAGGTGGGCAAGTCACAGAAGGCATTGGGGCCTCATTTCCCACATCTACAGACTCAAGGTAGAATGAATGTTCTCTAAGACCCTTTTAGCTTTATTAGTCCGTGATTTTTTTAGGACAGTGTTACAGCTAGTTCTTTCCATTGATTTAGGATTTAATCCTTGGTGCTAGATTTTACAGGCTTTCTGGTATGGGAACTTTTGAGGAGCCCTGGGCAGGTAAGCTTTTCTGTTAGTTCTGCTAACTAATCATGCTGCTTCATTGAGAATGGTTGCCAACTAAGGATCAATGATCAATTTTTTTTTTTTAATGAGGAATGCCACCAGAAATCATGAATCACAATTTGTTATCTTGCCCTGGGGTGTGCAGACAGTGCTCATGGAGCATTGTTTGGAAGCCAAGGTGAATGCACGGCTGAAGCTCCTCATTCCGACAGGCCCCTTTTGTGACTGAGAGCCCATGAAGACGGTCAGACTGTCATTTCGAGGCAACAGAGACGTCCACCTTCTCCTGCAGCAAGATGAGCTCAGTTCCTCTCGTGTGGGACCCTAGGAGACGAGAATGGCCTGTTGCTTCTTATGAGACCTCAGTTTCCCTTTGAGCAGCTAGAATTCCAGGGGCAGGGGCGACCAGCAGGCCACCCGAATGTCAGATGCACCCATCTGAGCTCAGGGCCCGCGCTGCCTGGGGGTTATGGCAACAACACAGAGTTAACCTAACCAGCTAGCACAGGCTGGTGGGACCTTACCTTCCCAGCTGTTCGGAGCTCCCACTGTGAGGAGGATGCTGCCAGGTGTCAGGCCAGCAGGCTCAGATCAACTAGTCACTGTCACTCCTGCCAAATAGAACTCATTACTGTTCGAGCTTAATTCCTCTGATAATACATCCTGAAACAAGTGCATTCTAAAGCCCCCCAGCCCCCCAACACAAGCTGTGCATGAAGCCGCTATGTATACCTGACTCACATTTGACTATAAATCCCCAGGGTTTATAAACCAAACCGTGGGCCCTTTTAGTTCATCAGGATCACCATCTACAAAGTGAGTGCATCATCCCACACGCCAGGGCCTGGACCTGGGTGGGGCAGGCAAGTGCCTAGGGTGGCAAAATTTAAGGAGACATTCACTCTCAGGCTCCTGCAAGTGTGGGGTCAGCCCCTGAGAGTGAGTGCCTCCTTCAATATCGTACCCTTAGTGCTTCACTTGCCTCACCCTAGTCCCAGCTCTGCCCCACCCATTTCTGATCACATGGCCTGCAGAGTGGCCCTGCTGGAAAGAACAGAGGCTTTGGAATTAGAAAGCCTTAGGTTTGGATCTTGGCTCCAGCTGGGAGACCTTGAGTAAGATGTTTAACCCCTTGTGACATACGTAATTGGAGGCTCAGTTTCCTCTTCTGCAAAATGGGACAACTCACAGCTGACCCATAGAGGGAGCTCCAGACATGGTTGTGTGCTAGCAGGCTCCGGTTGGCAGATGAGAACAGGTGTCTCAGCCGGGTAGACTGGTGCCATTCTGGTGGTTTTCTTCTGCTGGCCCCTGCTGCCCGGGTCACCTCTTCTCCCTTACCTCCTCCCATCCTCACTTCCCACCAGCCCTCATGGTCAGGAGGTGAAAAGGATATTCCTCCATTGTCACCTGCCCTACTGTCTTGGTGGGGTGGGGAGGTCAGAATGGTCAGGATCTCCTCTCCCTCCTATCACAGCCGGGAGGCCAGCCCAGGGCTGTCCTGGGGCGGTGATCTTCTCCTGAGGTGTCAAATGCCTTTGGGTTTCCCAAGGTCTGTGTGCAGGAAGGGTTTCGCTCCAGGGGAAGGAGAGGCAGGTTTGGGGGGATGGGGAGGAGGGGGCTGCCCTCCCCCACAGCCCCAAGAAATCACATTCTCTAGGAAGGGCGGTAGCAGTGCAGAGAAAGGAGACCCGCCGGTCCCAGCTCTGTAGCCAGAAGGAAAGACTTGACCTTGATGGTAGGTGGGGTTTAGAGGAAGAAACGGTGGCTCCTGTTTCCTTAACCTGCAGCCTGGTGCAGTGGGAACTCTACGCTTTCAGCTGCTGAGGCCAGACACGTTGGGCGGATCCCTGATGCCCCCTTGCCCCTCATTCCACATGGAATCATCAGGAAATTCTGTAGCTCTTCCAGCAGAAGCATATCCCCGTTGGAGGTGTCACTGTCCCTTGCTGGGAGTACAGCCCAGCCTCCTGACTGTTGTCCCTGCACCCCCTTTTGCGCCCCTGCAGTATACCCCCAGCGAAGCAACCCCTGCCAGTTGAAATGTCAGATCCTGTTACCCCTCCGCCCAGATCACTTCAGTGGTGGCCCATGTCCCACAGAAAAGGCCCCACAAGGCTCCGCATGATCTGTCCCCACTCCCCACCCCCACCTCTCTGACTTCCTCTCCTTCCTGTGCTCCCTCCAGCCACACTGGCCTCCTCCTTGCTGTTACTACAAGTCAGGGACACTCCCTCCTTAGGGCCTTTACTCCAGCGGTTCCCTCTGTCTAGACTGTTCTCCCACATATCCAGTTGGGGCCCTCTTACTTCCTTCAAGTCTTGGCCAACTTCTCAAAGAGGCCTCCCCAGCATGCCCCCACCCCCCTTTACCCCGCTCTACTGTCTCTGTTTCCCAGTGTACTCATTACCCTCTAACATGCCACAGATAAGAGGATTGGGACCACTACTGGCTAGCTGTCTCCCTAGCTGGAATGTCAGCTATTCGGGGGCAAGTGTCTTTGTGGTGTTTACTGATATGCCCAAATGCTTAATGAAATGACCCCTAGAGTTCTATCTTAGTCTCAATCCTGACCTTCCCTCAGCCCACCTCTGCAAGTCCCAGAACCAGTCCTCGTCCCCTGAAAACCCAGTGCCTGCCAGTCACAGCCATTCTGGAGCTCCCTGCCAGGCCCTGGAGTCTGTGGAGCCAGTGTGGGGTGGCACCTGTTTCTCCCTCCCAGGGGACAGGTGTTCAGGTGCCCCAGGAGGGAAGACTGCAGGGAGGAGTGTGGGAACGGGTGGCTCTGAGCCCACAGTGCTTGCCCAGCTGGCCGTATACACCCACCTCAAGGATCAGAGAGGGTTTGGGGAGAGCCGAGCCTCACCTTTGCAAGGTCTTTTGATGACTTTGGGGATTCAACTGGCTGGTGAGCAGAGGGCTGTCAGTGTTACCAAATTTAGGTGTGGCGAATCCCGGGCAAGCCTAACGTGGTGCTTCTGTGGCCAGGCCCCCAGACCTGTCCCATTCTGTGTGAACTGTCCCAGGCACTCCTCCAAGAGTTCTACGAGGAATATACTGTCATTATCGCCACTTTGCCAGTGTGGACACTGAGACTCAGAGAAGCGAAATCATTTCCTAGGTGGCCCAGCTCATAAGTCATGGGCCTGGGATTCGAACTCAGGCTTGTAGGATGGGATCCTGATCCCAAGCTCTTCCTTTACCCAGATGTTTGATTGACAGATAAGTCCCATCCAGCCACAGTCCCCAAGTTCTGCTGATGTTACTCCCCAAATGTGTCTCGACTCTGGTCTCTCCCAGGAGGGAATCCAGGAGCATCCAGGATCCAGAATCCAGGAGCATACTTTGACCAGTATTCAAGGCCTCCCATGGTGTACCCAACGTGCTTCAGTAGCTCCCTATTTCCCACAGAAAAGGCCCATGCCCCTAGGGCCCCCCATCACTCTTAGCCTCCACCCTATGTCATCCTAATAGTGGGTCATCAGACCTTTGCCCTCATATGCCTGCCTTGCCCACTTTGCTCCTCCACCTTCCACCTCCCCCCACCTCCCTTAAGTTGTCCTTGGCCTCTAGATCCGGCTCAGGTGTCATCTCTGTGAATCTTTTCATAAACTCCCAGGTTGAGTAGTACAATGCCCCTCTGGACTTCATAGTGTCCTGGGTGCACTGGTGTGGCCCATTAAGCAGACATCGTCTCTGGGACCTCTAGGTCCTGAATCCCTTCATCTTTATGCATCTAACACCTGGCACAGCATCCAGCTCAGAGCAGGCCGTCAATAAATGCTTGTTGAGCTTACCTGCATTGAATGACCATCTGTTATAAATCAGGCTATGTTAGTAGCTCATTAACCCACACAATTATTTTTTTAAGAAAGGTGTCATTGTGCCCAGTTTCCAGAGGCAGAAGCAGATTTGAAGAGCTTATTAGCTTGTCGAAGGTCTCACAGCTACCCAGTGCCAGATGTGTGATTTCATTTGAACTTAAATGTTTCTTTTATTATTATTATTTTCAAGATTTTATTTATTTTAGAGAGAGAGACAGCGTGCATGAGTGGGGGGAGGGGCAGAGGGAGAGGAAGAGAGAATCTCAAGCAGACTCCCCGCCAAGCACAGAGCCTGATGCGGAGCTTGATCCCACGACCCTGAGATCATGGCCTGAGCCAAAAATCACAAGTTAGACGCTTAACCACTGAGCCACCCAGGCAGCCCTAAACTTAAATGTTTCTAAGATCTTGCTCTTTGCACCTCACCAGGCTGCCTCGCTTAGGGTGTCTGTATACACAAGGATGGAAAGCTTAAGCTAAAAGGTTCATCTCTAATGGTGGATTTGGGGTCCTCAAGCAGAGGGTGGGGTCGGAGTTGGGGAGGAGGGAGGCATGTAGCCTTCTTCCCTGGGTAGTTCCTCGGGGAGCTGTCTCCTCAGCAGCTGGGGTGGGTGGGGTAAGGTTGCCCCCACCTTCCGCACTGCAGCCAACTCCCCCACAGCCTTGGATATCGCCCCACAGACTTTATTTCTGGTTCTCCCTGCCCTTGGGTCCCAGGGCCTGCCCTGTGCCCCCAGCCCTGGCAGAGTTGGGGGAAACCTGATGTCCTCACGGTCAGACGCTCGTGTCCAGGTGGCAGATCACTCTGCCTCTGTCAATGTCCCTGCAGCAGGGGCACGTCACGTGGGTCAGTTACTCTTTCGGATGGTTCTTCCAGGTGGTGTACTTCACGGCCACGTTCCCGTATGTCGTGCTCGTGATCCTCCTCATCCGCGGAGTTACCCTGCCCGGAGCCGGTGCTGGGATCTGGTACTTCATCACACCGAAATGGGAGAAACTCACAGATGCCACGGTGGGCTTATGCTTTCATTTACAACCCAGGGATGAGTCCCGCTCTGGGACAGCTCAACAAGAGGGGTCAGACTCCTTCCCGCAGCATAGCTCGCTGTTGTTCCCTTATCCAAGGTCCTGATAATCTTGGGCCATTGTGCCTTTGGGAGATCTTTCATGAGAAGTGGGCAGCTGGGGGTGTTCTGACTCCTGGAGTAGTCATCCTCCATCGTGGTCCTGCCCCCAGGGCTGCCGTGCAGGCTGAAATGAAGAAGGCCATCTCCGTATTCATAGCATTGGGCCCCTCACACCACTCATCTGGTACTAATTACAGGGTGTTGGGAATGGAGTTTTGCTGGTGGAAAATAAGAGCACAAACCACGGCAATTATCATTGAAAGGGCCCGATGCATTTGCAGCCGTGTGGCTCACCAATGCGGAGCCAGCGCACGCTTGTACCCCCTCTTCGCCTATCGGTGCAGGCATACCTTACTTTAAAATTCCCAGTCCCCAAACCTCCGATGAGGGGTTTCTTTAAGCAGTGAATTTTTTCACCTTAAAGAAAAATCACTTTTGGGGAGCCTGGGGGGCTCAGTTGGTTAAGTGACTGCCTTCGGCTCAGGTCATGATCTCAGGGTCCTGGGATCGAGCCCCGCATCGGGCTCCCTGCTCGGCGGGAAGCCTGCTTCTCCCTTTCCCACTCTCCCACTCTCCCTCTCTCGCTGTCTCTCTCTGTCAAATAAATAAGTAAAATCTTTAAAAAAAAAAAAGAAAGAAAAACTCACTTTTACAGGGTACATTGAGAACATATAGCTTGGATTGGGTTTGACTGCACCTAACAGAAAACCCCCAGATGATGACAGCGGGAACAAGATAAAAGTTTATTTCCCTCGTATGCGCTGAAGCGGTCCCCAGGGTACATAGTGAAGCGCTCCACATAGTGAAGGCTCCACAGTGTCCCAGCCTCCCAGCTTCCCGTCCTCAGTCACTCGCTTCCAGATGGTTGCCAGAACTCCTGCCATCACAGCAGCATTCCGGGTAGTACAAAGGGGTGAGGAAAGAGGTGGAAATAGAGGTACCCTCCCTCTCTTTAAAAAAGGAGAAACCCCAGAAATCCCACATTACACTTGTTTTTTCACATCATTGGTCAGAAACTAAATCATGTGATTATCCTCTCTTAGCTGCACTTCCCCTTGATGCTATGTGCTGGGTGAATGGCTGCCTTTAAAGAAAACCATGGCTTTGTTACTAAGGAGTATGGGAGAATGGGTGTTGGGGTAGGTGCAGACTTGCCAGCACACAGCACGCACTTGAACTTTCTCTTTGCATATTATAAGCACAATTTTAAAACTGGACTAATTTATAAAAATGATGGGAGGTCTATTTTACAAATCATATAAATCTCTAGCGTAACTCCTGAGCGGCCTCCTGGAGTTTTACAAGGACAATGCAGAGAAATCACCGAGAGAACCAGGAGACATTGTCGGCCAAGTTCAAGAAGGATGTGGCTATAAGATCCACTGCGCTTTGGCCCAGGTGGTATTGCTAAGGGGGGAGCTGTAGGACTTCAGATTTTTAATAGCAGCTGACGTCTGTAAGAATGTCAATGTAAGCAGATCTTTATCTTGCATCCATGACTCTATTTTGCTGCTGCGGTGGTCTTTTGAGAGTGTGTGCAGGGAAAGGAAGGGCTCCTCCCTTCTGCTCAGCTTTATACATGGCAGGACACAGAAGCAGGAAATGTGTGTGTAGTCTGAGTTCCTGTCCTTTGCTTAGCATGGAGTTAGCATCTCCCAGGTAGTTTCCTGCCTTTTTGGCTTCCAGCACAAATGATGTATGTCGGTGCTAATGTCACATCTTTCTCCTGACTACCTTTCCCCTGGGGGGAGACCCCCCTCCCCTGGGCCAGCCTCCTTCAGTGACCTTGGATCTTCTCCCCTTTGGCCTCCCAGGTCTGGAAGGATGCTGCCACTCAGATTTTCTTCTCTTTGTCTGCCGCGTGGGGAGGCCTGATCACTCTCTCTTCCTACAACAAATTCCACAACAACTGCTACAGGTATGTGGAGGCACTTGATATCCCAGAGGCAGCTGGTGAGTGGGAATAAGAGCTGGGGACAGATCCATGGACACCTAAGGCCACATCCTCACACTTACCCTGAAGTAGAGCCAGAGGGCTGCGTCTGGCAGAGGGAAAGCCACCCGCTAGGCCTAGCTGCTGGCTTCTGGTGGCCTGGACCCCAGCGTGCAGTGCTGTCTCTGACACATGGGCTCAGGGGCTCTTTATGGGCTGGAGCTGAGCCTCTCCAGGGCTTGCTATGCTGCTGGCTGTGTCCTGGGATAGTCATTTGTGAGCTGTGGGTATGATCGGATGGTAGTCCCAGGTGAAGTATGGTCACTGTCACTTGATAAATATTTTTCCAGAGACCCCTATAAGAAAGGCAGCAAGGTACAGCGGAAAGAAAACTCTGTTGATGGATATGTTAACTAATGGAAATGTTAATAGATGTGGTGGGGTCCCGCTCACGATGTGTATGAGTATCGAATCATCAGGCTGTATGCTCTAAATATATTACAGTTCGCATTCGTTGTTATACTTCAGTAAAGCTGGGAAAACAATGCGAAATTTGAGCCCCCTTCCAGATCTGTTAATCAGAAGGTGGGGTGGGCCCGGGAATCTACATATCCAGATGGGATCCCCAGGAGATCCCAGTACATGGTGACAGTGAGAACATTTGGATGGTATGATATTAGACCAGGGGCTCTGCAACCCCAAAGACCTCCACCTGGGAGAACCTGACAGCTTCTGGAGGAGGTGACATCTGAAGGTTAAATACATCTAGGCAAGCAATAAGAAAATAAGGTCCATTCTCCTGGTGAGTGGATTTAAAATAGGAAGGGAGGGAGGGAGAGAAGGAAGGAAGGAAGGCAGGCAGGCAGGCAGGCCAGAGTCAGATGGACCTGGATTTGAATTATGACTTTACCATTTACTAAAACTCGAGACATGGGCAAGATACTTCACTTCTCTGAGCCTCTTTCCTCTCATCTTTAAATTGCCGATGATAATAGTTTGTGGAGAGGTAAGAGCTGATGTATGCAAAGTTCGCACAGCAGAATTTCACACGTCATAGGTACTCAATAAATGGCAGCTGCCATCATCATTATTACTATTATTATTATCATTTTCTAATAATGTATGAGCTATTTTGTGCACCAAGAGGAACAGAAGATAGTTAGGCTGTGACCTGAGCCGGCTGGGATGGCTCCAGAGAGGTGAGGTCTCCGCGGGGCCACATCCCAGCATGTGCAAGGGAGGTGGGAGTGTATGACACGTGGTGGGGACAGCCAGCAGGGGGCGTGAGTGGGAAAGTGCTGGGGATGGGGGGGTGGGAGCAGATCCGGGGACCAGAGCGGGAGTGCGCGCACGAGGCTGGAAGGAATTGGGCCGAGCTCGGCTGAGGCCAGGTTGGAGAGAGCGTGTGTCTGAGCTTGTGAGGGCTGCTGTAACAAATACCACGGAGCGTGGGACCTGAACAATGGACACTCAGTTTCTCACAGTTCTAGACACTGAAGTCCGAGATCGAGGTGTTGGCAGGGTTGATTTCTTCCCAGTCTTCTCTTTTTGGCTTGTATGGCCATCTCCTCCCTGCGTCTTCACATGGTTTCCCTCTGGGTGTGTATCTGTGTCCTCATCTCCTCTTCTTGCAAGAACACCAGTCGTGTTGGATGAGGTCCCACCCTGAGGACGTCCTTTTAACTTACTTCCCTGTGTAAAGACGCCATCTCCAAACACAGTCATATTCTGAGGAACTGGGGGTTAGAATGTCAACACAGGATTTGGGGGGTACACAATCCAGCCCCTAACAGCTGGAATGCCAGATAAGGTGTGTGAACTTCTTTGGTCACAGCTGCTCGTTAATTTATGACCCAGGAACCGGTCTGAATGCAGTCCAACGGGGTCGCATTGCTCCGCACTTTGGTAGAAAGGAGACTCTGTGGTGTGGCAGGGAGTCTGGATTCAAATCCTGACCCACCATGAATGAACCCATTTCCTCCTCCTGTGCCTCAGTTTCCTCATCCGTAAACTAAGGGGCCAGACAAGGTGGGTGGTTTACTGAGCACTCGCTCTGTGCCAGGCTCTGCTCACAACAACCTGGGAGAAAGGTGGGGTCAGTGCCACCACTTAAAATCACAGTGGAAAGAACTGACTTGCTCAAGGTCATACCAACAGGTGGGAGGATCAGGATTTGAATGGTCTCTGAGGCTCCATCTGGCTTGACCTCTCTTCCCAGTCTAGGGTGGCCGGACAGGCCGACTGGGAAACCACAGCCATATTACCAGTAGAGGGCGCCAGGGTGAAGGCAGAGGGCTGGTCTCCCCTGCCTCACCCCCAGGGCTTTGGGGGTCTCCAAATCCGGGCTGTCCTCAAACCTTGGTGGCCTTTCATGGTCCCACCGCGTTCTCTTCTCTCATATATGGTTCCCGTCCTGGAGTCCTTGAAAGGCTCCATCCCCTCCATTTCTGCTCAGATGGGCAGTCCTGCTCTGCCACTTTAATGAGAGGGGCCCTGGTTCTAGAGTGCACGGGGCTAGAGCTCTGACCCAGAGGCCCGGCAACAGGGAGGTCCCGAGAAATGTTTTTGAGCCCTTTGGTGCTTAGAAAACCGACCCAAGGGGGCCTTCGGTCAGGACAGTGAAAACGTGTTTAGAAATGGACATGTACACACACACACATGTGCATACGAACACACAGGCACACATTTACATGTCTTTCCCCTTGCCCCTTCCGACTTGCAAAGCACACCTAATGGCAAACTCTCGTCTCCTCCGCCCAGGGACACGCTTATTGTAACCTGCACCAACAGTGCCACGAGCATCTTTGCCGGCTTCGTCATCTTCTCGGTTATTGGCTTCATGGCCAATGAACGCAAGGTCAACATTGAGAACGTGGCAGACCAAGGTACGGTCACCTCCTGAGCTCCTGACCTGTGCTATCTTGGGAAGCTGGCCTTCTGGAATAGGAGGGATGGTGGGACAACCCAGGGTCCCTTTGTGGGGAGACTCCGACAAGCTTGCGTAGGAAGCTCAGGTGGGGTTAGAGCTGGCCAGTGCCCAACCAGAGGGATTGCTCTAGAAATCCCATTCCTGCTTCCCTCTCCTCTCCTTTGTCTTCCCTTTCTTAAGTCAGCTCCACCCCGAATAAGTAAGCTCTATACCTATTGCACCTGTGAGGGACAGATTCTTTAGGATCCTTTAGAGCTGGTGTGGGCACAGCCCGCTGCAGGATGCATTCCTTGCAGAGAGCTCTGGACCCACCCAGTTCTAATGCTGACCAGGAACACTGACTCCAGAGCAGCCTTTTCCTGACAAGCGTTTTCTGTTGGTTAGGTCAAACGTGCTCTCAGGGCCTTCTGCTTAGTTAGCAAAGCAGACCTGCAATTTTTCTTCCCCGCAGTGGGTGGAAAGGTTGGATGATGGCGGTGGGAGGGAAGTACCATAAAGGTTACTTTCCATCCAGGTGATCCCTGTGTTAATGGCTGACATTTGTATGGTACTTTCGAGTTTACAGAGAGCTTTCATTTTTTATCTCACTTCGTCTGTATTTCTAACACAGCATTTTGTAGGCGGTGTTTAATATTTTTGTTTAACTCTTTCTTATTTCCACCCAGCCTTACTCCACGAAGGGTTTGGGTGTTTACTATGTTTCTGGGCTGAACGGATTTCACTGTGGCTGTCGCCTGTTATTATGATCATGCTCTAATCAGGTGTTTGTGGGATGCCTCGGTGCCGGGACCGGGCCAGGGACGTGTGGGGACGTGACAGTCCACCGTGTGTCCCTGTGAGCAGCTCCTCTGGGCCTTTACCTTTGTTCGAGGAGCTCACTGCCGTTCTCAGAAAACGGCTCGGATGCCAGCCCAGGAGGGAGCCAAGTCCTAGGAATGTCACCTTCTTGGTGGGCTGCCGGCTTTCTGCTGGCTCCCCAGGGATAATTAATTATGGCTTCAGGATCTGAAGCTGCTGCTGGTGCGCAGCGGGCCTCAAAGAGTTAAGAACTGGCGTAAGGCAGGGGGGTAATTACCTCTCCCTGGAAAGAGTGTTAAAGCCCCAGGGATGTTTGGTTCTGCAGCGCTGCATTAAATTGGAGTTTGGGAGTGAAGGCCCTTCCCGGGTTGAGAATACTCAACTCCCTGGGGAGCAGGTGGGGGGGAGGGGAGGGGAGAGAAGGCCTTGTCTTCGGGGGTGTCTGTGCCACCCCAGCTGTCCTCATTTCCTCCCAGCAGAGTCGCTGGGGCAGGGAGGTCCTGCCCCGCTTTCCAGCAGATCTGAGGTGTTTGTGATTTTTGTGACATTACGGCCGAGCTCACTGTGAGCCAGTGGCCGTGTTGCCAGGGTTATGAGTCCTGAGATGTGGGGCCACTTGAGTTCACTCTGCTGAGCTCTTTCTTGCCCCAGGAAGGGGAGTTGGGGGCACATGTCTCTAAAACCCAAATAGGATTTCGTGTTTCCTATACAAAGAAAGACTAAGACGGGGGCGCCTGGGTGGCTCAGTTGGTTAAGTGACTGCCTTTGGCTCAGGTCATGATCCTGGAGTCCTGGGATCGAGTCCCGCATCGGGCTCCCTGCTCAGCGGGGAGTCTGCTTCTCCCTCTGACTGTCTCCCCTCTCATGCTCTCTCAAATAAATAAATAAAATCTTTAAAAAAAAAAAAAAAAAGAAAGAAAGAAAGACTAAGACGATTGCCTGGGTGCCTTTCTGAAACGTCCCCTTTCCGGGTTCTCTTCACTTCCTCTAATTTAAATGGGGAGGAGAACACTTCCTACAGGTTCTGACCCCTTGTTAGGTTAGCGTGTGGCAGTTTTTCATCATAACCAGCACAAGGGACGGGGGGGGGGGGGTGGGGGGTGGAGCTCGTTCTCCTCAGGGGAATGGGCGCTGGCTCACGAGGCCTCCTGTCAGGCCCCGTAGGGCAACTATCCCTGTTCATCTGAGTTTACACACATTCTTAGACGTGATTTGCAGGACATCTGGTTTTCTCAGGGACGATGGAGGCTCTGCAGAATCTGGGACGGGGATTTGGGGTGGGCCTGCGGTCCATGCCAGCCCCGTTCCCTCCTGGCTGGGCAACACGGCCACGCGGACAGTCGGTACATGTTTGCTGACCCAACGTCACTACCTGTGTTTTGGTCTTTAGTCCAAAACAGGTTCTCTTTAATGACCTAACACTATTCTATCTTGTTTGCCACCTCCTTCTGAGGGAGGCATTTTTGTCAACGTCATTTCTACAAATCTCAGCTGGTTCTGGGGGGACGAGGGTAGGATTGGTGATGACACCAGGCTGTCCTGTACTTCTTCAATGAGCACAGGAAAGGGGGCATGTTCTTCTCAGTCATCTACTCCAGGAAAGCACCTTCCTGGGAAGTCAAACTTTTTTTTTTTTTTTTTAAGATTTTATTTATTTATTTGTCAGAGAGAGAGAGTGAGAGAGAGCACGGGCAGGGGGAACGGCAAGCAGAGGGAGAAGCAGGCTCTCTGCTGAGCAGGGAGCCCGATGCGGGACTCAATCCCAAGACTCTAGGATCATGACCTGAGCTGAAGGCAGACACTTAATCGACTGAGCCACCCAGATGCCCCTGGGAAGTCAACTTTTAGGGTCACTTGCCAGCCACCTTGCTTACTGCCTGTGGAGCTGAGACTCACCATCCGAATCCAACCAGAAGCTCTATGGGCAGCAAAAATGCTCATCCACCCTCAGAAAGCCTGGGTTAGACCACAGGAGATGAACACAAATGTGCACATTGGATTTAGAGTTCCCAGGCCTAGGTTCCTAGCAGTTCAGAGACACTGCTGATCAAAATGAACGCTCTCAAACAGGGACTGACCATCCATCCAATGTCTATCTATCACCTGGTTGCCAGTTCTTCCTTCCAAAAGCATAGGGGTCCGGCCGTGTATTCTCTGAGAACTCTCCCATGTGTAATAGGCCTCACAGCAGAGAGGCTCCCCCAGTGTGCTGGGATTGTGATGTCCTGCGTTGACAAGAGACCTGGTTGTGTCTTGAGTGGTTGTCTAGGAGAAAGGACGACAGAAACCTCCTGTCCTAGTTGCTGGCATGCAGAACCTCTTTGATCCCCTCTCATGGGAAGAGTAGGAATGATTTCTCTTTTCTGAGTTCTCACCATGTCCGGGCATTGTTCGGAGCCCTTTATTTGTATCAATACATTTACTTCTCACAGAATTAAATGTATTAATGTTTATCCAGAGAGAACAAGTCCCATGGCTAGAAGAGGCAGAACTGGTTTTGCAGTCCACAGGGGAATGGAGCCTGCCTTCCAGCCACTGGGCTATACTTACACTGCTTCCCAGTGGGAGAGGAGAGGAACGGGACTCAGCCTCTATGGGACATAGGGGAAACCTCTGCTGGGAATCAGCCAATCCATTTTTCCAGTAAAAACAAAACAAAACAAAACTAAACTAACTGTATAAAGTAATATAAAAATGTCTTTTAAAAATCCGCTCCCCAGAGGTCTTAGATAAACTGAGTTTGCTGAAAACGATGCCTTGCCCTGGGTACTTTAGGGAGGCAGATGTAATTGAAATAGGCCGGATGTTTTGAAATCATTTCCTGCCCCCTGAAAAAGCAGTGAAGCCCAAAGGGCCAAATCCTGTTAAAGCAATCAGCGAGGTCCTCCAGTAGGGGCCATTTCAAGACCTTCTTGTCTGTCACCAGAGCATTGAGCTGGATCCCTCGGTGTTCTGCATTTGAGACCTGTTTTGAACCGTAGTTTAATACAGACTTTAATGGTTCACATAGGTAGCCTTCAGAGGCTGGCTGTACTGTCTGTTCAATAAATGCATAAAGCGGGGCTATCTTAGGCATTCAAGGCTTTATATTTTAAATACCCCAAGGCCCTCGGCAGCATTAAGAACTAACAACCTGATAAATTCCAGTTTAAAAAAGTGCTGTTATGGGGCGCCTGGGTGGCTCAGTCATTAAGCGTCTGCCTTCGGCTCAGGTCATGATCCCAGGGTCCTGGAATCGAGCTCCGCATCGGGCTCCCTGCTCGGCGGGAAGCCCGCTTCTCCCTCTCCCACTCCCCCTGCTTGTGTTCCCTCTCTCGCTGTGTCTCTCTCTGTCAAATAAATAAATAAAATTTAAAAAAATAAAAATTAAAAAAAAAATAAAAAAGTGCTGTTATGCTTGAGTTATGAAAACTCCAGGTGCTGCAATATCTGGTTTCCAGGCGTGTCCTGGTTGCGGATTAGCCCAGCATTTGCTTGTCACTGCCCATTATCATTTAGTTTTCTGTTTACAAGGAAATGTGTAACTCCTGGGTCCTTAGCCATCGTGGGTCTCAGTAGTCTTCCCAATGAGGCTGTGAGGCAGGTCGGAATGGCTGGCAGGCTTTGTGAGGGCAGAGAAAAGGCAGCTCAGACATCCCCTGCCAAGACTACATGCGGTATTTGTGGAAAACCCTGAATCAGAACCGCTGATGTCCAAGTTCATTGTCCACTCACAATAAAAGTGAATATTCTATGAGTGCTCATGACGTGTCTCTGTGCTCTGCCTGTGCTCTCTCATTTGTTCCTCATAACCACCCTGTGGGGGACTATTGCTCTTCCCATTTTACAGATGGGCAAAATCGAGGCTTATAGAAATGAAATAACTTGTCTAGGGTTGCATAACCAGTAAGTCATGGAATCTGAATGTGGACCTGGATCTGTCTGACCATTAAGAGCCCAAACTCTCTTCACCTTTATGCTGTGCTTTGCAGCCCCCTCTCCCTAACTGATTATCCATGGATTGATGTAGCCCCATCTTTACCAAGCCTTTGTAGGGAAAGATAATAAAAGTGGCAGATGGATTCATGATATATGCAAAAGGCTTCTCCTGAAGGAGCGAATAGGGAGGAAATGATGTCATTCCTGGCATGGTCTAACCTGTAAAGCTGGGTTTCTCAACCTCAGCACTCTTGACCTTTGGGTTGGGTAATTCTTTGTCGTGAGGACTGGCCTGTGCATTGCATCCCTGGCCTCTGCCCACTAGATGTCAGTAATCCCCCACCCCGCCCCCCAGGAGTGAGAGTCAAAAATGTCTCTCTGTATTGCCCCATGTCCCCTGGGGGTGGGGGTGGGGGCTAAACTCACTGTTGGATGAGAATTACTGTTCTACAGGGTAATTCTTTTTTTTTTTTTAAAGATTTTATTTATTTATTTGACAGAGAGAGACACAGCGAGAGAGCGAACACAAGCAGGGGGAGGGGGAGAGGGAGAAGCAGGCTCCCCGCAGAGCAGGGAGCCCGATGTGGGACTCGATCCCGGGACTCCAGGATCATGACCTGAGCTGAAGGCAGTCGCTTAACCGACTGAGCCACCCAGGCGCCCTACAGGGTAATTCTTATATGCTCCCCCAACTCATTAACACAGAGATGGGTTTTTTTGTGGTATATGCGTGGGACACAGTCTGATTTAGGACTCAGTCTGCTTTGGCACTATTTTTAGCCTCCTTTCTGAGTTCCCCGAGGTGTGGACCTGTTGCCCCTGGTCCTTCCCTTCAAGGAACTTGAGGTTTAATTGGGAAAATGGAAGGAGATGAGGGAAAATAACAACCAGTGGAAGCAGCATATAATATGTCTGTGGAGAGGCCCCTGTGGGCTTCCAGGAAGAGGGGGCCTGGAGCTGGGCCTGTTCGCAATCATCTGTCTTGTTCCTTTCAGGGCCAGGCATTGCATTTGTGGTTTACCCAGAAGCCTTAACGAGGCTGCCCCTTTCTCCGTTCTGGGCCATCATCTTTTTCCTGATGCTCCTCACTCTTGGACTTGACACTATGGTGAGCCCTTTCCCTTCCCCCTTGGACGCCTGCCTGAGGCTCTTCCTGATGACCCCCTCTCCTGAGCCCTGCATCCAGCCTGTGGCAGGGGTGGGCTTGGTGGTCCCCGCATGTTTCCCCGGGCGATATAGGATGGTGAGGTCCCTGTCCAGGGCTCAGGATAGCTCTGTGTTTGTGGGTGACTCACGGATGGTGCAAAGGAACCATCCTCCCTCCCTCCCTCCTTTCTGCATGCCTGTGCCCTTTCTGCTTTGGTGTCATTTTGCCCATGCAAATTCTGTGGGGCTGGGTCAGGGAGAATAATATGAAGTCGATTTTAGGGAGATTGCCGTGGGGCTGAGCCTGCCACAAATCTTACTGACAGGCGCTCCGAGTTTAGTGGTTGGGTGCAAAGAGGGTTTTTCCTCAAGCAGAAGACCAAATTTGAGGTAAACTGGAGGAAAGGAATTTACATCTCATGAATACAAAGTAAAGCTTCAAATATCGTGATGGATGAGTGTGAGTGCCATCTCTGGGAGCTGGAAAGGCAGTTTCTCAAGTTCACATCATGTCGGATCCCCCTTGGGGGGATTGGACTTGGGGGCTGGACTCCAACAAAGCCCTTTAGACCCATCAGGGGAATGCTGTCCTAAGAACTGAACCTAATACACATACTGCTTTCCCTGGTGGGAAACACAAGGGACTCTGGGAAGCTTTTGGGTTGGGTGGTTTGTCTGAGCTGCTCCTTTCCTGGCCCCATTCCAGTTTGCCACCATTGAGACCATTGTGACCTCCATCTCAGATGAGTTCCCCAAGTACCTGCGCACGCACAAGCCGGTCTTCACTCTGGGCTGTTGTATTTGTTTCTTCATCATGGGCTTTCCGATGATCACTCAGGTAAGCAGCCTGCTGGCCATCGGCTTGGGGACAGGGCACGCGGGGGGCCTGGTGGCTGATCTGTCCTTTTACCCTTAGCTCTCAGACTCGTAACAGTAGCCAGTCAGTGCCATGTCTGTGCAGACAGCACCAGGTCATTAGGGATTCTGCCTGCAGATGGAAACATGTCACCTTGGCTGCTACTGTTACTTGTAGCATCTTCATAATTGAGATGTAGGTTTCTTGAGCCAACAAGGCAGGTGTGTCCTACTTTGGGAAAATAGAATACATGAAAATCCAAATTTACTGACCAGAGAAGTTCCCAGTTGGTTACTCGTATACGTGGGAGCGATGGGATTCCTTCTAGTCCTGAGTGTCTTGGTAAATTGAGTGTTAGCTCACTCAGCATATATATTGCTTTTGCTCTCTCTGTGACCCTGAGCAAGTCAACACCTTTGGGCCTTAGTTTCTTCATCTGTGAAATGATGAATTGGAATAAGAGGGTCTCTAAGCCTCATCTATTGTAGAGAGACGTAAACAGCGAGCTAAAGATGCAGGGGGATGTGTGAGGAATGCCCAACGACACCTAAAGGTCATATGAAGGTCAGTCAAATGCAGATTTATGGGTAGAAATGATATCTATTGCTTAAGGCAAAAATGAAGCCATCTGCCTGTTTTCACTTATACATCTTCAGATGTTGACCTTTGCCTTTTACGAGTGAGATGTTAGATCACTTTTCTGTGCTTGTTCTATTGATTGGCTGAGTCTCTTGAGGGTCTGCTTTGCTCACATGGCAAGGCCTCTGGCCCACATTCTGGACCAGGTTTAAGTTACCCTTGTGGAGGGGAGGGGAGATCCTTTGACACCTTGCTTGCACCTGACTCTCCCCGGCATGGAGGGATTGGCTGTCCCCAGTGGGAAGAACCTACATCCAGGCCCACTGATGTCATTCCTCTTTCCCACCAGGGCGGAATTTACATGTTTCAGCTTGTGGACACATATGCCGCATCCTATGCCCTCGTCATCATTGCCATTTTTGAGCTCGTGGGGATCTCCTATGTGTACGGTAAGGGGACCGCCGCCGCGCTGGCTGCTGGGGAGAGCTGAGTGGCATAAGGCGAGTAGGTTTCCCAGATGTACTAAGATAATGAAAGGGTAATTAGGGAGCGATTTAGGAGACATAAGAGAGCTGTACCTTTATTTCCAAGCTTGCCTCTGGACCATGATCTGAATTTATCTGAGAAGCAAAAGGTGGCTGACGGTGAGTCCCAGACTGTTTCAGAAACTCCCAGGACTGGGCCTTTGGGTATGGTCTGGCATGTGAACAGTTAAGATCTGGGGACGGGGCCAGATGAGGGAGGAGGAAGGCTGCTTCGCAGGTGTGAAATTATTTCCTGGTCTTGCTAGTGGCAGTCCCCGCCTGTGTAGCTTGAGCGAGGAGTAGCTTCGAGGCTGGTCCCCAGATACTGTCATGAGAAAAGATACCACCAGGCTCACAGATTCTTAGGAAACTTTATTAACCTCATGGAAGTCTGTGATGCAAGAGCACCATCCCAGCTTCTCCCGGGATAAACTCACAGTTTAGTCTGTCCTATTATCACCATAGCAAACTGCATCCCTTAGTCAGTGGGGCCGTTATCAAGAACAGTAGGAAGGTAAGTCAGCAGGTGCCATCTTTTCGTGTGGAGGTGCTTGTGCTTGGTGCGGTCTCACTGGGTGATCTCCTGGACCCCGTGTGCACGCTGCCGGTCCCACAAGCATGCCCTACTGAGTTCAAGGCGCTAACGACTTCTTTGTGCCTGGAAGTCTCAGAACCATCCCCAGACTAAGGCCTTCCTAAGATTGTTAGGGTCTCCATAGCAAACCCCAGGAAGCTGAAAAATGCCAGGTTAGACAATCTATTTGCGTTGTAAAACCAAAAAGAGATCGCAGCACGCTCTAAGCTAAGAAGAAATGCAGGATATCCCTTGGAATATAGGGTACTCATAAAGGACAAATGCGCAGAAGAAGAGGGGCCCAGCCAGAGGGCTCTATGGAGCTCCCCCTTTTGAGCTGGGGGGCCCGGCAAAGCCCACTGGACTGCCAGGTCTCCTTGGTGGGAACATCTTGCTTTTAATGTAAAGTTTCTTTTGGAAACGTAGCCCCTCATGGGGTCACCTGATGGTCCGTTGGTAAAGTCAGGATGGCATTTCATTTGCAGCCCTGGCCCAAGTGCAGCTAGCTGTCCTGGCCCCCTGTGCTTGCTCTCTGTGTCCTCGCTGCTCATTGCCACCAGAAGGCAGACCTGCACACCTGCACAAATCTGTTCTTTAAAACAGGGCTACCCAGTGTGGGTTACAAGCATCATTAAAATAGAAACCTTTCAAATTTTTTGTTTTTAGAAGTGAAATTGCACCCCCCCAGCCCCCTTATAAATCTGGTAGTAGATTTCTTGGTTCTGAAGGACAAAATAAATCCCAAGTGCTTTAGTCCCTGGGCTGAGCTAATTCTCCTGGGACCATCCAGGAAGCTGCCTGGACTCCCAGAGAGCTGGTGTCTGGCCTGCCTCCAGAACCAGGCCGACTCTGTGCTGAGCTCAGGATGAGCGCAGGAGGTGGGTGTGAACCTCTGATTTGGACCTGGGTAGAATTTTTAGAAGTGAATCTTAGAAGACATATTTGAAATAGACTAATATAATTGCTGGAGAGGAAAGGAAAAGCCTGCACTTGCATATAATTTATACTCCAGAGGGTGGTGCATTCTTTCCTGAGAGGATGAGGCCTACACCAATGCAAGGTTAGTGTTAGGCCATTGAATACTGACTGGCTTGTGAAGAATGAGATGTTACCGTCTACCTCTCCTTGAGGGTGCAGGGTCCCCCAGCAGCATTTGCTAGGGCTCAGTAAGCATTAGGAATGACAGACTTCAGTCCATTAATAACACACACAGGTGAATGTGTGTGAGTAAATGAACAGGTATTTATTAGGTGCCTACGGTATGCCCTGTGCACTCCTAGGAAAGTGGGGAGGTACCTTCGGGTACCTTGCCAGCCACCTACTAGGAAGAGCAAAGCCACGGCATGCTTAACATTGAGAGGGATGTCAGGACTCCACTGAGCATCCCTGGTTAGCAGTGTTTAGCTGCCCAGAGATAAAGGTGGGCCAGAGCAGCCAGAAAACCTCAAGAAGGTAGCATCTCAAGGTACATCCTTTCTTGTAAAAGGATATACAAGAAAATAAAGACTGAGACTTAGGGAGTGTTGAGTTTATTGCTAACCAAGGTGAGGAAAATCTGAGCCAGCACACAGGGTTTTGACTCTGAGGGATGGGGCCTTCATGTTAACTATAAATGAATAATGTGTGAAGTACACACGGGACCAGAGACCTAATTTGTGGAACCTAGTGCAAAGTGAAAATGCGGAGCCCCTTGTGGAAAATGTACTAAGAATTTCAAGATGGCAGCAAAAGACCCCTCCTCCGGGGGCGACACCCTTCTGGGCGCAGGGTTTGGTAGGAGTGCACAGTTCCCACGCCCGGAGGGCGGCCGTGGCCACGCGGGAGGGAGAGCACCCGCCTGAAGCCCACATTCAGACCAAGGGCAAGGGTGTGGTTTATAGAGAAAGAAGCTGCGAAGCTGCATGGGTGAACGTGATTGGCTCAGGTTTTTGATTTCTCAGTTCAGGATTGGTTGGTTGTGAAGAGCTTGTTGTGGGCCAATTTCTGAGCCCCAGGTCTGTTTGTTGCATCTACAACAGTAGCCATGAGCTTACCTTTTTTTTTTTTTCCTGCTGTTTTTCTGCTAATTCGGTGATGAGCAATTGCTCAGATCCCTTTTGGAGCCTATCTTACCCTCCAGGCTCAAGGTTGGGCAGCAGGCAAGTCGCCATGCACACGTCCCAGGCTCCATGAACAATTCTTTTATCGAGAGTTGGGCCTTGAAGGTAAGAGGGATTTGGGTCAGTGGAAAGGACAGAACAGGCAGAGGAAACCACATAAACAAAGGCCTCAGAGGAAGGTAGCCAGCGACTCAGTAAGGGCCTCAGGTGGGGACTTGGGTGAGTCAGGCCGCGGGAGGGGCTGTGGCTGGACAGGAGTTGGAACCGGCTGGAAAGGCTGGAGAGGCCGGCTTGGGAATGAGCGGGAGGCAGGAGGATGCTTGGTGGCTCGCAGCTGGTGCCCCCGGGCTGTATCTACAGGGACAGCCCACAGGTCGGCAGAACGGGCAGAGCAGTCAGGGAACCTGGAGCCAGTTGGAGGCAGAGGCCAGCTGTCTGAAGCCCTCACGCGAGGCCCTGAGAAGGAGATGACTTTGCCGACACTGAACTGGCCATGGGACCCCAGCGTCCCCCCTCAGTCCCAGCACCGCCTCTCAGCAGCACACCCTGCCTCTTGCTGGAACTGAGTACCCATCGTCCACCCCTACCTCCAGCTCTGGGTCTGGCTCCTTGGCCCGTCTGGGGAAGCTTGAGCACCTTTACCTCCTTCTCCCTCCTCCTATAAGAGGCCATCTGTATGTCGTCCTCGGGTCTGACCCTGAGCCCCATCAAATCATTTTCCCGGTCAAGCTGCATGCTGTCATCTCTTGGGGATGGTCTACTGGAGCGGAATAAAACAGGATTGAAAATGATAACAGAAACTTCTAGAATCTTTGTTTGTTTAAACAACTGAGGCCTGCCCTCAGTGTCTTGTGTGCATTTTTCGGGGCCTCAGCTTTGACTTCTATTCCTTTGAGTCTTTTTCCTCACTTATGCTCAGAGTAGTGTCCAGAGACCACTCGTTTGAAGGCCTTTGATAACACTAAAGAACAAGCACAAATCACACATCCAAAGATAGGTCAGCGGCTCAAGGCATGCAGTTCTTGCCTGTGAATACAAGGAAGCAACTTGGACCCTGTTTGTGTCATAGATTGATCTCTCCAGTCCCCCCCTGGTAAACCAGCAAAAGCTCAGAAAGAAAATACCTTTCCTAAGGTCACACAGGGAATGAGAGACAGAGCAGGGCTTCAGCTTTTCGATCCTAACTTCCTGCCCAGCGTTCTTTCCACTGCACCACATTTGTGGTTGACCCTGATCAGGGTTTCTTTAGGGTAGAACTGGAAGCTGAGCTGCCTCTGGAGAAATTTTAGAGTACGATGATTTTGGAATGGATTTTAGAGCAGCTGCTTTTGGTGAACATCCCACACTGTTCCCGGTGATGCTCTACAGCTGACCTCAGGCTTGGCTGTCCCCCGTCATGGCTGTAGTCAGCCGCCTGGTGACTCACGGTCATGGGTGGCAGCTGACGGGCTGGGTCTGGACTTGGCACGGAGCAGAGGAAAATGGCAGGAACTATGGGCCACAGAAGGTCTCAGGATCCATTATTTTGGTGACGGGGGCTAGAGCGGACTTTTGAGGGTAAACTTTAATATTGCTGTCTAACACTGTATATACAGGAAGGAACACATAACTGAGTGTACCATTGAATGAATTTTTACCTCCAGATAACCAGCATCCAGATCAAGATATAGAATATTATCGGGGCCGTTCTTTTTTTTTAAAGGGACTGAGATGAACTCTTTGTTCCCTGAAGGAATACCAGTCTCTGCTTTCTACCCCGGCAAGAGATTGCTTTTTCATGTCCCATTATTCTTCCTGACTGCCATGCAGCAGAGAGCAGGTATTGAGGGAGCCAGGCTGGAGGAAAAGTCTGGGCTGAGGCGGGGACAGCGGCAGCTGGCCAAGGGAAGGCAGCTGGTACAGGTGGTGCCCAGGGAGGGGATGGCAAAGGGTAAGAGATGGCAAGTAAGGACAGGGAGGGGAGCCCCCAGACATGGAATCCCCCTGCTCCTCATGGGGCTAAGGGCAGAGGACCCAGAAACCCCAGGGGGCTGGGAGAGCTCAGGGACAGGAGGAGCAAGTGACCAACGTCTCAAGCAAGAAGGTCTCAGGATGTGCAGGGGATTATTCTCGTAGGAAGAGGAATAGTGGAGTGGGTGCTTTCCTTGAGGAGTGTCTCTGCCCCCTTTGACCTGTAGCGTACCCACTTCTCACATAGATGAGCTGAGGATGAAGGAGTAGGGAGATTTAAGCCAAGGCGGCTGGGTCCCTGGTCAGAACTGCTGACTGTGATGGAGTTTGAACCCAAGGACCTTTCCTGTCCCGTCAGCATGGTAACCCCACCGTTGGGAGAAAGCCATGCTTCTGATGAGCTCAGGAAACAATGTGAGACGCGATCCCATTCCCAAACCTTCCTCAGTGGCTCCTTCTTCCAAGGAGTGGCTTAAAGATCTTGGTAAACCAAGAGTGTGTGGGGATGGTGGTTATGCATGGCCATGAGAGTGACTGTCTCCTCTGCTTGATACTTTAGTTGATCAGTGACCAAGACAGCAATGCTTTGAGTCCCAGCAAAGTGGGCAATGGCCACTTGGGAGTTTACCTCGGTTTTTGCCCATTGTTATCACCTCACACAGAGTGAAGACACATCGGCTCACGGAAGAGTATCCTTGGGAGGGTGGGGACCGAAACCGACGTGCAGTGACTCTCAGTCCGAATCCCCAGGCTTTCATAATACGCTGTGCTTATTGACCGCAAACGTAATTGGTGTTGCCAGAGTGGTTGCTAAGCACGCAAGGCTGTCTCTGAAAACACCGATGAATATGCCGGGCTGTGGCAGTGCTGAGATGCCTGGGCCAGGCTGCAGCCGAGCTTTTTAGATGTCACCACAGATGACATTCTTGAACCTCAGTGCAGAGAGTATTTATTTAAATGTTCAGTTTGCCCTAATCTTCTGGCAGTGAATCATTTGTCTGATGGTTTCTTGCATAATAGGGGTCATGTTGACAACCAGGCTGGGGCCATCTCTCACCAATGGCACTTGAGTGAGGGGCTCCAGAGCCTGTCCTGCACCCTCCCTCCCCCCCCCGCCCCCGCCACTGCACCTCATGCTCCGTCTCCACTTGTCTATTTGCAGGCTTGCAAAGATTCTGTGAAGATATAGAGATGATGATTGGATTCCAGCCAAACATCTTCTGGAAAGTCTGCTGGGCGTTTGTAACTCCAACCATTTTAACTGTAAGGATTGCATGCTTTGTCCTGTACATAGGACCTAGCGTATGGACGTGGTGCTTTATGTTTGAACAAAGTATATTATTCTTGTATTTCAGAAGAGGAAGCTGGGGTTCGGAGAGGTATAGCGACCCACCTAAAGGGGCTTAGCTGTGACTCAGCCACAGTCTGGAGCACTCTGATGGAACATTGCCTGATATATCAGTCTGCCTCATGTCCTGAGAGCAGATAACAATCACATTTCCCACATGCCAGCCACAGTCCCAGCTCTGTTCAGAGAGCGTTATGTGTATCACCTCCTCTTTCCCTCCTGACAGCCTGTGGGGTTGGTGTTCCAATCATCTCCATTTTACAGATGAGGAAACTGACACCAGGAGGTTATGTGATTTGCCTAGCCCTGCACACCTAGTCACTAGCAATCACAGCCTGAGTTCGAACCCAGGCAGCTTGCTCTTAACCACTACTCCATTCAGCTGCTCTACAACTAATATAGCATACATGAGACTTTTATTGTGCACTTTTATTGTTTTCGAGAACTATCTTATCATCCTCAAGTGTGATGATGACATTTTGAGATCATCTGACATTCATCTTCTTAAAGATCAGAGCCCTTCATGTATCAGTAAATCTGCATAGAGACTTACATGCACATCCATCACCTCCTTTATTGTGCTGTAGGCTGCAGGCTTTGCCTTGATCCACCCTCCAAGCACAGTAATTGACGGAGACCCTGCCTTTCCTCCTCCTCCCTGGCTTGTGATGGGTGTCATCTTGGCAAGGCTGCAGGAAGCTGGCTGTAGTTCTCATTAGGGCCAGCAGGTGGCACTAGAAACCAGATTAAAACTATTGTTTTACCCCACAACACCAGGTTCTCTAAAGGAAAACGAGACAGGATGGAAGTAAAATTGTAAGGAAAATATATATTTCCTTTTTTTTTTTTTTTAAACTGTCAGAGGGTGAGTTTTAATCAAAACACCTCAACTGCTTTCTGAAAAGACATAAGCTTAGACAGAAAAACCATTCAGGTTTATCTCCCTCTGCACTGACATGGACATCATACTGAGGCCCACATCAGCGCTCACATTTTAGAGGCCGTAATTTGTCTGAAAAGTCCCACGAGATTTGGGGCATGAGGGATGAAAAGAATTAAAATAGATTTTTCAGCTTCTTGAATTCAGGACTGAAATGTATATGAAGAGCTCGGATTTACCTAATTGGTGGAGGGAAAACAAAACAAAACAAAACAAAAAATGGGAGACTTTCCTGCCTGGGGCATTCTGTCTCTGCTGAGCTTTACCCAAGTTACTATCACATCTGATTTACTCTTGGGTGAGATCAAGGCCTGCCCTTCCTTCCTGTCTTGAAAGAGATTAAGGTTCAGAGAATTTTATTATATTTTGCAGAAACATATGACATAATTATAACAACCAGCACTACTATTTAGAAGCAGTTCTATTTAGAGGCAGGCACTTTATGAGCATTGTCCCTAAAGTCTCTGGCCACTCTGGTTGGTGACTCTTCCCCCCATTTTACAGTTGTGTGCTCTGAGGCCCGCAGAGGCTAAGGAGCTTGACCAAGACCACAAAGCTTGTGGGAGGCAGAGCTAAGGCTTGAATCCAGAGCTGTCTAGGCCTCAGTAAATTTCTCAAAACCCAGTGCTTTCCTCTCCAAGTGGAGTTTGGCCAGTTTTTGGATTAAAAGAATTCTAATTGCTGTGAGCCGAAGGTCAGGGAAAAGAAATTCTAGGGAACTTCTGTGTTTTTTGAGAAAGTTTCTCAACTCTGCCGTACTTTACTTGATAACCATTATGAAGCTCATAGCAGAAACCTGTGGAGATCCCAGAAAATATCCTGAGCCAGATTCCCCTTCTGTGTTTGGGAGCTAGGAACAAGTAGAAGTGGTCAATTCCATTGTCACTGTCAACTGATGTACCTCTCTCCAGGACCTTCCTTGGCTGCCATCAGCA
This sequence comes from Mirounga angustirostris, assembly GCF_029215605.1. Taxonomy (NCBI): domain Eukaryota; kingdom Metazoa; phylum Chordata; class Mammalia; order Carnivora; family Phocidae; genus Mirounga; species Mirounga angustirostris. The sequence goes on along the minus strand of NW_026991721.1, from coordinate 36,669,279 downwards.
AGAAGTCAGGGTGAGCCTGACCCAGCGGTTGAATTAGCATCACTTATGGCCAGGCCCATCTGAGGGCAGGGTTTTATCAAAGCTCATTTGGCAGAGGGAAATGTATGGCAAGAACACATTTGCTCAGATAAGCTTGATGTGATATTTGTGCAACTGGAAATGGGTACCAAAGGACCAAGCCTAACACTTGTCTTTGGCCATTTGCCCTTCTATAAAACGGGTATTTGTAGTGTGCCAGAATGAGCTAAGATTACGGGTTTAAATTACTTCAAAACCTCTGAAATAAAATTGATCATTTTTATATGTGCCTTCTTGGATTTACAGAGCTATAAATATTCTCCATGCAATTATTGTATACATGGTCAGATCACGTTACTGAATTATGCGCACACATAAGCAGATGTATTGCTATTTATATAGTAAATGAAATGGAGCAACTTACCATAATTACATTAGGCCCTACTTCCAATAGACTGGTTAATAAAGCTTATAACTCTAGGGTCAAATGTTTAAAAAGGGGCCTAGAGGAAGGCATCTCTTTCCATAGGAGCAGCGTTTTCAACGGTTGTCTTCAGGCTCACGTTGCTTTGAATCAATACATTGAATTATTGTTGCATTGAGATAATCACTTGCCCCAGCAGCCTGGGCTTTGCAGCAGTAATGTAGATAGGCCTTACATGTGTAGAGTGCTTCCCGCTTTCCTAAAACACTTCCATACATCATCTTTCCTGACATAATTCCCTCCAATCATTTTTGCGCAGTTATTTTACTGCCTAAGATAGAACGAGAGGTACGTGTGGGGGGGAATGCAGGACACAGGTCATCATTATTAGGTACATTATTCTGGGCTGATGCTGCCATAGGCAGGATGAACCAGGCGAGGACACCGTTTTCTCAGGGCGATGCTGCTCCCCAAAGGTTTGGCAAGAGCAGTTAGAAGCCCTGTTCTGTCTCTTCTGGTGCCTCTCCTTCCAGCACGCGTGTTCCCTTGCTCCTTTCCAGCTACATGCACCGTGTCTTCTGAGGGTTCTCTGAGCCCTTGCGGTGAGAGTGTGCAGTGATAGGAGATGATGGGCGGAAAATAAATCATGACCTTTCTTAGAATTGAGGGGGGGACTTTTGAGTAAATAGCTGTTCCTAGAAAACCCCTGTGGTGTGTACACGATGTGAAATATATCCATTTAAAGCAGAGAGGTCTGAGACACGAAGGTCCCCCGGCTAGTTAGCAGCAGGGCCGACATTGGCCTGCTGGTCGCCACACTCTTGGCTCACCGTTTGGTGACAAGGCCTGTTCACCTTGAGTCGGTTGTGAGTGGGCTGTGCGCCCCTCCGTGGTTTATTACAGGACTCAGCTTCTGGCTCAGTCGCCACTTGGCAGAGCGCTCAGATGTCACCCTGCCGGCTTCAGAGACAGTACCTGGGTGCAGGCCATGCCCCGTTCAAGGAGAAGGCAAAGTCGATTCAACTCATTGAGAAAGTTAAAATACGGGTGCCTGGGTGGCTCAGTTGGTTAAGCGACTGCCTTCGGCTCAGGTCATGATCCTGGAGTCCCGGGATCGAGTCCCACATCGGGCTCCCTGCTCGGCAGGGAGTCTGCTTCTCCCTCTCCCGCTCCTCCCTCTTGTGCTCTCTCTCTCTCTCTCTCTCTCTCTGACTCTCTCTCTCAAATAAATAAATAAAATCTTTAAAAAAAAAAAAAAAGAAAGCTAAAATACATAAACGTATAGGATTTCTTTCTTATCTCAAAAGCTTGATTATCCGCTATGGGAAGTGCAGACGGCCCCTTCAAAACCCCCAGCACCACCCATCAGTCACCTCAATGTGTATCCTTTAAACTGTTTCCTCAGCCTGGGTGCGCGTGTTTGCACACCCACACGCCTTGCTGCAGTTCCAAATGCAGCATCAGCCGTGGGTCATCTTCATCTCTCTGAAATTCAGTTTCTTCATTTGGAAAATGGATCCTGAATAATACCTCTCTTTCAGGGTTGGTATGGGTGTAAAATGAGGTCAGAGATAGGGAAGCACCAAACTCATGGCAGGGGCTCAATACAGAACTGTTAGGAATGAATACTTCACATCACCAGCCTCACACGTGCGTTTCTCTTTTCTTCTTAGTTTATCCTTTGCTTCAGCTTTTACCAGTGGGAGCCCATGACCTATGGCTCTTACCGCTACCCTAACTGGTCCATGGTGCTTGGATGGCTAATGCTCGCCTGTTCCGTTATCTGGATCCCAATTATGTTTGTGATAAAAATGCATCTGGCTCCTGGCAGATTTATTGAGGTAATTCCATCAGCTCCTTTCTCCTGCCATCCCCTCCCCAGGGAGAAGCTCTGAGAGCTCTGTGCATGAAAAAACAACAGATTCGGTGAACTTCTCAAGGGAGACTTGGTGATTAAGGGATCACAGTTGCCACAGTTTCTATTAAGCCCATTTTTATTATGTATTATTCCTCTAATGGAGAGGCTCAGCCAATCCTCAGGCCAAGCTGTTATTATGCTATTTCTCAGTGCATCAGCGACAGCTCTGGGGAACAAGCCATTGGAGTCTTCCCCCGCCCCCTTACCCACAGTTTAAACCCAGTGTTTCCTTTTTAACTACATGTCAGATTCTCCCTTTCCTGATCTTTCTCTCTGTCCAAGTCTTCCTGCAAACATCTATTACCATTAAATTTTAAATCACTACCCCTCCCTGTTGTACTGGTATTAGGGATGGCTGAGGGGCCCAAGCTGATGAACACGTCACCGACCCCACACAATGTAACCAAAGGTCCGGGGCGTGGCTGGTATGAGGTGAGACTTGTCTTTGTTAATCCCTTGCTGGACCCTTCCCTCGTTTCTAAAGCAAAAGAATCTCCACCCTGTCTCCAGGGTAGATGGGAAGGGACTGCCCCTTGTTGAGCCACAGTGAAGTGTGGTCAGGCTCTTGTGATTTATGAGAAGTCACTTGCTCAGATGTGCTAGGAATAGATCAGCACTGTGTCTGTCTTGAAAATCCAGAGGGCGGGCCTTCTGAACCAGACCAGTGTTGCTCAGGGTTGGCCCAGGGAACAGCAGCATCAGCACCCCCTGGGATCTTGTGGGGAAATGCAAATGATCAGGCTCCAGCTTGGCTCCACTGAACCAGAGTTGGGGAAATGGGACCCAGGTGTCTGTAGTTAAACCAGCCCTCCAGGTGCTTCTGAGGCACACGCAAGTCTCAGAGGCGTTAAAATAGACCAAGGCCAAGAAACACCTGCCAATAGAGGGTAGGGAAGAACAGCTGTACAGGCTTTGCTCTTGGTCAGTCAGCCAGAGGAAAGGAAGAGAGCATCCCACGGAGGCTCTGGAGGGAGAAGCAAAATGAGAATAAGGTGAGTGAGTAAATGCGTAACACAGATGTCCACATGGTGGGGAGGTGGCTTTTTATCTTCAATGGACTAAAGATGGAGACAGAGTTGACAAAGGGAATGTAGGCATCTCCTTGCTGAAGTGGGATTCCAGTTTTCATCCTCAGGAAATTGTCTGCTATCCCCTCCAGGTAAATTCCTGTGGGCCCTTTTACCCCCAGAGATGTCTCCCTTTTGCCCCAGATGAACCTCCCACTAACTGGCCCAGAAATCTTGTTCCCTCTGAACAAAAGCTAGTGTAGCTTCTGCTACTTTCGTCTCAGGCCGAAATTCCCTAAACTGATGAGTTGGCTCTATAAATTTATTATGGTTGGTTTGGGACACAAAGGTTGCAAACCAATGATTAAGGGGAGATTAAGCTAACAGCTATAAGAAGCAGCTTCACTTTAATAGGTAATAAACATGTAATTGTCCCCCCTTATGTAGTCAGAAATATGTTTTCTTTCTTATTTCTAGAAAATGTTCCCATCAAATTATGTTTTCTGTAAAAAGTTCAGTTGAAGGATTAGAGACGTTCCCATTATTTCTAGCTCGCCTGCAAGAACCCACACTGCTGAACCAAGTCAGAAGCATCTATTTTTGTCAACAGATAATTAAAATCTTTGCTCACTCTTGGCAATGTGTCTTTGGGGTTGCAGTTTCCTTCCCCGGCCATTTATATACTTTGGGGAAATATGCTAAACAAAATCCAACTATTTTGGTGTAACAATCCACTGTTGAGACTACAGAACAAAAGTAATTGAGCGCATGTCCTTTTCAGACTATGTTTGGCAGTGGAGAGAGAAGCTTGTGGATTCTCTTCATTTGGAGGGAAAAAACGTATAATTAAAATCTGGGCCCTTTGTCCTCAATTAATCTTGTGCAAAGCAAACCCCAAGCAATTGTAATATTGCTTGCAGGGTGATGTAAATAATTTCAAGTGAACCAAACTCAGTTTCCTCTTTAACATCCTTGGCCTAATGAATTGATAAGGCTGATCTTCCCAACTGCTTCTCCTGGTGGGGGACCTCTTGGCTTAAGGAGGGATTCTGGAAAAAGCGGTGGCCAGCAGTGCGGGGATAGATGGGTGGTACGTAGGGGAGGAAGGGGCATTACTTCTGTGACCCTGTGTATCTTTGGCTTCTTTGCAGAGGCTCAAGTTGGTGTGCTCGCCACAGCCGGACTGGGGCCCATTCTTAGCTCAGCACCGTGGAGAGCGTTACAAGAACATGATTGACCCCTTGGGAACCTCTTCCCTGGGACTCAAACTGCCAGTGAAGGATTTGGAACTCGGCACCCAGTGCTAGTCCAATGGCATGGGATGGCTCAGACTTGATGCAGTTGTTCCTCTCTGCCTCCCCTCATGTTTACCCCAGCTTTCTTCCCATTTTCTTCTCTCTCCCCACATCTTGGTTCATGTCCATGCATGAGAGTGGTTATGCAGAAAAGTAAGACATGGCATCGCATGCTGTAGTGAAGAGCTAGACGGGCCACTTGAGGCACTCTTTGCCCGTGTCCATGGTGTCAGTTTCCAGAAGGGTTGGTCTCCTGAGCACATGCGTTACCTGGCAGGAGTGGATCAGCCAGGTGAGCGCTTTCCACTGAAGTCACAAGTAGGTATGAGACTTGGTCAGTACGGAGGTATCCACTGTGTGTTGTTGATGGTGGTGCCATTGAGACATATAGAGGATGGCAGACTCGCAAGACTCTGGGCACCCAGTGCTAGTCCAATGGCATGGGATGGCTCAGACTTGATCCAGTTGTTCGTATTTGGACTCAGTAGTGTTCCTGAGCAATGTAGTGATTTCATTCAGATGCAGAAAGTTGAGGAGAGTATATCTGGAGCATCAGCAGTGGTTGCAAAGTGTTTTAGAATGAGACAAGTCAGTGGGTTTGGACACCACTGAGGTGGTTAAGTTCACATTTCCATTTATAATTGGGGATCTGTTTTCCTTCATTTGGGCCAATCATTTCAAGTGTGCCGAGAACTGATACTTCAGTCTCTGCACACTGTGAATCTCGGTGAAGAGTTCTCGTCCTTCACTTGTCTTTTATTTTTTTATGTAACCATATGAGTGAGCTCTCTTGGTCATTTCCTCCACCTTTGCACAAGAAGCCATCATGTAATTTGTGCCTACATATGGTCAGAGTAGAGGTCCATTCTACTTTCTATATGACATTTAGCGCCATGGTTCAGTGTCATGATTCCATGCTTCTTCTCTCCCAAATGTCCTTGTGAGCTGTAGATACCTTGTCTCTTAACCTCTGGGAAAACAAGACTTACCCTGGTTCTGTCCATATATTTTACATATATAAGACACAACCTCTTACAAGACAGATACCTTCTCGATTTTTACTCTTTTTCATTCACAGTAAATGCCAGCTGTGGTCATAGAGAAATCAAAGAAATGCAGAGTTTAATAGAAAGCAACCATGATATTCACTGTGCTGGTAGTACATTTTAGGTCACTGTATTTACAGGAATTTCTGATAAATACAGCTTAGGTAAGTAGCAAGTGAGCCGATTAAGACTATAGCTTTTAAGACTACATTTAGCCTATTCAATTTTAAGAGTTCCCAATTCACAGTACTCATAACTGTGCTCTAATGAGAGTGAATCGTATGTCTGCAGAGATTGGCGAAGCCGTGACCTTTATTACCTTCTTGTATCCTGAACATGCATATATGAAATTTTTAAGATGTGCTATGTGTTCGTGTAGTGTGTACGCGTACTGGTGTTTTCTATCCTTATAAATATCTTATGAATCACTGTAGAGATGGTGAGTTTAGAATAGCGTAGTCTGGATTTTTTTCCTTACCGTAATAATATCTAAACCTAAAATTGTTTCCTTTAGGGGAGACCATATCAATCACTTTCTCATTTGTTTGTCTTCATATTACAGGGTCTCAGGCAAAGTTTTCAGTTTAAATCTTATATATTGATGTGATATTTTCATCCTGTTCCACAGCAGTGAAACCTAACAGAAGACCTTAGTGTAACGTGTTTTTCTTTTCTTTTTTGTTTTTAAATGACTTCATTTATTGAAAAAAGGTCTCAACTCATTTTACTGAGCTCTTTTTTTTTTCTCTAGGGCAAATATCATTGTCATTTGCCAACCATGACGTGAATTTCTAGGTTTCAAGAATTGCCCATGGAAACTTTAGAAAAGGAGACAAAGATGGGTTTTGAACTGTAGTTTTCATCTCTTTTGTCTGCAGTGCATGTTTGTTCTTGTTCTTTTCTGCCTCTCTCCTAAAGCTAGAGCTTACTAGAATCTATCACAGAAACTAAACTGAGCTTCCCCTAGACGTAGCGTTAAGAAACTGAGCTGTGGCCTCATGTGTCCCAGTGTCTCCCATAGTGACCGTCTGCCATGAACACTGGTTTCCCCAAGAAAGCCATGTTGTTGAGAAGCCCCCGTCACTGTAGCAGATTCCACAGAATGGTACCCAAAAATTAGCCTCTCCAATTGATAATTGGTGGAGTGGGAGAGGTAGGGAGAATCACTTGGGTTTGGAAATTATCTACAGCCTTTCCAATTTGAAGGCTGAAGAAAAGAGCTGAAATCAGTTAGCATTCTCTCACGGGACTGGTATGTGTGTGTCAGGACGAATGATTTTTGGCTTCCCTCTCTCGCCTCTTGGCGAAAACTGGAGTCGGATGCTGGGTGCCAACCCAACTTCTGCTAATTATCGTTGTTGTGATTAAAAGAAGGTGGTGTGTGTGGGGGGGGGGACCCGCCGGCTGCTGCCAGGTTTGTTTTCTACGAACTGAAAGTTGATTTGTGAGGGCAGGGACCTCCTTGCTGGCCACACTCTGCAGTGGGTTTTGCCAGGGGAGGGGGGGCGCAGCTACATTGGTGTTCACTGGGATTTGTCCAAGTTAAGACCCAGTAGCTGTTCCCTGACCAGCCACAGTGTTTTTCCTTTTCCCTACAATTTCCAAGTTTCATGTCAAATTCGCCTAAAGGTGAAAGGTTCCAAACCTCTCTGGAAACGGTGACTTTGTAAACTCAGTTGTACCCATTTCTCGAGCCATGTTCAACTTTGAGGTTTTCCCCGGCAGAGAGGTATTTAGCGTCTGAGCTGGTTTGTCATCGTGCATCCACCTCCGCTGCATCTCCCCTAGACGTGGCTGGACGTTTGCACGCTGTTTTCTTCCACAGTCAGTTGGAAGAAAAAAAAATATGAACGAATAAATAGAAAATGAACAGCGTTGTCACAAACTGCTGCTGGAACGTTCTCCTTCAAACTGAGTTAAAAACCAAGCTGCTGAGGAAAAACTTTTATTGGTTTACTGTGCAGAATGGTGGGGTATTTTCCACGTGTGAGATTATTTCCCAACACCAACAAATGCCAGAAACCCATTCAGAGAAAAAAAAAAAAGCCATATGTTAAAAGCAGTAACCTTGTAATATCCTTAAAGGAGAAAAAAAATGGATATTTCTTACCTATTCGTGTTGTGGCTTCTTAGGCAAATGTTTGTCTTGCATATTATATTAGTAACTTTTAATCTCTTTAGGGCTGTGTGTTTGTCATGTACTGCTGTGTCCAATCTGGTCTTATTTTGTTTGTTTCTTTTTCCTTTATGTCCATTCGTTGCATGAAAGCTGTGGTCAATGCAAAATCTCGATGACCTCAACGTCTTTGAAATTTCCAGTGTGTGTTTAATGTGTAAGAAATGTAATCAACTGGTATTTCAGTGAGCCGCACTTTAAAGAGAACTTAACACAATGATCTTTAAATGGAGACTTGGGTTGCTTTATGCTAATGTTGCATTAGAGCTGAGTTTCCCTTAATGAGGTTCTTATTCTGCTATCTACGCGTGCCTCAGTGCTCCCTGACAAACTTCACCTGTCAGCATGGTCTTCCCGTGCCTAAAATTACAAATCTTTCTTTCCTCTTTGTTCCCTTGGCCATCTGTCACTGTCCTCTTCCCAGAGACTTGCACAATGACAATTGCTTAACATACGCATGACGGCGAGGGCCTACTGCTGCTTCCGTCCCTGGAGCTGGGCTTGTGACACTCTTCTTTGAGGCAGATGACTCAAGTGAGAGCACGCTGTATAGCAGGCTGTCTTGCAGGGACCAAAGGCCAAGGCCAGCAAATGAGCATTTCCTCTGTTTCACCCCGGGTGGGTATCATGCAGAAAAATTCCGGGCCAGGAGCAAAGGTTTGGGTGGGTTTAATCTTGATAGTCATTCCTCCACGAAGCATCCCGAGGATTTGTAAAAGCGAAGCTCCCTGTCTTTCCCAGATTGTTCTTCAACGGTACAGAAAGGCCAAGTAATTTTGAATGGTGGTCTCGGCTGGGGTCACCTCTGAGCAGCCTGCAGCCAAAGAGAAAAAGTCTTCTCAGATTGGGCGTGCATCACCTGTGAAAGCAGTGGTTTGTTTGCTTGCTGTGGATTAAATACATCTTCAGGTAACCACTTGCCTTACAGGTGTATTTTACTGTTAGAGTGATACTTAGTAATTGACTAGGACCTGTTTTGTCTTTCATTTTTTTTTTTTTTTGGTCTTTCTTTTGCACTTTATTATGGACCTATCATGGGATAGGTTATTCGGAAATTGCATACTTGGTTAATGTCCTAAATACCAGCCTCTTATGTGGTACTGTTGCCTATGAATAAAGATATGTTCCCTAATCAGGTCCTTATATTTTTTCATTAACTGTACATGAAGAAAATATATTATGTTACAAATGATGCATCATATATATATATCTTACAGAGTACATATTATATACTGTGCATTATTCATTTAAAAGTCATTATTCTTGAGGCCCTACCTCAAATTTTGTATTTATGTCTACAAATGCAATTTATTGTATTATATATTTGCCTATTATATACTGATATAAATTAGAATTTATCTTAATAATGTATGAGTTGACAAAACCCTAAATAAATGTCGGTGTTTAAAACATGATGATTATAGTATCGTGTCTGTTACAAACCATTATCCACATTCTCTCTTTCTTAACACATGACCTTCAGGTATCCCCGGGATTGATCTGTTTTATTGGGAGGAATCTGGAACAGAAATGGAAAACTGCCCTCCTGGGAAAATGAGATATTGTGCTGTTGCAGAAACAAATGCCAATTAAATTGTTATACTCTTAACCATCAGAATGCACTACTGTTTGCTGAATTATTAATTACCCCTCATAGGGGAGGAGGAGAGGGAGCAGGAGAATCTGAGTGAATCTGAACAGAGGGACTGGGCGAGTAGAATCCTTGGGTGTGTTTGAATGACCATTTTTGTCAATCTTCAATTCAACTTTATTTCAATTCAGCAAACATTTATGTAGCTTCTGCATTTAGACCCCAGGCAAAACAGAATAGAAAATAGAACAGTCCCAGATCTCAAGGAACTCAGAGCCTAGTAGAAAGACTCCTTCTGTTACACAAACAAATCAATAAAGGCCATTCCCCCCCTTTAAAGTGGGTGGAGCCGCCACATTCCCCGCCCAGAGCTAGGCCCTGAGTTCCTATGCCACGTGTAGGGACTGGCGGCTGGGCATCCCTGACTGATCCTGCCAACCCAGAAGCTTGACTCTGTCCTCAAACGAGTATAATGCAATCATGCTGCACTTCCATCTTCAGCTCTGTGTTGGCAGGCTACGGGGATGAGCTGGGCCACCTTTAGGGGGAAAAAATGCCCTCACAAGCTGATTCTGAACACCTGCCAAGAGCATACATGCCCATCCTGTGTCATGGGATTGACACACACACAGGCTTGTCCATGACTGTGTACTTCAGCATGCAGACCGAGTGGCAAATCCCAAACTCAGTGTTAAGACCTTACTATGAAAGATGAAGAAGAGTAATTGGTGAGATCAGAGTTTGGTGCTGGCTGATCATCCTTGATTTCCTTCCTGAAATCCCATTGCTCAATTGTGTTTTCTTTTGACTTTTTATTTTGAAAATTCTCAAGCATATATAAAAGTGGGGAGTATGGAATAATGAACTCCCATGTCCATGTCACTCCGTTTCAATGATTATCAACTCATGTTCAGGTTTATTTCACTTGTCCCTGTCTCCACTCTGAACTGGAATCTTGCCGTATTTCTTTGGACCATTTCAAAAGATCCCAGAAACCATAGAATTTTACTTGGAAATGCTCTGTTGTGTTTTTATACGCCCTTGTAAATAGTCTTTCCCTACACTTGTTGTGATGAGCAGTGGGTGTTATATGTAAGTGATGAATCACTGAATTCTATACCTGAAACCAATTTTATCATACATGCTGACTAACTAGAATTTAAATAAAAGCTTGAAATAAATAAACAGTGGTGCTTGGGTGGCTCAGTTGGTTGAGCATTCAACTCTTGATTTCTGCTCGGGTCATGATCTCAGGGTTGTGGGATCGAGCTCTGTGTCAGGCTCTGTACTCGATGGGGAGTCTGCTTGAGAGTCTCCCCTCTTCCTCTCCCTCTGCCCCCCTCCCCCGTGCGCACTCAAGTGCTCTCTCTCTCTCTCTCTAGAATACTAAATAAATCTTTAAAACATTTTAAAAAATGGTCTTTCCCTAAATGGGAACAATAACAAAATGTGGGAAGCACAGAGCTCATGCATCCATGGCAGAACCGGTCTTCTCTGGGCTGTTAAAGAGGGGTACAGGGCTCTTGTCTGGGAGAAGCTAGTATGGTGTTTGCTCCTACAACTTTCCATTCTTCCTCTGTCCAATCTGTTCTCTTATTTTCATTTGTTTGGCAGCTACCTGTCCCCTGTACTTCGCAGCTATTTTCCTACCGAGCTTATTCCTTTGATAATCCTCTGCTTTTTTTTTTTTTTTTTTTAAGATTTTATTTATTTGACAGAGAGTGCTCTCTGCAGGGGGAGTGGCAGGCAGAGGGAGAAGCAGGCTCCCTACTGAGCAAGGAGACTGATGTGGGGCTGGATCCCAGGACCCTGGGATCATAACCTGAGCTGAAGGCAGCCGCTCAACAGACTGAGCCACCCAGGCGCCCCAATAGTCCTCTGCTTTTGCTCATCCTTCCTTCCTCCTCTCTAGATGTCTCTCCCGGAACCAGAGATTCAGAATCTCACAGTTGCGTGGAAGTCCAAGGCCATTCACTGCAGTATCTCTGATACACAGGTTCTTGTACAACAGTCTGTTTTGCAGGAAGTGGATTTGCAAAGAGATCCATGTGGGAGGAGTAGTCACTGTCTAGAAAACTCACCATGGGAACCCTTTATAACATGAAACTCCTCCAGTGCCTTCTAAAATACCTCAACTTTACAAAGATTGGATTTACCTCTCTGATGTACACATTCAACTATGCAAAACAGAGACTATGTGTTGGGGACACTCCTTTCTTGAGTTTTAGTGTAATCTGTAATTTTATGAGAATCGTGCTATTCTAAGTCATTTAACTTAGTCCCCTTCCCTTTTCTAGCAAACTTCTCCAGACACTTGTAGGATTAGGAGAAAATAATGACTAGAATATAGTGTGGATCCACATTGAAACAGACTCACATTTTCACGATTCATTGATCCAGTCACTCATTTATTTACTTTTACACTCTACGCAGTCTTCATTATTTATATTTCCAGTACCTAAGAGTTTGTGACACACAGTGGATACTCAATAAATGCATTTTTTAACTGAATGAGCAAATATTGAGTACTGGCTCTATACAAGGAACAGAGCTCAGTGTACAATGTGCAAAAAAACCATGAGTAAGGCTAGATCCTTTCCTCCAGGTTACTCAGACTGAGTGGGGCTTTACGATGGGTACATACATTGCCGTAATATGCAGTGGAAAGTACCATGGGCACAAAAGGATTTAAGATAAGAATATATCAAGGAGGTACAGAGGAAGAGATTTCTTCTGGCTGAGAGGATTAGGCAGGATTTCATGAGATAGGGATCTGGGGAGGATGTTGACCATGAGGAGGGGATTAAGATGAGCTTTCCAGGTAGATGAAAGCAAGTAAGTTGATGGCATGAGCGTAAGAGAGACCATTTCAAGAAAGAGTGATGGTTGAAACTGGAAGGTATAGTATATGCTTGTGGGAAGTGAGAACTGAGGCTGAAAATGTAGTTTAGGACTTGACAGTCAAATTCCTTCAATGCCAACATAAAGAGTCCAGATGCTGTCTGACAGGCCACTGGGAGCCATGGAAGGTTATTGAGTAGTGGAGAGAGATTTCCTGGCAGAGGCAGCTATGATGCTGGGGACAAAGCATTGTCTTGGGGTTGAGGGTCAGCTCCTTTCCTTGTTTACACAGTCTCTGTTTTCTCACTTGTAAAACGGGAACATTTATACCCATCTCACATAGGTGCGGTGACTATTCAACTGAAGTTTGTATGTGAAAATGTAACACTGCCGATGAATGTTGGGTATTTACTATTAGAGTCAGATTTGTGCATTTGGAATGTTCACCTGGCCTCTGTGTCATGGATGGATGAGAGTGGGGAGGAACTTGAGGCAAGAGCATTGGTTTGATTATGTAAGAAAGCAGCCCTTTCAAAATGTCTGAGGTGAACTCCAAGACACCAACCAGGTCATAAATCTAGAAATAGAGGGGGGCTTTAGCAGGTCATCTCCTTCCTGACTCATGTGACTGGGGCCACCAGGGGTTACACTGAAAAGTTAGAGCAATCAGCATGGAGATGAGATGAACCGATAGGAACAGACATGGCAGTGGGGCTGGAGAATGGTCCTGGAGACTCTTGCCCTGCGGAGTGCTGCCATGTTAGTTTCTGGATCTTGGCGCCATCTCAGAGTCCAGGGCAGGTGCTGGGGCAAGTGTGGCTCAGGGGTATCGGGACAGGCTGGATGGTTTTTTCCCACTACTTGTTTCCTCATGACTTCTCCTCTCATTCAGTGGAGACTGAGGGATTCTGTGGTTACTTATGAGGGATGCTCATTGGCACAATATGCCCACCATGTCCATCCCATGTGGGTGTTGGGGGACAGATGCACAGAGAGAGCTTCGGGCCCTAGCTTTTGAGGTAGCATGAATTTGATCTTTCTTGACTGAGAGCTTTGACACAGATCATAATAAAAAAAAATCACTCGGCCCCACCTGCTCAAAAGTGGAGAGTCCTGCTAAGCACTAGCCCGTGATAGTCTTGATGTGCACTCCTTCCCCTCTCTTGCCTTCTTGGAAGTGCTTCACAGTCCTACATGCCCTGTGTCTTGAGGTGCGGGTAGGATGAACTCGCACGAAGCCAGTGCTGGTGTTTTGCAAAGTGGGTATAATGTGAGAGAGAGTGGTGGAGACTGAATTTCTCTGGATTTCTATTCTTCTATTCTTTAGCGACATCTTCAACTTCAACTAGGCTTGTTGTCACCCAGCCAAATGTGACATTTCCCAGTCCCCTGGCAACCAGGTGTGGTAGATTGGCTACTGGCTTTACTTCTTTACCCAACCCTGAATCACATCTGGGGTGTGTCCTCATCATGAGCAGATTGTATTTCTTGCCCCTTGCCTTTAATAGCATGTGAGCAGAAGTGACAATGTGCCCGTTTTGATCTAGACCTTAGGAGACCTGGCCTATTGCCACTTGCTCATTTGTGACTCCTTGTGCCATGAGAAAAACATGTCCTGGCTAAGTCACTGGTCCAAGGCAGATGAAAGGCATGTGGGAGAGAGCCACTCAACGGACACACAGACCTGCTATGAGAAATCAATCAGCTCAGCCACTGTGGCCCGAAGCAGAAGTGCCCGGCTGAGACCAGCCCAGATGAACTGACTCCTAGCCAGCCTGCAGATATGGGAGAATAAATGCTTAGCGTTGTATGCCACTGAAACTTTATGGTTGGCTGTTATGTGGCAAGAACTAACAGATACATAGAGAATGGCCATATGACTAAGTTCTGCCCGAAGATAAGTAGAAGTGATACACGGGACTCTAAGGTATGCTCTTCTCCTTCTCTTTATTCTATTCCATGTTTGCTATCTGGAATGTGGATATAATGGCTGGAGTATCAGCAGCTATCCTGGATCATAGGGATGATAGAGCAGAGATCTGGAAGCAGCCTGGTTCCCTGAGTATTCATAGAACCACCAGATGAAACGTGACTGCCCAGCTCTAGAATTCTTTTACCCGAGAGAGTATCAAGTATCTCTTATTGAAGTTATTATTGTTTGGGAGTTTTTCCATTATACAAAGCCAGATGGAATCCTCAGTGATACAGGTCATAAAATAAACTAGGAGGACTAGAAGGAGACCCAGGGAACCACTGGGAAATGTGGGAAAGTTTAATGTTACTTTGTTGGCAAAGAGAATCTTTGTGCCCTGCGACTCTGGAAAGTCATCTAAAAAGCATCAGAAAGGACAATTTCCATTTTATGTAGCTGGCAGAGCCGGTCTCATGAACTGCTGGGATAGATTGTTGCCTAATGTAAATAGAGCAGGCTCTCCTGGTTCTAAACTCTCACTATGTCATCCCGTGGCCCGAAATTCCTTCAGTGGATATTCATTGCTTTGTGTCATAGGCCTGCTCATGGAAGCTATAATTCAGCGAGGACTTCTCCATCTCTCCTCACTCTGTGTGAGCAGGCATAAAAGGATGCCTTCCTCCTAACTTTCCTGCAGAGTGATGGTGACAGTGTTGAGCACATAGGACTTCTAGAAATAAAGTATCATTTTAAGGCCTAGAGAAGGAGACTGGGTACAGGCTTTGGGGGGCAGCCCAGTGACACTGCCTGGTAGAAGAAAGTTTGAAAGTTGATGAGGGGGAGTCAGTCATCTCTTCCCCACACTTTTGGTTTCCATGGTGAGAAATTTTCCTTAAACTCTTTTGGCCTTTTATTCCACTTCCTTCCCATTCCTTACAGAGGAGGGGGAGAGCCATCAGACCTCATTTCTCAATGAGTTCTCTTTCACACTCTTGCTTCATCCACACCAATGGGAGCTGAGGGCTGCGCGAAGGTCCAGCCTTGGGGAGGGCGGGTGGCCAGTCCATTTGGGCTTCCACGTTAGGCTAGTCTCTTCCAGCATTGTGTCTATATACATAAAAGTCATATTTGGCCTCCTGCTAACTCTCTTACTTATCAACTGGTCAAAACTTACGCAGGGAACAGAGTTGCTCATCTCCCACAAGACCTTGCAACCAGGAGACTGACTCCACGGGCTTCATCCCAGAAGAAGCAGCAGACAGTTCTGAAGCTTAGCAGTTCATTGCACTAATTCTGGAGTCATACTGCTTGGGTTTGAAGCTTGGCTCAGCTGCTCATTTAGCAAATGGCTCGGTTTCCCTATCTGTAAAATAGGTATACTAATCCCACTTACTAATTGGGTTGTCTTGTGGACTAAATCCACGGAAAGTGCTTCTCTTAGAACAGTAACCCAGCCAGAGTCACATGTAATAAATGGAGCCATTATTATTCCAGTTGGGGTTGGGGCAAGGCCTGCTTCTGGGGGAACACTATCCTTTTGGAGGGTACTATATCTGCTTTTCCCTGGTCTATAGGAATGGACAACATGTGCTTCTTACACAACAGTTAACAAAACCTGGGTATGGGCACACCTTGGTTCTTGTCATCGGAACCTTGAAACTCATCCAAAATTATTGATGGTAGAGATCAGGAATGTTTCATCTGGAGAATTATGAGTTGCCTTTATCTATATGTCTCTCTAAAGATTCATCTATCCGTCTCCCTGCAGGTTGATACCTAGCTTTGGTCCAAAAAGTGTTTGAAGCTGCAAGACAGAAGGACAGCCGTTAACTTAGCAAAATGTAAGTCCCTCTAATTTGGATGTCATTTAAGTTTGAAGGTAATAATTGGAAGTAGACATTTTCCATGTAGAACTCATATATTCATACAGAGTCAGAAGTATGCGCATGAATATACTCATGCACATACTCTTTATGATTGCATGCGTCCTCCAGGAAATGAGAATACCCACAAAGGTTAGGGGTGCATGGTTTCAGGGAGTGCTGGGCCACCAGGCTTGTGAAGGAGACTTGGGTTTTTGCATTTTCCCAGGCTCTGCTACCAAATTGGCACTTGTATTAATTTCTAGGGCAGCCATATCATAGCAATACAAACTGGAAGGCTTAACATAGCAGAAACTTAGACTGTCATAGTTCTGGAGGTTAGGAATCTGAAATCAGGGTGTTGGCAGGGCCATCCTCCCTCCGAAGCCTCTAGGGGAGCATCCTCCCTTGTGTCCTCCGGCTCCTGGTGGCTGCAACACTTCACCGTTTGCCTCCTTTGTCCCATGGTGTTCTCCCTGTCTCTGTCTTCCCATGGCATTTCCTCTTCTTAGAAGGCCATATTGAATTAAGGCCCACACTCATGACCTCATCTTTTTTTTTTAATATTTGTATTTGTGTACATTTTTTTTTTATTAAGATTTTTATTTATTTTTTGACAGGGAGAGAGACAGCGAGAGAGGGAACACAAGCAGGGTGAGTGGGAGAGGGAGAAGCAGGCTTCCCTGCTGAGGAAGGAGCCCGATGTGAGGCTCGATCCCAGGACCCTGGGATCATGACCTGAGCCGAAGGCAGACGCTTAACGACTGAGCCACCCAGGTGCCCCCATGACCTCATCTTGACTCAATGACATCTGCAAACACACAGTTTCTACACAAGGTCACATGCAGAGGTACCGGGGTTGAGGGTTCTGAAATACCCTTTGTGGGGGACACAATCCAATTTGTAACAGCAATATCCTCTGATTTTCTCCAGTTTTATAAGGAAGCTTGTTATGTGTCCGTAAATGTGAAGGTCATTGAAAGGCTGTTTGGACAAAGGAAAGCAGTTGGGGGAGGGGGACTGGGGGCAGTAAATGAGATGCAAAGTTTCTCTGCCTGGGATCTGCCTCTGGCTTGTGGATCCAGTTTGGATACTACAAAGAGTCCTTCTTGCTTTGCCCTCTGTGGAATCTGCTGTCCCACAAAGAGTCAGCAATGGAGTCCCCCCAGGGGGATAAGGCATTCTGTTGCCTTGGTGATAGCCAGTGAGAAATGTCCATTCTCCATGTTGCTTCCTGGGAGAGCATCCACTGAGTCATTCAATGAACATTTATCCAGCTCCTAAAATGTGCTAGGTACTGTTCTAGGCGGGGAGATATATTGATGAAAAAGAAAGGCAAAAACCCTACTCTTGTGGGACTGCATTGCACTGGGGGACAGAATAAATAAGTCAACGACTACATCGTTATTTCAGATAAGAATAAGCACTATAAAAATAAAGCTAGGTAAGGAGGAAGAGAGAGAGACCCCTGGGAAGTGAGAAGAAGACCCCTTCTTTAGGTAGAGGCTCCCAAAGAGCTGACATTTGAGTGGAGATTTGAGTGATGTAAAAAGAGAAGCACACAGAGATTTATGGAAACAATGTTCCAGGGAGTGGGAGCAGTCCATGAGGAGGGTATGAACTTGGAATGTTTGAGGTATAGCAAGAACGCTGATCTGGAGGTAGCAAGGGGTGGGGAGTGGGGAGAGAGACAGCTGGGAACGTGGGCAGAGGTCTGGCAAGATGTTGGGATGTTTTCAAAATATGGTGGGAAAGATCACGGGTATTTTTTGCAAGGGAATGGGATTGAACACATGGTTTAAAAAGCAGACTTTGCTGGGTGGGGGGTGGGCGAGTGAATTCTAAGAGGCAAGAGAGGAGGCAGAGGGAATAATGGAGAATTGATGGCAGTGGACCAGGAAAGGGACAGTGATGGACTAGAGCAAGGTGGGAGTAGTGAAGGGTGGTAAGAGGTGGTTGATTTGGGGTTTTTCTTTAAGGTGTACTGACAGGGCTTGCTGGCTTGAATGTGGGGGTATTGGGAAAGCAAGTCAAAGATGACCCCAGGTTATTTGGTTGGAGCACCCGGTGAAGACTGGTCATGTCTCCTTAGAAGGCAGCAGGAAGCAAGTTTGGGAGGAGGGAAAAATCAAAAGTCCTTATTTGGCCATATTATAATTTTTTTCCCATAACAAAATTTTTTTAAAAAACAGCTTTATTGAGATACAACTTACATACCACACAGTGAACCTATTTAAAGTATACAATTCAATGGCTTTTAGTATATTAATCTGTGAGTTCTTCATCCACCACCACAATCAACTTTAGAACATTTTCATTACCCCCAAAACAAACCTTGTGCTCTTTAGCTGTCACCTGCTGATCCTTCCTTCCCCTTCCCCTCAGCCTTAGGCAAGTACTACGCTACTTTCTGTCCCTGTAGATTTGCTGATTCTGGACATTTCCTATAGATGGAATAAGATATGTGGTCCCCTGTTACTGGCTTCTTCCACTTAGTAGGTTTTCAAGACTCATCTATGTTATGGTGTGCACGATTACTTCATTTCTCTTTCTTGATGAATAATATTCCACACTATAAATATTTCACATTTTATCCATTCATCAGTTGATGGACATTGGGCTATTTCCCCCTTTTGGCTATTATCCATAATGCTGCTAAGAACACTCCCGTCCAACTTAGTGTGTGGACATATGTTTTCATTTCTCTTGTGTGTACCTAGGAATACAATTGCTGGATCATATGGTAACTTTATGTTTAACAGTTTGAAGAACCATTTTACATTCCCACCAGCAGTATATGAGGGTTCTAATTTCTCCACTTCCTTGTCAACATTTATTATCTGTCTCTTTGATTTTAGCTATCCTAGTGGTTGTGAAGTGATACCTCACTGTAGTTTTGATCTGCATTTCCCAGATGGCTAATGATGTTGAGCATCTTTTCATGTGTTTATTGGCTTTTTGTATATCTTCTTTGGAGGAATGTCTATCCAGATCCTTTGCCCAATTTCAAATTGCATTGTCTACTTGTAATAGTTTCTTAATAGATACAAGTCTCAATCAGATATATAACTTGCAATTTTTCCCCTGTTCTGTGAGTTGTCTTTTCACTTCCTATAGTGTCCTCTGAAGCACAAATGTTTTTGATTTTGATGATGTGGTCATATTACAGGTAAGATACCTAATGGGTAGTTGGGTGGATAAACCTGGGGTTCAAAGGAGAGACTGCGGCTGGGGATACACATTGCAGAATCATCCATGTATAGGTAGTATTGAAAGCCATGAGGCTCAATGAGAACTCGGAAGAGTGAGTGTATTCTTCTTCCAAGAGGAAGAGAAGAGGGCTGACATTTAAGGGTCAGGAAGGAGAGGCAGAGGGATAATCAAAGGAAGCTCCTGGCTCCTGGAGAAATCAGGAAGGAAGCTATTCAGAAGGACAGGGTATACTTGGGATATGGCATTGGGTAAACCCAGTCTCATTGCTTCCTCCACTGAGCACAGGTCCCATTGCAATATCCCAACCTCAAGCATCTGCACAGCCACGTGGTCCCTTCATTGCCACTACAGAAATTTGCTGGGCGTATTCTGTGAGTCACCTTAGCCAAACAAGTCTACACACTCAGAATCCCCACTCAAGAAATGCACTTAGAGGAGGAGATTGACGTACTTAGTTACGTAGGAAGATTTATGACCTTGTTGAGATTAACTCTTGTTACTGTTAATGGATGTGATGGTGCAGAGCTTTGACAGAACATATGTCTTGCTTTATTTTTTAATGGAACACGCTAAAAGCTTGTCCCACAGGACCAACTAATTACAGAGACCCAGAGAGTTCTAAAGGTCTTACCCAGACCACCTTTTCCCTTTGCTGCGGTCACTGTGACTTCCAGGGGTTCTAGGATTTCTGACATCAATAAAAGGACCTTTGAAACAATAGTTCAAAACCACTAAAGGCTGCTCCTGTTAAGGTGTATTTAAAAACTGCCGAGGAGGGAGGGGCCGTGGCTCTCACAACACAACATGGTTTGTGGGTATTCTCATTCACAAAGCCCAGCTACACTTGAGGAATCCTATTTTCTGCAAGATATGTGATTTTAAGGCTGGCTTTAAATGTAACATGCTCCAGGTCAAAGGAAAACGTCCCGACTCTGTAACGAAGCACAGAGTCAAGGCAGACAGATCCCCTCTGGGCTTGAGCTGAATCCCAGAAGAGTTGGAGAATCAGTTTAGCTTTGACATCCGTTTACCTCTTAATCTTTCAGCTCAACTTCTAAAGTACACAATACACTTCTTTGTTGACTTCCCTCCTTCCTCCTCAGCCATCAGGAGCTCCAAATTACCTGCTCGTTCACGTTCTTTTTCATCTGCCAAGGGACCACAATGTGAAGGGCCAAGTGGGACAGTGGCTTTCATACAGAAATATCCAGAAAAATAGGGCAGAGATCAGAAGAGCATGCGGAAGCTTCTCTCTTAATAAGCAGTGCTGCTAATCTGGTGACCTTCAATGGGGTCTCCTGGGGTCCTGGTTATGTAGGGGTTAGAAATATGGGGAGTGAGAGGGGGTGCAAGAAGTGAGAAGGGCAGATCCTTATCAGTGAACAGAATTCTGAAACGTTGGAACTGGTTTTCCCGGTGATGAGGGAGGGCTGTTGAAAGAAGTTTCCCTGTCCTCCCCTGGGATTGCAAATGTTAAAGGGGTGGGGTGGGCTCGGAGAGAGGAGCCCAGTGTGGGCTAGTGGAGGAGCTTTAAATCCCGTGGGGGCTCATTTGGTATAAATCAGAGGTTCTGTCACCTCTGATCTCATGACTCTGCATCCTGGTTATAAATAACATTCCTGGATGGAAGTGCGACAAAACCTGGAACATCTTTATAGGGAAGGCCCGGGGTCCGGAAGGGGGTCACAGAGTAGGAAGAGGACTCCCCTTCTTGCCCACAACAAAGTCTAACTTTCCTCCCCGGGGAATAGTGTTGGGGTGGGAGGAGGGTCCCAGAGGAACTGCGGGAGAGGCCAAAACGTAACTATGAAAGTTGAGTAGGGCTTTTTTGACAGAACCATAAAGTCACCGAGAAAAAAAAATGGTTAGGAATTGCCCCTATGGGGCAGGAATTGCCCTGCGGAACCGGAAGTTTTGCAAATAGACTCCCCCCAAGCCCCCACTGTAGCTCACTCCAGCTCGGGGACCCTTCTTCGGTGCCCCCTGCGTCGGCGGCCACCCCCCGCACTCCCAAAGCGTGTACCCAGAGAGAGGGGTCCACCCGAGAGAGGAGACAGAGGTACAGGGGGTGAGCGCGGACTCAGCCGCCATCCCCCTCAGTCCCCCGCCCCTCCCCGCGCAGTTGCCTGAGCAAATCGCGAGTAATTGTTTTCCCGGGAGGGGCTGGGCGCGCTCGGTCGCGTCGCCAGGGTCAGGGTTCCCGCGGGGGGGAAAAGCCCACCCGCGAGGGCTCGGCGGTCTTCGTCTCGGCCGGGATGAACTGTGGCAACTTCGGCAGCCCCCCCCGCGGCGGCGAAGCAGAGCCGGCGACAGTGGCGAGGCCAGCGCGGCTGGGCTGGAGCGCGTGAAGCCGAGGAGGCGCCTGGCGTCTTCGGCGTCTCCCTTTCGGCCGCGCGTCCCAGGACTCCAGGTCCGGTGCTCCTGGTAGTAGCGGCTTCCGCGCCTGCCGCCCGGGTCCTCGCAGCTCGGCCGACCAAGCAGGAGAACCCGATCCCGGCGCCCAGCGCAACCTGCAGGAGCGGCCGAGCCCCGCGCTCCCGCCCCAGCTCCGAGGCGGGCGCAGCCGCAGCGGGGGGCCGGGGCCCGAGCCCGGCGCCGCCGCCGCCCGCGGTGGGGGGCGGGCTGGGGGCGGGGCGGCCGGGGCCGCCTTGCCGGGCGCGATCCCCGAGCGCAGCACCCGGCGCTGCCGAGCCTCCTCCCGCGCCGCCGAGCCTCCTCCCCCGCCGCCCGCTAGCAAGTTTGGCGGCTCCGTGCCCGGCGCGCCTCGGGATCCAGGCGCATTTGTTTCCTCCTGGTTTCCGCGCGCCCCGTTTGGCGGGGACCCTCGGGAGCGATGCCGAGGGATGTGATTTTACTTGTGTGGTTCTGTGTGTGCACCGCCAGGACAGGTAAGCACGGCTGGGGCGGTCGTAGGCATCCCGGGGAAGGGGGGAGCCGCGCCGCTGTGCCCAGTGCCCGCACAGGCGTCGGGAGACCTGGAGACGAGCTCCGCGCTGGTCCGGGAAGGGCGGCGCGGCGTGGATGGCTCCCTGGGATCGCTCTGCCCTGCTGCAGGTGAAAGGGTGAGAAGTGGGACTCACGGGCTCGAAGATGCCCCCATGAGTGCCCCCATGAGTGCCCCCTTCCTTGGAGACGCGGCCTCGAGGACGCCGGAGTGAGGGGCGCGGCCGAGCCGGCGCACCCTTCTGCTCCTAGTAACCAGCTTCCGGGTCGAAATCACAGCAGGTTCGGCCCGTGAGCCCCACAGCCCCGAACTTGAAAGGTGCGGTGGAAACCGCTCTTCCTGCGCGGGGTCGGGCGGGGAAGTGGCAGCCGCGGGAGTCGCACCCGCAGACAGAGCGCTTCCGGCCGGCGGGCAGGCGCGGCTGCGGCCGGGGAGGGCACGGCACCGGGTGAGGGCCGCGGGCGAACCGCGGGATTCCGTGGTCTCGCCTGGTCCCCTCTTGACTCTCCCCAGGGGAACTCCAGGAGCATTCTCTCCCCCTCCACCCAGTCTCCAAGGCCTGGACGAACAATAATTCGGGGGAATGGGAACCGTGGAGACAATCCAGGGAGATTTTCTCAAGCTCCCAACCAGTTTTCCCTTGCTGTAATTGCAGGTTGGGGATTGTGGAGGGAGGACGAGGATAATTGGCGTAATTTCTGAAGTCCCCCCTTCGTTCTGCCTTCAGAGACGCAGTTGTGAGGACTCTAAGAGCACCTCCTTCCACCCACTCCCACTCGCCCCAGCCCCCATAGCTCATGGGGTTTGGAGACCCTTTCTCAGTCGTCTTCTCCACGGGTCTCATAGTAGAGGTGGGAAGGTGGGGTGGGGTGGAGTAGGCACAGTATGGACAAAAATACAGCTCTCCCATGCTGGGGGTGGGGGTGGGAGCGTGGCGAATTTTTATTCTTGTGCTAGCCAGCCTTAGCACGCGCTGCCGACCTTGCACCCCAGAACCGGCGTGTAGTCAGTCACCCCTCCCTTTATCTTTTCTTCTTTTACCACCCGCATTTCCCTTTCTAGAGGCATAGCCTCCATCCCAGGTCAGGCAGCAAGTTTATGGGGAAAGGGCTGGGGAGGGTGCCGTGCCTTGGTTAGCCTGAAAGTTCCCTCCGCCTGCGCCCCAGGAGCCCCTCTTTGGCACTTAGCCCGCCTGA
The DNA here is from genome assembly GCF_029215605.1 of Mirounga angustirostris. Lineage (NCBI taxonomy): Eukaryota > Metazoa > Chordata > Mammalia > Carnivora > Phocidae > Mirounga > Mirounga angustirostris. The sequence continues at coordinate 36,645,836 of NW_026991721.1, read as the reverse complement.
GGATACAAAGTTGGGCGTCTAGAGTTTCCTGCTGGTCTTTTCCATTTACCCAGGTCTGAGAGGGTAGCAGCTTTCCCGTTGCTTAATGGAAAAGCAACGGGTTTGGACTTCTCCAGGGACAAAAGGAATCCTCCTCCCTTTCCTGTCTTCATCTGAGCTTCCCATGGCTGCAGGGACGCCAAGGCTCAGTCCAGTCTAGAATAGTTGCTTCTTGGGTAGGGGCACATCGGGATGGGCTAGGCTTTTAAAACCAAGAGCACACTTGAAGAAATGCGCCCCCAGAAAATCAGGACGGGCGAGGCTAGTGCAGAAACTGGGCTACCAGTCCCGTGCCCAGAGAATCTGGTGCTGGTGGGCATCTTAATGGAGGGACGGAGGAGAGAGAAACTAGATGGGGGAGGGGGCAGCTTCTTGGTCATTTCACATCCTCAAGTGCAGATCGTTACTGGTATGCCTAAATCCTTTGTTCTCATTAGTTCTTTGAAAAGTCGGCAAAAAATGCCCCCATCCGGAATGGACTGTGCCTCCGGGGTGCATTGCTAGTGGAGACCTTGAAGAACACAGTCTTTTTCCCTTCCCCACACCAACCCCCTTTAAATCTTGTAAAAATTCTGTTGTAGGAGAGATTCATTCATGTATTTATTCACTCATTCAAGGAACAGTTGAGCGCCTTGCTGGGTGCCAGGATTGCTTATGCAGAGAGAAAACGACTTGGTCCTTGACTTCCAGGAACTTAAAGCTTAGCTGATAATCTAGGTAGAAACTGGAGAACATTTTTTTTTTCCCTACAGCTTGATGGGAGGGAGCGGGGGCGGGGGTAGTAGGAGAGGAGGGAATATAAGAAGTTTCAATGAAAGCAATACAGAGGAGAAATGGTAGGAATGAATTTTGGGGAGGGGTGGTTGATGGTCAAGGAAGGCTTTAATCAGGAGGTGACATTATAAGGGTTGTGTTTGAAGGCTTTACAGGGAGTTTTCCAGGTGGGCAGAGTGGGGAAGGCATCCCAGGCAGAGGGCAGAGCCTCTGCACAGGCGGGGGAGCATGGGAGGATCTGCCCTATTGGTTGTGGCAGTTGCTAGGGAGCTTGGGTTTTCTGTGCCCCTTGGCACTTCTTGAACACCAGAGGCCACATATTTCTTCTACAAAAATTATCATAAGAATCAGTATGGGGGGTGGTTTTGGAATTATATCTCAAGTCCTTCACTTACAATGTCTTGTCTTTTGAAGGGGTATTGATCAGCAGTTTTCTGGGGCGGCGATGGGGCGGGGGGGGGGGGGCGGGCAGCCTCTTTGATTTGCCCAGGAACCACCATTCCTGCATCAAACCTCCACTCTCTTTGGTAGCAGAGGCTGGGTCGTGATTAGTTTATCAGGATCCAAACAGCCGCTTGGAAAGTTTATTTGTCAAGAGGGACAATTGTTGTCTGGGCTGTTAACAGTCCAGGATGAAATAAACATGGGGTTCACTTAGTGAGCTGCTCAGATATCGCCTTTTAATGGAAATGAATAGATGATATCAGGCACATTTTAATTAAAGGAACCCTGCAGTGCCGTAGCAGTTACATATGAAAAGATCTAATGATAGGTGTCACAGGAAGCTGCTTAAATTGCTCATTGTTCAGGGAACTTGTTTTAAGAGAGTAAAATGGAGGCAAGATAGGAGGTGCTGTTCTCCAGTTCTTGTTATTTCTGGGTGAAAGATCACTCTGGGATTTCCAGGTACATACTTAAATAATGACAATTTAGAAGGCTACATTATTAGTGGTAATAACGTATTAAGTCCACGAGTTTTCTCCGATGGCTTGGCTGTGTGATGAATACAAAATTCCCTTTCCTGTTTGTTTTGGTCACCTGGCCAGGATGGTGGTGGTGGTGGGGGCCTGGGAGGTGGGGGCTGCGGGGAGCCCTTGGGGCCCCTTTGCTGCCTTTTGCTGCCACCTGCTGGAAAGGAGAGCTTTTCCTTTTCGAAGCGCTTACCTGGCTCTTCATTAACTCTGAAATAAGAGAGCTGTGAACAGAGCCCCCAGCCTGCAGTGATTACGTGCAATATTTGGCTGACTTGGAACAGGCCTAGAACATATTCTTCAAGGGTATTGCTTTTGGGGATCTTTGCAGGAGTCCAGGGGTCCGAATCCGATCAACTGGTTGTGAAATCCTGCCGTCAACTGAGGTCTTGGAGCATCTCTTCAGCATCCTATTTCTCTGTGTTGAACAGGAGAAAACAGGGGCCATCGCGGGCAGTGAGCCCAGATTAGATTTGGAGTGAGCCAGGCCCAGGAGGATTTGCTTGGGAGCTTAGGCCCAGGACCCTGAAGGTGTACTGAATGGTCTTTGGGCCTGAGCACTCCCTGGGCAGGACTGTGGAGTGGCCAACAATAGCAGGTGTAGATTAGGGTGGAGGTTGTGAATCCCAGAGCCAGGCCCCTAGTGCTTCTGCCACGGTGACATGCTGCCTTCCAGGTTTTAAAAAGATGTTTCTTCCCCAGATGCCTTTTATCCTGCTGAAGTCCAGTTCCCAGGCTCAGCCATTTGTAGAGCAGCAGTGGCCAAAGTAGAGCACTTGCATAGAGTTTCCTTGGAAAGCGCAGGAACTCCAGGCTTGGACAAGAAGCAGAAACGTTAAAAAAAAAAATTATTTTTATGGAACCAACGCTGTCATACTGCATAAGGTTCAGGAGAGGCCACGTAAATGCTATCTTATTAATAGATTTTCTGATTCCCGAGGCAGTGTGTAAAGTACTCTCTTTTACACATCCTGCTATTGGCACAAGGCATTTTCATCCTGAAGGAGACCAATTAAAGGGAGGGGAGAAAAGTGTATCTGGAAGCCTAATTGATTTCTCTTGTTCTGTTTTTATGGGATGTTTTCATAACAAGAGCGATACAGTTATCTTAAAACCGGGGGATCCCTTCACTTTTCGGCTATAGGAGGAGGAATGAGTGTAGACTTAATATTTAGATTTCCCCTAAGCGCAGCCAGAGCGAGAAGCCCTTCCAGGTCAGTTGGGCACGTGGAGGGCTTGGGAGGAAGGGGGACATCTGTACGTTTTGCACAATTCCAGTGGAGTTGAGGACCAGGGAGCTGTCTTATGAAAGACAAATGCTGCAAAGCCCAGCTGGGCACCACGTATATGCTAGGCATGTTCACATAGTTATCACCAAAACCTTAGGAGGCCGGAGGCAGTATGATCATCCTCATTTTACAGATGAGGGAACTGAGTGAGGTTCAGAGAAATGAAGTTGTTTTTCCAAGAGTTAGTAGGGGGAGGAGACAGGACTGAAACTGGCTCTTGGTTTAGTGTTGTTTCCACAACACTTTGTGGATGGAGTGTGCTGTGTTCTCATTTGGGGACAGGGATCCAAGGGCACCAATGGGGTGTTCTGCTAGTTCTACAGAATCTGTTTGGGTGCCTTTTAGGCTTGTCTAGTTGCAGGGCTCCTAGTCTGGGAGCATTTTAAGGATGACGATTATAGTGGGTCTTTAGTCCCTGCTTCGGTCAACTAGTGCCACAATAATATCGCATACCAAACCATCCAGAACTCAGTGGCTTAAAACTACATTTATTTTGGGGCGACTGGGTGGCTCAGTCGTTAAGCGTCTGCCTTAGGCTCAGGTCATGATCCCGGGGTCCTGGGATCAAGCCCCGCATCGGGCTCCCTGCTCAGCGGGAAGCCTGCTTCTCCCTCTGCCACTCCCCCTGCTTGTGTTCCCTCTCTCGCTGTGTCTCTCTCTGTCAAATAAATAAAATCTTTAAAAAAACAAAACAAAAACAAAAAACAAAACAAAAAAACCCCTACATTTATTTTGTTTCACATGTCTGTAGGTTGTTCTGTTCCTGGCTCATCTAGGTCTGGTTTGGCTGGGCATGGTGCCAAACTCAAGTGGGTTGTCTGCTCCATGTGTCTCCGTCTCCTTGGACCAGGGGAGCCGTGGGGCCATGTTCTTTTCATCATGGTGCAGAGGTGCAAGAGAACAAGGCCTACCCCACAAGCACGTTCAGGCCTCTGCGTGTGTAATATTGCTAACATCCCAAGCATCCCAATGATCCAAATAAGTTAGATGGCGAGGCTCAAAGTCAAAGGATGCAGAGGTTTACTTTCACTCTAGTGGAAGGAATTGGAAAGCCCCGCAGCAAAGGGTGTGGATCTGGAGGGGTAAAGATTTGAATCCAATAATCAAGTCAACTACAGTTTTTTTTTTTTAAGATTTTATTTATTTATTTGACAGAGAGAGAGAGAGAGAGAACAAGCAGGGGCAGCAGCAGAGGGAGAGGGAGAAGCAGGCTTCCCGCTGAGCAGGGAGCCGGATGCGGGGCTCGATCCCAGGACCCTGAGATCATGACCTGAGCCAAAGGCAGACGCCCAACCGACTGAGCCACCCAGGCGCCCCTCAACCACAGTTTTTTTCAAAGATTGTTTCCTTGGCCTGAATGCCATCCTGTTGTCTGGTGGGATCCCTAGATACGCATATGGCTCGGAGGTCATTGTACCCGAAGCAGTGATGGTGCGCCCACTCATCAGTTAATTATTTAGGTCCTAAATTCAGGGCGTACCAGCTGTCAGCCCCTGTGCAAGGCACTGGGGCTCCAGGGACGCTTCTGTCTTCTCGTGTCCAGCTAAGGGCACATTCCCCAGCTCACTTTCCGAATTCCTAGCCAGAGAAAGACCAGCCTGGAGGTCCTCAGATCCCTCTTGATTTAATTTTTGCCATATAGGTGAACAACACTATAGATCAAACTGAGATATTAGTTCTTTTCCTGCCTTTTCAAGGTGATCACAGAACTGCTGATATCTGAGCTCACTTGGAGAAAAACATCACCATGACTTGGGCTGATAGACACCCAGTGGCTCAGTCCTTCTTTGCACAGAGTAGGTATTCGACCAGTCTTTGTGAAGGGAGTCTGTGTGAGGGATGAGCAGGTAGGATGGGAACTTACCTGAGATCATGATGTAAAGTAGGAGCATCTCCTCCTCCTCCTCTTCAACACACACCTTAAGCCCTCCAATGATTTCCTAATTGCAATTAGGATAATATCCATCTCCTTGCTGTGGCTCACAAAGCAGGCCCTACTCTTTGGCCTCATTTTCGACCACTCTCTCCCTGCCCATTCTGCTCCAGCCACACTGGCCTTTTATCTGTGGCCCGAATGTGCCATATCTGTTCCTGGTTTGCAGTGGGCTATTCTCTATCCCTGGAAAGCTGTCCCCGCACCCCCCACCAGAACCTGCCACTGCCAGCCCTGCAGGCATTCAGGTTTCCGCTCAAAGGAGCCCTTCCTGAATGTCCTTTCTAAAGCCCCACCCAAGTTGCTTTGTATTCCATGACTCTGTTTTATTTTCTGCATGGCATTTATTGCCATCTCAGATGATCTTATCTATTTTTTTTTTTTTTTTGCCTCCTCTTCACTCGTTAGCTCAGGACTGCGTGCTCTGTGAGGACAGCTCCAGTCCCCGGCACTGTGTGTTACATTGTAAGCGCTCACTAATACCTGTTGAAAAGGTACTGCATGGATGAATGGATGCAGAATGGAGAGAAGGAAGAGCTGTCCTCGAGTAAACGGGCCTTATAACGGGCTGCATTTGGAAGGGGGAAATTGAACCTTTAGTTCAGAGGACGAGGAGAAACCGAGAATGCAGTTTAGGCACTGTGCCTTCAGTTTAACCCTTTGTCTGCCTTGGCGAGCCTGCCTAGCCCAACCTTCTGTTGCTATAGCAGCTCCTGTTTTCCTCATAGGAAAAGAGTAAGGAGAGGGCAGATCTCCTTTCCCAAATCTGTGGGGTGAGGGGTGGGGGCGGGGGAGGACAGAGGAGGTTGTAATAGCTCAGGATGTCCTGATGAACATCCATTCACTCAGCCTCTCTGGGACAAATTGGGTTTCCAGATCTTGCCTCGGCAACTGCTTTGCCATCAGACAGAAGTTGACAGCTGTAGCTGATTAAAACATTTCCGACTGTGCAATCAGAATCGCACTCCTGAGATGTTAAGTGTAGATAGATGCTGCCTTTATGAACGGCTTGCCCACAGTCCCTTCCAGTGATCTCTAGCCTTATTAATACCTATCATTGGAAGTCACTTTGCAGTCATGAGTGTGTCATTGCACAGAACGCCCCCTGGGTGAGAGACAAGCTTTCAGCTTTTGCCTTTCTCAGATCGGGTGATAGGGGGCTCTTGGCCATGTTTCTCTGCACTAAGGTTCTCCAACAGAGTTGTCTAGGAATTTAACTTTCCATTCAGGGATCCCCTTGGAGGGAACATACGGCTCTTGTTTCCCTTTCTGGGCCAGTCCCTCCGCCACCCTGCTCCAACAGGGGCATGGCCCTCCTCGGCATCATGGTATCACGGCTGTGCCTGATGCGGAGGGAGTGCCCCGCGGAGGTGTTTACTGGTGACGGTGGTGTCAGGTTTTGCTGCTGCATCAGTTTGGGAAGCGGGTAGATCAGGGCCACGATCCTGTAGCCACAGTCCCCAGATCTGAAAAAGTTTGGAAGCCCCAAGTTTCTTCGTAACCCACGGGACAGCAAAAGCTACCCTGAGCTGGACTCATTTGGTGGCGAAACTTGACCTCAACTGATAAGAGGCTACGTATAGTCTTTGTTTTGCCAGCTGGAAGAAAACATCACACTTCTTGGTCCAGAAATACTGTGTTTGATTATGGGGTACTGATTCAGACTTTGCTTAGGGTGTTACCTAAAATGTAGTTTTTAGGGCATATTACCTTTCCAACATATGATACATTCTGAATCTGGAATCTATTTGGCTCTGAGGGTTTTGGATAAGGGATCCTCAATCCATAATGAACGGGGAGTGAGGGTGGGGGAAGGGACAAAGAAACTCCAGTGTCTTGGGGGCTGTGGAGCAGAGTTGTTCTCCCTTTCCACTCCCGAAGGTTGCATCTCCACAAGCTCTTCACTGGCTCCCTTGTACTCCCTGCCACTCCAGGCCTCTATAATTTCTGTTCTGTTTTGCTGCTAACAGTCTATATTTGAAGCCAAGACGGCTCTCTGTTCCTTTTCAGTGGTGGGCTTTGGGACAGACCCTGACCTGCAGATGGATATTATCACCGAGCTCGACCTCATGAACACCACCCTTGGAGTGACTCAGGTGTCCGGACTGCACAATGCCAGCAAAGCATATTTATTTCAAGGTAACGGCACCTCCTCCTTTGCATGGAGGCGGAACTTGGGGAGGAGGATCTGTCTGGGGAGTGTTCATGTGGTGTGTGTGTGCCAGAGGATCACCTCTGTGATTTCTCTTGTGTTATTGTCATAAGGTATGTTCAGAAATGTCAAGAGTATAGCAGATAACCGAGGGGTGTTCTGAGGGTGGGCTGGGGGTATTAGAGGCATGGGTGTGAACTCTTTGGTTTGGCGGTGAAATGTTTCCTTGGGTATTTTGGTGGGGGTCTCAAGTTGAGTGAAATTGCAAAGCTCTTGGAAACCATTGGCCAGCCACATTACTTTTACAGGATATGTCTTCAACTGTTATCTATATCTTTACCCGTATCTGTACTATATCTACACCTATTCTTTTTTTTTTTTTAAGATTTTATTTATTTATTTGACAGAGAGAGACACAGCGAGAGAGGGAACACAAGCAGGGGGAGTGGGAGAGCGAGAAGCAGGCTTCCCGGAGCAGGGAGCCCGATGCGGGGCTCGATCCCAGGACCCCGGGATCATGACCTGAGCCGAAGGCAGATGCTTAACGACTGAGCCACCCAGGCGCCCCTACACCTATTCTTATTCATATATTTATCTCTCCTATATAATGGGTACATGAGCACAGAGGATGTTTTATGGCTGTATTCTCTTAGGGGTGCAGCTTACTTGGTTCTCAATTATCAAGGGACTGTAGTGTGCTTCTTAAAAGCCCAACTGCCTGAGATCAAATTCCAACCCTACCACTTACTGGCTTTGAGACTTTGGGCAATCCCTTAGCCTTACTGTGCCTGTGTCCTCATCTAAAATACTAGTACCTACCTCATGGGGCTGTTATAAGGATTAGAGGAGCTACTCCAATGAAGTGGTTAAAACAGTGTTTGATACCTATAGTAGACCCCCAGTAAGTCCTAGCTGTTAATATGGAACTCGTGCTGTGTCCCAGGCAACATAGGATTACCAGCAAGAGTAAGTAAAGATAGGTGCAGGCCCTTCTAGGATAGAGTGAAAAAAACAGTCATTGCACGGGGAATTATTGAATTACAATAGCTGTCCTTACTATGAAGGAGATGTATAGGCTGCCCAAGCGAGGAGTACAGGGAGATCTGATTTAACCAGGGTGGAAGAGATAGTAGTGGTCAGGTAAAGGTTACCCTGAAAATGGATGTGTCGGCAGAGACTTGAAAAATGAATAGCAAGCCTGGTGTAGGGAGGGGTGGGAGTTCAGAGCACTCTGGGCGGGGAAAACAGTGTGTATGAAGGTCTGAAGGCAGAAACCGATAGCAAGGTGTCTAGTGTGGCCAAGGGGTGGCAAGTGTCTGGAGAGGCAGGGAGGGGCTGGGTTACACTGGACCCCGTGGGCAGAACTGATATTTAGCTGATATCCAGGGGCTTAGATACACTGATGATTTATGGCCGGTATCCGTTCTGATAGGTGGGAGGCCATGTATACTTGTGAATGATTGTAGTTCTTATCCTCGCTTGTGGTGCCAGGTTAGTGGTTTTGTACTTCACTCTCAGAGCAGTGGGGGCCTTTGCAGAGGTTGCTGCAGGGGAGTGACCTGATTAGATATGATAGTCAGGCAGTTTGGGCATTCCTCTGTGAAAACTTCTGGCAGGGTTCTTTTAACTCAGCCTTTTGTCAAGACGGCAAAAGGATTATTTTAGAATGGCTGGACCAGTATTAAGAGATGAGATTTACATATATATACTGTAGGGATCACTTAGGTCTTGTTAATGGTATATAATAAATCTACAGATATTATATGATGATACATAACAAGACTATGGATATGCTAATTTCCATTTATTCTTATTAAGGGATTGGTGAAGTTCCTAAGCTGGGTGTGGTTAAGAGAATACAGATGGAATTACTTTTCTTTTTGCCTTATACAAGGTCTGCTCAGTTACTGTTGAGAGGTCATGCTTCATTAAGACTTCTGCCTCTATTTAGATACATCCCTACATCCCTTGAACCAAGTACCATGCATGGCACATAATAGGTGACAAATACACATTTTTAACTGAATTAAAATTTCCTCTGTCCTATGTGCTACTTTACTCACTACTCATTCACTTATTTATTCCACAAATGTGGGCTTCTTAGGCAAGAATTCTGTTACTTTGTGTGTTCTTTGCTTTGGCAATTACCTCTGGGATGTCTAGCAGGCTCCAGCCATGGGGAGGGATTTTCAGCTTCTTTGGTGGAAAGAGTAACTTCATTATGGGAGGTTGACCGAGGAGGACTTTCCCTTAAGGACACTTGTGATTATATTGGGCCTAACTGGATAATCCAGCATAATCTGTCCACCTCAAGATCTGTAATTTAATCATAGGCTCAAATCCCTTTTGCAATGTAAGGTAACATAGTTACATGTTCTGGCAGTTAGGACCTGGACATCTTTGGGGAGCCATTATTTTGCTTACCACACCATCCACCCTCTAGTCCCCAAGGATTCATGTCTGTCCCACATGCAATATACAATCACCTCATCCCAATATTCTCCAAAATCTCAGCCCATTGTGGCATCAGCTCAAAGTCCAAAATCTTATCCAATCTCGTCAGCTGAAAAATTCCAAATCTGATTATCTAAATAATCTAAATCAGGTATGACTGTGACTCTGAGTATCATAAATTTGGGGGCAAAACTCCTCTCCATCTATGGATCTGTGAAAAGTAGGAAACAGGTAATCTGCTTCCCAAATACAATGGTGGGACAAGTGTAGGATGCCTGTTATAGATAGCCCTGCTAATAGAAAGGAAATGGGAAGAAGAAAGGGGCCACCAATCCCAAGAAATTTTGAAATCCAGCAAGGCAAACTCAAATATTGAGTTTCGGGGCTTGGGAATAATCCTGTGTGGTCCTTGGCTCTGCCTTCTGGGCCCATGACTCATTCCTTTGAGTTATTCTTCCTTTTTCAGGCAGAGTAGCACGTGTTTGTGGTTAAGTAGTTTTATCAGCCTGTTCCCTGCCTGTAGAATTATTGAAGTCCTTCAGCTTTTTCTCATTTCATCCTCTTTCAGTTTCCTTCAGTACAAGTTGGCAGTGTTTCTGCTGGTATAACATTCTAGGAACCTTTAGGGTCTCCTGTCCATGGGAAAAGAGGCCCCCTACAGATCTTTCTTAGATAGCCCCATCTCTATTCTTGACCTGTGCTGTTCATAATGATTTAAAGTGTTCCCTAAGATGATATAGGTTTTCTCTACCATGCTCTTTACTTCCTTCTGGAGTCTTTACAGGTATTTAGACCATTTATATTTAATGTCACTATTAACATGTTTATATTTAAATATATCATTTTGCTATTTGTTTTCTACTTGTCTCATGTCTTCTTTATTCCATTTTTCCCACTTTTTGGCTTCTTTTGGATTAATTGAAGTTTTTTTTTAATGATTCCATTTAATTGCCTTTGCTGGCTTATTATCTATAAGTCTTTCATTATTTTAGTGGTTGCTTTAGGCTTTATAGTAAAAATCATTAAATTATTACAATCTACCTTCAAGTAAGAGTATACAACTTCATGTATATTTTAAGAACATTTCAATAGTTTACTTCTTTTTTCTTGGTCATCAATCTGTGATCACACATTTTATTTCCCATACGACATTGTTTTTATTTAATCAGTCAATTATCTTTTGAAGAGATTTAGATAATAAGAAAATCAATCATGTACTTACCCATGTAGTTACGATTTTCTGTGTTTTTTGGTCCCTTGTGTGGATTCTTATTTCCATCTGGTATCGTTCTCATCCTGTCTGAAGGACTTCCTTTATCATTTCTTAGTAGTGCAAGTCTGCTGGTGATGAATTCTTTTGGATTTTGTATGTCTACAAAAGTATTCTGTTTTCATTTTTTGAAAGATATTTTTGCTGGGTATGGAATACTGGGTTGACAGTTTTTTTTTTTCCTTTCAGTACTTTAAAGATGTTGATTCGTTGTCTTCTCATGTGCATTGTTTCCAACAAGAAATCTGTGTCACCCTATCTTTGTTCCTCTGTAGGTAATTTTCTTCTGATTTTAAGACTTCCTCTTTGTCACTGATTTTGAACAATTTGATTATGATGTACCTCAGTGTGGTGTTCGTTATGTTTTTTTCTTCATGAGATCTCTTGTACTTCATCAAATTTGGGAAAAATTTGGCCATTATATCTTTAAATATTTTTTTCTGTCCCCATCTCTCTTCTTTAGGGACTCCAATTACATGTATGTTAGGCTGCTTAAAGTTGTTCCATAGTTTACTGATATTCTGTTCATTTCAGAAATTGTAGTTCATTTTTCTTTCTCTATTATTTTTGATAGTTTCTACTGCTATACTTCAAGGTCACTGAAGTTTTCTTCTGTAGTGTCTGCTATTAGTATCATTTAGTGTTTTTTTCTTATCTCATATATTATTATATTATGGCTTCATCTCTGTAAATTTAGTTTTGACTCTAAAAAATATTCCATGTCTCCATTTAACTTTTTGAATAGATGGAACATAGTTATAACTCTTTTAATGTCCTTGACTGCTAATTCTATTGTAATTTTGATTGATTACTTTTTCTCCTGATTACTACTTCCTTGCATGCCTGGTAATTTTTGAATGAATGCCAGACATTGTGATTTTACCTTGTTTAGTGCTATTTTTGAATTCTTATAAATATTCATGGTATTTTTCTAGGACACAGTTAAGTTACTGGGAAACAATTTGATCTTTTTGGATCCTACATTTAAGGTTTCTTAGATAGCCCAAAGCAGTGCTAATGCTAACACCTAGAGTAGAGCTAATTATTTCCCATCACTGAGGCAAGACCTTCTACCCAATTCCCTATGAATTGTGAGAATTTTCAGCTTAAGTGGTGGAAATAGGTAGTATTCTCTGTCCTTGTGTGTATATTGAGCACTGTTACCTTTTGGGTGCTGGTTCTGTGTTTTTGGGTACTTTTCTCATATGCATGTAATCCACTGAGTACTGATCTTGAGAGAGATCCATACTTTTTTCTCTCTGCTGTTGTCTCCATTCATGTCTCCTGTCCTGTGAAATCTAAGTGCCTTGGTGTCTCCCCTAACTCTCTGCTTTGTCACCTCAACTCAGGGAAGTTGCTGGGCTCTGCCTGAGTTATTCCTCTGACACAGCTTGGGACCTCTCCTGGAGCAATAAGCTTGGGTAGTTGTAGGGCTCTTCTCTATTGTTTTCCAATTTTCAAGGATTACTGCCCTTCAGGAACTGATACCCAGTGTCTTGAAAACTGCTGTTTCATTTGAATATTCATTTTAAATTTAAATTCAGATTAATTCAAATTCAAATTCAAAATTTATTTCCTTGCCCACACTAGCCATATTTCAAGTGCTCAGTTGCTGTATGTGGTTAGGGGTTACTCTGTTGGACTGTGCAAGTCTAGAGAGGCTCTGAGATTTTACTCTTTTACCACACCACATTTAATATGGGCAAGCTACAAAATCCTGTCTTTCAATATTAATACATGATGGCAACTAGCAAGATTCTTAAGCTCACTGCCTAGAGTACTTCCATTTACTCATTGATAAAGTGGGGTAATAATAAGATCTGCTATATATGGTTGTAGTGAGGATGAAATAAATTAATACACATAAGGTGCTACACCTGTATTTGGTACATGGTGAGCTCTCATTAGATGTGAGTTCATACATTTTTAAATAATAGGGTATAACTTTGGCCTTCTATGTGTATTATTCATCTTGTGTGTTCTTAGTGTCAGATTTTAACCTGCAGTGGTAGATTGGGATAGCGGGAAAAGCAGAGGATTGGGGAGGGAACAGAAGATTAGGGCTCAGGACTTTATATGTAATAATTTATATCATCCTCACTACAACCACATAAGGTAAGTACTTTTATTGCCCCATTTTATCAATGAGTAAATCAAAGTACCTTGAGGGAATACTTAGGGGTGCCAGGGATATGTCACTTAATGTTTTCAATGTATATGTGTTCATATACAAGATTCCAGATTCCTCATCTGGAAATGGGAAGAATACACAGATTGGGTGTAAGGATTAAATGACAGTGTATGAGAAGGCACTCTGAAAGGTGTAAAGTGTGAAAAACAAATTCATTATTCTTCATTTATTTTTATTCCTTCTCATATTTTACCATCCTAAGTCCAGCTCTGATTTGATCTATATTAAGGGAGTGAAAACCTTCATTTCAATGCTAGTCTATTAATAATATTGATGAATTTAAGTAGAAAGCTTACTTAACTGGAAGCACTCCTAAAATACCAACTCCAAAGCCTGATAGGATTTATTTTGGGGCTGGCCAGCCTTTTAGGGTTGTCTTTGTCACTGCTGTCCTTGTATAGTGCAGAGAATAGAATAAGTAAGATTTTTATTCCCTTCCTACTTGAAACAAATTATATTTTACTAGGGATTGGGGAAGGGGGCAGGGAGAATGAATGGCTATGTGTAAGACTGGCATAGATTTTCTCTAAGCTGAAAAACATCCTAAATACCAGCTTTAGAGTTTCAAAAATCATTTTGGAAAATCGCTGCTCGGCCTTGAATGGGACTCAGAGAAGATCTGAGGGTTTGGAACCGTACTTCTCTCTGACTGACAGTGCCTTGCTCTTAAGTAGTTGGGAGGATGTGTCTGTCCATTGGTGTCTCATTTATAAAAGTGAATTAGAATATGCATGAGTGCAGATTCTTTAATGTGTTGCTTTTTTTTTCTCCTGCCAGGAAAATGCTACCTTTCAGGAGTTCTATTTTAGAAGAGTTTCTAAAGAAAAAAAATAGATAGTATCTTTCAAGTAGTATGTTTTACGTGACAAGATAGAACAAAGGCTAATGTGGGATACTTTGGGAAGATTGAGGCTTTTAGCACCTATTGCATTCTAGGATTTATGCTAGATGTTGTGGGAGACACAGATGAATAAGGCAAAGATCTTGACCCCAGTGAGGTTATAGTCTAGAAGGGCAAACACAGAATGCCCTTGGACACTCTAATGTAGAGGGGAAGAGGAGAACTGGCTTTGTTGTAGATTATAAAGTCCTGAGTATGTTGAAGAGAAACTTCTCACTGGATAACTTGGGGAAGCTCCTTGGAGGAGGTGGCACCCGAAGCAGACCTTGAAAAATGGACAGGAATTAAATATGTAGTTTCTATGTCATAGGAGCACTGCTCTTGTGTAATCATTTTCACAAAACGGTACTTGAAGCTTGAGTTATAGCTCTTAATGCTTAGAAACTCTGAATAAGATGGAGTTACCCAAAGGGTTTGTTTAATGCTGATCTTCCACATTTCCTGCCACCCACTGTTGCCCAAGTCTGAATTGTTTTTTCTGTTGATTGGATGCGCCTAGTCACTAATTACCTCTGGGAGCATTTACAAGTCAACCTCACTTTGAGTGGAGTGATTTAGTATAACTTTGCATTTAATCAATTAGTGGAGTGATTCAATTCACATACCAGCATCTCCCAAATATAGGTATTTTTGCTCTTGCCAAAATAAAACTCAAGCAAGCTGTGGGAGTGGAGAGGGTTAGTTCGTCTCTGGGCAAATTAACACCTGCACTGGCATATTCTGGAAAATCATTCAGTGGCTATGTGACTAAATGTATATCGTAGAGAAAATAAATAATTTCCCAAATATGCATACTTCTAACATCTGCACTAAAATCTGTTTTCTCGGTCATGCTCCTTCTCCCATCAAATAGTACATTAAGGAGAACAGAGATGGAGAGAGAAAGCAGAGAATGTAAAAAGATAGTAACTCTTTTAGAAACTACTATGCATATGTACCAATTCCATACTAACATATTGGCCTTGGGCAAATTACTTTACCTCTTGGAATGTGTTTCCTCTCAGGACATTGGGTAATAATGGTAATGTCTATGATAAAGATATTCTTAGGGGTTGGGGCGCCTGGGTGGCTCAGTCGTTAAGCGTCTGCCTTCGGCTCAGGTCATGATCCCAGGGTCCTGGGATCAAGCCCCGCATTGGGCTCCCTGCTCGGCGGGGAGTCTGCTTCTCCCTCTCCTACTCCCCCTGCTTGTGTTCCTGTTCTCGCTATCTCTCTGTCAAATAAATAAATAAAATCTTTAAAAACAGCAACAACAAAACAAAACAAAACAAAACAAAACAAAAAAGATAATTCTTAGGGGTTGATTTAGATAATACAAATTCATTGTAAGCAATAAAAAATTAGATGTTAATCATTATTATTAAGAGTTCAGCAAGTATACATTTTTTCATTAAATATGTAGCAGGTATCTACTACTATGTGCTAGGCACTTTCAAGTACAAGGAATACAGCAAATCAGACAACGTCTGGCTCTTAAGGGGAAACAGACAATTTGCAAATAAATAAGTATAAAGTAAGTTCAGATAACTTTAAACAATTTATGCGTTTGTTTTTTTTTAAAGATTTTATTTATTTATTTGAAAGAGAGAGAGAGAGATGGAGAGCATGAGCCAGGGGAAGGGGTAGAGGGAGAGGGAAAGGGACCACCAGACTCCGCACTGAGCAGGGAGCCCTACTCAGGGCCCAACTCGGGGCTCAATCCCTGGACCCTGAGATCATGACCGAGCCTAAGGCAGACACTTAACTGCCGAAGCCACCCAGGTGCCCTCGATTTATGCATTTAAATTCAGACAACTGAATTTATTTTGTTTTCTTCCAAAGAGTATTTGCAATTACCTACTGTACTAAATTCCTAATGAGGATGGAGAGCTGTTGTCTGAACTGAATGTTTTTTTTAAAAAGAGGATTATTTCAACTCCTCAAGTTTATTTGTCTCTAATCCTTCTACCAACACTCCTACTTTTGTACTAATTTCATATCGTATCATACAGATGAAGAAAGATCTAGAGAGTCCCTGGAACTCACATTATCAGTAGTGACAGACATAGGATTTGAACTCAGGGATCTATACCTGCAGAGTCTTCGTCTCAGCCCCACTCCACCTCCTGCTTGTTTTTCCCTAATGCATGAGAGCAGGAATGAATAAATAAATGTGATGTGATAAAGATACAGCTTCTCTTAAGAGAAACCAAAGGACATCTGCCAAAATATCTTTTGGCAGGTATTTTAAATCAGCTAGGACAGATGGTTGTCTCGTCAGTTGGTGAATTCCATTTAATAGAATTTTATGAGTCTTTCACTTGGAGGGGCCTGCGGAATACCTGCAGATGAATACCTGGTAATCGGTTTGGCAGCCCAAAGAGAACATGCAAGAAAATCAGAATTAATATGTATCCATTTAAAACGTAGTCTCTTTGGCCTTTTGACCAGGGTTTTCTTGAGAGAGCATTGTGGGAGAATGAGATGAGCATTGACTGCAATGCTTTTGATGAATGCTGCGATTCTTAACTGGGATTTAACATTTTGGGACTAAATTCTTTCCTGTGGGAACACAGCTCCAAAATTAGAATGTAAATCCGTGGAAAAATAAGATTTGATATGCAAATATTTTATTTGAATACAACTTTTCATGGATGCAGCCAGTGCATGAAGTGAAGCCAAGATAAGCAAGGCTGGCTCAGTCCTCATGCTTACATTCTGTTAAAAAATAAGGCACACAAACTGCCTGGCAGCACAGGGTTGCAGAGTAGGCCTGGGATCATGTGCCTGGGGAAGGAGGTTCTAGAATGGCTCTTTCACTTGACTGCTGGGTCTATCACTTTTCTGGGCCTTAGGTCTTTCAAGTCATACAATTTTTTAACTTGACCAGGAGTTATTCTGCAAAACAAAAAAGAAAAATACATACAAACACAAAGGATAATAGAAGCAACAATGCTGTCACTGTCCCCCAGAATCAGCAAATACTAACATTTTGTCATATTTGCTTAGAGCTTTATAAACAATTGCAGAATAAGTTGAAGTCTCTTATGTTCCCCTCCCAGTTCCTTTCTTCTCTCAACCTCCCTAAAGGCCATCACTAAATGGTCGATGAGTAACGCAGTATAAATGAACATGTGTGGGGCGCCTGGGTGGCTCAGTTGGTTAAGCGACTGCTTTCCTTCGCCTCAGGTCATGATCCCAGGGTCCTGGGCTCGAGCCCCGCATCGGGCTCCCTGCTCCTCGGGAAGCCTGCTTCTCCCTCCCCCACTTCCCCTGCTGGTGTTCCCTCTCTCGCTGTGTCTCTCTGTCAAATAAATAAATAAAATCTTAAAAAAAAAAAAAAATAAATGAACGTGTGTGTGTGTGTGTGTGTGTGTGTATTACCTCATTTATGTGTGTCCATATAAGAAATATAATAGGGAGGGCATATGTATAGCGGCTAAATGTACAGCCTTGGGAGCCAGACTGCTTAGATTGAAATTCCAGCTCTGACTCTTGCTAGCTGTGTAATGTTGGGCAAGTTCTTTAACTTCTCTTTGACTCATTTTTTCCCCATGTGTGATACGGGGATAATAAAGTATCTATCTCATAGGATTGTTCTCTGGATTAAGTGAGTTGATTCGTATAATGTGTTAGAACGTTAACAGACATATGGTAAACATTCAGGAATGTTAACTACTGCTTATATAAATGGCATCACACAGTATGGATCTTCTGGAAACTATTTCACTCACCTTTTGAGGACCTATCTGTAGATATAGTTCATTAGTTTGAACTGCTGCAGAACACCTCAGTGCATTCATCCCTTTGCCTTTTGATGGAACCTTGGCTTGGTTCAGATTTCTGGCAAACAATATTTTAGTGTGTATTTTTGTGCATGCCTCCATTTAAAAGGTAGTCTCTGTGGCCTTTTGACCAGGGTTTTCTTGAGAGAGCATTGTGGGAGAATGAGGTGAGCATTGACTGCAATGCTTTTGATGAATGCTGTGATTCTTTTTTTTTTTTTTTTAAAGATTTTATTTATTTATTTGACAGAGAGAATGAGATAGAGCATGAGAGGGTCAGAGGGAGAAGCAGACTCCCTGCCGAGCAGGGAGCCCGATGCGGGACTCGATCCCGGGACTCCAGGATCATGACCTGAGCCGAAGGCAGTCGCTTAACCAACTGAGCCACCCAGGTGCCCGAATGCTGCGATTCTTAATTGGGATTTATTTTAACATATTGGGACTAAATTCTGTGTGAACACACCTCCAAAGTTAGAATGTAAATTAAAATTTACATTAAAATTTAAATTAAATTCTTAATCTGTGTACTTTTCCATAGAGAGGATTCTTTAAGGGAATCCTTAATTGTCCAACAAATCATTAGTCCAGTTTGGTGGTTGGTTACCTCCAATGATGGAGATAACACTGTATTGCCAGGCAGCTCATATTATTTTTGGGTTACTCTGTCAGAAATAATTTAAAGGAAGACACATTTTGGCTTAATGCAGTGCCTTTCTGTTGCTCCCTTACTCCAGTCACATTGGCCACCTTTTGGTTCCATGAACACACCAAGAGTTTCCCTGATGCATACCATCATTTCTCCTTGCAAAAGGCCTGGGAGACCCTGCCCCTGCACTTTCTATACCTGGCTCTTACTCTTCAATGTCGCTTCCTTCACGAGGCCTTCTCCTGCCATCCTACCTGTGGGGTCCCCTCTTTTGTTATCAATCACCACTTCCTGGTGTTTAGTCTTTCAGAGTTCTTACCGTAAATTGAAATGATATATTTCTTTTTGGTTCCTTTAACTTTGTTTCCTAGTCTGTCATAGATTACTTCATGTCTCCACTTGCTTTGTTTTCTGTTCTAAATCAGTACCCAGTATGACGCCAATGCCTGGCACTTATAGTTGGCACTCAAGAAAGATTTGTTCAGGTACAAGCACCTGCGACCATAGAGTAAGTTTATATCCCCTTCCCATGAGGTAGCCTCTCAGAGATTTGCAGGCAGCTTTTAAGGTCTTCCATCCTCAATTCCTTCAGGCTAAACATTTCTGATTACTTGGGCAGTTCCTGGTGTACAGCATTTTGAATTCCCCCATCATTTTTTCTTGTTTGAATACCTAGCTGTTTGTCTATGTCCCTAATGATGTTTGTTGTCTTAAGTTGAACATGGTGCTTCCAATATGGTCTGACCAGGATACAACAGAGCATCCCTTTCGTGTTCAACTACATATGTTCCTAGTCATATGTTTGCATGGGGCCCTGTCCCAGAATTAATTCATGATAAACTTATTATGGACCAAGACCCCATGGAGGTGTGTTTGTTTGTTGTTCTCACTTACTACCGCTAACCTCTGAGTTCTCCCTTCTTGATCTCATGCAGTTGGTTTTTTGGATACATGTTTATATCCTTATGTTCATTACCATTAGATTTTATTACTATCTATAAAGGGAGAGGGCTGGATTAAATCACCAAGGTCACTTGCAGCTCTTAAAAATGGAATTGGATATTCCAGAGCAGCATTGTCCAATAGAACTTTTTGTGATGATGGAAAAGTTCTGTGTCTGCACTGCCCAGTGCAGTAACCACAAGCCACATGCTGTTGAGCACTTGAGTTGTGGCTACCGTAACTGAGAAATGGAATTTTTAAAATCTTATTTGATTTCAAGCATTTTAAATTTAAGTACCATATATGGTCACTGGCTACTATATTGGACAGCACAGTTCTGGAGAAAAACTTGCAGAATTTTAAGAGATGAGATGGTGTGTAGAACATATATGGGAAAACCAGCATGGGGAGAGAATGGCCTGTTTAGGATTCATTTACTCAGTCAGTGGTCTTTTATTTATTTAATAGATTTTTTCTTTTTTCCCCCTTTTTTTCATGGAGTATCAGCAGTGTGCTAGGCACAATGCTAGGTGCTAGAGATTCAGCTGTGAAGAAGCCAGTCTTAGCCCCTGCTCTCAAGGGACTTTCTATCTGGTGCCATGGTCCTCAGCCCTGGTTTCATATTAGAACCACTTGGGGAACTTTAAAAAATTCTGATGCTGAGGACCAACCTTTAAGAGATTATGATACGCTTACAAAATAAATAAGTCATGGGGATGAAAAGTACAGCCTAGGGAATACAGTCAATAATATATGGTAACTTTGTATGGTGACAGATGGTAATTTCACTTATCATGATGAACATGGCGTAACATAGAGAATTGTCGAATCACTAAGTTGTATACCTGAAACTAATATAACATTGTATGTCCCCTATACTTAAATTAAAAAATAGAGATTATGATTTATTTGATCTATCTAATGGGGGGGGCCCACATTAGACTTGGATAGTCTTATAAAAACTCTACTGGTGAACCTAATTGGTAGTCAGGGTTCAGAATCTCTGGTCCAGGGGAAAGTAAATACCCTTTTTGATAAATAGGGGAAGAGAGTCATGTTTAAAGTTCCACTTTGGGCGCCTGGGTGGCTCAGTCGTTGGGCGTCTGCCTTCGCCTCCGGTCATGATCCCAGGGTCCTGGGATCCAGCCCATCACTGGGCTCCCTGCTCCGCGGGAAGCCTGCTTCTCCCTCCCCCACTCCTCCTGCTTGTGTTCCCTCTCACGCTGTGTCTCTCTCTGTCAAATAAATAAATAAAATCTTAAAAAAAAAAAAAAGTTCCACTTTGATGGGGAGGTTTCCTGCATATTTTAAAGTCTCCCATTTGATACCCACTTTATATGATGCAATCCTCCCTCCCCCAGAAAGAAAGCCTTTAGCTGTCTGAAACATGGTGATCCGTGAAATCAATTACATGGACTTATTTGTTGGGTAATGGTGACAAACCTGCAAACATACCCTGAAGCTGTGAACTCTATCTTCTTGCAAATTACTATTATTAGTCTTCAAACTGGGTTTCTCTGTGTGGTGCTTTTTTCATCTATAGTTTTGTTCAGTTCAAATTCTAGAACTTGAGGCTAGAACTCAGCCCCAGTGGGCTGAGAAGAGTGAGGAGCCAAATGTTGATGAGGTGGAAGGGATGTTGGCTTGGAACCTTTAAGGAGGAGGAAATTTATGGTTGTATCACTCAATATAGTCAGGGGTTTGCTGTGGCTAATAACACAAGGACTGGTTTCTTTCTCCATGTTCATTGCGGAACACATGGGGCTTCTGGAACAGGCTGACACAGCATCCTTTATGTAGAACATTACTGGTTGTTGTGACCGAGGGAAAAGAGAGCATGACAAAGCATGAGCTGACTTGTAAAGCTTCTGACTGGAAGTATATCACTTTTGCTCAAAGCAAGTTCCATGACCAAGTAAGGAAGTGACCTTCCCCTGGGAATGGCAGTAAATATTTGTGAACGATAATATAGTTTATTACAGTCTGCCTTTCTCATCCTGGGTATTTGGTTCAGCCTCCTTTTGGCTCCCAAACACACTTGTCCGCCTGACTGTCTCTAGGGACCCCATATAGAAATCGTATCCAGTCATAGCAATAGAGTCAAAGCCTAGGATTCTGTGATGGGTCTTTATATCAGGTATTCATTTGCCTCCTCTTGCTTCAGATGTGCATGAACGAAAAAGGCAAATTATTTGCTTCCCATACACCCAATATATAATGTTAGATGAGGGTTAGAATAATTTACATAAATACTTTTTTTGGAAAGGGGAAGAAGGGGAGATACACAATTATAATCAATTTTGGGATTTAATGGGGGAGATGTTATAAGGGTCCCTTACCTTAGGAATTGGGCATGTTCTTTTGTTCTCTGGAAGTAGATCTCCAGTCCATTGTTTTCCATGGCTCTTGGTTTCACTTTTTTGGGAGTCCCTATTCTTCCATTATCCTTCTTAGTGGCTGAAAAACTGTCAATCCACGTCTTCCCCATAGAAGGTTGGGGGCAAAGTGTTGTATTGTTTCTTAAAAAGTTATAAACTGTTTCTTAGTTGAAGATTGTTTGGCTCTTTGGCTGTAAAACAAGAATAAAACTTAGTCATTTTTGTCATCGATTTAATTCCAGTCCGCTGTATGTAGCAAGGGCCACACTCACAGTTGATTCTGATTACATTAAGCCTATCAGGTTTTCATGGAAGAGCCAGACTCTTTTTGCCATTTTGTCCAACTGAAAGGCACTACCTTAATTTGTTCAGATGCTTTAACAATGGGTGGGGTGTCCAACCCTTTGTTTGATCCTCAACTCAAGGCTGATTTTTGATTGACCTGCTCCAAGTACTTCTCAGTTTTATCTATCATTGTAAGGTGATGAGAAAAAGTTCTCTTTCAACCCTGTAAGCCTGGCATTTCTGACTCTCTGTTCCCTTTCATTTCCATCCACAAGGTAGCCAATTCTTTTCTCTTTCACTTTGTATTAGTTTGCTAGGGCCACCATATGAAGGTACCACAGATTGGGTGGCTTACACAACAGAAATGTATTGTCTCTAGGTTATGGAGGCCAGAAGTCCAAAATCAAGGTGAT
This sequence comes from Mirounga angustirostris, assembly GCF_029215605.1. Classification (NCBI taxonomy): domain Eukaryota; kingdom Metazoa; phylum Chordata; class Mammalia; order Carnivora; family Phocidae; genus Mirounga; species Mirounga angustirostris. Next base: position 36,623,434 of record NW_026991721.1, on the reverse strand, counting down.
GGCAGAGTTAGTTCTTCTGAGAGCTCTGAGGGGAGGATCCATCCCAAGCCCCCTTCCTTGCCTTATAGATGGTTTTCTCTCTGTGTCTCTTCATTTTTCCTCTCAGTGCATCTCTGTGTCCTAATTTCCCCTTTTTATAAGGACACCAGTCATATAGGATTGGGGCCCACCCTCAGACCTCATATTAACTTGTTACCTCTGTAAAAACCCTGTCTCCAAATATGGTCACGTTTTGAGTTACTGGGAGTTAGGGCTTCAACATTTGAATGTGGGTTTGGGGGGATATAATTCAATGCATAGCACATCTCTTTCCTCTAGTCCTTGTCAAATGCAGCCAGTAGGAATCAAGACACATACTAATCTTCTGTTTTTTCAAGCTCATCGGATACCTTTCTCTTCTAGTTTATTTCAGATGGCAGTTTTACCAAATGTTTCATCACTGTATAATATGAATAAACATCTTTCTAAGCCCCCATTAATACTTTCTGCCCACTGCCAGAAGCCAATGCAACTTATTCCTAGTTTGTTGTTGTTATGTTATGGTAGTACCCCCATTCTTGAACCACTGTATGTATTGATGGGAAGGCTAGATGTTACAGTAAACAACCTTCAACTCTTAGTGGTTTATAATATCAAGAATTTATTTCTTGCTCATGCCGCAGGTACATCGTGAATTGACCACCTGTCTCCTTCACAGTTTCCTCTCTCTGAGACTGGGTGCAATGTCTACCAGTAGCCTGGCCATGGTTGTGGCAAAGGGAAAACAAGAATGGTGAAACATTCACTGGCTCTTAAAGCTAAAGGTTGGAAGTGATATGTGTCACTTCTGCTTTAGTTTCATTGGCCAAAGCAAGTCATAGAGTTTGCTTTAAGTCAAAGGAGATGGAGAGTACTGTTCTACTCCAGGGAGGGACAGTAAATATTTCTGAGCCTGGTTACAGTCTAGCACGCTAGGCTATTTTGGTATTTTTAGAGAAGTTGAGAGAGATGATGCCTTGGGACTAGGCAGGTGGGAAGACTAGAGCCGGGGGGGAGGAGAAGGACTTTGACCTTGGCACTGGAGTCAGCACCAGTGGGATCTATCTTTCATCAGAGACCTAGCAGTTAACACTCCAGGGTTGAAAGAATCCTTGCAGCGGGCATCATAGGGTTTGTATCCCATCCCAGACCTTCAAGTTGCAACTCTGTCACTTAGTAGCTATGACTTTTGTCAAGTGACTTGACTTGAGTCTGTTTCTCATCTGTCAAAGGGGACAGCGGTATCATCCACCTCACAGAAGTGTTTTGAGTATTTCCTCTCCCCCATGTAGTAACTGTGTAACCTTTATACTTCTGTATACTTCGGTTTCCTCATCTGTAAAATGAAGATAGTAATAATATGTATTCATGAGGTTGTTGAAAGACTTTAATGATGTAAAACATTTAAGCCAATGCCTGGCTTGCAGAAAGTGCTCAATAAATGCTAATTGTTCTTGTAGTTGTATTCACTGAGGTGACACACAATGCCAGACACAGTGAACACACAATAAATACAAGGTAATCACTTTCTGCACTAACATTTTATTGAGGAGTGCAAGTCTAAGAAGCCCGAGTCAGGGAAATGGGGACAGAAGCAGAGAAGGAGAGAGGACAAGGACAAGGACTAATTACCAAGCAGGCCAGTTTCCTGACAAAACTGATTACTCAGAGAGGTCATAGAGTCACCACATCTCCCCGTGCTCAGTGCAGTAAGGGGGGAAAAGAGAAGAATTTATCTGTTGACTTCCAACTCTCTTGGATCCAAGGTCCCTCCATGAAGCCTCTATGTCCCTAGACTACTTACTGGGCTGCATGTGCATGGATGCTGTGAGCGCTGAGACATCTCCTACCTTGGTGGGGCCTGAGATGAAGGGGGGTGGCGTGGGTTAGGAGTGGTTGCAGCATAGATGTGAGCCATGAAAGGACCTGGAAGCAGTCTCCAGGGCAGGCTGGAGTTTGTAGTGAGGGGGCGGGGGGTCAGCAGCAATGTGGCCGCGTCACCACGGGGGTAGTGGAAGCACTTGCCAGGGCATTCGGGCTGGAAAGCAGGGCAAGTGTGTGAATCTGGGGTGTCCTATAAATATAGTCAGCATCTTTGCCCCATTTTCTCACTTTACAGGTGAGGAAATTGATACCCAGAGTGGGGAAGGATTTATTTAGGGTGATACAGCTTGTTGGCTACAGAATCTAAATTAGAATCCAGGTTTTATGAAGAGTTAGTTCTGAGGTTTCCTGATCTTTAGATTTCTGATTCAGTTCTAGCTCATCTTCATCCAGCCATCCGTCCACCCACCCATCCAGGCATCCGTCCGTCCATCCATCATCTCTGTGCTTGGCATTTATTGAAGGCCTCCCTTCTCTCTGGTGCTGTGCTGGGCTGGGCACATCTCACAGAAGCCCAGGACACTGGGAGAGGGGAGCTTGTGGATTGCCTTTTTCTCCTCACTTTATGGCCTCTTCTGCTGTGACGGTTGGGAAGGCAAGCTGTCTGTGGAGCTGAGCCAACGGGGAGGAAATTGGATGCACTTAGATGCTTGATGGATAGGATGACTGAGGTGGCCTGGGGCTGAGGGGAGGGAAAACAGTGGTTCCCTCTCTGGCTTGAGCTCCAGTGTATTGGCAGTAGCTCTGAAATGTAGGGGGAAGATGGATTTCCAAGGAGGACATCTGGCTTCTGTGAATCCCCTAGGACCTTAGACATGGCCTCCCTGGGGAGCCAAACCATCAAAAGAGGGCTGGTGGCTCCCTAACTGTCAGGCACTGTGTAGAAACTGGGAATTACAGGCAGGTCCACATTCTGATTCCCATACTTTTCTTTTTTCTTTCTTTTTTTTTTTAATTGAAGTGTAGTTGACACACAATGTTACATTCATGAGTCAAGTGTACAATATAGGGATTCAACAAATCTCTACCTTATGCTGGGCTCACCACAAGCGTAGCTACCATCTGTCGCCATGTAACATTATCACATAGACTGTGTTCCCTGTGCTGTACCTTTTATCCCCGTGACTTGTTCATTCCATAACTGGAGGCCTGTATCTCCCACTCCCCTTCCCCCATTTTGCCCATCTCTCCCCCTTCTCCCCTCTGGCAACCATTAATTTGTTCTCTGTATTTATAGGTAGGATTCTGCTTTTTGTTTGTTTGTTTGTTTTGTTTTTTAGATTTCACGTGTAAGTGAAATCATATGCTAAAGGAAATGAAAGTGAGGTTGGAAGATAAGCAAGTCTGTAAAAGCTTATTAATAACACTACATCATTCATATTAATAGCTAATAGTTATTGTGCTTGGCTAGGAGGATCCTATTGTATCTCAGCAACCTGGACTTAGACTCCATGGACAGGCTTAGTGAGCCCTGTGGACCTCCTAAGTTGCACGCATATCTTTTTCTTGGGAAAGGGCTTATTGCTTGCATCGTATTCCCATGGATGTGTGCAGTCTCTCACAATGTAGACACTCTATGGCATTTCATCCTTATAGCAGCCATATTTTTCAGATGAGAAAACCAATACCTGGAGAGGTTAAGTGGCAGAATCAGTAACTGAACCCAAGCCTCTTTGATCTCAAACCCTGTGCTTGACCCTCTTTGACATGGTGTACTCCTACAGAATTAGTAAGGGCAAAGTGAGGCACGCTGTGGTCGGTCCAGTCTGCAAGCTGATTTGTGCCCAGAAATGGTGTGTGACTGCTGGTTTGCACAGAAGGTCAGTGCTTCGGGGGCAAATGAGAGACTTGGCTCACTCAGCTTGGAAGGCAGTGGTCTGAGGGTGTTGTGCCTCCTTTTGGGTACCACGAGGAGGGTGGTGGTGAGCCCCTGTCCCTGTCTCTGCAGAGGCTAAGGCCAGCATGTGGCTGCACAAGGAATGTAGTTTATACCTAAGAGGAACTTCTTGATTTCAAAGTGGGTAACTATAGGAGGGGTGATATCCATCAGAGTTGGATCTGTCTGGGATAGTTTTGTCTAAAATCAGGGGAAGGGTACCTAAGTCCCAGAATGCTTCCTTTGGTCCATTTTTCTCTGCGGTTCAAAGTACATTTTATTCTCCTGATGTCCAAAGGTCAGTGGTGAGTTAATTGGTGTGTCCAGGCCTGGGTTCTCTGGTTTCCTTAAGCTGCAGCCCCAGAAGGGACATTTGATGTCCACAACACTTAACTTTGCTGTTCACCTTGAGAAATGCAGTTCTGCACATGCCTGAGGAGGAGGTCTGTACCTCTGTGAGGCCCCTGGGGCTCCCGTTGCTTTGTGAGTTCCTTCACACCTTGACAAGCTGCAAGGCTTTAATGGGCTTAATGCACTTGGGAAATGGCCTGTTGAGGTTGTGTTGTGTGACTTGAGATCACACAGGGAAATCATTCTGTGGGGTTTACTAGGCTGATGGTCCTGGTTGAACGGAAGAGGAGGAGGGAGCTGGAGCCTTTGGAACTCGTGGCCGAAATAGGCATCCTGCAATAGAGAACAGCGGTTTGGTAGGGCTGGAAAGGGGATCGTTGTGAGTGGGCTTACAGAGGCGCTGAGTGGGACATGTGAGGTATGTGAGCGAGTGCACATCTATGGCTCTGGGAGTACGAATGTGGCCATGGGGCTGAGCCTGGATGTGTGCCTTGGAATAGGGTTGTGTATATGTAGTCATTAAGACCTGGGTTTGAGTTCCAGACCCACCATTTACAAGCTAAGTGGGTTCGTTAATTTGCCTCTTTGCATGTCAGTTTTCTCATCTCACAGAGTGACTGTAAGGATCACAATAAAAACCGTGCATGAACAGTGCTAGATACACGCCTGAATGTTGTGTATCGCTAAATGTTGAGTCCATGGCAGCTGTTGGTGTTGTGATGGTAACAGGCTCGTGAAAACCTATATGCTAAGGGTGTGCATAGGTGCGTGCCTCATATTCGCTGTGTCCCCAGCTGTCTCAGTGGACTCTGTGCCTAAAAGGCTTTACCTCCTGCAAAATCACTGGTGTGCTCTCCAGACTTCTTCTTCTTCTTTTTTTTTCCAGAGAAGCATTGCACAGTGAGTCCCCACTGGGCCCCATCCTTTCTAGGATTTGCCCTGATTTTCTTTGGGATTGTTCATGGTTTTTGCGCTTTTTTGAGTCTTTTCCCCACCCGCCATCATTTTCTAAGTTCTTTCCCAGTGTCATTGGTGGAGGGAGAAGATGACCCAGAGGGATGAGTGATCTGATTTATATGGGGCCCACCTGCTGCCTCCTGAGATCTAGACACAGAGTTGCCCTTTCCTCCTGCCCGTTCCCTCATTGTTCTTGTGCTTTGTGGATCTGAATGAGTGGAAGAGGACGTGTGAGTTATGTTCTGCCTTGAAACTTCACATCAGCTTTTCATGGTAGATATTAACACATTTTCTCTATTTTGAGACTCCTATTTACCTTTTGACATGATCTATCTTATTGTCTACATGTAGCCACTGAAGGTAACATTTCTTATCCCTAAAGCTTTGGTTAAAATCACTGTGCCTCTGGGCGCCTGGGTGGCTCAGTTGGTTAAGCGACTGCCTTCGGCTCAGGTCATGATCCTGGAGTCCCTGGATCAAGTCCCGCATCGGGTTCCCTGCTCAGCAGGGAGTCTGCTTCTCCCTCTCCTGCTCCCCCCTCTTGTGCTCTTTCTCTCACTCTCTCTCTCAAATAAATAAATAAAATCTTAAAAAAAAAAAAATCTTAAAAAATAAAAAAAAAATCACTGTGCCTCTTAGAATGGATGACTTCTTAGACCTCCATCTCAGTAATCATAACCTGATATGTCAATGGTCTGTTTTGAGGACTGTGCCCACAGCCAGATTGGGAGCAACTGTGAGGCAGAAGGGATTGGTCGTGGGTCCTGAGCAGAGTGTCTGGCACATCGTCGGTGCTCTACCTAGGCTGGGTTAAATGCGTGTATGGATAAGGCATGGCTCCTCCCTGGAGGAGCCCACAAGGCTGACGAGCCTCAGTTACCCCCCTGGACTATGGTTTTTGTCCTAATTCTGCATTAATGGTGTGGGGGTCTTAGTAGAGCTTTGCAGCTAAGGTCACGACAAGAGGAATGTAGTTGGGGAGACAGTGCAGGTATGTGCGAAGACAGTGAGCCACACGGGGTGTTACTGATGTTCCTGGAGGACTGCCACGTGGTGAGTGCTGTGGGAGGGCTGAGGGTTCAAAGCTGATTTGGGGCTGAATGGATCAGGGAGGACTTGCAAAAGGAGGAGCAGAAGGAGCAGGGTTGGGTTCGGCTGAGAGGAGGCAGATGATGCAGGGGTAGGGGGGTGGCCTGAGCAAAGGTACAGAGGGGGCACAGTCAAGGATACTGCACAGGACAGCTTGGCTTCCCTAAAGGATTCATGTGAGAGCGTGTGGGAGAAAAGTCTGGAAATCCAGGTTGGGGCTTGACTCTGAAAAACTTTCAATGTCAGGCTTAGGAGCTTATCGCGGGGAAAGCATGGGCTTTGGTTATTTTTGAGACTTGGGTTCGTTCATTCAGTCTTTCAATAAGTCACTTATTGAAATGCCAGGAGCTGTTGCCCAGTGCTGAGCAGACAGTGGGGGGAATATGAAGAACCCCCGCAGAACTTCCCTTCTAGTGGAGTCAAGTCCTAGCTTTGTTATTTACTACCTGGGTAAACATAAACAAGTTACTTAAACTTTGTCAGTTCGTCATCTGTGATGCCCAGTTGGTATCCCTTGCTCTTCCTCCTTGCCATTTTTCCTTCCCTCCCTTTCTTTCCATAGGCGGTGGGGAGCCAGTGTCTCTGCCCTGTGCTGGCTGCTCTGGGAGAAGGACGCTCCACCTTCTCAGCTGCCCCCAGGCCTGTCACTTACAGTTGAGCACTGTCCGTAGGCACTTGGCCTCATGCGCTTGCCTCCTGGAAGTGACTGCAGATTGGCATAGATCAAGACAGTTCACTAGCAGTAGAAATTAACCTGCAGGCACCTTTGAAGTTTCTCCAGGCTGACCACAAGTTCAGAGTGTGGTCTGAGCTGAAGTGAGACCATGCCTAGAGAGAACCAGTTAGGAGTGCCGGCCAGGGTAGGCAGGAACAGATGGAGATGGGAGGTGGAGTCTGAGGAGGGGAGAATGGGAGACGAGAGGAGAGAAATGGCCTCAGGTCTAGGGGGAGACTCTCCTGGATGTGGGTGGGCCCCACGCAGAAGTTTATTTTTAACTCCTGCAAGTATTGGCTGAATGCCCACCACTTGCCTGCCCCTGTCCCGCTGCTGAAGCTATAGCAGTGAACAAGAGAACGAATCCCCTGACCTCATGGAGCTTGTAGAGAATCAGAAGAGACATATAATAAGCACATGAATGAAGATATAACAAGAAAATGTTGAATAGCGATGAGGACCATTCATTCATTCATTTATTTATTCAACAGCATTTTGAGTGTCTACTATTTGCTAGCTAGTATTCTAGGTGCTGGGAAGAAAGCAAGCAAGGAGACAATCTTTACCCTCATGGACTTTGCATTCTGGTGGAGACATAGTCAATTAACCAGTAGACAAATAAATATATAATATGGCTCAGCTAGTGGTAAGTGTTATTAAAAAAAAAAAAAGAGTACCAGTGACAAGAGGGTGCTTTTTAGATCAAGTGCTTAGAAAAGGCTTTACTAAGGTGATAACGGAGCAGAGACCCACCTGAAGTGATGGAAGAAGCCATATCACAATCGGGGAAGAGCTTTCTGGGTAGACGGAACTGCAGGTGCAGAGGCTCCAAGCTTGGTGAGTTGGAGGAAAGTCTAGAAGGTCAGGGTGGCTGACGTGGGGAGGGTGAGAATGACAGCAGCAGGAATTAAGGTCAAAGAGGGAAGCAAGAGCCAGATCATAATTGGCCTTGGAGGGTATGGAAAGAAGTTTGGGTTTTGTTTTCCATGGGCGAGAAGCAGGTGGAGGATTTTGAGCAGGGCAGTAATAGATGATTTGCATTTTTGAAATATGACCTGCTGTGCCATGGAGGATAGAATGCAGCGGGCCAGGAGCATGCTAGAGAGAGGGCATTGGGTTCTAGAAGTCCAGAGTTAAGGGCGGAGATTTGGCTGGAGGCATATTTCTGGGTGTCATCAGCATGAATGCAGGATGGGGTGAAGGGAGTGTAATAAGATCATTCAGGGCAGTCTCTCAAAGTGGTGGCCCTGGGCTACCACTGGCAGCAGGACCTGGGGACTTGTTAGAAATCCAAATTTTCAAGCTCCTTTCTAGACTGACTGAATCAGAAACTCTGGGTGTGGATCCGGTGATGTGTGTTTTAATAAGCCCTCCAGATAATCCTGGTGCAAACTCAAATTGAGCCTTGGGAGTGAGTGTAGACGGAGACAAGGTCCAAACATTGAATCCTGGGTCCCTCCAACAATTAAAATCAGGAGGAGAAGAAGGAGTCAACAAGGGGGTACTGAGAAGAGCCAGCCTAGAACCTAAGAGGAAAACTCCGTGCTTTGCGGTGGACACTGAATGTTCAAGAAGAAGTTGGTAGGTAATTGGGTCACATGCTGCTGAGGATTGATGGAAACGAGGACCAACAATTGTCCAGTGAATTTGGCAACATAAACGTCTTTTCTTAGCCTTGATTAGAGTGGTTTCAATGGAGTGGCTGGAAGGAAAGCTTATTTGGAGTTAAGTTGAAGAGAGAAAGGAAAGGGTGAGGAAGTAGAGACTGCAAGTAGAGGCAAGTGTCTTACCAGGTTTTGTTGTAAAGAACAGCCGGAAGGTGATTTGGGTTCTAGGGAGGTTTGTTTTGTTTTGTTTCAAGGTAAGAGATATTATAACATACTTGAAAATGGGGATTGAACCTGTTGTAGAGATGATTAAGAATGATGGAGGACAGAAGGGAGCTGTTAGTGGGAGGGAGGTCCTTGAATAGGTGATAGGGGCTGTAATCCCATATGTGAGTGGAGGGACTGATGTCAGGAGCAGGGCAAGCTGACCCTTGGCCACAGGAGGGAAGGCGGGGGATACCCAATACAGAGAATGATGCATACAGAGGATAATGAATATAGGGCCATGAGGCTGGTTGACTCACAGGTGCAAAGATGAAGTTGTTTTTTAAATTTTCTCAGTGAAGTAAGAATGAGGTCATCAACTAAGGGCAAGGGGAGGTTGGTAGAGTTTTGAAGCTAGAGAAGAAGTTATGAAATAGAAGAAAATAAAATGGGGTAATGTGATGTGATAGAACATGCCTCTTCACGTGCTCTCTGTGCTCTCACCGTGGGTACGTGAGAGGGCAGGGAGGGGTTAGAGTTTCTCCCACAGGGGCCATCTTTGCCCCAAGAGCCCCAAGAACTCACTGACTGAGGAGGACCACCTAGTAATACACAGGGATGGCACAAATGTAGATTCCAAGCTGCCCCTAGTCAGGAAAAAAGTTGGGCACTCAGCCTGGGGCTGAAGCTGAGCCCTCTCATTGTGGTTTGGGATGGTCTTTAAGTTCTAGAACCTTTGGGGCGCCTGGGTGGCTCAGTTGGGGTCCTGGGATCGAGCTCCCTGCCCCGTGGGGAACCTGCTTCTCCCTCTTTCTCTGCCCCTCCCCCTGCTCATGCTTACTGTCTCAAATAAATAAATAAAATCTTTTTTTTGTTGTTTTTTTTTAGATTTTATTTATTTGACAGAGAGATACAGCGAGAGAGGGAACACAAGCAGGGGGAGTAGAAGAGGGAGAAGCAGGCTTCCTGTTGAGCAGAGAGCCCAATGTGGGGCTCGATCCCAGGACCCCAGGATCATGACCTGAGCTGAAGGCAGACACTTAACGACTGAGCCACCCAGGAGCCCCAAATCTTTTTTTTTTTTTAAAGATTTTATTTATTTACTTGACCTAGAGAGAGAGAGAACAAGTAGGCAGAGAGGCAGGCAGAGGGAGAGGGAGAAGCAGGCTCCCCGCTGAGCAGGGAGCCTGATGCGGGACTCGATCCCAGGACCCTGGGATCATGACCTGAGCCGAAGGCAGCTGCTTAACTGGCTGAGCCACCCAGGTGCCCCATCAAATAAATAAATAAAATCTTAAAAAAATAATAAGTTCTAGAACCGTCTTGGCTTTTCTCCTTCTCCATAGAAGACAGTGATCCACTCAGTCCATGGGGGTTCTCAGGGCTGCACTCCATTGACCATTGTTCAAAATGTGGCATTAGTTTATTTACTTTATAGAACATTCTGCATTTATTTTTAAAATTGTAGAGTACTTTATTTTCACTGTAACAAAGAAAATAATCCTAAGTGTATAAAGCAAAAGTTAATAATTTCTAGACCTTTTCTCCCTCCACCACACCTCCATCCCCCAGTCAGGCATGCCTTCTCTTCTACTATTATTTTTTATCTTCTTACTCTTTTATTATTTACCCCCTACCCTTCCCCACCCTCCTACTTCAGAGCTCATGCGCACTCTTGAGTCTGAGCCAGGTTTGAGTCCTGGCCCTCCAGCTTGCTATTTTGATTCTAATATCGTTCTCCATTGAAAGGAACCAGAGTTGCCTGGATGTAGCTAATTACAAAATTTGGGGCATGGGAACTTCACAATGGCCCTGGAGTGGCTGCTTTCAGGCATATTTGGGTTACCCCCCAAAATGGCCAACGTGGGGTAATTTACTTATAGAAAAGCAACAATTATTGCCATCAATTGATCGAAGTTGTTTTGAGAAATCCATGAATACATAATGCTCAAAAGGAAAATGACCCTGAGCAGGTTCTTTAACTTCTTCGTGCCTTGATTTTTCCATCTGGAAGACGGGGAGGTAATAATGGTATTCACCTCTTAGGACTGTTGGAAAGATTAAGGAGTATAATTCCTGCAGCGGCATTAGCAAGCAGTTGGCAGATCATGTTAAGTGTCAGTCATGATTCACAATATTATTCGTATTACTGTTTCCATGGAATACTCTACAAGGTTATATGATAAATATTCCAAGTGCAAAAATTCAGAGTGGGAAAAAAATCAAATATTTATTAAGAGCTGCCACTTTCTAGGCACTCTGCAATGCTCCGATTTGGAACCATCAGGAATTACAATTTATATTTATATGTGAATTTATTTGATGTTGTTCTTCCACGCTAGACATAAGCTCCATCAGTTTCGGTTCTTTGTGGTGTTCACCTGCCATATCCTAGTAATTGGGATAGTATTTGTTAAATAAAGGAACCAATGAGAAGCACTCGGTTGAATAGCGGAGAGAGGTATTTTATACAAACTGTAAGCAGTGTGAGAAGATGTAGTAGAAAGGATTGTAAGACCATAGCAAATATTTCTGCTGCAGGTTGGAGGTGTGTGTGTGCATGGGGTATAGTAGTAACCCCTTACTTGGGGGGATATGTTCCAAGACCCCCAGTGGATGCTTGAAACTGCAGATAGGACTGAAACCTATACGTACTGTTTCTTCCTATACGCACATACCCATGATAAAGTTTAACTTATAGATTAGGCACAGTAAGAGCCTAACAACGAGAACTAATAACAAAATAGAACAGTCACAACAGTATACTCCAATAAAAGGTTATGTGAATGTGGCCTCTCTCAAAATGTCTTACTGTCCCACGCTCACCCTTCTTGTGATGGTGTGAGGTGATAAAATGCCCACGTGATGAGATGATGTAAGATGCTTTAGGCACGAGACGTAGTGTTAGGGTCCTGTTGACCGTCTGATGATATGTCAGGAAAATTGTCTGCTTCTGGCCCCGAGCTGATTACGTGTAACTGACCCGAGGAAGGTGAAACCAAGAAGGGGGGACTACTGTGTATTTTCCAGGAAAGCATCCCAGGCGAGGATGCTCTGAGCCTTGGCAGGTGGGGGACGTTTCATCAGATTGGGAAGCAGGCAGGAGGCATTCTGGGCAGAGATGCTGGTACCTGGCAGAGAGCTGGCACACGAAGCGCTCAGCCCTGACAGACGGAAGGAGGGAATGAGAGAGAGAGGCACTGAGGCGCTGTCAGGTTGCTGGGCTGGCAGGGGTGCCCAGGGAGTGCAGATGATGGGGAATTACTGATGGTTTCGAACAGGAATGCTCCAGCTCCGACACAGTATCCTGGGGGAGAATGGTCTGAGCTGTTGTGGAATCAAAATCTGGGTCACTTCACCGCTCGTATTCTTCTAAGAAAATTTCATGTTTTCACAGCGGTTGTTTCTTGTTTCCTTCGTTCTTCTCTGGTAAAGTTGAGTGATAGCCTGGGCCCCGGTCCTGGATCTGGATTCAAGTCCCAGCTTGACCAGGGCTAACTTCATGACCTTGGACCATGTTCCCCACTTTAGAAGTGGGGGAAATAATACCTATTTCTCAGGGTATGATGCATTGCCACTGAGGTAACATCTGGGGAAGGGCTTTGTAAACTAGTTAGGAGCTGTGGAGAGATGAGGGGTGGGACTTATTTATTTATTCCTGGGGGTGGCAGTGTACTTGGCCCTGAACCCCAGGAAGTGCAGCCAGACTTGGCTTAAATGAGTGTATTCCTTGAGAGTGTGGTTTCCACTGGAGGAGGACCTGGCTGCCGTGTCAGAACTGGGGACAGAGGTGCGAGGGCTTTTTTATCACTTAGAGCTGTGCTGTCCAGTACAGTAGCCACAAGCCCCTATTTAAATTTAAATTAATGCAAATTAGATAGAATGAAAGATGCAGCTTCTCAGTTGCACTAGCCACCTTGCAGGAGCTCAATAGTCACACTGTATTATTGGTTACTTATTGGCCAGCAGAACTGGCCTTCTAGAAGGCTCTGTGGGATGGCTCCCTGTGCACTGGACGCGCAGAAAGCACCTCCCAGGGCCTGCTGACATTGCCTCTTGCGGCCTGCAGAGGAGGGAGCCCTTGGGAGAGGAGTGAGCTCATGGAGCATCAGTATCACTCTGTCCCCCATGCTCTGTTTGGGGATGGGCAGGATGCATACCGTGTTGTCAGGTGGCTTCTTGGGAGCCAAATGCTCACCATAAATGAGTGCTGTCTCTGGGCTTCCTGCTGTGCTTTGCAGCTCCTTCAGTGATCCCAGCAGACAGGACCCCAGCCGCTGGCTTGCCTGTGCGCCTGTATTTACATTTTCTGCCGAGAAGTAGAGCGAGTGGGAGCCTCAGCATGGTAAAGGCCCTTTCCCATTTCTGTCACTCTTGACAGTGCCTTCCCGGAAGCCTCAGAAAGGGAAGTGGCAGGGGGCCTTTTGCTCCACTGAGGTGCGGTGGGCTTTGGGTGGGCTTCAGCTGGGTCACTGGCAGTCACGGTGAGGGGCATCCCTCCCAGCCATTCCCTGGATGTGGGGCGAGGCAGGGACCTCTCCTGTCTGCAGGGCCCCCAAAATGGGGTGCTTCTTGTACAGTGGGAGATGGAGTGAGAAAGGAAGCTGTGAAATGGTCCAGAAGACTCCAGTGGTCCGGAGGGGTGGTTTTTAAAGGACTCACTCGAGATAGACAAGGGGACAACCAGTAACCCTGATCTGCTTCACCCTCAGGCACCACCTTCATGCTATGAGAAAGATTCAGAGAGCGAACCATTCACTCACCCAACAGATAGGTATCGAGCCACTGCCACTGGCCACGTACTGTTCCAGGTGCCTAAGCTTCCAGTAGTCACGGACACCAATGCCTGTCCCCATGGGATTTATGTTGCAGTGAGGCAAGAAGAGCTAACTCTATGCCCGACCTTGTCTAGCCCACTCTGTGGCCCCATTCACCACCCTACCACAGGCCCACTCTCATTACCTCTATTCTTCGGAAGTTAGGTAACTTGTCCAAGGTCACTCAGCTGGGGAGTGGCAGGGCCAGTCCTGGCAGGCCGGCTTCCCACTCCACACTGTCAGTCTTACCCTGAGCTTTACTGTTGCTCCACGAACCGGGGTGAGCAGAGCTGTTTGTGGATGCAGAAGGCCTGAGCAGCCCCTGCCGTCACTGGGAGCCAGAGCCCCACGTGTCTGACGGGCTCTCCTCTTTCTCTTGTCATCCCCCAAACCTGCAAGATCCTGATGCTTGCTTAGCCTGGCGATGCTCTTTAGGGCCCAGCAGCTTCTGTAGCTGCCCCCAGACCCTGGAATTCCTCCGCTGCCCCTCACACATCATCGTGATGGTCCTGGGGCTCCAGGCTGCAGGACAAACCAACTTTACCTTTCCTCAGCATTTGATTTCTGCAGACTTAAGTAACTTTTCTGTGTCAATGGTGTCGGGAATATTCTTTTCCTAGCACCTCTTAGCCTGCAGAAAAGGAACCCGACCCTACTTTTTCTAATATTTCCTTTTCCAGTCTCTGGTGTTTCCTCCCCGCTTCCTACAGGTTTACTGGTACTGAGTTCTTCCCTCTCGTTTTCTTCTCTCTCTTTGCCACCCTTTCTGTTTTGACTTCAAGACCAAAACCAGTTTTTAAGCTGTTCCAGTCCTTTCTGGGTTTTTCTGATGTTCTCATTCCAAAGTGCAAACGGGAGCTCTTTCTGTGCACACCTTGATCCCCGAAGCCTTCGTGCCCCCAGGGGTGCTCTTCCCGGTGCCTTGGTGCAGGTCTTATTCTCAGAGCCAGCATTCCAGTTACAGACTTTTGACCTTGGCCTCCGGAACCTGGCTTTGTGCTACCACCACTAGGCTTTTTTTCTCTCTCAACTCAAGAACAAGCTACAAGGCATCACCTGGCAGAAGGGCTTCTGTTCCTCTCTAACTGTTCATAGATGCCGCCACCTTCACATTGTGATTGAACTGCCCCCTCACCCCGCTCCCAGTCTCTGAAGTCCATAGAACGTCATCAGGACCTATTTAATATCCCCGATTAGGAATATAGGGGCAGAGGCATCTTGGAATCCTCTGTCAAGTCACCAAGATAGTCAGGGTCTTTCTTTGTTTTTCATCTCTGTTGGTATCCCTAAGAACTTTCCAGAGATTGGAGCTTCATTAGAGAGTGACTTCTGGAGGTGGTGGGTACTTTAGAGAAAATACAGAGAAGCCACCCAAACCCATGAAGGTTAATTCTGCCAGAGAACACTCCAAGTATTGTATAAACCTTTTTTTTTTTTTTAAGATTTTATTTATTTATTTGTCAGAGAGAGAGAGTCAGAGAGCACCAACAGGGGGAGTGGCAGGCAGAGGGAGAAGCAGGCTCCCTGCTGAGCAAGGGCTCATACCACATCTGCTCAGACTCCTTTGGTCAAAGCAAAGTCATTTGGCCAATCTCAACATCCGGGGGTAGGGAGGATATTCTGCTCATAGTGGGAGGAGGGCAGGAATGCATCTGCTGAATGACAATGCAAATTGTGATATGCTCCAAGCTTGTTCTGCCTCAGGACCTTTTAATTTGCTGTGTCCTCTGTCTGGAATCTTCATGAGCCTGCCTCTCATTATTCAGTTCTCAACTATGTGTTACCTTCTCATAGAGGCCCTTGAAGGCCCTAGGTATTGGCTAAAGTAACTTTGTCATTCATTTCCTATATAACCTTGTTTTATCTTTTTCATCTCACTTTATTGCTACCTGACATTACCTCACTTGCTTGTTTTGTTCATGTGTTTATTGTCTGATGAAATGCATGGTTTTGGGGGACAGGGCCCTGCTGGGTTCACAGAAGTATTCTAGTGCCTGGAACAGAACTTGTCACATAATAAGTGCTCAATAAGTATTTGCCATTTGGCCAGCTCTCCAATTCTTACATGCCTCGAAGCCTAACTATTAAAAATCATAGACCTCAAACACTGTGGATACAGATATGTATCACCACATGTGGTAGGGTTAATCAGATGACCCACGACAACCTAAATTGACAATTATGGAGCTTAATTAATATAAATTTGTAAGCAGTCATAACAGCAACTGAGAATTTCTTACCTGTCTAAAGACTGTTCACTCTAATGATTTAACTCACAATGGGCCCATGAGGCTGGCAAGGGCAGATGTTATCCTATTTAATAGATGAGGAAACTGAGACCTGAGAGGCCAGCCAGTGGCAGAGTGCCACTAGAATCCGGGTCTCCTGAGTTGGAGATGACTTCTCTGGTCCCGTGGACTGTGGCCACAGGAAGAGGTTATCTTTCAGCAGTGTCGGTTGGCTGAGGGTGAAGCACAGGGTCTGTGGGACCTTTGACCCTACTCCTTACAATGATCCATAGATTGAAGTTCTTCAGGAATCATTAAAGTTCTCTGAGCTTTTCGGGTGCCTGGGTGGCTCAGTTGGTTGAGCAACTGCCTTCGGCTCAGGTCGTGATCCTGGAGTCCCGGAATCGAGTCCCGCATCGGGCTCCCTGCTCGGCGGGGAGTCTGCTTCTCCCTCTGACCCTTCCCCTCTCATGCTCTCTGTCTCCCATTCTCTCTCTCAGATAAATAAAAAAAATCTTTAAAAATAAATAAATAAATAAATAAAGTTCTCTGAGCTTTTCAAGAACTCTAGGTGGTGTGGACTGTGGAAAGATGTGATTTGGAGTCAAACAGATCTATGTTCAAATCCAGCTGTCCGCCTACTAGGTCGGTGGTCTTGGGCACGTAACTTAACTACTCTGACCTCAAACTCTTCAGCTGCAAAGTAGGGATATTATATTCTCCCCCCTTAGGTATGTAGTAAGGAATTGAACCATGTGACACATAATAGGCACTCCTCACTGAATAGTGGTTATTATTTCAAGTACTATTAAGCAGTGCCCTTTTGTGATTCTATCATGTATGCTGAGACTTTCAGATAAAGTTATTGAGAGTGAAATTTTATTTACATGATACAACCTGGATGATTTTTAGGTCCGTTTTCTTGATCCACTCACCAATTTTTATATTACTTATTTGTGGTGGTTTTGGTAAGTAGAAATCCTGGATATCTAAGACATAGAGCTTCCAGCGTGGTTTGTTTCTGGTTGTACACCATTTACTCTAGAAGGCTGGAAAGAACCTTTGAAAGGACTTTGGTCCATCCCTATGACTGAAGTCAACAGCATGGTCTAGGTCTGTTCTAGGCTGCATCTGGGCAGAGGACAGTGCCTGAGATCTTATGATCATACGGAGGTAAAAGTGATCTGGATATTAGAGGAAAACTGCAGTTTGTGATCACCCAGCCTTCTTGACCCTGGTGTCTATGTGTGATTTCCTTTGCTTGTGTGTTTGGGAGTCAGTAGCCATATGCCCTTATCTGTCCAGTCTGTTGGCATCAAAGCATGAAGGAAAGGCTGGTCTGGGAGGTGATGGAGTTTATACTCTTAGTGACTTTCTTGATTGGTTAGATTGCTCAGCACTAATTGTTCTCTTTATCCTTGCCATTCCTGAAATGGGTTGAGCTTGTACCAAGAGCCAAGACTGCAACATGTCAGCCCAGATGCAAAACCCTTATTCCATGGCCAAAGATTTCTTCTTCCTGCTTATCCATGTTGGAGTTAGAAAACCTAGTATCCCTTCAATGACTTCCATTGCCCTTGGGATAAAACCATAAGTTCTTAGATGGTCTGTGTAGTATGGGCCCTGCCTACTTGCCCAGTAGTGTCTTAACCGCCCTCTTTGCTTTCTTCACTCCAGCCACATTGCTGCTTCAGTTCCTTGAATGCCTCTTGTGTAAGTTTTGTATATTTTGTGTGCAACTAACTTACAGCTAACACTCAACTAGCTTAAATAATAAGGAAGATGTACTTAATATCTCATATAACAAGAAATCCTAAATGAGGGAAGCTCCAGATTGGTTAACTCAGTAGTTCAGTGACATCAACCAAAATCGAGGTTTTTTTTCCCCCTCTCCCACCAATCTTTTTGTTCTACTATTCTCTGCATGTTGGTTTTGCTCTCCTCCTGCATGCAGGATGGTTGCCACAGTTCCAGGTGTCACATGTAAACAACACAGTATATAGCAGCAGAAGAGAACATATCTCCTCTGATATGCCTCTTGTTACCAGCTGAGGGATCTCTTTTGAATTCTGCCGTTGGCTGTGTGACCTTGATCTCAAATTACTTAATTTCCCTGAGTCTCTCTCCTTTATATACTCATGGAAAGAACTGGACCAGATAATCTTCAAACATATTTTAATTCCTTCTTTCCTTCCTTCCTTCCTTCCTTCCTTCCTTCCTTCCTTCCTTCCTTCCTTCCTTCCTTCCTGTCTGCCTGCCTTCCACTCATCTATCCATCCATCCATCTTTTATTTGACATATATTTACTGAAGGTCTCTTATGT
This sequence comes from Mirounga angustirostris, assembly GCF_029215605.1. Lineage (NCBI taxonomy): Eukaryota > Metazoa > Chordata > Mammalia > Carnivora > Phocidae > Mirounga > Mirounga angustirostris. Next base: position 36,605,365 of record NW_026991721.1, on the reverse strand, counting down.
CCCAGGAATTGTTATAGGCAATAGAACTAGAATAGGGAACCAAACAAAGTCCCTATTCTCATGCAATATATAATGTTACAGGAAAGATAGATACTAAATAATTACCAATAATCCAAGATTGCTATGTGATTTGGCTATTCTGGGGATGTCTGACCTTGGTTGAGTGACAGTTCCTGACTTAGTTAGCTTTGGGAGCAGGGATGGGACAAGGAGGATGTCTCAGGCTATAGTAAACATCAGGGACTATGGTGGGCAAGAAATTATTAACATCTTTTGGGAAACAGAAAGAAAATCCAACTTTCCTGCCTTAATTTTTCTCCTTTGTAGATTGAGATATAATTAACATACAATAAAATGAACAGATTTAATTTAGTTTGATGAATTTTTACAATTGCATACACTCATAAAACCATCACCCAAAAACAAGATATAGAAATTTACATTTATACCCCCCATACTCCACTCTGCCCACTGCTTAGCTTTGTGTGTCTTTGGACTTTAAACGAATAGAACCATACTGTATGTATTTTTTTGTATGTGGTTTCATTTCTCAACATAATATTTTTGAGATTCCAGCCATGTTGCTGCATATATCAGTGGTACATTTTTATTACCAATTAGTCTTCTATTGTATGAATATATTTTCATTTCTTTTGGGTAAATATCTAGGAGTGGATTTCTGAGTCAGAGGGTAAGTGTAACTTTAAAGAAACCACCAAAGAGTTCTCCAAAGTGGTGGTTCATTTTACCATCCCATCAAGAAAGTAGGAGAGGTGCAGTTGCTCTACATGCTTGCCGATATTCAGTATTGTTAGTCCCTTTGATTTTAGCTATTCTAATGTGTATTTAATAGTGTCTTATTGTGGTTTGAATTTGCATTTCTCTGATGACTGATGATGTTGAGGACCCGCGTGCGTGCGTGTGTGTGTGTGTATGTCCCTTTCTTACATCTTTGGGAACTATTAAGGTCTTTTAGCCATCACATTTAAAAAAAAAAAAATATTGACTTGTAAGAGTTCTTTATATATTCTCGCTATAAGCTCTTGGTCAGATATATGCACTACTGATATTTTCCTTCCAGTCTCTGGCTTAATCTATTTGTATTCTTGTGGATGTTCTCTTGAGTAGAAATTTTAAATTTTGATGAAGTCCAAGATATTTTTCCTTTTTGTTTTGCTTTTTGTGTTTTATCTAAGAAATCCTTGACTACTCTAGAGTTATGAGGAAATTTTATCTTCTATGAACTTTATGGTTCCAGCTTTTATGTGTAGGTCTGTGATGCATCTGGAATTAATTTTTGTGTGTGGTATGAGATAAAAGTTGAAGTTTATTTCAAAAAATTCTGGGATTTTGGTGTGGATGATATTAAATCTTTTTGTATCAATTTGGAATAATGCATATCTTAGAAATACTGAGTTTTCCTTGAATCAAAGAACATTGTAACTAAAAAAAATTAAAAAAATATTTATTTGACAGAGAGAGAGACAGACAGAGAGCACAAGCAGGGGGAGTGGTAGAGGGGGAGGGAGAAGCAGGCTCTCTGCTGAGCAGGGAGCCTGATGCGGGGCTCCATCCCAGGACCCTGGGATCATGACCTGAGCCCAAGGCAGACAATTAACGACTGAGCCACCCAGGCACCCCTCAAGGAACATTATATATCTATCAGTTTAATTTTTTAAAATATCTGTCATCATTATTTTATAGTTTTTAGCGTAGGGGTGTTGCAGGTCTTTCATTGTATTTATTCTTTGATGTTAGAGTTTTTTCTGCTTTAAATGTAATACTATTTAACTTTTATGTTTATTTGTTGCTATTTTATAGAATTGCAGTTGACTTTTATATATTGATCATTTATCTTGAGACCTTACTAACTCTACACTTACACTGTTATTTTCTTTCACATATTTTATAATGTGCCTTTATTTATTTTTTTTACAATGATGTCCTCTGTTGATAATGGCAGTCTTCTTTCTTTTCAGTCTTTTGTCTTTGATTTCCTTTCCTGCCTTATTTGTACTGATTCAGACTTCTAATACAATGCTGAATAGAAGCTATACTGAACATTTTTGTCCCAATCTTAGAAGGAAAGCAACGTTTCACCATTAAGTATGATGTTACCTGGAGGTTTTTATTTAGTTAGTTATTTTGTAGATGCCCTGTATCAGAATGAGGAGGTTGTCATCTATCCTCATTTGCTAATAAGTTTTTTTTTTTAATTGAAGTATAGTGATACTACATTACATTACAATGTAATATGCTATTACATTGTATTAGTCAGGTGTACCTGATTCAAGTCTAGTTAACATCTGTCACCATACATAGTTACAAAATTTTCTTTTCTTGTAATGAAAACTTTTAAGATCTATACTTGCTAAGAGGTTTTTTTTTTTTTTTCCCTATCATGAATGGTTGTTGCATTTTTGTTAAGTGCTTTTTCTGTATTTATTGAGATGATCGGGTGCCAACTCTAGGTTTCTTCAGCTTTGGGGGTAGCTATTTCAACAGCAGGACTGTGGGAGGTAAAAAATTTATAAACATGTCTTCTACAAATGGCAAAGAGAAACTGATGCTTCTTTGAGCATTTTCTCTATTAAATAAAAGTAAAACTGGTGAGACCACAAAGTTATTCTTTTCCCAAGTTACTGCCTTTTAAACAGAAGATTTCAGAGATATGTCTCATGTGCCAGAAATTACCATGGCTTTAAGATCTTACCATTAACTGTGTCTGGGAGACGTAAAAGGAAAAAGTAGGCATGGGCACTATGATTGGAATAGAAAGTGTAAGATTAACGGATGACACAGAGACACTTTCTCTCATGTCAATCAGCACTCTTAATATAGGACAGTGTGGCACAAACAGGAATAAGGGAAAATTACTGCCCAATTTAGTTATGAAATGGAAAGAGAGCCTCAAAGTGCTTTAAACGAGTTCTAGCCCTGAGGTTCAGAGGCATCTCATTCAGAGAAATATGATGGATTTAGTTTTGATCATCCAGCCTCTGTCCTGGGATCTTAGGGAGCTCAGGGAGAATGAGGGAGGTGCTGAAGGGCTGGATAAATATCATCATCATTATTATAATTGTTGTTATTTTAATGGAGAAGTTGTGGATTCCAGAAAGCGTAGCTTAGTGATCTTAATATCTCTTCTTGGCAAAATTTTAGATTTCTTTTTTAATTAAACAGATGGGAACATAAGAAAAATTGTTGACTCCCCTGGAGCTGGTTCAAGAATCCACTCAGATGTCCCCTATCTCTGATGACTTCTTGGACCCTGAGAAGCAGAATCAGTTCAGTTTGGTCTGTGTGCTCCCCCATTAATTATACTTAACTCTAGCCCTGACCACATATTTTCTTGTAATTTGTGTCCTTAGCTATTTGTCTCCTTTACTAAACTACCTCTTTAAAGGCCAGAGACAAGTTTATTCTCTGTGTTATCTCTAAGATCAGCACAGAGCCTGGAACTGTGAAGGTGCACATAAATGTCTGTGTGATGAATGAAATGATAGGACTTGCCAAACTCACATTTTTAAAAGAATCTTATGTACCAGCCAAACTTTTGTACTTGCAATAGATCAATAGCCAATTTAAGGCTTACGTAAAAAGGAGAAATTTAGTAGGCTCACGTAACCAAAGTTAGGAATAGAGATGACTTGCATCTTCTTGGATTAAAGAGCTCTATTGATGTCATAATGACTTACTCTCACTTTCTCCCCATCTTTTAGCTCTTCTCCCCATCTCTTAGCTGTATTTAAGTAGGCTGCTCCTCTAGGGAGCAAGGTGGTCCCTAGGACCCCAGGCTTATATTCTTTCCAGAACCTTAGTGGAAACGTGCCTCTTTTTTTGTCAGTAAGTAAAACAAAAGTTTTGGAACTATGTCTCATTGGACTGTCATGAGTTATATACCCATCCGTGAGCCAGTGAGCCAAACGCTGTGTTCAGGAGGATGGATGATGCTGATTCCCCAGGCCTAGGTCACATATCTACTCATGCCATTGTACGTGTAGTCAACACCTGAACCATATAGACAGAGGGTTGGGGAGTGGTGCTTCTCCAAAGGAATACCATGGTGTAGTTAATAAAAAAGGGGGAAGTGCATGATGAGCAGAAAAAAAAAAATTTCAGTTACCTCTGGCCTCTTGACCAGTTTTATCCATTGTTACCTTGCAGACAAGTATACTTTGATTTCGGTGGGGACTTTAGCACAGTCTCTCATTATAGTCTTTGGGCAAGATCGTTAAATGTGAGCTTGTTGATAATCTAGTTAGGTAGATTTATAGTTGCTTGAACAAACATATCCTAAAAATGTTGATTCATGAATCAGTGTTGACCTAAAAGGTGGTCCCCAGGGCCATGTGGTCTGATTTTGTATGTAATTCTATCTGGGCTGGCAGTTTTCATCAGTGACTTGGATGAAGACATCATGGATTACTTAGGTTGATGGCTCCTGGAAATTTGGGTTTCACAATTTGATAAAGTTGAAGAAACAATTTAGGAAATGATGCAGGGCCTTCAACTTTTTTATTTTTGACAAAGAGGGATGTGAATATATTAATTTTCATCTATTCATTTTGTCAATATTTTACTAAGAAAAGACATTGATTACATCAAAAAAAGGAAGGCCCTGATCTTAATAAAGGAAATCCAAAAAACAGCCCTTCCCAAGAAAGGACTATTGAGTGCTTTATACTGGCCTTAAAGGAAAATGATGTAATTTATAGAGCACCAAAAATTGCAATATAAAAATTCATTTTTCAAAATTACAGTGAATTTAATTTCTGTAATTTCTTTCTATAGGTTTGTCATTTTGGAGAGTTACATTTTACAGTGCATCATACATGGGGCTTTAATGTGGACTTGACTGTTTTTTAGAATGACACCCTTATGCTATTTCACCCAATTCAGATATTTTGCATTACACCAAGAGAGATTGGGAAATAGCTCCCCCGCCTCCAAATTGTACATGCATATCTCTGGCCTGACACACCTCAGCCATTTCTGCTGACTTCTTGTCCCTACAGGCCAGGAAGAAGCTGCGTGTCTGGCAGGGAGGTGCATAGGAAGGATGGTGGAGGAGGCAGGAAGGATGCTAGGGGGGCGTTCTCACCTAGAAGTCAGCCCCTTTTAATTGACTTGAGTTCAGTATGAGCCAGAAGAATCTATACCGTCAGTCTTAGGCTACCTTAGTGGAACGTAATGTCCAGATCATGGGAGATAATGGTTGTGCTATAGCAAGATTATTTTGAACCAGAAAATTATTCTTTTTTTTGATGGGGGTTGCTTCTTCTGTTTTGTGCATTAGCAACGTCCCTGGCCTCCACCCACTTGATGCCAGTAGCACCTTCCCCCTAGTGTGACAACCAAAAATATCTCCAGATATTGCAGAGATGCCTCCAGTGGGAAACCATTGCTCTGGACTCTAGTCTGCAACGTGCCACGTGTTGAACTGTATTCAGTTCTGGGCCCTCCATTGTATGGGGAGAATTCACAAACTGGATTAATTCCAGAGCAGTGGGATGGGCCAGGGTGAGGTGTGTAAAAACCATGCCATTCGAGTTTTGGAGAATGTTTCTTTAGACCGGAAGAGAAAGGACTCAAGTGGCGATGGTGGTGGGAGAGCCGTGTGTTGGGGAAGAAGAGCCCAGCCCTAAATCCTTCCCTTCTCTCCTTTTCCTTCTTTCTCTTTTTCTCTTCCAACTGTGTTTTTCCCCTGTAACTCTCTCCTATCGTCCTTTTTCTCCTTTCTCTCTTCCCTGGCTCCATTTTTTCTTTCCATCCACTTTTTTGTATGCTATTTTTTTGTACTGATAAAATATATGTAACATAACATTTGTCATTTTAGCCCCTTTTAAGTGCACAGTCCTGGTATTAAATTACATTCACAATGTTGTGCGACCATCACCACTGTTTCCAAAATTTGTCCTCACCCCACATGGACTCCACCCAATTTTATCTCCTAGCTCCATCCCTGGGCACAGGGGCCTCTCCTAGCTGCCTTGCTGTGATCCAGCCTTGGATAAACCCCAGTACCCCTGCTTAGCAGGGATGGGGAGACTCAGCTGCTCATATAGCCTTGCAAATTCCTATGAGCTAGTCTCAGCTGGGCTCTGTTTACCCTCAGGGCTTGTGTGTCCCACTTGGTTTCCTCCCCTATGCTCCCCAGCAGCTGCTCCAGACCATTCGCCTTTTCTCATTTGGCCTCCCTCTTTCCTCCTATTATACCACCTCTACTTCATTGTCTAGACTTCACTATTTGGGTTTATCTAAAATGAATTTCTTAAGCTCTTTCTCCTGCAGAATTTTACCCTATGATCACTTGTCTTCTTTTCCTTTAGGTGTGGTCTTTTAGGCCATGTGATCTTATTTCTTTCTCAAGCTAACTATTCTACCTGAGCATGTAGTCATGTGTCTTGCCTTCAGAACCTGGTGTGAGAGCCATGTCTCCTCTTTCTTGAAATTTTGGTATGCTCCCCCTGCTTCTTCATAACATGTTGTATTAGTTTGGGCTGCTGTAACAAAATAACCATAAACCAGGAGTCTTAAACAACAGAACTTTATTTCTCATAGTTTTGGATGCTGGGAAGTCCAAGATCAAGGTGCCAACATGGTTAGGTTCTGGTGAAGATCCTTTTCTTGGCCTGCAGATGGCTAATGTCTTGCTATCTTCTGATGTGGTGGGGGCGGTGTTGGGGGAGAAAGGTTGAAATTGAGATTGAAATTGCAAGAGCACAAGCTCTCTAGTCTCTTCTGTAAGGGCACTAATCCCATCATGAGGACTTTCACCCTCATGACCTCATCTAAACCTAATTATCTCCCAAAGGCTCCATCTCCAATTACCATCACATAGGAGGTTAGGGCTTCAACATATGAATTTTGGAGGGACACAATTCAGTCTAGAACAATCCCTCATCCTGATTTCCCCTCATGTCATTGCTCATCTCCCTCTTTTCTGGTCCACATGCCAAGCTGTGGCCAGCATAGTCCTCCCATAGAACTCATTATGGCCCTGTCCTGTTCAGAGTGTGGCTTGAAGAACCCATATTTCTTAGCATGACATTTGAGATCTTCCATGAATCTGGCTCCAATCCATTTCTCCCATCACTTTCCTGATTCTAAGCCTTGTCCATCCTACTGCTGACCTTCGCGTGTGTGTGCACTCTCATGATGCCAGTCTTTTCTGTCTGTGTCTTGCCAGCTAGAGATGCCCCGTCTCCATTTCAGCCTCTTTAAACTTCTCCATGTGTACCACGTCTTTTCTTGACCAGTCTTGGATGACTTCAGTTTGAACTAAATGGGTTCTTTCTCCCATGGGAAGATTCAGCATATTTCTTAAAATTTTATCTAAACCACATTTTAGTCTGCCTTATTTTGCACTTTGTTCATCTGTCTGTCTTCTTAGGGAAGGTGTAAGCTTCCTGAGCACAGGGGCTCTACTCACATTTGGTTCCCTCCCAGGGCTTTGCACGCTTAAGAACCTATAGTACCCCAGCTACTTAATGAATGCAGGAGGTTTTAGATTTATCCTGCTGAGAAGAAGAGATCAACATAGGACCAACTGGCTGGAAGTTCTTTATTTTGATTTAATCTAAGAAGCGACATTTTGAATTAGAGCTCATCAACAATGGGTGGGTTTATCCCTGAGGGTGTTCAGACAGAAGCTGGGAAGACCATCTCTCAGAAATATTACAGAGATCATTCCTGAATTAGTGGGAGGGTGGGTCCAAGATCCTCTTGGTCAGGGTTTCTCTATCGAAGCACTGCTGATATCTGGGGCTGGATCATTCTATGTTGTGAGGGACTGTCCTGTGTGCATTCTGGGATCTTTAGCAACATCCTGGGCTTCTACTGAGTAAACGTCACTAGCTCCTCCCAGTTGTAATAATCAAAATGTCTCCAAACATTGCCAAATGTCCCCTGGGGGGCAAAATCACCCCAATTGAGGTCCACTGTTGTAGGGTCTCTTCTACTGGTAAGAATCTATGAATGTAATATTTTGTTTTCTATTGTTTACATAACAAATATCTTAAAAGCAGTGGGAATTTATGGGTTGGGACAATGAAAGGGAGGTTATGGGGGAAGGAACTGATCTTTATGGAGCCTGCCATATGTCATGACAGTCTGTGAGCTCGGGGGTTTTACCCCTATTTTATAGATGAGGAATTTGAAGCTCAGAAAAGTCTTGCAGCTGGTTAAGTAGCACAGTTGGGTGTCAAATGTGGACCTACCTGAAAAACTCTGTCTTCTTTCCCCGTCCTCCCCCTTGCTCTTACCTAAGGCTGTGGCTTGTTGCATTTAAACTCAACTCTTACATTAACCTGCCTCCCTTTATACACCCCACATGTCAAAATTTGAGGGCATTTCAGTAATTGCTTCTTGTAGTTTTGCACTTCAGCTCAGCGCTCCCCCTTGTGCTGATGACCTGGAGTCTCAGATAATCAGAGCATCCACGGTCCTCATGGAAGAAGCCCACATTGAAGTGCCTTCGTAGTTGGACACTTCTACTTCATGCCATTGGAATGACTTTCCCCCCAACTTTATAGATTTATAACTGACCTATAACATTGTATATATTTAAGGTGTCTAGTATGATGATTTGATATATACTGCAAAATGATTACCACAGTAAGGTTTAATTTTTGTGATGAGGACATTTCATATCCACTCTTTTAACAACTTCCAAGTGTATAATACAATGTTAACTATAGTCAACATGCTGTACATTAGACTCCCTGTATTAGTCTTCCTATAACTGGAAGTTTGTATCTTTTGACCAACATCTACTCACTTCTCCCACCCAGCCTCTGGTAATCACCATTCTCCTCTTTCTTTCTATGAGTGTGTCTTTTTAAGTTAAGTAAAAATCATGCAGGATTTGTATTTTTCTGTCTGACTTATTTCACTTAAGGTAATGTCCCAAAATTCCATCTAAGTCATTGCAAATGGCAGGATTTCCTTCTATTTTTATGGCCAAATAATATTCCATTGTGTGTGTGTGTGTTTGTGTGTACATCACATTTTCTTTATCTCTTTATCTGTTAATGGACATCTAGGTTGTTTCCTTGTCTTGGCTCTTATGAATAATACTGCAGTGAACACGGGGGTGCAGATATCTCTTTGAGGTAGAGATTTCATTTCCTTAGTGTATATACCAGAAGTGGGATTGCTTGATCATATGGCAGTTCTATTTTTAATTTTTTGAGGAATCTCCATACTGTTTTCCCTCATCATTGTACAATTTACATTCCCACCAACAGTATACAAAGAAGTCTCTTTTCTCAACATCCTTGCCAACACTTGTTGATAATAGCAGTGATGGCTTGTTTTAAGGGAGACTCAAATGGCAGGAGGATTCACAAAGCTGTAAATACGAATGTAACCACAATATTGTTAATGACCATGAAACACCTGTTCTTGTTCCATTCTGCCCAAGAAGAATCTTTAGCTTTTATGTGCAAAATCTCAGGAACCCCAAGTCTTTCTGGGGTCCCTTATATGGCACCTTACCACTCAGTCTGATCGCTTCATCCACCACTGGGCAAGTTGTTCCTTTTTCTCTACTGTGGTCAGTTCAGGAATTTGCTGGGAGGTTTGTCATTGCCAGGCCTGACAGAACCCCTTATGAATCACTATTTCTGTCCATGCTGTTGTGGATGGACCCCAGAGATGCCAGTCTTCATGGATCCAGTAGGTGCTTGCTCTGCTTGAGGACAGAGTAGTTCTCCCTGCTTTGGCCTGGGACCCGGCCCCTTGGAGGAGCATAATGGTCCTCGCTTAAGGTAGGAGAAGGACTCTTATTCGAATAACTCTACACTTTGTTTCATGGCCCCCAATTATCCTTGCTTTGCCCAGAATCCACGAAATCTCCCAAGAAAAGACCCCGTCTCCTGTGAGATCTTATCCCTCTAGACATAGAAGCTCAAACCTGCCCAAAGCCTTGGAGAGGAGGGAGCAGTCCTCATTCTCTGCCTTCAGACTGGCTGTATGGTGTGGGGGTGAGGAGAGAGCTTGCCCGTATTTGTTGCATCTGGGTCTCTGCTCAGCAGCCACCATGCCCTCTTACCGTATGAAAATGGGGGCTTAGCACTCGAATTGAGAAATGCGAGCATTTTCTGTACCATCAGTGAGAGGTTTAGGCTGGAGCGCGTGTAGTTGTAACGTTAAGTGTGTTTGACTCATCCTTTTGGTTGACTTGACCAGTATGGCCAGTTCTCTGCTGCTCAGGCTGTGGCTAGGATGCCACCGATCAGCTACTGTTCAAGTTGTGATTGGCGAGCCCCAGAAACATTGGGGAGCATACCGGAGTTGGCTCAAATGCAGATTAGTCTCCTGTCCCAGACCATGGGTCCCTAGACTTTATCTGGAAAAGTCGATCTGGAGAATGTTGTGCTTTGCCCTGGAGGCCTGGGTGGGAGAAGGCGGCGAATGGAGCATGGAAGGTCGTGCCCAGCCTGTGGAGGAGAGGGGGAGTGACCCATTAGGGCCCGTGGTGACAAAAGTCAGCTGCCCGCTCTATCAAGGCAAGACCTTGAGATTTGCCCTTTGAGATCTTTTGAGTTAAAAATCAAGATTTGTCATTAATACTGATATATGCTTGGGAATCTTTTATTTTTCTTCCTTTTTACCACTAAACCTGCAGTTTGAGGACTAATCCCATTTGATGGTGTCTGTTAAAGGTTTACATCGTATTCCCTGGCCTCGTTTGGCCTCTTTCAGATACCGGGTCTGAAGGAAGGGAGGCTCAGCCCAGCATCTCCAAATGGTCAGCTTCTCAGTGCTCCGAACACTGTGATTGCGTATTGTCTTATGGAAATAAAAATTAACTCTTTTTCACGAGTGTTCAAGCTGCCGCCTTATTTATCTGCCAAATACTCAGTCTTGCCGTGCTGTACAAACTGCAGGCAAGTCTGGCGTATAAGTTGGGAGTGTGGGGCGTGTGGTGAGTGGTAGAAGAAGAACTTTAGTTTTCCTCTGCACCTCATCACCTTTAGGTCGCCCGATGTCATGAAGTGTCAGCAGGTGGTGAGGCGCAGTTCATTGCATCATAAGATAGTGTGACGAAGCTCACCCCCTTGGAGATCCCGGTCTCAACCGAGTAGCCATTCACCCAAGCTTCGACTGGTTCCAATGGGTGGGAGGGGGCACTGGGGAAGGTTGCCTGGTGTTTGGAGGACCTGGGTGAGTTAAAAACAGCGTAGACCTACGATTTCCCAAACTTCGTTCTCACTGTGCGTTTTGCCCAGTACACACAAGAAAACATCATATGCTTAAGCTTTCGCGTTCTGGTTTGCCTGATGGTCCCGGGGTTCATTTTCTGGAGGAGTGTTAGAAGTGTTTTGCAGCCTTAGCTTAATCTTGGCTTTGTCAAGCTCCACAGACAAACCCACGACTTTGGGAGATTGGCACATTGCTCCATACTGGAGGTCTAAATCTCCGTCCTTCAAGTTCTAGGCAAGCCGTGACTTTAAAATGTCTTTTTGCACTTACATATTTTGAAACAAACTCTGGAAAAAAAAAATTGTGTTTGGAGAGGAACTTGGAAGCCGGCTGGTTTTATATGTGTGGTAGAACAAGATGCTCAGAGATTTGCTTTAAAAAATGAAACCTTGAAACTTGAAGTCTGACATCCCTGGGGCCATATGATAAATGCTGATGGTTTTACACAGCCACACGTTCCTTTCCTTTCCTTTTCACATTTATTTCTTTGAAAGACAGGCCAGAGCTTGAACTTTGAAGGGACCTGGCAGCCTCAGCTGGGGAGAGGGAACTTCTCCAAGGAGAACCTTGTGGGTGCTTTAAATTTCTTGCCAGGTGGGTGCAGTGACGTGAATGATTTTCAAGATACAAAGTCACATACTTGGTGCGCTAGTTTGTGGTTCTGATTGTGTCTCTTTGAGTCAGTTGTTTGATGTGTTGTTTCAAGCCAGTTTCATGGTGAGCAGAGCACCCTTTGGTTTTTTTTATTTGTTCCCTAATTGTTTAGAAATGTCCTCATTAAAAGACAAAGTAAACACAGTTTCAGGTGTTGTGCTGAAGGCAGGAAGTGTGGGGTGGTGGGAGGGGGACGGGGGAGATGGAAGAAACGCATGTGGTCCTTCTTTGAGATAAAAGCCTGTCCCAGAAACAAAGGCTGTGGGAATACAAAAGCTCTTTGTACACGGAGCACGTCTGCTGTTACCGATGAACCCTCTTCCAATGGCTGCTATCGAACTTGTCATATTTTATTCATGAGTTGTGGTGTGCCTGGATGAAATAAGAAAAGCAAAGCTCCAAATCATAATTAGGGCATAAAAAAGATAAAATAGTTATTATTGTGACATTTTTGAAGAATTCTTAAATCTCTCCAGTAATTCATTTGGAAAAGTTGCACGGAACGACTGGATGTGTGGCACGTATTTCTGCTGCTTGGGGCTCCCGGGCTCGATTCTACCCGGCCCCACACTGACAGACTCTATGCATAGAGTGAAGAAGAGCATAATTAAGGAGAGGGCTACATCAGTAGTTACACATAAATAGAAACGCTGACAGGCATCTTTGCATTTATCATGCTCACATTATTACTCTGTGGTTGATCAAAATATTGTGCTGTTGCTTTTTCATTTTTATCATTTTTTAAAATAGAATATGGGGTCTGGATTGTTTGGTACCCCTGGTAGGATTTGGGGGAATAGGAGCCAGGAAAGCCCATTTCAAAGTGTACCTATACCCTGTAGATGTGGGACAGCAACAAAGAGTTTAAGAAAGAAGCTGTTGGTTTACATCATGAGTTTAAAAAAGAGAGATGAAACACTTTTTAAAAAAGATGGATCAGCCTCACTGGGGGGGGAAAAAAGGCCAACTGTTGTTTCACAGGCTTCCTCTCCTCACTCACTCACTGATTTATCCAGAGACACCTATCAACCCACGCCATCCTTATGCTCATGGCCTCCCATCTCCAGTCCAAAGCATTTATGGATTCAGTGCAAGATATTTATTCACTCGGGATTTACTTTCATCATACTGGATTCTGTCCACCTGTTCACAGCTAGACCGTCAGCTACTTGAGGAAGCTGGTGGGCGGAAGCTCTCCCAGTGTGGCCTCTGCACGGGTGCAACTCACGTGGTGGCATCTGACCCCCGGCACTCAGGGAAGAAAGTGACAGCGGCAAACATTTTAAACTGTTCATGTGGATGATTGCATGTATTTGTCACGTTGCTTCTGTGATGTAAGTATCATGACTATAGTACCATTTAATGGGAGAGAAACAGAATTTCAGAGGGATTAAATGGCCTGTCACTTAGATACTAAGTGTCAGGACTGATGGTGCATTCCAAGTCTTCAGATCTCAAATTCTACGGCAACACAGGGCAGCGTTTTCCAATCTTTTCCAGATCTTGGCACACAAGGCAAATGGTTATATTTGTACACTACACTGGGGAAAAGAGAGGGGCTGTTTTGTGTTGTTTTGTTTAGTTTTGCCAAAAATGCGCTGTCGGGCCACACCAAGGGCTGAGAGGATCCCAGGCTTAGTGAAGTCCTGTTATCAGGGCCCCAGCATCTGCTGAGAAGCACCTGGGTGGGCCAGGAAGGGCCCGGAGAGCTGGGGATGGAGGAGCTTCGGTATATATAGAGTGTGGGGAATTAGCACTCGCTGGAGATGTGCTGGGAAGGGGCCGTAATCCCAGAAGCTTGGAGGGTCAGCCTGGTAACAGCTGAGCAGGGGAATGCAGCCACCTGGTGACATGGTGCGGAGCCCTGCATTTCCTCCGCATCAGCATTCACTGCATTGGTGCCTGTGGGAACGGGAGTGGGAGCCCTATGTTGCCAGGTCACCTAATTTTTTACTGGAGATCTGGATTTTTATATGAACTCTCCCAATTTTTATACTGTATTCCTAACATACACACTTATTCACATTTTCATAATGACATAAACAATCAATAGTGTCTTACAGTTCTAATTGATAGCTTTTTGTTTCCCTTTCTAGGGGGTGTAAAATAATGGTGTATCTTCTAAACTGTGGCACCTTGGACTTGATGAAGTATGCCGTGTTGGGTGGGAGAGTGATGTGTAACACGGGGGCTAAACCAACATGATGATGCTCCATCTGGCCTGAGGCTGGTCCGGGATACCAAGCAGGACCCAGTTCTCAGCCATGGTTGCTTGTCACAATCAGTTGTAAGACCTTAACAAATAAATGCTGATGCAGGGCCCACCTCAGACTATTTTCCTGACTTTCTGGGGGTGGGGAGTGGGGCAGCTGAAAGGAGAGCATTGTGAGCTGTAGGCATCATTGGAAAAGAGAGACACAGCAGCCTTGGTATTTAAGCAGTTTGCTTTTAGCTGTGTATTTCATGTATAAGCTAGCCACAGCATCCTTTTTGATACTTCATTTAAAAACAGTAGATCTCACCGGAGCGCCTGGGTGGCTCAGGCGGTTAAGTGTCCAACTCTTGATTTCGGCTCAGGTCATGATCTGGGGGTTGTGGGATTGAGCTCCACGTCGGGCCCTGGGCTCAGCGCAGAGTCTGCTTGAGATTCTCTCTCTATCCCTCCCCCTGCTCTCACTCAAATTAAAAAGAAAAAATCTTTTTTTTTTTTTTAAAGATTTTATTTATTTATTTGAGACAGAGAGAATGAGATACAGAGAGCATGAGAGGGAAGAGGGTCAGAGGGAGAAGCAGACTCTCTGCCGAGCAGGGAGCCCGATGTGGGACTCGATCCAGGGACTCCAGGATCATGACCTGAGCCGAAGGCAGTCGCTCAACCAACTGAGCCACCCAGGTGCCCTAAAAAGAAAAAATCTTAAAAGAGATTTAAATAGCAGATCTCACCATAATTGGAAAGCTGTCCAGCCCAGTAGTACAGGGCAAGGTCTGGAAAGCAAGGTCCTGGACTCCTGCTTTGAATTGCTTTGTTTTCAGCATGTGACTTCAGAATCCTTTCCCTCTCAATCTTTGAGTGACCTGCTGGAGAAAAATCATTTCTTTTTTTAAGACTTTATCTTCGAAGGCGCCTTTACAGCTCATTTACATATCGATCAGTTGGCAAGCATTCACCGAGGGTTGGCTCTGCTGCTGTGTGCCGGTCACTGTCCTGGGTCCTGATGGTGCAAGAAGAATTCCACAGACACCTGCCCTTGTGGGCCCTTGGTCTGGGTGCGGGGAGGAGACAGCCAGCACGATATCGTATTCACTCATTCATTCAACAAAGATTTGTACTTCTGTGTGACAGGCACTGTTCTGGGTGTCAGAGATGTAGCAGAGAAAAGGCAAAGTCTGTCTTCATGAAGCACATGGTCAGCAGAAGTGGATGATCACAGTATAAATTAGTAACTTTAGATACTAATATGTACTATGAAGAAAATAAAATAGCAATCTTGTAGAAAGAGCAAGAGAGGACTGACCTTAGGAAGGATTGGGGAAGGCTTTTCTGCAGAGCTGGTATTTGAGCTGATGTCTGAATGAAAGTGAGACCCATGCAAAGATAATATTATGAATGATCACACTGTTAATGATGAAGACTTTTCATGTGCTAGGCACTGTTCTAAATTCTTTATATTCATTAGCTTATTTAATCCTTGTAATACTCCTACAAGGCACCTGGGTGTTAGGAGCCCCATTTTACAGAAAGGAAAACAGAGGCACAGGGAGGTGAAATCACTTGATCACAAGGTTATAGGTCCAATAAGTGGCAAAGCTGAGAATTGAATCCAAGCTGTTCTGCTCCAGAGCCCACATTCTTGTAACAACGGTTACAAAGGCACCTTAGGTTCAAACAAGTTTAAGGGGCTCAAGGATGGCCAGTGTGGATGGAGGTACCAGAAGAGGCTAGGGAGCATACCCAGGGCCAAAGCAAAAACTTCGTCTTCATTTCAGCCTCAGTTGTAGGACCCAGTCATGTGGGGTCTTACAGGCCAATGGTAAGGTGTTAGGGTTTTGATTAAATTGTGTTGTGCAGAGTGGTAGTTTTAAGAATGGCCCACCCAAAGATATTCCTGTCCTGATCCCCGGAAGCTGTGAATATGTTGCTTTACCTCATGAAAACAACTCTGTGGGTGTAATTAAATTAAGGATCTTTAGGTGGGGACATGATCATCAATTACCCAGGTGGGCCCAGTGTCATCACAAGCGTCCTTATGAGAGAAACAGGAAGGTCAGAGAGAGACGGGGCACGAGCATGGAAGCACAGGGTGATCCTAAGGTGCTGCACTGCTAGCCTGGAGGCTGTAGGAAGGGGACGTGAGCCCAGGAAACTCAGAAAAGGCAAGCTAAATGGATGCTCCCCTAGAGCTTCTGGAGGGAGTTTGGCCCTGTCCACACCTTGGTTTTGGTCCAATGAAACCCATTTCAGACTTCTGACTTTTTTTTTTAAAGCACTTTTATTTATTTTTTTAAAAAGATTTGATTTATTTGAGAGAGAGAGCGTGGGGTGAGGGGCAGAGGGAGAAGCAGACTCTCCCCCTAGCAGGGAGCTTGGAGTGGGGCTCGATCCCAGGACCCTGGGATCATGACCTGAGCCGAAGGCAGACGCTTAACCAACTGAGCCACCCAGGCGCCCCCAGACCTCTGACTTCTGCAACTGTAAGATGCTAAGCTTGTATTGTTTGATGCTACTGAATTTCTGGTAATTTGCTTTCACGGCAATAGGAAACTAGTACAGGAAGCTCTTGGAGGGTGTAAAGTAAGGGTTGAGGTGACTGGTAACTGATTTAAGTCTGAAAAAGGTCTCCATGATTTTCGTAGAGATTCAGGAGGGGGGGTAGGGGCAGAGGGCCCCCTGCCCCGGCGGAAGAGGAATGGAGGGATGGGAAGGGAAGGGGGCCTTTGAGGCACCCTGACAACTAACCAGAGAAGAGGCAGCGGGGGACATGAAGAAGCCTCAAGATGGTCCCAGTGGTTGTAGGAAAACCAGAATGCCTCAGAGGAGGGAGGGGACAACTCTTAGGTTGCGGAGAGGTCAATGGGGCTGAGGACTGAGACCTGACCGTTGGGTTTGGCAAGAAGCAGATTGTGAGATGTGGGCAAATAAGTGGGACTGGTCCAGACAGCTAAAAATCCTCGGCTGGGTGGCTCCCTCCAGACTGTGTGTCTTACTCCCCGTGGTACAGAGCCTGCCCCAGGCCACAGAGAATGTGCCCCACAGTATGTATTTGAAGTTTGGAGTGGAAAGGGAAATTCCCCTTCAGCTGGGGCTCTAGAGCCTCGTGCGGGGGCGGGAATGGGGTGGGACCCAGAGAGAGGAGCAGGGTTTGGATTGGCGTGGAGAAGGCAGCTGGAGCTGCAGGTGGGAGAAGTTGGGCTGCAGTGGTCCACGCACCTCCTGTGCCCCGCACTCAGAGAGCCCACCTGTGGCCCACGAGGGCTTGCATGGGGAGGAGTTTACCACCATTCGAGGAAGAGGTAGTTCAGGGAGCCAAAAGGAATATCTGCTGGGCAAGTCAGACCATACCCGAATAGAAAAGACTCCTCAGGAGCCTGAAGACCCTTTGAGAGGAATTACCGCGAAGGTCTATTTAAAACAAGGAAGGAGTCACTTACTGAAAACTGGCTGCTCAGGTTGGTCACCCTAGGATTATTTACAACAGTGATAAAAGACCAATTTTTCCCCAAATCGACCTTTTCATTTCTTCAGAAAAGCTTCAGTAAATGGGGATTGTAATTTTAGCCCTTAGTTGTAGATCTTGTTTGGGAAGGTGGTAGTGGGAAACTGGCCGAGAAGGATCTTTGAGCCAGAGAGCAATTGTGAGTTCAGGAGTAAGCGTTTCCAGTGATTCGCTTCAAGGGTGACATTAATGTTTAATGTGGTTGGAATAAAATCTCTAAAGGGGAGGCCAGTTTTCAAAAAAGCACAGCAAGAAGCCACACCCATTTCTTGGAGCTTCTGTGCAAAGCCTGGAGTTGGAGGTGGCCATAAAACTTTTACTGTCCCTGCTCAGCACAGGGTCGAAAGGCCAGTAATTGCATGGTTTCCCCAGGAACCCCAAAGCACAGACAGGCAGTCTGGCCAATGCAGATAGAAAAATACCGAGGGAGACCTCCCCAGTAGTGACTCTGGAACTAATTAGTTAACTAGGCATGTAATTAGATTAATGCACGTGATCTAAGAGCTGATGGTGTGCTTTTTAGGATGGTGGAAATAAAGGAGCTGAGGGGGGAAAGAAAAAGGCATTATACTGAGTTCCAAATTCTTAACCCTGTCAGAAATCTTCAGGGCACTTGCAATAATGGAGCAAAGAACCTCCTCCAGCAGCCCTGGCCAGCAAAATGGCCACCCTGACAGGTGGCCTGATTTAAGCTGTGGGGGGTGTTGCGTAAGTGAGGGTACCTTATTCATCACTTAGTTCCTGCTGGTTTACTTGGGACTACAGCTGCTTTATGATTTCTGCCGTTTTAGAACGTTGTGGAAAATTTTTTTTTCCCCTCCTTCCCATAGCCTAGTGAGATGGGCCCATGTTCCTTTCTTGGCATACATAGTGACCAGGCCTGCCCTAATGTAATAGGCCAATTATTTCTGGAAGGACCCCCTGTAGCTAGCTGCCCTCTTTCTCCTTCAGCTCATTTGGAGAAAACAAAATTGCGTGTTTGCAGCTTGCCAACCTCCTTGCCTTTGCCAGGTGCAGATTTGTACAAGACCAAGCCCCCATCCTTCCCTAGTATTAAGTCATACCCCTCACCTCTGACCCCTGGGACCCCAATCAAGTAGATTTGACCTCTCTGCCTCCCCTCATTCTCTATTTCTCATTCTTCCCCTCACTCTGTAATGCTGCCCTGTTGGTCCCCAAGTACCAAGTCTGTGCGGTTTCTGGGGAGAGGTAGTGCCCAGGCCAACAAAGTCCTTTCTCATTGAGCCTCTGACAGTTTGCTACTCAACAGGATGGTGGTCATTTCAGCCTGTGCTGAAGTTGGACATTAATCCACTATACCAACTATGTTCCTTACATGTGAGAGGAGAACATTTCATCAGGAGTATTCTCCTGTGGTTTGACATTGAGCTTTGTAGACTGTGTGCTCTTGGAGCTCTTTCTAGTCTGAAGATGGGGAGCCCAGATTCCTGATATAAAAGTTGTGTGAAGATGAATGCATGGTGAATGCATGCTTAGGGCTGTTTGCATATCCCTATGAGGAGAAGCCCACTCTGTTCTGAGGCTGGGCAAAGAAGTAGCCAGTGCAGTTTTCTATCAGGCTGCACACAGGCTTCTCCAGAAGAGAGTTGCTTTTTGCTTCTCTATGCCACTACTCTCTTTCTGCCCACAGAGCTACAGAGGCTTACCTTTCAAACATTAGCTGTTCACCCTAGTAATTGCTCCATCCTCTAATTTAATGAAAACCCATTAAACCGAAACAATAATTAAAATGAGACATCATCTCTGTAGGAGGTTTGCATATTAAAATCACTGTGCATTTCAAGGCAGGCAGATTTTTATTCTTGAAAAACTGCATTTGAAGAAACATGTAAAAATGATTTATAATAAAGAATCATAAATTAGAGAGCTTGGTGGTTAAACATGATGCCCTTCCGTTTACTATTGAATTTGAGAAGATACGGAAAGGTCAAGGCCAGTACAGCATTTAACAAGTCTTTTATGCCCGAGAATTAGGACCGTGCACAAAAGGGAACTAATTAGAATTGGGTCAGCTTATTGCTCCAAACTTCGTAAGCAGGCTGGAGATGGAGCTCGATATATGGAGGAGTTTAGGGTCTGGGAGGAAGAATTCTCTTGTCTTGAATTCTCTTTGTGATTAGGGAAGCCGTGGGGGAAAACAAAAACAAAAACCCTGCAGAAATGGACTCAGAATGCACATCTTTTCCTCTTGCTGAAGGTGGGGTCTTGGACAAGGCTCTTTTTTAGGAGTCTGAGGCAGCCTCTTCGAACGAGGTTGTTAGTGTCCACTCAGTGGGTTATTAGGACTATGGGCTGTGATCATGAGTGTGAACAGATTAGCACCTGTTCAAGCTCCAACTTCAGTGCGTAGCTCTCCGGGGTGCCTTTGCAAATCTTTTCAGAAAGGTCCAGCCCTGGAAGTCCTTAGGAAGCATATGCTATGTACTGGGCATGTTCCATGTGTTCTCCTACTACTTTTTACTGAACCATGCAGGGTGGGTGGTATGACCACTGTGTCCTAGGAGAGGCAACTCCAGGATGAAGGAGTTAACCAAGCTTTTCCAGAAGCTACTTGGTGGAGCTGGTGTTCTGACACCAGCAGGGCTGAGGCGGGAAGATGGCATGGCGAGGCGGGGTGCATCGCGGTTGCCCAAGACCGCGTTTGAGTTCCAGCTACACTACTTAGTAGGAAACTTAACTCTTGGTATTTGTACCTCATAAAATGGGGGTAGCATCCCTACTACTGACCTCACTGGGCTTCTGTGAAGCCTAAATTGGGTTAAGTATGCAGCTTGCCGTCTAGCACATAGCAAAAACTCAAATGTTCTGGGTGTTGGCTGACTGGACATAGACTGGAGTAGCTGGGAGCCCCATAGATGATCAGTTTTTTTTTTTTTTAAAGATTTTTTATTTATTTATTTGACAGACACAGCGAGAGAGGGAACACAAGCAGGGGGAGTGGGAGAGGGAGAAGCAGGCTTCCCACCGAGCAGGGAGTCCGATGCAGGGCTCGATCCCAGGACCCTGGGATCATGACCTGAGCTGAAGGCAGACGCTTAACGACTGAGCCACCCAGGCACCCCAGATGATCAGTTTTTAACCTAAGAGTGAACTGGTTATGAACTGCCTCCAACCATGCCTGGCAAGCCCTGCTCACCTCCCTGTTCCCTTCCTCCTGGGCCGCAGCCATGACAGCTGCAGCAAGAAGTCTCTCGTGGTGTGGTTGCAGGTGTACTTTGGTACTCCAACCCTCCAGGACCCAAGACCTGCCTGTGCTGTGTTCCACATAAACCAAAAATTGTCATGTGTGGCTTATGTGGCATGTACGGTTTGAAGAACTTAATATGTATTAATTGAATCTTCATGCTATCCCTATGGAGTAGATGCAATCTTACTCCCATTTTACAGATGAAGAATCTGAGGCAGAGAGAGGACCTTGGACAAGTTAACCTGTCTTATAAATGGTAAAGCTGGAATCTGAACCAAACAGTCGGGCTCCAGAGTCTGAGCGCTTAACCACTACCCTGCACTGCCCCTTAATGGGGAGATCAAGTCTCTGAGGAGGAGCCTTGGCCCTGTTCCAGGTGTGATGCCTCCTGAGCGTGCCCACTTACGGCTCTGAACTAAACCATTCCCCTTCATCTATGTTTGGGTCTTTAATCCTGGACTCTTAGCCCCTCGTGGCTAGAAGAGGTCTTAATTTTCTGTTCAGAGGAGTGCTTAAAGTTTTAAAGGTAGCGGGTGAGCAAATAAGTGGATGAATAGATAGATCCCGGAGAGCAAGGGCAAGGTTTGCCCTCCTGTCTTTTACAAGACCCTGGAGAGCATCCTGTGCTAGGAACAATGTTTTTGCTTACACTTGATGATGTTTTGTGCATGCAGCTTCATACAGTATGGTGGGCATGCCTTTGGGTTTATCAGTCTTGAGAGTGGGGATTAAAATGCTACCCAAAGAGGCTGTGCCCTCCGTTACCGCCAAAATATACCTCCTCTTGAGCTGTCATGGGCAGGGGGCTCCATGCTGCAATGCCCCAGCTGGCTATCCTGGGGAGCTGACCGGCCTTCTCTATTGAGGAGGGGCATGGTATTCCATAGGAAGTCAGACCTGGTTAAGGTTGGCTGGAGGGAGCATCTGATGTCCTCATTGATTTAAGAGCCACAATTATGTGATTAAAAGCAAGGTTATTGGTGCTTATTTATTTATTTATTTATTTTTTGTAGCTTGCCCTTATTGTTTCTCCTGTTTTTCTAATGTTCTAACATTTTAGCATACATTTTTTTAATGCTAAATCTCCAATTTGGAAAATCGAGATCTGTGAAAGAACTTTTAGGTTAGCTCTGAATTATTGACCTCTTGATGGCTGGTGGGCAGTCCTCTCTCTCTGCCATGTGTCCCTAAAACTAAATCTTAATGTATACTTGATATGCTGTACATGTGTGCATCTTTGGCATCATTGCCTAGATGTTTCTTATGTTCTAATACTTTTGATACGCTTGCTCTACATAATTTTCCATTGAGTATATACAGTCTGATTAAACTTGTTAGAGAACTTCTCTGGTATACAATGTAGTGTTTTTTTTTTCCCTCTAGGTTTATTGAGCTATAATTGTTAACCTAGTTTCAGATGTACAACATAATGATTTGATGTATGTATATATTGCAAAATGATTAGACAAGAAGTTAACACCCATTGCCATAGTTACAAATTTTTTCTTGTGATGAGAACTTTTAAGATCTTAGCCCTTTTCAAATATACAGTATGGTATTATAGTCACCATGCTGTATGTTGCATCCCTACAACTTAAGTATCTGATAAATGGAAGCTTGAACCTTATGCAAGGTTCTTAATCATCTTAACATCTTTCCATCACTCTTTTGTTTTCCTGCCCTGTGATGCAGATAAAGGTGGTGTTCATGCTTTACATCTCTTTATTCTGAGGTGCCCGACTGAGATGGGGGTGGAGGGATGTAGACCAGGGCGGAGATTGGATCTTGGTATGCTACTTTCTCAGTGACAAGTGGGCACCTTGATTGTCCTTACTGGTATTTTTAAAGGTTTATATGAGAACTTTAGCTGCCTTATTATGCCTATTTAATAAGTAAAATTATGGAGGCACTAGAATCTTTTTTTTTTTTTTAAAGATTTTATTTATTTGACAGAGAGAGACACAGCGAGAGAGGGAACACAAGCAGGGGGAGTGGGAGGGGGAGAAGCAGGCTTCCCGCTGAGCAGGGAGCCCGATGCGGGGCTCGATCCCAGGACCCTGGGATCATGACCTGAGCCGAAGGCAGACGCTTAACGACTGAGCCACCCAGGCACCCCGGCAGTAGAATCTTTTAATGGAGCCACATAGTAATTATGAAAAATGTGTCACAGGATTCTTTAGGTTGAGTACCCCAGTGGAGGAGTTGGGGATGCTCAGCTAGCTTTATTATTCCTTAGGCAGCTCGTTATTTTCATGTACTTTTTCTCAACAGGTTGGGGTTAGAGTTGAGTGTCTTTGGTAAACCTCCTTTGTTACACTGTGCTCTAGATTTTAGAGTCAAGAAAGAGCTTCAGATGTCTGTTCCATTAATCTATGTGCCAGGCACTCTGTAGAGCGTGGGGAATATATTGATAAATAATTCCTCATGGGATTTATAGTCTGGTGGCCATGATGACCATTAATGAAATGATTATACACAATAAAATGATTACACACAAAGCCTTGATGGTTATGATAAATACAATGAACACATAATATAGGGAATCTGAGCTGGCTTGGGAGTGGTCAGAGAAAGCTAGCCTGAAGAATTAACAAGCAAGCTGGAAGGGAAGAGCAAAGAGGAGAGGGAAACATGAGAATGTTAAGTGTGGAAGAAACACGGCCCTGGGAAGAAAAAGGAGGCTTGTGTGGCTCCAGTGCTGGAGTGAGGAGGAGTAGGAACAGGGAAAGAAAGGAGGATGACCGAGTAGGCAAGGTGCCAGGCAAATGCCATGCAGTGTCATGGCGGACTCTGCTGGGGCAAGACGCCATTTTTATCTCCATTTGCTGTGTAAACATGTAAAACTTTGCCTCTGGTTCTTCACCTGTGAAATGGGGGAATAATGATATTTAGCTCAGGGATTGTACAAATAGATTGCTCATAAATATTACCTGAGTGACTACAAAGTGTCCGGCACTGGGTGTATGATGATGCTTTGTGCCTTTTCACGTGAACCAAGCATGGAGCTCACACACCTCGGTCATAATAGGTGTAGTTTGAGAAACCAGCCTGCCAGGTTGGAATCTCCCCATGGCTTCCTAGCCCAATGTCTTTTAGAAAATTCTGTAAGCTTTAGTTTTCTCAGTTTATAAAGGAGAAAAAATAGCAGTGGCTACTGCTAAGGTTACTGTAAGTAGTATGTGTAAAACAGCCCTCTACTTGGCACCGTGATAAACTGTACACATGTTTGTGCATGATTCTGGCTTCTGCAGCTAGTGGAGGTTTAATGGGATGTCATTGTGAATTTGCTAGTGAAGGTAGAAATCCCTTACGCATGAACCAGGAGTCTCCTAGCATCCCCACTACTTTCTGCTCGTGATTTCCACTTCTTTGAAAGCTGCTTGGATCAATAACCTCAGACCTTCTTAAAGAAGGGCTGCAGGACCTGACGGTGGAACGGTATGCCTCCCCACAGCCGGAACTGCCCCATGGACAGTGGCCTGTTCTGAACTGGTGAGCTTCCTCTGGACTCAGCAATGAAAAGCCACCTGCTATTTCAAATTGACAAGTGTTGCTTTACCTTTGGGGCCAGTCTTACCACGAGCTTCCTTGGGACTTAGGCTAGAAGGATGTGCCACGTCTCCATCTGGATTCCACCATATGTGACGTTCTCTGTGTAAACATGTTGTAATTACTGAGCTGTCCCCCAGATTCTCCATCAGTCAAGGCTGAGGTGGGCTGCCCGGGTGTGTGTTTTGTCCCATTTCTGGCTGCTGCTGTTCTTGCCTCTTCTACTCGCTGATCGGTGGGGAGTTTCCTCTGATATTAGGTAGAGTAGCTTCTGTCCTGCTGACCTTCTAGCAAGAGAGAAGCTTGCAGAGAAAGAAAAATGCCAAGATGATGGAAAACACATGGGTGTTCACATCTGCACAGCAATCCCGCAACGAGTGCCCCCTTGCCTGGTAAACGCTTATTCATCTTTTTTTTTTTGCCTCTGGCTCAAAGCTCTGTCTTCCACTGTGTCCTTCCCAGCCTCCACTGGCCCCCTCCTTCATTTGTGCATTGCCTTACTCTACCTGTCGTCCCCAGGTGATAGCCTTGCTTCTGCAGCTATCCTCAAAGGCAGGAACTGTATTTCTGCTGGTTTCCCTGGTGCCCAGCAAGCACAGTGCCTGGCACAGAGGAAACACAGGTATGTTGGACAATGAAAATCCTCACCCTGTCATCAGGCAAAAGGGAAATGAAGCTGCTTCTGTAACAGGCAGAGAAGAGTGTGTGAATATCCTCATTTAATTTCTTCAATCTCCTCCCTTCACCCAATACTTCTTTTTTCTTGTTTTGAAACTGATGCTTAATCATCATGTTAGCATTTTTAGTCTTTAAAAATGACTAGGTAGAGCCATTTTTTCCTAGGAAAGAAAAAGCACTTAACCCTTCCTGCTGATTTAGCACTTCTTAACTAGATCACGTAAAACTTCTAGATGTTTGAAAGGACGACTTTTTTTTTTAAATGTGAAATGTTCTCTGTAAGTGGTGGTGGTTGTGTGGGCAATTACCTTGATGGAACGGTAGCCTCCAAGTAATGCTCCCAGAGGTCACAAAACCACTTCACCCACCAAATTCAGATGCTTGAATCATGCAATGTATTAAATAAATCTAAAATGTCCAGGAGAAAGCAGGGGAAAGAAATGGAATAGGATAGGGTCCATGCTAGGGGAAGGATGGGCCACCCTACCAGACTCTTGGGTTTTGCATTGTTCATGTGTTCAGTCTTTGCCCTGCCAACTTCTTTGCTGATGCGGAGGTTATGTGGACTAGAGCAGAGGTTCTAAAAAGGTGGGGTTCGGTGGATGGGAGGTGCCTGGTGCCAGTGTCTTTCCACCCTTGGAGAAGGCAAGTACTCTTGGTCCCAGATGCAGGTACTAGTCTATTGAGTAGTGATGGGTTTGATTAGCATTTCTCAGGCAGAGTACACGTGGGGCCAGAATGGGAATGGAATGAATGTCAAAGATAGGTATCTGATTTAGGGATGACATAGCTCTCATTTTGAAGGTGCTGTGATTTGCTTATGACTTGGTTCTCCCACCCCATTCTATTCATGGTA
This sequence comes from Mirounga angustirostris, assembly GCF_029215605.1. Lineage (NCBI taxonomy): Eukaryota > Metazoa > Chordata > Mammalia > Carnivora > Phocidae > Mirounga > Mirounga angustirostris. The sequence goes on along the minus strand of NW_026991721.1, from coordinate 36,579,495 downwards.
ACATGTTTATTCAGTCCTTTTTAATTGTGTTCAACATGCTTAGGTTTCATTTATTTGATCTATGTTGAACACGTTTTACAGGTTTCTAACTTGCTGTCTATATTTAACACTTCCTATGAGCTTTATTCATCCCACTTGTTTTTCTCGTTCTTTCTAACAGAATTGAATATTCTCCAATAATACAGAACGCACATTATAATGGTTGCATAATACAGTATGATAGTTACTATAGATTCTCATTAATTGGCTTTCATTGGTTACTCATTTAACTCCAGTAAAAAAAAAAAAAAAAAACGGTTACTGCAAAGTAGGTGACCTATCACTGGTTCCAGTAAATGACAACTTTACATTTATGTTGATTTGGAAAAATCAGCAGAGGAGAAGAATTGTAGAATCTAGGTGTCCCATATGTAGAAAACACCTTCAGTCCCGTCCTTTGCTGGGTGGCTAGGAGCAGGGTAAGGTGATGAAGAGAAATGAACTATTGAGTCCTGGAAAGAACTTGAACTCCATGATCTCCAATCATTTCCATTTTCAGATATGGAGTGTCAGGCTTACAGAAGCAAAGGGTCGTATCCAAGGTCACACATCTAGTTCTCTGCAAATCTTGGTAGTCTTCAGTCCCTTGAAACCTGGTCCAGTGTTCTTGCCTCTGTGTTGTTAAGTGAAATTACTTTCTGGTGTTCTTTTGGCAGCTGAATTATGGTAAGCATTTACTTGAAAGAGCTTTTCTGAAAATGAGAATGCACATAAAGTCTCCATGTATGAAAATAGATGTTTTTTACATTTCACTCTGGTGAGTGCTAATGGGGTCTCTCTATTTCAATGTGCCAGTCATTTGCAAAGAGAAACAAAAAGCCAGCAGAGGAAATGCTCAGTTTTGTAGGGGGTTGGGTGAGTAGCAGTGTGGTTGTATTGGATTAGATTGTTAGATGTGGTGTCCTATAAATAGGAGGGACTGAATTGGTCCTGAACATGCTTTTCTTTAAACTTATAACCACTGACACTTGACACCTACCATTTATCTTCTTTTCCAAAAGGTATCCTATTCTTTTCTGACTGTAATATTTGTGGCTCTTTGAATTAACAATACACATGATAAAAATGCAAATAAAATCAGAAGTCTTTATTGGATGCCTGTTTTATGCCAGGCACTGAGAACTTTGGCTATAACAATGACTGAATAAATTTGCCTGCCCTCGTGGAGCTTCTAGTCTAGAGGGGAGAAAAAGGAAATACAGTAAAAAAATATAACAAACATGAAATAAGAGCATAAGTCATACAAAGAAAGATTACAATAATTAAGTGGTATGGAGAAAATAACCAGGGTGGTGTATTCAGTATTACTGGGGAGCCTGCTTTGGAGGGAAGGACCAGGAGGTTGCATTTGCAGTTAGAGCTGAAGGAGGCAGGCTTGGGAAGAGTGGGGAAGGGCTCTGTGGGTAAAGGGAAGAGTAGTACAAAAGCCCTGAGGCAGGATTGGGCTTGGGTGTGAATGAAGAGGATGAAAGTGGGCGGGAGACATAGGCAAGTCAGTTGGTGTGTGACCTTGCAGGCCATGCTCAAAAGCCTGGATTTTTATCCTGGGAGAACTGGGAAGCCATGGAGGGTTTTTAGCAAGAGAATGTAAAGGATGCTGATTTAGGTGTTAAGATGAGCTCTTGGGCTGCTGTGGAGAATGGAGAAGGCAAGGCAATATGGAAGCGGGGAGACCAGTTAGGCTGTTGGAGGTGCCCCAGGAAGAGATGATGGCAGCTTGCAGAGGAGTTTGAGTGGAGTTGCGGGGGAAGTGGACAGATTCCAGCCCTGGGAGTCCTCATGATTTGCTCTTGGATTGGATCTTGGAGGGTAGAAGAAAAGGAAGATTCAAGGACAAGTTCTGGTCTTTTTGGCTTAAACTGGGTGGTTCCATTTACTAAACTGGGAACTCCAGGAGAAAATAGAGGGCTGGGGTGGTGGGGAGAACAAGAGCTCTGTCCTGGGCATATACAATCTGAAATGCTTGTGGAGATATTAAGGATATTGAATGTGTCTGTTGGTTAAGGGAGAGATTGGGGTGGTACATACACACTTGAGTGGCATTGGCCATGGAGCTGGAACGATGTCCAAGAGAACGGAGTGAGGTGAGGACACTTATCATTGATGTGCCTGCTGGAGGAAAGAGCTATGAATATCATGGCTGACTGATCATTGTCCCTTTTGTGCTGGGCTCCAGCATCAGAACCTCTGATGAGCTGTCTGGGCCAACACTGCCAATCAGTTAATTCCTAATAGATGAATAAAGAAGGAAACAGCAAAAAGGGAGAAAGTGAACATGTAAGTTAATCCCAAGAGCTGTGTGTGCGTGTGTTCCTGGCACTAAATTCTAGGTGGAATTTATTAGGACTTGTACCCAGCAGTATAAAAATGTTAACAGACATTTGCTAATCATCTCTAGTTTACAAAATGATTACTTCATACATTTAATAGATCATGAATATTATCCTGCAAAGTCATTGGGATTTTGTAGGAGGTGTAGAAGCATTCCCTAAGTGGCTCTTATCTCCGCCCTTGACAAAAGCTAAAAGCCTGCCACTTAACAGTAGAGTAGTGCAGGCCTTTCTTTGGGTAGAAAAGCAAATGTCCTAGGTGGGTTTTATGTGGGTAGGGTCCTCTGCCTGGGTTAGGTGCCTCCAAGATAGAGGACCAGCCTTGCTTCCTGCCTTCCACAGCCTAGACTTCTACAGCTGGAAGATTGTGGTGGTCTTTGTTGTGCTGCAAACTTCAAAGAGCAACTCGTAGAATTACACAAAGATGGAGAGGCCTGAGAAATCGCCTAGTTCACCTATCCTCCCCTATCCCCTGCCCCATTTTGTAGATGAGAAGACCGAGGCCCAAGGTCAAGAACTTGATTTTTTTATTTTTTCCTTCCTGTTAGAAGCCACTCTTTAGATTGAGGTTCTTCAAGGTCCATGTAGTCTGTGATGTTGCTTGGGCCACAGACCTTTTGAAGGTCTTGGTTATTTCTCCAGGAGTCTGAAAAACCAAGTAGTTCTACAGAGGATGGACGGGGTTAGGGCACGAGAGGAGGAACCAAACATACCTTTGGTATTCATTTGTCATCCTCTGAATAGTTTCTTTTAATTCTGCTCTGTTGGTAGTCCATTTCTGACTTGAGGAAGTGAGGTGTACAATAACGAGAACACCTAGTTTATCACGATTGGGGGGTGAGGAGAGGGTCGGAGTATGAAATGATGAAGGTCTCATTTTGCAGAACTTGGAGAAAGAGATTCCTGGCCAGGAGCAGAATTAGTGGGACTCATGTGCCTCGAGGCCTATTGAATTGGCCTCCACTTTAATAGGTCATGAATAGAGTCATCCACTCCATGTTTACAGAGAAGTTCCAGGCATCCTTATGGATCATGCACATGTCTTGTATTCTTTAAGCAAAAGTGGAATTGTCTGGCATTATTAACACTACTAAATCTCTGCTGGGTACAAAGCAAAGACAAGTTTCCCTCTACGCATCGTGAAGAGAAAGAAACCGAGTCCATGGGGAGAAGTGTAACTGGAGCCTGCTGAGTGGCATTTGGGTCCTGCTGTAAACACGGGATTCTCTGAATTCAGGATCCATTTATCTGATTGTCTCACTTTTTTACAGCAACTTAATCTGTTTGTAGTCAGCCACATTGCTCAGTGTCCCGTCAAAATTTCTGTCAGAAAGTCACTGGCTGGCCAATTATGAATTTGTCAAAATGACAAGTGGGTACAGTGACAGAGGTGGTATTTCCGGGTTTTGTGTTGAATGAATGCTGCCGGATGGAGGGGTCAGAGGTGCCTGAAAAGATAAAGTATTGGCAAGGTGCAGGGGCGGGGTGGAATGAAAAAGGCAACCTGGATCCTCTGGACATTTCTAACTGTATATCTTTTCTCTTTCTTACTTTCCCTCTCCTTCCTTCCGTTTTCTTTTCCTCCTCCTCATTCTCTGTCCCCTTCTGTTTCTGCGTTTCCTTGACTCCTAGATTCAGAAAGGGAGATCCATGCAGCCCCTCATGTGAGTGAGAAATTAATCCAGCTGTTCCGGAATAAGAGTGACTTCACCTTTTTGACCACTGTACAGCAAAAGCCATCGACTTCAGGAGTGATCCTCTCCATTCGAGAGCTGGAACACAGGTAAGCTGTACTTTTGAAAGTCTACTTAGAATTAATGGACTACACAAAGTGCCTTGGAATTGAGAGGTTGTATCTCTGAGAGCATGTAGCTAGCTGAAGCCTTGTTGCTGTTGAACACATTGATGACTGTTCCTTGCATTAAGAACTTACTTTGGGCAAAGTGGCTTTCTTGTTGACTCTCCAAGGACCACTCCTAAGTGTCTTTCTTGCCTATCTTCTGTCTTCTGGCAGGCTTGGCTCCTATGAAACCATATCCTCTGTCATATTGGCTTGAGGTCCTCAAGCAAAGTTAGACTTAATTTTTACTCTATGCAGGAACTGTGCTGGGCACTGGGAATACTAAGGTGAAAATATAAAATTTCTGTTGTAAGGATCTCATAAGGCAGTAGGGAAGATGGACAGATGTCACAAAGTATTGTAGATGCAATGCTAGAAATGTGTGTTTAAGGAATAAAGGTAATAATAGTCCATTCTGAAGGATCGTGGTAAACTAAGGAAGGCTTCAGAAAGGATTGTGGTTGTATAAAGGAAAGTGAGTATTCATTCGACAGGCTGAATGAGCAGTAAGGGGTGGAACGAAGGGCATTCCAGAAATCACTTGCTATGATTTTTGGGAAGGGAAAGGTGGGTGGGATCAGTGGTTGGCGTGTTGTGTGTGGGGAGGGGCTGAGGAGTTTAGGGTGAGCAGGAAGGAGGAGTACTACGAGGTAAGTGCCTCTGTAGCCCCTATAGAGAGAACAGAAGTGTCTGGGAGTTCACGGATCCCCCAGGCAGCCTGTCGCCCATGATTGACAATGTGAGAGTTGGGAAGCCTAGTTCCTTTGCCCTGGGGGCCTTAAGGCCAGACCAGCTCTGCAGCTTGATTAAGTCTCCAGTGCTACCTGGGATTAGGCTGAGGCTTCCATGTCCTTCCCCACCCTCTCCCCCCACCCCCAGCACTTCCTTAGGAAATCACTTACTCTCAAATTCACATGTCCGTGTCTGCTTCTGGGGAACCTGAATTCAGATAACCCTTCCTTTATCTATTTAGGTGGACCTATCTAAAAGCAGAACTATGTAAAGGCAATTCGGTACACTAGGTCAGTGGTTAGGGAAGATCATACAGAGTGGCAACTCTGGAAGGGCCAGAATTCTGGCAGGTCAGGAAGTCCTTCTGACATACTAAACAGGAAGAGCAGTGTGGACAGGACAAATGTGGGAAAATGCAATTTTGGGGGGTGGAGTGGAGAGGTGCAGAGAACAGACTAATGTGGCTGGAGCAGAGGATCTCCATGGGCCTTTTTAGCAGAAGCGAGGATCCAAAGTTCTCTTTTCAATGCTTAAGTTTGATCTCTGCCTCAAAGGGATGCGATGGATCCTGATCCTTCTGTAGGGTTGTTGTCAGCATACTTGGCTGTTTCTGGGTCAGCCCAGAGAAAGCAAGGTGGCATGTGCTGGGGAGCAGATATAGATTAGAGGCCAAGTGTTCTGTAGACTCAGAGAAGGAGTCCTTGTTACTCCAAGGTGGAGGTGTCCAGCCAGTCTCCACTTCACAGACCTGGAAGGGTGATGTGCTTGCGTCCCCCCTGGGGCAACATGACGCGGTTGGGTGTGAGGGCCACCTCAGTAGGAGGGCCATACGACTGTCCAAGAATGGAACATAGAGGATCTTTAATCTCCATGAAACCAGAGGGGGTAACTTCCCAAGGTGAGTGAGAAGCCAGTGGAATGGTACCTGTCGGAGTAGAGAGAGCAGAGACTGAGAGCTGGCCTGAGGGAGGCTGGAGTTCTAGGTCTTGCCCTGTTGCGCTGCTGAAGGTCTCAGAACTCCCCTTCCTTGTGATGAAGGGAGGTGGCCATCTGCTTTGCAGGGTTGCTGTGAGGGTGGAAGAGGATCGGGCCTGGGAAGTAGACCGCCCTTAAATTACACATTACTTCTTGTCTAAGCATGTATCTTAAAGCTACTACCTGGGTTTTTCTTTTGGATTTTTTTTTTTTTTATTTAATGGTAAAACCTAACTCCTTTTAGGAAAGGTTTAAAAAGCAACTTGTATTGCCACATGGTCCTGTAATGCCACCTCTCTTTCCTCACAGGTTTCTTTTCTTTTCTTTTTTTTTTTTTAAAGATTTTATTTTATTTATTTGACAGAGAGACAGCTAGAGAGGGAACACAAGCAGGCGGAGTGGGAGAGGGAGAAGCAGGCTCCTGGCCGAGCAGGGAGCCCGATGCGGGGCTTGATTCCAGGACCCTGGAATCATGACCTGAGCCGAAGGCAGACACTTAACGACTGAGCCACCCAGGCACCCCTCCTCACAGGTTTCTAACAGAACCTGAGGATCCTTGAATGGAGAATCATCTGAGCATTTTTCATTGTAGTAGAAAAACCTCAGTCTTGATTCAAAAATAATAAAAGAAATGGAAAATTCCCCTCCCCCTTGGAATTCTATGGTGCCTTCCTCTATGCTTGTTTGGTCTGATCAAGGCTAGGTATAAAGAATTGAATCTGTCATGCACTGGCTATGGGTCATAAAGAAGACCTGGTTTCCACACTTAAACAGATGTTCACCTGGTTAAGGAGACCTGGTATGTAAGAGGGATAGATGATCGTGTATTTTTAGGAATTCGTCTATTATAAGCCAGCAGTGTTCCCATCTGTAATAGCGAATCTTCAGTCACTCTTCAGATTTATTTATCAGGACGACCATGTCGAGAGCAGCAAATTGTCTTGAAGACATTGGTCATGGACCTCCAACCAGATGACTCTTGATTCAGTAGTGGAGGATTTAGGGACTGGCTAGGTTAGATAAAGAAATTGGAATCTGTCAGGGATCTGACAGCCTGACTGGAAGGTGAGACTCCCCAGTTCTTTTCATGGTTCTTTCCTATGTGATCCTCATTGTATCACTCATGATCCAGATGAATTAAATATGTATCTGCCACAGTTGGAATATAGTGGGCACTTAGGTTTCTAGATAATTTAAAAATTTTTTACATTTCACTACTTTTTAGTATATTCAGAGTTGTGCATTCAACACAATCCCTCACAAATTTCCTTACCTCCAGGAGAAATCCCATGCCCTGAAGGTGTCCCTCAACGGTCTCCCCATAGCACCCCAACCTTAGGCAACCACTCATGTATTTTCTGGCTCTATGGATTTGCCGATTTCGGACATTTCCTATAAATGGAATCATATAATGTGTTTGTGACTGGCTTTCATTTAGACTGTGGTTTAAATGAAAGGGTTTATTTTCAGGGTTCTTTTGTGGTGATCGTGTGTCAGTGGTGCATTTTTAAATTGCAGAATATTACCTTGTTTGGACAAACCATGTTTTATTGATCAGTTGGACACTGAATTTTTTTTCCAGTTTTTGGCAGTTAGGAATAATGCGGCTATGAAATTTCATGTAGTTTCTGTGTAGACCTATATTTGTATTCTCTTGGGGATATAACTAGGAATAGAATGGCTAGATCGAGTGGTGTCTCTGTTTGACTGTTGAATTGCCAGGATGTTTTCCAAAGTACCCGTACCTTTTCTGCATTCCTGCCAGCAGTATGTGAGAGTTGCAGTTTTTTCACAGCTTTGTTAATTACGTAACTATCTTTCTCTTCGATACAGCCATTCTGATAAACGTGAAGTGACCCCTCATTGTTGCATTTCCTGATGGCCAGTGATGTTGAGTATCTTCATGTTGTGTTGCCTGCTTACACATCCTCTTTGGAGAAAGGGCTATTCAGATCATTGGCCCATTTTTTAAGTTGGGTTGTGTTAAGATTTTGTGATAGTTCTTTACAGTCACAAGTCCCATATCAGATAGGATTTATGTTTTTTCAACTTGCAGATTGTCTTCATGTAAAACCCTAAGTTCTTGAATTAGATGTCCAGTGTGCCTATTTTTTTTCTTCATTGCTGGTGCTTTTGTTCTAAGAAATCATTGCTTGACTGGAGGCTATTAAGACTTCTAGGATTTGGGCGCCTGGGTGGCTCAGTCGGTTAAGCGACTGCCTTCGGCTCAGGTCATGATCCCGGGGTCCTGGGATCGAGTCCCGCATCGGGCTCCCTGCTCTGCAGGGAGCCTGCTTCTCCCTCTCCCACTCCCCCTGCTTGTGTTCCCTCTCTCGCTGTGTCTCTCTCTGTCAAATAAATAAATAAAAAATCTTTAAAAAAAAAAAAAGACTTCTAGGATTTATTTAAAAAGTTTTATAGGCTTAGCTCTTTAAGTCTTTGATATCTTTAAGTTTTTTTCTATATGGTGTGGAGTGTAGTGGTTCAATTTCATCTTTTTGCATATGGAGAACCAGTTGTCCCATCACCTTTTGTGGAGTCCTTTTTTCCCCGGTGGATTATCTTGGCTCCCTTGTCAAAGATCAATCGACTATAAGTGGAAAGATTTATTTCTGGACTCTGAATTCTAGGCCATTGACCTCTGTCCTTATGCTAGTGCTGTTTTAATGATTTTAGTTTTCTAGTAAGTTTTGAAGTTGCAGTGTGAGCCCTCTGACTTTGTTTTTCAAGGTTGTTTTGGTTATTCCAGTCCTCTTGAATTTCCATGAGTTTTAGGACCAGCTTTCTAATAGTCTGCAAAGATGTCAGCTGGATTTTTTCAAAGGGATGATGTTGAATCTGTAGATTTATTTAGGGAGTATTGTCATCTTGGCAGTATTATGCATGGACATGGAGTTTCTTTCCATTTTAGGTCTTTAATTTTAAACATTGTTTAATAGTTTCAGAGTACAGGTTTTGCATGATTTGTTTTTTAAATTACAGTGGCATCAAAAATGATAAAGGGCATTATTTTCATAATCTGATTTTGTTTGCTCATTGCTACTTTATAGAAATGCACTTGATGTTTGTATGTTGAACCTCGTATCCTGCAGACTTGCTGACCTCATTAGTTTTTTAGTGGATTTCTCTCAATACATACAAGATCTTGTTACTTGCAAATAGGACAGAAATAAAATTATCTCTACATGGTTACCTTATTTTCTTGCCTAACCGGCGTGGCTAGAACTTCCAGTACAGTGTTGAAGAGAACTGGTGAGAACAGGTAGTCTTGTTCCTGCTCGGAAGAAGGAATGCTCTGTTTTTCACCATGAAGTGTGAGGTTAGCTTGTATTGGATGCTCTTAGCCAGGTGCAAGTTCCTTTCCATTCCTGGTTTGCGGGGTGAGTGGGTGAGTGGGTGAGTGGGTGAGTGGGTGAGTGGGTGAGTGGGTGAGTGGGTGAGTGGGTGAGTGGGTGAGTGGGTGAGTGGGTGGGTGAGTGGGTGGGTGGGTGGGTGGGTGGGTTTCTTTTTATCATGAAAGGGTATTCCCCCCCCCCACCCCAAGTGCTATTTCTGCATCTGTGGAGATGATCATGCTTTTATTGTTATTGATGTAGTGTATTATACTAATTGTATATATTGTATTATACAATATTATAATTATTATAATTGTATAATTGTATTATACTAATTGTATTATACTACCAAGCTTGCATTTCTGGGATAAATCCCACTTAGTTATGTTGTATAATCCTTTTTATATATTCCTGGACTTGATAGTATATTATTGAGAACTCTTACATCAATATTCACAAGAGCTACTAGTCTGTACTTGATGCCTTTTGTCTGGCTTAGGTATCTGACTTTTAAGCTATATGGAGTAGCATGTCTCCTCCTCCCCCCTCCCTGCCCCCGCCAAGCCAACATTTGCTGATTGTATACTATGTACCAGGCATTTGAGTTGTATATTCTTTTTTTTCTTTAATCCTCCTTGATTGAAGGATACAATTTTGTAATTTGAAAATGTTTCTATTTTTATCAGCTATTCCGTTTTTGTCCTCCACTGTCTAGAATCTCTGTAATAGGAATAAAAAACAGATTAAAGGTCCTTACAAAAGACAGGAAGGGGCGCCTGGGTGGCTCAGTTGGTTAAGCGACTGCCTTCGGCTCAGGTCATGATCCTGGAGTCCCGGGATCGAGTCCTGCATCGGGCTCTCTGCTCGGCAGGGAGTCTGCTTCTCCCTCTCCCACTCCCCATTTGTGTTCCCTCTCTCGCTGTGTCTTTCTCTGTCAAATAAATAAAATCTTTAAAAAAAAAAAAAAAACAAAACAGGAAGACTGCAGACAATCCGGTCTTTAATGTGTTTCTAAATCTGTTTATGTCTGGTTGTTTCTGATCTTCCAATCTATCTTACATATAAATATATATGTATATATGTTGTCCTCATGTGAAGGAAATTTAGCTTTATTTCTGATACACTGAAAGACTTTTAAAAAAAATGAATAGTAGTTTTTTTTTTTTTTTTTTTAAGATTTTATTTATTTGACAGAGACCCATCGAGAGAGGGAACACAAGTAGGGGAGTGGGAGAGGGGGAGAAGCAGACTTCCCTCCAAGCAGGGAGCCCAATGCGGGGCTCGATCCCAGGACCCTGGGATCGTGACCTGAGCCGAAGGCAGACGCCCAACGACTGAGCCATCTAGGTGCCCCAAATAATAGTTACATTTTATTAAATTTCTTTTCTGGGTATCTTTTTGAGATAATAGATGAAAGGGGAAAAACATGCAATTAACATAATCACATTAGAGTCCATTATGTTGAACTCTTCCTGGGGAAAATCCTTAAATATTCTTACTAATGTTGTATTTAGGAGTATTGCAACAATATTAAAAATGATAGCAATACTAATAGTAGTAACTGGTTTTACTTTAAGCACTGATATAAGGCACTGTCCCAACGCTTGACACTAAACTCATTAACAAGTGAGATAGATTTTTCTGTGTGAGCTAATTCGAGGCTTTTTGAATTACTCTCTGGACTTTAAATATGTTCCATAAATGTTTCTGGTAGAATCAGCCTGAAAACGATATGAGCTGATACTTGTTTTGGGGGAGGCTGAGAAATCTTTCCCTACTAAAATGTTCATTTTCCAGCTCTTATGGTATTCTAGGTAATTTTAAACTCTTTGCCAACTTATGTTTTGTCCAAATCATTTCACTCAGCCCTGTTTTCTGGGGACAGAGAGTTGGACATTCTATTATTTCTTTTTGTATTTGTGGTTATATCTTTAATTTGTAATGTGAAATATTATGTATTTCCTTCTTGGCCAGGCTTATCATGGGATTGTTCTTAGTTTTATTGGTCAAATCTGTTTCTCCTTTTAAATTCATTGATTTCTACTTTTTACCTCCTTTTTGATCACTTTGTGTATTTTTAGTAGCTTCCTGGATGTTTTCAGTATTTAGCAAAAATCACTGAAGGCTTCATATTTTCTTGTATTGTTTCAAATGCAGCCCACTGCCATTGCTATAATTCTGTACTTTTCTGCGGTTGTTAATTTTAGCTTGACTTCCTCTGATTCAAGTTGGGATGTTTAAGTATTTAATCACTTTGAAAATTTTAATGTGTGACTTCTGGTTTTATTGAAGAAAAATAAGTGTTGTGAGACTTACAGATTCTTGAAATTGCTGAATTTTTTTTTTTCTGGTGACCCTATACATGTTAAATATTGGTGGCACATTTAAATGGACGGGTAGCTCTTGTGTGTATGTAGATAAATACAGCTACAACTTCATATGTAACACTTTCCAGTTGTGTTACTCAATTTCTAGGTGTACTTATTTTCTACTTGAACTGTGTGACCGGAGAAGTTGACGCCTAACTTCGAGGATTAGAATTTTGTCCTATTCTCCCAGGGTAGGTTAAAGGGTCAGATCTGGAAAGGTCATGCCTGACGTGTACCACACTTCATTGGCCAGGACTGGGACACTGGGTTTAGCATTGTGCCAAAGATGCGAGAACATGGGCACTGGAATAACTAGGCAGCCTTGGTCTCGATTGTTTGGGATGTTTCCAACTTAGTCTGTGCCCAGATTAGGAAAGTAGCCTAGCTGAGAGACTGTATCACAGTTTTCTTTTTTCTTTAACATGTAGTACTCTTACATACATAGTACATACTTAATACATCTGGAATGTATCAAAGATTCATTTTCTCTGTCCCTGGTCAGGGGTGCTCAGAGATTTCATAGCCAGTTTCAAAGGTTCACATGGAATCTATTGTCCCGGTTGCAGAGACTGCTTAGGATATACTGCATCTTGTCCAGGACCGTGAAAAGGGCGAAGGTGGTGGTATCTGGAGACTGAAATGAATACGACCTTGGGATTTTTGTGAGGATTAGAGGAATTTGTAAAACCCCTAGCCTAGTTCTTGGTACCTAAATAGAAGGAGTGGAATTTTGATACTGAGGGGAAAACAGGATGCTGAGGAGAGGCCAGATAAGTATATAGCTGTTTTTCTTTAGTTCAGTGGTTAAAGGAAAATGATGTCTAGCACCCAGACTCTTCTGGTAGAGTTCAATTTCCAGTCAAAAGTCCCCTTTGCTGATGAAGCACAATGGGGGAACAGCATACTCGATCTGAACACTCTCCCCAGCCATCATGTGCTCCATGGGAAGTAATCATCCAATTGCCTTTTCCAAAGCTGTGGGCCAGAAAAACTACATATACTGTTCTGGGATCAGTTTCCAATTTCTACTAGACTTCTGGCTACTCTCAGGCAAGGCCATTATTGAATTAATGGTGGAAGAGTTCTTTTAGTGGCTGAATTCTTTCTTAGCCAAAGGCAGGCATCTCTCTCACCTGGTGGGGATCCAGCAGCCAGAGGTGGATCATTGGGGAGGTTGTGATGCCTTTAAACCAGGAGTGAACTTCTTGGCCCAGCAATATGTGGAAACTCCCTAGGTAACTGAGCCAGTTGAGTTCCCACGAAGATCTTAAGTGAGTAGATGAAATGAAATGGAAAACTCAAGTATAAGGAGGATTGAAAATGTACCTGCAGGTAGCATTTGAAGTATAATCTTATGTAATGGGCACTCTGTTATTCTAGATTTGTAATTTAATAGGAGATGTGTTGTTTTGTTGTTTTACCGTACCAAGAGAGCACATTGGAAGAGCGACAACGATTAATCTGTCTTACTGAACTCTTAACATCATTGCAGATTTAAAGTTTATTTTTCCTGATTCATGTGTGTTAATACAGAGCTTTGCTAAAATGGAAAGCTTAATTAACATAGATTAAATTTAATTGAAAGTTCTGACAGTGTATGCAAATCTGTAAGATTTAATGGTAAATCTTCTGTTTTTCAATTTTATTCCTAAATTACAGAAAATTTAAGCATCATTAGGAAGCTGAAAGCAAGGGGTCTAAGAAAAAGCTTTCTGTGGAAGAGTTCTAGGAGAAGATGGAGGACATTTCTGGTTTCCTAAGGAAGCCTCTCCCCCCTCGTAAAATGAAACTTTGTATTTCAAAAGATACTCTTTTAATTTCCAGAGTTCTTTCCACTTTGATGCCAGATACAGCCAGGAATTGAACCAGGACCAACCATTCCCAGATGTGTGAGCTTTAGGAATTTGCCTCAGTGTCTTTTCATGTAAAGTGAAGGTATCTGTTAACATGTCATGGAATCCTTGAGAAGGACCAACAGGAGCACTTGAGTGAATGGTTCCTCCTATGTCTCCTGTCAAGGCCCTCAACAAATGTCATTCCTCTTCCTCTCATGGCTGCTTTTCACATTTACTAGTTCTTCCCCAGATACTTCAGAAGGGAAAAGGGTAGGTATTGGGACCTTCTCACCATTTAAAATAGTGATTAGGTTTTCACATCAAGAGATTGTTGTAATCTAAAATAATGGGTTGTCCTAACAGAATACATTCTGTAATTTCTAAGCAGGCTTACCTTAATTATGAATGATTTGAACCAATATTTATTTTGTACTTGCAGGTAATTGAATAGCAGAATGAAAGATAGGAGGTGGGGGAGGAAATTCTAAGCATGTTACATTGTTTGGTGAAGCCAGCCCAAGAGACGTTCTCCTGGGGCAATTAAAAGTACACTTTCAGGGGTACCTGGGTGGCTCAATTGGTTACGTGTCAGACTCTTGGTTTTGTGGGTTCAGGTCATGATCTCAGGGTCATAATATTGAGCCCCGTGTCAGGCTCTGTGCTCAGCGTGGAGTTTGCTTAAGATTCCCTTTCTCTAGGACCCTCCCCCCGGCTTGCTCACTTGTTTGCTCGTGTTATCCTTCTAAAATCTTAACAACAACAACAACAACAAAATGCATTTCTAGTAATCGAACTTTTTACATAAACTTGGATGTTTAATCCTTTCCTCCAAGAAGATACAGTATAAAGTGTATTTAAAAAGTAGATGTTTTCAGTTATTACGTGGCTTCCATTTGGGAAGGAAGGGAACAACATTCAACTTGGAATCTTGCCCCAATGCACCTCTAGCCATGCTGCTTTTGAATTGAAGTATTGCGGACAGGTCTCCATATTCCAAACCAAAATGTTAGAGGCTTTGGATTTAAAACTATGTTCAGGTTAGACTGTAAGCTCCCCTTTAAACATTTAGGTAATATTAATGAAAGCACACCAAATGCTCTGTGTGGTGCTCCTTGCTGGCACAGTGATGAAGATCATGAAACACGAGAATGTGTGACTAATGCTCTGATGGGAGGAATCCGGGAGCACAGTGTAGGGGACCTTGCCTTGCCCTTCCCGAAGGGCTTGGAAAGTCTGTTCACTGAGAGTTTGGCTTAATGGGCAAAATAGAATAACTAGAAATCTATCAGAAGATAAGTGGGAGAGGGTTCTGGATGTGGCATGAGTGAGTTGAGAAAGGGCAAGAGATGAGAGCTCACGATGCCTTACAATGGAAGGAAAACACATTGTTAATGGAGGGTGGGGGGAGCATAGGTAGGGGAAGTCAGGCAAGGGGAAGATGGTGAATGGCTCTGTAGGCAGTTGAAAGGATTTGGCTTTAAGCAACTGGGAGCCGTGGAAGTGATTGACTTGCTGCTGTGGCATGACTTGTTTTTGGGGATCACACTGGCTGCTTAGTGGAAAATGGTATGGATGCAGCAAAGTTGGAGACAGGAGGCCAGTAGGAGGTTGCTGCAGCTGTGAAGAGCCTCGGTTGTAGCTAAGAATGGGTCCTAGACAAGACCAGATAATGGTGTTGCAGATGGAAGGAAGTTAAGAGATAATTAAGAGAAAGTGAACTGGGAGTTGTTCAATGTAAGATGGTGGGGGTCAGACAGGGAGGAGTCCAGGGTGATGTCGTTGGTTCTAGCTCAGGCTACTGTGAGTACTTTGTCCTAAGCAGGAAGGGCTGGGGGAGGGGTGCATGTCTATTTTTATCCCTGTATTCACGTCCCATAACAAATGGGATCACTTGCTTCGGGATGGAGGTGGCTTCTTGGAGGAAAGAGCGGAAAGCTAAAAATGTCCATCTAGAGATTCTCCCCAATGCCAGTAGACAAGAAGCCTGGAATCTGTGTTTATCTTTTTTATTTTTACACCAAGCAAAGTATAGACACAGCTTTAAGGGAAAGTTTCAAGGCTGCAGTGTAGATTAGCAAGTAGTAATTTGCAGACAAATGAAAATGAATGGAAGGATCTCATGTCAAGGAAATAAGGTTTTTCAGGAACACACTAATTAAGTAAAATTTAAATCTTCGTCAGAAGAAATGAAGCTGTTCAGATGACTTTTGACCTTAATTGAAGACCAGAAGTATCCTAGCAATAGAGTATAATGTTTTGGGCAAATTGCTCATGCTTGTATATATGCATATTAGATTTTGGATTGCCTGGTGTCTGAGAAATGGAAAAACAGCAAATGTAGCCATTAACCTTTATTTTTTTTAGTTAAAAGTCACAATTTCATTAATATTCATGCATAAAATCACTTAAGTTCAGTGGAATTCTAGAGAATTGAAATGGTCGTCTTTGACTTTCCTTGGAATTGGTAGTTGTGAAACACTTGAACGTCTGGGTAAAAGGTATTCATTGATTTGGTTCTGTGGAGAGAAATGTGGACAGCTAAGCCTTGTCCCTGATGGAAGATTTAACCCTCTGGCTTGCTGAGTTCTGGGTAGAAGGCACTCCAGACTGCCAATTGAGGAGGGTGGTGCAATGGCAGAATTGCTGGGCCTGCAGTCAGAAGACATGGGCTCAGGGCTCTGCTCTGTCCATGAAAACCCAAGAGCCCTTGATCTAGGCCTCTCCCTGTACCACCTCTTACTTGTCAAATTGGAAATCATTACTCCTCAATAACTAACCTGTGTTAGATATTAATCTGTAGGCAGGAGCATTGGATTCTGCAGTGGTGAAGAGGACATGCAAGTGACTGGTCTTCAGGGAGCTTGCCTTCTAGTGGGGCAAGTCAGATAAATGTGGACAAAAATGAAACCTAATGACAAATGTCAAGGAGGAAGATAGAACAGAGGGGGGACGAGGGACAGGTCAGTGGAGAAGAGAGGATGCCCAAGAGGGCTCCATGAGGATGGGACACTTAAACTGAACCTAAAGAAAGAGCCAACTATGAGGCAATCAGAAAGATGAGTGTCCCAGGTAGTGGAGACTCGAAGTACAGTGGTCCTGCAGCAAGATCCAGCCTGCAGTGCTCAAGGGATAGACTGAGGGCTGGTGTGTATGGAACTTTGTCAGCGGAGGGTGAGGAAAAGGAGTGGTTCTGGACGAGGAAAGGCTAGCAGTAATGATAATTTTAGGAGGAGAGTGCTTCATAAATGACCAGGTGTGCTATTTGTACAGGCCATATAATTTCAGGTCCCAAATTCCTTAGCACCAGCCATATGCCGAGAAAATTTACCCATTCATAAGCACTGTTCCTTGGAAATCAAAATAACTTCCAATAATTTGAAACTACAATCACATAATTTTGTAGAATAAATGAACTCAACTAGGGTGCTTTGTTTAGATCTGCCCCTTCACTGACTGAATTGGTTGCCAGTAGTCCTAACCTGGTAGGACAGAATTGACAGTTGACCACCTGAAGCATTATCGGGTCATCCGGAGACAACCAGAACAAGGTTATTCCAGCCAATGATGGTCTTTCCTGAGAGTAGGGTCTCCTCCCAGGAAGACAGTGGTGACACAGAGATGGGGGGAGGCGTGTGGGAGGAGGAGGTTCTTATGGGGGGTGTGCAGCCCACAGGGCAGAAACTGCAAGGAGTTCCAGCAGTGACATTGGCAACTCCCGATGAAAGGTAGCCTTGCAGGATTAGAGCATGGACTTCCATCTTCTACGATAAAGGTCACACAGCAGGTCTATAGTTGGCTTGCCCAAATGCTTCATTTGCCTCCTGTTAAATTGACCCTTATGGTATTCTTCCTCTATAAATGTTTTAACAACTCTGAATTAGTGGCTGACACTTAAAAATTGGGTTATTTGGCCTGAAAATGTGAGCTTTCTGGCTTCTCATGGAAAAATAGCACCTGTCTTCTTGAGGTTGCCAGTCCTTAGCTGTCCTGATGGTTTCCCCGGGACTGTGAGGCCACATGCTGGTTGCAGCTGTTTTTTAAATGTAAGTGGAAGAAAAAAAGTTCTTGTACCCTGTTTTAATTAAAAGGCAAGAATTGCTTATTTCAAGGAAATGACTTGATTCTCAGCCCACTTCAGTCCCGTGAGATCCCTGCCTGGCCCTTGTAGGCTCCCCTCTGTAGGGGTTAGGATGCCAGTGAGGTGTTCCAAATGTGGTTGAGGGACCTGCTGAGATATGGGGGCTTTAGTGCTAGGGGTCATCAGTGGCTCTGCAGAGGATGCCTTTACTGTGCTGGCATCTTTGTTGCTAGACGAGGCGGCCAGTTCAGGACTCGTGGTTTCCAATTGGTACTCTTTAAATTGATGAAGGAAGAAAGAACTATGAGGGCAGCCAGTGGGAACTAGCGGAGAGCTCCATGGGTTCCATACACTACACCTTCCAAGTCGGATTTATTCCTGAAGCTGCCTTCGATTGCGTTCCACAAATGACCTCAGAGACCTTGCATTTTTCCAGTGGCCGTGGTCCCCACATTTTTCTCGGGTCCAATTTGGGAACTTCACAGTCTGATAAGGCATTTCTGGCTGACTTTGGGGGTAACTTTTAGTTTGGAAGATAGGGTTTAGTTCCTGAAATGATGGAATCCTTGGCAAGTGTTCATGATCAACTGGACAGGACAAGAAATTGCCTTTGATCACTGTCCTTGAAAACCTGGGCTGCGTAGTTCTTGTTGGTTCAGAATTGGCTTTGTAAAAACAGATCACGCATTGAAATGGGACTGTGAAAATCACCCATGCTGGGCCATTTCTTTCCTTTCATTCTGTCCTGATTCAATTCCAGGTACTTGGCTCTCCTCTTGAGGAATATGCAATGACTTCTCTCTGGATACTGTATATTCAGTGCCTTGAGTTCCCTTGATTCAAATGAACAAGAGGAAGGAATGCTCTGTAGCGGTTTCCAGCATTCCTCCTTGGAAAAAGCGCGCATGAGTTCTTTTGGTGCTTTTGGACTTTTGTCTTAGAGAATTTTGGGCTAGAAACTGTTGGACTGACCACCCTTCCTGCTGACTGCCTTCAGACTGAATTTCCACTTCTCTTGAGACCTAGTGAAAGGGGAAAAACTGATACCTAAAATGTGTCACATGTTCGACCTTCAATATCTCCTTTTGTTTCCATCACCACCAAGACGTGTTTTCATTTTGGAGTTCAGGAAACTGCTGTTCAGAGAGGTTGAGTAACTTGTCCAGTGTTTTGCAGACAGGAAGTAGTATAACCAGAAAAAAAGTCCAAGCATGAGAATTTGAAATAAGACCCAGACAGTCCTTAAGGATTTTGACCCACTGTGTTTTACATGTAATTTTTCATCTCTTACCTCTGGTACTGCTTCATGGGAGTAATTAGTTATGCTGAGTCAGATGTGTTGAGCTTGTAATTCCAGCCTGACTCAGGGCACACATCACTGACTAGTGTGAGACTTCTCCCAAATACACTCCAGGGACCACTGGCCTGCAAGATCGTCTTGTAAAACCAAAGGTATGAGATTAAGTAAACTTGGGAAAGAGGACACTCCATCTCTTGCTTGGAGATTCGTAATAGTAGCATTTTCAAGGCTCTTTAAAGTCCTGTTATAAGGTACTAGGGACTCTCTTAAACACTTCAGATGTATCTTTGAATCTTGACAAAATGATAAAATAGGTGCTGTTACCACTTCATGGATGAGATTGTTGGTTGCTTTGTCAAGGGTCACCCAGGTGGAAATGATGGAACTGGGAGTCACACCCAGGTCTCTAGTTCCTCAGCACATTTTCCTAACCAGTGTATTGTATTGGTTCCTTAAGCTTGGTTAAGGAACTGCTGGATTTCCTCAACTTTATCCTGGAATGCTTTGGGGGAGTATTCAGTATCATTTGACTGAACTAGCATTCTAACACTAGGAAATACTGTGAGTACAGCATTGATTCGAGGCAACCATGGGCTGTCTGTACAGAACGAAGCAGTTGGATGGCCTTGGAGAGTGTTAGAACCCTGAACATAGTGGAATAGGTCAGGGTGTCCGAACTGGCAGGTAGAGGCCAAGAGAGGCCTGATGTGACTGAGGCCAGGTAAGGGGTCTCCTTAGTCATTGGTGCTCATTCTGCCTCCCTGTGGCTGGCAGTGAGAGGGGGGCTGAACATTAGTGTTGCAACGCTCTGAAGGTGTTCAGTGCCCAGCCAGTCTTGGTTGGGCCACGGAGGGCAGTGCCTGGGGCGTGATCCACCTGTCAAGTTTAAGCGGCAGGAAGAGAGGGGCATTGTCTGCTTATACAGGGTCAGATGAGACTCCGTGATTCTTCGTTTCAGAGGAGGGTAAGATAAATCACTCTTGAGCTGTCTAGGTCGCGAGAAACACCACACACAGGCTTTATTGATATCAAATTATCCTCCTTGAAGCGACTGTGGATCCCAGAAATCAGAAATGAGTGGATTGTCTGGAAAAATTCAGACACTTTAAACTTGGGGAAAGCCATGAGAATTGATAGGAATCTTTCCCCACTTCCTTGAGCAAAGGCTCTAAAATACGGCAAGTATAGCAACTATAGGGGTTCAAGATCACATTTCTTTTTTTTTTTCTTTTTTAAAGATTTATTTATTTATTTGAGAGAGCGAGAATGAGAGAGAGTACATGAGAGGGGGGAGGGTCAGAGGGAGAAGCAGACTCCCCGCCGAGCAGGGAGCCCGATGCGGGACTCGATCCCGGGACTCCAGGATCACGACCTGAGCCGAAGGCAGTCGCTTAACCAACTGAGCCACCCAGGCGCCCCTCAAGATCACATTTCATCTTGTGGAGTACCCGGGGGATTCTAAGAGTTATGTACGATGGCTGGATGGTACCTCAAGGATGAAGAGCTAATTTACCTGATCCCTTGAGCTCCTTACAGGAAGACTGTTCAGGAAGCTCTGTGCTGGGTATGACTGAGGGTGAGATGAGCTGCTCAGTCTAACCTGTAGTAGCAATGGAAATTGAACCCCACAACAGTATCAAACGCTGTGTTGACGGGCCAAGAATTTTGAGCAGGCTTTTTCGGTAGTGACTCTTGCTGTTCGGGTTTTGGGAGAGGAGAATAATTGCTTATTTCTAAGCCTGGAGAACAGTGGTGTTTCTGAATAAAGCCTGATGTACAGTAGCCATGAGTACATGCAGCACTTAGGAGGTTGATCCTTTCCTGAGAAGGATGGGTGGACGATGGCCAGTGCTGTGTGCCCAAGTATGCCTGTGGCCAGTTCAGGGTCTCTTCTGCGCTCTTCCCTCTCTGAAGAGTTATTAAATGTCTTTTATAAACCTGGTGCTGTGTCAGTTGCTGGGGAGACCCATCAACAATTACAGCACCTGTGTTGCTCCTTTCCTCTGCACCCTTCTGT
Organism: Mirounga angustirostris; assembly: GCF_029215605.1. NCBI lineage: Eukaryota > Metazoa > Chordata > Mammalia > Carnivora > Phocidae > Mirounga > Mirounga angustirostris. Next base: position 36,558,645 of record NW_026991721.1, on the reverse strand, counting down.
GGCTTCAGGATAAGATCCAAAGTGTTGACCATGGCTGTAAGTCTGTGTGTGCCCTGTCCCCTGCCTGCCCCTCTGATCTCCTTTCCTGCCCCTCTGATCTCCTTTCCTGCCCCTCCTACGTGGTCACTCAGCCACAATAGTCTCCCTGAGGTTTCACAAACCTATCCAGCTCCTTCTTGCCTCTGTCCCAAGGCTTTTGTGCCTCATTCCCTTGTCCAAGAATATCCTTCTTCTGCAGGCTTCACTCCTCACTTCATTCACATGTCCTTTCCTGTGTTGGTATCTTGTATCAGAAGCCACCTCTGATGGCCCTAACTAAAACGGCCCCTCACCCGCCCTGCTCTATCCCTGCCACCCTGCTGTATGTTTTTATAGACTATTATCTTCTTAGGCAGTGTTTACTTGTCTCCCCCGCACCCCCCCCCCCCACCGCTTGCCGCCCCCTCCTCCCATCTGTTAGATAAGCAGCTCAGGTGCAGAAACTTCAGTTGTTTTGTTCGTTACTACATCAAGCACCTTGAACGATGCCTGGCACCAACTAAGGTTTATTGAATGAATAGGGTGGGGTGAGTCCTGTGGTAACACTGATAGGAACACTAACTCTTCTAGGGAGAAGTCAAGGGAAGCTTTATAGAGAAGGAGGCATTTGACCTGGGACTGGAAGAAGGAATTTGCAGGGCTGAGGATGTGTGGGTTGGGGAGGGCAGCATGAACGGTATTTCTGGTCCTGATGGAAAAGGCATGGTGTCTTACTCCCACTCTGCTCTCCCCTCTGGCTGCCTATAGCCTACGCATGACTAGTATCCTGGCTCAGTTTACCCTTGAGTGTCTCATCCTCACGTTCCCATATAACAGTAAGATGTGTCAAGTGCCTGATTGAGCTTTAGTATGATTGTGATGAGGTTGAGGAAGGGGTGTATGTATTCATTCTTCTGCAGTGAGTATTAGCAGCTTCTAACCAGCTCCTTATAAGAAGTACACAGGGGTTGAGGGGCGCCTGGGTGGTCAGTCGTCAAGCTCCTGCCTTCGGCTCAGGTCATGATCTCAGGGTCCTGGGATCGAGCCCCGCATCGGGCTCCCCGCTCGGCGGGAAGCCTGCTTCTCCCTCTCCCACTCCCCCTGCTTGTGTTCCCTCTCTCGCTGTGTCTCTCTCTGTCAAATAAATAAATAAAATCTTTAAAAAAAGGCACCCGGGTGGCTCGGATGGTTAAGCATCTGCCTTTGGCTCAGGTCATGATCCCAGGGTGTTGGGATCGAGTCCTGCATCCCGCTCCCTGTTCAGTGGGGAGCCTGCTTCTCCCTCTGCCTCTCTCTGTGTCTCTTATGAATAAATAAAATCTTAAAAAAAAAAAAATCTTTAAAAAAAAAGTACACAGGGGTTTCACACACTGGCGGCGGGACTGTAAAACATCTTGAATTGATTGTAGAGTAATGTCCATCTCCAAGAGGACTTATTATGATTGTAAAATGTCCAACTGTTTTCATACATTTAAAACTCAGGATGGAGTTAGATCTCCACTTGGGGCTTTTCTCACTTGGACACTTGGAATTTTAATTGAGCCTTGGTAGCTAGATCTTTAAAATGAGATAATGTTCAAACACTGTAATTAAATTTTTTAAAAGGGCAGCAATAACCTACATACCAACAGGCTCAGCCTGTATCTGTAGTGAATCACATGCTGCTTAATCTGAATATCAGGGCTGCTCTGTGATTCATTTGCATGTTACTGGGGAGCACTTGCTTAGCAAATGAAGATGAGCCACCAGAAAGTTCTTAAACAGCCCCAAAGAGACGAACTGAGGCCCTCTCTCTAGATTCCCCTGGGTAGGCAGTAATAATAGGTCCAATTCTTTCCCTCTTTTTTTTTTTTAATGTGTTTTGAGGTATGATTGCCACACAAAAAGCTGTACATAACACAACTTCATGAATTTAGAGACGAGAATGCACCTGTGAAACCACCACAATCTAGGCCATGAATTTATCCATCACCTCCTAAAGTTTCCTCCTGCCTTCTTTATTACTATTGTTTGTGTTGATGAGAACCTCTTAACAGAACTTCACATATGTGATTCAGTGTTGTGAACCATAGGCATTGCTGTACAGCTCTTGTGGGCATCAGAGTGCTTAATCAGGCCACGGATTCATCAGGTTTAAGTAGCCTCAAGTCTGAACGGAGGTCCAAGTCAAGCCAGGAATGAATGGGAGTGGTTGAGTTGGCATTTGAGGCTAGACTGGCCGGGGGGGGGGGTGGTGGTGGGGGGTGGTCAGAGCACATGTACAGGTTGGATTTTTAGGCAAATCGTTGGGTTGGAAGCCAAAGAGTAAGACCCCAGGGGCATGCAGAAGCTGAAAAGGTCAAGGTCAAGAATATGGCTCCATACAGTGGTGTAGCCAGGACTCCTGGAACACTTGGGTGCCAGATACCAAATCCTCTGAGAAATCAAATCGTATAGTCTACATAAGTCATTAGCCACAGGGTAATTTCATCTTCTGTCCTCAGGCCCTCGCAGGGTGTGACATGGCGTAAATGCCTAATATGTTGATTGAATTAGTGAGACAGACTTTTTGCTAGGTCAGGTGTCACCCTTAGGGCAGGTCTGCCAAAGGCCTGAAGATGTGGACTACGAACCACCTCAGAAGTGCTAATAGACTCCTGTGTTTAAAATTATGAAGCTCGATTTCCTGCCAGATTTTGACAGCTCACCAGTATCAGGAGTAGTAACCATACTTTGAATCCTTCATTGTATGTTGGGGCTGAGTCTTTAAGAGTGGGTTTGACTTGCTAGGTATCCAGGATTGGAATAGCATTCCAGGCAAGGGGAATGGTGTTGACAAATGCAGGGTAGGAAGGTAAAGGTTGGAGATGAAGCTGGAAGATTGGTGGTGGTCCCATCATTAGGAGTCTTACATTCTTGACTTTGCTTAAAGAACTTGGACTTGTAATAATACATGCTGAGTGAATGAGCTCTTCATGTAGACCATGTGGAGTCAAGAGGCTTAATGTGGGTCCAGGTTGCAATGTGGAAGGATGATCTTTGAGGTGCTTCTAAGGTGCTTGATCTGGAAAGAACAGCTTTGCCCCAGGGACATGAGCCATGACGTGTGAAAGAACTACCATATGAAAGGGAGAAACAAGGTTTTGTGGGGGAAGTAGGGGCAGGGAATGTGGGGAAAGGTCCTACGGAAGCCTTGTCTGTACACACACTCCTGTCCCTGTGGACTTTCAACCACAGAAGATATGGTTGAATGTTTTAATTGTATGAGGAGCTTCTGAGAGAGAGATTCTAAGAATCGTTCTATATCTTCTGAATCTGAATCCCTGGGAACTTAGTAGAGGAATCTCAGTTTTAAGTAAGTTTCTGGGGATTCTGATGCCAGCATTCTGTGGACAAGTGTGTGGGAAGTGTTTGTGTAAGGCATTTCTAACTATGCCTTATGCGCTGTCTTGAAAAGGCCAGAGAGAAGAAATATCCATTCAGCTAGGATGGGAAGGCAAGCCAGAGTCTCCTGGAAATGCCCCAGGGAACTCCCTGCACCTGCCACAGGGAATCTGTACTGTTTGGGATATGGGTTTGGCTGAAACAAAGATCAAAATGACAGTGGTTTAAACAAGATGAAAGCTTAATTCTCTCTCTGGCAGCTGTTTGAATGCAGGCAGTCTAGAGTTTAACGTGCTAACTTCACAGGGTTGGAAAACTTGGCTCCTGTGTATCGTGGCCCTGCGTTCTCCATGCTGTTGCCCTCTGCCCCATGATTCATGATGGTCTACTCCCCCACCTGTGCTAAGCCAGCATGAGGGAGAACAGACTCGGAGCATATGCTGCTCACATCCTAATGGCTGAAACTTGATCACACAGCTATACGGAGCTGCAAGGAAGGTGGATCATGTGGCCTTTATTCTGAGCAGCCATGTGTTCCACTAAGATGCTATTACTAAAGGAAGGGGAGGAGAAGGCACACTGGGCGAGTGTGAATTCCTGGAGAATTTTTATTGCATGATTTTGGGCGAGGAGCTGGTCGGGGGATTGATACCCCTCCAGGAGAATCCTCTAGAGGCTGCCTGTGGAAGGAAGCTGGCTTACCATAAAACCCTCCCAAATGAGAAAGAACTTTGGCTGGAGCCCACCTAGATACTGGACTGATAGAGTTTAAGTGTGCTTATGCTTTGTGAACATGACCTTTGCATAGAAATGGGGGACAGAGTGGGGGGTGTCTCCAGAGTCTGTGGCTGCGTGGAGGTGGAGGAAACTAGCATTTGCTGACGCTATCTTTTTATGTGTTAAATATTTTCCATACGGGGTAATAGGATCTCTATCCAGAAGTTTCAAATTTCAGACCTGGCTCTATTACTTGCTGGCAGTTCGTTTAACTGTTACAACTGAGAGATGTATGCTGGAATTGCCAAGTAACAGCCTTAATTTGGGGGCTGGAGCACAGAAGAAGAAACCGTAGCTGGGGTTGTCTTGAGTCTTTGTCCTCATGTGTAAGGTAGAGATTCTAACTGCCTTTGAAGATGTAAACATTAGTGTATAATGACTAATTCCATGGACCCCCTTATCTTCTGTGATCCGAAGAGCCTACGTCACCAATGTCAAACTTGTTTTCATTCTTAGGAGGATTTAAATTCAAATGAGACCAGTATAAAACTCTTTAGACACTGTCGATCCTCATTATGTTATCAAATGAAGTGGCAGGAAGCTTTCTCTGTGGCTTGGATGGGTTCTTGGGGCTTATTGTAGGGGACTATTTTCTCACTGAAAGTTTTAGCTAGGGATGGTACTAAGTCTGTTGATGTAATAAACAGAAGCAGGTATTTCTGGTGAGGCAACTCTTCCAGTGGTGACTAAAAAACCCAAGCTCCATCCACTTTGTCATTCTGCCTCTTCAACATGGGGTGCTCAAACTTGCTCTGGGGGTTATCTTCATTCCAGCGTCCAGAAAGAAGAGGATTGCATGTGGGGGTTTAGGACCAGTATAGCATGCCAATTCTGTTGACATTCCATTGGCTGGAATTCAAGTACATGGCCATACCCAACAGCAAGAGAGGATAGAGAAGGAATCCAGCTCTGTGCCAAGAAGGGACATGGGTTTGGTGATAAGCTAGCAGTCTTTCCTACATGCTGAGTTGATTTGTACCATTTTTCTTCCTTCTGAAAACCATCTTCTCTGCAGGGAGAGTAGTGAGGAGAGTGAAAAGAGAAACTTGGCTGACTTGACTTCCATCTGTTGTGGTGGGCACAGTAAGTCCCCAGGGAGACTTTGCTGATAGCTCTTGCCTTCATGCCACACAGGGCCAGTGGTCTCTGTATCTCTGCTGTTTTTAGCAATGTTGTGTCCTCCGCAATATCCTAGATAGCAACGTAGAGCAGAATAGAGCATCATTATTGTTACTTAAGTCTGGGTTCAAATCTTAGATCTACCACTTACTGTCTCTGTTGTCAAGGCCAGATCACATGGTTTATATCTTTGAACTTCAGGCTTCATCTGTAAACTAAGGATGGTGATGCTTTCCTTGTGGGCTTGTTCTGAGGATTTGAGACCATGTGTGCCACACAGTAGGGACTCAATGGTGGTGGTGGTGGTGGTGATGGTAGTGATTATGCACCTACTATACTTTCTGTTCTCAGACTGAAGGGCTTGGTTAAAATTGTCCTAATGTCTTGCTTTATCTTGTATGTTTTACTCATGGCTTATCTATTGAAATCAGTCAAGTTTGAAATGTGGCCTCTACATCTAACTCGTAAGCATTCGTGACCACAATAAAACTAGTGGTGATGAAAGAAGTGTCATTATCTTAGTGACAAGAGCCATTGGCCTAGCTCTTTTCCAAGGTTTAGAGTAGAGGTCTTGTGCCTACTCCATTCTTAGAATTATTGGAGATGAAGGCTTTATGGAACTACTTTGGGGTTCCTCTCACCCCAAATGGGTGATCTCCTGACCTGTGCCCACTGCATGCCCTTGGCCTTCCCTGCTCTCAAACAGCCACCCAATCTCATGCAGGATGGGAGAACCCTTAATTTCTTCTTGCTATCTTTACCTCTTTATTGTTTCCCCCAGATGTCTTTTCTAGTCAGTTTGTGTCTCATTTTCTAGCTGTTCTTTGTTAAGGTTTCACCTTTCTGCAACTATATGACAGGTGGAAGGTAGATTTCACAATTGGAACCAGGGCGAATCGGTGGCTTTCCTTGATTTATTATAAGAATGACCCAGTGCCTGGGGGAGATGAGAACCCATGAGTCAAGGTATTGAGCAAAAGCAGACTGAAGAGAGACTGTCTAGAGGATCCAGTCTTTTTTTCTGAAAGTAGGAAAAAATGTCAAACTTTTCCATTGATGTGTCAGCCACTTGTGTGGCCTTCTTGGCTCTGCCTCTTGGGAGGGGAGCAAATAGTACTTTATTCACTTTTCCTTTTGAACTAATTTTAGACTTAGGTGGAAGTTGCAAAAAAGTTTTTCTGTATCCCTCACCTGGCTTCTCACCTTCCCTTCTCACCTTCTCATCTCACCTGGCTTTTTCTATATCCCTCACCTGGCTTAACCTCTTGTGTAACCATGGAAAACTTATCAAAACCAGGGAATTGACATTGCTACAGTACTATTAACCAAAACATACATCTTATTTGAACTTCACCTGTTTTTCCACAAATCTTTTTTTTTTTTTTAAACCCTGTTCTGGGATCTTGTCTTGGACCTGACATTAGATTGCGTTATTCCTCCAAAATGTGACCATTCCTCACTTGTGTTTCATGACTGATGCTTGAAGAATACTGGTCAGTTACTTTGTAGAATGTCCCTCAAGTTGTTTCTGACATTTTGTTGTGATTAAATTAGGTATTTATTGGGCAAGAATACTAGAGGACTGACGGGTTTTCTCCATGCATCACGTCACAGGGTTCCTGTTGTTGATCTAATTACTAGTCATGTTAGCCATGATCACTTGCTTAAAGTGGAGCCTGATAGGCTTTTTTTTTTTTTTTCTGTGAAGTTTGTTTTTCCCTTTTGAAGTCAGTTTCTTTTAGAAGCAGTAATTGATGAAGGTCTTTCCATACCTCAAATGGGAAACTGCTTTTGAGTCAGTAGAATGAGGTGTGTTGTGGGGGGTCAGTTTGTGGAAGAATGGGATTGGAGCCATGCCTCAGTAATGCCCAGTCTTGGCCCCATTTCTTCACTTTGCTCATCTAACTTCTTTGTGGTTTAAGTCGGCCAGCAGGATTTCTTTGTATATTTCCCGGTAAAGTCTTCTGTTAAAGGACATTCCTAGCATGAAAAAGTAGTTTTTCTAGGTCTCTTGATGTGATGGAAAGGAGGAACTTTCTTTTTTTTTCCCTTAAGAATGCATTTCCAAAGTAGATATTGTATGTGGCTCTGAAATTCCTGGTGTGGAAAATAATTATATTTTTTGGAGACTTGACGTTAGACTTCCTTTCTTTACTTTTTTTTTTTTTTTTAAGATTTTATTTATTTGAGAAAGCAAGAATGAGAGAGAGAACACATGAGAAGGGGGAGGGTCAGAGGGAGAAGCAGACTCCCTGCTGAGCAGGGAGCCCGATGTGGGACTCGATCCCCGGACTCCAGGATCATGACCTGAGCTGAAGGCAGTCGCTTAACCCACTGAGCCACCTAGGCACCCCCGACGGTAGACTTTATTAGCATTTGAAAACCATAGCCCAGCAAACTCCTTGGTTGTAGAGAAAGTTGTAGTTCGAACTCCAAGAATGAATGTCTGCCTTCTCTTACATCCTCCTGTCCAAGACCAGAGAAGTATTTACCTCCTGGATACTTCCTAATGGGATGTGCAGGTTAAAAGTCCTAATTAACTGCCGTATTCGTCTTGTAAGCCTTGCTTGTAGGCATGTGGCCGGCACATCAGCCGCAGCAGCATCATCTCCTGGAGCTCATTAGAAATGCAGTATTTTAAATTACACTAGGGAAATCATACAGTCTTTCTTTCTCTGACTGACTGACTTTGTTCACTTGTGGAATTTAAAAAACAAAACAGATGAACCTAGGGCAAGGGAAGGAAAAATAGGATGAAAATAGGGAGGTAAACCATAAGAGACCCTTAACTCTAGGAAACAAACTGAGGGTTGTTGGAGGGGAGGTGGGTGGGGGGGAGGGGTAATCGGGTGATGGGCATTGAGGACACTTGAGGGGCACCTGGATGGCTCAGGTGGTTAAGTGTCCGACCCTTGATTCCAGCTCAGGTCATGATCTCAGGATTCTGGGATCAAGCTCGGTATCAGGCACCCTGATCAGCGGGGAGTCTTCTCTCCCTCTGCACCCCCGCCACTCATGTGTGTGCACGTGAGCTCCCTCTCAAAATCTTAAAAAAAAAAAAAAAGGGCACTTGATATAATAAGTACTGGGTGTTGTATGCAACTGATGAATCACTAAATTCTACCAATGAAACTAATTATGCAGTATATGTTAAGTAAATTGAATTTAAAGAAATTTAAAAAATTGCTGTACCTTAGACCTCAGCCCAGACTACTGAATCAGAACCTGCATTTTAACAAGAGGTTGCATGGGCACAGCCAAGTCTGGAGCACTTTGAAAAAGAAACCATTGCTTTCACCGTGTGGCTCTACCTCCCCGGTGCCTGGGTCATCTGAGCAGATCCGGGATTAAGACGGAGGCAGCTTCAGGATGGTGGTGGGCAGGAAGCTGCTCCTGCCCTTAGCAGGCATGACGGAGATAGGAAACCGGAGTTCTGGCATTGCAGTAAAAATGGATGAATTTTAAAGTCCACTAGTTCTTTTAGAAGGTGGAAGGGACTCTGATTATACTGGCTTGTGTGGGAGAGGCAGCTCTGCAGCTGGTTGTCCCCTCTTCTGCCTTTTGAACTGCCAGAGATTAGGTTTGGGCGCTCCAAGTTTGTGCATAATGAATTATTCTAAAAATCAATTTACCTAACAGCCAGTTTACTTAATGATGACTTTCCCTTATGGTACCACTGACATGAAATTCATGTTTGTGAAATTCATAACCACTCACATGTGATAGGAAGATAAATGGGCTTTAATCAAATTTGGTTTTATTTATTATTATTATTATTATTTTTTTAATTATTTTTTTTTTTTTGAGACAGAGAGAATGAGAGACAGAGAGCATGAGAGGGAGGAGGGTCAGAGGGAGAAGCAGACTCCCTGCCAAGCAGGGAGCCCGATGCGGGACTCGATCCTGGGACTCCAGGATCATGACCTAAGCCGAAGGCAGTCGCTTAACCAACTGAGCCACCCAGGCGCCCTATTTATTATTTTTTTAAAGATATTTATTTATTTGCCAGAGAGAGACATAGCGAGAGAGGGAACACAAGCAGGGGGAGTGGGAGAGGGAGAAGCAGACTTCCCGCCGAGCAGGGAGCCCGATGCGGGGCTCGATCCCAGGACCCTGGGATCATGACCTGAGCCGAAGGCAGACGTTTAGCGACTGAGCCACCCAGGTGCCCCTCAAATTTGGTTTTAGATAAAGCTGCTTTAGGTGAATTTTCACTTGGATATATTAACCATAGGTAAATTTATTTATTTATTTATTTATTTAAGATCACCTGATTTGTTTTCTTTTGATGGGTCAAAATTCAGGACCGGTGGTAGCAATCGCCTCCCCCATGGAAATGTTGAGCTCTTCTCTCTAGCGGAGATACTAGCTATAAGGCAGGCTTATGGCAAGTAGGCTGGCTGGGAACCTGCTACATTTCTCTTACGGGTCCCTGAGTAATTTACCATAGAGCCCATCAGATGTTGGGTGGTGTACTATGAAAAAAAGTTACTCAGTTGATCCCCATCTTCTAGGCTTATCCCTAAACATGGTTCTTCTCAGTTACCCTACATGTTCATGAGAGCTCGTTTACAAAGCTTAAGGTCATCCGGGCTGATAAGCTTAGGGCAAACCTATCTCAGTGTGACTTATACTGATCTGGCTTATTCATAGAACTATGTTGCTTTCCTTCATAATACACAGCAGTCCTCAATTTCACATTTATTGTAATTATTTTTTTATTGAACTATAACTGACAGTTATTAGTTTCAGGTGTAAAATGATTTGGCAATTCTATACTCAATGCTCACTGTAAGTGTAGTTACTATCTGTTACTATATATTGTTGTTACAGTATTTTTTTTTTTAAAGATTTTATTTATTTATTTGACAGAACACAAGTAGACAGAGCGGCAGGCAGAGAGAGAGGGAGAAGCAGGCTCCCCGCCAAGCAGGGAGCCCGACGCGGGGCTCGATCCCAGGACTCTGGGATCATGACCTGAGCCGAAGGCAGACGCTTAACCGACTGAGCTACCCAGGCGCCCCTGTTACAGTATTATTGACTATATTCCCTATGCTGTACTTTGCATCTCCAGGACTGACTTTATAACTGGAAATTTGTTACTGTTTTCCACAGTGGCTGTAACAATTTACATCCCCACCAACAGGGTGGAAGGGTTCCTTTTTCTCCACATCTTTGTCAACGCTTCCTGTCTTTCTGATTTTAGCCATTCTGACATGGGTGAGGTGATAACTGGTTTTGATTTGCATTTCCCTAATAATTAGTGACATTGAGCATCTTTTCATGTGTTTGTTGGCCATCTGTAGGTCTTCTTTGTAAAAGTCTTTTCTCAGGTCCTCTGCCCACTTTTTATTAAGATGGCTTTTTGGTGTTGTAGAAGCTCTTTATGTATTTTGGATATTAAGCCCTTATCAGTTGTATCATTTGCAAGTGTCTTCTCTCATTCAGTAGGTTGTCTTTTAGTTTTATTGATGGTTTCCTTTGCAGAAGCTTTCTACTTTGATGTAGTCCTAATACTCTATGCTTTTGTTTTCCTTGCCTTAGGAGACTTTAGAAAAATGTTAGGGCCCATGTCAAAGAAATTACTGCCTGTGTTCTCTTCTAGGATTTTTATGGTTTTAGGTTTCACATTTAGATCTTTAATCCATTTTGAGTTTATTTTTGTGTATGGTGTTAAAAGATGGCCCAGTTTCATATTTTACATATAGCTGTCCAGTTTGCCCAGCACCATTTATTGAAAAGACAGTCTTTTCCCCAGTACAAACAAAACAAAGAAACAAGCCACATGATCCAATAATTCCACCACTGGGTATTTACCCAAAGAAAACAAAAACACTAATCCAAAAAGAGATAGGCACCACTGTGTTTATTGCAGCATTATATACAGTAGCCAAGATCTGGAAGCAACCTAAGTGTCCATCAATAGATGAATAGATCAGATGAGTGTATATATGTACAATGGGATTATAAAGCCATAAAGGAGATTGTGCTATTTGAGACAAAATGGATGGACCTAGAAAGTATTATGCTAAGTGAAATAAGTCTGAGGAAAAATACCATATTTTACTGGTAAGTGGAATCTAAAAGAAACGAACAAGCAAAAAGCAGAATCATTCTTAAAAATAGAACAAAAGTGAGGGTTTCCAGAGGGGAGGGGGATGGGGAGTTGGGCAAAATAGGTGGAGAGTGGGAGGTACAGGCTTCCAGTTATGGAATGAATAAGTTATGGGCACAAAACACACAGCTTAAGTAACATAGAGATACTGTAATAGTGATGTATCAGGACAGATGGTAGCTACTCTTGTGGTAAACATAACACAATGTATAAACTTGTTGAATCATGAAGTGGTACACCTGAAACTAACATTTGAGTATAGTTGACATATAGATTATCAGCACATGGCATTCTACTGGCCAAGAGGATTGGCACTTAGCTGAGATCACTTGATGAGTGAACAAAGCATTCATTCTCCCTGGGCATTTTCAAGACAGCCAACAGCTCAGCTACTTTTGGCAGCCTCTCTAGGACTGCAAAGAAAGCCAGCTTTGGGTTGAAGACAACACATTGGATGGCAAAACAGAGGCAGACAAAAAACAACAGTTGCTACCTGATAAACCCAGAAGCAAGATTACCTCTGTTATTTTCCATCCTATGAGTCAAACTCCCTTATTTAAAAAACAAAAACAAAAACAAAATATAAATGTCAACTATGTCAATATTGCTTTTACTGAATCACCTTCACAAGAAACTTTTATCTTCTACATTAGTGATTCCCAACCACAGTATCAAAGCAGTTTGATGTATCATAATCTGTGAGTTGTGCCATACGTGGTGCATTACTGTTAATAAAAATCAGATTTGTGAATGTCATTAATTACAAAACTATTAAGTTTTACCATATGCTAGGCTCTGTGCTCAGCTCTGAAATTACAATGATGAGCAAAAATAGACATGGTCCACGTGTTCATGGAGTTCACAATCCAGTGGGGAGACAAGCAGTAACCAAATAATTACACTACCATCCATTACGTTGCCTTTTTGTTTTCTTGGTTTCCTTTGCTGTGCAAAAGCTCCTTATTTTGGTGGAGTCCCAGTAGTTTATTTTGCTTTTGTTTCCCTTGTCTGAAAAGATCTATCCATAAATATGTTGCTAAGGCCAATGACCAAGAGATTGCTGCCTATGTTTTCTTCTAAGAGTTTCATGGGTTTGGGCCTTTAGGTCTTTAATTCATTTTGAGTTTATTTTTGTGTATGGTGTTAGTATGGTTTATTTTGTGTATGGTCTTTTGTGGTTCCATGCAAATTTTGGGGTTACTTGTTCTAGTTTTGTAAAAAAAATGCTGTTGGTATTTTGATAGGGATTACATTAATTCTGTAGATGGCTTGGGGTAGTCTGGACATCTTAAATGACACCGATTCTTCCTTGAGCATGGCATATCTTTCCATTTTATCCTCTTCAGTTTCTATTGCTGGTGCTGGATAGCTTTCAGATCTTTTTAGTGCAGGTCTTTTATTTCCTTGGTTTTATTTCTAGGTATCTCTTGGTGCGCTTGTAACTGGAATTATTTTCTCTACTTGGTTATTGGTGTATAGAAATGCTACCGGTATCTGGGTATTTTGTATCCTGAAAATTTACTGAATTCATTTATTCTGGTAGTTTTTTCATGGAGTCTTGAGGGTTTTCTATGTACAGTGTCATGCCATCTGTAGACACAGTTTAACTGCTTTACCAATATGGATGCCTCTTATTTCTTGTCTGATTGTTGTGGCTGAGATTTTCAGTACTATGTTGAACAAAAGTGGCAAGAGTAGACATTCTTACATCCTTGTTACTGATCTTAGAGGAAAAGCTCTGTTTTTCCACCATTGAGTATGATGTTAGTTATGGGTTTTTCATGTATGGCCTTTGTTATGTTGAGGTATGTTCCCTCTAATTCTACCTTGTTGAGTTTTTAATCATTAATGAATGTTTAATTTTGTCAGATGCTTACTCTGCACCTGTTAAGACAATCATATGACTTTTATCCTTTGTTTTGTTGATGTGGTATAGCATACTGATTCTGCAAATATTGAATCATCCTTATGTCAGCAGAATACATACCCACTTGATCTTCTTAGTATATTGTTGTATGTGGTTTGCTTTTATTTTGTTGAGGATTTTTACATGTATGTTCATCAGGGATACTGGCCTGTAGAGGGAGAGGGGGAGGGGGGAGAGAGAGAGAGAGTGTGTGTGAGAGAGAGAGATGTCTTTGGTTTTAGGATCAGGTTAATGCTCGCCTTGTAGAATGTATTTGGAAGCTTTCCTTCCTCTTCTACTTTTTGGAAAAGTTTGAGGAGAATAGGTGTTAACTCGTCTTTGCGGGTTTTGCAGAATTCACCAGTACATCCATCTGGTCCTGGACTTTTATTTTTTGGAAGCTTTTTGAATACTGTTCAGTTTTGTTACTTGTAATTGGTCTGTTCAGATTTTCTATTTCCCCTGGTTCAGTTTTGGAAGGTTGTATGTTTCTAGGAAGTCACTATTTCTTCTAGGTTGTCCTATTTGTTGGCATATTTTTTCTAGTAGTCTATTATAATCCTTAGTATTTCTTTGGTGTCTGTTTTCTCTTGTTCCTGATTTTATTTGGGTCCTCTCGTTTTGAGTCTGGGCCAAGAGTTTATCAATTTTATCTTTTCAAAGAAGTAGCTCTTGGTTTCATTCCCCCCCCCCCCCCATTAAGTCTGTCATTTATTTCTGCTCTGACCTTTATTTTTTTCCTTCTATTCTTCTTGGGCTTTGTTCTTTTTCTAATTCCTTTAGGTCTAGGTTTAGATTGTTTATTTGAGGTTGTCCTTGTTTCTTGAGGTAGACCTGTGTTGCTATATATTTTCCTCTTAGAACTGCTTTTGCTGTGTCCCAAAGATTTTGGACCGTTGTGTTTTCATTTTCATTTTTCTCAATGTATTTTTTGACATTTGATTGCTTCATTGATCCACTGGTTGTTCTATTGAGTTATAGAAATCCCATTGTGAGTAGGTTACATACAAAATACCTCACTATATTGGGAGCTCAAGTCTTGCTAACAGAAGCAGTCAGATCACTAGGCCGTGTTTACTTCAGTGTTAAAGCAGTTTGATCTATCACCATCAGCTGTGAGATGTGCTATGATTTATTACTGTTACTAAAAACCAAGTATTAATGTATGTAAAAATAGTCTTTACTATATGCTAGGCCCTCTGGTAGACTCTTTTAAGATGCAGTGATGAGCAAAAACAGACCTCGTCAGTTCATAGGGCTTTTAATCCAGTGGGAAAGACAGATATTAAAAAAATAAGAGAAGTGAATATTTAGAAACAAGTACTGTGATGGAAAGGAATATAGTCCCATGAAAAATCCTGGGCCATGGTGGGAAGTGCATATCAGTGAAGTCTTCCTAGGTAGGTGGCATACAAGATGACAAGGGAAGGATGAATAGAAGTTAACTAGGTAGAGAATGAATGTAAGAGGATTTGAATACAGGGTGGAATGTGCAAGTGCTATATTTTGGTGGGAGGGTGGGGTATGTTCAAGGACCTAAAAGAAGGTTGGTATGTAGAGGAAAACATGGAGAATGCACAAGCCGAAGCTGGACAGGTGGGCAGGGGCCAGAGCATGTGGGTTCTTGAGGGCCATGTTGAATCCTAGTCCTAAAATTCTCATCTGAAGCTCAATAGCCATGAAGTTACTGATTTGTAAGCTTAGGGTGGGGGGTGATTGGAAGGGATTAGTGAGCTGATTAGAGTTTTGTTTTTAAAAAGATGACCTTGGCTGTAGAATGGATTGCAAGGGAACAGAGTGGATTCAAGGAGACTAGTTGCAAAGCTAGGTAGTTGCTAGTAGGAGGTGATGGTGGCTTAGATAAGGAGGGTAGCAGTGGAGGAGGTGAGAAATAGGGTACCCAGGAGTAGAAGCCATATGACTTGATGGTGGGTTGTACATCAGGCACAGGGGAGAGCAGTATCAAAGACAATGCTTACATTTCTAGCTTTCATTTTGATGTCGGCTATAGTGGGTGAGGACCAGGTTTGGGAGGAAAGTTATGTCTTGAGTTTACTAAATTTGAAAGATCAAAGTGGAGTTGAGTGGACAGTTGGCTATTCAAGTATATAGCTCCAAAGACAGGCCTAGACTGGAGGAAAATTTGTCATTCATTTATGTTAAAAAGTGTCCTAATGTACTGGAGTGGATTCAGGGTACATTAGAGCCACTGATCTGAAGGGCTTTCTGAGAGGAGGGAGAAAAGACTGAAGGTAAGGTAGTGTATCAGAAATTGACACCTGTGGGAGTGTTCCATGCCTGTGAAATCACCTATTTATCCTAGCAGAAAATGATTTGAGAACCGCTAGGGTGCAGGGTAAAGGCCAAATGTCAGAGGTGGGTTTTATGAATCCAGCAGCAGTTGACCCTTTGGTTGTTTCCCAACTGTGCTCTGCTTGCACGCCTCCTCAGTGCTATACATACCTGTTCTTTTTCTGTTACCTGAGTGCCAGACACATTTTCTCCTCCTGTCCTTCTTTGTATTTCCCCTTCCTGAAGCACCTTTCTTACCCTCTCCAATTTTTTAAATTCAAGTATAATTAAGTTACTAGTTTCAGATGTACAGTGTAGGGATTCAACAATTCTATATATTTCTCAGTGTTCACCAAGGTGATGTATGCTTAATCCTCTTTATTGTACCCATTCCTCACCCACCTTCTCTTTGATAACCATCAGTTTTCTGTATTTAAAATCTCTCTCTCTCTTTTTTTTTTTTGTCTGTTTTCATTTTCTTTATTATTTTTTTTATTTAAGATTACACAGCGAGAGAGGGAACACAAGCAGGGGGAGTGGGAGATGGAGAAGCAGGCTTCCCGCTGAACAGGGAGCCCAAAGTGGGACTCGATCCCAGGACCCTGGGATCGTGACCTGAGCCGAAGGCAGATGCTTAATGACTGAGCCACCCAGGTGCCCCATGTTTTCATTTTCTTAAATTCCACATGAGGGCAATCATACGGTATTTGTTTTCCTGACTTTCGTTAGCATAATACCCTCTAGGTCCATCCATGTTGATGCAAGTGGCAAGATTTCACTCTTTTATGGCTGAGTCCTATTCCATTGTGTGTGTGTGTGTGTGTGTGTACTACTTCTTTCTCCCTTAATGTATGGAAGCAACTCAAGTGTTCATATCTTGGTTATAGTAAATACTGTAATAAACATAGGGATGCATGTATCTTTTCAAATAGTGTTTGTTTTCTTTGGGTAAATACTCATTACTGGAATTACTGGATCATATGGTAATTTTAATTTTTTGAGGAATAATCAGACAAGGAAAAATAAAGGCATCCAAATTGGAAAGGAAGTAAAACTTTGACTATCAGCACATGATCTACTATGTATAGAAAATCCTAGACTTCACAAAAAACTAAAACCGATAATTGAATTCAGTAAGATCGCAGGATACAAAACCAGTGTACAGAATTGTGTTGCAATTCTATATATTTTTAATGAAGCAGCAGGAAGAGAAATTAAGAAAACACTATATACAGTTGAACCAGAAAGAGTAAAATACCTAGGAATAAACTTAAAGGAGGCGAAAGACCTGTGCTGGGAAAACTATAAAACACTAATGAAAGAAATTGAACATGACAGAAACAAATGGAAAGATATTCCATGCTTAAGGATTGGTAGAACTAATATTAAGACGTCCATAGTACATAGAACAATCTACAGATTTAAGGCAATCGCTGTTAAAATACCAACATTTTTTCACACAACTAGAACAAATAATCTTATAATTAGCATGGAACCAAAAAGACCCCAAATAGCCATAGCAATCTTGGAAAAGAATGACAGCTGGAGATATCACAATCTCAGATTTCAAGGTACAGTACAAAGCTAATCAAAACAGAGTGGTACTGGTACAAACATAGACACATATAAATGGAATAGGATAGACCATCCAGAAATAAACCCATGCTTATTAAATTTGTGACAAAGGAGGCAAGAATATACAATGGGAAAGTAGTCTCCTCTCCCTTCAATATAAATAGTTCTTCTAGATCTATTACCTTTCTGAAACTTTCCTCGATCACCATTCAATAAGAGGATTTTTTCCCCCTTTCTAAAAAGGTCAGGCTTTATTTTTCTGTAGGTTTTTTGTTTTACCCCATCAAATGGCATGTAAATTCCTTGAAGGTAGGCATGTAAATCAAAGGTCTTCATACGACTTGGTGTTTACTAAGTACATTTACTGCCATCTCTTACATATGGTTTTCAGTCTTGCTTCCACAGAATGCAAGCCTGGCTGAGCCTTAAGAAAATGGGCCTTTGACTAGTTGTAGTTTAGATTTGTGCTATAAAGAGATAACAGATATTTTTCTCCTGATTGTTATTTTGAATGGGAGAATATAAAATTTAAGAATAAAGAGTAAGTTCTGTTTATAAAAAGTCTTGTTACAGTAATTCAAGAGGAAGGTGTAGAAGAGTGAAGATCAGTTACTATCATTTATGTTAGATGGGGAAAAAAGAAATAGACTAATATTTGCTTTTATAGCATTAAAAAACCTCTGGAAGAAAGGATGGTCTTAGCAAAAGATCCTAAAACAATAGGATGTTCTTATGCAAAATGAATTTTGACAAAGACTCTGTACCTTACACACAAAAATCAGTCAAAATGGATCACAAACCTTAAAATGCAAAACAGTAAAACTTCTAAATGAAAACATAGGGGAAAATCTACATGACCTTAGGTCTGGTGATGAGTTCTTTACAGTATCAAGTATATGATCCATAAAAAAAAATTGGTAAGTTGGATTTTACTAAAACAAAACATTGTGCTCTGCAAAAGACACTATTAAGAAAATGAAAAGACAAGTCATATCTGTTAAAGGATTTGTGTAAAGAATATACTAAGAACTTTTTGTCAGGGCTCAAGCAGGGAGAGGGGCAGGCAGAGGGAGAAGCAGGCTCCCTGCTGAGCAGGGTGCCCAATGAGGGACTCCATCCCAGGACTCTGGGATCATGACCTGAGCAAAAGGCAGATGCTTAACCAACTGAGCCAGCCAGGTGTCCCTATACTAAGAACTTTTAAAACTTAACAATAAGTGAGCAAACAGCTCAATTTAAAAATGGGCAAAAAGTCTGAACAGTCACCTCACCAAAGAAGATCTATAAAGGACAAGTATATAAAAAGATGCTCAAGGTCTTTTTTTTTTTTTTTCCCCATGCCATTACACATTGATTAGAATGGCTAAAATTAACCTGACACCACCAGTTGCTGGTGAGAATGTATAGCAACAGGAACTCTCATTCTTTGATAATACCTTACAAAGCTCAACCTAGTCTTACTACATAATCCATCAATCACACTCCTAGGTTTTTACTCAGTTGTTTTTAAAACTTATTTTCACATAAAAACCTGAATACAAAATTTACTATGGTGCTCTATTTATAATCACTTAAAACAGGAGGAAACCGAAGTATCCTTCAAGAAGTGAATGGATGATTTTTGGTAGGTCTGTACAATGAGATACTATTCAGTGCCATCCAAAGACATGAATAAATCTTAAATGCATATTACCGAATAAAGGAAACCAGTGTGACTAGGCTATATAATTTGATTCTATTTATATGAAATTCTGGAAGAGGCAGAAATAGAAGGGTTGATGAGTGATTTGAGGGGTTTGGGGTTCAAATAGGTGAAAAGCAGGATTTTTTTCAAGCAGTAGAACTACGGTGTGTGGCACTCGCATAGTGGATATGGGACACTGCACAGTTGTCAAAACCCATAGGAATTTCTAGCACAAAGAGTGAACCTTAATGTATGCATATTGTTAAAAAAAAAAAAAAAAAGGAGATTATGGATGGAATGTGGAAAGTGACCGAACAGTCTAACTGTATTACAAATATGTGGAACAACATCTGTGAAAAGGGGTTGGAGAAATTGCTGACCTGAGTAACTTCAGAAACAAGTGGAGTCAGACTAAAGGCAAAAGGAACTGTTCATAGATGCTTTGTTCTAGTTGATAGTTGTTTACATGAGGATACAGGTTAACAGTTCTAAAATCACTGTATATGCTGGAAGTGAGTAATAGAGAGCGGATTGGTGGGATGTTATGGTTAAGTATTGGGGCAAAGGCTAGAATAATCCATATGGTAACAGATTAGAGTATAAGGCATCAGTATAAACTTAATTTACATGTAGATATGTACATGTGTGTATGTACATTCTGTGTGGGTGTATGCTGGTTATTATACCACATACATTTCTTAACTCTATCAGCTAAGACCTAGAAGCAATGATACTCCAGTAGCAATGAGCATATCAAGTACCCAGATCTTGGTTTCTAATACCATTTTCTAATAACAACTGGGTTTCTTTGGAGAAATGGCTGATTTTAGAACTGAGTCAGGAAACCTGTAAGATAAGCCTTGAGCATCTTGTATCATAAGTAAAGGAAATGTTCCAAAGGAAACCATAACTCACAAATAATGGAAGTATGTCAAAGGGACAGAGGAGCCAACTGAAAAAAAGCTTCCAATGGTCAAAGCTGGAACAATTTGGGCAACCAAATAAACTGGTATTGGATGGTAACCCAAAGATTAAAACAACCCAGGAGTACATAGAGTTTTACATAAATGACTGAAGAAAGAAATAAATGGGGAGAATAGACAAGTCTTCCATGCAATAGAACTCCAGATAATTTTGGTACTCCACCTTCAAGGAGGGTGGAGCTCTCCTCACTAGGTAAGTGTGGACTGTATAGATTTCCTCCCAAAGAGGACAGTGTGGAGAGGGAGGAGTAACTTCAGAGAAGAAACCTGACAGACACTACCTAAACCAGGTAAACACCAAGATTAAGATCAAAACTAGTAAGTCATGTTGATCGTATGTATTTTTGATAGACCATGAGAATTACACTTCCTTCCTCAAACCCACAACCCAAGTCTATACATGAGACAACATCAGACAAATCATAATTGGGGAAAATTCTATAAAATTCCTCATTAGTAATCTTCAATTTTCAAGGTCCTAAATTCTGAACTGTCACCACTAAAAGGTATCTAATAAGACCTGTCGATTGAATCTAATGTAGTCTCCTGGATGGGATTGTGAAACAGAAGGATATTAGGTGAAAACTAAAGTAATCTGACTAAAGTATTGCCTTTGGATAACATTGTATCCATAGTGGTTCATTAACTGTGATAAAAGTACCATATAGATGTAAGAATATTAATAGGAAACCAGATAATGGGGTATATGAGAACTCCCTGTTCTTTCTTTGCAATTTGAAACTCTAAAAATTAAAAAAAGAACACAAACAAAAAAAACTTTGGGAGGATACACATGAAACTGATAAATAGTTGCCTCTGAGAGACATTGGGTATTTTTTTTTTTTTTTTTTTTTACTAAATACCTTAAAGATGAATTTTTTTTGAACCATGGAAGTAAAAAATTCAAATTAAAAATTTAAACTTAAAATAGTAATAGTTAAGAAAAGTGAAGACTTCATATTTTTTGAGAACAATATCCTTTTAAGTCTTTAAGAAAACTTAGAAGTATAGAAAGTGCTATATACACATTGGCCAGAACTACAACTACTATTAGTTCGGTTCCTTTTTCCTAGCTCTTGATATTTAGAAACCTCTTAATTTTGAGTTCCTGGAGACAAGGAGCTATACTTAGGCTTCAGGTGAGCGGTGTGATTCTAGCTCCTTGCCTTGGGCTTGTTTATTTAATACTTCGACTGTATTTGAAGGCCTCTGTAGTCAAAAACTAAACTTACATTCTTCCTTATGTGAACTAGCTCATTGGTTGCCTTTATCTTAGAATTTTTTCTCATTTGGAAAAGAAATTTCCTACTTTTCCAAGGTTCCATGTCTTTTCTCCTGACTCTTTGTATGTGGGAAAGGTGGAAGCCAGCCCCTATGTCAGTAAGAACAGCGCAGCTACTCCCATGCTTTTAAAGACTGCAGTGGAACTGTTTTGAGTAGGTATAAGAACGTTATTTTCACATTTCATTTAACAGTGAATGTTTTATTTTCAATAACAGGCAATTTGTAATTACTGTCACTGTTAATATCTTGCTAGATGTTTGCTAAGAGGGTTGAGTACGGAGCTGAACAGTAAGTTTACAACTGCAAATAAGATCACCAGACCAAGTCTAAACAAGGGCAAGGGGAAGGCAGAGAAACGCTTGCTGAGAAGGACAGGATGTGTGCATCCTTCCAGCAGCTGCACACCTCTGAGGCTGTTGATTTCCATGTATGCAGAAAGAAGGGAAATCATAATCATTAGTGGACGCTAGGCATTTGGTAGGGAATTTGCAAACATGATATCACTTTTTTTTTTTTTTTTTTTCTGAAAAGAAACCTGTGAAGTAGATGTTCTTTTGTAGGAGACGAAGAAAGTGAGGTTTAGGAAAATGGTGTGTCTTGTCTGTATTGACACAGGGGATTCCATGCCTGAGGCAAGGATTGAACACGTGTTGACCAGAACCTGAAGGCCTTTGTATAGTACGCACATAGTTTCTGCGGTTTCTACTAATCCATGTTGCTCTGAGTAGAAGCAATAGAATTTGGGAACAATCGAAGTTTGTTCAGGCAAAGTAGGTTTTTTCTTTTAACTTGGTCAAATAGCTCTGAGGCTGGAAGAGCACTGGGGGCTAGAAGCCATGGAGGATAACTGATTTATAAAGGGACCACTGAGGTGACCACTTTCAGTTCAGTAAGCATGATGTTTGAAGTTAACATACTGGGACCTGATACAAGAGAAATAATGGATTACTGAGGAAGATAATAGCATATTTCTTTGGTATTTCTTTAAATAGCTTCTGAGAAGCATGCGTTTTGAGAGATGATGATTTATTGATACTGTGTTGCATTTTTTGGGTAGAATTCCATTTTTGATAGAAGAGAAAGCATAGTCTGTGGGTCTGTAAGCAGAAAATTGGCACAATGAGATTTGATCATCTGGCCAATGATCCAATTGGCAGTAGGCAAAATGGCCAGAAGATGGCCAATAGGGACATCCCTAAATTGTAGTTTCAAATGTAAAGGTATAAACCAGTATGTAAGAAGTTAGTGTTCCAAAGTCTACTGATGTGTAACAAACTGTCTCTAAACTTTTATGTTTGTGGATTCCGTGGGTAAGGAATTTGGACCGAGTCCAGAGGAATGGCTTGTCTCTATTCTACAATGTTAGTGGCTTCGTCTGGGAAGAGTGAACATCTGGGGAAACCATCTGGAGGTGTTTATACTGGCGTTGGCTGGGATTCCAGTTGAGGCTTCCAGCCAGAGCACTGATATGCAGCCTTCCCAGTGTGGTTTGGGCTTCCTGCTAGCATGGCAGCCTCAGGTAGTTAGACCTCTTCCACAGTGGGTCAGGGCTTTAGGCTCAAGTATTCTGACAAACAAGATAGAAACCACATGAGGCTTTATGACCCAGCCTTGGAAGTGACCAAGCATTACTTCTGCCCTTAAAGCACTTACAAGCCCACCTAGATCAAGGGGACAGGACATAGATCTAAACCTTTCAACTGGAAGAAAATCAAGATTACATTGAAGCACATGTGATATGGGAGATAACATTATTAGTGTTTTTGGAAAATACCATTTGCAAAACAATACTGGACCATGTAAGGTGGGTTGTCCTAAACAAGATGGAAGAGGATTATATTCGTGTCACCTATTTCTATTTTTAGCTTAGCAATAGCTTTATCACCATGGATACTACTTAGAGTATTAGATGAATTACAGAAATCTAGACATAAACTGGACCCTGAAGACTACTTAGTTTAGTGGTTTCAGACTATCTTTGGAAGTGCATCTCTTTTCTCTAAATGAAATCTTAGGGGAAATTCCAAATTACACAACAGGGAGTGAAGCTTCTCTGGTGCCCAATCCCTTCCCTGTGCCTTAGACCCTAAAGCTTTTCCAAGGAATGCTGGGGCATTATGGATCAGATCTGATCATTAAATGGATAGGAGAAACCGAAGTACAGAGGGGCAGGGATATTTTTGCCAAGGATTTCATGGTTTGAAGCAGGTGTAAGGTTGAAATCAAGTCTTGGTATCCTTGGGCCAGTGTTCTTTGCAATATTACTTAAAATTATGCTATTGCCTTTTTTTTTCCCCCCCAAAATTACATAGTCCTTGAGACCCCTGACCTGAGGTTGGACACGGTATACCTTCCTGGTGTTTTTGGCAGCTTTTCTTTATTATCCCAGCAGTAGGCAAATGGCCAGAAGATGGAAGTGAGATTCTGTATGAACACCTACATCATTTAAAAAAGTGGTGATAACTTTCTCATGGCAGGAGGAATGGGGCTTGTGTTTGAGTCTGCAGGGGTATTCTTTGCCAGGATGGGGCATCTTGGGGACTAAGGCCGGGGGAGCTGAGTCTACCTGAATTCTCTTGCCCTCTGACTTTCATAGGGTCATACCATTGTACCTGGAAAGGAATATAATGTGGTGAGAAGAACATGAATCCTGGAACTAAGTAGACCTGGATTTGAATCTTAGGAGTTACATGACTTTGGGCAAGGCACTTTATCAAGTTGAGCCTCTATTTTTACCTTAAAGTGTGAATTTAATAACTACCATTTAAGATTTTGGCAAAATGAGAGATGGTACTAGATTTAAAACTTTTTACATAGTAGAAAGTAATGGGGTGTTGCCATTGAGAGAATCCACTTTAGTGTCTATCAGACTAGGGTTCAAGTCCTAGTTTTGCCACTTACAGCTGTATGATCTTCAAATTTTAAATTTGTCTAATAAGCTAAAAAAATGGATCGCTTAATATAAGTTTTAGGGAAAAGGACAAAGTCTAATAAAAATTACTTGGCTGATCTTGATCTAACTATATTAACTGGAATTATTCCTGAATTATTTCCTCAATATTGCATGAAATTCAGGAAGTCTTGTAATACTTCATAGTAACTCTGTTCATCATACTCAGTGGTGGGCTTTGGAGAATTACTCATGCTGATGGTGGGATAGGGTCTCCCTAGCACTTGAGCGAGGGTGTAAGTTTAAAAAAAAAAAATCTAGCTGTATAAATACAGGGTGGGAAAGATCACCTTCATGACATTTTGTGTGAAATGGTTTGCAGTGTTAGGTGATGGGAAGGTCCTTGCAAGCATTAGGATACACTCATGGTTGTGCACAGTCCTGACATTGTCTGTGTTGCTGGATGCAACACAGGGGGGAATGATTCATTTTACTGCAGCTAGAGCATGGTGACCAGCATGGGGAAGGATCTGGAAAGAGGAGTAAGGCAGAGAATCCATGTCCAGGAGGGCCTTTGTTGTCTAGGTGGTGTAGAGGGGTAGAAAGAAGATGCTAGGGATGTTCGATCTGAGGAGGAGAACTCCGTAGTGAATGTCTTTGCTGTTTTCAGTTATTTGCCGGATGAACAGACTTCTCTGGAAGCCACAGTAGTTCCCTGGCTGAGGACTTGGTTGAGGCCCAAAGCTAAGGGGAGAAGTGCTGCTTATGAGTCTGGCTGGTGATTTTATCATTCCTATAGTTGACCCCGCCCTAAAATCCACAGAAGACCTCTAAGCACTTGAGACCTGAAGAAAGCAGACCAGTCAGGCGCAGAGAGCTTACTAGACTCTTCTTTACATAATCACCTCCAGGGCCCCCCTCCTCCCTGGCAGCACACCAGGGCTCTTACTTGCTCATGGCATCAAACTGCTGCTTCCCTCACCGGAACCAGCTGTCCAGGAAGTAAAGTGACACCTGGGATACTCCACTATAGTGCTGCTTAAACTTTAATGGGCACCTGAATCCTCTGGGGGTCATGCTAAAATGGAGATTCTGACTCATCTAGGTCTTGGTGGTGCCCCCCCCAGTCTGAATTTCCACAGGTGGTGGTGATGCTGGTGTGTGGACCATATTTTGAATAACAAGGCTCTACGGCAAATCCTGAGTCTTCCCTCCAGGCTCTAGCCAAGTGTCGTCAGGCCAAATGACCACCTCCAAGCTGCTTTGAGGACTGAGGCTCACACTTCTGTTAGCAGAGGGTTACTCTCTGGAAATACTGCCTTATTCCCCTCCCAGCACCCATGAAACCATCTTACCCAGATGGAACTTAGCCATGCAGTGTCCTTGTCATGTTTAGGACCATTTCAGCAGTTACTTGATGTATATAGAACAAAACCCAAAACACCCCATTCTGACTTCATCTAAGTTTGGAATACAGCACTTCTTGAATATGCGCACGATGCTGTCAGAAACTTTGCCCTAAGACACAAGTATCTATTTTGCCTAACAGTAGGGCAGATTTCTTCTCTTGGAGCTGTAGGTTTGAGACTACCCTGAGGTAATAGCTTGCTACAGTAATCTTTACGAGGTATGTGGGTAATGAGCTCTTGCTCAATGAAGCCATAACCCCAGGAACAACGATTGAACCTGGTTAAATAGCTCTGCCTGCCCCCCGCTTTTTTAAAAATTCTATCAGGTGATCTTTTTTTTTTTAAAGATTTTATTTATTTGAGAGAGAGAATGAGATAGAGCATGAGAAGGGGGAGGGTCAGAGGGAGAAGCAGACTCCCTGCTGAGCAGGGAGCCCAATGCAGGACTCGATCCCCAGACTCCAGGATCATGACCTGAGCCGGAGGCAGTGGCTTAACCAACAGAGCCACCCAGGCATCTGAGCTATCAGGTGATCAATAGGAGCATTTCTAATTGTCTTTCACATCCTCTTTAAGGTCCTGTCCCTTCTTGCAACAGTAGCTTATTGGTCAAAATGAAGTAATTGAGAGATTTCTCATGATGATCTTGGTGAGGTCTCTTACCCAAAATCATGCTGCTTTTTAAATTCAGAAACTGCATGGTCTTGGGTAAGGTACTTAAAATCCCTAATCACAAGTGAACTCTGTAAAACAGGGATAAAAATATCTAACTTGAGGAAATTAAATGAGATGACATTTATGAAAGCAGTGAGTCCATTCCTAGCACATGACATGACCGCTTCCTTTGTCTTGCATTTGCTTCTGACTTTTTTTGTGTGAGGGCCGCGTTTTATTTCCTTTTCTGCTAGTCTCAGAGCATCTTGAGAACAAGATCTGTATTTTAAATCCTTTTTTTAGCCCTTTACTATGTGTTCAGTAACAAAACGTTGAATGAATTAATGAATGACCAGATAATCTCTAAGGTCTTCCTGACCTTTTAAGTTCTCAGATTTTGATTCTTTCAATGTTCTAGCTGCTTGGAAGCAATTTGGAGAATTCCCTTAAAATGAATGTCTCCCATGTTAAGGGATTTTCTTTTCTGCAGTCTTATAAAATATGTATTGGATTATTACTAATAAGTGTGTACCTGAGCCCAGGAGTTAGCTGCAATAGTATAAGTAACCTTGGTTTGTGATCTTGGGCCTGATTCTGTCTAGTGTGAGGTACGTAGGTCAGAGTCTGATCTTCCCCAGCACTGCTCTCTTGGGAGGATCCCTGTGAAAGATAAGCAAGAAATATGCATTTGTCCTTTGTCCCATGACTTGGGAGTCCTGCGTAATAGAGGGTGAGTTTCAGGATCTATTCATTTCAGTGCTCATAGAAGGTACTTTTTGTGTTTTAGATTAAATTACGGTCTGGTCAGTGGGGTTAGGCCAACTCAGCTGATTAGAAGAGAAACAGTAGGTCCTTTCAAATCTAGGAATGGAACTTGGTTTAGGTCCTACATAGGCAGGTCGTTTTTGAGTTGTCTGTACGAATGAATTGCTGGGAGACAGCGCCAGGTGAGGCCATCCTTACTTGTTGGTCATTGTGCCTCTGAGATTGACAGCAAGCTGATAGAAAACACATGGGCTGGCAAATTTAGACCGGAGTTTAAATTACGGCTCAGGTAGATTAATTCCAGAATCTGTTTTTTAACATTTAAAGAGCGAGAATATCAGCCTTCTGGGTTTGTAGAGGTGAGAAGTTAGATAGTATGTTGAATGTTTAGTGCAATGCCTGGCAGTGAGAATAGGCCTGATTTAATGACAACGATGATGCATTTCAGAGGCTTAGACTAAATGGTCTGCCACTGAAAGTATCAGTCCCGGTGCATGCCTGAGGAGTGTCCCAAACTTCTGCATTTTATGACAAAAGTGCAGACTGCAGTGGTGGTGCTGAGTTTTTCATGGATCTGGACAATGCCCCAACAATCTGGGGGAAAGAAAAGACTCAATTACATGTCTCATGACATGATAATATGAAATACTGGTCCATACGTGAGTAGCTTCAACCATTCCTCTCCTCCTTCTCTAAGAATTGTTGTCCAAAGGTTTTTGTCCAGGGGGAATGTGTTTAGTAAAGTTATCTTACCTAAATTTATTTCAGTCTCTGATAATCCAAAGTCATTTCTTTCGTCCTTTAATTCTTGAAAAAGTAAATATGGCAGTAATGAAAGTAAGCATCATTAAGTCCATTCTACGTGAATAGGCTTTTTTTAGACAATAGAGGGTTCTGAACTGTACTTCTAGGTATTGGAAGAGACCCTACACCATGCTTCGGTAAGCTTGTGGCTCTCTTCACAGTGGATCAATCGGTACCCATTTCAGAGGCTCAAGGTGTCACGGTGAGGTTCTCCAACAGGTGAATTGGATTCCATGCAGTACAATTGATTTTTGGTTAGGAGATCTTTGTGTCATGTGTAGCTAATTGCAGATTCTGAGAAAGGTGGTAGAGAAGTAGTGAGGATTGATGACTGGGAGATCCAGAAGTAAAATCAAGTTTTTGTTCCTTTACATGCAGCTATTTTGAACTGGAGAGCAGTGGTCTGAGGGATGAGATCCGATACCACTATATGCATAACGGGAAGCCCAGGACCGAGGTGCTTCCGTACCGGCTGGCAGATGGACAGTGGCACAAGGTCGCGTTGTCCCTTAGTGCCTCTCATCTCCTGCTCCACGTCGACTGCAACAGGTAGGTCTGTGCTTCTGTTCTTCTGCAATTCTGTCCTTGAAATCAAGTAGCGGGAAGGGGGAAAAATATCAAACCCCTCCAGGCCTTGCTGGGAAATAAAAACCAAGGGTCCCTAATTGTAATTTAAGTTACCAAATGGGCCATTAAATGTGCTGAAATGACCAACTGTAATATGCTAAGAAAACAGTTCATTAAGATGAAACCGTATCCTGTGATTAGGAACAAATGTACAAAAGGGTGATTACAGATTGGGGAATAGTAAGTGTACCTCCGCGGACTTCAGCACCAGCTGAAATTTCATGGAGCTGTGATCACAGTTAACTATGATATATTGTTGTTGAGTTCGTTCGACTTGGAAGTGAATGAGCCCGTCTACCTTCGAATGAAGCTGAGAAGCCCGTGCCCCTGAAGCAACTAATTCTCTTTCACTTCATCAAGCACAGCTTTGCTTAAATATCTTTTCCAAATGGAGGCTTTTTAAAGAGGCTGTGCTTTGAATCTTTGGGAATTGACCCCATCCATTCTCTGCAAAGGAATGAGCCTTTCGGTTTGCCAGTGGTTGGCAAGACCGTTTGTGTGACCTGGGGGGATTTCATCGGGCGTCGTGAAATTAGGGTGGAAAGGAGATCTCATCCCCCATTGTAGGACACTGGAGTCAGGTTTACTTTGAGCTGAAAAAAGACTCGTGGTCTCCATTGGATCATTTGTGGCTGGACAACTGGCTAATGGTGGTTGAGGGGAAGGTTTTGATCTCTCTAGAATCCACTGAAAATCCTTGTGGAGAGTGATCTCACAGAGAAAGTTTTTGGCATTGCGAGCAGTGCCCATGAATCTTTGGTTCTTGTTAATGGTACTGTCAAAATGACTGTTCAGACACAGGCCTTGTTCCATTAGGCCCAGGATAAGGAACTGGCATGTTGGGGACAACCTCCTTTCTGGAACTGAACAGGAAGAAAAAAAAAAAAATCTAAGGTTAATCAGCTCCAGACTCCATTTCTGATGAGGAGGTACTCGAATGTGCTTGCAATTCCAGCTCTGCAGTTTCTTTTGGAAAAGGGCCAGGAAGGGCAGAGAACAGAAATTAATGGCAGGCATAAGGGAGCTTCTGCCATCTTGAAATGAGTTGTGGTCCATTTTGATTTATTTAAGCTACTTTCTGGACTTGGGGAAGAATTGTGACTTCAGCCACATTATAATAAGTGAGTCTGGACAAAGTTTCCGTAGAACCACGGGCTCCTTTTCACCATATTGTCCTAGCATGGGCAGCCTGGAGAAAGCTGGCCCTCTGCTGCCATCCTCCTTTCCACTTTCAAGAGCTCATTGGCCCCTTCAGTTTTCCAGAACTCTAGTCCAGTTAGCATTCTTGTTGTTGCCCTGCTCACCATCTGTACGCTCCCCCAGTGGGAGAGCGGAAAGTCCCTGCATGTCCTATGCCACAGGTCAGAAAGGGACCTTAAAGCTCTAGTTCAGTAATTGGCTCCTGAAAAGTCTGGGGGATACTGCTGGTTTCTTGCTGTGTAGTTTTTTTTGTTTCCTCCTTCCAAAAGTTTTATCATCTTTTTTTCTAATCTCTCTGGAGAAGGAAAAAGAGGAAAGGCTATGTCTCTGCTAATCTAACGTTTCACACTTCCACGGATTCTCTGGTTCCTATGAAATACTCTTTTACTGACCTCCTCAACCACTTGTCTGCTCTGAATTTGGGCAAGTTAATTTCTTTGCATCTCTATTTTTAAATTTGTAAACTGGGATAATACCTATAGATAGGAGTGCTGAATGAGATAATCCATATAAGGTGCTCTGGGTGGTGCTTAGTTTCTGATGCTCAGTACAGTGTTCGTTGTTGATTCTGCACACTTAGGGTACCTCTTTGTCTCTGAACTTTCATACCCTGTATGTCCTTCTTGGCTACCTTGGCCTTTCCACTAGGAAAGTGGAGAGAGGACGGGAGAGCTGGAGCCCACAGTATTTTATAAGGTCAGCCCCATTTATAAAGAATGGACTGAGGGGGATTCCGAATCTCTCTTCATTTTTCTTGAAATTTATCATATTTTAGTTCATGACCTAACATGTTCTTTATATAAGATCTTGGAAGGAGAATGTAAAGTTGTTGCCAGTTAATGATTCATGGGCCCAAACACAGATGAGGTTTTTAGGTAGGTCAGGGGAAAGAAAGGCCCAGGACAACTGGGCCACAGAAGAGGTAAAAGTGATTTTTGGTGTAATTCCCAGACATGATGACACCTAAGAATTACTGGGGGATTTATAAAAAAGACTGGGTGACCAGGCCCCATCTCTGATCTGCTGGATCAGATTTCCTGAGGGTAGAAACTTCTGAGAAGCTGTATTTGTAACAAGCTCTCCATGTAGTTCTTCGGCAGGCAGTCTAGCCTTGGTACATGGAATGGTATTTCAAAACCGCTGCTTTAGGTGGAAGGGGGAGGAAGCTGAGGAAGAGGCTAGGCTGCAACGAAAAGTGAGGGACCTTGGAAAACCAAGTACTTGCATCAGAGCCCCCAGGAAAGAAGAAGAAAAGATTAAGGAAAGAGAAAGTAGTGTCTAGGGAATAACATGGGCTTACCTTCTTTACAAGTTTCTTCCCAGCAGCTCTAGCTGATTCTAGGGTGGCGGAGGCTCTGGTCCATTTATCAAGATGCTGGTCTACTTATATAGGCCACTCTCCCAGAGGCTGATTTTTACTCTTAAAGCTATGCATTTAATACTCCTGAGGTTCTTTTTGATGGCTTTTCCCCTTAGAGGTGTACTTTTTCTCAACCTGTCATCCACTAGAGTTCTGCTGGCTAGGTGACAAATGGTGATGTGATAATATTTGAATGTTGACTTGTGCTAGGCACAGTGCTAAGCATTTTAGATAGATTAGTTCATCCCATACTCATGTTTACTTTCTTGCCTTAAAATGACGGAGCTGAGATTACATTATATGTCTGCAGTCCTGCTTCTAGCAGTAAGTGGCTGTACTAGGATTTGGACCCAAGTCTGATTCATGAGCATTCTAAGTGCTAGGCTGTTCAGCCCAACAGTGGGGGACCATGGCACTGGACTTGGGAGCTGAGGGAAGGCCAGAGCCTGATTCAGTGTGAGCAGTTTGCTCCTTTCTAGTATTTTCCTTCCACACGTCTTAGGTTGCTGATCCTTGGAGTTGTGTGGGTAAGATATGGAATCTTACTAATGAAACTCATTTCATTAGCATGGGGGAAAGACCTACATTTGGGCATCTACCAGAGGCCAGATAACATGCTGGCCATAATATTCCTTAGGATAGTCATGTGGGGACAATTTTATTAGACCTATTTTACAGATTTGGAATTAGAAAGGCTCAAAGATCAATAACTCAGTCTCAGTCATGTGTAATAAGCATACAGCCAAAACTTTGAACCGAGATCTAACTCCCAAGCCTTAGTCTTTCTATCCCTGCACATTACCTCCGTAAAGTGTTCATGACCTGTACTTTCCGGGACATAGTCAAAAACACATGAAAGAGTCTTCCCAGGGGAGAAATACAGACGTTTCCAGGACCATAAAAACATTTGCAATAGGAAGATTTCCTGGGCAATTGCATTGCTCTGAGGAACTGGTATGTGGTGAGATTTTCCTCCTTTTTTAAGATGAGAATTGAGAGACTGTCTTTTCAGACCTAATTACACTAATAGTCATAAGAAAAGTGACTGCTATTTTAGTTGGTCGTCTTACACTTTCTGCTTGCTGTGGAGACTAACACTTTTCTTCCTGCTTTAGCTGTTTAGCTGGGCCTAGTCTTAGAAGCTCCCAAAGAATGGGTAGCAGATTACCTCAAGCTAGAAACAGAAAAGGAACCATTCACTTGGGCGGCTAGCCTGATTATCTCCAGTGCCTTGGGTTTTTCTCCAGCTGCCTTTTTATTAACAGTTCCAACAAAGACAAGAATGAGGTCTGCACTAACCTTCCTCAGATTCTCTCCTTCCATTCTCTGTTCACCTTGTGGCCTCTTCCCATTATTCAAGAGCCCAGAATCCAGTGAAACCTGGGATTTGGTGCATATGTGTTCTGTTTACCTCAGAAGATTTTCTTTCCTCCCCTTTGGTAACTTTTACCTTTCCATCAACTCCTCAAATTAATATATTGGACACTCTCTGCCAGGCTGTGGAGGATGCAGAGAAATAAGTCCTTGCCATCAGGAAGTTCATGGCTTATTCACTCAGTCACTTTGAATTCTGAAACAAGCAGGGCCCCCTATAGTGATTGGCCCTGGTCCCCAGATACCAGAGAAAGCATGGACTTGAACTGAAGTCCTATTAGTAGGCTGATATGACAACTTGTGATAGCAGCTGAGCAGTGGAGAGAACTGAAAATGGTCACTCCCAGCATCTTGGTCTGGAAATGACTGGAGCTGAGCTTCTCAGTAGCTAAGGGACAGACTGAGAAGTGTTTATCATTCAAATGGCACATTCACCTACCCTTTGGCCAGCACTTTGTGCAATATGCAGGTATCCCTACTCTAAGCCAACCTCCTGTTGCCTCACTGCTGGGAAAAAAAAATCTCTTAAAACAGCCATAGTGCAACAGAACTCTGAACCCTGACCTCATTTGTTCAGACTTGTATGAGTGTGTACACACATGGGCGGCTCGATTGTCCACTCTGACAGGAAGTTAATGGTTACAGTCTGGACAACAAACACATTTTACTTCTAACACATGCTGTTTGTTTACTGCAGAGCACATTGAATTTTTGCATACAACTGATCTTGAGCATGCAGAATTAGAAAAAAACTTACTATAAATCACTGAACAAGTCAGTAATTCACCATTTTTGTCTGATATTTCAGACTAACTTCAGGGTACGAGCATCTGTTTCTAGTTTTTTTTTTTTTTTTTTTAATAATGAAATACATTAATAAGGCATTTTCTTCCCAGGGAGCTCCTAAAGTATTTACAAACATCTTGTTAAACCCAAATTCCTTAAGGTAGTTAAGCCACATGTATAACATACTACGTTGATTTTATAAACATTTCCACTACAGTCAGGAGGGGGAAATGAAGGCTACAGCTTCCAAGAGATCTTGGCCAAAACTCAATCTCCTGGTTTCTTGCCTGGATAGATGATTCACTTCACAAACAGGAACACATGCACACAACTTACTGAAATGAAGTTAAAATTGAGAAGCCAGCATGAGCCTCATGTCCAACTAAGCCAGCGGCTCTAGATCTTCTGTCCAGGGAGAAAGGACAAGTGAGCTAGAGAGATAGATATACCTGTGTGTAAATTTAAGTAACCGTATAAGGCACCAGTACAAAGAGATGTTGTAAGGCTGTATGTGATGGATTGCTGGATTCCTGGTGGAGACATTCAAGTTTGGTAGATCACAGGAGGGAGAGATGGAGATGTGGAAGAGCCTCTCAGTCTCTTACCAACCCAGGTGAAAATGCATTACAATTTCTTCAGCTTTACAGTTTTGTACCTGTGTGATTTGATTCTGTACCAGTCACATGGGAATTCAGCATGCAATGAGGTTCGTCTTATAAGCATTACGTAGCCAGTCATAGTGCCAGTGAGAGAGGAGTGTGTGTGTGTGAGTGGTATCACGTTGAGGGAAAGCTTGCAGGAAGGGCCAGAGAAGGAAGTATGGGGGGGGGAGGGCAGGAAAGGGAAGGAAGAGCTCTTCTCTGTGGCTTAATCTAGACTGAAATGAACACTGAATCTTTGTCTTGGTTTTGCCATTTATAAAATGTGATTTACATACATTATTCGGGAGTGTGAAATCAGGCCATTTGTGTCTTACATTCCTTGAAGAGTCTTAGTTTGTTCATTCACTCATTTGCTGGGGACCATGCTTGCATCTGTACAATGGAAATAGTAGTGACTCTTCTAACACAGTGTTGTTGTAGGAATGTAGCAAGAGAGGGTGCCAAATCTTGATAATTTCAAGCTGCTTTATACAGCTTCACGAAGTACTATAGACTTATACTATCAGAAAGAAAAGATGTTAAAATATATTGGAAAAGAATTCAGTGTAGTCAGATTTTCACCTGTATGCAGAGAGTAGCTCATGTCCGATGGATGAGGACCTAGTGTGTAATGTGGATCTATGGTGCAAGGTAGGGTTTGAGGACAATCGGGTCCTTGAAGTTACTCTGATGGCTAAATCTTAGGTACTCTTCTCCAATAACTTTGGTTCTATGGTTTGTAACACAACAGAAAGGTACATGGTGTTTATATCAGTGGAGTCCCTTTTAAAAAATATGTAATTGCAGCATCTCTTTAAAAATGGGTAAATATGGTGAATAGGGAAGGAAACCTCTCCATTGTGATAAGGTTTTTTGTTGATCCTAGCAGGGCCTTGAGAATGCAGTTTGGTGTCTTTCCCTTTTTATTCATGTGAGAGAGGAGGTGCAGAAATTTACTTCTTCCTCCCTGTCTCAGAAGCCAAAATTATCGCAGCTTTTATGAGGAGATAAAAAACTAGGTGAAATTTTACTGAATGCAGAAACTCACTTGTTACAATTTCCTAAACAAAATAGTTTTTGCTTTCCTACTTGGAAAATCTGGCTTTTCTAAGTAGAATGTTCTGGACTGCAAACGGGAGCTGAAAGATTGTTAAATTCATATGACCTTGAAGTAATGTCCTGTCTCTGGGCCTTAGCTCTCTAAGTACAGTAAGGGGCTATAGGACCAGGTGATTCTTAGGTTTCCTTGTGTCTCTGACCGTCTGGGCTGTCTCTGATTTACTTAGGGCATGCTTTTCTTTTTTCAATCATCAGGACCCTGGAGAGCAACTCAGCCTTGCTGCCTTCGCAGGGCTCCTTATGTAGTACATACCAGCAGAGGGTTTGCAATGACTTGAATTGATATATGGGTTGACATTACAGCATGCTGCTGGTGAGCAGACTACTTACCCTAACTGCCCAATCTTTTTTTCTCACTTATCTCTCCTTTTGCTGGAGTAGGTGTTGCATATGCGTTATTAGATGCTAAAGGATGTTTGCTTCTTGTTCTCTCCCATCTTGTGCTCTTTATTTCTTTGAGTGTTCTGCCACAGATATGTGACTATGGACAGCCTTTTGGGGATGCTGGCTGACCTGGCGGTGAAGGCCTTGGTAGATGGATGACCTACAAGATAGAGCAGTGCACCGTAGTCAGTAGATGTATAGATGTATAGTTGTGCTGTTGAGGAACATTTCTTTCGAACCCTGAAGGAAGAAAAACCTTTGCTGCCAAGCTATAGAGAAATAATGGGGGAGACTGGATCTAAAGATCCAGGTGGCCAATGTTGTAGATTCTTTGGCCAAGTGGAGAGTAGCTACTTAATTGTTAGGCAGCCTAGACATTAGAGTATTGAATACCTCATTCTGACTGAGCCTCTCTCGTTTCTACCCATGCTGTGTACCCTGTGGCTTATTCATTCCAACCTCATTAGGTAGGTTCCACGTTTAACTTTGCCCTATCTTCTAAAGACATCAGTAGCAGACCTGTTTCTTTTTTTTTTTTAAAGATTTTATTTATTTTTATTTGAGACAGAGAGAATGAGAGAGACAGAGAGCACATGAGGGGGGAGGGTCAGAGGGAGGAGCAGACTCCCTGCAGAGCAGGGAGCCCGATGTGGGACTCGATCCCGGGACTCCAGGATCATGACCTGAGCCGAAGGCAGTCGCCTAATCAACTGAGCCACCCAGGCACCCAGCAGACCTGTTTCTAATTTTGTCTTTTAAGAACCTTCATCTTTTCTTCTTATTCCCTAGAGGGCTTAATGAATTGCACTCCGGTGTTTCTAGGTTTGTAAATGGAGAAGACTGCAAAGGAATACAATAGAATCTATCCTTTATTTGGTGACTTGTTGGCTACCTGAGGCCATGAGTAGATGGACAAGAAGGCGCTTTATTGCATATGTGGGACCAAAGATGTATTAGAATAGAAAGGAAAACAGGACTGCATTTCCAGCTCTAGTGATTACATCTACATGCCTTCAGACACATCCTGAGTTGTCACTGTATTGCATGGACAGGGGTCTATACTGGGTAAATGGAAGGGGAAATAGGCTGCAAGAGAAATAAATGTGTTCTTGTAGGAAACATATCGATGCTTGCATCTTTATTGTTACAATTTTATTGTCTCTTTGATATGCACCGTTATTTTTTAAAAAGGAAAGCAAGGAGAGAAAAGTCAAAGCAGGACAATATATGTGATGGAAGGAATCTTGTCTTTCTAAAGAATACAATATATATTGTCTCTGTTCCTCTTATTCACTTGTTGGAATAGAGCATTGGGGAATAGAAAATGCATGAGCCATGAGGACTTTTTAGTTGGGACAAAAAATCCAAATACTGCATTAGTTTTTTAGTTAGATCAGGGGTATTAATGTGGTCGTTGAATAGATTTCCTACACTATTGCAAAGAAATACCTCTTTCTGGAAACTCAAAAAGTAGCCAGAGTGGTTGGATACAAAGAAACAGATATATAGTTGTACCTATTTGGTTGCCTTTTTTGGTGGGGGGTGGAGTATGGCAGGGGTGGCAGTGTGGTGTGAGGATGAGGAAGCTTGGAAGGAAAAGGTTTCTGCACATTGTTTTCCCTACTCTACCCCTAAATTCAGTTGACTTTTGTCCCTCAGCTTGTCCTTCTTAATTTCTTATGTTCTCCCAGCAGTAGTTCCAGAGCCACTAAGCCAGCTGGTTGGTTAATATGTCTGGGCCCTCACTGGAGGGTGTTCCCCAGGCAGTTAGAGTGAAAATAATTCCCCTTCTCTTTAAAAGGCCTCTGTGATGCTGTTGTCTGTAATTCTTCCCCAGGAATGTCAGGCTACGTCTCTACTCATTAGAGTCTCTTAGTCGGAGGGTATCACTTTCCTGATAGCAAACTTCACACACAGGAACTTACATGCTTGGGGTGTAGGCCATCAGCTGGCTTCTTGAGACACTTAGCATGCCTCTATTAACTAGAATGGAATTTTAATTTCCACTGGACGTAAACGGCTCCAGGCTGTGACATCCTGGTACATTCTCACCATAGCACTTGACTCACTCATTCGCTCCCTGCACTTTTGCTAATACCTGCTCTCCAGGTCTGATGCTATCTTTGAAGCACCGGCAAGGAAAGAGGTGGGGAATGTATGATTCCTATTTCTTGAATTCTTTGACATTTTAGCCTCAGAGGCCCAGCACCATGCTGGGGGAAGCTCAGACTTCTTGCTTAGTCATTAGGGAGTTGAAGTTAGTGTTTTGCATTTCTTTAGAGATGATTCCTCTAGTCACTTGATCTTCACTGTAGCTCTCTGAAGTAGATATTATTGCAGTCTTCTAGATGGGGACTTGTGAGGTGCTGAAAAGAGAAAGGGACTCATCCCGGAGAGTCTTTGCCGCCTGGAACCAGTGTTTAGAGGTCTGTCCTTATTTCTTCAGGGAGCTTCTTCTTCACCAGTCATTCCATTTTTTTTCCTCTTTATTTTTTTAGCACCCTCATGTGACAAGAGAACACTTGTAACTTCTCATGGAAAGAGTACAATGTATTCCATTTATAAACTGAAGAAAACAAAGGCCAAGTTACATGTGCTACTTTCTAAAACAGGGGATGCTAATCACCTCATGGGACCATTTCCCTGTGGCACTAAAATCTCCCTTGTTGTGCATTCCAACCACTGTTGGTCTTCAGACTTCTGAGGGCTTCTGTGGTATTGTTTTTAGACTCCTCTTCCTTCCTGGAATCTGAATGTTGATAGGCAGGTTCATGGTCTCAGTACCACAGAGAGCATATCGGGTCAGGCCTTCGAATGGCCCATCATCCTCGTGTGATTTATATGGCTTGCATGTACCTCTCTGCTGATGTGTAATGGCCAAGGACTTAATCTTAAATCATGACTGACTGCAAATGAGCCATTTGGCCATTTCTTCAAATGTGAGAGTGTTTCCAGTGTTACATGGGTGGTTTTATACTGTTTCAATATAAATTCTGATACTCGTGATTTCAAGGTGATAAACTCTGTTCTTTAAGGTGACTTTGCAATCACAGTGTCTCATTAAACTGTTGGCAGTGAAATAAAGAGTTGGGGCTGGGAGACCCCCATTTAGGAGGACATCGGTCATTATTGCTACTTTTATTGGTATCTAATTAGATTCATACTAGAGCCTGCAGGAGCTAATAAGAGCGAGCACAGGAAATAGATGAGCACCTTGAATTCAGAGTAACTTTCACTGGTAGCAATTTTTCATGGACATTAGGGTGATATATAAGGACTTCACTTTGCAAACCTGATTACCAACTTCCCTTCCCACCGCAACATGTAGGTAAGTGCATTTAATGGCCTCCTGTAAGTTTAGGATTAAAGTCACAATCCTTCATAGAGCTTTGAAACATTTTGCCTAGTCCAGTCCAAGTTTCCTTCTTCAGTTTCCTCTTGCATTGCTTTTCCTGCTCTTCTGACCTCCAGTTCTGTTAGTTCCTTAAGAGAACCATTTTCGTGGATGCCACAGGACCTCCATACATGCCATTTCTGGAATATCAAGCTAAATCCTACTTACCCTTAATCTTCAGAACGAAGACTTTGTACTTGTGTTTTATACTTGGACTGTAAAATAGTGCTCCTTTTCCTGCAGAGGAGTTCTTGATCATTTCATTGATGTCTGCTTTTCCCACAGGCTGTAAGCACCCTGAGAACTCACGACTGTATCCCCAATGTATATGATAAAGCTGTCGTTGTAATAAGTAGTCAACAGATACTTGTAAATACCTGAATGAATGAATAAATGGACGAAAACTGGTTTAGGGGGTCTGTATTTGTGGCTTCTGACCTGTGATCTTAGCTTTCTAGATGGTTCCAGAAA
The DNA here is from genome assembly GCF_029215605.1 of Mirounga angustirostris. Taxonomy (NCBI): domain Eukaryota; kingdom Metazoa; phylum Chordata; class Mammalia; order Carnivora; family Phocidae; genus Mirounga; species Mirounga angustirostris. Next base: position 36,519,651 of record NW_026991721.1, on the reverse strand, counting down.
AAGGTCTCCTTGTTCTTCGCCTCTGTCCCCTCTCTGGACAGAATGGGCATTTCTACCCGTTCTGCTTGTACAGGGTTATAGGGAGGATCCAGTGAGAACCAGCATGGAATGTGTGTTGTAAATTTCAATGTGCTTTGTAAACATTAGGCACAAGGAATGGTGAAGATGAAATAATCCTAGTATTTCTACTTCGAATTTCTGAGGATTATTCTTTCCTTGAGGAAGGCAGTTAATCTATAAAAGGCTTTTGGTGATTTCCTGGTCTGATTCACAGCATAAGGTGAACCGTGCCTCACTCTCAAGTTGAATTTACATGTGTCCTGTGTCCGCAGGAGCTCTGGCAGGCATGAATTGAGTGTAGGTGATTTACACATAGGGTATGAAAGTAAACCCATCACAGGTAGGATTAAGGGCCAATGGGCCCCCTCTGCTGGACAGCAAACATAATTGGGTGGTACATGTGTTGGTCCTGTAAGGTAGCTGTATCACCAGTATAAAATTCTGTGGTCTGCTTCTTGAAACTGCATTAGATGCTCACAGTAAGGTCTTCCTATCAAGCCCATTAAATTAAGCCCCGTGGGCAGGTTTTTGCATTTTTTTTTTTTTTAAATGAGTATCGTATGCCATTTTGGTGTAGCCTTACTGTGAAGCTCAGTGGATTTTTCTTTAATTTTTTGAGATCATAAAAGGTGCTTGTCAGATTCACAAAATAAAATGTGTATAAGAAGCTATGAGGACAGAAATTCTAGGGAACTATGTGAAGGTTGGGGTGAAAATTTACAGTATAGGTATTTTTTAGCTTTCTATGATAGAATAATAAATTTATCAATGCATTTCCTGTGTAGACTATATGTTATAGTACTGAATAACATAACAGGAGAAAGCTATTTAAAACCATATAATTCTTATCACCTTACTCTTAATTCCATTGTGCAGAGGTGATCATTAACAGTTGTATTGCCATTCTTTAGGTTTTTCTTTGCATATACAAGCACTTTCCCCCTGAATGATGAGCTGGCATGTATCCTTCCTCAGTTGCATTATCATTGAGCAGAATAAAGCCTTGCCACGTCATTGGTGTGGAGGAGGAACATATTCAGGAGGGATGAGGGCTTATAGGATACTCTGGGCAGTTCTGTGACTTGGCAGTGTATGTGGTGGTATTCACTTGTAGGCCTGTAGCCGCCTGCTTTGGGCTCCACACAACAGTGACCATAGAAACAGGGCAGGGAGCCAAGAGCCCCTGCCCTTGATCAGCATGTTCCATCTCAGCTGCGTAGCTAGGGGAGACCATGGCAATTAGCCTCTGCTGAGATGGGGGTTACAAGATTGAAGTGGGTATGTGAGGAGGGTCAGATGGTCGGAGCATGGGCATAATGCTAAGTGTTGTTTGTGTGGAGCCCATGCTGTCCTGGGTCAGGCATTACATGAACGCAGTGAGAGAAAGTATAGTGGTTAAGATCACAAGCTTTTGGAGTTTGACAACCTTGGATTTCAACTTCGGCTGTGGCTCGAGTTATAGGATTTTTAGCGAAGTTAATTAACTTTCCTTTTTTTTTTTAAGATTTTATTTGAGAGAGAGTGAATGAGCGAGAGAGTGCATGCGCATGAGAGGGGGAGGGTCAGAGGGAGAAGAAGACTCCCTGCTGAACAGGGAGCCCGATGTGGGACTCGATCCTGGGATTCCAGGACCATGACGCTTAACCTTTGACCATAATAATCCTTAGTTTAAGCCACTGTTATTTGCAGCCAGCAATGTCCTAATACATGTGCCCTAAAACTAATTAGCTTTCCTAAGCTTCAATCCTAAAATAAAGATAATGCCTCCCTCACTGGATAACTGGAATTAAACAGGACCATGCCCATGTATTAGGACGTTGCTGGCTGCAAATAATAGTGGCTTAAACTAAGGATTATTATGGTCACCTAAAGAAGTTGAGATGAGGCAGTGCCTGAGATGAGTTTGTGCTCTGGTCCTCTGGGACCAGTGCATCCTTTATTTCCTTCTATTCTGTTATCCTCAGCATTGTCTCTAGAGGCTTTCCCCTGGCAAAGGGGGAAGGGGTTGCTATGATTGTCAGACTAACCATTCTTCCTTTCATGGTGCTGGCACACTGCCCCAACAAGACTCTGGTACTTTGAGCAAAGAGGGGGAAGGAAGTGGGTCTTGGGAGGCTGTCAACCCTGTGGCCGTAGCTTATCAATACTTGAGCACTGTGCCTGGTAAGAGTTCAATACATACCACCATGGTGCTTGCTGATGCTGGATTTGATAGTGATGGTTCTTCCGTATCTGAGAGAAGTGAATAGGACAAATCCCAGGAGGGGATTCCAGTATCTGTTGAATCAGGAGTCCTTTATATATGCAGCTGTTCCTGCCCTCAGGGCATCTGTAAGGCTGCGATCAAACAGAAGAAAGAATGAGTGGATCTGAGTGGCCACTGTGGCTCCTGCTTTGAGTCCATCCACCCAGGTGGCCAGGGCAGCTCCTGTTAGGCCTTTGCTCTGGCAAACCTGGCTTGTGGCTGTGGCCCCTTCCCCATAAAGTGCCATGGCAGACCCGTTGAAGCCAGTGCCTGATTGTAGCTTCTACCAAGGTCTGCCTTCCCCTTCCCCTTCCTCACTTGCTCATGCTCCTAGCTCTTGCGTTCTTGGCCACTGATCCCTGGCTTTTGATTCCCACTGCTTTACATGTATAGTTAGGCAACTGATGTGGTTTCCTTTTGTTTACTGACCTCAGAGCTTCAGGGCACTCCTGTCAGCGCCACCCCAGGGCATACCCCTCTGGCAGGATAGCGCTTTCCTGCCCTCAGGGGAGATCCAGACCTTGGTTTTCGCTGATTGCCTGATGCTGACTCCTTCCTATACTTGGATCTTGTTCCCTTGCTATATGTAAGCTGCAGATGGAATCCCCAGCTTGGTGGGTTGCTGCTTACCTTGTTGGAGTTAGAGCCAGGCAGCAGTGGAATTGGCATTTGCAGATGGGTCTAGGGTTTTCACTTGGAGTAACTCTGAAATTAGGGTTCTGGATTTCAGTGAAGAAGAAAATACAACCTTGACAAAATCGTGACTGAGCTTTGCCCTAAAGCTCATCCTTGCTAAGTGCTATGTGAGAAAGGTGATCCAGTATTTGCAAGATGAACAATCATGAGGCTTAACTGAAGTGTCACCTTTAGAGGGAGTGTGCTTAGGTATTGGCTCCAGTCATCCCTCAAGGGGGAGACCGGGGGATGGTGGGAAAAGCCTTGGAGTCTGGGCAAAGTACCTTCCATTTGCTTCTCCAGAAACCTTCTCTCCCCTCCCTTTTCCACTTTGTTGTGTCCTGCTGGTAGGGTGAAAAACGGGTTGCATCAGCAGATTCTTGATCATTTAGGTTCTTGGAGTTTCCTCAGCATGAAGAACAGGCAGGAGGTGAGGGAGGGGGTAGAGAGAATAGGATTTCCCTAGCTCTTTCTCCATGGGGTCACCGTGGGCTGACTGAGCCTCTTGACTGAAAGCCACAGGTCCTATCAGATGGCCTTTTTTGGGTTCCCTGCCTTTACATGCCTAGGAAAGAGATTCCCTTGCTCCCTTTTTATAAACTCTGTGGCAGTACACCATCCCTTGTGGTTTATCTACTCTGTGTTCATACTTCTGTAAATAATCAGTTTATTTGCTGCAAATTACCAAACCTCTCTATTTCCCACAGAGACCCTGATTGTTACAGGTTCAAAGTCAGAGACCCTGGATCACTCTCTGGCTTCACTACTTCGTAGCTGTGTGTCCTTAGGCAAGTTTCTTAACCTCTTTGAGTCCTGGGTTGCTCATCAGTAAAAGTGAGATGGAAATTATCCTTCCAACTCAGCAGGAAGAGTGTGAAAGGTGCACAGTGAGGGGTTTTCACTGATTTGCCGGGAGTTTGGGGAAAGCAGAGAGCTTTGAGGATGAAGCATGTAGGTCTCCAGAGGGCTCTGCATCCTCACCCAATCCTCTAGCACAGTTAGGGAGAGGCATATCTGACAGGGGGACGGGACCCAACAGATGATCCTTCAAGGCTGAGACTGTAGGACCTCCTCTCCCATTCATCTCAGCCTAGAATTCCAACTCTTGCAGAATACGGAGGAGATTCCCTCCAGTTACAAATTACTTAGTGATGACATTAGCCTCTGTAAGATGGACTCTCGGATAAGGCTTTTGGAAAACCTAATTATGTGGTCAGAAAAGAGGAAATTGTCAAAATGGTGTTAAGAGGCATAGATGAAAAAGCCGAGCCTTTGGCTTTTGTTTTTTGCTATTCAGAGTGTGGTATTGGCAAGAGTAAATCCTGTTACTTGTGTCTGTGATAATCTGACACTGGTTGCTTTAAAAAAAAACAAAAAAAACAAAAAAAAAAGCAGTGACATTTATATTGGAAATTGCTTGGGAAGGTCTTGTGCCTGAGCTTTGAGAGGGATGTGGCACTGACTGTCGATCAGTCTTTATCAGGTCAATCATCTCCTCTTTTATTGTCTCTGAAGGACTTCCGCCATGTGAAATCATCTTGATCATTTACCTGTTTCCAATTTTATGGTGTCTTATTTTCCTGACCCATACCTCTGACCTCCAGTGAATAGTGTTAGCAACTTCAACTTGTCTTATTTTAATGCTGTGTCCCCAGCACCTGGCTGGATGCTTGCTTGGGCAGTCGTTGAATTAGGAAGTGGATTAACAAATGAGGGAAGGAATCCTTTGCATAAGTGGCTGTGTCAGAATGGAGAGAGAATTCTAGGCCTTTAAAGAGCTGGTATCTAGTATTTTTTTTTTTTTTTAATTCTTATGTTAATCCCCATACATTACATCATTAGTTTTAGATGAAGTGTTCCATGATTCATTGTTTGTGCATAACACCCAGTGCTCCATGCAGAATGTGCCCTCCTCAATACCCACCACCAGGCTAACCCATCCTCCCACCCCCCTCCCCTCTAGAACCCTCAGTTTGTTTTTCAGAGTCCATTGTCTCTCATGGTTCGTCTCCCCCTCCGATTTCACCCCCTTCATTCTTCCCCTCCTGCTACCTTCTTCTTTTTTTTTTTTTTCTTAACATATATTGCATTATTTGTTTCAGAGGTACAGATCGATATCTAGTATTCTTTCCACAGCACTGAAGAGCTTGGCATGAACCCACAATTCCAAGATACGAAATGCTCAGGGCCCTAACAGAAGCAACGACACAGGTCAACCGTTAGAGGATTTGAATATGGGAAGTTTGAGTGAGGCTTTAGATGACAGCCTGACTGCTGTGTTCATATCCAGATCCCGTTTCCACTGGTTTCCCTTTGCCTACTTTAATTGGGCCACAGTTTTATCATTTTGTTAAAAATAATCCTACATCGTGGGTTTAATTGTAGTAATAGAGAGTATATAGATCTATGTTTGGCACGTAATAAGCACTTAGTCATTGTTAATTTTTATTACCAGTATAATAGTAGCAATAGTAAAAGGAGTAGGAGGAAAATATTATGAAACAAAATTCACTGAATGCTAGCTGGTAGATGAGAAGACTTGGGTCCTAGCTCTTGGACTGCTACTCGACTTTGTAACCTTCAAATATTTCCCTTCTCTTGACATCATGCAAAACGAAGAGTTTGAATCTGCTGGTACCTGGGGGGGCCTACGGACCTAGTCAGGTTTTTTTTCCCCCAATAATGGCACCAAAGAGACATGAAAGCCACCCAAAACTTCCATGTTGCCAATTCCAAGGATTGATTTTTTGTCTTCATCTTGTTTGGCCTGTCAGCTGCATTTGACACAATTTGTTACTCTCTCCTTGAAAATTATCCTTCACTGGATTATTGGGCCATCAGTTGGAGTGATCTTTCCTTTGTGTCACACTCTAACTCTAATCTGTTAGAATTCGGTTAATCATAATATATCTAGAATCTGACCACTTTTCAGCACTTATACAAGCACCAGCCTGCTCCAAACCACTATCCTTTGTTACTTGTATTGTTAAAATAGTCTGGAACAGGTTTCCCTGATTCTACTTTGGCTAGGTCCCTGTTCCCAGACTCGTCTCACCTCCTCAACCAGAGTAAGCATTTAAATTAGGTCCTGACAGTCAAAACTCAAAAACTCGCCAAAGCTTTCCCCATCTCAAAACTCACCAAAACTTTCCCCATCTCCCTTACAGTGAACGATGGAGTCTGTAGCATGGCCTAAAAGTCCAAGGTGCTCTAGCTCCTTGCTGCTTCTCTGTTCTCATCTCTGCTTCCCGTGATCCAGTCACATCTGAGTCCTTGATTCTGCTTTAATATTTCACACACACCCCTGCCCTATTATGGCCTTTGCATTTGTTCTGCTGCCCAGTATACTCTATGTACATTCTCCTGACTTGCTTCCTCACTTCCTTAAAGTATTCAAATGCTGTCTCGTCAATGAAACCATCTAAAGTAGAAACTCTCCCACTACGTTGTTCACTATTCCCTTTCCTCTGTCTTACTTTCTTCACATTTCTTACTTTGTATATTTATTAGCTTAAGTGTTTGTACCTTCTCCCAAGATGGCAGAGATTTCCCCCATACCTGTATCTGTAGAACTTAGCACAGTGCTTAGCCCATATTAGTCACCATCTGTTGAAAGAAAGAATGAATGACCACAAAATACTGCTTCTTTTGTATCTTATCGCTCAGTTTTGAGCTCTTTGAGTTAAATGTACATTTGGTTAAAAAAAAATTAAAGCAGATGTTTGACTTTTCTGAGCCACCAAATGGGTAAGAAGTGGAGTTACCTGGGCAGAGAGACCTTGCAGGGCCAAAAGGATAGGTGTGAGGATGTTTTGCGATAGGTACATAACAGATGACTGCTGCCCTGGTTGGAAGCGTTGCTTCCAGGAAATGTGTTAAAATCACAAAATGAATATGAAATAAAAAAATGACCAGAAAGAAAATGGTCAATTTTGGGTTGCTGGGTTTCCTTCTTATTTGGGAACTGATGAGTGAGGTGGAATAGATAAAGCAAATGGGCTGGGATGGAGGGCATAGTTGAGGAAAATGTACCAAGAGCAACCATCTTTTGAATAGATACTGCAGCCAGTCTCCATGATGTTACAAATATTTTATTTGTATCCCCTAGAGACATCTATCACCTCTTAATTTTGCAAGAGATAAAATGATTGTGCCAAACTCTACTAGCTCAGAAGAATTAGAACAGGACGTTATGGCACTAAAATCTCATTGGTGGGGAGGGAAAGGTGAGGCATAAGGAAGTAGCTCTAGGGTTCTCTTCAGATCTTATGTTCTAATATACACCTATATGTCTGGAATACTCAGAATCAAATGATAAGTCTTTCAAAAAAAGTATTTGTCAAGCCCTCCCCCCACCCCCCCCTTTTTTTTTTTTAAAGATTTTATTTATTTGAGAGGGAGAGAACGAGCGCATGAGAGGGGAGAGGGTCAGAGGGAGAAGCAGACTCCCCACTGAGCGAGGAGCCCAATGCGGGACTCGATCCTGGGACTCCAGGATCATGACCTGAGCTGAAGGCAGTAGCTTAACCAACTGGGCCACCCAGGCACCCCCCCCCCCCACAACCCCTTTTGAACCAGTATGATGCTACGGGGGATATAGAATTAAATATAATATCCTCTAAGAAGCATTTATTGACATTATTAGTATTCATTTATTATCTGTTTTGTGTTAGGTCCCATACTACTTTCTGGAGATTAAAAGATGGTGATAAGAACATTAAATTCTTGTTATATGCTGAGTGCTGTTCTCAGTGCTTTAAATGTGTTCTCTTAATTCTCACAAAAACCATATGAAGTAGGTACTGTTATCCACATTTTTCAGATGAGAACTAGAAAACAGTGGTGATGTAACTTATATGCTGAAGATTAAATGACAAGTAAGTGGCAGTCATGTTCTAAATCCAATTAATTTAGTTAAGAATGAAGTCCTAACCATCTATACTGAAGAGAAGGTTCAAGTTCTTAAGGATCCCAGGGCATAGTTGGGAGACAGGCAGGTGCAAATAAGTGATTCCTATACCAGTGCTAGGTGGGTGCTACTATTGTGGGCAAGGATACTATGAGAGTACAGAGGTGGTGCTATTAATTTTGCTTAGGGGTAGGGCTTAGGAGGAAGGATAAAGATAAAGCTTCCCTCATGTCTTTATATAGAAAAATGGTGATTGCCTACATCTGAATCTCTCCACCTTCTTTCCAAAAACAAAGGTCAAGGAGAATAAATAAAAGTATACATCCCCACATTGTCAACATAATTGGACACAGGGAGTAAAGTACACTTCAACACGTCCAAAAATAACATTTTATAAAATGGATGTAAAACAGCAGAAACATGTATATAAAACTGTTAAAAATGAGAAAATATTTCAGCTGATACACACTCTTAAAAAAAAAAAAAAAACTCAGAGTAGAATGGAGAGAAAACTCAATATTCCCAGCTTGAATCAAATATCTTTTAACAAACCTTTAGGGATAAGAAAATCCACTTTTAACCAGAAATTCAGACTAGAAGTGTACAAAAAAATAGGTAAAACGTAAGTTGACTAAATACAGGAACAGAATGAAAGAGAAAGTATCATTTTAGAAATGAAGATACAGTTACAAAAACCCCAAAGGAGAAGTTGAACTGAAAGAGCTACAAGGGACATTAAGGAAATGTGTTAAAATCACAAAATGAATATGAAATAAAAAAAATGACCAGAAAGAAAATGGTCAATAAATTTAGGTAAAGATGATCCAACATACATATAATTGAAATCCCAGAGGAAAAATGATAGAATATTGAATAGAATAGAATATTTAAAACTAATACAAGAAAGGCAAAATGATCATGAAAAAACTAATTTAGAGGACTCAGTTCTGAACTGCAAAATTTCCTACAAAACTGCAATCAAAACTGTGGTATTGGCATAAGATAAACCTATAGAGTAATGGAATAGAAAACCCAGACAGACCCTCACCTGTATGGTAAACTGATTTTCAAAAAGGGTGCCAATACCATTCAATGAGGAAAGGACCGTTTTTCAAAAAAATGGTGCTGTAAAAACAGTATCTACTTGCAAAAGAATGAATTTGGACTCTTTCCTTTCATGACATCTAAAAATTAACTCAAAATGGATCAAAGACCTAAAGGTATGAGATGAAACCTATAAAACTCTAAAAGAAAAAAAAATAGGGAAAAATCTTCATGATGCTGAATTTTGACAATGATTTCTTGGCTATAACACCCAAAAGCCCAGGCAATAAAGGAAGAAAAAAAAAATCAGTTGGACTTAAGATTAAAAACTTTTGTGCATGGGGCAGCTGGGTGGCTTAGTTGGTTAAGTGTCCAACTCTTGGTTTTAGCTCAGGTCATGAGGAGTCCTGAGACTCTCAGGAGTCCTGAGATTGAGCCCTGCATCGGTCTCCACACTCAGTCGGGAGTCTACTTGAAGATTCTTTCCCCCTGTCCCTCTCACCCCACTCACGTACTCTCTCTCTCTCAAATCTTTAAAACAACAACAACAAAACCCAAAAAACCTCATGTGCATCAAAGACAGAAAGGGAGAAAATATTTGTAAATCCTATATCTAGTAAGAATTAAATATTCAGAATAAAGAATTCCTACAACTCTACAATAAACAATCCAATTCAAAAAGGGGGAAAGAATATGAGTAGACCTTTCTCCAAATAAGATACACAGATGGCCAATGAGAATATGCAAAGATGCCACCATTCTCCAAGAAAATGCAAATCAGAATCACAAGATACCACTTCATACCATTAGGATGGCTATGATTTAAAAAGGAAAATAACTGTTGGTGAGAATGTGGAGAAATTAGAACCCTTGTACATTGCTGGTGGGACTGTAAAATGGTGTAGCTGCTATGGAAAATGTAGTCATTCTTCAAAAAACTGAAATGACCCAGCAATTCTACTCACAGGTATATACCCAAAGGAATCGAAAGCAGAGATTTGGACAGAGGCTTGCATACCAGTGTTTATTGTGGCAATTTTCACAATAATCAAAAGGCAGAAACAACACAAATGTCCATTAACATATGGATAAACAAAATGTATATACAAAGGGAATATTATTCAGCTGTGAAAATAAATGCAGTTCTGGTGCATGCTAGTAGATGGATGAACCTTGAAAACATTATGCTCAGTAAAACAAGCCAGACACAAAGAGACAAATGTTCTGTGATTCTACTTGTATGAAATGTCTATAATAAACTCATAAAGACAAATTGGTTAGAGATTAATGGACTGAGGGGTAGAAGAATGAGGAATTATTGCTTAGTGATTGCAGGGTTTCTGTTTGGTGTGATGAGAAAGTTTTGGAAATGGTGGTGGAGGTTTAAGATTGTGAATGTAATTAATGCCACTGAATTACACACTTAAATGATTAAAATGGCAAATTTTATGTTAACTATTTTACCAAAACGTAGTGAATAATGTAATATGCCCTCACCCAAACCACTCAAGTATGTATTTCAAATGGACAAATTGTATGTGAATTCTATTTAAAAATTTAAAAATGCAAGACCTCAAAATCCACATCTGCATAGTGAGTGGGCCATCATTTTCATGAATGAAAATTGACCAGTGAAGTCAACACTGAGCTATATCCTAGTAAAACTATTAAATTTTAAATAAAACTATTCTCATGACTTCAAGGCAAAAAGATCATTTACAAAGCAGAGAAATTCAGGTTGGCATCAGACATTTTGACAACAACATAGAAGGCAAGACAAAAGTTGCATTTTCAATAAAACTCGAGGAAAGATAGTATGAGAAAGGCTTCCCAGTTTGACAGCTGAGTTCCGTGCTGGTGTTTTATATAGCTAGATAAGTGCTAGGAAGAGGTCTCAAACCAAGGGACCAGAAGAATGGAAGCAAGAGAATGCATGAAACTTCTAGGATTTGCAAATAGGTCAGTATGGCTGTAGTCTCCATAAGGTCAAGTGGAGACCCCTAAGGCCTTAGATTTAATCAAATAATTCATTTACTCATTCACTTAATATTTCCTGAGTATTAACAATGCCCACTTACCTATTGTTACTGAAGGAGTTGTGTGTAAGATCTATATGAAAAGATGAAGGGGAGGTTAGAGACTAGGGAATGCACATACAAATTTTCATTTATGCATGGAAATGTAGCATGACATTTACTTGAGTAATGTTATTCTAAACATCCACTTTCAATTGAAAATTTGCATTTCAACTTTTCCATTGACCTAGATTGGAAGTATAGGTGGACAGTTCTTTCACTTAAAAGGCAGAGGGAGCCGAGCCAGTATATCCATTGGGTAATCACACAATCATGGAGAGATGGCTGTGTCCAGCAACTGAGAAGACTGACACAAGTGCAAAAATAAGTGAAAACCACTCTTCTCGAGAGTACATCCTGTGCTTGGCGGTGTTCTGGGTACTGGGGAAAATACCATGGCAAGTAAGAGCTGGTTTCAGCTTTCAGGTTGCCCACACATCTGTAAACTGATTACATTACAGGATGTAAGTGAGGGTAGGCACCAAGATGTGGTGAGACCCTCACAAGTTTTACCTCACTATGCACTGGTGAGTGGGCATCCAAAGACTTACTGCTGTTCTTCATTTGAGTGTAGGATTTTAACTTCCAGTGTATCTTCCTATACATTTTCATGTTAAAACACTTAAGTTGTAAGTAACAGATATCAACTTGAATAATTATGGGCATGATTATAAAAAGGTTACCGGATTATCCCATGGACTGAACATAAGGAAGGGGATGTAACTGGATTACTGGGAGGAACTGGAAAACCAACATTCAGGTTCATACTTAATACTTGAACCATTTCACATCAGTATTGGGCAACAATTTTCAAAGCAATTACTTCACAGCATCTCATTGAACCCCAAAAAAGTAAGTCGAGCAGTTATCCTTTTTTTATGTAAAAGGTGATGATATAATCTCAGGCAGATGAAGTGAATTTTCCCAAATGTAGTGGTTAAACCTACAATTTAGAGTAGAAACCTTCTGACTTAGACCTTTTCTTTTCCCATTAGTCTTCTTCAAAACATTCTTTTCTTACTAGTATGCCAAAATTTCCCCTTAGGATTCCCTCACCTTCTTAAATTTTCTTCTTTCATTTTGGTTTTGGAATTAAAGGAGTCACCTGCATGTCCTTATTAATAGGCTTGAGACTTCTCTGAAAACTGGCTTGAAATTATACCATGTAATCTGAACTTGAAGGGACACCAAGAAAAGGGATAATTGAAGAAATGAGTGGGAGATCTCTGTTGTCTCCGTGATTTTCTTATCTTATATGAAATGCCTTATCAGAAATAGGCCATTATAGTTTAAATGATGAGATAGAGTTTAAAACTCCATCAGACACTTTCTGAGTTTGGAGTTGTAGCCTCGTTGTTTTTCCAAACTCCAATTTTTCCTTCACAATGAACAATAACTTTTTGATTAAACAGCTGGCTATTTACTATTGAATGCCTCACATTTAATAACAAAAGTCTTCCTTCAGAACAGGAAATTTTATCTAAATTGCTTTGCTCTTCGGTGATTGTGAACTTCTAAAGTCTGCTAGGACTGATAGCATGAAAAAATAAGTTTCTCTCAAGAAGGTGATTACTTTTTAAAAGAAAGGGCCCCAAACTAAATAATTCAGTGTACTTTCTGCAAAGCAGAAGTCAAGGTACGTAAGTTGTCCTCTCTGTAAACATCATTAAAAATCAATCAACTTTGTATTGACAAATTTATATTGGGAAGACTATAGACAACTGCTGAGAGGAGAAAAACATGAAAGTACCACTTAGTCAAGGACCTTCTTCATTAGTTTTGTTCTTAATAGGAGCAGCTACCATTATCCAGTTAGCACTGCCCTTGGCACATAGCACTAAGTGCTCTATATATTAGTCGGTCCTTTCTGCCCTCCTGCTGGCATTTTCCCTTGGCTGAAGCCAACTGGAATCAAAAGGGAAAGGGAGAGAACCTGTCAGTGCTTTGGTACAAAGCAAGGCAAAGAGGGGCAAAGAGTGTATCTGGAGGGGGTAAATGGGATATCCAGCTCCTCTTAATTTATGTTCATAGCATTTGCCACTATCTGAAATTGTTATTTGTTTATTGTTCATCTACATTATAATGCAGGCTCCAGGGGACCAGGGATATAATCTTGTCAAAATTTGAGTGCCTGCCTGTATATTATCTATCCATCTATCCTCTACACAGTTATTAATGGGACATGATCAGGAGAACTTTCACTTCTAGGTGCTCCAAAAAGATGGGATGCTGAAGTTTTCTTTGTACTGCTTTCTTGTGTTTCTGATTAACTAGAAACAGACCCACAGAAAATCTCTGTGAATGCTGCTTGAGGGAACACGTTATTCAAATAAGGCTTCCATCAGACCTTATTTGGTACAGTGAGGCCAGGCTGGTACCTAGAAGTCTGATTGTATGAGGAGCCTAGGAATCTGTATCTTTGAAAAGCTTACTAGGCTATCATGTCTACCCAGGTTTGGGAACTGCCTATGGACCTCATTGGTGCTTTCCAAGGTCCTGAAAAAGTAAAAATGTCAAAGAATACAGGTCCCTGTCTGCCTCTATCTTGGGAATGCTAATGTTACGGGTCAGGGTTGGTCTGTGATTGTATCAAGACTTACTGGAGGGAGAAAAATATTCCTCTTGTCCCCTACCGTAGCCACTAGACCCTGATATATTTCACATGGATCCTTTGGAAATGGTCAATCATGAAGCCTTTGGGGAGATGTCCATTTGTTCTGTGAAGCTTTAAAATGTTACACGAGGATGTCACCTACACTCTAGGCTTGACAGATGGCTTTTGGATGTTTAGATATTAATATAACAAGTAGCAGATGGACATTGGATCAGAACACCTTCAATGTCCTCTCTGACTCTGAGAGTCCTGGTTACCAAATTGTGCTTTATATGAACAGCAGGCTTTCGATTTAGCATAACATTTAAATTTTCATCTAGCTGAATAATAAAATGCAGTTAGACTAAATTATCACTCAGGATTATCAGCAAATATTTTGGAGGCAGCTAGCATAGGGTATAATTGAATGTTATAAGCAGTGCATTTTGTCTTAACTCCTGGGAAACATGGGACCAATGACTATGGCTTCAGTGTGTCGTCTGTGGCAACACAAAGGGAGTGATTTAGGGGGGGTCTTACTCCCCTATCCTCTCAAGTTGCTGCCCCCACACTCTTAATGAAATTGGTAAGCTGACGTTGGGTACTGTTCCCTAAGCAGTTGAGCCAAGTGGCTTAGATGAGGTTTTTGGGTTTTTTTCCTGAAAATGTTTTAAAGTGTCTTTTAGATTCTTCTGTGAAAATGAGAGCATTGATCTTATCTAATAACATTAATTCACTTTAAAAAAGCATTTATAATTTACAACATAGTTTTATTTAGATTATCGGTTTTATGTTCTTTGAAAACCTATACAATGGGTATCAGTTATTAAAACTTAGAAGAAACTGAGGGCCCAGAAAGGTTCAGTAATTTGCCCCAAATCACAAAGCATAAATAGTTTAGGTAAGACACCAACAGAGGTTTTCTGACTCGAGTCCAGTGATATGTCTGTATTTCATACTATTTAACCCAGTGTTGAATATTTGACTTTGTAAGCACAGAATCCATTAACCTCTGAACATCTATCAATTGAGTATAGCAATGCCTGACTTTTAGGGTTGTTTCAAGGATTATAAAATATGTAAAGTTATGGCATTTAGTAGGTACTCACAGGCAGCTCTTCTGACTGTTGAGGCAGTGTCTGAGCTTGAGTTTTATAATCCTTGCCAAGTAAGTGGTCCTCCGGCCCTGCTGGGACATCCTTCAGAGACTGCAAGTTCACTGCCTCCCAAGGCTGTTGCTTCCCTCTGTGTTTTCTGACTATTAGAAAATTTTTCCTATCTTGAGCCAAAAATGCCTCTTTGTAGCTTACGCTTACTGGTATATATTTTACCTCTTTTAGTTACACAGGATGAGTCTAATCCCTCTTCTACATGAGAGTCCTCCAAATATTTGAAGACTTTATCATGCTATCTCTCAATCTTTACTTCTTCAGACTGAACATTCTTCAGCCATTCATCATTTGATTTGGTTCACAATCTTCCTTGTGTGTCTGTTCAGCATCTGAGAAGTTTCTACAACTAAATGTGATTATCTCCAGGCATATTGGCTCAGATTATGATGAGGTGATTTTCTTATAGTACAGTTTAAGATCACAACATCCCTTTTGGCAGCCTTATCTTAGCTCACTATTGACCAAAATGGCTAATATTTTTCCATATGTATTTCTGTTAAGTAATAGATCTCAGATTCTGTCTTTGAGAAACATAGTCCCTAAGCATGGAACCTCTCATTTTTCCATGTTAAGTTTCATCCTATTTGGCCCTAATTCCTTCCTATTAATGTCTCTTTTAACCCTGATGGTATTATCCTAAATCTGGTGTGATTGAAATAATCATACCAACTTCTTATTTCCCCAGAAACTCAAGCACATCTGATATTAAAGTGCCAAACCATAATATAAAAATGCAAGATAGGACAAACCTAACAGAGCCAGTTGTCTCACCTCATCCATAGTCAGCATCATCTTGGAATGCTATCAGAATCATGAACTTTTAGCAGAGAATAAGGGCTGGTAAGAAGTAGTGGGAGAGAGATATTAGGGGCATAAAATATGATTGAGAAGGGAAAATGCCTTGGTGTAGAAACCTAGATGAGGAAAGAAAAAGGAGATAGTAAAATTTGGTTGCTAGGTAACAAAGGTATGAATTTTTTTAAAAAAAATTAAGTATAATTAACATACAGGTGACTTTGCTTAGCATTATATCTAGATTCATCCATCCATGGTGCAAATGGCAAGATTTCATTATTTCTTATGGTTGAGTAATATACCGTGTGTGTGTGTATTTGTATGTGTGTTCATCTATGGATAAACACTTGGGTTGCTTCCGTACTTTGACTATTGTTGTTAAAGGTACAATAAACACAGGGGTGCATATATCTTTTTGAATTAGTGTTTTCAACTTTTTAGATAAATAACCAGTAGTGGAAATACTAGATCGTATGGTAATTCTATTTTTTATTTTTTGAGGAACCTCCAAACTGCTGATACCACCTTGCATTCCCAGCAACAGTGCATGAGGGTTCCTATTTCTCCACATCCTTGCCAACACTTACTATTTCTTTTTTATTTTAGCCATTCTGACAGGTGTGAAGTGATCTCATTGTGGTTTTGATTCGCATTTCCCTGATGATGAGTGACGTTGAGCATCTTTTTATGTGTCTGTTGGCCATCTCTATTTTCTTGAAAGAAGAAAAGTCTATTCATGTCTGCTGCATATTTTCAATTGCATTATTGTTTTGGTTTTGAGTTGTAGAAGTTCTTCATATATTTCGGATATTAACTCAGAAAAGGTATGAATTTGATGAGTGTTTTGTAAGTGGATGAAGCAGGTCACATGAGGACTTGATGGTCTCTGGGAAGATCTCCTCTCTCTGGAGAGAACCTCTTCTCTGGCAAAGTGTCTCCAGAAGTATTTGTTAATCTCATTTGAGTACTGTTACCCTTTCATTTACCGCAACAAAAGTATCTCCTTCCCAGGTTGCAACTTCTCTGCCTCTTTTGTTTGCATTTGTACTTACTTTGCAGCCAGCTGGCAAGGAACAGTTTGGAAACCTGCTGAGCCCTGCTACTGTCCTCCCTCCTGAGCTCTGCATAGATTTAGCTTGGAATTCAATTCTTACATGTTGGGGGCATACTGTATTCATTCCTATAATCCATCTTCCTTACTAATCTGTTTTCTCCTGTATAAATGCCAGAGGTGCATTTTTTTGAATCTAGTCATTTGCTGTCAGCTGGTTTTGTTAAATAGATGTGTAGGAGGAGACCGCAGAGTGCCTCTTTGGGGGCATTCCTTTCATGTTTTTCTGGTACTATGTGATGTGTATTCCATGTTAGCAAATAATAGCCAGGCAACCTGACATGGAAATTCAACAAGTAGCTCATCAGTGTACACAGTTAGCAAACATTCCCATCATGGTAGGTTTTGAGGAAGTATTTTGTAGATTGCCATGAATGTTTAGCAATTGTCAGGGCCAAAAATACTGCTAATGATACCATAGATGCCTGTTCTTTTAAGTAGAGGTGAAGAACTCTGTTCTCACATTTGCCCTATGATGCCCAGACTGGGAAGATTGTGTTACGCCCCTCTTAGCATAAGACCAAAGAGGGACTTAGCCCCCTGTGTGCAAAGTCATTACCACCTTTTAATTGGCGGGGGGGGGGGAATGGGAACAGAATGGGAATTGCCTTGTGTTCTGTATAGGGCACTTTCTCCAAAGAGCACCATGGTATTCACTAGTGCCAGCTAAAAGGCAGTGAGGATGAGGCTCTTGTCTAGCAAGAGAAGGTCATTGCAACTTTCCTCTAGAGGGAGAATGTGAACATTTTTCTTTAATTCCAGGAAAAGCCCAAGATAAACCTCTTCATATAGCATGTCATTTGAGCTTCATATTGTCTTCTTGAACAGCAGCATATAATACATGCTGATCCACATGGTTTACATTGGAAATTCATTCTTGTACGTAATTGGGAAAGGTATCATGGAGTCCCTTCAGAGGTCTGTCTTCATCCAGGTAAATAGAAATCCAATATTCCTTCATAAGTAGTGTCGTTGAACCATTTGATTTGCTTTGTGTCGAGCTCTGAGGGCTTTATCTGTTAACAGAAAATTGAGTTCTTCATAGAATATTGACAGGTCTTTTAAGCAGATGGGACATTTCCTAGGGAGGGCATTCTTAACCAAAGTCATGACTAAAGAGATGTTGTACCTTGTGAAGAAAATTTCTGATGTGAGCCCTTGATTCAGTGAGTGACTTTCATGAAAAGTATCAGTTACTCTTTGCATTGTTCGTTCCTCTGAAGCAGTTTTTATGTTTGACTGGATGTTTAATTTTGCATGGTATTGTATTAGAAATGAGATACATGTTAAAATACATGTTAAGACACATGTTAAGATACATGTATACTAATGGCATGCAAAATTCCCATAAATTCTCCCAATATAGCTTAATAGGCAGTGCCTCGTTTGAGTGCAAGGCCTAGAAACGTGATTAAGTAAGAATTGGGTTTTCTTTAGCCATAAGGAAGGGTAGATTTTAGACGGTTGTAGGGTAAATACAGATTTGTATCAGATAGCCTATGGGAATGTGATAAATTTGATTATAATGTATTCAACTTTAGCACTAAATTGCTTATCAAAAGGACTGCACTTGATCTAATTAATTTTCAAGTTACTGTTTCTCTTGTTCTATCTGGTTTTCCTGTTAGTGAGTCATCTGCCTCACAGATTCAAACTAGCTATCCCTATCTTTTTTTTGCGGATGAAAAACTGAGAGGGGTTCATCTTGCTCTTTTGTTCGGTATTCTTGTGTAGATTTCATGAACTGAGGATGGTGAAAGAAGACCCTTGAAAAGGGTGATCACATTTCACTTGTTTTCATGGACTGTAGTATCTGCAGAAAAATGTCAAGTTTGACCACGTAAAGTCTTTGCTGTATTACTTTAGAGCTTGTATAAGTGTCTGTAGCCCTCCTCTTAAGATAGTATCAGGGAGCATTCCTTCATTTAGTCAATAAATAGATGGAGTAGGCACTTATTTTGACTAGCACTCTTCCAGATACTAGGGATACTGACAAGAAGATAAGATAGAGGGGCACCTGGGTGGCTCAGTCGTTAAGCGTCTGCCTTCCGCTCAGGTCATGATCCCAGGGTCCTGGGATCAAGCCCCACATTGGGCTCCCTTCTCAGCGGGAAGCCTGCTTCTCCCTCTCCCCCTGCTTGTGTTCTTGCTCTCGCAATCTCTCTCTCTGTCAAATAAATAAATAAAATCTTAAAAAAAAAAAAAAAAAAAAGGTAAGATAGGTAAGGTCCCTGTTTCCAAGATTCTTGCCTCTGGTAGGAGGAGACAGTCAATCAGGAGAGCACCAAGACAATTTTGGAGACTTACTTGGTTTGATAAAAGAATAAGCTAAGTGAGGATTGGTTAGTAGCTACTTTATATAGGATGGCCAGGCAAGGTCCAGGAGACCATGGAGCAGATGCAAAGATGTTGTGGGTGGGGGTTTTATTTCCTGCATTCTCAGCAGATAATTGGTGGTTGTAACAGTTAGGAATTCCAGGCACAACTTGCGGGTCTAAGCGTTGGGCTCAGAGTACCAGAAAAGATCAATTCCTTCATTCTTGGCAGGGAGGTCTGAGAAAGTAGGCTTAGCTGGGACCAGAATCCTAGAGACTCCAGTGGGTAGGGAGGCACATGGTCCTACCTTCAAGTGCTGGAGAGTAGGTCTAAATGGGTCATCTAGGTGGGGAGGTTCTCAGAGATTGGTAAAGAACTAACATACAGGGGTGCCTGGGTGGCCCAGTCGTTAAGCGTCTGCCTTCGGCTCAGGTCATGATCCCAGGGTCCTGGGATTGAGCCCCATGTCAGGCTCCCTGCTCACCGGGGAGCCTGCTTCTCCCTCTCCCACTCCCCCTGCTTGTGTTCCCTCTCTCGCTGTGTGTCTGTCAAATAAATAAAACCTTAAAAAAAAAAAAAAAAACCCATATAGGGCAGGCAGGGTTTATATTTTAAAAGGGATGTATGAGGGCAGTCTTGAAGTAAGAATTTAAAGTGAGGGCCCCTGCTCACTGAAGCCATCTTCATTTTCCCAGAAACCTTTCTAAGGATTGGCTAAAACCAGTTCAGGTCCCCAGTGGTCCTCAGAATGTGTCTGGTACTGGACTGAGCAAAAGTGTTATGAAAAATGTCCTATTTTACTCCTATAAAAGCAGTGTATTTATTGTTATTGCTTAGGTTATTGTGTATCTAAACACAATGTAATAAGCAAATCCTCTGCCTTTCTTTTGAGTCTTTCTAATCTTACGTAAATTTAAAAATTCAAGTCTTTTGTTTCTGTTTTGTTTTTAAAGATTTTATTTGAGAGCACAAGCAGGGGTATGGGCAGGCAGGGGGAGAAGCAGGCTCCCGGCTGAGCAAGGAGCCTGATGTGGGACTCATCCCAGGACCCTGGGATCATGACCTGAGCCGAAGGCAGATGCTTAACTGACTGAACCACCCCGGCGTCCCTAATCTTATGTATATTTCTGATGAACTTTGAACAAAAGTCAAATTTGTTAAATGTCAACTTGTTACTTTGGAAGGATGTAAAAATCCTAAGATGTTTGCTTAGGGTGCTCCTGGGTGGTTCAGTCAGTTTAGGGTCCGACTCTTGGTTTTGGCTCAGGTCACGATGTCAGGGTTCTTGAGATCGAGCCCTGCCTGGGGCTCCAAGCTCAGTGGGGAGTCTGCTTCTCTCCCTCTGCTCCTCCCCTTTCTCTCTCGCTCGCTCTATCTTAAAAAAAAAAAAAAAGTTTGCTTGGAACTTAGAATAATGTCGAAAAGTTTGATATATGGCTTGAACAAATTAAAAGAAGCCAATGAATATTTTAAAACAAGATGAAAATACTGAAATTTTAGGATGCCTTAGAAAATATTTTGTCCAGAAATTGTTTTTAATCTACAGTTTAGTATCTAAGTTGTCAGTTTGCTCCATAACTGAAGAGGTTTAAACAGCAAGAGAAAGGAATGCTGTTAATTCCTTTGGGTTCTTTTTTTTTTTTTTTTTTTAATTATTCACTTGTTCTAGCTTTTAAATTTGTAAGTGAAAAGAAATTTGGGACTATAAAACTTTCAAAGCGGAGGAAACTTATGACAAAGTAGGTACTATGTTCTTGAATTTTGACATTGACATTGCACATCTTTAAATACACTCAGTGTGACAGGTGATGTCCTTCCTTGAAACTGTATCCCAAAGCACAAGCAGGCATCTAAGACCCTGGTAATCCCATTGCAATAGATTCCGCCAGTGGGCTGTAATGGGTCATGTGACCTGTGGAGCTTTGCGTTCTCAGACACCTGTGAGTTTAACAGAATGGTGGTACCGACTAGGTGCCAAGGCATTAAACGTATTTCATTGAAGCCTCAGGGCAAACCATACCATCATCAGTAATAGTTCTTTTTTTTTAGTTGAGGAAGCTGAGGTACGGAGAAATAACTTGATTAAGGTCATACAGCTAGTAGAATACAGAACTAGAATAGAAGTCCAAATCTGTTTTATTCTGAATTCATGTCTCTGCTCCACCACGCTATCTCTGGTATCTCTTGGCCTTGTGTGCATGAAAATACATCAGTCCTCTTTGATTTTCAGTGGGACGTATTAGGGCAAATAATGGCTGGAACTACAGAAAATCCTCTCTCAGTGGGTTAACATAGAATTTTATTGCTTAGGTAGCATGCAGTTACGTGTATCTAGCTGGCAGGTAGCCTTTCCATGTCATTTAGGAATCTAGGATCTTCCATCTTGTTTCTGCCCGCCTCCTAGTTCTCTATCTTCTCTAGTCACCTGAAAGAAGGTGGAGGGAATGTTGAAAGATGCTTGAGGGAGATATTTTTGGGGAAAAGGCAGGCCTGGAAGGGTTGCACCTCCACTCACATGAGCTGGCCACCCTTAGCTGTGAGGTCGGCTGGAAATGTAGTGTAGCTGTGAGCCCTGGAGGAAGAGAAAAGGGGCTTCTGGGAGAGCTAACCAGTGTTGGCCACATACTTTGGCACATGAACTTGTTTTCTGCTTTCCTTCCTGATGACTAAGTCAAGTGAGGAGTTTTAACTTACTTGAGTGAGTAGCACAGATTTGGGGGTCTGGTCTCAAATATAGCTTAGCAATTTACAAATTGCATAACCATGGGCAAGGTATTGAACCGTGCTGCGCCCAGAACACCTACCTGAGGTAGCGTTGTGAGGGATAAGTGAATTAATACATGGAAAGCCCTCCACGTGCAATGCTTGGCACACGCTAAGGGCTGTGTAAATGTTGGCTTTATGTCTGCGTGTCAGCTCCACTTTGGTTTTCATCCAAAAATGTGCTCTGGTGTTCCCTTCTTTGGAAAGTCTTCTCTGATTATGACAGACGGAATTCTGATTTTCCTTTCTGCTTGCATAGATCATTGCACTTCACCGAATGATAAGGTGTGTGCCTGTGGGTTGTCTTTCTGGCTCAGGCATTTGACCTGAGGAGAGGGACTTGGCCATATTAGTTTTGCTGTGTGTGTCCCCGTAGCCAACACCGTATCACATTGTAGATAATCTGATATTGATGTGAAGGAAACCTCATTAACTAGAATATTAGAATATCAAGTTTCTATTTCCTGACCACACAGGAAACCAAGGAGTTCATTGCATTAGCTTTCACTTTTCATCTGACTTGATGGATACTAGATTGAAGTGACAGATCACTGGGCCTTACCTGCCTGTCCACCTGAGCCAGTCCACCTAAACTATAACCCAGGGGTCAGGCCTTCTGTCAAGATTGTGTTTGTCTGGCATGTCGGTGGTATAACTCCCTTTGTAAAGGAGGTACAGATAGGGATGGGAGAATCTTATTTCTTAGCTAATGATGTGTTACTGGCATTAATCTGTGCAATACTCCTTTTGTTTCATTCATTCATCTTTTAGTCATTCACTTTTTCCTCCCTTTTGCCCTTCCCATTCCTTTAGGAAAACACTACCATGTGCCTTATGTGAGTCTTTAAATTTGTAGGTGTCCTTGGCTAATAGATAATTGTTTTGAATGTGTGTATTTTTAGTTTATATGTATTACAGACCCTCTTGCTTTTTTTTTTTTACTGTAGTCTCAAAACTATTTTATTTTTTTTTTTAATTTTTTAAATTTTTTTTTTTATTTGAGAGCGAGAGAATGAGAGACAGAGAGCATGAGAGGGAGGAGGGTCAGAGGGAGAAGCAGACTCCCTGCCGAGCAGGGAGCCCGGTGCGGGACTCGATCCCGGGACTCCAGGATCATGACCTGAGCCGAAGGCAGTCGCTTAACCAACTGAGCCACCCAGGCGCCCCTTCAAAACTATTTTAAAATAATTTTAATCTTACAGGAAAGCTTTTAGGATGGCACAAAAAACAATCCTGCACTCGGCCCAGATTCTGTTTTCTCTCTGCGCGATGTGTGTTTACATGTGTCTGTATTTCTACATATTCACATTGTTATTTTGAAGCCTTTGAGAAGAAGTTGCAAATATCAGGACTTTACCCCTAAATACTTCAGTGTGTATTTCCTAAGAGCAAAACACTTTAGTATACATGACCAGTTCTCAAAATTGGGAAATTGAACATCAATACAATACTAGTATATAATCTACAGTTCAAGTTTCACCAATTTTCCCACTAAAGTCCTGCATAGGATTTTTTTTCTGCTCCAAACCAGGATCCTCCCTTTGGTTTCTTTTAATTGGCAAATATTCCTCAGTCTTTGCTTTTTATGACATGGACATTTGAAAGAGCACAGGCAATTATTTTGTGGAATGTGCCTCAAATATGGTTTATCTGCCTTTTTTTTTTTTTAATCAATTTAGTTAACATATACTGTATCAGTTTCAGGACTAGAATTTAGCGATTCATCAGTTGCATGTAACACTCGGTGCTCATTACATCATGTGCCCTCCTTAATGCCCATCCCCCAGTTACCCCATCCCCCCACCAACCTCTCCTCCTGCAACCTTGAGTTTGTTTCCTAGAGTTCATATAGGATTCCTCTGTGTGGGTATCTATTTTTTTAACACTGTTTCTAAGCTCTCTTCATTTTGCTGTGTCTGGATCCAGCTCGTTGACTCGGCCTGCTAGCTGGAATTCTCCAGTGAGGTTGGGCACTTGGAGTGAATTGTTGGCTGGGGTGGGGTGGGGGGAGGGAGCAGCCAGCAGATTTTCATGGCATCAGAAGGGATCCTGATGGGGGCTGTGTGACCCCCGAAATCATACCTCTTTGACACAGCCACGAGGGCACTGCCCTGCTTTTTGGGCTGATGGTTGAGAAAGCAAACGTCTGAGGCCCACTATTTCTAAGGCAGAAGGAGCATCTATACTTGGGAAGATAAGGCATGTTAGAAAGTTGATTTTTTTTTGATCCTTCATGCACTTAATAAACATTAACAGCCTACTCTGCTCATTGGAGCTCACCTTCTGGTATATTTAAAACCAGAAAGAAAGCATTGAAATTGAAAGCTCTCCTCATTCCGACAGATGCAAATGTTTTAAAATGAAAGGTTCAGATAAATAATTTGACAGTATTTTCAATGTATTAGTAAAACAACCTCACAGAAAATTAAGCTTCCGCCTCTTTACCTAAATACAGCGATTTCCATTTCTTTCTGGTCTCCTCTGAAATTCACCAACGGGGAACATAATTTTTGCATCCTTGTCTCCGTAGTTCATAAATAATTTTACATTCTACTTTCCTCCAGTGAAGATTATTTTGTCTATACTTTCCCATATTTCATAACCTGCATATTTGTCACTCTTAATGACTGTAGTAAATTACATCAAGCTGATCTATAACTTATGCATTTCACTTTTGTTGTAAATTTGGCTTGTTTCTAGTTTTTTGTGAATATTAGAAAAAAAACCCTTTTAAAGGAAGTGTATATAGCAGCTTCTTGGGTTAAAGCAGTTTTGACAGATGATTGTTTCATCTAAAATTGTTCATTCTAAGCTGTGAAAGAGTTTGTGTTCCTGTGGAGAAAACATAGCCTGTGTTTTTAAGGGAGACTTATATTGCCTTGTTTATGTTTTGAGCCTCCATTTATAATGAGAGGACAATTAGTACAGATGGATCGAATACGTTTAGAGCTTTCTCCATTGAATACCTTGCAGTATTGTTAGGAAACAGCACTTTTCCAGTGGGGAGTAAGAGTGATGGGCAGTGTGGCTAAGCTACAAGGCTGCAGTGCGGCTGTGATACAGTGGGTGGTCTCTCAGTTCTTGCCTTCTGAGAGCCACTGGAGGAACAGGTAGCTCTTTGGCAGGTGGCAGTCAGTTCCCTTCCAGCATGGAGGTCTGATGAATTTCCAGACCTTTGGAAGTACCTAGAGCTGACTTCTCCTGTAGCTGCTCTGAGCAAGAACTGAGGAGAGCAAGGAACGGACGGGCCATCAGGAGTTACTGAAATTCCACGATGGTCTCTATGGCACCCCGTCCAGAATCTTCTGAGCATCTAATGACAAGTTCAATTCTTAGGCAAGCTTCTCCTTCCCCTTCTCAGCAGAGAAGGTGTTGAGAGGCCCTTGCTAGGGGTGAGGTGAAGGCTGGTACCTGGTGGTTGCAGGGACTATTTCTAAGGGGAGCACAAATCTCAAGATCTGTGACTAGGGCTTGGTAGGGCAGAACAGTTGAGACTATTCAATTGTTGAGTAGTTTCAGGAGATACCTTCCAAGATCCTGGGGCTGTTTTATCCTCTGTATTAGTTATGTCTTCATATATTTTTTTCATATATTGGACTTTCTTTTTTGCTCCATGAGGGCAGGATTTTGGATTTCTGGTTGATGGCTCTGTCTCTTGTTGCCTCATGTGGAGCTTGGAGCCTAAAAAGTGCTCAGTAAATATTTGTGGATGGGATGATTTCAGTTACTTGATTTTGTAGACTAAGCATATTACCATATGGGCAACTGCTCACTTGCTGGAAGGAGTATAGCAGGTTACTGTAGAAATGGATAGGGGCCAGATAAACCAAAGTCAGGGAGGAGTAGAGTGCAAAGGGGAGTGCATGGGCTTTGCAGCCAGGCAGATGGGGATTCTCATCCCAACTTAACTGCTCCCTGTCTTAACTTGTGGTTGACCCATTTATGTTCTCTGAACCTCAGCGTTCTCATCTATAATGTAGATCAAACCACTTTACTCGCAGAGTAGGTATAAGGGTCATTGCTCAGAGCAGACACTTAAAAATGTTACCTTTTTCCTCCTTTCCCTGCTGAAAAGGTGAAAATAGAAAGCCAACAGAGGCCCAGTTAATGTGTCCAAGTGTTGTCAAGAAGTAGATCTCTACGTTCATGTTACCTATCATCTAAAACATGCCCTATACTGCCTCCATCTCTCTATACCAGCAGCTAATGCCATGAAGACTTCAAACAACATGCCAACCTTTTGGTTCTGTTTTGAGCAAACTCTTTATTAATAATTGTTCTTTATCCCTACAGGATTTATGAGCGTGTGATTGACCCTCCTGAAACCAACCTTCCCCCAGGAAGCAACTTATGGCTTGGTCAACGCAACCAAAAGCATGGCTTATTCAAAGTAAGCACTTCTTTCTACTTCTGCCGTGTGCTTTTCTATGTGCTTGACATGAATAATTGTCAGAACAATTCTATGAAGTAGGTCCTTTGAAACTAGACAGGCAAGTGACTTGTTCAAGGTCACACAGTTCACTGTACTGCCAAGTATGGATGATGCATAATGTAAATGATCCTCTTAATGTTTCTTTCTTTCTTTTTTTTTTTTTTTTTAAGATTTTATTTATTTGAGAGAGAGAGAGAGAGCACATGAGACGGGGGGAGGGTCAGAGGGAGAAGCAGACTCCCCGCCGAGCAGGGACCCCGATGCGGGACCCGATCCCAGGACTCCAGGATCATGACCTGAGCCGAAGGCAGTCGCTTAACTAACTGAGCCACCCAGGCGCCCCCTCTTAATGTTTCTTACTGACCTAGTTTTGAGAGGCTTAAGATAATCTTCAAATTGGTTTCCATTCTCAGAATCTGGCGGTGTATAGGCAACAAGTCTCAGCTTCTGTGAGCTTTGGTTTTCTTATTTATAAAGAAGGTAATACAACAACTACACTGTTGTACTTTATAGAAACAGGACACAGTGATAAAATGAAGAAGTTAAGAATATGAAATTTTAAAGTCTTGATCTTCAATAGAATGGGTGACTTTTGCATTGGGCAATATGGTAAAATAGAGGTTTTAAAAAAATTCCGCTTCAAAATGCCTATAAATGCTGGATTAAATAGAACAAAAATCTTTTAAGACCCATTATTGCACTTACAAGAAAAAAAATTCTTAGAGACCGAATACATGGAGAAAAGTGAAAACCAGAGCGATATCTGCCATTACCGAGAAGTTGGAAACTTAAGTTTCTTTCCTGTTATTCCAATTTGATTGAGATATAATTGACATATAACTATGTAACTTTAAGACGTGTAACTGTTTGATTTGATATACTTGTATATTGCATTATGATTACCAACAGTGTTAACTAACACCTCCCTCTCCTCACTCACATAATTATCAGTGGCTTTTTTTTTGTCATGAGAACATTTTAAGATCTACACTCTTGGCAAATTTCAAGTACATAATACAGTATTATTCACTGTAATCACCATGAATCACCATGGGTACCTTAGATCCCCAGAGTTTACTTGTAATATAACTGAAAGTTTGTATACTTTGACCAGCATCTCCCCATTTCCCCTAACCCCTTGCAACCAGCATTCCACTGTCTCTGTGAGTTCAGGTTTTTTTATATTCTACCTATAAATGATACTGTGCAGTATCTGTCCTTCTCTGTCTTATTTCCCTTTGCATAATGCCCTCAAAGTTGATTCACGTTGGAAATGGCAGGATTTTTTTCCTCATGGCTGAATACTATTCTATTGTATATATCCAACAACTTTTTTAGCCATTCATCTGTTGACATATACTTAGGTTTTTTCCATGTCTTGTCTGTTGTGAATGATGTGGCAATAAATATGGGGGTAAAGATATCTCTTTGAGGTAGTGATTTAATTTCTTTTGGATATATACTCAGCTTAATTCCCCCAGATGTGGGATTGCTGGATCACATGGTAGTTCTAATCTTAATTTTTTGAGGAACTTCCATAGTGGTTGTACCAATTTACGTTCCCACGAACAGCGTACTAAGGGTTCCTTGTTCTCCACACTTGTTATTTTTCTGTCTTTTTGATGATAGCCATTTTTACAGATGTGAGGTGATCTTTCTTTGTCGTTTTGATCTGCCTGATGACTAGTGATTTTGAGCACCTTTTCATGTATCTTGGCCATTTGCGTGTCTGTGGAAAAATGACTATTGAGTTCCTCTGCCCATTTTTTAATCTGCTTTTTTGCTATTGTAGGAGTTAAATATACTTTGGATATTAGGGACACCTGGGTGGCTCAGTTATTAAGCGTCTGCCTTCAGCTCAGGTAATGATCCTAGGGTCCTGGGATCGGGCCCCGCATCAGGCTCCGTGCTTAGCAGGAAGCCTGCTTCTCCCTCCCACACTCCCCCTGCTTGTGTTCCCTTTCTCTCTGTCAAATAAATAAATAAAAATCTTTAAAAAAAAAAAAGTGTGTATGCACACACTTTTATATATATATATATATATAAAATATTAAACTTTTGCCAGATTGCTGATTTGCAAATGTTTTTTTCCCATTCCGTAGGGTCCCTTTTCATTTTGTTGATTCTTTCGCTGTGTAGAAGCTTTTTAGTTTGTAGATCTACTTATTAATTTTGGATTTTATTGCTTGTGCTTTTGGTGTCCTATCCAAAAAATGATTGCCAAGACCAATGCCAAGGAGCTTTTCCCCTGTTTCCTTCTAGAAGTTTTATGGTTTCAGGTCTTGTGTTTAAGTTTTTAGTCCATTTCAAATTTTTGTTAGTGGTGATAGAGTAATCCAACTACTTTGTGTAGTTATCCCGTTTTCCCAACACCATTTGTTGAAGAGACCATCCTTATTGAATATTCATGATTTCTTTGTCAAACAGTAGTTGCATGTGCAGGGGTTTATTTTTGGGCTCTCAATCCTGCTCTATTGGTCTCTGTGTCTGTTTTTTTTTTTTTTTTTTTTTTTTTTGCCAGACTGCTTTGATTACTGTAGCTTTGTAGTATACAGTTGGCCCTTGAACTAAAAGGGTTTGAATTGTATGGGTCCACGTACATATGAATTTTTTTAATGCAGTGTGGTACTGTAAATCTATTTTCCCTTTGGATTTTAATGTTTTCTGTATATAATACATATAGTGTACAAAATATGTATTGACTGTTTATGTTACTGGTTAGAAATTACAGTCAACACTAGGTTATTAGTAGTTAAGTTTTGGGGGAGTCCGAAGTTACATGTGCATTTTTGACTGCATGGAGGTTGGTGCTTCTAACCTCTGCACCGTTAAAAAGGTCTAACGTAGTTTGAAATCTGGAAATGTGATGCCTCCTGGTTTGTTCTTCTTAGCATTACTTTGGTTATTAGGAGTCTTTTGTGGTTCCATACAAATTTTAGTG
Source organism: Mirounga angustirostris (assembly GCF_029215605.1). Classification (NCBI taxonomy): domain Eukaryota; kingdom Metazoa; phylum Chordata; class Mammalia; order Carnivora; family Phocidae; genus Mirounga; species Mirounga angustirostris. The sequence goes on along the minus strand of NW_026991721.1, from coordinate 36,490,520 downwards.
TCTTTGTTCTTTTTTTGTTTGAAAAATGCCCTTTAGATTTTAAGGATTGCACTCAACCTACAAATGGCTTTGGGTAGTGTGCACATTTTAACAGTATTCTTCCAATCTATGAATATGGGATATGTTTACATTTGTTTGGATCTACTTCAATTTTTTCATCAAAGTTTTGTAGTTTTCATTGTGCAGATTTTTCTCTTCCTTGGCTAAATTCCTAAGTATTTTACTCTTTTTGATACTATTGTGAATGGGATTTTTTCATTTTTCAGATATTCCATTGTTAGTATATTAAAATGGAACTGACTTTTGTATGTTGATTTTTGTATCTTGCAGCTTTACTGACTTAAAAGTTTTTTGGTGGAATAGTTAGGATTTTCTATATGTAAAGTCCTATCACCTGCAAACAGACAATTTTACTTAGTCCTTTCTGATTTGGATGCCTTTATTGCTTGTCTGATTGCTCTGATGAGAACTTCTATTACTATGTTGAATAGGAGTTGGTGCCTTTGCCTTTTTTTTCATCTTAGAGGAAAAGCTTTTAAACTTTCACTGTTGAGTATGATGTTAACTGTGGGCTTGTCATACATGGCTTTTATCATGTTCAAGTATGTTCCTTTGCCCAATTTTTTGTCTTTTTATCACGAAGTTGTATTTTGTCAAATACTTTTGCATCTATAAGATAATTGTATGTTTTTGTTTTTTAAGATTTTATTTATTTGACAGAGAGGGAACACAAGCAGGGGGAGTGGGAGAGGGAGAAGCAGGCTTCCTGTGGAGCAGGGAGACCAATGCAGGGCTCGATCCCAGGACCCTGGGATCATGACCTCGCCGAAGGCAAACACTTAGTGACTGAGCCACCCAGGCGCCTCAATTGTATGGGTTTTATCTTTCTATTGGGATGTGTCACATTTATCGATTTGCATGCATTGAACCATTTTTGCATTTCAGGGATAAATCTTGCTTGATCATAATGTGTGATCCTTTAATGTGCCCTTGAATTCAACTTGCTAAGATTTTAATTTTTACATTTATATTCATCAGGGTTATTGGCCTGTAGTTTTCTTGTAGTATTACCTGATTTTGGTATCAGGATAATGCTAATCTCCTTAAATTAGTTGGGGATTTTGGGAAAACTTACTCATTTTGGGGGAGGGGTTTGAGAAGGGTAGTTGTCAAATCTTATTTGTTGGGTAAGATTCACTGATGAAGCCATTTGGTTCTGGGCTTTTCTTAAAAAAAAAAAATATATATATATATATATATATATAATTTACATAGAACAAAATTCATTCCTCTAAATGTACAGTTTTGAGTTTTGGAAAATTGATATAGTCATGTAAACACCATCATAGTGAAGATAAAGGACCATTCTATCACTTCCAAAAATCCCCCCCCCCCTTTTTTTTTTTAAGATTTTTTATTTATTTATTTGAGACAGAGAGAATGAGAGAGAGAGAGCACATGAGAGGGGGGAGGGTCAGAGGGAGAAGCAGACTCCCTGCCGAGCAGGGAGCCCGACGCGGGACTCGATCCTGGGACTCCAGGATCATGACCTGAGCCGAAGGCAGTCGCTTAACCAACTGAGCCACCCAGGCGCCCCCAAAATCCCCCTTTTGTAATGCTTTTGATTCATCTCCTCATCCTCAGTGTCCAACAACTACTGATCTGATGTCTGGCCCTATAGTTTTGCCTTTCCCAGAATGTTCTATAAATCATGTATGTATGTATGTTGAGATTCATCCATTAGTGATTCATTCTTCTTATGGTACTCTAATTTTGTAGTATGGAGGTACTACAGTGTGTTTATCCATCCCTCAATTCATGGACTTTTAGGTTGTTTTGCAATTTGGGCATTTATGAATAAAGCCACTAAAAATACTTGCATACAGGTTTTCGTATGAACACAAGTTTTCTTTTGGGTATGTAGAAGTGGGATTGCTGGGCTGTATATGAAGTGTATGTTTAACTTTATAAGAAAATGCCAGTGTATTTTCTAAGTTGGCTGTACTATTTTGTAATCCCACAACAATGTATGGAAGTCCCAGTTAGAGCCTTAAATTTCAACAGTCTGGGTGGGATGGGAGGAATGTCTTAGATCTCATACTCTACAACATTGGAGGATGGGGCAGAAACTTCGGAAACAAAGCCACAACTAGGAGACTATAACTCCAATGAAGGGGTAGGCAGAAGAGTCTACTGCTTAGCCATGGGAAGCAGTCCAGTAGGTAGTCTTTCTCCACCTCAGTTTCACGTAGGAAAAAACAGTTCCCTGGGGAGAATTTGAAACCATAGTCCTGGCATCATGCAGCCTTGAAATTTGGGTTTATTTGGCTCCTGAAGCTCAAGAAACTATCTTAAAGTGGTCCTTGGGATTCTGGATGAAGAAAATGACCTTTGGGGAAGGTTTTCTTCTATGCAAACCTAACAGGATTCCCAGAGATTAAGTTCATGTAAATAGGATTTTTAAGCCATCATGAGTAGGGGTTTGAAGGAGCAATATGAATTAGCCCTCAAAGGGCTACAGAAATTGGAATTACAAGATAAAGAATTTTGAAAATCCCCATGTTTTAAAGTGTTTAAAGAAACAAAGTAACAAATGTGTGAGGACTAGAGAGTATAAATATGATGAGGGGAAAACCAAAAAAAAAACTTCCAGAAATAAGAAATACAGTTATTAAAGTGAAAGAGAAAACCTCACTGAATCCACTAAATGGTAGATTAGGTACAGGTGGGGAGAGCATTTAGAACAGAAAATATTGTCAAAATAATTACCCTAATTATAGTGTGAAGATAGAGAGGGAGATAGGAAAGCCCTTGTAGAGAAGAAGCACAAATATAGACAAAGAGGTTATAGATGTTTTTAATGTGTGTATATTCATACATATATATTTCAAAACTCCAGAAGGTTATAGAAGAGATTATAGGTACTACTAGAAGTAGGATGGCTAAGAATTTTCTAAAATTGATAAAAGATACCAATTCTCATTATTTCAGTAGTGTAGTCAAAGTGTATATTAGCTATTGCTATCTCTCAAGAAACTTAGCAATTTTTTAAGTTTCTGAGTTTCTTTAGGTCACAGTTCTTCATGTTGATTAGATGATTTTTCTGGTCTGGCTCTGCTGATGTCTACTGGGCTCTCGTGTGGTCAGTGGTCATTTGACAAATCAGCAGGAGGCAGGATGATTTAAGATGGCCTCTTCACATCTCTGGTAGTAGGCTGGCTGTTGACTACTATATCTCGGTTCTCCTGCATGTGATCTCTCATTCTCTAGTGGCCTAGAGGCTTATTCACATGATAGTCCTAAGATTCCAAGTGTAAGAAGAGAGCAAGCTCTAGCGTATTATTGCTTTTCAAGGTTCAGCTTGCCTTATCACGTTTGCTAATATGTTATTGTCCAAAGCAAGTCATAACCAAGAGCCAAACTCATAGTCAAGGGGTAAAGAAATAGATTCCATCTCTTAAAGGACTCTGCTGTATCACATTGTAAGGATATGGATACAAGGAGGGGAAGAATTTTGGACCATTTTAATCTATTACTCAAGTAAGATAAATAGCCACACTTAAATATATTACTGGAATAGTAGAATCCCAAAGACCCAGAGAAGATAGTAACAGTAACCCTGAAAAGGTAAATGTTCCACAAAAGAATAACATAAATTGAACAGCTGGCTTTTAATCAGTAAAAGCAGAAGCTAAATGATAAAAAAAAAAAAATTTTCAAAGTTTTCAGGGAAAATAACTCCCAAATGTAGTAGCATATACCCAGCTTAATTATCATTTGAGCATGAACACGAAATAAGAATTTATGGACAAAACTCTCAATTTTATGACTAAGAGATCCTCATTAAAGAAACTTCTTAGAGGAAAGATATAAAATACAAGGGGAATTGGTGAACGAATGGAGAATATACATGAACTTTAATCATTGATTAAATAATGCCCAATTTTGGGGGCGCCTGGGTGGCTCAGTTGGTTAAGCGACTGCCTTTGGCTCAGGTCATGATCCTGGAGTCCCGGGATCGAGTCCCGCATCGGGCTCCCTGCTCGGCAGGGAGTCTGCTTCTCCCTCTCCCCCTGCTTGTGTTCCCTCTCTTGCTGTGTCTCTCTCTGTCAAATAAATAAATAAAATCTTAAAAAAAAAAAAAGTGTGAGTACTGTATTGGATTCATACTAACTTAAGTCCTGATGTATATTGTTTATATTGAGACAATTAAAAATGAAGATGCCACCTTTGCTTTTACGGCCATTGCTGAAGCTCCACTGGCCAAAATGAAGTTCAGTCCCTTTGTGACTTCTGGCTGGAGTGCGAACCGCAACAGTGCACCTTCCCACATTCGCAGTAAGGTTATGTCTTCCCTCCAAAAGAGCGGAGACAGAAGTACGATAGTGCGATCTGTGCCCATCTGAAAGGAGGATGAGGGACAGGTTGTGTGAGGACACTACGAAGGTCGGCAAACTGGCAAAGTCATCCAGGTTTATGGGAAGAAATGTGTCCTCTACACTGAACGAGTGCAGCCAGAGAAGGCAGAGGGCACAACTGTCCCCGTGGGCATTCCCCTAGCAAGGTGCTTATCACTAGACTAAAACTGGACAAGGACAGTAGAAAGGTCCTTGAACAAAAGCCAAATCTTCCCTCGTAGGAAAGGAAAAGGGCAAATACAAGGTAGAACGAATTGAGGAGGTGCAGGAATAAAGGAATCTTAAATAAAAACTGAAAACGAGCGAGGATTCCGAAGTGTTGATAGTGAAGTGGTTAAAAAAAAGAAACAGACCAGACTAAAGGAAGCTGTAGAATGCTCTGGCATTATCACACTTCAAGGCCCCCAAATTTACCACATAATATTACCATTTTTTATTTAAGATTTTTTAATATTACCATTTAAAAGAGGCATACACCTAATATATAACCTGAAAGTCTACATTGCAGCATTACAGAATACTCTGGAAGGGATGGTCTTTTCACTACAGGGTCCTAGGTCAACTGAATATCCCTATGAGGAAAGAGCTAATCTTGACCTCTATTGCACACGACATGCAAAATCAATTCCAGGGGATTATAGACCTAAATCTGAAAGGTAAACTAGTAAAGCCTAAAAAGATAGCATAGGAAAATATCTTTATGACCTTGATGTAAGAAAAATAATTCTTAAATGAGACATAAAAGCAGTAACTAAAAAGAAAAAGGTTGATATATTGGAATATGTTACAATTTGCAACTTTTTCTCTTTTTCAAAATACATAAGAGTAAAAGGGCATGCTCTAGAATGGAAGCTATTGAAAATACATCCTATGAAGGCAGAAAAGGCAAATTCAAAGAATAAAACAGCCAACTTAAGATGTTAGCAAATGGAAATCAGAATAAACCTAAGAAAGTAAAAGGCATGAGAACATTAGCATATAAGAACAGAAATGAGAATAATGAGTAGGATACGATAGACAAGATCAAGAAAAACACAATTTGGTTATTTGAAAAGACAAATTGAAGTTTGAGCAAGAAACATGAGAAAAAAATAATAAACCAAATACTATGAATGCTAAAATGGTAATCACTAATTTTTTTTTTGAATTGGAAAATTAGAGAAAAATGGGCAATTTCCTAAAAACATATGGATTATCAAAATGGACTTTAGAAATGAAAAATAAGGTATTCTAAAGGATTCATGACACGAAATCTCCATCAGTTAGCTTTCAATGCATAACAGAGGGACTCAAAGCTTAATGGCTTGAAACAGCTTACAATTTTGTGCTTTGGCACTTTGGCCTGGGCTGAGCTGAATGATTCGTCTCTTCTGAGTGGCTTCACTCATGTATTTTTGGTCAGCTGCTGGTTTTCTGGGGGCTGGCTGGACTGGAATGGACTTTGCAGGGATGGCTCATCTCTGCGTCATGTGATCTCTTATTTTCTAGCAGTCTAGCCCAAGCTTGTTTACATGGTGGCTGATCAGGATTTCGGGAGCTGGAGCAGAAATGTGCACAGTCTTTTGAAGCAGAGGCTTGCAACTTACACATTGTTATATTGCTGCATTATATTGACCAATGCAAGTTAAAAGGCCAGATTCAAGGGTATGGGAAATATTTTCCATCTTTTTGAGGGGAAATAGTACAAATTCCCATTGCACAGGGCAGCAGTCCAGCAAAGAGCAAAGGATTGTGACCATTTTTTCACAATTTACCATGTCTCTCCACCAAATAACTACTGGGTTCAGACAGTTTTACAGGGGAGTTCTGTCACATCCAAGGAAATGATTCTAATCTTACGTAAATTCTTATGGAGAAGAGAATGAATGAGAACACTATCTAACACCTTGATTTCCAAAGTGGACATGGATTTTATAAGAAAAGAATTGTATAAGCCAATGTACTATTGAACACAGATTAGATTAAAAATTTTAAGGAAAAAAAAAAAGGGTAGGAGGCAAGCCAAATCTAGCTGTGTGTATCTGCATATGTGAGAGAGACCAAGCTGGTTATTTCAACAATGCAAATCTATTTTTATCAATAGACTAATAAAATTCACATTAAACAAAAATCTATGGTTAACTAAAGAGGCACAAAAAACACTAGATAAATTCAGTACTGACTCATGATAAATTCTTAGCAAAATAGGAATAGAAGGAAATTTCATTAAACTTGAACGTGTGCATAAACACACAAATCATTTATGGTTTAAATATTAAGAAAATTCCTGTTAAAATCTGGAATCCAACAAGAAACTGTATTACCATAATTTATTTTCAAAATGGTACTATAGGTCCTTCTGGGAAAAAACAAAAAAACAAAAACCCCAAACCAGCCCCCCACAAAAAAACCCCAAAAAAACAAAACCTTAAGGACTATAAAAAAATATAGTTCTTTATAAATTATGTAATTATCTACAAAGAAAATAGGATTCACAAATTATTAGAATTACTAAAGTTCAGAAAGAGTGCTGGATGTAAAAATTAAAGGCAATCAGTTGCATTGCTGAAAAAAGGAGCAACAAAAGTGCTGTTAAATAGAATATTTCATTTATAATATAAAAAAATTAGCACTTACGAACAAATCAAGATAGATGCATAACCATTATGGAACAAATTAAAAACTTTATTAAAAATCATTAGAGAAGACCTAAATGAGGGCAGGTGGGAGAGGAAGGCTTAAAAAATCTCACTTCTTCCCAAATTGATTTCTTGATTGAATGACCTTGTAATAAATTCCCAAGAGGATTTTATTTTCTGATGAAACTGGCAAGCTGATTTTAAAATTCATATGGAAGAGCAAAGACCAAGAATAATATTTCTGAAGATGTAAAAGGAATGACTTTTTCTTTCAGATATGAAGGCTTATTATATGATAGCACTCAACAGGTTGATCTCTATGCGAGGGTTGGCACATGAACCAAAATAATAGCATGCAGAGGCCAGGAAGAGACTCTACACGTAAAAACTTGGAAACTTGATACATAACTGAAGTGGCATTCCCGATCTATGAGGAAAAGATGTATTCCTCAATAAATGGTTAGAAAAATTATTGACTTGAATATTTCATGTATATACTAATTGATGTAACTGATTTTTGTGTATAGTGTCAGGAAAAGCTTTAATATATTTGGAAACAATACACAAAAATCAGTTAGGATTACAATTAAATGCCTAAATGTGAACTTTGCGAGTTTCAGAAGACAACATGGGAAGCATATGTTTATGATCTCAAGGTAGAAAAGAATTTAAGCAATAGTAACTATAAAGCCGTTGAAGAGAATACTGAGAAATTTAATATACAAAACAAGTTTAATAGGTTTATCAAAGATCTTGGCAACCAGATCAATGAGCAAAGAATGATATCCATTAAAGAATTGCTAAAATCAGTAAGAAGCTCATAACTGAATAAGAAATCAGGCAAAATATATAAAAAGGCAGTTTTCCAAAGTGGAATAGCCAATGAATTTATTAAAAGGAATTCAATTTCAATTGTTATTTTGGAAATGCAAGTTAAAAGCATTACAAAATACCATTTCTTACCCATTAGCCTGGCAGAAGGGAAAAAGAAAATCTGATGATGTTATGTGTGAGCGAGGTTAATTGAGCCACTGTGGTGGAAACGTGGTAGAGCCACTAAGAGGGGAAATGAGTTTTTGTATAAAATTTAAGGTGTGTATATCTCATGACACAGGACTACAACCTCGATACACATTGAAGAAACTTTCAGTCATGTACCCAAGAAGATAGAATGTACAGTCATCATCACAAGAACTTTTAATTTCAAAAACTGTGGAGAAAAAGTTGTCTACCGATAGGATAATGTTTAAACTGTAGTAGAGTCATAAACACTAAAACTGAAATTGAATAAAGTTGCAGGAGAAAACTAAGGTATGAAATAAGTGAAAAATGCAGAACATTTCAGGAGGTGCCTCGGTGACTCAGTCAAGTGTCTGATTCTTGGTTTCTGCTCAGGTCATGACCTTGGGGTCCGAGATCAAGCCCTGGGTCAGGCTCTCCACTCAGTGGGGAGTCTGCTTTCTCCTTTCTCCCTCTGCCCCTCCCCCCACTTGTGCTCTCTCTCTTTCTAAAATAAATCTTAAAAAAAATACAAAACATTTCGATATATTATTTATACATCCATATATGTAAAAAAATGCATGAGAATAAGCACTAAATTCACAAGTGTTTACTTCTGAGGAAGGAATGGAAATTAGGGATGGGCACTCAGAAGGCGTCAACTATAGTGATGTTTTAGTTCTTAAGCTGGGTGGTATATTTATAGGTGTTTGCTTTATTTGGCTTTCAATCCTTTTGTCATAAATACTCAAGCATGTCATTTTCAGGGTGGTAATTCTTGTATATATGTATGTATGTGTATGTACACATCCATACCCGTACATACCCATATATACACACATGGTTTTTCCATGTTCCCTTATTTTCCATATTTCTAAGATTCAACAAATTTGTCCAAGATGTTTTAGTTCCAAATTGGCTCACATTTGATGCTCTTTCTTGTTTTGTAGCTAGTTACTTCTTGGTGAAGCTACACTTTTCTTGGGGGCCTTGGGTCTGTAATGAAGGGTAGCCTGGGTTTCCAACCCCAGAAAGACCTCAAAATCACATTAGAAGATTTTAAAATTCAAATTCCTGTGCCTACTTTGACTACTCATTGAGTGTGAACTGTAGAGCCCAATAATTTGTGTATTTTTAAAGGACTTTCTTACTGATTTTGATCGAAGGCTCAATTATGAGTGCTCTGACCTAGTGACATGTGTTGATGGTCTAGATTAAGTTTTAACTTGGTCTCTAGAAAGATCCATGAAATGTAATATATGGTTGATAATTAGTTTCTGTGTTAGTGACTTCTTAGATTAGGGGCTCTCCAACTTAGTGCATCTGAGTCTCCAGAAGGGCTTGTTAAAAGATAAGTAGCTGTATGCCGGCAAAATGGCACACCCGACAGCTAGCTCCAAGCTTCTGTCCCTCCACAGAAACATCAAAAACAAGCAGGAATTGTCAGAACCAACTTTTGTCAAAATTTAGGAAAATAGTCAAAGGTTTATAGCAATGAAGTGAATTCTCAATCAAGAAAAAAGCAACATTAAAGTAGTGGGAAAGCTTTGTGGAATTTCTACCCACCCTTCCCTCATACTGGTCTTAGCTCAATGGCTGTCTCGATGTCAGTCCACGTTCCCAGTGTGGGACAGTGGTCCTTGTTTCTGGAGGGAGCAGAGCAAACCTTATCTGCAAATTATTTGGTATGTCTGTTCTGTCCAGGACTGCCTGAAGGACTGATAGAAGACACTTGTCTAACTCAACTCTCCTAGGTCAGGAAAGTGGCAGGTGTTGCCTGAAAATATTGCAAATATGACAAATACTTTGCAGTCACCTGGGACAAAAGAGTACAGTTGACTACATAGACCCCTAAGCAAGGATGAAATCTGAGGGGAGAGATTCTTTGGGCAATTATGGCATTTAATAGCACCCGTGCTTAGAAAACCCACATGCATGCCCAAAGCAAGATGCATGTTCAGAAAAGACCAGAGAAAAACCCTAAGCTTTGTCTTTGGGATGATCCCCAGGATCAGTGCAAGCATGGCTAAGTACTGAAGGAGGGAGGCTTCCAGTATTTCTCTCCCTCTGGCCTTCCCTCTTTCTGTCTGTCCCTCTCTTCTCTTTCCCGCCCTCTTTCCATCTCTTCTCTCCATCTTCCCCTCCCTCCTCCCCTCCCTCTTTTCACCTTTGCCCCCCCCCCCCCCCTTGCTCTGGCATTCAAGGAAATCTATCTAAAAACCATCTGAACACAAGCTCAGGGATAGATGACAGATTTCAGTGACCAGATATGACAAGGAATATAGTCTCTGTAAAAATAATTGGAAAAGTCATTCAACAAATGCACTACTACAGCATTCAACAATAAAGAAAAACTAAACAAAAACCCAGGAAACCCTGGGGAAGGGAGAGAATTCTATCTCTAGATTCAAGCCACTACAATATTCAAATAACCAGTGTTCAAATAAAATCACAAGGCAAATAAACAGTAAGGTATTGCTAGTCACAGGAATAAAATCAATGGACAAAAACTATACCTGAGGAACCCCAGACATTGGACTTACTAGGTAAGATTTCAAAACAACTATACTAAATGTGCTCAAAGAGCTAAAGGAAAAACATGGTTGCAGAACTAAGAAGTTAGGAAAATTAGGTATGCGTTAAATGAGCATATCCTTGAAGGGACAGGAATTACAAAAAGGAACCAGACAGATAGTCTGCAGCTGAGAAGTACAACTGAAATAAAAAATTCACTAGAAGAAAGCAGATTCGAACAGGACTTGAAGATAAGACCGTTGAAATTAACTGGTCTGAGCTGTGGAAAGAAAAATATGGATACAGGGAAGGAAATCCGTTTGAAATCATTCTACCACACGCTTTTCCACTATGACTCCTCCATTTCCTTCATCACTTGGTGTGGTCCCAGTACAAGCAGGGCTGGCTTTATGGGCACTGGACTTGGGCAGTGCCACAGGGCGCTGAATTTAGAAGGCTCCGTGATCAGCTTCGTTCTCTGCTGTTGCTATCTTCAACTTTTCAATAATATTTTGAACAAGGGACTCGGCAAATTATGTAGTTGGTCCTGAGTAGAACTTATATATGGGTGTTTATTATTGAGGACACTCTATAGATTGTAAGCTTTACCAGTTAGAACTGAGTCTATGTTGTTCAGCAAGTACTTAGAATAGTACCAGCTATGTGGTTCGCAGACCGTATACTCTTAAATGGAACATATCAGCGACAAATCTGTCATTTTATTGGTGGAATGGCAAAGTTCTCTCACAAAGGTAATGCAGATTATATAAGGTATATATTCTTATATATTAAAAGCACCTGACACCTAGCTGTTTGCAACATGCATCTTGTCCCTTTCTTGGACAGGATGTATTTAATGCTCCCCACATGCTTAACATTGCCTTGTAGAAGTTATTGGTGCTTTTCCTGCCTTTGAGGGACTTCTGTTTCAGTTGGGAGTTTGTGATGAAAAGGGGGAGAGCAGTTAGTCCTATTACTCCGTCTGGCTTGCTGAGCGTGTGATTCCTTGTAGATGTCAGGCACCTTGTCCTTAAGAGCCCAGGTACCTGATAGAGGCAGAAAACACAAGGGGTGTTCATAGACTTGGACAATCATTTTGCTGCAGAGGTGGGTTGTAGGTGGTAGAAGAACACTGACAATTACTGAGTGCTTCCTGTGTTCCAGATGTTGTGTGGCTCTACATAGATTATCTCCGTTAATGAGGTTTCACCCGCAGAGAGTGCTAATGAGGTAGCTATTATCCCTTTTGTATAGATGAGGCAATGGGACTTGGGGGTTGAACAGCTTGTCAGTCTCCCATAGTTTGTAAGTGATAGAAATGGGATTTAAACTTAGCTCTTCTTAAATTTCAGAGTCTGTGCTCATTCATTCAGACATTCAGCATATTTTTTAGGGGCTTACTTATTGTGTACTAGTCACTGTGTTAGATGGTGGACACATTTCACTTCACCATGTCCCACCGAGGAGACACACCTTGTCTTTCCCTGGAGCTCCCCCCAAAAGGAATAGGGGGTACCAGTGAGAAGCCCCAGAAGGGGGTTGGCAGTTCCACACTGCTCCTCTGGGGAACAATGTGATTCTCCTTGTTGTCCAAAAAGAGGAGCCTCAAGAAATGGCTTTTTTTAAGGAAGTTTTTGAAACTCCTTTCCCTCTTAGAATTTTGTATGTCAGCCAGTGCACTTCTGGCCATCCTTTGGTGAGATGACATGGGTAGGGGAAATAGGTCAGTGTCTCTTTATGGAAATTATCTGGATCCATCCAGTGCTGCAAAACTCTGCTTGCAAAAGAGGCAAGCACCTCTAAGTGAGACTTGGTATATCTTCAGGCTCTTAATATTTATCTTGGAGAAGCTGCCTCCTGGGTCCAAGAACCACACCGCCTTTCTCCCTCCAGAACTAAATATGCTTATGATGTGTATTCAGGTTAAAATAGCATCATTCTCTATTTTAAATATTAATATGTTATTTCATAGGCAAAGTAAAAGCAAAAGCCAGCTCACTTGTCAAACCTAATTTCTGGGCCCTGATGGACCTTTATGGATAGCACAATAAATGTGCTCCTGGTTAAAGAGGGAGGGAGGGAATTAAGCTTGGTGCCTGGCATGTGAGCCTTTAGCATTGGGTGATTCCCATCAGAGACCCAGAACAAAAGGTGGGGATCTCTTCACTTCAGAATAGCAGCTGTCTGAGAAAATAGCTGACCAGTGGTGACAGGCTTATCTGAATCTTTTGATTGTCAAAGATTTTCATCATTGAGGTGATTGACTACTGCTCAGTTTCCCTTTGATAGATTCCAAGACGATGATGCTGTGATTTTTCAGAGGGTAAAGAAAGAACAAGTTTAGGTGAATCACAGTGAGTTACAGGTTGCTTGAGTGGTTTGAGTGTTCTTATATAACTTCCATTCTAAAGCCATTCACTGAGGCCAAGATAGCCTCTTTGTGTCTGTCTCTCTCTGTCCAGTGAATTTGGGTCTGAAACCTTTCCCTTACCTGGACATCACTGTCTCCTTAACAGCTGAGCTGTCACTGGGAAGTGAAATTGGTTACAATTTTTTTTTTTATGGCACAGCTGTTTTTTTTTTTTAACCTCAGCTGGTTCCCATAATTCCACAGATGGTAAACATATGTTTATAGGCACATAGAAAAGGATTCCTTCCATCTCTAATTCTTATTTTTCCTTTCATGCAGAAAGTCAAAGTCACAGAGCTGGGGAATCTTATACATTTGTAGACTAATATTTCTGTGCATTAAGACTTTGGAAACAGCACGTCGGCTAATGATATGCTAATGAGCTGACAGTTTTTATTGATTGTAATGGAAGTCGACAAGTGTCTTTCTTTTATGCAAGCTGGAATATTTTATTAATTGTCTTCAGGGCAGAAATTTATAATTGGTTGCATTTTGAAAATCCTCCTTGTGAGTTTCTCAAGTCTTTTTGTTAGCCTGTTGCTAAAGCTTGGGTCCTTGCCAGTTTATAAACAGAACACATCTTCATCCATATATTTACATGCCCAGCAGGAACTTTCCCCACCCCCTTTCCCTTTGAAAGCAATTTGTTTCAGTGTTTTAGCATACAAAAAGAGAGAACCATTTTCTTAGTGTAAACAGAGATCTGCAGGGAAATAAGAGCTTTAAAAATGAATTAGCATTTGTTTGGTGGCAAAGCTGCTTTTATTTGTATCAGAAAGCTCTGAATGTTAGAAGGGCTTGCCTAATCCTAGTTATTCCCTACGTAAGAGGGTCCTAATGGTATGATTTTTCTAATCTTTATTGCATCTTTGTGTATTTCTTACTGTGGAATGAGAAAGGTTCTTGGAACAATGGAAATAATGGGCATTAGTTCCCCAAACAAATACTCCCAATGTACGACCTACCTGGTGCCCATCTATTTCGCAGTGCTTGGTGAGCTGAGTGCAGGAAGTAGAGGCTGGTAACAGGTGGATTCAACAAAGGAAAAAAAATACCCATTCTCCCCCCCGCTCCACCTGTACTAATAGTAAAAGTTTATTGATTTGGGCTTTGCACTTTAGGGATTTATTTAGATTCTCAGCTTGGCTGAGGGTGAGCATTGCAGGAACGATGAGAAAACGGATTGTTCAGCAGATTAATAGTGTAAATAAGATTGCGGGGGAGAATATTAAGCTACCTAAAAGGATCTCTTGTTTGCCAGCACTAAAACACTATTTCAGCAAATTGTTAGTATCTAATGCAGATAATTTATGTTGGGTTGATTAAGTATCTGTCAGAGCAATTAAGATAGAACCTCATTTTGACCATAGGACCTTGTTCTAGCAACATCTTGTTAGCTCATGTAACTATGAGACTTTCTCAAATGATCTATTTTCTCCTTAAACCATGTTGGAGTAGCTTCGTGCTGGTTTTGGAGTTAGTAGACCTGTAGTTAATGGCCTAAGATTAAGGTGTCCTTTTGGAAAGCTACTTAAGTTGCCAAAGCCTTAGTTTTTTTGTAGGTCAAATGACTGGTGATCTGGCCCTGGATCAGTAGCTCTCATTGGGTGTATCAAAATCACCTTGGAAGCTTTTTCAAAATATATCTGATGTTCTCCCCAACCTCCTCTAAAATTCTATGTACCCCTACTTTAAAAACTGATATCCTACACGATCTTTACAGACTCTACCAGCTCTGAAAATGATACTGCTCAATATTCTATAATTAATAGTTTTTAGGAATTTCATGCTTTTCAAGTATTTATTGTGCCTGCTATGTGAAATATACTACAATAGAAGCTGCAGGGGACACTGAGATGAAAATATGACTTTGCCTTCATGGTGTCTATAATCTAGTAATTCTGTTGGTTGCAACTCAGCTCCAAATCACTGAGATTTTATTCCTATATTAGGATTTGGATGATGCTGTTTTCACCACTATGAACTTTTAATGAGTAAAGCCTCCTGTTCCTCCCCCTCCCCCCAAAGAAAACCCACAAATGATTGACAAGAGAGCAGGGTTTTTTAAAGTGGTACTCTTTGACTTTTCATCAGAATCCTCTTGGATAGCTTTTAATTAAGTTTCCTGGGCCCACTCAACCTTCCTGAAACAGAATTTGAGGGATGACCCAGGAATCTGAATGTTAACACTCCAACTCGAGGTGTTTACTCAAGGTGATTCCTAAGAAACTCAAAGTTTGGGAAGCAGTGCCGTGATTAATGATGAGAAATACAGCATGAGTCTGAAAAAATGAGATCAGGCGAGGCCGGCTAATGTCCTGCAAGAATTGCATTTTTCAGGTAAGTGTAGATACATTTAAAGTTAAGTAAGAACAAATAGAAATTCTTGTTATTCTAATTTCATCTTTGGTCGAAGTTGCAGGGCTTGAAGGAACATTATCATCAGTAGAAATTGTCCTAGATGACTTCGCTGGGAGAAATAAGAGTGAGCTTCTACATAGGTTTATACTTTAGAAAACGCCTTTCATTTTCTAAAGAAAACTACATGCATAGCAAATGCTGCTTTGACAAAGGTCCAGGTACAGAAGAGTTCATATGGCAATTCAATGCAAAACCTTCTGGTTCCTGTTCTGGGGGAAGGTGCTAGGATATATACGCATGTGTATGTGTGAATATATGTGTATCACACACACATACTCAGACTTCTTTGGGTTACAGCTGGTATTGTACAGTGTATGGCCATCCTTCTTTTAGTCTAACATGGAATTACATCCGTTCAAATAAATTACATCGCCATCTTGATTTATTTGGCAAGACCAGTATGTGGGCTGGGGCGCCTGGGTGGCTCAGTCGGTTAAGCGACTGCCTTCGGCTCAGGTCATGATCCTGGAGTCCCGGGATCGAGTCCCACATCGGGCTCCCTGCTCGGCAGGGAGTCTGCCTCTCTCTCTGACCCTCCCCCTTCTCATGCTCTCTATCTCATTCTCTCTCTCAAATAAATAAAACCTTTAAAAAAAAAAAAAGGGCGCCTGGGTGGCTCAGTTGGTTAAGCGACTGCCTTCGGCTCAGGTCATGATCCTGGAGTCCCTGGATCGAGTCCCTCATCGGGCTCCCTGCTCGGCAGGGAGCCTGCTTCTGCCTCTGACCCTCCCCCCTCTCATGTGCTCTCTCTCTCATTCTCTCTGTCTCAAATAAATAAATAAATAAATAAAATCTTAAAAAAAAATTAAAAAAAAAAAAAAAGGACAGTACGTGGGCTGACCCCCATGACTTTTCCTCAGAAACAAATACCAAGTTTTGAGTTGAGTTTTGGTGTTAATGGGCATTGAGAAGCTGTCAGCTCTTATTTCTGTTTGTGTTCAAGTCGACATCATTGAACTTCACCTAATGATCTGTGTAACACCCCTGTGTGGCTCAGATTAAAAGTAGAAAGGCAGAAGTGATGATGGGGGCAGGTGGAAGGAAAGTGTGGGAGAGGCAATTTGTAATTTACAATGTAACTAAAAATCAGTAGTCACCTTTAAAAATAGGAAAAGGAAAACTGATATGTACTAAATTTTGTTGCCACTGAGTGAATAGAAGGGATATCCTTTTCAAACGGATTTTCCATTCATTTTTAGAAAGGTAATCAATACTGTGACTAGTATTCTCTGGGTTTGAGTGCCATTTCCCTGGCTGATTAAAAATAATAATGATTTAGGCTTTTCTGATGAACAGATAATAGATGGACCTGATTTTTCCTGGTATATATGCTTTCTCCACTTGCACATCTCCTAGGGTGATTAGCTGTCCCTGTGAGTCTGTATTAGCACTGGAAGTCCTAGGTTCTGGGAAACTCTAAATCCTGAGCAGACCTGGGATAGTTGGTTACTATGAATTCACCCATATTCAATCTATTCAGATCAGACAGGTGTTTTCTGATGTGTCTCCATTCTCTATAATGGTCTTTGATGGAAACCTACAGCTTTGTCTAATTTTTTGTTTAACTTGAAAGGTAGAGCAGAGAAATCTAACTTGTGACAGTCTTGGTTTGAATGCCTGTTTTGCTGACCCAGAACTTGAGTGCTGGAAGGATCTTTAGCTTTTGCATCCAGCCTTTTTTCCAGAGGAAGCAACTGAAGCTCAGAGAAGATGGTTGGCTGACTGTTTCAAGTTCACTCAGTTAGCTTGAGATGGATTCAGACCTTGAGCCCAGATCTCCTGACTTCTAATCCCCTGTTTTTCTCATATTTCTCAAATGTGCTTGAAAGGTGCCCTGGGCACTCAAAGGTATGAACTTGCTTTGAGAAACTGAGCAGCTTTGTGCCAGGAAGAAGCTGATCGACTTAGATGGTGCTCCATTAATTGCTCTCTGGAATTGCCCTATAAAAGACTATGAATTCATATTGAGGAGCAGTGGTAGGGGCTTCCTCCCCATGGAGAGGCTGTCTCCTCTTAAATTCACAAATACTGCATCATTCTCAAAGAGGAAGAAGTTAATGTATCCAAATTCTGAGAAAGAGGTCCTATGATCCCATTATTTCTATTAATGTTTCCAATTCATATTTCATTTTGAAATAAAACAGCATTTGTTGATTACCTTCTTTTTAGAAGATGAGCACATAAATGTTACCTCCTCTGGAAGACTTGCAGCATGATCTTAGGCCTATATTTTATTTACAGATTAAGCTCAATATTCTGAACTGGCTTCCGCATCTTCCATCTGTTTTGTAATATCTCTTCTGTCAAATCAAGAAGAAAAAAATCCCTAAAACCAAAAACTTGATATTCAAGGTAAAAAATGCAAAAGCCAAGTCAGTATTGTCATTGCAAGATGGCAGTCTCAATGACTTTCTTAGATCAGGGCTGTTCTTCCAGACTAAGTTATAGAATGAAAGAAGCCCCTTTTACTCACAGTGAGATGTTGAGAAGTTTTAAGACTCACCAATAAACACTCATGTTACTCAGTTAGCAGAGAGCAAAGATTGTATGCAATTCTCTCCATGTCTCATTTTATTTCCTGTACTCAATCAAACTTTAATATATTTGTATTGTCTCTTCTCTCTTGCTTAAAAAAATCACCTAAGTCTGCAAAATTTAATGTTCCAGGATGACTAAGGCATTGAGGAAATTTTTGTTTCATCAGTGCCTTTTTGGTTCAGTAGTTGAAGAACATTTACTGGTAGATCCTTCCCGTTACAATGTCATTAGCATCCACCAGTGGTATCTAACGATAGCTTTCTCAAGATGAATGTACTTTTCAAGATTTCCGCAGGAGGATGGTTTGGAGTAGTTCCCTGGGGACTCAGGCAAACTTATGTTTTGAGTGAGGATACCAGTGTTGTTTTTAAAAAAAAGAAAAAAAAAGTGCCTTGCACAGAGATGTGACTGCACAGGGGCCATTGGAACCGGTGACTATAATCTTCATCACCACCTCTCTCTTCTGTTATCAAGGGAATCATCCAAGATGGGAAAATCATCCTTATGCCAAATGGATACATAACTCAATGTCCGAATCTGAATCGCAGTAAGTAGCAATTTGAAGCATTTATAAATTTCTATTACTATGTAACTTATTGGTAATAAACATGTTGCCAGAAGCATAAAAACTGTTGACTTCTGAGGTAGTGGGGATAGGGAGATAATTAATTATCTATACTATATACTTCTGTGTCTTTGAATTTTTAAAAAGTTTGTGTTTATAGAATTACCACTGGAAGGTAAGAAAAAGACTACATTAAAAGTTTGGGTTCTGTAGATTGATGCAGGAAGATAGGTTTAATATGGTAGTATAAATCATAAACATTTATTTAAACTGCTTGGCTTAGATGTGTGTTGAGTTTCTCCTCTTCTGTATAACGATTCACATTTTTACAGTTACCTCTCAATAAAGACAAGGGTTTAATTTTAATTTAAAAAATGTCCTATTGCCTTTTCAGTTAATAGTCCTTTTTTCCTATTCCTTTCTTTCCTCCTGTTAATAAAAGGAAAAGACCAAGACTTGAAATCCTGGGTGATTTCACTCCAATTGTAAAGTAATACTTAGCCAGAAAAGCAAAAACCCTTCAACATAGCCAAGCAACTACTGTTGTAAGAATTTCTTTATTGTTTTAGCACTGTATCAACATTTCTTATATTTTCTCTATTGAGCTTGTCCAACTTGCAGTGATTTCTTAAGCCTGGTGCAAGGAATAATGGATTTGCAAGAGCTTTTGGCCAAGATGACTGCAAAAGTAGGTATCTGAATTTCACTTGTGATGTTTCATTGTCTTTCTCCATCTTATCTGGAATTTCAAGCGATATGCTATAATGGAAACATTTTTAGCCTTGGTATCTGCAATATGTTACTATAAAAAATGGTTTACTGTTACTTGAAATAGGACTACCTATAGTAAACATAACCATTTACCTCTTTGATGCTTTTAGGCTATATCAAAATGTTTGCTTGAAGAATGCTTGGAAGAAAGAGGCCATATAGATCACTGTAGATTCCCTGGGAGAGGAAAAGGAATTTGCCCACTGGCCATTCAACTAGTAACACTGTGAGATGGTACATGGTCAGAGACACTGCTGCTTCTAAGCTAATGCATTTTGAGTGTAAAAATTATTGCCGATAATCAGAAGGGGCAAAATAGCCATTGTTAGGAACAGATTGCTGTCACAAGAAGGCATTACGTCACTTTTCTAAGATGTGATTCATTTCAGGACTGGTCTTGAGTTAAATAGTAGAGGAGGCAAAGTTTCTCTTTTAACACATTCAGTTTTATAGTTGTACATTCTTTCCTTCTCTCCATCATCCAATTAACAAGCACCTTCCGAGGATCTGCTGTTGGCCAGGAGCTGTGTCAGGCACAAAGGAGTCAGTCGTGAACGAGACATGATTCCTGCTCCCGAAGATAGCTGAAAATGTGGACAATTAGAGGCTTTAATATGTGAAGTTTAGATTCATAATGAAAAGCCCTGAGCCCTGTGTTGAAAGGCACTGAATAAAGAGAAAATGTGTCTAATGCTGTTGTTATGATACCAATCAGTCGTGGACGTGAGTCCCAGCCTAGGGCGAAGAAGGAATTAGGTTGGGCCTAAGAGACATTATACTCTGTGAAAGGAAGAATTTTTTTTTTTCTTCTTCTTTTTTTTTTTTTTTTAAGATTTTATTTATTTGCGAGAGAGAGAATGAGAGTCAGAGAGCATGAGAGGGAGGAGGGTCAGAGGGAGAAGCAGACTCCCCGCCCAGCAGGGAGCCCGATGCGGGACTCGATCCTGGGACTCCAGGATCATGACCTGAGCCGAAGGCAGTCGCTTAACCAACTGAGCCACCCAGGCGCCCGAAAGGAAGAATTTTAATAACAGTGAAAATGATACATTAATCCTATTCCCATCTGCGGCTATGACTGCTCCCAGCCATCAGCCATGGCACGTGGAAAAAAAAAATTGGTGGGTAGGTAAGTGTTTGGGAGGCAGGCTGTGTTTTGGACCCATCGGTTGTGCTACCGAAGGTAAGGTTTCTCTTTCAAACTAGGTTTTTGGCCAAGTCATCTTTTGTCTGGAAAGGAGAGACAGAACACTTTTGTTAGAAACCCTGAGACTTGAGAGCTGAAGCATTAGCTTTTCAGCTCAGAGTACAGTGGAAATGTGAAATGCAGCCAACTATTTGCCTTCCCAGCTTGTGGCATATAGAGACTTGTATTTTATATTTCGTCTGGGGCAGCTTCATCTCAATAGTGTTAATTATATTTTAGCTTGCTACCAAAGTTTTGAAACGAGAAACATGTCTTAGTCTCAGGTGATTGTGGTTCCCCAGCTTCAAGGATGCTCCTTTCTTTCTTGTTCTTACCTTCTGCAGAGAATGTCATTTTTCTCTTTTTAGCCATACATTATCTAGGAACCACATTGAGTTCGGTCCTCCAAACATTATTATGTAAAATGGGCATTTGTGAGGCAGTAGATATCTAATTGTGGGCAATTGCAAGCAGAAAATGGTTTCATCCACCTTCTAAACCCTGCCTCTGGTGCTTTGGAAGATTTATAAGTCTGTTTCTTCCAAACCGTGAATAGAATTATAATTAGAAAACTGAGAACTTCCATTTTCACTGCAAACTTTTGAAATCTACAATAATCTAGAAAAGGAGCACTGGTAAACTTTTTCTGGAAAGGATTAGCTAGTTAATTTTAGGCTCTGCAGGCCAAGAGGCAAAATAGAAAATATGTACGTATTTACTTAAATATAATCACTTAAAATATAACCCTTGAAAAATGTAAAAATCTTTCTTAGCTGATAGGCTGGAGGAAAATGAGTGGGTGGCCAGATTTGGTCCATGGGCCCTAATTTGTCAACCCCTAATTTAGAAAAAGCTGGAAAGTCAGTCATAGGAGGTAATATTTATTGAGTATTTGCTGTGTGTTAGTTACAATGCTTAAATGTTTTGTATTTCTTATCACTTTAATCCTCACAACAGTCCTGTGAGTTGGGGTTGATTTATTAGCCCGCTTCCCAGATGAGAAGACTCAATTCCAGGAATGTTATGTTAACTTTTCCCAAGACAATGGATGGCAGAGCTGGGACTCAGGCTCAGATTCTGAAAGCTGCATCATGACTAAGAATGTCTGTAGTTGGAGAAGGGAGGATTGGAAAGAAAAACAAAAGATGTCAAGTAGGAATGACTGATGGAGAGAGGCAGGTTGGCCACTACCAGCGTGGGGATAGAGATTGGTAAGAACAATGGGCAAAATGGAAGAGAGGAATGTGTGTTCTGATCATACCTGTTGGGAGTGAAATATGAGCGTAGAGCTTGTAGTAGCTTTTGGAGGGGGAAAAGTCAGGGCAAGAACAAAGCTCCTAAACTTACCCTTTTGGTTATAGTCCATTGTTTTCCTTGGAAATCTGTTGATGTTGAGTCCTGGGTTCCCATGCTCTGTGTTTCTGGCAGGACCACGCAGGGCCATCTTATATACCCTTAAAGGTTTTCAGATCTTAGAGGCTGCTCAGAATCACACTGCAAACCTAGGATAGACCAGGTGAATTCTCAGCCAAGAAATCTTTAAGAATTATCAAGGAAGATATTTCCCTCTTGACTGTGCCAAGGTCTGAACAGGAAGGTCTTTTTCTGTGCTTCGTGCAAACATTGTTTACTTTATGTGTACTCTCAAACTGAGGACACAGGCCTTTGGGGCCACATCTTTGGGTAGGAGTTCCCTTTAAGACCTCCCAACATGGGCAGACCCTTCTCCCTAACTTCTCTCCCCTGCACAGCCATCAAAGTGGGAGCTTGGAGGCTCATTGACCTTTTCCCAGTTGCCGTTTCCCCATATTTAAAAGGGTGACCATTAATTGTGGTTTTATGAAGATCCCATGAGACCAGGCAAGTGAGACTTACAGGTCTGGTTTGGTGGATGGCACACAATAGGTACTCAGTAAGCTGTAGTTGTTCATTTTATGTTAAACCTAGGAAAAAAATAGGCAGCCATGGGGGGAAGATAGTCACTAAGAAAATGGACACCTTGCCTAGTGGCTTGGCATCACAAAGCCTGGCAATAGCCGTGAGTCGCTATCAGGTTCCTGGTCTTAGAGTGAGGTGCCAGGAGGTCTTGGAAAGCAGCAGAATGTCCTTATATGGTGTCCTAGTGGAAAGCCATAGAATCCTACCAGAGAGCAAGCCCAGTGCACAAGCTGGACAGGAGTTGGTAGCCATAATCACATCAAACAGCTGCGACACCAGATGAGCCCAGGGGTCTGCCCAGGAGGGCTTGCTGTTTCTTTTCTCTCTTCAGGACAGGGGCTGCTGGAGAATAACTATGCTCTTGCTGAATACGGGACATATCGTGGGAGCAGTTTGCATGTATCTTCAGGTGACAGGTCCGGGTGTATAAGAGCCCTCTTTGAAGAATCCTGGCAAAATGAACCTTTTTCAAGGTAGAGGAGGTACAGGGAAGGAGGGAAGGTGTCTTCTGTCACTTTCCCTAAGCCATCTACAAGAGACCACGGATCCCTGGCTTACTCTGGAAGTTCTCTCAGGTAGTCTTGACATTGTGGGAACAATCCCATTGCTGGCCAGGTACATGGTGATGAGGTCGGGACTTGTCTTTGTCTTGTGTCCCACCTGTTCTGTAATTGCATTCTGCCTTCAAGTTTGGGAAGAAGAGATGCTGGACTGGGAATTTGATTACTTCTATTCAAATCTTTGACAAATCTATTTATGCAAATCAAGCAGCACTTGGAATGGCATTTCAGCTTGTAACATATTTAATTTTGAGACTTTCATTGTTGCAAGCTCAATAGTGATTTTTCCAGTTAAGCTTAAAGGTTTAACACAATAAAAGATTTTTTTCCCTTCAATGTAGCAAGTGCCAAATAAATAGTATTTCAAAGAAAGAAAAGCGCACCCCATTGCATGACTAATGTACTCATCTCTTTCTCTTACTGTGAAAAAGGCCTCTGATGTCTGTCTTCGAATGTGTAGAGTTAAGAATAAATGATTCTGTCCATGGTTGCTTAGATAAATGCATGAACAAAGGTAAGAATAGAGATGTAGATTTGCTACTGGATCTATTTTGGATCTGTAGGCATTCTTGGAGGGAATGGTAGGTGGTGTAGAAATAGCTTTTGAAAATGAATTTGGGTAAAATGAGCATGCTAATACCAATGAAAAATTGTAATTCATTTTTTGGTTCAGAGTTGTTTTTCTCCTTTTATTCTAGTATTTAGCAGGGGAGGAAAAGGAAGGTATAGTTACATATTAAGTGTCTTTGAAAAATTAGCTTTTTGCCTTAATATGTCTTTGCTTTTGTGTCTGTCTCATGTGCTCTTATTACAGAGATTAGGGCTTTTCAGTGTTGTCAGAAAAGGCTAAATATATTAAAAAATACAAAATATCTGTCCTGAGAATAGCTTTCATTAAAACCGAAGTTTTCTTGGTATTGAGTTTTGCAGGTAGCTCAGTTTTGTTGGACAGTATGGGAAATTGACAATACTGCTTTTTTAGGCAAATTCCTGGGTTTTAAGGAAACTTGGGCAGTCACAGAATTGCCTTTTGAGTCATTTAGTCTTTAAGAAGTTTCTGGGAGTGGTGCAGGCGGTAGATCTTTCCAGATTTTCAGAGTGAGGTTCATTTCCTTTTACAAATACACTGTTCTCAGCCACTTTTAGGAGGGATGCAGGTCTAGTTGAACTCTTTTTCAACCCCAGGTCATCCATCAATCACTACCCTTTTGTAGGAACTACAGGGGCTATAGACATGAAGTAAAGGTAATATGCAATAAGTTGTCACTTCTTGCTACCTCTTACCTATATGTGGTTTTACTCACTTGACCTCACCAAATTCTAAGAAGTGTATTTAATGTGTTCCCTAAAGAATTCCCAAAGAAATTAATTAGCATGGATTCTAGAAACTAATTAAGCTAGAACTTTACATGGATCTGAATTTTTGGAAGATTGTGCATATGGGAGGGGTCCTAGGAAGCTAATATTTTAGGCATAGTTAACTCCGCATTTTCTGGGGGCTGATGATGGTGCATGTGGTTTGTCTAGCGTCCTATTTGCTTTTTTACCTGCCCATTGGTACTGCCTACAAAAGGCAGATAGGAACTCTTTTTCTTGAGAGATTCTAAACTTTGGGAGGAAGAGAATGAAATAAATGACCAAAGCCAAGTTTGGAATTGCATGTGGATTCCATTTTTAGAGAATGGTGCTCAGCAGTGCTGGTAGGAGTAATTGAGAGGAACATGTAAGGAATGGAACCATAGTTAGCATAGAAAGATTCTGGGAGTCCTCAACCCATATTCAACCATTATATCTAAAATATTGGCTTGAAATAGTCTTACTTGGATCAGAGATGGGCTTGATCTATGTGGGGAAAATACTGAAGACACAGAGGTATAAGTGTGGTCGAGAAAGAAAATAGAAACTACTTGGACTTTTAGAAAGTAGTATTTGTTTTTCAATCAAGGCAGTCTCTAAAGAAAAGGGGAAAATGATAATACTGCTATTGGATTGAATTACACTTGAGTGTGTGTGAGATTCTAGCAGAGTTGAATTTTTTTGTACCATATGTTTGAAGTCAACTGCAGTAGCTGCATGGAAAGTGATCAGGAGAGAGGATTGGACTCCTACCATGATGACCTATTCAGTGAACCTGGTGGTGCTGAGTGTGGTCAAGAGCAGATGTGAAGATGGGCTAACCTCAGATGTTGGAAGAGAGTAGATTGCTTAGGACGGGTTACCAGGCAAAACTAGGTCTGATAGGAAAAGCAGGGAGAGATTTCACAGCTCACACCAAGAAAGGGGTTCAAACATCCAGAGCTAACCAAAAAAAGTTTTTAAAGATAGCGTTCTGCTGCTGTAGACATGCAAAGGAAGGCTGGTAAATCACTGGAAGGGGGTTACTTGTCATGACATTCCAACTTTATAACTCTTTTCAAGTCAAGAGACTCTGAGGTTCTGTGATAACTGATAATAGCTGGAGGACCTAGGAAAATGAAACAAGTTTCTCTCTCAAATCCTGATCTCACCTAGGGGTTTGGTTTCCTCTCCTTACCTTTGAACACCAAAGTGGATTCCTGGGGCATTCATTCTGGGGGATCCTGATCAGGCAGGGGAGAAACTATATCCTTGTACGCATTTCCCTTTTCCTGGCCCCAGCTCCCAGGAATTTTTCAGAAGGGAGGAATCCGTGACTTCCCAGCCTGAAAACCGTTGTGCTCGGGTTAGTGTGCGAACACGGAGAGAATGGTGGGAGGTAAATGTGAGTGCATCAGAGTTGCTGATGAGGTCTCCTGTAAATATTGTAATGAGTCCTTGAGAACTCATTCATTATGAGTGTTTCTGTGTGGGCTTGAGCTGGAAGCACACATGTTTATGTGTACCCTGAGGTCCCTGAGATACAGTTTAATGTCTCATTTGGTGCTCATTAGACCATGGGAGCCAATATGTCTTCAGTATAGAATGATTCCACCTCATTGTGTTTTGTTTTGTCTTTTTTAATAATCTGGCTAAGAATAAGTCAGCTGCTCTGAGCACTTTTTTCCTCCTCCTCTTCCTCGGATTTTTTTTTTTTTTTTCTCGTTGCTTTTAGCTTTGTTAGGACAATGCAACTCAATGAAAGTAATTACACCTAGTAACTCTTATTTGCAGTTAAATTATGCAGAGACGAGACTTAGTCAGATGGAAAGCTGTCACTGTGAGAAGACCTGTCAAGTGAGTGGACTTCTCTATAGAGATCAAGACTCCTGGGTTGACGGGGATCACTGCCGGAACTGCACTTGCAAAGTAAGCCTCTTTGTAAATAAAAGGAGGTGTAAGGGGGCATTTTCACTACTTATTGTATAATCTGGTCTTGCAATATACAATGCTGGCTTTAGGAAGTCCCTGTGATCCTTTTACTAAACTTCTGCCTAGCAATCTGAACAATTGTGAGGGGAACCTGGAAGAGTGTCCTTTCATCTCTAAATACTTGGAAATTAAAATCTGCTTCTATTTGACAACACACTCTAATAGGACCTAACCTTGTTACTAACAAACTTACTGTGTGGAGTCTGAGGATCGAGAGTATCAGAGGGAAGAAGGGACTCCTGTGATTTTTCAGGCAACCCAACGGTTAGCTTCATTCACAACTTTTCACTGCTAGAATACATTTTATTTATTTATTTTTAAAGATTTTATTTATTTTTTAGAGAGCGAGAGAGAGAGAAACAGCATGAGAGGGGAGAGGGTCAGAGGGAGAAGCAGGCTCCCTGCTGAGCCGAGAGCCCGATGTGGGACTCGATCCCAGGACCCTGGGATCATGACCTGAGCCGAAGGCAGACGCTTAACCATCTGAGCCACCCAGGCGCCCTAGAATACATTTTAAAAGGGAGTATAATTGGGTGCCTGGGTGGCTCAGTTGGTTAAGCGACTGCCTTCGGCTCAGGTCATGATCCTGGAGTCTCAGGATTGAGTCCCGCATCAGTCTCCCTGCTCGGCAGGGAGTCTGCTTCTCCCTCTGACCCTCCCCTATCTCATGCTCTCTCTCTATCTCATTCTCTCTCTCAAATAAATAAATAAAATCTTAAAAAAATAAAATAAAAGGGGGTATAATTAATTAGTTTCTAGATGTTTTTATTACAATTTACAAGGTATCTGTCATCTGTTTCAGAGACTTGCAAGACCCACCTCCAACCCCCGCCCTGACTTCCAGGGTCTCCATCATTAGTATATTCCATCTGTTTCAGAGAATTCAAGAGCACCCCCAAAATTAGTATGTGAACTCTGTGCTGTGCAGTTGAAATTATTTGAGAAATATCTGAAGAATGCTTTTGTTTGGGGAAAATACAAAATGGATTGTTAGAGCCTCAATAATGATTGGCACGGTCTGCAAAATGTGTTATTTATGTTCTTGTAAAAATAGGCTTTTGTTTTCTGCCTAATCTACTTAGCCCACATGGGCAGGTGGAATGAAGCCAGTGACGTATATCAGAAAAGTACCTGAGGTGGCACAGGTTCATCTGTGCTGGAGAAAATACTTCATTTGTGCTCCTGGAGTAGACTGGGAATTCCTCACACTGCTTCTCTTTCCCCGCTGAGGTTTCTGAGATGAGATGTGTGCTTTTGCCACAAAGAGAAATTTCAAAGTGTGCTTCTGAGATGACTTTCCCTGTCCTTCCTTCCTCAGAGTGGTGCTGTCAAGTGTCGAAGGATGTCCTGTC